>NC_132805.1:14884000-16242500 GCF_048594095.1 Paramormyrops kingsleyae
ACAGGACAGGGTCACGCTGAGGGTGAAGCCTGTTCCTGGAAGCACAGGGCATGAGGCAGGAGACACCCTGTATGGGATGCCAGTCCAACACAGGGCACAGGCTGGGGACATCCTGTATGGGATGCCAGTCCAACACAGGGCACAGGCTGGGGACATCCTGTATGGGATGCCAGTCCAACACAGGGCACAGGCTGGGGACACCCTGGATGAGATGCCATGCACAAACGCACACTATGGACAATTTACAGAGGAAACACAAGAACCAGACACACACAGGCAGGCCTGTCTCTGTGGAGGGGCGGGGCCCGGGGAAAGCCAGCATATTTGGGGCCCCAGCTGAGGCCAATATAAACCAAGTAAGAGGAATCATTGTGTTTGCTGCTGTTTGGTCATTGTAATACAGATGTGACTATAATGAAGAGTAATAAGTAACCAATCACTGACAGTGTACAGCATAACCTTAAAGGACTAGCCAGCACCTAACAGTAGTGTGGCCACGCAGGTTACATTAACCTAGGCTATGTGATAAAGTGTATACATCCAGTGTATGTTTAGTAGGGGGGGGGGGGGTAATGCTCCACAAAACTCACGGTTCGGTACAAACCTGGGTTTTAGGTTCATGGTTCAGTGTAATTTCGGTACAACAGGGGAAACAGAATTTGTTTTGAAATTTATTATTAAAACCATTAGGAAGAGCTACAATCCAAAAGCAAAGACCATTGGGAAACTAAACTTGCAGAGGCTGTTTCTGCCTTGCTGTAGTTGTACAAACACACTGATGATATATATGACAGTATAACAGAGCTGACAGACAATCTTGGTCTTATCAACTACTTTCTCTCCAGTGCTGGTGTAAACCAAAATGTTCCCAAACCATTGATTATAACTGATTGTAACCAGCATTACCCATAACCAAACTCACAGCCACAATTAGCATAATGTAATATACTGAAAATCTACTTGTGAATTTAGGTTTCAGCTATATCAATAAATGCATTCATTCATTTCATTGTTTGTACTGAACCAAAAACAATCTGCCCAATAGCACACGATGAATAGCCTACATGTACTACATGACAGCCCTAATATTCAGGCCAAATAACATATTTAGATTAAATGCAGCTGCATACAATCAATGACAGAAAAATTATTTAACAGCATATTATTATTTAGCCTGTCACTATCTAGGCAAGTTTCCTTTTTGACGGGGCGTCTGGAGTGCGGCCACACCAGTCGCACTGCAAACAGGGCTGGCCTAAGATTAAGAATATCCACGTATTGATTATTATTCTGCAGATTTTGTCTCCTTAGTTTACGGTGTTTTTGTTAACACCAGTTTCCTGAGGGATGCTTGCTGTCATACTTGAATTGTGAAGCTTGAATTGTATAGTCTGAGTGTCAAAGAGATTAAGTCTTGGTGATAAAAGCACTGATTAAGTGCCATATCGGGGCATCACTACGACTGTTGCAACTGATAGTGAGAAGGCTTACTTCTAAAACAGTCACCATTTACGCACCAAGTGTGGTCCTCTTCAGGTTCTGCTTCACACTGGACTTGTCTACCATAATACCATCATTACTACAGATCTGCCTAGACTTACCAATAACTCTGGACCAGTTCAGATTCCCTCTAGCGCCAGATCTGCATAGATTTACCAGTGACTCTGGACGTATCTAGATTAACTGCCAGGGCCCAGGTCAGACTCCGTCCCTATTCATTCTCTGTGTCCATCTTCTCTCAGTGACGTCTTCCTGAGTATCCCCCAGCAACCACATGGCAATGAGTGCCAAATATTCTGACAGCTGCCCCTGCTGTATACACCTCTTCTACCCTCCCTCCTAAATAACACCCTCCCCACTCCTGCCTTCCTCTGTCTTTCAGTCTCACAGTATATAGTATGTACTCCATTAAACCGCTCTTCCTTGCAAACATTCAGTGTCCAGTTAGACCAGGGGTGGGCCGGTGCGTATGCAGGTTTTTGGGATAACCTGTAGGTCAGCTGTTCACACCCAGGTGTGAGGACTACTCAGCCAATCAGTCCTCTAATTAGTAATCTAATTAGGGAGCTGCAGCGAAAACCCGCATACACACTGGCCCTTTACAGATAAGATTGGCCACCCCTGAGTTAGACAGTATACAATGCATTAAGCACACCTCTATAGTGGGTCTTTGGAAGTATTCTCTGCACAGTTACGTAAAGTGTATGACTAAGCGTGTCTGTGTGTATGTGTGTGCATCTTCATGTCTGTGAGTCACACCAGAGAGTACTGATTATTATTGGATGGCCAGTTGACCTCATTCTGCGCTGGTGGTTGCCCCTAGTAACCGTGGATGTCTTGGGATGTATTATGGGATACAAATTTGACTCCTCCCATTTTTTCTTTCTCTCAGCTGACACGCTGTTTCATTAAAGCACAAATAAATAAATCCTTCCCTCACCATAGACATCCCAGACAAATCTGCAGCAATCCAAAACAGTGTGATAGCTAACATATCTGACACGTTTGACCAGAGAAGTGTGCAGATGAAATATACATAGCAAACACAAATGCACACATAGATGGTATGCAAGCAAGCAGATTTTTCTCTGCGTCTTCAGTGTTGTAATTTATTATCTCTGTTACCATGCAAGCTGTTTCAGCAAAGTGTTTTTTCCCCCGCATTTCCTGCTCTGGGACAATTTCTACAGAAGCACTGATTGAGACTCAGGGCATTATAATTGCCCTCATCTAACCAGTCAGCACCTTAACCTTGCTAAAATGGTAATTTTCCAGGAGTTTTCTGTCCATACTCCTTGGACTATTGTTGTTCCTTATAATATTTAAGCCTGACTGTGAAAGCATTGAATGTAAAGTTAAAGTCATATGCAATCTATGGAATTTGGAAAGATTACTATTACAGAAATCTAACTATCGCCGGTGGTGTGGGATTTATTTATTTTTTTGTCCCAGTGCTGTGACTTGAATGGCCACTGTACATGCACATAGACAGTGCAGCGGGGAGGGTGAATTAGCACACTCCTATTATCACCGAATGGCACTGGGGGGGGAGGGGAGCAGCCGTAAGTATTATGGGATGTGAGTGTGTTGTTAGGCGGGCGCGGGGGGTGGGGGGGTGGGGGAGGGTTGCCGGAAAAACCTGGAGAGTATTATGGTCTGGTCTTGGGCCTGTGTTGCCGTGGCACCTGTGTATGTATGTGGCTGTCTGCATATTATGGGATAGCAATCCTAAGGAACAATATAAGAAGGGACATTGCTGTGTCTGTGTGTGTGTGTGTGAGAGAGAGAGAGATAGATAGAGAGAGAGAGAGAGAGAGAGAGAGAGAAGACTCAAAATACCTTGAGTGGCCTCTGCAGTGCATTTACATGAAGGGGAAGAATGCTTCACCCTTGCAGGGCCGTACTGGTGTACGCGAGGCTCTTAAAGAGTGGTTCCCTGAAATACCATTTCACATTGGAAACCGTAAAGCTATTGGCAACACATATATGCGCACTCACCTTTAAGGAGGCAATACTGCCACACACAGCAGCTGAGTTTGCAGTAACATATTACTGTATCATACTGAAATTTAAACAGAGCACACAGGGTAATGTCACTCATCACTGAGATGATATGATAATAATAATCAGTATTGAATTACCTTGCCTCTTCATACAACGTAAACTCTGCACATCTCAGAGTCATGGGCTGGTGGCCTAAGTTACATGTGTGCGTTGTCTGTAGGTTTGGCAACCGGGGTAGTTTAACTAGATCCGTGGGTTTCTCAGTGGCTTGGAGTGTTGCTCGTTCTCTCTACATGGATATCCATATGTCCTGGCCCAGGCTTCCTGTCCCTGTAATCTGAAGTGCATGTCATCTATGTGCGTGTGTCTGTGTGTGTGCTGCGTCTATCATATGTCTCCTTGTCTTTCAGTGCGTTGTTACCATGTGATTTGTGTTCTCCTGGCTGATTGTATCCATACGCCTGTTGGTGTGAATATCGGCCTGTATCCCTAACAAACTTTGTATAAGGAAACATTTGCACAGTCATTCTGTGATATTTTTGGGATGCCTGGAATACTGAAATAGAGGTGAGAGAATATTATAGAGTGTCTTTTGACTTCCATGGTAACCTGACCCCCGCCCATCAACTCCCCCCCCCCCCAACACACACACACACACACACACAACCATCACAACCCCCACCCCACTGCTTATATCTACAACAGCCAGCCTTGGATGAGTATTATGGGCTGTAGTTTCTTCTTACAGAGAAATAGTATTATGGGATGTTTAGTGACTGCGTGTTGGGGGTGGTGATGGGGGGGGGCTGTCACCATGACAACCACCCCCTTCTTCCTCCTGATTGGTGATTATGGGATGCCGCCACCCCCCACCCCCTAATCTCCATGGTGACTGAGCAAGAGAAAGAAAGAAGGTGAGAGAGTGTGCCCCATTTCCGTTGCTCTTTGCACAGGAGCAGAGGCCTGCCATATGAAAATGAGCGGCCCACAAAATCTAGACAGTGGGACAAAGGGAGATTTAGGAAAGAAGACAAAGGACAGAAAAGATGTGTCAAAATATGACTTTGCTGAGTCAGACACTGGTACATAGCTGCTATGAGGCAGAATAGACTATAATTTAAAAGAAGAGACCAAGAAATGCAATTTGAGACAGGAGCATAATACGAGGTAGACGGTAATAGAAACAATCTAGTGTATCAGCGATTATTTTTAAACATGATTTTCCATTTTTTTGATGCGACAGACACAGTGCACTGTCAATTGTGAAAGTAAAAAAGTCGCATTGCCTGTCCTTAACCACTCAGCACCCCTCCATCTTTGACACAATAAGCAGTAATTGTTTCCATAACTAAAAAGACAAACACCTCTGCAATGATAACATTCAGCCTGTCCATACATGCACACATGAAAAGTTTCTGTTTTGTTTCCTTTTTTCTGTTTGTGGGAATGGTGGTTTAATATAATTTTTGTGCCTATAGTTTTAAAATAAGAGATGTATAAGAGTCTGAAGATCCCATCATCAAGCTACCTTTGAGGCCTTGCTATCCTGTCACACAATTAATTTATTTCCTGTATATTTAGGAATTAAATATATACACATTTCTGAATTATAAACTCAACATGTGCGTATGCATGAATTCTTTGGTAATCTTGTAATCTTGAGGTCAAAATACATGTGTCTTGCTTGCTCAATATGTGTAATCTTTCTGTGTATCATAGGACAGTGCTTGTACTCTGTCAGTTTTGTCGTACAGTGGATGTCACCATCTGTACAGCACTGGGACACAGTGAGTTGCTGTCCCCAGTCTCTCCGTGTGAATTTAGTCTGTACAGTGTGTGTGGCTGGATATACAGTGTAGTTCACTGTACAGTGTGTTAGGTGATGTATGTACATGCAAAGGGCACAGTTGTTGAATATTATGGTCTGTCACAAGTGGCATGGAGTTCCCCTGGAGACATGTGACTGGTAATTTTTTTCCTCTCTTTTTGGAGTTGTGCTTATTATGGGATGTCAGTGACTGCTTATTATTATTATGGGATGGTGAACAGGGCGGGAGGGGGTGTGTACCCATGGCAACCGTGGTTGCTAGGGGGCCGGAAATAGCGGAATGGGGAAGGGAGTGGAGGGGGGGTGAGTATTATGGTCTGTACGTTGCGAGGTAACTATGCAGAGTAGTGTGTGTATTATGGGGGTGGGTGGCGGGGGGGGGGGAATAAGGATTATTATGGGATGTCTGCCCCCTGATCTCTTTGTGTGTATGTGAGAATGTTAGCTAGCCTGTAAGAGAGGGAGAGACGATAGGGAGTATGTAACGTGTTCGACTGTGAGATTTTCGAAATACAAAAAAACCTAGTAAACCGGACATTGGCGTCTCAGTCTAATTAACCTGAATATATACAAATATACATCTCAGAATATAAAATACCAAGGGAAGAAAGAGGAACTATCTCAACGTGGGACCGCGTTGTACATTCTTATTATTAATTCACGATACATTTCGAGCAGTGGAATTGTTTTGGTTGAGTGAGTATTATTATGTTATTATAAAATCAACTAAAGAGATACGACCGATTGTGGACCAAAAGTATTTTTGTGTCATTCGCCGGTGACTACAGTCCCCTCTACGACAAGCGCCTAGTATATGGAGCCGGTTAACTTGACTATACTCGTATTATTATTATAACTGCATGTCAAAGCTTCTTATAATGCTTGTTACTTTATATATGTGTTCGCAGGTGGTGTTTGTAGTTAGACAATTGAAGTTTATAACTACCTATCAATAAACGCTTTAATTCAATTAAGCGTGTGATCTTTTCCTAGCTAAACGAGTAGTTGTGTTATTCCTTTAGGTAAGTCGTGTTAACTTAAAGGAAATATGAAATGCTTAAGCTTTCTTCTTTTTTCTCCTTTACAGTTGCCCCCTCCACCCCCATCCTTTATTTCTTTTCATTTTCCCTCCTCCCTCTCCGAGACGGTCATACCGAGTGTGTGGACGACAACCCGGATAAGAAAACTATTTATTTGTAACCAAAACTAGGTAGTTAATTTAAATAAAGCCGACATGTCCGGCAGCGAGGACGATAGGGACGATTTCGGAGCCCCAGAAGACCGGTCGCTCATCCAAGGTAATCTTTAATAGCTTTCTTAATGTTGTCCGTGCTAACTAGCTGGCTATCTGTACTTGTGGTTTGGGCTACTAGCTAGCTAGTTAGCTTAAACCGGGTATCTTTTTTGGACACTCAATAAAGCGCATTTCCAGTATGTCGAAAACCTACGAGTCACGAATAAGTGAGTTGTTTGAAGTCCCCCCTCTGTTGTTTTCGGCTTATTTTTTTAATAATCGTTGTGCTTTGCGTGGTAACGTTTGTAAAAAAATAAATAAATAAGAAGTTGGGCTTTCGGGCTGTTCGCTAAGCCGGTTTCGTGCCTCTTGTTTGTGAACCTGCTTGTTGTTCACCGTTAAAGTTAAGCTGTATTTTTGTTTTTTTCGGTTTTAAGCGGCCATGTGGTTTTAACCGAGAAGTAGTGATTTTAGGCGCCAGTTAACTGCGGTTTTGGGTCAGTTTAATGTGTTAATGACCAGCCCCGGCCTAACCGATCCGCCCTGCGTGACCGTAAGCCGGGGACGGTTTTGGTGCGGAAACCAGCCTGGTGTCAAAGTGTGGTAGGAGGCGGGCTAGCCGTGCCGACTGTGGCCGCCTGGTGCGCCTGAGTTGTGCCTGGATACAACCGTGCCGGGCTGGAAGCGCGAAATGCCCGTTCGGACCGAAAGCGGACCGGCGCCTGTACCGGCTGCGGCCTACCTGCCGCCTCACGTGTGGACGGGCAGAGCCAATCTCAAACCGCATAGTCCGGAGAAGCCGGAACCACAGCTCATGCCACCGTATATATATATATTAGAGCTCAAATTCTTTCAATCGGAATGGTCAGATTTTTAAAAATCATTGGCAGAATCAGACACAGAGCTAAAAGAGTCGCATGTCTTTTTTTTAAACTGCCATAGTTTGAAAGTAAGATGATCGGTTCGGCCCGGGGTACCGACCGATTAGCCGGCTTGGCGGAGCCCAATGGACTGGCTAACCGGCTGCGGTACCATCCCGATATGAAAGCATACGGGATTGTATGGGATGGCAATGCATTTGACTCGATGATCGTGCGTGTGGCGTGTAGAGGAGCTCAGATCACGGAAAGCACAATGCTTTTTCTGTCAAACGATTTCTTTTTTTCCTGCTCAAGTTGATTTCCGTTTCGGCTCCGTAATGCACACGTAAAGCGCAGTAAATGGCTGTGCGCCGCGCCGCTCTCGCTCACGTAGAGCGCATCAAATGCCGCGTGCAACGCAAACCGAGCCGGCTTTCCAGCCCCCCATTGCCCCTATACATGGCCGACCGCTAATGTGTATTTTCGTTTATTGTTTTTATTGCTTTTGAAACTCCCGTTTTCGGGGCTTCATCTTTACACTCGCTTTTTGGGACGCATCGATGGTGGAAGCGACCACAATATAACGAAAAGATCTCATCCCAGTCTCTGGTTTTGAATAATTTCCCGTAGTACTGTGTTAAACTAATCATTATGCACCGAAATGCCTTTACTGGGACGTTCTGCTATATGCAAACGCACATGTATGGGGTTTATTTAAAAGTAATTTGAAAAGGAGTGTAATGATGTTCTATTAAATCGTAATTTAAAATTTTTTTATTTTTCTCATAAACGCCTACTTCAGTATGTCGAGGTATGCATGCAGTCGGCAGTTGGTGGCATTTACTTAAGTATATATAGCTTTTCTTATGCATGGTGTAATCTGAATCACTGCATTTTATCAAAATAGATTTTGTCTGACGGGAAACTTCTGTGTCACGCTCCACGTGCCTGCATTGTGGGATATTCAATATCTGTAGCTACGTGGTTACATTAGGGTTTAAAAGTACATTTAGACTGCATTGCAGCAGTACGAGTGCTAATAAGGCCTGAGTGTAGTAATCTGCTGTCTGGGGAGGTGAATTGGTCATTAAGTTGGTGTTGCTGTGTCTACTTGTGATCAATGGCAGATGAGGATGACTTGGACGAAGATATGTCAGATGGCGATACGCCAAAGGTGAAGAAAAAGAAGAAGGCCAAGAGGAGCCGCGAGAGCAAGAGTGGCAAACGGCAGAGAGTTCGTCGTGAGGTGCTGGAACCCCTCTCTGCCGCGGTGTCTGTCCTGTGTGTGACACCTTAAGCTGCTGTTTCTAGGTTGCACGTTTGTGGTACTGGTTCTGTGTGCCAGAGGTCACACTTGACTGTCTATCTTTTCCCCAGTTCTTTATTTCTGCTTAACCTCACTTTCTTTTACTTTTTCCTCTGCTCCTGTCTTCTGGATGCGTCTTTGTGTGTGTGTGTGTGTGTGTATGATGCCTTAAAGACACAGATGGATATCTGCATTGAATCTATCACACTAGCAAACAAGATAAATGGTTAAATACCCTTTCTCATAACTGTTTATGCTCACAATTGACACAATTTTTTTCGCCCTTTCCTTGAATAACCAGTTAATCCGATGCACGTGGGTAGTCCAATTTAACTCTGCTAGTGTGTAGACTAGCACACACACTCACGCTGCCCTTCACACATGCCCGGAAGAGGATGCTGTCTGCTTGCTTCCCCCCATATCCCTGTAGGTGACCAATAGACTGTAGACGTCACTTTGCACCAGTGACAGACAGCAGTACTCGGAGCTCCAGCTCACTTAACAGAGACAAGTTCTCTGGCTCCTCACAGTGTGATGGAGGCAACCTTCCCTCCATAGGCTTCACTGTGTTTTGATTAGTGTTCCACTGTAACTGTTTTTCCAGCATTCTCTGGGAGAGTGGCAGCATGGGTAGCTTCGCACCTCCTGCATTGCGGGTTTGAGTGCTGCCTCTTGGCTGTGTGTGTGTGTGTGTTTGTGTTTGTGTAGTTGTGTGGTCTTGTTTGCATGAGTGTCCTCTGGCACCCCTGTTTCCTCCTTTGGAACAAAAGCTTGCAGTGCAGGTGAATGGGTGTCTCTGAATTGCCCTTGGTGCCTCACTGAGGCCTGGCATCCGTTCCAGGGTTTCCCCTGCCCCAAGCTCTAGGTTAACTTGACTTCGTAATAGATGTGTTGATGGTTGAATGAATGGTTATTCAGGAATGGCTAGTCTTATATTGCATTGTTGTGTGATTGGCTGGATTAGCAATTTAGTTTAATAGTGTCTAGTAGTTAGTGTATTTGTTTCTGACTGTGCTCAGCTTGTGTAGCACTTCAATGGCTCTTCTCTCATAGGACTTGGCGGGCAGTTCCCCAGAGGCAGTAGAAGGTCTGGATGCTGAAGACGGAGATGAGGAGGAAGGGGCCGGCATCAGGTCGGACAGCGAGGGGAGCGATTACACTCCAGGCAGGAAGAAGAAGAAGCGAGGGAGTTCGGCGAAGGAGAGGAAGAGGGGAACAAGTGGTGAGAGAGAGAAGATCTCAGGAGGCTCCAGCAACAAAAGCAAACGGAAAGAGCCCGAGCCGGAGGACGAGGAAGATGAAGATGACGACAACCAGGTTAGACTGGGCCATTGTAAGCATGTAATTGCTAAAGCTAATTTCATCTCTGAAGGGTGCTGGATGTGGAAAATCCCTTAAATGATAACATGCTTGTCTATTCCAGGAGCCCAAGACCTCTGCCCAGCTGCTAGATGAGTGGGGAATGGAAGACATTGACCATGTCTTCACACAGGAGGACTATGGCACCCTCACAAACTACAAAGCATTCAGCCAGTTTGTCAGGTATATCTATTTTTGGGTAGCTGAGTGGCTTGGTGATTTAGGCCACAGACAACATATTTGCAGATCCTGGCTTTCAGTTGTCTGTAGTTGGGCCAGTGAGAGATTGTTGCATTGGATAAAGATTAAGTTGTTGTCGGAGTTAGAGTAAGCGATGAAGGTGATGTTGCCTCAGCTGGGTTTGGATGGTTCTCTTGATTGTTCGCTGCATAGGCCGCTCATCGCAGCCAAGAACCCCAAGATTGCTGTATCGAAGATGATGATGGTTTTGGGTGCTAAGTGGCGCGAGTTCAGCACCAACAACCCTCTGCGGGGCTCGGCCAGTGCCACAGCTGCCCTGGCAGCAGCCAATGTGGCTGCCGCCGTGGAGAGCATGGTGGCCAGCGGCACGGAAGTTGGGCCGGCCTCAGGGACAGTAGGCCTGGCCAGCACCACCCCGGTCGCCCCTGCTCCCTCCGCTGTAGCCCAACCTCAGGTTCCCCCTGTGGCTCCGTTGCGCAAGGCCAAGACCAAAGAGGGCAAAGGTAGGGGCTAGAAAGCCGGCAGTCGCTTTGCCATTGCGGAGGGTCTTGGGTGAACAGATTTGCAACTGGGCCTTTGTGTCCTCAGGTCCAAACGCGCGCAAAAAACCGAAAGCTCCCCCCAAGCCTCCAGAGAAGAAGGTTAAAACCAAGAAGGTGGCCCCGCTGAAGATCAAATTGGGGGGCTTCAACAGCAACAAGAGGAAGCGTTCTTCGGTCAGCACCATCCCCAGCCGGCGGTCTCTCAGCTCTCGCCATGGCTTCTCAGGCTGCATGCTATTAACCCCCCCCCCATTCCCGCAGAGTGAGGAGGACGAGGTGGATGTGGACAGTGACTTCGATGATGGCAGCTTGAACAGTTTCTCTGTGTCAGACGGGTCCAACAGCCGCAGTAGCCGCTCAAAGAAAAAAAGCAAGACATCTAAGAAGAAGAAGAAAGGTCGGTCCTCTTGACAGGGTGTCATCACTGAAATGCCTCTAAATCGTGTGACGCCCCTCCTTTAATCCCTGTGTTCTCTCTTGGCAGAGGAGGATGGTGATGGCTATGAGACAGACCACCAGGACTACTGCGAGGTCTGCCAGCAGGGGGGCGAAATCATCCTTTGCGACACGTGCCCCCGCGCATATCACATGGTCTGCCTGGACCCCGATATGGAGAAGGCCCCCGAGGGCAAGTGGAGCTGTCCCCATTGCGTGAGTCACCCGACTCTTCCATGCGGCCAGTCTTTTACCCCCGCAGACCGCTTGAGCAGGGTTGGGTTAGATCTAGGGTAAGCACACCTGCTGCCTGGAACCCCGGTGCCCATTTTGATTTCTCTGTTTCTCCACCAGGAGAAGGAGGGTGTGCAGTGGGAGGCCAGGGAGGACGGCTCAGAAGGGGAGGAGGATAATGAGGTGGAGGGCCGCAGGGATGGCGGCGACACTGAGGAGGACGACCACCACATGGAGTTCTGCCGCGTCTGCAAAGACGGCGGGGAACTGCTGTGCTGCGACTCCTGCCCCTCATCCTACCACATCCACTGCCTGAACCCACCCCTGCCTGAGATCCCCAATGGCGAGTGGATCTGCCCCCGCTGCACCGTGAGTTGGCTGGGGGGGACGGCCCACATTAGTCAGCAATGGATGAACCAGAGTATTTAACGGATTCATGCGGCAGTGGCCTCCATGTTGGATGTCATGTCAGGATTACATTGCTGCACTTCCTCCTTTTTTAGTGTCCACCCATGAAGGGAAAAGTCCAGAAGATCCTGACTTGGCGCTGGAGAGAGCCCCCGCCCCCAACCCCAGTGCCCCGACCTCCCAACCTTCCCGACGACGCCCCCGATCCTGCCCCTCTGGCTGGCCGCCCGGAGAGGGAATTCTTTGTCAAATGGAGCAATATGTCCTACTGGCACTGCTCTTGGGTTTCTGAGTTACAGGTAAACACTTGCAGGTACCCTCGGATATGGATGGCTACTGCATATTGTTCCCTACAAGCATGCTTGATATCCAAATATCATATGAATTCTTGTGCCAGTACGTAACCCATCAAATCTGTGTGTGCAGTCACCTGGCCTTTTTACTGCACATGTTGCTGTCCATTTGGAGATGTGCATATTAACCCGGATTTCCTTGCTTTGTGTAGTTGGAGCTGCACTGTCAGGTGATGTTCCGGAACTATCAGCGCAAGAATGATATGGACGAGCCCCCACCTGTGGACTTTGGGGGCGAGGGGGATGAGGATAAAAGCACTAAAAGGAAGAACAAGGACCCGTATTTTGCTCAGATGGAGGAGAGGTTCTATCGCTTTGGCATCAAGATGGAATGGATGATGATTCACCGCATCCTGAATCACAGGTAATCAGCCGTGTTTCTGGAAGCCAGGGTCGCCCTGCTGGGACTGACATACATTATCCACCAGCACTCCAAACCTGCTTCGTGCTCCCAGCCGTGAGCAGCGTGTCCTTACCAAGAGATTTTTCACTTACATCGAAGCATGAAATTGGGGGGGGGGGGGGGGGTGAAATTCTTGGAATGTTTCTCATTCACCATCAGAACTTTGTATCAATTTACATGAGTGCGTCCCTGACTGAGCGCATCTCTTCTGCAGTGTCGATAAGAAGAATAATATTCATTACTTGATCAAGTGGCGGGATTTGCCGTATGATCAGGCATCCTGGGAGAGTGAGGACATGGATATCCAGGAGTATGATGCCTACAAGCTGATGTACTGGAATCACAGGTACGCAGGCCTGCTGTACAGCTCAGTGATTGTTGTGGTGATGCGTTTTTAATCCCACTGGTCTCGGACTCTGAACCTTTACATTCAGTGAGCTTAGCTGACATTGTGTTGTCAGTAGATTATTGCTGTGTGTGTGTGTGTGTGTGTGTGTGTGTGTGTGTGTGTGTGTGTGTGTGTGTGTTCTAGATTTTGGTAAATGGGTCAGTAATTAATGTAATTTAATTAAACTCCTCACCTTGCCTGCCTCATCCTATTGCTTGTAAGGGAGCTCATGATGGGAGATGAAGGTAGACCCAGCAAGAAACTGAAGATGAAGCTAAGCAGAGTTAAGAAGCTGGACCGGCCTCCTGCGAATCCTGTTGTGGATGTAAGTGTACAGCGCCCATGTCAGTGTTTGTCTGCAGCCATGATAACCTTGTCCTATACACCAGAGTCAGTATCGTATTGCCATACTGAGAATTTAAAACGGTATGATTCTATCGTTTTTGCAAATTTCAATATTTGAAAATGTGCTGTCTAGCTCCAATGCACTCCATCAAAAACACTAAAGTTACATAGTGGGTGTGCCGGATCTGTGCTTTGGGGAGGGAGACTGTCACACTCATGTCACACGGCTCTTGTGAGGAGAAGCTACATAAATGGAGGATTATCAGCCCACCTCTTAGCTGATAAGCAGGGCAGCATGAAGTGAGAGAGCGTTATTTTGGTTATAAACTGACCAAAAAAGGTGAGCCCCCCGGAGTCAACAGTCTCAGTATGTAAACGCAGCTACAAGTAGGGAACTCGTCTAAACTGCCAAGTATGTCTGTCACTCACCTTGATTTATATACGGAGTTAAAAGGTCATCGGGTGTGCATGATGAAAGGTGTAAGGTGCATGATAGTGGTGTAATTTAGTGGTTATATTTAGTTTCACGTTTGTTTTAAATTCTTTAGCCTACATGGACGCTCGCTCATACCCCTTTCTCTGGTGATTGGAAAAAGTAGGCTAAGATAAATGATGAACAGCGGACGTAAACCTAACATTAGTTTATTACCAGTGAGATGTTGTAACTGCTGATGCTACATTAACTACCAGAATCTCTGTTTAATTGATCCATGCGTGTTTCACTGAATGTTAAAACTATATTATAGGATACTGCTGTTGGTTTAATTCATAATATTTAAATAGGAATCTTTTACAGTTTCGATTTGGTATTGATTACCAGGGTATCAGTGCTGGTATTGGTATTGAAGTAGCAATTTTGGTATCGATCCAACTCTAGCCCACCATCAAGTTTGAGCGGCAGCCAGAATACCTGGACAGCACCGGTGGCACGCTGCACCCCTACCAGCTAGAGGGGCTCAACTGGCTGCGGTTCTCCTGGGCCCAGGGCACCGATACCATTCTGGCCGACGAGATGGGACTGGGCAAGACGGTCCAGACCGCGGTTTTCCTTTACTCACTGTACAAGGAGGTATGTATGCCTATGGGAGTGTCAGGCGGTAGCTGCGGGACATGGGGTTGTGTTAAAATTATGTCCCATCGGTTATCCTTCTAACTTGAGCACGTAAGTGTGTGTGTGTTTGGTGTCCAGCCTTCCTGTCCCCGTCTGTTAGCGTTAACGGGATGACGGACAGGCAGGGACGCACAGTGACTCTGTCCAATAAAGGGGAAAATTCCAAAGTCGGGACTTTGTCCTAAAGGCAGGACAGAACACTTGCCACAATTACTTTTCCTTTTGGTTCTAGATTAGTACCCCCATTTCCCCTCCCGGCATTTCCCATTCATGGCTGTTCTGTTACCAGTTTGTTCCTATTACGCTGCCTTTGGTTGCGTGTTAGATTCTTCTCATTCTCCCCCAGGGTCACTCCAAAGGCCCATTTCTGGTGAGTGCACCTCTGTCTACAATCATTAACTGGGAGCGAGAGTTTGAGATGTGGGCCCCGGACATGTACGTGGTAACCTACGTGGGCGACAAGGATAGCCGAGCCGTTATCCGTGAGAATGAATTCACCTTTGAGGACAATGCCATCCGGGGTGGGAAGAAGGCCTCTCGAATGAAGGTAGGCATGTGGGGACTGGTAAAGGTCAGCCCCATGATTCAGTCTGTTAGATTTTGGTTTCAGTTACATTATGGTGATGGTTTTTGTCAGTGCTGATGCAGCTTAGTGAATATCTGTCCATTGCTCTTACCCTGCAGAAAGAGGCATCTGTGAAGTTTCATGTGCTGCTGACCTCCTATGAGCTGATCACCATCGACATGGCCATCCTTGGCTCTATCCAGTGGGCCTGTCTGGTTGTTGATGAGGCCCACAGGCTCAAGAACAACCAGTCGAAGGTAACCACCTGTGATCAGTGTCTTCAGCATGATTATGGTGCCCATTGACCCAGTGAGCTGAAAGATTTGACTAAGAACCACCTCTTCCTTGGCGCAGTTCTTCAGGGTGCTCAATAACTACCATCTTCAACACAAGCTGCTGCTGACTGGAACTCCACTGCAGAACAACCTGGAGGAGCTCTTCCATCTCCTTAACTTCCTCACCCCAGAGAGATTCAAGTCAGTACAACTGTCTGGTCTATTTTTCCTGGCTGTACTCTCATCTTTCTCTTTTTGAAGATATTGGTCAAACTGCTTGATTTGCTAAATGGTGTTTAGCTGCATTCTGAAAGCATCTGGTAGTGATGAGTCACCAACAACTTGAGTGGCTGCCTGGACAGTTCTAGAAGAAGAGGTGGATGCTCTCCTGGTGACGTATGTTTCTAATGTCACGTCATCAAAAATGCGTATGTCTGCTTGACCTCGCCCAGTAACCTGGAGGGCTTCCTGGAGGAGTTTGCTGATATCGCCAAAGAGGACCAGATCAAGAAGCTGCACGACATGCTGGGGCCTCACATGCTGCGCAGGCTGAAGGCCGACGTGTTCAAGAACATGCCGTCCAAGACGGAGCTGATTGTGCGTGTGGAGCTCAGCCCCATGCAGAAGTATGTGCAGCAATAGCTGGTTCCTTTGGGTTGGCATTTACCTTGGTTTCTGTTAATCTGTTGCATGGTTCCCCCCCCAGGAAGTACTACAAGTTCATCTTGACACGCAACTTTGAGGCTCTGAACACTCGTGGAGGAGGGAACCAGGTGTCTTTGCTTAATGTGGTGATGGACCTGAAGAAATGCTGCAACCACCCCTACCTCTTCCCAGCGGCCGCCATGGTATGGGAGCCTCCAGAGGGGGTCGTGGCAGGGAAACTTGGCGTTGAAGATCAAAGTTCAACTTGAGCCTCATGGATTATTTGAAGAAATGGACCATGGAGAATTTGTATGAGCTTTTTTTGAGTAATGCTTAACTGTATGGATGTTCTGTAATTTGGCTGACAGGAAGCCCCAAAAATGCCCAATGGGATGTATGATGGCAGTGCCCTGACCAAGGCGGCCGGGAAACTCATGCTGCTGCACAAGATGCTGAAAAAGTTGAAGGAGGGGGGGCACAGAGTGCTCATCTTCTCTCAGGTGGGGGCTCCTGTCTGGTGTCACTTGCCTTATGCTCTTCCTCTGAGAATTCCCTTGGAGTACTCACACCCTCTTTCATTTTCCCAGATGACCAAGATGTTGGACTTGCTGGAAGACTTTCTAGAGAACGAGGGGTATAAGTACGAAAGGATTGATGGAGGTGTCACTGGAGGAATGAGGCAGGAGGCCATTGATAGGTTTAACGGTGAGACCTAGTTTGGTTGGATGGGTGGGTTGGGCTCTTGATGGCATGCTGCAGGTAGGTTGACCATCTTGTCTGGTGGTAAATGTCATCTCTCTCCCTCCATCTTGCTCTAGCTCCTGGAGCTCCCCAGTTTGCTTTCCTGCTCTCCACCAGGGCAGGAGGCCTGGGTATCAACCTGGCCACCGCTGACACCGTCATCATCTATGACTCAGACTGGAACCCTCACAATGACATTCAGGTATGACACCTCACTGTGTTCTGTGTAGTCTGGACCTCATTCAATCGACTGCATCCTTATCTGCTGTTCTCTTCTAGGCATTCAGCAGAGCGCATCGTATAGGTCAAAACAAGAAAGTGATGATCTATCGCTTTGTCACTAAGGCCTCTGTGGAGGAAAGGATCACTCAGGTCAGCATTGTCAACTGCTTCTGTTTTAGAGTGGAGTTCTGCTAGATGACTTCATTAAGATCTGGGAAGCTTATAGGAGTGACTGAGGTCATATTTAACATGCAATAACCATCCCCCCACCCTCACTACAGGTAGCAAAGAAGAAGATGATGCTGACCCATTTGGTGGTGAGGCCAGGTTTGGGTTCCAAGACGGGCTCCATGTCTAAGCAGGAGCTGGATGACATCCTTAAGTTTGGCACAGAGGAACTTTTCAAAGATGAGATTGGTGAAGGTGAGGGTCACCTGTGCTGTGCGTCTGGCCCTTACTTTTGCTGTTTGCCAGTGATGGATAAACGTCTATATTTATAAAGATTACCTTTTGGGCAGAGAGGGATTCCTTCTATAGGAAGTACACGCAGTAAGCACTTCGATTTATTTTAAAAGGTAATCGATCGTCTTCCCAACATTTCCCTTAGGGGACAATAAGGAGGAGGACAGCAGTGTGATTCACTATGACGACAAGGCCATCGAACGGCTGCTTGACCGCAACCAGGATGCTACGGACGACACAGAGATCCAGAGCATGAACGAGTACCTCAGCTCCTTCAAGGTCGCCCAATATGTGGTGAAAGATGAGGATGAGGAAGTGAGTGCCTGATTACTCCTCCGAGCACCTTCAGAGCTTTAGCACCAACATAGAAAACTTCTGGCTTGAGTAGCGCAATGTCACTTATGCTGACTTCTGTTAACTTATGGATGAGCTAATCGAAGCCTCAGCCAGTCAAAAAGGTTATATGGCAAGGAAAGTGTAGAGTTACTGGGTTGGTCTTCTGGAGATCATCTCTTCAGCCACCTTGAGCTAACACTGCCCGGCTTGGATGCCTGTAAATGGTCCTGGGCTGTGTGGGGTACTCATCGGTCTCAAGGTGCTGTTTTCTTCTTTTTCCCCATCCATCTTTTTGTCTCTGCCCCATGCTCCTTTCCTTCTGGTGTTCCTCCAAGGAGGAGGAAGTTCAGCGTGAGATCATCAAGCAGGAGGAGAGTGTGGACCCTGACTACTGGGAGAAACTTCTGCGTCACCACTATGAGCAGCAGCAGGAGGACCTGGCGCGCAACCTGGGCAAGGGCAAGCGCATCCGCAAGCAGGTCAACTACAACGACGGCTCGCAGGAGGACCGAGGTAGTAGGCGGGGTACAGAAAAACGCAGCGCGTTATTACTACCTTTTTTCTGTGTGTGTGTGTGCATGTGTCCCTTCTGTGAGTGCAAGAAACGGTGCTGGGAGGCACCATAGAGCAGGGTAACGTCACAATGGATCAAATTCCTCAAGACCTGAAGCTGATCTGTTTCTGTAGTCTGCATTAACAAAGATGCACCTTCAGGTACAACTCGATCCATTAACCTGCCTGGGGGTTGTCCTCCATCGTGAACTTTGCATCCATGTCCTGAGGTCCCCTCTCGCACTGTCTGTCTGCTGCAGGCTGATTAGTGGGAATGGGGTGCTGTGTGTGGGATTCATTCTTGGTGTCCACTGCTTCTTGGTTAATTGGTGCCTTTTTTTTTTTTTTTGGCTGTCTCACTTATTGTTTCACTTCTATCCAAGACCATTAACCCTTGCTGCTGAGGTTAACTCTCTGTTCAATGTTCTCTTCTGGCCCTCTAGACTGGCAGGACGACCAATCGGACAACCAGTCTGATTACTCCGTGGCATCGGAAGAGGGTGATGAGGACTTTGACGAGCGGTCGGAGGGTTAGTCAAGCGAGTCTGGCTTCCAGACGCACATGACGCTGAATGGTGCTACTTGGGTTCTGACGGCTTTGCGGTCTGGCTGTTTTAGGGAACTCGCGCAGACCCAGCAGGAAGGGCCTGAGGAATGACAAGGACAAACCACTGCCCCCCCTGCTGGCCAGAGTTGGTGGCAACATTGAGGTCAGTTGCTTGTGTCTTGTGTTCATATTTGCCATTTTAAATGTGCAGACTGGTTATGTGTAGGTAAGAGTCTGTTTGTTTATAAAAGAGTAAAATTTTCTTTTCCCCTTTTCTTAAGGTACTGGGCTTCAACGCCCGTCAGAGGAAAGCCTTCTTGAATGCAGTGATGCGTTATGGGATGCCCCCCCAAGATGCCTTCACCACACAGTGGCTGGTCAGGGACCTGCGAGGGAAATCCGAGAAGGAGTTCAAGTGAGTTGCTCCTTCTTTGCTGTCCCTCCCAAAGACGGCTATGTTGTCTTGTATTCCGAGAAGGAGTTCAAGTGAGTTGCTCCTTCTTTGCTGTCCCTCCCAAAGACGGCTATGTTGTCTTGTATTCATGCCGTTTTCTCTCCCTTCCTCCCTGCCAGGGCCTATGTATCTCTCTTCATGCGTCACCTGTGTGAACCTGGCGCAGACGGGGCGGAGACCTTCGCTGATGGCGTCCCGCGTGAGGGCCTGTCACGCCAGCATGTCCTTACACGCATCGGCGTCATGTCTCTCATTCGGAAGAAGGTAACGGGTTCCGACACTCTTCCCTGCTACTGTGCGCAAGTTTGCCTTCGAGGTTCTGACGTAGCCCTGGCCTGTTGGATCAGGTCCAGGAGTTCGAGCACGTCAACGGCCAGTGGTCCATGCCCTGGATGATGGAGCTGGAAGAGAACAAGAAGGCGGCCCGGCCTGACTCTCCTGGGAACCCCAAAACACCATCAACAGGGACGCCGGCAGACACCCAGCCTAACACACCCGCCCCGGGTAATCACACCCTTCCTTGTTGATCTTAAGTGGTCACGTGACCTGCCACCATCGGCTGCTTCTCCCCGCTGTTGTCATTAAGTGCTTTCTGTGCTGAAGGTTACACTGTCCTGTCAGTCTGCTTCCATACAGTTGTAACACCATTTGTGCCCCCCCTCCCCAGCCCCTAAAACGCCCCCTACTGGCACACCTGCAGACACGCAGCCCAACACACCTGCCACAGGTAATGGACACAGGCCTAGTCACACGCACGCACAGCTCTGCAGTGTCCCCTGATGTGGTGTAGCGTGGGTAGATGTCATTGCTTGTATTGTCGCCTGTGTAGAAAGACATTGCTCATTGGCTGGTTGAGAAAAAAAAAAAAAAAGTGAACCACTTGCCATTAGATGGCCGCCATAAAGGGTGTTTGTTTTGCAGAAGACCCATTGAAGTCCGAAGACTCTGTGAAGGAGGAAAAGACTGATGGAGGAGAAGACAAGGAAGGGAAGGAGTCCAGCAAGACGCAGGAGCCGGAGGTGACGCGTCTTTCTGACCCCCGCTCTTGCCTTTCTGCCAATCAGCAGGCACCTTCTGAAGCCCTCACTTTCCACATTCAGATCATCGAGATCCCAGATGAGAAGGAGAAGCCCCCTTCCCCACAAAAGAAAGAGGAGAGTGAGGTGGTGGAGAAGGATGGAGTGAGTGGCGAGGTAGACAGGGAGAAACAGGAAACCGAGAAGGAGAAGCTGATGGAAGCAACAGAAGAGAAGGGCTCTCCCAAAGAGGTCAAGGGTGAGGGGTCAGAGGTCAAGGCCAAACAGGATGAGTCTGAGGCAAAAGGTAAGATGGTCGTATCACGTGAAGCTGACACTTCAAGCTTTCACTGCTAGGTTTCTGGGTTTCTGAGACTATCCTTCCTGCCTCCCTAACATGTTGGCATCCAGCAGAAGAAAAGAAGGAAGAGAAGCTGGAGAAGATGGACACGAGTCCTCCTGCTGATGAGAAGAAAGGTAGCTGCCCCCCCACCCCCATGTCTAACATGCTGCTTTGTGCTGGGAGGCACCTGTTACTGATCCCTCTCCACAAAAAAAAAAATACAGATCAAAAGGATGACAAGGACAAAACTGAGGAGCCGGCCAAGCTGCAGAACGGGGATAGTGCCAAAGATCTGGGCGTGGCAGGCACTGAGGAGAAGAAGAAGGCCGCCAAACAGCGCTTCATGTTCAATATCGCCGATGGCGGATTCACAGGTGCGAGTCAGAAAGGCCCCTCCGGCTTTTTCTTTGCACCATTGCTTGGGTTCTTTTGGGATCTGTCTGGAAGCTCACCCTTACCCCCTGGTGTTGATGTCTGGGTTTTCATGAAACCCCTTCCTCCCCCACTCTCCAGAGCTGCACTCCCTGTGGCAGAATGAGGAGAGGGCTGCAACTGTCACCAAGAAGACTTATGAGATTTGGCACCGTCGGCATGACTACTGGCTGCTGGCTGGCATCATCCAGTATCCTTCCATCCATGGCCCAGTAACTCCCATGGTGTGCGGCTCTTTGTGTTGTTCATGTGGGGTCCTTCACTCAGGACTGTGTGGCTGTCACAATGACAAAGGCCTGTTTCACTAGGGCTGAGCGTAGAGATTGAGATGGTTGGTCAGTGTGTTGGCTCCTTGACCTGATGCCCTGCAGACATGGCTATGCCCGCTGGCAGGACATCCAGAACGATGTGAAGTACGCCATCCTCAATGAGCCTTTCAAAGGTGAGATGAACCGGGGAAACTTCCTTGAGATCAAGAACAAGTTCCTCGCCAGGAGGTTCAAGGTATGTCCCACAGCCCTCGCACCTCCCCTGCCCGCATTCCTCAGAGCCGTGACTGGAGTAAGCAGCCGCTCAACCTCATCCCCCTATGCCTGACAGCTCCTGGAGCAGGCCCTGGTGATTGAGGAGCAGCTGAGGAGAGCGGCTTACCTCAACATGTCTGAAGACCCATCCCACCCCTCCATGGCCCTAAACACGCGCTTCAGCGAGGTTGAGTGTTTGGCTGAGTCCCACCAGCACCTCAGCAAGGAGTCTATGTCCGGAAACAAGCCTGCGAACGCCGTACTCCACAAAGGTAACATTCGGTTTTGCATCCATTTTCAGACTGGCTGAGGTCTCACCCCTAGTTCCATTTTGAAGTGCTTTGCTAGGCTCTACTTAATGCTGTTCTGCATTTTGTATTTAGGACTTGGGTTCTCTTGGGGGACATATTTTGTTTGTCCAATGAAGGATGAGTTTATAGCATATACAGTTAGATACAGTGTGTCTCTGTTCTGATTGGTTGCTTAGTCAAACAGGGTGACTGTATGCTCATTGCGAATGATCCGCTAGACTAATGTCAATGTCACTGCAGTGCTGAAACAGTTAGAGGAGCTGCTCAGTGACATGAAGGCGGATGTTACCCGTCTCCCGGCGACCATTGCTCGGATACCACCCGTTGCTGTCAGGCTGCAGATGTCGGAGAGGAATATCCTCAGCCGGTTGGCGAGCAGGGGCTCAGACACGCAGACGCAGCAGGTGTGCCTCCGGTGCCCCCACATGCCGGTTATCATCTTTAGCTACACACCGCCTCTCAAGTCTCACAGGTCATAATCACTAATGCCAAGCTTGGGTGGATAAGTGGTGTCTTATGTCTGTTTTTATTGTTCTCTTTCAAGGTGACGCAACAGTAGCCTGCCTCAGGATTGCCCTCCCTCTTACTCCTCCACCTCTACATTCCTGATTGGCTCCTGGATGATGACATCACACCTCTGCTTCTTGAAGCCATGCCCCCTTTACCCAAATAAGGACATGCAGCAACTCTAAAGGCTGATTCCTGGAGGCAGTGGATATGATAGCAATTGTATTTTTTTCTTTGATGTTTGTTTCTTTACTTTTAATATAATTATTGTTATAATGTTATTTCTTTTAGGGACCTAAAATAAAAAGGTAACAATATGAGTGTTGTCTGGTTTTTGATGGTAGATAGAGGGTGAGATTGGGAACTTATAAGAATGACCCCAGATCTTCAGGTAGTTTTCTCATATTTTGGTGAATATCGGTGGTCATGCACTTGGTTGAATGATAAGTTGCAATATGACAAGATTTACAGAAGCATGAAGGAATTCAACCACCTTTGGAGGAACAAATGCCTAATTTCTGCAAAAATATGGCTGCTCTGCCTTTTGACAGGTTCTTTTAAGTGCTGGAAAGGATTTGGGTGCTGTGTTTTTTGTTTTATGCCTTGATGCATTCTTGCTGTGCATGTAAGGCTACTTTAAAGAACCAGGGGTGCTTTAGCAAAAGTGTATGTGTGTAAACAAATATGATGGCACGTCATTTGCATGTTGTCATAGGAGTCTGCTAACGGCAAGTGCGAACAGGCAGGAACAGGCTCATTTTAGAGAGCAGGCGGACAGAGCAATTTCAGGAAATTATAGGGTGGGAGTTTGGTGGGGGGGGTTGCAATTTAGCAAGCAGATAGCTTATCGGAGGACACATAAAGGATGACGGCAAAGGAAGGGCCCTGCTTAAACTGTCTAGGGAGCCTGTGGGACAGTTGGGTGCTGGCAGCGAAAACAGGCTGCCTGAGGCGCCCTGCGTAACGGTGTTCACGAAGAGAAGAGGGTCATAGTCCATCCCAGGAAAGAAGTGAAGAGGAGGGAGACTCTTACCGTGTCACCTGGGTGAGAGGCTCCTCTTTGCCGGTTCTGTTCTTGTATTTCCTGGGGGGTGAAGATATTTGGGTGTGTCCCTCCCCCATTTACATATCTCACCCTGCTTAGGAACAGGGGGGGGGGGGTCCACGATTCAGGGGGGAAGTGCCATTTTAAGCCAAAAATTGGCTTAAAATAACCCCTCAAAGGAAACTTTTGGTGGTGTATGTATGGTTTGGAGCTGTGATAACATGTTGTAGGCAGTATACTTCCAATATGTACATTTGTTTAACCGGCACCCAGTCAATTAAGAGCACAACTGAATAGACACAGCCTTATTCTGTGGCTGTCAATTCACTGTGTACAAAGTCCCTTTGCCCAGGGTGCTGAAAGCTTGTTTGCTATTCAAATGCCCTTTTGTAATGTGAATTTGAATTAATATCTTTTACTGCTGTTACCTGAATAACCATAGCATGGCTTGATGAATACAGTATTTGAATTCCCATTTGTATGTTCTGAGCATATTAAATAAATGTATTATCTCTAATAATCGTACCTAGCAGAAAGAGGAACCTGCTAGATACGGGCTGGCTTTTGACTTGAGGAGGAATGGACTGCCATTTTGTCTTAGGATTATGGGAGATGTAGTCATACACTGAGGTACAAGCTTTATGGTCTTCTGCAAGTTTTGTGAAAGGTGCCATAGAGCTCTTCAACAATGGCCGAAAATCCGATGGCTGTTTGTAATAAAGAGGAAGTCATGGAGGATGGCAAGCTCACAAACATATGTAACAAAATACCCAGGGGGAAGGGTAACCCTGGTAAATAAGGAAGTTATCTGTTTAGATGAACTTTGCTTTGGATCAAAGCAGCAAGCTTTTATTACCTGGGAATAGCTGCTGAACCTTGCTGGTGGATGAGACCAGCAAGAAGCACAGACAGGTGGTGGGCCGTGTGTGTGTGGAAGCCAGCAGAGAGTGTCATGGATGGTTAGGGTAAGCGAGGTGATTTTCCTTGCTGGACCTTAGCTGCTGGATTTATTTACTTCTGCACTGTAGCCATGGCTGTGCTATTATTTTCTTTCAGTTTCACTTTTGACCTTTGCAGGTAGCTCGCTCGCTTGCTACGGTGGTAGTACAGCATAGTGGTGTTGGATTATGGCAGCAACAGGAACACCGAATGAAACCTCAACAGAAGACAAAGAATATAGGGATAAGGACTAGATAGCAAATGAAGAAAAATAAATGCAAAATACATTCAAAATACAAGACTGATTGACTAGAAAGTCCCTTCTCTGTGCTATGAGGCGCTGTGCCGTCAGCCATTTTGTCTCTGTTACTGTATGTGTTGTTTTCACTCTTTAGTGAGAAAAGCCACAAAAAGGAAGGAAGGAGCGTGCCTAAGAGAGAGACGGAGAGAGGGAGGGAGGTACGAGAGGAGTAGGGCTCCGAACGGCGGACAGAGAGCTGCTCCAAGACATTTCAGGACGTGGAGACGGTAAAGCTTTAGATTTTACATTCCTGTACTTAGGGCAGAGGTAGAGGGTAGAGGGTATGGGCGAGGTCAGTGGGTGGTAGGAGGGCGGAAGGATGGAGGTGAGTGACAGAACGTGAGGCTTGGGGCAGAGGAACAGAGCAAAAGGCGCAAGTGGCAAGAGTTCGATATATAACACAAGAAGAAAGAGGAAAGTGCCCGTGCCTTTGGGGATAGCCATCGGGGTTCGATGCAAGTCAGATGCGGTGTTCATTAAATCATGAGTACGTTGCTTTTTGCCAGATAGGTACAGCTAAAGCTCACAGAGCCATGATGAACCATATGCAGTACAGCAAAGAGGTGTACTGTGTTGTCCTGTGTTAAGCTGAAATTTTTGTTTTTGCTCTTCACATTGGCGTCTTCGTGTGCTCAAGTCTCAAAGAAATCCCATTTTTGTTTTGTTTAAGATCAAGTGAAAGGAGAAAATGGTTCGGTAAGTTTGAAATCGTCGTGTCCTCCCCCAGGGGTGCACACACTCTTTAAACTCTGGACTTTTCTTTCACTGCTGGGTAACCCTGCTCTCCTTTTCACTTCCTTTCTGTTCCCCCTTTTTATTTATTTATTTTTTTGCTTGCCATCTTGCTTGCTTTACTTTGCATTGCCCGTCATGGCAGGTGTTTGCAGTTGTGTGTGTGCTTGTGTTTGTGCACATTTTGCATCCAAGGACATCTTACATATGTGTGCATGAAACTAGGGAGAGAGCTGCAGGATGAACCCAACAGACATGCAGAGCTTGCAATGGGACTGAAATTTGCTTGTTTACCAGCAAGCAAGACTCTATATCTTTCCAATTACTCATTGATTTACAACACATGGAGGTTAATCTCATGCCATATGTGATAACCAGATATAAGCTGTCTGTTAGCCTTATCAGATCGCAACTCAGGACTACTGTGAAACTGCACTTTTCTAGAATGTAGATTAATAAAGACATTACATCGTAATTTTGGAGAAACCAAAAATTTCAATTGGATTTTTAAACATGGTTTTCTCAAGTGGATATGAATGTGAAATATTTGGATGTGAAAAGAAGAGCGCTTGGCAACATATATTATCTTCAAATTACTTTCAGTCATTCAGAATAGGAAACAGAGACTGGCAATTCCAAACCTTTTGGGATGGAGGCTGCTACACTGTTTTAAGTCGGGTTAGCTTTTAATTAATGTGCCTGGATTAGCTACTGCCTAAATGAACACACACAATTTAAGTTAAATCAAGCTTTTCTGAAAAATTTCTGTCCTTAGATTAATAACCGTGGCAGAATCGTGAAACAAACTACCACAAATACATGCATCTTAATAACAGTTTTATTCTTACTGAAATCTAAATTGAATTATGAATTAAGCACAAAGCACATTTTATTATTCATAAAAGAAGATGCAAAGGGTGCCTTTTTTTCAAATGACTTTTACTTCTCATAAAGCTCTTACATGCGCTCCTCCACTATAAGTGTGTGACTATAACAACAAATAAAATTTAAAAAGAGCTTCTAGCAGTGGCATTGGTTTTCCAGTTTAGATTTTATTGATAATTGACTAAAGGTCTCTGTGAATGAAAAAGCAGTATTTGGCTGTATTCCCTCATAGCATACTTCAACCTGGGCTAATCCTTCATTACTCTTAGTCAGCCACTACAAGTGCTGTACCTTTATTGAGTTTATAAGCTTATTTGCACATGCTGTTTGCACCCTACACCTTGTTGTCTCACCTATATTTCAATGTCTACATGTTAATTTCTTAATATCCCTTTATTTCTATCTTGGTTTTGTTTTTATTATATATATATATATATTTTTTTTTTTTTTCGTGTGTGTGTATTTTTATATTGATTTTGTTTAGTTACTTTATACCACCACCTGCACCAGAACAAATCCTTTGTACTTTTAATTCTTGATGAATAAAAGGCTAGATTGTGATCTAGCCTGCCGTGCTCCCTGCGTAAGAGCAGCTGCACGCTGCAGGGATGTGGTCAATATAATGTTCAGCAGCATGTTCCATGGCTGTGAAGTGTGAATGGGCACAGTGTGGCCTGGCGGGGCACAGCGACCGTACACCCCAGCCTGAGCTCCACTCCCCTGTGCATCACAGGTGGTTCCACAGAAACATCTCCGGCCTGGAAGCCGAGACCTTGCTGAAGGCCAGGGGAGTCCACGGCAGCTTCCTGGCCCGGCCCAGCAAGAAGAACCAGGGAGACTTCTCCCTTTCGGTCAGGTCAGGACCGACGTCTCCTGCCCCGTCCCCTTGTACCTTGTCTTGCCTTGAGGAACATGAAGCATGTCTTTTATGATCAAGCGGCCTTTAGTGCCCAGGTTTTAAAAACACACATATCACCGTGTTAGGGGTTAAAGAGGGGGACCAGGGGCGGTTTCACATGTGGTCACACAGGTATCCTCCTTTACACAGGGTGGACGACACGGTGACCCACATCCGTATCCAGAACACAGGTGACTACTACGACTTGTACGGGGGAGAGAAGTTTGCCACCCTGTCTGAGCTCGTGGATTACTACACCACGGAGCACGGCGTGCTGCAGGACAAGGACGGCACCCTCATCGAACTCAAGTACCCGCTGAACAGCTCTGACCCCACCACAGAGAGGTGACCCGTCACACGTCACACATATCCTGCGCACATCTGTCCTGACGCTCCAGCCACACCGCTCGGCCATTACAAGAAGAAAATCTGCAATTACATTCAGCTTTACCACTGACTACCACAGATAGCGGATTTATTATTAAATATGTATTTATAATACATAATGCAGATTTTAACTGTAATGGCCTTGTTTTTCAAAGCAATGACATTGCAGTATCTTTACAAAATCAATACAAATTCTGAAAGATGACCGGCACATTATCTCTGACCAGCATGGATCTGTTCTATCTCTCTGGTGTTTTCGCCATGTGTCGATTTACTTAGCAGGTGACCAAATTGCTGCTCGCAGAAGTTAATCATTGCCTGTGCTGCTGGAATGGCAGGGACGTCCTGGATGAATATGCACTGATGCGTATCTCTAACCCTACATTTCCCAGTAGCTTGGATAGATGGATGCAGAAGGTCATGTTTATCTGACCCATCCTTTTGGATCGACTGGAATGTGGTCCTGAGGAAGTCAAAGTGTCAGGCAACTCGAAATTAGTTTAGCATTAACTAGCAATTGCTAACACATATGGCTTTACTCAACATCTTATGTAATATTGAATTAAAAAAAAAAATTAACAATGGGGCTTTCCAGTATTGACTTGCTATGTGCCAGTACAGGACAGTGTGCACCAGCACTCCCCCCCCATTCCCCCTTTCAGTTGAACTGACTTCCCTTTCTGAGTGCGGTTGGAAACTTAAGTTTTGACACTTTTGAGCGCAATGACCAGATCCTGTATGTCTTCCTCTCCACAACTGCTCTCTCTGTTCTTCTTCAGTTTTCCTCATCTAACAGACACAGTTTAATATCACTCTATCACTGAATTAAAGTACCAGAAATGGCTTTTAAGGGACTGAAATTTGGTGTGGGATGTTGCATTTTGAAAGAAAAATAGTAGCAGAAATGTAGAAAAACCTGATCCTGTGATCATATTGTGATACATGAATAATTCTGCAACAGTTGCAAATAAGGACAGTAAAAGAATAATAAATGGAGAAAACAAGGGTAACTTACAATAATGTGCTGGAGGTGGTGAGCTTCACAGCATCCTGCAGCTAGGGCAGCAGCTTACCCTTCTTTCAAGCTATTGCGTGTCACTTGTGAGAAACCGGTGACATCTATTTTGGCCTTTAAAGGTACATCTGCTACCGATATGCTTGAAATGCTTTTTAATGACTATTTTCAGGTATCGTCAACAAAGCTCCCCTGTCCAGGAATCACTAACCTGTCCATATAAAGACTGAGGGAAAAAATGACATAGGCCACATTTTTAAATACCATAGCTGTGACAAAAATGCATTTTGATGAAAATGTCCATCAGAATTCTCTGTGCAACCTCACTGAAATGGGTAGCTCAGTCTTTGGGTGCAGCACAACGTTTTTCCTGGGCCTGGTATACATGGAGAGGTCTGGTGCTGAGCCCCGAGTATTTTAATACAAACTCGGAGGTGAGAAATCCTAACTATGTTGTTAGGCGAAATTAAAGATAGGCGAAGAAAGACTGAATCCATTGGTTTTCAGTATTCTGTGTCAACAAGGGGATGTAAGAAGATTCATGCACGCTTCATTAATAGCACAGGGCTATATTAGGCTGAGGACCCTCTCACGTAATTAACTGCTTTGTAGTACAAAAAGTCACAGCATGTCTTCCAAAATTAACATGAGGTCATTCTCCACCGAGCACTGTTGATTACTAAAAATATAGCAGGACTTGCACTGGCTGTTAGCCTGGATGGATTGTCCACGGAAGTTTCAAGAACATGTCTGAAATTTATAAGGCTGTATAGCTGGTTAAATTCAACCGACTAAATTTCACAAAAAAAAGTGATTTCTTGTGTCGTTGGTTTGCGCAAGGGTTTTTTTTTTTTTTTGGTGGAAATTGAGTTTATACAGATACGAATGTATTGCTGTACTGCAAGCTATATAAATGCATTTTCAAATGTTAAATGAAATTCTAAATGAGTTTCTAATTAAATAAACAGTACAGTTTAAATGCCACAAATGCATGTGAATAGTTGTTATAGTACTGCCATGAAGTTGGCATAATCCCATTTATTGGATTACAAAAAAATCTAATTAATGCTTGGGCAACGGTCAATAGTTCATGGAAAGCTACAAAATGTTGCGGAGCCAAAAGACTGGTGTGTAAAGAGAGGTGTGGGGGGGCGGTGGGGGTCTCGGGCTATAAATACTTGTCTTGAGTCAAGAAATCCCGTCATCAGAATTTTCCGACCGCAGCACAGGAAGCCCAGATGAAGAAATAGAGAACTGAACCTAAATTTAGATGAAAAATACACGGCGCGTGTGAACAGCGCGAGCCACAGACAGCTAGCAGGCCGGCGGCAGTGACACGCGCACACGTCGTGAGCGTAACTGTGCATAAACAGTCACCGCACCAGATTTCATATTAATTCACAACAGGCCTATTTGCTTTCAAGGGTTTGTGCTTGTAGTTTAACCAATGAAAAAACTACCTGTGTAGCTTTAAATCATAAGGCAATGAAGAAAGTATGGTCTTTATATGGGAGCCCAAGAAAATGTCTATTTGATGCTGATGGTATTTTTTCTATGATACTTCTCTTACGCCTTGTTGAACATTATACTTCTAAACAGTGGATTATACTTCTGTAGAAATGACTCACCTCCAAAAACTTGTTATGCGTATCATTTATGTACTTTTTCCATTGTAGTTCAAGTTTCCTTACACCAATATAAAAGCTTTCATTGTGCTTATATGCATGTTTCAATGTTTGTGTAACTGTACATGTTTAAAAGGCCAGTTTGTAAATCCTTAAAGGAAGTTTCTGTTCTTCTTGTTGTTTCCTTACATTTTTCACCCTCCTCTGAGCACCCATACACTTATATCCTTGCTTTCTCCTGCCTTCTCCCTCAGGTGGTACCATGGGCACCTCTCTGGTCCAAACGCAGAAAAGCTGCTGGTGGGGCGCAAAGAACCGGGGACCTTCCTGGTGCGTGAGTCACTCTCTAAGCCCGGAGACTACGTGCTGTCCGCCTTGACCGATGAGTTTGGGCCCAGTGGGGAGCGGAGGGTCTCCCACATCAAGATCATATGCCAGGTGGGCAAAAGGATGTGCCGATCAATACTTAAATATCCATCCTTTCCATTCTGAATGTTTCATTTTGAGAATCGATTCTAATGCTAAGACTTTTTTTTATTTTTTATAACCTGGTAATTTAAATATTTATAGTATTGTTGGGAGCAGGACATGAACTACTAGCAGGCAGGGTCAGCCATAAAGAAGCAGAAAGGGGGAGATTTTTCGGGGCCCGACAATAGCGACTAGGGAAATATAATAATTGATCTGTTGGCAACCACCCTGCCTCCTCAAAACAAAAGTGGTATCGCACATCCCTATTGGGAAACGGTTCAACAGACCCTACAGCAGCCTCTGGAAGCCTCCTAGCAGAATGACAGACTTGACAGGGGAGGGGGCTTTGATTAAATTAAGGCTCATTATGTATGTATTATGTGATCTCTCCAGTTTTACCCAAATTTCTTTTTGCAAACAATGGGGAAAGTAATTCAGCTTTTAGAAAATTATGCAAATAACTGTCAGTTCCCAGTAAACGAATACAAAAAAACAAACCCTGTTCATGTACGTAGTGTTATAATTAGCTTTTTCCTTTCTGCTTTTTCTCTGCCCATAATGCAACATTTGGGTTTATCCATCCATCCGTCCGTCCATCTCCCATAACTGCTTATCCCATAAGGGGACAGTTTGAACAAGAATACCACCCACATCTCTCTGATTTTAAGTAGTCTTGGCTGCATATAATATATTTGGGCGGGGAAATTTTAAACTCTCAATGCCTTATTTTTAGATCGCATTAAGGCATGTTAGTTATTACCCAATGAGATAATAGTATGAGCACAGAATTGAATAGAAACGCATAATATTCCTTCCTGATTGTAAACAACATTAAAGTTTAGGTTATGATATTGCACAAATCAGAGCTACAATCAAAACATTCACAGGGAAACTGATGCTACCTGGTTTATTTAATAAAAAAAAATGCCAGATGTTAGTGTACGTAGGAAAAAAAAAAATCATACTTTTGTTTTATTTTATTGAAGGCTTTTATTTCTACTAGTCTTTCATGGGGGCGGCACGGTGGCGTACTGCTGCTTCACAGCAAGAAGGGCCTTGGTTCAGTCCCGGGTCCTTTCTGTGTGAAGTTCGCAAGCTCACCCTGTGTTCGCATGGGTTTTTGCCGGGGGCTCCAGTTTCCTCCCACAGTCTAAAAGTGTGCAGGGTAGGCTGATTGGTGTGTCTAAATTGCACCTGTAGTTGTGTGAGTGTGTACGCCCTGTGGTGTGTTGGTGCCCACCCAGGGATGGTTCCCGCCTGCGCCCGTTGTTCCTGGGATAGGTTCCGGGCCCCCCCGCGACCCCAGTGGGGAATAAGTGGTTACGATAATGGATGGATGGATAGTATTTCATGTTAGTACCATGCATCGTTAATGCTATGTTAGTTCAAACTAACTAACATCCGAAGTACCATTGTTTCCCAAAACCATTGTATTTTGTTACTACGACAGTAGTTAAGACCACCATAGTTCGAACTACAGTGGTTCCAGGGGTTATTGGTCTGACTCACAGCGGGTCATGTTCAAAAACTCACAAACCTCGTAAAATTATTTATTACAAGTTACGCCGATATTACATTATTATTGTGTCAGTCATATAACATCAATAATAGTATTAAAAACTCAAAAACAGCAATAATATGATACTTATGATGCTTTTTCTAGAGAAAAAAAAATCACTATTAGCCATTAGGCTGCAATGCATTTAGTCACATCGGCTCTATCTGTAATTACATAATGTAATCCTGATCCATCACTCTTCCTAGAGTCTTAGTGGCTCAGTGGGATTGATGGGTGCACAAAACACCAACCAAATTTTTCGCCTGCAGGGCAATGGGTTCATATCCCAGACAGCACACATGTTGAAATGACACTGATTCCATATCAAACAAAAAAGTTAAAACAACGTTGATCTTCAATGTTGATTTAGCATTGATCTTGCTCATTGAAAAGGCCATCTATCCAACGTTGTTTGGCAACTTCTTTATCCATTGATTTAATGTTGAATTAGTGTATATTCAATCAATATTGGGTTATAATTGTTTCACAAGTGAATTAATGTTGAAATTATATCCAGCAGGGCTTTCTAAAGCTTAATAAAAACAACATTTACAAATATTTAAATGAAAACAATTTATTATAACACATATATATACACATTCACACAAAAATAGCACAATGGTAGTAATATGATAACAATCACAAAAACATTGAAGTGCTAATTGACCCTCCCAACCCACCCACACCCATTTCTGTTCATTTTCTATTTGCATATCGAAGCCATTTCTTTACAGCATCACTGAAGATATGATGGGTCACTTCCTTGTAGTGGTGCCGTAGAGCTTCTGATATTGAAGAGAAAATAAGCTGTCATTAAAGATTTAATGAAGCTAAAGATTTACAGTTAATTGATCAACAGTACATAGCTGAATTGTTTTTATTATTATTAATTGTTATTTAGAGGACAAAGTCACTGTAAATACAAAATAAAATTATTATAATTAAGCAATTGATTTTAATACACATCCCATTTCCAAAAACGTTAGGACGGCATGTAAAATGTAAATAAAAACAGAATGCAATGATTTGGAAATCTCAAACAATATTTCATTCCCAAAAAAACAGAGGAAACATATGTAATGCTTAAACTGAGACATTTTAGTATTTAATAAAAAAAATATGAGCTCATTTTTTAATCTGATGGCAGCAAAGTTTGGACAGGGACAACAAAAGGCTGGAAAAGTATATGGTACTAAAAAGAAACAACTGGAAGAAAATGTTGCGACTGAGTTAAGTAGCAACATGTCATTAATCTACTGAGCAAAAAAAGAACATGTTAGAGAGGCAGTCTCAGAGGTAAAGAGGGACAGAGGTTCAGCAATCTGCAAGAATATGCATCTACAAATTGTGTAACAATTTCAGAATAATGTCCCTCACTCTAACATTACAAAGACTTTGAATATCCCACCATATACAGAACATAATATTGACAAAAGAAGATCACCGCTCCCGTGATCTTCAAGCCCTCAGGAGGCACTGCATTAAAAACAGGCCTGATTATGTCATGAAAATCACTGCATGGGCTCAGGAAGACTTCCAGAAATCTTTGTCTGTGATCACTGTTCGCCATGCCTTCCACAAATGCAGGTTAAAGATTTGTAAAATGCAACTAGAAAACCCCTTGTCTCATGCTGCCTTGACATGCTTCCCCGAAGATAATACTTGTCAAATCGGAAAGAGTGCGTTCTGTTCAAGTAAATTAGTTGCGGTAGCTTAATGAAAAATGATGGGAAAACAATTCGCGTCAGCTAGCATAGCACCTCTGGATAAAATTGCTTTCAAAAATTATTTCAACTCGGTTATCGGAGATGGCACGTGAAGGCAGCATTAGCACCCTTGCTAGGAAATGCGACAGAAAGCTAGCATATTAGCAGGTACTCTGTAAACTAACCTTATGAAAAGTGTGGACAATACTTACTGAGGAATAAAAGAGCATAAACAAATACACGATCTGCTTAAAACACTGAGATCAATTAAAAAAAACATATTTAATTGTTTAGCCCTAATACCGACCTAAGACAACATTTACTATCGCTGATAAACCCTCAGCGCAATTCGTCGTTAAAAAACACGTTGAAAAGAACAAGTTTTGAAATATGACAGCGATATAAACCTACAAACATCCATTTACGACATAAAACATTCATGGCACATTTATCCTTTTAAAAAGTAGAATATACTCACGTATAATTGTCTGACAACCTCCGACGAAATTTTTCACACGCTGCTTCTTTTCGCGGCACAGTTTAAACTAGCCCGCCAAATGAACTGCGCATGCGTGAAAACGCGTCACCTCACGCCTGTATATTTTACTGCGGTTTCTTTGAATTAAACAACGCGTGTCGTCTACATTAAAGTATTATTCTTAAAACAAATACGGTGAAATTGTACTTTGTATATTATTATAATTAATACACACTAAAAAGACAAATGCGTATATCAATATTGATTTCACCACTGAGCATAAATTGATTTAGGCCTAATGTTAAAGAACTCTCCATAAATCAATATTGATTTATCATTCCTGAGCATAAATTGATTCAATGTTCAAGAAACCAGCACATAAATCAAGGTTGATTTATCATCCCTGATCATAAATTGATTCAATGTTGAATATTTTCAGTAATATCAATGTTGACTCAGCATCTTATTTTGAATGTTGAAAAAGTCACTTTATATCGACATTGAATCAAGGTTTTGCCACCATCAATTTTTCTATATTGGATATCTGACCAAAAATCAATTCAATTTCAACGCTGATAATTTAACGCTGACCATAATTCAACGCATTTAACTATAATTCAAGGTTGAAACAATAACATGGTGCTATCTGGGCATCCAAGCACCGCTGTGTTCATTTAAAAAAAAAAAAATGTTTTCATATTGCAACGAAAGCTCTCGGTGATTAAGACGTGATTGATTAATTTTTATCCTTTAATATGCCCATGTTTTTTTTTTAATTCCCGCTGCTTTTTCCTATTTAATACTGTGTGTGTGTAAGCGCTGAATGATAAATCGCGATCGGTGCATGAGTAATAATCATATTGCGATGATCGGTAGCCTACTGCTTTGTTCAAACAACTTGCGATAACATCACCAACTTACTAGACACACTCTATTGTTAGACAAGCTATATTTGGTAATAGTTTATTTTGGATCATTTCATCGAGAGCTATAGTTCGAACTACACAATTAATGACAGTGTATGTGAACGTTCGTTCGAACTATGGTCTTGGGAAAAACCTGTCATTTAACGATAGGTCATGCTATATGTAAGTTCACAATGTCGTTATCTCCGTAGTTCGAACCATGCTTTCGGGAAACACCTGCATCATAATTGCATAGTTCAATCTATGCAAGTTGTTAACATAGTTATCAACTATGCTTTTGGGAAACACACCCTAGTTTGGAATTGGGCCATACTAATTTAGGCAAATGTGTCACAGAAAAACATACAACACTACCAGAGATGGACAAAGTACAGAACTCCATTACTTGAGTCAAAGTACAGAGACTTACGTTCAAAGAATGCGTGTCCACCGCACCAGGTAACGTACTTTTAGTACGTTATTTTCGGTACTTTCCCTTTTCTTATAACTTCCGGTCAAGTACCAGTACCAAAATTTCCAGTCCCTGAAGTGCCAAACCAAAACATTTTCCTTGTTAAAGACTGATTTGTGTGCATGATGTTTCAGAAACCAACCATATAGGCTACGAGTAAAAACAATATAACAGTAATAGGATGCGACAAATGAAGAAACCCAAGCTTAAATAACAAGATCAGGATAGCATGACAAGAAATAAGGTATTTTGTATAATACAGCTTCTAGGACAGCATTTCTATGTTTTTTATGTTCTATTCATTTTTATGAAGCAAAAGACTTAATCATAAATTTCTCACAAACCCGTTTAGGAGTGATTTAAACAGCAAGGATGAAAATGAATATGGGTGACTCAAGAACGCATGTGACGCTCTTGCAAAAGCAGGGGAGGTAAACTTTACACTGATTTTGTTTTTTAATGGCAAGACATTATGGCAACAAAAAAAGAAAATGTGCTTTTGCATTTACAGGGCCTAATGACTCAATAAATTCATTCAGGAACCAGTTAGTTCGAAATCCAGTTGAGACATAACATCAGTCCCAACCAACTTGACGGGCAAATCCATTTGACCAACCGCAACATGAAAACTGGGTAAAAAAAACATGAAAACTGGGTTTATAATACTGTTCCGTAGTTAACAGGTAAATATGCAGGAAGTAAGCAGCAACAAAGGAGTAGCGCTTCATTAACACCTAAATTGGTACTATTAACTACTGAGTTATGCTTAATTACTCAATAGGTAATAGTGAACTAATTATTATAGTAGTTCTCTATTACTTCATTAGGAACTATTGAGTATTGCTGGTCTCATTGGGAATTATGTACTAGCTATGGATTATTTCTAATAACTACTAGTTCATTACTCATCAAATGAACAGTGCTCTTTTTTTTGGACTAAGGAACTTCCAGGCTACTGTTCTCAATGGTTTTTGCCATTTTTTTTCTTTTTGGAATAACAGGCTTGTTTCTTCCTACTTGTTTGTATGACATACAACTTATTCTACAAAATATTACTGCTTAAAATATGTATACAGAACCTAGATTTTAATTATTTACCTCACTTCAGTCCGTGTGCCAGTGTTCTTCAAACTGTGCTTTGAAGTCCAACTGAAGGGATGGTCAAACAGAGACTCACAATTAGTTTTATTTAGGTCATTAGTAAGACTTCATTCCTTATTTAAAATGCATACATTAATTTCTTAATGTTTAGAAAAGATCAACAATATGTAGTGGAGCACATCATGTGGCAAAACACGAGTCTCTGTTTGACCATCCCTTCAGTTGGACTTCAAAGCACAGTTTGAAGAATACTGGCACACGGACTGAAGTGAGGTAAATAATTAAAATGTAGGTACTGTATACATATTTTAGGCAGTAATATTTTGTAGAATAAGTTGTATGTCATACAAACAAGTAGGAAGAAACAAGCCTGTTATTCCAAAAGGAAAAAAAATGGCAAAAACCATTGAGAACAGTAGCCTGTAAGTTCCTGTTAGTCCAAAAAAAAAAAGCACTGTTCATTTGATGAGTAATGAACTAGTAGTTATTAGAAATAATCCTTAGCTAGGAAGCACAGACGACTTTGTTTAAAATGTTTACTGGAATTAAACAAATGTTTACATATCTCGACCTGCTTTCTCAAGCAAGGCAGCATTTTTTGTAGCCATTAATTAAGCGGTAAACAAAGCAGACATTTAAAACAATACAAATCTTTTTTCATTTCTAAAATCTAAAACATGGATTTAAGATATGGCCATGGGTGCTCTGTGGAGGAACCTTTATCATTTCGTAGTAGCCATTATTACGACCATTCAGAAGTTAAATTGTTTAAAAAATGTTATTTAAAAAAATGAAGCACACACACTGAACGCAACTGACAGTGTAATATGAAAATTTAATATCACAATTATAGTGACCAAAATTATCACAGTTATCAGTATTATCGTGGCATTGTTAAAACATGCTGAAAATGTTCAAAAAGTACTGATACATAAACTGAAATCATCTCACCAAGTTTTATATTTAAAACCACCAATAAAATTAGCATCACGATGCACTTTTAGTTTGCATAAACATTAAAATAATAACACGACAAATGTGTAATGTATAGATAAGAAAACCATATCAAATGTGCATTAACTTTAAAAATTTCCGGACAGCTGTTACTGCCTTACACCACGTTATCAGCTGACATGAAACTAACCGATGTTGCATGCTGTGCCTGTGCACCTGTGTCTAAGAGACTTCGTAACTTTGGCTGATGCTGGACAGTATTTAACGTGAGCTTTTCAAAGCATGGTAATCAACTAGGGTTTTAATGTTATCTAAATTATGAAACGGTAATACTAACCGCTGGGAGTTTCACCATGGTTTCCCGTGAAATCAGTAACCGTTTCATCCCTATGTTTGGACTCGTTTACTGTGATTGTTTTTCTTCTGTGATGAACACAATATAACCTATCGCATTTCAGAAGAGTGCTTGAAAGTAATGAGGAACAAGAACCTTCATAGAAATGCAATATTTGTCTTTCAAATGTAGTGGAATAAAAGTTATGTTATCTAAAACAAAATGATACTCAAAGTAGAGATACTCGAAAAATGTACTTAAATACAGTACTCAAGATAATATACTTTTTTACTGTCCACCGCTTAACACAACCAATTTTGTAAATATATATCTCCTTAGTTTGATTTGCATTTATTACAAATTAATTTTAAGTTTGTTTACATTGCCTGTAGCATTTAAGGTAGTGGAGTGGATTCTTCTCTTCGAAGAGGTACCAGAGATTTTCTTTTGCCAGTTTTGTAATTTTTTCTTATCTAAGTAACTATTTCCCTAGATTTGATGAAAAAGATTTAAAACTTTTTATTATTATTATTATTATTATTATTATTATTTAATAAATAAATGGTAACATAACAAAACGGATTACCCCACAGGCAAAACTGACAGTTTAGACAATGAAGTTTCATAATTCTAGTCCATCTTCAAACTAATTTTGAAAATTTGTGAAAATTAATGTTACAATAATTAGTTTTTGACATACGTTGTCATATACTCCCTTCCTTGTTAATTCTTCATTAATCTGGGAATCAAGTGTATAAATAGATATGATGATAAGTTTTAATATTAGGCACAATTAATCACAGAAAACCGAGATTTTTTATATAGATTCTCAGCCCTAAAATATATGCTAAATTCTAAAATTCAAAATATATGTGTGTGAAAATGATACATCGCTACACATCGGAAGCATCTTTGCTCTTCTTAATTAAATGTACAATAATAATAATATGATATTTGTAATGTGTAATATGCCTTATTTTCTCTTATTTTGTCTAATATATTGGGTAATACGAGTGTAATTGTCATGACCTGCCTGTATGATCCTCTTGTGTGCCACGTCCCCTTATTAACCACGTGTGCAACCCCGATTGTGACCAGCTGTTTTCTGTTAGTTTAATTGATTCGTCCGGTGTATTTAAGTCCACGTCAGAGTCTGTAACCCCAGGTCTGTCATTGACGTTTTGATGTTACATTTTCCTGTGTCCTGCATTTGGAGTGATTCTAAATAAACCCTTCAATCCTGATTCCATGTCTAGCAATCATAACAGTAATGGTGACTAAAGGGTGTTATTTCATGTCTAGAGGGCTCTAATAATGTTAAAACCCGTATTTAGAAGGCCGTAAACAGGTTTTCTATGCTCTAACTACGAAAATATTCTATTTATAAATAAAGAATCCTACTTCGCGGAAATTCACTTATCGCGGTAGAGTCTGGAACTGATTAACCGCGATAAATGAGGGCCGACTGTGTGTGTGTGTGTGCAGGGACATACCTACACAATGCACACTTGACAAATGCTAATCACAAATGATCAGTGACTTATAACATGCGCATGTATATATAACATGCACCAATGCACCAGAGCAGTGTGTGGCTCTGTGCCCAGAAGGTTGCTGGTTTAAATTCCATGACAGGCAGAGTGGTTTTGTTGGGTCCTTGAGCCCATAAATCCCCAATTACTCCAGGGATTCTCTGAACATGGTTTCTCAACTGTACTTCGCTAAATAAAAGGGTTTGCTAAATAAATATAAGGTATCCAATGTTACACATTTTTTTGAGAAGGCAGGGTCAGCTAGCAGTTATGGTTAAGGGCCTTGATCACAGGCCCAAAGGCAACATCATTCTTCTGGTGTTTGAACAGGCACTCTTTTGATCACAAGCACAGTATCGTAACCTACTAAGCCACATATAACCCACTATATACGCATCTTAAAACATGAGCATGAATGTCTTAGTGTGTTTATATTATATGTGTCTGTCTGTCTTCCCAGAATGATAAATACACAGTGGGGGGATCAGAGAAATTTGATTCCCTGAGTGACCTGGTGGAACACTATAAACGCAAGGGTATTGAGGAGCTTTCAGGAACCTGGGTCTTCCTTAAGCAGGTGAGAATCAGGGCAACCTTGTGACCAGACTCTCAGGTGCATCGTTGACTTAAGCATACCAGGGAAGGGATGTTTTGCTGCTGTAGAAGCATGTCTTTCTTTCAAATTGAACTTTGAGCTGAATGTACTTGTATGTGTGTGACGGTCGTGCCTTTTTCTGCCCGTTCCTGCATCCTCCCCACCCCATTTCATACTGTCTCCATCGCTGCTCTTCGTCAGCCATACTACTCGACCAGGGTGAACGTGTCAGACATCGAGAACCGAGTCAAGGTGCTGGATCAGACAGCGGCGGGCACAGAGAACAGTGGGGACGGTGACAAGAAGAGCAAAGCGGGCTTTTGGGAGGAGTTTGATGTAAGTTGAGTGCAATCTTTGTGGGAGGCTATTGAAGTGCATTAATATTGCATTAGATGGTATTTTAAAAAGGCCAGTAACATATCATGTTTTATGACCATTGTATTAGCACAAAGATCATTTCAGAATATTATGCTACAAAAACAAAACATTAATTGGATTTGTGTTTGGAGTGCAAATAAGGCTATTTTTTTTGTTTCTGTTTTTTCCCTTGATGAATATTTATCACTTTGACTAAGGAAAATCTTCAAAGTTTAGTCTTAGTGTCTTAGTGAAATATCTTTGGAATCAAAAACAAACATTTTTCAGTAAGTGAAGTTTGGATAAAAATCATTTCAAAGAAGTTTTGTTTTAGTTTATCACATACTAATGGTATGTAGTGAGTTAAAAAAAAATCAACGAACGTGACAACTTATATCGTAATATAGTGCTCTTTGTTTTAGTAACGAAACAGTCCACTGTTCACGTTGTTCTGCAGCTGCAGCATTGGGCAGCCATTTTCTCCCCGCGGCAGCAAATGGGTGTTTCTCTCCTCTTTAGACAGACAGGGCTCGGAACGTCTGCTGACAGGAGACGGCACTTAAGAAAGACAAACCTGTCTTATGTTTCCACCTAGTGGCCGATATTTGCATTGCATGTGCTGGCAGTGACATGCCACCTTGGGCCCGCACTGAAAGGAAAGCCCTTCATCTGTTTGTTAACTTCTGCTTGAAATCTAGGCTCTGCAGAAGCATGAAGCCAAGGTAAAGAAGAGCAGAAATGAGGGAATGAGGCCAGAAAACAAGAGCAAAAACCGATACAAGAATATCCTTCCGTGTAAGAATGATATTTTCATAAATGATTTGTATTGAACCAATCCAAAAGGCTTCATCATTATGTATTTGAAAATAAACATATTCACAAACTGTAATCATAATTTTGATACATGTCAGTTAAACCTTTTACCGATCTCCTCCACTTCATCACTTCCAGTTGACGAGACGAGGGTGGCGTTGCATTCACGTGACCCAACCATTGTTGGTTCTGACTACATCAACAGCAACTATGTGAAGGTCAGCCTTCATTGTTTCCTTTTCAAAACATAAAATCTATTGACAGATTTCAATTCAATTATTGTTTTTTATGTTGAAAAATGTGAACATGGAATTGGTCAATGTGTCCGCATGTAAAGGTGGCCATATACTTTAAATGATATCCACACACAATGAAATCAAATATCTCTGTAAGAAAATTCTTTTGCATACTTAAAACTACACTGCCACCTTCTATGTCGCGCCACAAACCTAGAGCACGCACAATGTATTTGATGAAGTAGACCCAAATACAGTGTGCAAAATAATGTATTGTGGTGAGTGGTTTTATTATTTTAATAAAAGAAATAACAGCTCTTTTAAATGGTGGTAGTTCTTTATATTAACAGCCATTATTGGTTTAATAATAGCAATGGCACAGAGAAGAAAACTAACAATTTACACAACACTCTCAGTTACATGCTAACAAAACACATATTCCATGGCAAATATTACACGGTTATGAGATTTACTACTAACAGAAATACATAAATATACATACTAATTCACACTATTTAAAGATAGGTGCAGTGCAGTTCAAAGCATTTCTGTAACTATATACTTAGTTGTGCTGACTTATCCCGCGGCATTACATTTACGTCAGCCAATCGTGGTGAGTGGGTGGGATGAAAGCAAAGTAGTGCCCAAAATGGTGATCATCGTTGTGATTGCACGTCATATTGCCAAAACAATGTTGATTTCGGAAGAAATCAATGGAAACATTGAAACAGCTAATATGTGCTATTAGCAAAATTTTGAGCCACACTTTAATTAGCTGTTTGAAGAACTGCTGTGTTTTTGTGATTCTGTGTCTCTAACTGACCGTCTCCACCTTCACCGTTACCCTTCTGTGTCTGTTTAGAATAAGTTGTGTGACACTGGGAACCCGAAGGTGTACATCGCTACTCAGGGCTGCCTGGCGACCACCGTGAATGACTTCTGGCAGATGGTGTGGCAGGAATGCTCACGAGTGATCGTCATGACAACACGGGAGGTCGAGAAGGGCCGGGTCAGTTCCTCCTCTGTTTTTGCGGTTTCTGTGCTGGTACCAGAAGGCCTGTCTGACAACCACACATGACCTCTTCCTCTAATGTTCCCATGCAGAACAAATGCGTGCCGTACTGGCCTGAGTTGGAAGGCTCCAAAGAGGTTGGCCCATATCTGGTCACGTGTTTGTCAGAAAGAGACGCTTCTGACTACAAGATCCGGGTACTTGAGATCTCACCCTTGGACCAGGTACCCATTGTTGATCCATATTTACAAACGAATGCAATTATCTGCCAGTAGAGGACAAGCAGATGTATGATGGATGTGTTACTGAGCAGGCTGTGTGTCAATTGATGGGTCACACAGCATGGCTCAAGCTGACTAATTCCCTGACTTGCTACCCTGTCGCAGTCTGATGTTCCCCGTCGGATTTGGCACTACCAGTACCTGAGCTGGCCAGACCACGGTGTGCCCCAGGAGCCAGGTGGTGTGCTGAGCTTTCTCACCCAAGTAAATGCCAAACAGATGGAGTTCCACGATGCTGGACCCATGATCATCCACTGCAGGTGAATAAGCCACCTAGTGGCCGACGCCGGCAGCACATCAGCATGTGTTCGCAGCTAACATCCCTTCTGATCTCTGTGCACATATTTTTCTGTTGACTTTCAGTGCTGGAATTGGTCGCACTGGAACCATATTGGTCATTGACATGTTGGTAGACATCATTGATGCTAAAGGTAGTGTATATGTATTTTTTTCAGTGGAATATTAAATAATACAGACTGTCCCCCACTTACTAGCACATACAACCAAAGTTTTTATTTCTTTTTAATTAAGTTTATATATGTAAATTTTGGGTGCCTGTACGCCTGGCAGCACTATGCTACTGTACAATAGTTGCCTCTGGAAAATACTGTCCTGAATGGCAGCACAACCTCACACACATATCCCAGTCTGTCTGACACCTAAAAGTCAGAGTAATTTTCCTATTCTGATATACAGCCATGGAAAAAAAATGAGACCACTCTACTTGTTTAAATTAATTAGCATTTTAAAATCCTGGTTTAATCGTGGATCTGCTGGCAGAAGACTATGCTGAGCAGCAAGTTGCTTCCAGGTTCAAAATTCCAGGTTCAGTACACAAGAATAAGGTGAAGCAGGAGACACTGGGAACTACGTTCTAATTCCAGAGATGACTGTTAACTTATCCGACAGTTCCTAATGAATCATAAAATGACATCAAGTGACCTTCAAACGGAATGAGAAACATTACATGCAGGTGTGAAGCGCACTGCTAGGACAGTTTGTATCAGGCTCCTAGAAGCAGGACTGAAGTCCCATAGAGCAAGGAAGAGACCTTTCATTAATGGGAAACAGAGAAGAGCCAGGCGCTATATATATTTAATCATTTAATATTTGATAACGTACAATACCACATAAATTTAGACAAGGAAAGTCATTCCAGTAGCATGATTTTCCACTGTTGGTGGCAGAAGAGGCCTGATCCCTGAGCACCTGGGACTGATACTGACCTTAACACCTCATAGGCATGGACTGTGACATCGACATCTCCAAGGCCATCCTGATGGTGCGGGAGCAGCGATCTGGCATGGTCCAGACGGAGGCTCAGTACAAGTTCATCTACCTAGCCATGTTGCAGTACATCGAGACCACAAAGACCAAGTTGCATGCCAGCAAGGTGGGGCTGGAAGGGCTGGAAAATAAATCACACCAAAAATTCAGCAGAAACTAGTACACAAGTTCTAACTCTTCCCATCCTAAGATGCTCTTCAGAAACCTTTGAAGCGATTGTTTACTTCAAAAGGCACTATGTGCAAATGGATAGATAGCAAAAGACCTATCGATCAATTTAAGAGCTCATCCATTAACATCAGTGTCTTTGCCCTGATCTCAGGAACTCGAGACTGAGTACGGCAACCTGTCTCTGCAGCCGAAGCACCAGAAAGCCAGCCGCAAAGTCTCCAAGTGAGGGCAGCCGCCGCTCTGGCTGTGCGTGTGGCCTATGCATGCCGAACTCAGCAGCCCCTCCCACCAGTGCTCTACTCAGGGCAACATTCTCCCGGTCACAGCCATCTTATATAAGCAATCTGGGAGCCACACTAGACATTGTGCAGTGTTTCTGCCTTTGCGGGGGGGGGGGGGGAGAGAATGTATTCATGTCTTATCATATCCTTGTCTGTCAAAGTTCACATGCAAAACTCAAACACTAGTTTAATTTTCCCATTATTATTTTTATTATTATTATTATTAGTAGTAGTAGTAGTAGTAGTAGTATTACAATGCTGCTACTGCAGGTGGCACAGTAATTGAAATTGAGCCTTCAAAAACATTACATCTCTTTCAGCAATAAGGAAGACGTGTATGAGAATCTCGGCATGAAGGGGAAGAAAGACGTGAAGAAGCAGAAGTCACAAGAGAAGAAGAGTGGCTCTGTGCGGAAAAAATAGGCTCCAAGGAAGTGACGAATACCCGATCGAAGGTTAAAGCCCGACAATTATGAGGCTTACAAATATATTTTCAGTCAGTACAGTTTATATATGAGGAATCTGTCAAACTAAAACGATTTTATTTTCAGTAGCTTTAAGATGTATTTTTCCCTTAAGTTAAGATTGTATCGAATAGACACAAATATGATCATTACGGCATTTTATGCTTTTTGTACTTGTTCGGGGAGTTGTGGGTTGAGTGTTTGCAAATAAAGACGTGTGAAAACTATTATAGTAAAAATAATTTATCAGAGCTTATAACTAATGACACATTTGTGACAACTGGTTAATATTTGCTAACAGAAGTCAGCAGCGACAAGTCTCGGGCTAAACAAAATGCGAAAAGCAAAACGGACCATTGAGAGCGCTGATAATTCATGATAATTCAGTCCCTTATATGCATCCGCGCTGTTACCATTCAGTGACACTGATTCCCCAGATACATCTCATATGTGGCTTACAAAAAATAAATGTTTTGTTCATTGGCTTCTTAGACGACTTCGACCGGATCTGCCGTATGCAGTATCCCACCTCCCTCAAAAATAAAATACAAATGAAAAAACGAAGTCTATTTTCATAAAACAAGGCTAACAGAGGGCAAAAAGGGGACAACTAATTAGTGGTGCACCCCCGCGCCAAAAAAGCACCAACGCGCACAGAAAAAAATTGCCTCAAGGGTTAATTCTGCCACAATGTTCTGTGAACAGTGGGAGGCTGGGGTGGAGTTACATTTCTGCACTTCATAAAGGAAGAGCTTGGAAAACGACACTTTGTGTCGGACAATTAAGTGGAGGCCGCTCGTGGAGAGGAAAAAACAGTTTGCTGTAAGTTTGCGTCTTTCGCTTTCCCGATAGACTGTGAAAAATCGCACTTAATTCTCTTCAAAACCTGAACTTTAATCGGGCTAAGTATTAAACTAGACGGTGGTGCATATAAAGTAAGTCACAAGGGAACAAAGATAACGATAGACGAGATAAAAAAAAAAAAAAAAGCAATCGGAACAAGTTCGGCAGGTTCATCTTTCAGCAAGAAAGGGCGAGAAGTCGTAGAAATCAAGAGAAGAAATACTTTGAAGCGAAGGATGACACCAAATCTAACAGGCTTCTACAAGATGGTCTCTCAGGAGAATATGGATGCTTACCTACAAGCACTAGGTATTTTTTTCTTTTCTTCTTTTTTTAATGTATTGCAATTCAGTTATTGCAAAAAACAAAAACGACCTTGAATTTGCAGCAAAGATGTTATGTAATATATTTATATTTTCACTGATCTGTCTCATATTTTTTGTAAATGAATATCCTGCAGAATCTGTTGATTATATTTCTCTCTGTATCTCCCCCTTTGTTTGCCATTATTGAATTGGGTTATTTGGCCAGTATTGAAGCACAGTAAATGGGGTGGACACCCGAAATGATCCAGGAAACCCAGTGGACGAGCAAAAGGGTGCTGGCACATCCCAGCAGAGATTTTAGTATTTCTAGTTTCACCTCTGGGACAATATATAATGTCTGCACCATACCCAAGACAGTTTAATTGTACCAATGTATTATTTTGCAGCTTTTTTATCAGACATGGGTGCCTTGGTGTATTTCCTGATATTGATGTTCTTTCTCCTTTAGATATTAATATTGCTTTGCGAAAGATAGTTTGCCTACTGAAGCCTAACAAAGAGATTATCCATGACCCTGACACTGGTCACATGATCATCCGTACTCTCACCACCTTTCGCAACTTCAATATGGACTTCACCCTCGGACAGGAGTTTTCAGAGGACCTCGGCCCCGTGGATGGACGAATGTGTCAGGTGTGTGAGAGGCGCCTCTACCCTGAACCAAAGGTGTTCAGCTGTGCCCAGTATGGAGGCTGAACCTGGGCCAAAAAAAAAGATCAAGGTGTCTCCTCCTAGTGAGCGTATAGTTGGTTGGTTGTTTGGTCTTACACACCCTTCCTGTTGTATCTGTGCAGACCACGGTGGACTGGGAGGGGAACAAACTGGTGTGTGTGCAGAAGGGAGAGAAGGAGAACAGGGGATGGACTCATTGGCTGGAGGGGGATCTGCTGCACCTGGTGAGATATGGTTGCGGACAGGGAAGAGGAAGGGGGAAAAGGCAGGAGCGCATCAGATAGCTCATCTAAATCTAAGCTTTGTTAAAGCTAATCAGTTCTCACTCTACTGCATGTACGCTTATTCACCTGACAGACACCATGTACTGACTAAATTCAGTTATTATATGGTCTGTTTTGTTTTTTTTGAAGAAATGTGTTTATTCTGAAAAGCAAATCAAAATCCTCCAGTAGTAGTTTTCTTTAGGCTTTAGTCTGTAGACCAAACAGCTGCTCCATTTTCTCAGTGAGTGAGTGAGTGAGTGAGAGAGTGTCTGAGTTAGTGTTGAATCAGTGGTTAGAATGGATGCATGGGAGTTAGATTGGAGATTTTAAAGGAATGCAGATTTGGAGGGGTCAGATTAAGGACATGGGGGGTGGGGTGTGATGGAACAGGAGGGGGGAGAGAGAGACTTTCATGATCACTGTGTCAATGACTGCCTTTTGGCTGTTTGTCTTCCACTTTGCACATTTCTTCCTTCTCTTCCCCAGGAGATGAGGGTGCAAGATGTGGTTGCCAAGCAGGTGTTCAGGAAGGTGCAGTAGGGGGCACTGTCACAAGGAGGGACTTGGGGACAGGCAGTAAGACTGATGCTGTACACTCCCATGAGCCACACATAACATTCAGAGCCTATTAAGGCTCCTCAGATTGCTAGCAGTTAAATGGCCTGATTTCCATACTTTAATACATTAATATTTATAGGCTACATGGGATATTTCATTTGAAGAAGGTGGCATTTAGCTGAATACTTTTGGTACTTCATTCTGCTCAAACAAAGTCCTACATCTCATTGACAGCCTCATACCTATTTGCAAGCTTCATTAAAAATCTAGTCATATCTTATGTTCATGCTTTAGCTGATATGCTAAATTGGATTACATTACTGTAATGTTTCTGTAATTAAGTTTCACATTGGTCCTGCTGTATTCCTTTACTGTATGACACAGTGTTTCCCAATCCGGTCTTCGGGGACCTCTAGACTGTCCATGTTTTTGCTCCCTCCATACTGAGTTGGGAACATCTAATATGTCGTTGTGTTTTGCATAGGCATCACATTCCCAGAGTGTTTTTTTTTGTATTAATGCTACTGCTATTCATGAACTTTTCTGAAAAGGTAAAAAAATATATATATAAAGCAGAAGTATTTCCTGGATTTTTATTGACCATATTTTACTTAACGTTCGTTTGAATTTCTTTGTCTTTTGCCTCTTGTTCTGCTTCTTTCATTAAATTACGTGACTCAAGTTTTATCATGACACATAGTTCTCTGTCGGTCCACTAGATGGGGATTTATGAGCAGTTGATAATAATTTATCGTTGTCCTCTGTTTTCATTATAGGTCTTGATTTATCGTTGAAATAAATTTGTTTTAGAGTCTTTATATCCTGGGGGTTGGTAATGTAAAGCAATTAATTTATATTATGATGAAGAAATATGTAACCAGTCCACAAATATCTATGAGTCTGCAATTTTGCTTTTCTTCTCTTAACTTGGTTTTCACAGAAGGGCAAAAGATACAGAGGGACATGCACAGGCGTAAATTCCGGGGGGGACGGGGGGGTCAGGACCCCTCCCCTTCATGTGGACTGTTCCCCCCATGCAGTCAAGTGAAAAAGAAAGTACACCCTCTTTCAATTCTATAGTTTTATGTATAAGGACATAATAAAAAATCATGTGGTCCTTAGCAGGTTTTAAAATTAGGTAAATGCAACTTCAGGTGAACAACAACACATGACATATTACACGGTGTCATTATTTATTTAACAAAAATTAAGCCAAAATGCAGAAGCAGCGTGTGAAAAACTCTGCTTCCATAGGTCAGTCAAAGTCCAGACCTCAACCCAATTGAAATGCTGTGGCGGGACCTTAAGAGAGCTGTGTATAAATGTCCACAAACCTCAATGAACTGAAGCAACATTGTAAAATGTTGAGAGGGTCAAAATTCCTCCACAATCATGTGAGAGACTGATAGTTATACAGAAAATGATTACTTCAAGATATTGCTGCTAAAGGTGGTTCTACAAGTTTTTGAATCATGGGTTGTTCTTTGTTTTTCACACATGGCTTCTCCATTTTGGCTTAATTTTTGTTAAATATATAACGATGCAGTGGAACATGTTGTGTGTTGTTTTATACCTGAGGTTAAATTTAAATATGTTTAGAACCTGGTAAGGACCAGAAGATTTTTTTATTATGTCCTGATACATAACACCGTAAAACTAAGGGCAGTGGTGGCTTGATGGTTAAGGAAGCGCACTTGTAATTGAAAGATTGCAGGTTCGAATCCCCGACCAGCAAGGCAGTGGTGGCTTGATGGTTAAGGAAGCGCACTTGTAATTGAAAGATTGCAGGTTCGAATCCCCGACCAGCAAGGCACCACTGAGGTACCCTGAGCAAGGTACTGTTCCCCGGGCACTGAATTAGCTGCCCCCTGCTATGTCACAAAAGTCACATATGGGTTAAATGCAGAGGACACATTTTGTTCTTGTGTGCTGTGGTGTGTTGACAATGACCACTAATCACCTAGTTCTAATTTAGAGCTGAAAGATTATTTGTTTTTCACATGAATGTATATCATTGAAAACCGAACTAAGTAATTTGGAATAATATGTACTGAAAGCGGGGCAGCACAGTGGTGCAGTGGTTAGCACTGTCGCCTCACAGCAAGAAGATCCTGGGATCACCCAGGGTGCCTTTTGCATGTTCTCTCCCTCACAGTGGTTTGGTCCAATCCTATGCTGCATTCCATTTGAACTTGTAACTTTCCTAGTTAGAAATTCCTAGTCAGAAATTTCAACTGGATCGCTCCCTCAGGTCGGAATTCCAACTTGTGAATTGGAGGAATCGACACAACCCCGAGGTCTGAATTCAAGATGGCCGCAACCTAAGTCAATAGAAGTTAATGCTGTAGTTTTATACTTTTTATTAGCACGTCTTATTTGTGGCTCATTAAATCGGTCGCACACCCAGTAATGTCCAACTGCTCTCTGTGGACGTGTCGCTATGCAAAATACCGCGTAATGTATTGTTATCCACTGATATTGCTAACAATAGCTGACAAGTGACCAGGGTACAATTGGGGCCCATTTCATTAAGCAGGATTTCTTGCTTAAGCAGACAAGTTATCGGATACTTAAGGTACTCTGGGCTAAATGTAAGTGAATGAAGATGAATTTAGGCTGTTTAAACTGGGGGAAATTAAATCCGATGAGTTATCCAGGTAAACAAGAAATCTTGCAGTTTGAAACGGGTCCCCGGTTCTGCTAAATGGCTTTGCCACTTCCTGTACTGGAACACTGTTAACTCGTATGTGACATCATTCCCAGTTCCCAGTTCCGACCTCCGAGGTAAATGGAATGCAGCGCTACTACCACACACATACAGTCCTGGTCAGGATTATTGGCACCCCTCAACTGTAAGTACAGAATGTAGAATATCTTTAGAGATAAATGCAAATGAACCAGTTTTGTATAATCAGAATATTTGATAAAATGTCCAAAGTTATTCAACAACAACAAAAAGGTTTCATATAGTGAAATACAAATATAGATATAAAATGTACTCTGGACACAATTATTGGCACCTTTTTATGATTCTAAATTACAGTGGTACCTCAGTTCTCGAACTCATTAGAACTCGAATTTCTTAAAAGTTGAACCAACCAGTTCAGAAAAAAAAAAAAACCTAGAACTCGATCTGAATCTCAGAAGTCAAACCTAAGATAACTTGTACACGCTGGGAAATGAGTCACGCGGCACGTCTCTCAGCGGAAACAAAGGGTAACGCTTCAGTCTCAGCCTCGCATTCGCTGTGATAGCATCGTGCATGTTTACACTAGCTGAATACATATTTAGAAAGTAAAAATACATTTAGACAATGATGGACAGTAACAATAATTATTATTATATAATAAAATACATTTAAAAATAAAGATTTCTTATTAATTATTTTAGTATTAATAATAAACCATTAATAAATTTAATTATAATAATATTGCCGTGCCCAGCGAGGATGGAACGGAGACAAAGGCACAGATGTCAGGGTATCGGGGAATACGGGGTTTAATTACAGGTAAGGCAGGCAAAACGCAGACGGACAGTACAATGACCGGCACTGGCGTGCACAGATAGAGACGAGGTGGTGCTGAAGCACTTGCCCTTTTGCCCTCAGTCCAAAAAAGTGCCCTTTTGAAAGACGTGATTTTTTTTTTTTTTAAAGCTGCGCGATTTAAAAAGGTGTGAAAATAATGGCTTGATTTGTGCCCCTTCTTCAAAGACACCCGAACCCTGTCGCTTTTTCACTGTCACCGTGTCACGTGAACACGCTTGCAGTTCATTTGTTGTGAGGCGTGTAGCAGCGGCATGACATAGGACTACTTGGAGTAGGCATAGTAGGCTAACTATAGCGACTGGGAGCCACGGCGGACAACACGGCAGCTCTTTCCCTTCCCAACCAGTCAGGTAACCCATGAATCGAGTGAAATTATTCTGTTTGCCCTCTAAGACCAACCTGCAATTGTTTTGTTGTGAAGTAGCCTGTCAGAAACTGCACATGACAAACTTTGCCAGCTTGCCCCCTCCATCCATCCATATGGATAAACAAAAAAACGACACATTTAAAATGTAACCTAAACCATTTAGGCAACCCCACTCTCCATCAATTCCGACCTTTTTGCATAAACTATTGAAAATATCACGTTATGCTATAGGCTACATGCCGTTAGGCAGAGGGCTCTTTTGAGCCCATTTTTCGTTACAAATTTTAGGATGATCTCACGGAAATCTGTGAATAAATACAAAGTTTTCAAACTGAAGTCAGTGACGGGAAGACATCACACTTTTTAGAGATGGAACTGCAGAAAAACCTAAAACCTTGACATGATTATGAATAATAGAATTATGGACGTTTCTCCGTTTTTGTGGATTAGCCTTTCCATAACTAACGTCAACTACTGTCCTACTTTGGTAAGATTGAAATTAATGTCTTTGACTGTCTTTAGTAGGTGTCTCCTGTGAGAAAGTTAGAACACCGTCCAACTGTCTAAAGATGCAGTCTTTAGCCTAACTGGTTGTTACTGACTCAGCGATGCTCGCAGACATTTACGCACTGTGTTGTGACCTGATTGTGACAGAACAGTGACGTTGTTATTGGTAGTTTGAAGGGTACGGTGTTGGGGGTGCATGTTTTGAGAAGCACTGGTTAGACATGTTAATTTTTTTTGGTGTAACATATTGGCAACATTAACACATTAATTTGCTAAAGGAAAAATAGGCAGTTCCCAATTGCCTGTGAAAACGACCATTCTGCCCTGTTCTTGTAATGACCACAGTCAGTCTTATTCGTTCTCATACATTTTGGTCTATTTTTAGAGAATGTTTTGAAATAAAAGTCAAATTGCATTTAACCTGTGCGTTTTTTTTATTATAAAAAGAAAAGGTTTTCCACATATGCAAAAAGTGCCCTTTTTTCCCCCTGGAGCACTTGCCCCCCAAAATGTCTGTGCACGCCACTGATGACCGGACTGGGGAAACAAACTGAAACGCGGACTAAATACAGAGGACTAATGACAACAACCAGAAACAGCTGATCACACGGGGATTGCACACGGTGTTAACGAGGGGGCGTGGCACACAGAAGGAGCAGGCGATCGGGGCATGACACATTGTTTATTTTTTTTAACTTTACACATTGTTTAGATACATTTATTTTCTTACTTTAAAAATGACTGTTTTGATAAATTTGCTTAGATGTGTTTAGTACAGGTTTGCATGTTCTCCCCGTGTCGTCGTGGGGTTTCCTCTGGGTACTCCGGTTTCCCCCCACAGTCCAAAGACATGCTGAGGCTAATTGGCGTTGCTAAATTGCCCTTAGGTGTGCATGTGTGAGTGAATGGTGTGCGAGTGTGCCCTGCGATGGGCTGGCCCCCCATCCAGGGTTGTTCCCTGCCTCGTGCCCGTTGCTTCCGGGATAGGCTCCGGACCCCCCGCGACCCAGTAGGATAAGCGGGTTGGACAATGGATGGATGGATGGATGGATGGATGTTTAGTACAGGATATGCTTTTCTTGTTTTGTCGAGTTCATTTTGTGTTTAAATGCTAAAAAAACACATTTTGGTGTAATTTTTTGGGGCCGGGAACCAATTAATTGATTTTCCATTATTTCTTATGGGGAAAATTCGATCAGAACTCGAACTTTTTAGGATTCGATCCAGAGTTGTGAACAGATTAATTTCGAGTTCTGAGGTACCACTGTATTTCCTCAAACAAACTAGGAAATAAGTAAGACTCACCTGTGCTTAATCTTCATTGTGCATATGACCTGAATTAAGCCATAAATGATCATTTTACTGCATTTAAAGGGACTGATTGCTTCCAGTTTCTTCACAATGGCAACGACAAGAGAGCTGCCTGAGAACATCAGAACTGCTATTTTCAAAAAGCATAACATTCCGAAAAGGCAATCGCCAAAAAACTTGAAATCCCTGTTTCAACAGTTCGTAACGTTATCAAGAAGTTTTACAGTCATAAAACTGTTAAGATGCTTTTAGGAGGTGGTGCTAAGAAGAAACTCAATGAGAGAAGCCTCTGAAGGTTGGTGCGGATTGTGGAAAAAACACAACGCAAGACGTCTAGAATAGAATAGAGTAGAATAGCCACTTTTATTGTCATTCAGAAATACACCGGTTAGTGCACAACAGAATGAAATTTCATTGCATTTTATGCTCACCATACAGATATATTAACCGCAGTATAGCAGCAAAAAACCAGTGTACATCACTGTATCGGTTTAGTGCAAGACATATAGTGCATAAAGTTCTTGAAAAGTGACATGTGCATGGATGGAGAGAGGCGGAGTGTGAAGCTCTAAAGAGCTTCAGGCTGACCTGGAGCAACTGGAGTGGTGCTTTCTGACCGTACAATATGCCGCACACTAAATTAAGCAGAACTGTATGGGAGAAGGCCAAGGAGGGCATCGCTATTGAAAGAATGGCACAAAAAGGCAAGACTTAGGTTTGCAAAAACTTTCTTAGATAAACCACAATCTCCATCCATCCATCCATCAATTCTCTGCTGCTCTTCCAGGGTCGGGTCCTGGGGGCAGCAATCTAAGCAGAGATGCCGAGACCTCCCTCTCGCCAGCCACCTCCTCCAGGGAAATACTAAGGTGTTCCTAGGCCAGCCGAGAAATATAATCTCTCCATCGTGTCCTGGATCTGTTCCGGGGCCTCCTCTCGGTTAAACATGCCTGATACACCTCCCCAGGGAGCCGTCCAGGAGGCATCCTAGATAGCGGCTCTACTTTCAGCCCCTCCCAAATTTCCAAGTTCCTCATTCTCACTCCAAGGCTGTGCTCAGACACCCTACAGAGGAAACTCATCTCTGCTGCTTGTATCCGCAACCTCACCCTTTTGGTCACTGCCCAGCAGACTTTTTTCGACAGACCGATCATAGGTTACCAAAACTGGCTCTCGGCACATGGAAGCCACAATCTTTCTGGAATAATGTTCTATGGATAGATGAAACCAAAGTAGAGCTCTTTGGGAATCTAGTGCAGCAGTTTGTTTTATAGGCAAAGAATGAAGCCCATAAGGAAAAGAACACCCTACCTACAGCATAGTATGATGTGGGTTCAATCATGTTGTGGGGCTGCTTTGCTGCCTCTGATATTGAAGGCATTGAATGTACCAAAGGAATGATGAAATCAGAAGGTTACTATGGCATTTTGGAGTGAAATGTGTTATACAATGTCCAGAAATTAGGTTTGAGGCAAAAGTCTTGGGTCTTTCAGCAGGACAACAACAGAAAGAACACATCCAACAGATTCTCACTGAAACCCTATGCAGGGAGCTGAAATCTGCCATTCCAATAAGGACTCCTGCAAACCTAAAAGAGCTTGAATGCATAGCAATGGAAGAAAGGCAGAAACTACCAGTCGATGGATGCAAGAAGCTATGATGAATGCAAGATGGATGCAAGATGGCTGCAAGAAATGTTAAGAAGCTGTCGTTGCCAAAGGTTCAGCGACCAAATATTAGTGAAGCATACCAATAATTGTGTCTAGCTTACATTTTATATCTATATTTTTTATTTCACTGTATGACAGCTTTCTGTTGTTCAATAACTTTGAAAATCCAACCATCCATCCATTTTCTGAAACCGCTTAATCCCAACTGGAGTTGCAGGGGGGACCGGAGCCTATCCTGGGAACAATGGGCGCAGGCAGGAACCAACCTTGGGCAGTTGCCAACACGCCACAGGGTGCACACACTCACTCAACTACAGGGCCAATTTAGATTCACCAATCAACATATCCTGCATGCTTTTGGAACGTGGGAGGAAACCAGAGCCCCCGGCAAAAACCCACGTGAACAGTGTGCAAACACACAGAAAAGACCCAAGACTGAACCCAGGACCTTCTTGCTGCAAGGCAGCAGTGCTAACCACTGCGGCACCACACCGCCTAACTTTGAACATTTTATTAAATATTCTGATTATGCAAAATTGATTCATTTGCGTTTATATCTGAAGATATTCTACATTCTGTACTTACATTTGAGGGGTACCAATAATCCTGACCAGGACTGTAGCTTGGTAAGGTGGTCCATGGCTCAGTGGTGGCTGACCAGCAATAAGTAAATACTTTGTAAATGTTCATTTAACACTGCATATGTGTCAAACGTTTATTTCTACCACTCAGTAGAATAACACACATTTACATTTGTGACCAGACTGGATGCTGCTCCGTTACCTCGTGGGTGAATCTTTTGCTTTATTAGCTAATTAATGAGTGTTGCTTCCCTCATACTGTAAATAACGTACATGCTGTGTGTGCTTTGTCAGCCAGCCAAAATGGAAAGTTGCCATGATGAATTTCCGGCCGCAGCGTCTCGCTGACGTCTGCATCATGTTTTATGGTTTTCATACACTGCTGTCATGACACTGACAAGCACGTTTCCCCAGGGAAAATATGGTATTCTTTGCATATTCTGTTCAATACCAGCAACATTTCTATTTTTAATTATTGATCAAACAGGAAGTGTATGTGGTACATCCATCTATTTTCTATACCCATTTGTACTATGCAGGAAGCTATGGGCGCAAGGCAGGGAATAAGACACTCTCTCTGTCTCTCATACACACACACACACACACCTGCATACCTATCTAAATGGGAACCATCCATTCATTTCTATGGGAAAAACCCTAATCGCTGTCACGACACCCTTAACCCCTACCCAGCCCTAACCTTAAGCATAAGTAACCAACTGAAATACAAGACTTTTGGCATTTTTACTTATTTAATTGGATTCACCAATTTTTAATACAATTGAGGTTATCCAAATGGACACCTGAAAAAATGTCCACAAAGGTTAGGAAGTTTCACGTTTTACCACACTTTGGTACCCAAGTGTGATCTATGCAACCCCCACCCCACCCACACACACACACACAATTGCGCAACTCCAAGTCACCATAGCCTGTTTTTGGATTGTGAGGGGAACCCAGTGTACGTGGAGAGAACCTCATGATGATACAGGAGAACCTGCAAACTCCACACACATGGAGCCAGGGTAGACTTGAACCCTGTCCCAGAGGTCTGAGGCAACAGTTCTAACCACTGCACCACCATGACACCCTCACCTTCAGTGCAAGGGAAGCACCTCATTTTCTATTGAAGACAAACTCTGTCCAAAGTTTGACTACTGCTGACATTTTTTGTTGTTAGATTTTTTAGGATATTCCTCTTCCAGCTCAGTCCATCCACACATTTTGCAATTGTGCTGCTGATTGTGTGACTCAGAAGCAGAGTGCGAATTACCCCTCCATAATTGGGGGGTACTGCCTTCATAACACTTCTATGACCATTACGGTCCGCTACCGCGTCAATACGAATAGGATCAATGTTAAGAGTGCAAGATGCGCTAGGGGTGTTTACTAACATGTATGCAACACACGGTCATGGTCTGGACATGCGACAAAATGAGAATCAATACAGAAGATCTCATTATCTTTATCCCTATCCAAAAGAATTTGGTTTTGATAACTCCCAGGAATTATCCTAGAAGAAGTATACTAGTAAAAGTAATAAGCCTATACATTTACAAACAGCCTGGTCTGGTCCAGCAGTCTGGTGTTATTCCTGCCCTCTCAGTCCCCCCAGCTCCAACAGGCTTCAGAAATAAATATTTGCCTATTAGGCTAATATCTGTCTTGATGATACCGTAGATCAGTACAGCCTAATTTCTAACTCACCTCTTGGTCCTGCGCGCTGTCCTCATCCTGCCATCTTCCTGCTGCCTGCTCACTGTCCTCATCCTGCTACTGTATCTTCCTACTGCCTGCACACTGTCCTCATCCTGCCATCTCCCTGCTCACTGTCCTCATCCTGCCATCTCCCTGCTCACTGTCCTCATCCTGCCATCTCCCTGCTCACTGTCCTCATCCTGCCATCTCCCTGATCACTGTCCTCATCCTGCTACTGTATCTTCCTACTGCCTGCACACTGTCCTCATCCTGCCATCTCCCTGCTCACTGTCCTCATCCTGCCATCTTCCTGCTCACTGTCCTCATCCTGCCATCTCCCTGCTCACTGTCCTCATCCTGCCATCTCCCTGCTCACTGTCCTCATCCTGCCATCTCCCTGATCACTGTCCTCATCCTGCCATCTCCCTGCTTCCTGCTCCTGTGCCTCTCCTGCCTTCTGCTGACCACCACTTTCCTTCATACACATTAACAGTTTGAAAAACTGCACCTATACTTTTAGTGTAATGTTCTGTAGCTCTTAACACAAATATGTCCTACTTACTCTTCTGTTACACACCAAAAAAGTGTCTGATGCCTCCATCCTTCCTTTTCCTCATATTGTGTCTGTGAATAAAATTTAATCTATATTTAACAAAACAGTATCTGTGCTATCAGATGAAGCTTCTAAAAATGTCTATAAATATGAAATTGTGGAATGCAGAATCAATACCACTAAAATTCAAATAATAGGGCTTATTATTTGATGGCTAGTTTTTTTACGTTGCCCCTATAGGTTTCACTTATAGTAATGTTCTTTCAGAGCATAACGTTAGACCTTCTTATGCGTTAACATTAGCCTAATAACAAACCACACAGACTAAGTGGTGAATTAATTTCAGAAAGGCACAATTTATTCGTGATAAAATGAGAATGGAAACATAGGGAGTTCATCTCCTTGGAAAATGACTAGGGATGAGCGAGTACAGCATTATCTGTATCTGTATCCGTATCTGTTAACCATATGAATTATCTGTATCTGTATCTGTACTCGGAATGGGCGGGGCCTAACCCGGAAGTGGGCGGGGTTTGACCTGGAAGTGGGTCGGGTTGTCTTTAAATGGGTGGGGCTTTAACCGGTATGTTATTTTAAGCATGCAATTGATATGGGTTGATCAGAAATTGTTATATTTATTGCTGATTAGAAAACTATTTACATGACAGCATCAGCATTGAGCTTCAGATCAGTGGTTTTGATCACGATAACAAACGAACTATATACAGAACAAGTTTTGCAACAATGAATACAACACATGCGGTTGCAATTATGAAGTAAAATGTAATGAACAAGAGTTTTCATCTCAACATAACTTTCTTTTTTTAACTTTTAATTTTTTTATGATCAGTGTGATTTCTTTTTTTTGGTTCTTTTTTTATTTTTTTTATTTCCACACCAGGTATGTGTGAGTGTGTGTGAGTGAGTGAGTGAGTGAGTAAGAGAGAGACAAAGAGAGAGGGGGGGGGGAGTGTGTGTGTGTGTGTTTGTGTGTGTAGCTTAATTTGTAATATTAATTATACCATAACTACCTTTATTTTTTTTTATAAAATACAGCAAGAAAGTGTCAGACACTCAGTGCGTGAAGTAAAAAAAAACTGGCTAGAGCCAGCTGACGGTTTAAAAAAGAAAAAAAAAACTCCGACAGGCAGAGACGCGAGTCGCATTCTACAAACAAACCTGAAGCTGAAGAAACCCTAAACGTTAACGGAAAAAAACCCGCGATCCTGAGTGACTGAGGGAGCGACAGAGAGAGAGAGAGCGCTGTTCTCTTCTCTTCTCAGTGTTCTGTGTGTGAGTGAGCAGAGCGGGACACAGCAACACAATAAATCTGTATGTGTGTAGGGGAGGGGCGCTGTGACTAGTCTATCACAGAACGCAGACACAGTCAGCTACCCAATGAGAATTTTTATTCAATCCGAGCACAGATATTGACTTGTATTACTCGTATGATACTCGTACTCGTCAAAAGTGCTTTATCCGTACCGGATACTCGTTTCAGCCGAGTATCCGGCTCAACTCTAAAAATGACCATGATCGATTTTACCTCACCAAAAAAGCCTGGTTTAAATAGAGTACTTAGCTTATCTTGCTAGTTAACGTAACTAACGTTGACTGTACCGATGTTCTGTCGAGTTGAGCTACTTTGTCGAGGAAATCTATGGTTAGAGCTATCGATTAGCACTACGGTAGATTACCTCGGCAAAGTAGCTCAACTCGACAGAACACCGGCCTCAGAAGGACAATGGGAAGTAATTCAACTTATAAAGACGTCAGCTTGCATTAGTAGATGAAACACTTAAACGAATAAATGAAGGGTGTAAAATAACACATTTTCAACAGGCTAGACTTCTGCTGGCTACTCACATTTACCAACGCACGACAAACAGTACTAAGACAGACAAACACAATGAACAGGTCACTCAATGAGAATGAATGATGCAACCGACTGGCTGCTTCTAGCGCCGAGGTGGTTAAAATGGTACGGTCCACATTAGGGGTGACTGAAATCGTTTTACATAACATTTTCCTACAAGGTGAGTTTTTTTTTTTTTTTTTACAACAAGAGAAAAATGTTAAGACCCCCCCCCCAAACTGCTATTTTTTGTCTCTTTGGGGGGGTCTGGATCTTGATCGGGGGGTACAGTACCCCCCGTAATTCGAACCATGCTCAGAAGTTCTTCAGAACATAAATTGAGTAATTTTCCTAGAACTACTCAGTCCAATGTGGACCTCGATCCCCAGGCAGCATTACAGGGACACGTCTGTCACAAGGCAAAGTTTTGGAAGGAAGCTCACATAAGGTGACGACTCCATATGTAGGGTCAGAATTAAACCCACAATGATTAAGCTGTGAGGCCACAATGCTTACACACTTGACCACCTCATCACTCAAGGTGATATTTCCAAGGGTTGTCTGAAACCCTGAGAACCTTCTATGGCTCATTTGATGCCCTAGGACATTGCTTCCCAATCTGGTCCTCAGGGATCCCCAGATCGTCCACGTTTTTGCGCACCCCCCAAAGGACAATGCTGGTCATCTAGCATGTAATGGGGGTTACATAGGCATGACATTCCCAGATTCTTTTTGTATTAATGCCATTCAACTTTTCTGAAATGATAAAAAAGCAGTATTTCCTGGATTTTTACTGACCTTATCTTCCTTAACGTTCGGTTTACTCAATTTCTTTGTCTTTGCCTCTGGTTCTGCTTCTTTCATTCAATTGTGCGATTCAGTTTTATCTTGACACGTAATTCTCTGTCTGTCCACTAGATGGGGATCTATGAGCGCTTGATAATATTTTAGCGTTGTCCCTCTGTTTTCATTATAGGTGTTGTTTAAGTTTATTGTTGAAATAAATTAGTTTTAGGGTCCTTATATCCTGGGTGTTGTTAATGTAAAGCAATTCATTTATATTAGGGTGAGGGAAAATGTACCCAGTCCACACTTATCTATGAGTCTGCAACCTCTCTGTAACTTGGTTTTCACAGTAGGGTGAGAGATACAGGGGGGCATGCATTGTAGTATGTCCTGGGGGGACAGCAGGGTCAGGACCGCTCCCCTTCATGAGGACTGTTCTCCCCATATATCATTGTAAACCTAACTATGCAATTTTAAATAATATATACTGAAAGTGTCTGGGCAAAATATAATTGCAGAACAATACATTTGTAAGTTTCTCAAGATTATGCCCCTCTCTCCTTCACAATGGTTTGGTCCACTGCCCAATCCCACTACCACACACATTATCCCAGTACGAGGGTCCGTGGCTCAGTGGTAGCTGACCTGGTATAAATAACTACTTAGCAGGGGAATTTCTAGCTATTGAAAAGATCAGGGGCTAAGTCAAGTTTACCTGGGGCTTGATTTCTTTTGTTTTTGAAGGAAGATTGGCATGGGGTTAAAAATGTTGGGGCTCGGCTTAAAATACTCAGGCCCCGAATGGTCGGACCTAACGACTCCCATGCTACTTAGTAAATGTTCACTTAAAACAATGCATGTGTCAAATATGTTTCTTTACTTCCACCACCCAGTAGAATAACATACATTTACATTTGTGACCAGACTGCATCTTGTTCGCTCTGGTACCTTGTGGGTGAATCTTTAGCTAATTAATGGTTGTCGTTTCTCTCCTACTGTACATGCTGTGTGTGTTTTGTCAGCCAGCCTACATGGCAAAAAGGAAAACAGATATCCATTCATTTTTCAGTGCATCAAAATGCCAAGTAAGCAAAAAAAAATTGCTCAGTAATATAATAGGCAATTTGATCAAATCTGTATAAGGATAGAATGAATGTAATTACTTTATAATGTATTAAAACATTTGAACATGCTAGCCTCAAGTTATTTACCAAGTAATTATGCAGTTTAAAATAGTAAAAGGTTTTCCTCTATATACATGTAATATAAATACTGCAATACTTCTGGTGGTATTTTTGTGTCCCCCTCAGGAATTGCTCTTGAGAAATTTTTCAGTTTATTGTGCCCCCCCTCCCCAACAGTGAAATGGCCTTTTTGCCCATGGCGGCATGTGGGAATTATGTCAATGAAAATTTGAGTAGTATTCATGTACTCAAAATGAGAATTTCACTTTAACTCAAACCCATTTATGACACAAAACACATTTTCACTTTTTCTGAGGTATGTTCAGGTTGGGTTTACCTTCGCTTTCGGAAATACAGAAGCCAACGTTACACTTCCCTTTAAGCTATCTCTGAATGTTGCCGTGATGAATTTCCGGCCACAGCGCGTCACTGACGCCTGCATCATGTTTTATAGTATTAGTACAGTGCTGCCATGATGTCAACATGCACGTTTTCCCAGGGAAAACATGCTATTCTTTGCTTAATCTGTTCAATACCAGCAAGAGTTCTATTTTTAATTATTGATCAAACAGGAAGTATATGTGGTATATCCATCTATTTTCTATACCCATTTGTACTATGCAGGGTTGCAGAAACTATCCAGGAAGCTATGGGCGCAAGGCAGGGAATAACACACTCTTTCTCTCTCTCATACATACATACACGCAAACACACAAACACACAGGTGTGTAATCAAATCTTTTTTGGGACCGCAAATTCATTTCTATGGGAAAAATTTTAAAGCTAATTATCATAACCTTTTTTTTTTTTTCTTTTGTCGTGTCTGGCAGCTTTAGCAAGCAGAATCATGGTCTGAATGCACTGCTGTGCCAAACATGTTTGCTTTACCATGAGTGGCTCTATAAACTCCGTATAGGCCCCTCATGTTGATTGATTTCTTTTTCTTTTATTTGTTTTAATTTTTAGCACATGTAAAATATCGCATTGGCTGAGCTGGCCGAAGAGGAGGGACAAATTAGGAGGGGGAAGGGAAAAAAAAAACACAAACAAAAATAAAGAATAAAGAAAATAACACAGCTATACAAACATACAAAATTGTTGTGTGTGCTTGGAGGGGCACATGCAAGCGTATGTGCATGCATGTTCATCTGTGTAGGCAAGGTGTGCGGGCTTGTGTGCATGTGTTGTGTGCATGTGTTGTGTGCGTGTGTTTTCAACATGGAACATACTAAATAGCGAGGGTGGGAGGCCACAACCATACCCAACGAGAGCCAGAGGTCATCAGAGACAGGCCCAGGAGGCCCAGGACGGTCGCAGACCCCGAAGAGCACGGAAGAGCCAGGGCCCTACGTCCCAATGACAGCTGCGCCCCCACTCCAGCCGGGGGAGGAGAGAGGTCCCAGATGCGGCCCCCGCAGCCAAAAGGGCATGAGCCCCAGAGAACCAGAGGCAACAGGCAGCCGACCCTGCGAGGGGACGGCTGCTCCTGTACAAGCCAAGGGCAGGACCCCCCAGATGGCCGGGGGCCGACCAGCCCCACGGTGGAGAGCCCCGCCCATGCCGGAGAGGCCCGAGCCCTCCCCCAGGCCACCACCCCAAGGAAAAGGGCCAGCAACCATGCCTAGGAGACCAACCACACCCTGGACGGAGCAGCAAGCCCCGGACCCAGGCCCACACCAGCCACACAGACACCTCACAGACACACGTCTCAGCCATGTACATAGACCATACACACATTCCCGCAACATACACAGACACCCACACACAGTGACAAAAAGACATAAGCCCATCCACTCTGGACTATGTAACTATGACAATCTGTGCGGGCAACTGCTCCACATAAGGTAAAAAAAATGGGTATTCATCATATTGTGGGGACATTTGGTCCCCACAAAGTAAGGTATACCTGGACCACACACACACAATTTAGCAACTCCAAGTCACCATAGCCTATTTTTGGACTGTGAGGGGAACCCATGATGATACAGGAGAACCTGCAAACTCCACACATATGGAGTCAGGGAAGAGACTTGAACCCTGTCCCAGAGGTCTGAGGCAACAGTTCTAACCACTGCACCACCATGACACCCTCACCTTTAGCGCAAGGGAAGCACCTCAATTCCTATTGGAGACTAACTCTGTCCAAAGTTTGAATACAGCTGACATTTTTTGTTGTTAGGTTTTTTAGGATATTCCTCTTCCAGCTCAGTCCATCCACACATTTTGCAATTGTGCTGCTGATTGTGTGACTCAGAAGTTCTTCAGAACATGAATTGAGCCATTTTCCTACAACTACTCAGTCCAATGTGTGCCTCAACAGGAAACCCATGTAAGGTGACGACTCCATATGTAGGGTCAGAATTAAACCCACAATGATTAAGCTGTGAGGCCACAATGCTACACACTCGACCCCCTCATCACTCAAGGTGATATTTCCAAGGGTTGTCTGAAACCTCAGTTTGAAAAAAAATAAAACCTTCAATGGTTTTTTTGATCCCCTAGAACATTGTTTCCCAATCTGGTTCTCAGGGACCCCCAGGCAATCCATGGAAAATGTGGACTGTCTGGCAGAGAACTGGGAGGGAGCAGAAACGTGGACCACCTAGGGGTCCCCAAGGACTGGGTTGAAAGACACTGCTCTATGAAAACAATGGCATAATGATACTTTACAGTCCACACACCCTGGTTAAAATGGCAAGTTATTGTGATGTAAAAAAAAAGATAAATCGTGTCTTTTTCCACTACCAATGTGAAATTATAACCTACACAGAAAAGGTGAAAATAATTCAAAACCGTTTACAGAAAAAAAAAACATTAAAAACCTGGTTGCAACACCCTTAACCTAATACTTTGCTGAAGCACAATTTTAATTTTATGACAACATTTTACATTTTATGACAAGTGTTTTTGGATAAGAGTCTATCAGTTTGGCATAACCTGACTGGAAATATTTTCCCACTCATTCCTACAACTTGCTGTTTTCCACACCCTGCACAATAAGGGTGTGTAGAATTTTTATTTCTTTTGGGTTAAAATTTTTAAAAAGTACAGTAACTGACCAGCTTCTGATCTGTTTTGCAAGCATTGAATTTGAATTTAAACTAAATTCTGCCAGAAATTTAATTTTGTTCACTGCAAATTCATGCCGGTTGATAACAGATGAGAATAACCAAAAATGTGTTGAATTTCTCTTTATTCTGAATCATCCCTGCCTAGATTACTCAGGTGCAGAGAAGATGGGACTCCTATTCACCCTGGGTTATTATGTGACATTTCTCCCATTATATCCATTTATGCCTGTACATATTTTAGCACATTATGTCTGGACATGTATTTTCTCAGGGGTGTAAGAGGTTCCTCCTGCAATCACAAGATTTCTTGATTCTGGTCCTTAATGCTGTATGGGGACAATTTTGTGTCATCGTTATCAAGGACAGTCTTAATGACTGACCAATGCTACAATAGACATGTCTCTATGCTGTGATAGCAGTTGAAACTTTAATGGGAGTAAGACTGAAATGATAATTCTCTGAATGTCATTTTATTAAAAGACAGAACAGTGAAAAAAGACATCACAACGAAGCAGAAAGTTGCACACATATATTCCTCATGGTCAGCATGTGTGTGTTCGGTCATGTTTCAGCCCATTCGTCTTCCTGAGGCTCCGAGTGACACAGCGACATATGATTGAGGTTCCCTCTGGCATCTCCAGCTGTAGCCGGTTTGCTGAAGTTTTCAGCCGACGTCAGTACTGTCATGGTCACCCCGTCACACTCAATTTCAGAGGGGCCCGTGAAGTCACTAATCTGAACTGGGTGACAAAAGGATGAATGGTGTAACTGAGCTCGATGGCACTTCACCAAAGGTCTCTAATTAAGTCCCCTAGTAACAGCTCACAGAAAGTTATGGCCAGCTCTATTAGTTCTTGAAATAACACTTTAGTAGTTGTCTGGCCTTGTGCTTGAATTGGCAGCATTGTGGAGGCGTGCAGATAAGGTCATAGGCAACTCTAGACTTCTCTTCCCCGGGGGTGCAAGGTGTGTCCCTATTAGAGGGGTAGACGCTCAACTGAGTGGGGGGTCCCCTCAGTAAATTTTGTTGTGTGATCATCAGTGATTGAAAAGGGGCACCCTGCACCTGGGAAGTAGGGCATCTTCATTTGTTTGGCCAAATGGGCCATTCCCCCCACCCCCACATGTGCCTGATCTAGATAAATATATTAGTAAAAAAAAAAAAGTGGTGAATATGTTTGCTATGATTTATTATTATACATTGATATAAATAATACAAGGTGCATTTTCAAATACAACTTTGCAATATTATTTAATTCAGTTGAACTCAGGTTCAAATAATATTTTCATGAGGTAGAGTATGCAATGGCTTCCCCTATGCCCCCGGTAAAATCACCTATGTATAAGGTAGATATTGTATGTAACCTGGATTATTGTTGTTCTCTGGAATAAGCTTCCTTGAAACAATAAAATCAAAGCTTTTTCACAGGTTTTACTGCCAAGGAGTTCACATACCTTCACAGGGAGGGGGGTGATTGTGGAATTTGTCATCCAAGCATAATGTTGGGTAATGCAGATCGTTTTCGTGCAGAATCAGTGATAAGTGACCCGGGTTCTCTGTGGACTGGGACCCTGGGGAGGTGGGAGAAAGAATCAGATTGTGCCGGGTCAGCTGGGGTGGTTGGGGGGAAGGGGGGGGGGGCTCTTTCAGCATCTCTTATGCACCTGTGATCTGTGCGCGGCACTGCCGGCTCCTTCTCCAGTACACATACACGATGATCACCACTAGTACCGTGGCCACAAAGCCCACCCAGAGACTGACAGGTACCATCCACAGACACTCTGAAACACAGAGGAGGGACAGTCACACTTCTGCCTGAAGGAACACCTTAAAGGGCCCTTTGTGTTCATTATAGGTCTGCATTAAGTTTATACTTAAATACAATTAAATACATTTGTTTATAGAGAGTCTGGGACGCTTGTCCAATTCTGTTAAAATGTTGCAAATTTATTGGTTTCATGACAAAAGTCCATTTAAAAGCAATAATTAACATATCTGCTCATACCTTTCACACAGACATTTTCATTTTTTTTAAAAATTGTATTGTAGCGATGTTACTAATTAAAAAACACCCAGTGAGACTGTCAATAAACTTGGAACAGCTCTTTTAGGACTATATTTTGGGTTTCAATGTATTGCTTCTTGATCGGAATGTTTTACTTAAAACTACTGGTTGTTTGTAATGTGATATATATTTTTGTAAACTAATTAATAAAGTAATTCTTGTCGTAAAAATAATAAATTTGCAATCTTTTGACTGAATTAAGAAAGTGTCCCAAGACTTTCTGTGAGTTCTGTATATAAACAAGTTCATAACATTTCTCAGCAAAGCTTCAGAGAGCTAGTTATTGAAATACCTATATTACAGATTGTATTGATAAATTGTAGTATGAACCATGTTAGTGTTGCTTTCTTACCATACCTGTGTTGGGATTGGGAGTACATTTGGCATCCGCAGTATTCGTTCCATGAGTTACTAATTCCAAGCCGAGACTTTTACAGCTAGAAGGGGGATTGAAAAGAGAGATGAACACAGACAGAGAGTACAACTTCAGAAATTAAGCATGTGATTCACAATTCTGCCTAGTAGTGTCTTATTTTGGGGTCATACTGTCAAGTCAAGTATGTTTTATTGTCATACCATCCATATACAGGTATACAGTGTCACAAAATAACATTCCCCCTGGACTAGAGTGCATCATACATACTGCAGCAACACACAGCAAGTGTGTGTGTGGGGTCCAGGTATACTTTATCTTGTGGGGAGCAAATGTCCCCACAACATGATGAATACCTGTTTTTTGACCTTATGCCTGGTCCCCATAAATGAAAGCTCAATTTTCTAAAAAATACATGGCTGCAATCAAACAACTAAAAATGCAAAAAATCTTGTATTTTGTTTGGTTACTTGTGGTTATGGTTAGGGCTGGGTAGGGGTTAGGGTTGTCATAGTAAGAATTAGCATTTTTCCTATAGAAATGAATGAGCGGTCCCCACAAACATATGATTACAGTTGTGTGTGTGTGTGTGTGTGTGTGTGTGTGTGGGGGGGTGGGGGTTGTTCAGGTCCAGGAAGTACAAATCCATCAACATTTTCCTTCAACCAACCACTTTATACCCTGTGACTGTGACTTTATACTAAACTGGTGGGTTGAAAAAAAATTTTGGTCTGGATTTTTACTTTGTGGACCTGAACTATCCACCTCTATGTACACACACACTATCCCAGATATAGGCTCAAAGTGGAAGGAAAATAAGAAAGTGAGAAACTGACTCGGTATGTTTCAGGCAAGGTGCATATAGGTCTGTCACATTGCTGTACTCTCCACTGGCACACGGCACACACACTGTGTCAGATTTTGAGGTATCTGTCAATAGAAGAAAAAGGAACTATCTTTTAATTTGCATATAAATCAAGAGCAATATAAATATTACATATAACATTATGGTTATGGCAAATGTAGAGAAACAAAATCAGAGGACATGGAAAGTGAGTAAATTTCAAATAAATTTTAACAGGCACATCATTAATCAAAATATTTTCTTGAAAAGTAAAATAAACATCTTCATGCTACCAAAGTATATCTGTAATGTCCATCCATGCCTCACAGTCAGGGTACCTGGGGATGCGTGATGTGCAATATGATAGCTGTGGAGTAACCTGCTGCTTTGGCAGGTGCGGGGTGCCATGGCAGAGGGGCAGGGTGGCACTCACGTTTCATCTCGACCCCCTCTCCGGCGGGGCACTTCTTGGCAAGGCGACAATGATCACACTCCTTCTCCTTCTCCAGGCAGTAGTAGCCCTCCTTGCACTTGCACTGTGTGTCTGTGTCAATCTTGCACTCGGATTCCCTTTCCAGAAAGCTGACTGGAAGAAGCGGGAAGGTCAACTGCCAGGGCAGGGGGCTACAAACTTCACGGGGGGGGTGGCAGACTTACTGGAAGGGCAGTCTTTACAGGGTTGACATTTTCCCAAATAGTTCAGCTCGTCCATGTAGTGACCATGCCCACATTGCTGACACTTGGTTGTAGTGTTCTGGTCACATTCGGCCACCATGAACTGTCCTGCACAGATAGGGATACAGAGCGAACAGGGTAACCATTGTGCCGCTGTCACGCGCTGCCTGGCTACGCTCAGCTACCCACTTCAATCTTTCCTCTGCATTTTTGCTTTAAAGACCAAACCAAAAGGCACCAAGCTCAGCTGAGCCGACAGATACAGAGAGCCATTCAGATTCGGCGCTAATATCAAACGATGCTCACCTTCCTTGCAAAGCTTGCAGCACCTGCCCCCGTTATGTGTGGACGGGTATTCATCTGGACGACAACGCAACTGTATGGTGCTCATCTTGCTGTCCCTTGGCTTATCTCTTTTTGATGTTGCCTCCACGTAACTCAGCACTTCCTCTCCCTTTGCTTCGCAGTCTGTTTGAGCCCCTACCAGGCTGTCAGCTCCACTGTGTGAGCCGCGATCCACGGCAGTCTTCTGGGTTGTCGCCTGTTTCCCGAGTCGCTGTACAATTGGTGTTATCTCCTCGATCACCTCTGCCTATCTACATGATCATGAACAGTGTTTCCTCTAAAACTCAACCTCGTCTCGCCCACTGCCCCCCCACCACCTTCTTCCTGTGCACTGGAAACTCCCCTCCCGCCTCCAACCCCCTCTCCGGTCTGTTTCGCACTACTTTTTTTTTCTGGGTGACTTCCTGTTGTCTAGTATCAGTACAGCAAGACAGAAGTCTATGACTAAAGCAGTTATGCTTATGTGGCTTTTACTGTGACTTATGTATGCATGCTATGTGTGTGTGTGTGTATGATGGGAACTGGCCTAAATACTTCAAGACAGGCCACTTGTTTTTCATGTGAAAGTACAGGTATAGTACAACTGGTGCTGCAAAGCCGCACTCAGTGCCAGCATAGTCAGCTATGGCACTGATATGCTGTCTCCCCAGTCCTCCCTGTCCTGACCCAGTTGGTCCCCTCTGGCAACATGTGAGAGGAAAAAGAACAAACAAAGGCAAATTGATTTTGGACGCTTGCTCAGTGTTTAAAAAATAGTTACCGGATGGGAGGAGTTAGTAGGTCTGGTGGTCAGCTTGTTAGAGAAAGAGCCGTTATTTGTAGGTCTTGATCATGCTCAGGTATGTCCGTTGCCCTTGCTTTAAATTTGTGTTATAAACATAGATATTTATTTACTTATTTGTTGGTATAAATATTTAAATAGCTAGTATATGTCTATGTACTGTATAAGTAATTTAATTATAATTCAAGTAATGCTTTGTTTGTCTTAGCCTGTATCTACTCTTCCTACCTCTGTCTGCCTGGTCTCTGCCCCTGTTGGGGTGGGTGGAGTCCCCAGGTTACCCCAGAGGTTACCCAGAGGACACCACTCTAAACTGGATGAGATGTGCTCCTCCTGGCAACGCCCTCTCACTCACGCTCACACACCTCGACCTGGAGGACAGCGAAGACTGCACTAATGATGCATTGCAGGTCAGTTCCTTGCATCAACCTGTAATTTCTCTTACACATATCTAGCAATTGTACATTAATGCTATTAATGCTAAGGAATATGAAGACATTTATTGGCTTAAACTGCATAATAAAGCCGCTGTTTGCCATTTCTGACATCAGAAGTAGAGGCCTTGCTCTGCATCCCAGTCCTATCCTGCTCTTCCCTCTTCCTCCATCTCAGATCTCAGTGGACAATAGAACTGTCTACAATCTTTGTGGCCGCATGTCCTATGAGGAGCTCCAGTCATCTGTCAATCCCTCACTTCTGTCTTCAGTATCAGGCTGTTTGTCTCTCTCCTTCAACTCTGACTATTCCAACTCTGAGAGGCACAACGGCTTCAGGGCCTTCTACACCGTGCAAGGTGGGCAATGGCTGGAGACGGCAACGTAGCCATGATAGCGTGACTCTTAGCATGGCGGCAGTTGATGCTGACCTTCTGTCTATACAGATGTGGATGAATGTGCCCATGAAGACAATGGATGCAACCATTTCTGCAGCAACTATATAGGGGGGTACCGCTGCTTCTGTCGCCATGGTTACCGTCTCCAAACCGACACACGCACCTGCACAGGTAATACGAATAGAGACATTCAAACTTAATAATTTTGCTGCTACATCTTTTTAGCTTAAATCAGGAAAAATAATCTAGTGATTAGACCAGCTATTGATCATGGATTCACTAATAAAAAACAAAATGCACGGCCATTGCAATGGTTAAACCCTTGTTTCTGCCTACAGCTCAGTTTCCTGCTGCATTTCTGCCTGTCTATTCTGGTAGAAACATTTGAACATGGGAAGCAGAGAGCTCATAGATTTAAGAATGAACTAATGCAAAATCATTGTAGTTACTGATTTGACAAATACGTGCATGCATGCAGCACATGGGTCTTATATTTGCATGTAGCATGCACAGTATTCCCAAACGTCTCACAGTGTGAAGCTACAGAATGACGCAAGGGTTTTTTTTTTTATAGGTCCAAACAAATTCCCCATGTAAACTCGTGTGTTATTACATTTTTAGGGTGCAGATACCTTGTGTTGGCTGTGGGGTTAGTGTTACTAAAGGTGAAGAGTGAGCATCATTTCCAATTGTAATGTCCCAGAGTGATACACAAGGTGTTAACTGAGCATCACGTCTCTTTCTGGTGAAGCAATGTGTACTGAGGACCTATCAGGGTCCCTTCAGGGCATGGTGTCAAGCCCTGGTTGGCCAGGCTCATATGCAGCAGATGCACAGTGCTCCTACACCCTGTCGGTGGAGGATGGAGTCCAGCTGGTCCTGGAATTCAACGGGGAGTTTGATGTGGAAGAAGAGGACGGAGTCTGCAAAGACTCCTTGCTGGTGGGTGATGATAGTTGTGCTGCTTTCCTGTTGAGTCTTTGGGGTAGAGGCTGCTGTCAGATTTGATGAGTTGTGCTCATCGACTGTGCGAGGCTTACTCTCTGCTTAATTCAAGTAATGCCAGCAAAACTTAACATGCATCCCCTACTTATTCTGTTACATTTGCATTTATGATGACATGATTATCTCAGATGGTTATCAGGGTTTAGTGTAGGAGATGAGATGGTACCAGACAATGAAGAGCAGTCTGTATTTTGTTATTTAGGTTACCCTGGAGAAGTGCTGAAATTCAGATGAAGGACATTTGATGACATTTTATAAGACAAGTTTCAATCAGCACTGTACTGACATGAAATGTACCTTATAAATCTCTTTATAAGTTATTTGCACCACATTGTGTCTCATTGGGACAGATAAAGACTCCAAATCAAGACTTTGGCCCATTCTGTGGTAAAGACCCTCCTGCTTCGCCCATCCTTACTGGATCTCACCAGGTCCAGATTGTCTTCAACTCAGACAGCTCAGGAAGCAATGCTGGCTTCAGACTCATCTATACAAGCAGAGGTGACAGTCATCTGTGCCCTTGGTGAAATTGGATTACATTATTGGAAAGAAATGGTCAATTCTAATGATGGCTTTTTGCTGATTCCAGAAAAGACCTGTCCCAATCAAGTAACACCCAACTCACAAGTAACACCAAAACTTCCCAGGTATCAAAAAAGCCAAAAGGTCACTGTGCAATGCAACACTGGGTTCTTTCATAACCAAGTAAGTAGAAACACTCATGATTATCACATTTCAGTGTACGATATCTCAGTAGTTTATGGGCTTACAACATACCATTTGCCAGTATAATATGGTTTGGCCTTGTCTAGACATCTGAGTATTTCTATATCTTGTGTATCCTTCCTGCTCCCTGAGTAGATTACATATTCATTTATTTAGCAGATGCTTTTGTCCAAAGTGACACACAAATGAGGCAAATGGCACATTATAAACATTCATGCTGTCAAGGAGCCAAATAGGTATACTGTAAGTGCAGCTAGGCTGAGCTTCCAGTGAATGCCCAGGTACAAGTTAAAGCAGTACTGTAGCAAGAACTGCACAAAATCTGTCAAATAAAGCAAGATTCTAAGAACACAGCTATTCAAATCAGCAGTTATTCACATGGGAAGATTTATTGAATGTTTTCTGACAGGATGTTGCTGAAGTACCGCATATCATTGATAATGTCACCTACACATCTTGGTGTGGCAGGACTGGCACCTGGAGCCCTGTCTATAGCTGTGAAGGTGATGTGAGACATAATAATGAGGACAAATATGCATGGTGACAATGCTAAAAAAGGATACAAAACTCACTGGCATGAACTCATACAGTTATCAATACTGTTACAGACGCATCAGCATTTAAGTGATATGTCAGCAAATGTTATTTAATAATACAAATCATAATACAATGAAATTTCCTCTGGTGTCCACTGAACACTGCAGTTGTGGAATGCGGTGAACCTGACATTCAGGAAAACCAGTGGCCTCTCGACATACTCAACATGACCAAAACCCAGTACCAGGGTGCCATTCATCTTCAGTGCAAATCGAAATACTACAATCTGGAGGGAGAGGGTATGTATGTCACTATGTTAGCAGCCATACCACCTGCAACTCAGACTAGGTAATCCATCCCAGACATAAAAATGGTGCCATCCTTCGGATGAGACATGAAACCGGGCTCCTGACTCTCTGTGGTCATAAAAGATCCTTGGGCATCTGTTGACCCTTTATGATCTGGCCACCTAATTGTCCCCTATATCTAATTAGTGAATTCTCTCCTGCCCCTTCACCACCTTAGCTACTGTGTGGTGAATGTACTGGTGCAGGATGGCTGCCATCCCATCATCTAGGTGGGTGCTACACAGTGGCACCGCCTTAGTTCTGTCAAGTGCCTTGGTTGTGTTGAACTGTTCTATATAACATGCTATATACATACATACATTTAATAATGTAATCATGTCTACAGTGGAGGGGTGGCTGTGGCTCAGCAGGTTGGGACACTGTCCCACTGATGGGGTGATTGCTGATTCGAATCCCAGGATCAGAAAAGCCCCCGAGCCACCCATGGACTGTCTGATACTGCTCTCCCTAAATAAAAATGTGATTTTGGATGAAGTGTCCACTGGAGATGGTTATGCACTGTATTATTATTGTTCTGGCCTAAAAATTTGACTTAAACACAGGCTTAGGGAACAGATCTCATTTGAAACATGGGGATTGTCTGTACTGGATCTCCAAGCCCTTCTTGTCACCCTCTGGAAATTTTACAATTAATTAACATGGTATTATAATGGAGAATAAGGCTGTATCATCGTGTAACATGATTGCTGTCTACCGAACCCCTCAGAGAGGTATATCTGTGATCATCATGGCGAATGGAGGTCTGAGGCTGGTCAAACTGACTTTCCCAAATGTGTGCCAGGTATACTGCTCCTCCACACCACAGTACACAATGCTGGTGCCCTGTTAATACCTCTGCATGTCCATCACATAATTTATTTGAAAAGCTAGACTGCAGACAGATAAAGAAACTGTCAGAAAGATTACAGGGCCCAACACCATCCAAGTTCTTAGTAGTTTTAGTGTTTTATTTGGCGTGCAGAACTGCAAAGTTCATGCTTTATATTTAAATATATTGACAGTCTTTAGTCTTTTATGATGTTTTCAGTGTCCATGTTTGTGAACGAGTACTTCAGTCATTTTCAGTAATGTTGCTAATTTGCTAATCTGCTAATGCTAATGAATGTAATGTAAGAAGGCCTACCATTTTCTCCTGCTCAGTGTGTGGAAGGACAGAAAAGGAATTGATAAGCTTTGGTAGGATTATAGGGGGCACACAGGCAGAACATGAGCAGATCCCGTGGCAGCTACGCATCGTCCAGCATCGTGCAGGAGCAGCTCTCATTAACGACAAGTGGGCCATCACGGCTGCCCACGTGTTCAACCAACTGAAAGAAAATCCTCGAATTTTGGGGGGAGGTATAGATTTGAAACAGAGAAAGACAATGATAAACCTGAATGTAGAGAAATACTACATTCACCCAAAGTACCTGCCTCAAGAAGAAAACTATGACAATGACATCGCCCTGATCAAACTAAAGACCAGGGCGCCCCTGAGCTCCAGCCTGCTCCCTGTTTGTCTACCAGCGAAAACTGATGCGGCAGCAATGGAAGGCCAGTGGGGCACCATTTCTGGCTGGGGCGCTACCAAAAACAATGATATGGCAGGACGAAGTATGGACTTGCTGTACGCTAATGTGGAAATTTATTCAAGTGGGAAGTGTTCCCAAACTCCACTGCATAAGGATAAGCAAGTGCCCCTGGTTTTTACTGACAACATGTTCTGTGCAGGAGATAGGGGCAAAGACAGTTGCAAAGGGGACAGTGGGGGGCCCCTGGTTGTTCCGCCGTTGGGTCCAGCTGTCTCCAAGGACAAGAAGCCATACCAGCTCTATGGTATTGTGTCCTGGGGAGAAGAGTGTGGAGACTTGGGCTATTACACTAAAGTTGACAAGTACCTGGACTGGATTAAGGAGACAATGGAGAAGGAATCATCTTCAGCCCAGTGATTCATTTAATATGCATTCCTACAAATCATACATATCCACTTTGAGGGGTCAGCGTGAATTATGATGAAAAATTAATCACATTAAGATACCAAATAAGAGATTAATCTGGGACTATTGTTAAGCTGAATATTGTTTATGGTAAGGACATTCAGTTTATGATGCATATAACTCTACTGCCATGTCTGTCAGAATCTGTTCTTTCAGTATGTTACGCAAAAGGATAAAATAAAATAAAGTGCCAAAAGTAAAGAATAAGAATATAAATGGAATTATTATTTTTTATTTAACACATGGGATACCCAAAAATGTAGTCTGACTGATGAAGGGTATGTAAGATGCTTGTGACCAAAAAATATAAAAATAATCCATCCATCGTCCAACCTGCTTATCCTACTGGCTGGCAGGGGGTCCAGAGCCTATCCCAGAAGCAATGGGCACAAGGCAGGGAACAACCCTGGATGGGGGGCCAGCCCATCACAGGGCACACTTGCACACCATTCACTCACACATGCACACCTAAGTGCAATTTAGCAACACCAATTAGCCTCAGCATGTCTTTGGACTGTGGGGGGAAACCAGAGTACCCAGAGGAAACCCCATGACGACACAGGGAAAACATGCAAACTCGACACGTATGTGACCCAGGCGGAGACTTGAACACAGGTCCCAGAGGTGCGAGGCAGCAGTGCTAACCACTGCACCACCATGCCGCCCTAATATAAAAATAATGATTTTTATAATTACGGAAATGGTGGAAGGTGTGATGAGGGTCTGCACAGATGGGGTCAGAAATACTTTGGAGTGAAAATGGGGAGCAAGTCTGCTGCACTTTTACACCCATATGAAATGCATCCATCCATCCATACTTAACCAGTACAAGGTGTTTGTGAGCCTCACAGAAAACACTGTACATGTGCAAGCAGACACCATATAGGGGATGTCATCACAGACATCACAAACAGACAGTGTACATCACAAATAGAAGGACCAGTACATATTACAACTGAGAAAAATTTATGAAGGACAATTCAAAAATCCTAGATTACCACCCAGATTTAAATTTAAAGAAAGGGAAAGAGGCCCGGATGGGAGCATAGCGAGATGATAACCAAACTGAAGCTTAATCCTTTAAAGGCTGTACAAAGCAAATGCCATCAGTGGTAAGTTTTCTAATTTACCTCAGTATTTCCTTGACTTGTTGGACAGATATGGGTGGACCTGAAACAAGATGAAACCGAATACATCAAAAGTAAATCAGTAAAACCAGCCTGCCAGGTCATGACAAAAAAAAATATCAAAATTTAGGTGTATTTCTGAATAAGTATTATGTGTACAAAAACACACCAGGGCAGAACTGAGGAATGATTTTAGACCACATAAAGAACTTTCAGATATTCAATTTTCCTCCATTTTTGTATAGACTGTCCAATTACCACAGAAACAGAGAACAAATGGCTAGCTCTGACAAAGGTTCATTATGAGAGCAACTTGCTTCCTGAACTGGATTCATATTCAAAGAGTATGCAGGTCTAGAAGATTCTGGGTACAATGAGAAACTTCCAGGGTCAAGAAGAGTACAGCAAGGATGAGGTTTTACCATCTTTCAGCTGTTTTTCCTGGACAGGGGCTGGAACCTATTGCAGACAGCATCAGACACAAGGCACCTATTCTGTCCGTGCTGCAGGGCCGGGGGTCCCACAGGAAGCATTCAATGCCTATGCTGCCAAAGCTTTAATGTCACTGGTCGTGCCTCCCGAGGTGCCGGGGAGTGGTGAGGGTGCGTTAACTGTATGTTAATTGTATCTGTGTCGAATTGTATGTATACAGTCATCCCTCGTTTATCGCGGTTAATCCGTTTCAGACTCTACCGCGTTAAATGAATTTCCGCGAAGTAGGATTCTTTATTTCTTTATTATTCGGCTGCATCTGGTGTTGAGGGATTTGCGGGGGTGCTCGAATACATAGGCCTACAGTCCATATGTACAGTAATTTTAATTAGTGCTGTCAAACGATTAAAATTTTTAATCAGATTAATCACAGGGTTGCTGTGGATTAATTTCGATTAATCACGATTAAATATCATTCATTTTTAATCTATATTAATCACATTTCATTTTGCAAGAGCAAACTGACTTATATATGCACTTTACATGTTTATTGAACATCGTGAACATGAGTCGGATGCATTCCATCTGCCACAGAAGTGCAATACCATGGATCCTATCAAAAAGCAAGATTTTTTGCTTAGCCGGACAACTTGTCGGATTTAAGGTACCTCAGTTTAAATGGTCTTTATCTTCGTTCACTTAAAAATTAGCCCGAACTACCGTAAATCTGACAAATCTTGAAATCCAATTCTAGCCTGGTTAATTGCCGTTGTTAGCAATATCAGTTGATAACACATTACGTGCGGTGCTTTACGTATAAAACACGTCAACAGATAAGTTGGACGGTATAGTGTGTGCGACCAATTTAATGAGCCACAAATGAGAAGTAGTGCTTAAACAGTATAAAACTACAACTTTCCCTTCTGTTGATAAAAGACGCAGCCATCTTGGATTCTGAATTCGGGATCCTCTGTGCTGCTCCAGATCTCCGAGAAACGGGAGCACGCATGTCGTCACTTCCGGCTTCAAAACTCGGAATCCGACTCGGAAATACGAGTTCCCAGGGCAAATGGAACGCACCAAAACTGCCTAAAATGGGTTGACAGAGACATTTCAGGGATTTTGAATCATTCTGTGCTGTAGATGGGTTAATTGCGTTAAAATTTTTAATCAGATTAATCAAGATGATCGATTAATCCGCATTAACCCGTTAATTTTGACAGCCCTAATTTTTATTTTAATTGTAATACAGAGGTGCATAATTGACTCAGACAACCGACCGTGCACTTTATCATTTTCACTGTCTATGAACTTTTTAATGAATAAATGTATTTGAAAAAAACGCGATAGAGTGAAGCCACGAAAGTCGCGAAATGGCGAGTGACGACTGTATATGTATTATAAATGTTATAGGAGTGGGATTACTTAAAAATAATTCATGTTCTGTTTATGTGGGTATGTGCTGTTTTGTGGTGTGTAACGTCCACCAAGTGTCAGATCTCCAGAATTCTTTTCACTGTTTATTTCCGACTGCTAGTGGTAAAATTTGTAGACATCAAAATGTATAGGCAGGGGATTATTTAAGGCACCTACTGACAAAGATAAATCAGTGCCTATGGATGGGTTGCATTTGCACTCACACACATAGAAACTTTACAGATGCCACTTAGGTTAACTCCATGGAGGAAATCCAGGGTAGACTCATATGGTACGGGAAGAATGCTCAAACTCCACAGACACACAGCAGGTGGGATTCAGACCTCCATCCCTGGGCCACTGTGTGATGCAGAGTTTCAGTTTGCAGCCAAACCCCAACCATTAAACTGGATTTTTGATATTGCAAATGCAAGGCGATATGTAATTGAGCTGCAATCTCAAATAAACATTATAATTGACTAAAAGAAGAGAAATCTTTATAACACTGAATTTTTGCTACTGAACTGATTGGGTCTTCAGCTGACAGAGGCTGCGGAGCATGAGGGGAGGTCACAGCTCACTGGGGCTGAAGCACCCCTGAGAAGAACTTCTAGGTAGGAAAATTGGGGGGATTGCTTAAAGGGACAAACTTAAGCAAAGATTTTTATGACCACAAATATGACCTGGTTAGCTTTAGCGCAGACCACTGGTATTTTATTTATTCTTGAATCTTCTCTTCAATAGCAAAGGTATAAACCCATTTAAAAATGAAAAAATGTAAATCTAAAATGGAGGAAATTAAACCAGTAAATAGAGTAAATATTGCTGAAACTGTTAACGTATGTGATCTCATACGTCATGCGTACAACGTACCTTTTTGTATAAATGCGCCTGTACCAATAAAGAAGTCTTCTTTTCCGGTTTACAGAGAACCAATGTACGAAGTGTGTTTTTCCTCCGTACAAAGTGATATATGATCTATCCCTACATACGCCTAGAGTAAATGGCTACGCCAACAGAAACAAAACTGACTCAGGAGACCTGCTGTTTTGAATAACACCAAACAACACATCTCTTCATTTAGAGTAAAGGGGGACTCCAGAATAAATTAGAAGAAACATTTGAATTCAGATTAAATTTGTAGATTTTGGTAATCATAATAATCAACATGAAACCAAAACCACTATTGGGAGAAAAAAACCCTTTTTCACACTAGGTTTGAAGTGCAGCTTAAACATCAAACGCTCCCTTCCCAAAAGACACCATCAAGTCACATGCTTAAAAATGACCCAAACTGCTGCCTGAAAACACAACCAAATACAAATGTTATACAGTGTATTTCAGTTGACCACAGAGAGATATCACATGCCATTGAGGTTGTATTTATTACTGAACATTGGATGTTTATGAGATTGGATGTTTATGTGCTGATTACTGCCTTATATTGACCAACAGTAGGCAGACCTTCTCTTACTGAAATACATTGGTTCAGCAGTTAACATGGGAAAGTGATGTGGCAAGACTGATTGATCCATGACGTTGTTAATTAATATATGCTGATAATTAATACATGAACCTCTCTTAATTAATGCATACAACATGTATGTGAAATGGACATGTTGGTTTTAAATTCATTTTCACTCTTTTTCATGTATTGTTGAGTGTTGAAGCCACTACGTTTTAAAATAATCTACATTATATGGATGAAACTCATTTTTTAAATTTTTTAAATGAGTCAATGTTATATACGAGACACACTTTAATCCTTCCAATCTACGCAGGAAGAAAAAAGAGGGGCGATCCACAGGGCGGCTTGCAAAAGCAAGGTTTATTAAATCAAAACTGAATACAAAGAGGAAAACCACTAAGGGACCACAAGGGGTCAAGATCAGGAAAAAGAGGAACTAACTAAACAAAACAGTAAAGGCACGGGACAACAAGAAACAGGTGGAGTAAATTACAATTATCAAATACTACTGACTAGGGAATAGTAACAAAAGAAGGCTAACAACACTAGGAGGAATCAATGAACACAAGTTAAACAGAACATACTAAACAAGGCACGGGCAGAGTAACCATTAACAAGACAAAACATCTATATACTGCAGACACCAGTGATAAATTAAAACCAAAATATAACACAAAGGTGAGGCAGACCTCAGGCCAGCCTCAAAGTCATGACAGGAGGGGTATCTACCTACAAGCCACACACTCAACCCATAGAAATATGCAGTGGCCTGGGGAGCAGGGAAACAAACCAGGGGAACACCAAACGGCATGGCCAGTGGGAACTGCAGGCCAAACCAGGATAAGATACCTGGGACAGGGCCAGACGGACATTGACCCTGACACTTGTGATAGAGAGTGTCAATATCTGACAAGGAGAAATGAATGATGGAACTAAGGATTCTAAAACATTAAGCTAACAAACGATAAATCCAGTTTAACTGTGGGAAATGCCAAGGATGGCATGGGAAAGACTTTATGGCTGCCGCGGGGATGCAACAGGTAGAAGCTCCCCAGACACAAGTTTCTAAGACAGCAGTACACAAGAACAAGGTGATGCAGGAGACTTTAGCAACGACCAGAAACCAGCAAATTAGAGGGCAGAAGCAACTTTCTAATGCTGGAGATGACCGTCAACTTATCCAACAGTGCCTCATGAATCAGAGGATGACATCAAGTGACCGTCAAAAAGAATGGGAAACATTAAGTGGTGTGAAATGCACTGCTAGGACAAGTTCATAACAGGCACTTAAAAGTAGGACTGTCCCATACAGCAAGGAAGAAACCCTTCATTAATGAGAAACAGAGAAAAGCCATGCTGGAGTTTACCAAAAAAAAGTATATTTTACACAGACGCATTCTCACAAACTGAAAAATAGTGAAACTAAAAATGTTCCTGTGGTCTCTTAATTTTTTCCAGAGCTGTATGTTATATTACCAGAGTTTAAACAGACACTTCAAGTACCTGACACCCCAACACACACATGTACAACACGATCCACCTACAACCCAAGTCATATTGAATTCATTCTTAATTGGTTGCTTAAGCGTTTGCAGTGGTTTGGACAGCAGATCAGAGGGGATCAGCTGAGAGAATGCACTCAGTGTTTGTCTGATTAAACGGCTTTGCAGTATCCTCTGTTCTGTGTTTCTCGTGTTCCACAAAGCCTTACTTAAGCTTAAATATCTTACTTAAGTTTATCTTAGTAGTAACTTAAGTTTATGATAGTACGTATCTTTTCATGCATAATCAGTTTTACTTAAGTGGAGAGCTGCCTGTACATAAACTTTCCAGTGGTGATGTCACCATAGGCTGGCACAGAGAGCAAACATAGGGGTGAAGTGTCACTTTGTGCCCCCTCCTCCCCCCTCAGTCTCTGTGGAAACCCCCGACACCCCCCCCCCCCCAATTACGCACTGCTCTCCATTTCTTGGTTTCCTGCCTATGAGCGGGAAGTCTACAGTACATGACAGTAAGACTATACGGTATATAAGCATACCTTTGCAGTCAATAATCACCTGAATCTCCAGCGTCTATTTATATTTGCTCATAAGCATATGATGCTTGCTGAGATACAAAATCCTGGCATTGGCCTTTTATGATTTTTATGAAGTTCAGTCGCAAATAATATACATTTGGCACATGGACATGACTAGCGATGCATGGTACTGATGCCATGTAAGTGTACAGCCTATTTTTTCGGCACATGATGCTGTGTGTTGCAAAGGGTGGGTCAACTCCATATTAGAGCCTATGTATTAAGAATGGGATGTTCATGTGTGTGTAAAGGCAGATGTCCCAGTACTTTTAGCAATATAGTGTGTCGTCAGAACTGGTGACTCTTGAGGGAATATGAAAGTTATGCATTGACACAGCGTGCCGAGAAAGTGCCCAAGCAAATTAGCCATGACGTAAGCTGGTGGCAGGCTCCTTCCTTGACCTGTGTATACCAGACAGAATTAACAGATCCATGTATGTTTTTTAACTCTATCCAGTCCACCTCTCCCGAGCTATGGCCATACACATATTTTCCCTCTAAGTACGCATTGTGCTTTCGGTAGCCTTTAGCAGTAGCAGTTCATAGCTGGACATTACATGTTTTGTTCACTCTCCGTTCTTCCTGATAACACTTCTAGCTGATGCCCAGTTTTGTCTCTCGAGGGAATGAACAAGTTTCCATTCTTTGTCCGGGATGTACCTTCTACCTCAGAGGGACCCTCCACTTTTTCAGCTCTTTCTTCTGCATCAGTCTCTTCATGCTCTGGATCAGATCCACCGTTTGATCTCCACTGCACACATTTCTCCTTCCGCTTTTTTGTCGGGTTGAGTGTCAGTTCAGAGTCACCCAGGCCTCATCCTTCCTCCTCGGAGTCATGATGAGAGACATGATCAAGATCCTCAGGAAGTCGTGCTGCTACCCACTGTCCCTGTAGATGGTGTGGTGGTTCTTGTGGTGGATACTGTATATTATCACATGATGGCAGTTGAGATTGGGTCAGGCTGTAGGTGTGTCTGTGCGCATCTGTGTGAAACCAGAATGCCACATGTTTATTACAGTAATAATAATAATAATAATAATTAGGTTGTGGGGCTGTTGGGGACCCCAAACTAATGCAAGAGTGAGTTTTAATTCCTATTTTTTAGTCCTTGTCTAGACATCAAGTCATCAAGCCTTATTGCAATCAGATCCTGTGTATTTAAATCCGCATTAAAGTATGTTTCCCCAGTCTGGTCATTAATGTTTTATGTCATTGTGTGGTGTAGTTGTCTCCCTTCGATGAAACCCCATATTTTCCTGACACCTTGAGTCCTGCCTCTGCTTCCCCGGTCTGTGCTTCCTCACTCCGTGACAGAATGACTGGACTCCTGAAAAAGACGCCTCGCTTAACCAAGGCTCATCTGCCCGCCGCTTTGCCGCTGTCTGCACCCAATACCCTAGCCAGACAATTCTTAACCCACCCGGGTCTTTACTGTTGGGTGATGGGGGATCCAGCGGGGGGGCTGCCTCGTTCCATAGACAACTTAAAGGGGAGTTTGCCACCTTCACCCCTACTTCCCTACCTCAAGAGCTGGAGAAGATGACGGAGAGCCTGAGGAAGCTGCTCCAGTTAAGGACAGAGCAAGCTTCCTCAGCAGAAGAGGCCACGGCACCCAAGGTCTCTGCTGCTCCGGCCCCTATGGTTCCTGTCCTGGCAGTTCCTGCTCCGGCCGTTCCTGTCCCGGCAGTTCCTGCTTCCGCAGTTCCGGTCCTAGTTTCTGATCCCCTGGACCCTGCTCCAACTCGTCGGTTGCCTGTGCCTTCGCCGGCTGTGGCTGTGTCTTCACCTGCCATGGCTTCTGCTCCCTCCTCACCTCCTACGTTGTCCCCTTCACCTCCCTCCTCCTGCGGTCCCTCCACCTTCCTCTTTGCCCCCTTCGATGTCCCCTCTGGCTCCTGCCTTGCGGTCGCCAAGGATCCCCCCGCCCTATGCCTCCTTGCCTCGTGTTTGCTCCCCATCCCTCTGTCCTGCCTTTGTTCCCTCCTGATCCTGATCCTCCTGTTCCTGTCGTCCCTCCGTTGTTCCCGTCCTTGGTGCCCTCTGTGACATTATTTATTTGGGCCAAATCATGCCTATAGAACAAGATATCTGATAAGGGACAAATGGGGGGAATCAGACTGATATATTTGGGCTTTTCTAACAAATGCTTTTTTTATTATCAATTGCTGCTTGGACAAAGTTCATCCCTCCATCTATTCCTCTTCTTGTTCAGTACAGGCTGATGGAGCAAAGACTATCTAATTAGTATTGTTGCAGTGGTGTCATTTTGGGTTATTAGTTTAACTGAGCCAGAGAATGGGGGGGGGGCTGATTTCACACAGATGGTTTTAATAGCAGAGAAGCGGCGGGAGTGCGTAGGTGAGCAGAGAACTGTTGTCTTCGCTTCGTGGTGAACCTTCTTGTGGTGTGGATGCCTACCGTTACGTTTGCATTTTGATTTCCACTTGGAGCTGAGCTTCCATTTCTGCTTCTGGTTTTGGTTCTATTGTTGTCACGAGCCCATCTTTCTGTTTTCATTTTATCTTTCAATAAAATACCGTTCTGTTCACTCGCTGCTGTCTGCTGTGCTTGTGCTGTGGCCCTGTGGCCAGCCTGACCTTGAAAATGTGCACTGATACACTTCAACATTAATTAAGGGCGGCTGCTGCTTTAAGTGAGAAGCTCAGTGATGCCGCGCTTGTGCTCTTCCGCTTGAGTCAAACCCACAATGGTTTGTTAAATGCGTCATACAGTTGTGGCTTCCCCCCTCCCCCAGCAGCCCAGACCCCCCTGACATACAGCGATTGATTCTAGTTCATTGGCTTGGTGATCAGAGAGGAAAACAAAATGTCACGTACACATTTTCCATTTGTACTTTAATAACAGCTTCATTGTTACTTGTATAATTATACATTTACATGCTACTTTTAATGCAAATAATATTTGGATAAAATACGCCAGAATGATTTAAAAAGCAAAATATCTCCAACTTTACTGATACTTTGAGAAAACTTACTTACAGTATGGGCACATTGTACAATGTATGGATGACAGTCAGGGGCACTTTGGCATGTACACATTTATAAATGCGTAATTTGGTAAATTAACATAGAAAGTGCTGCTTAATACTAAGATGAATCCTATAAAGAGAAATTTAAGCACAGCGGCAGTTATAAAGGATCAGGATCAGACAATACACACAACATAAGAGCACAGTATGAAAGGACATAAACATGTATATAAACATCATACTGTATACAAACAACCAAATGGCAGCCATAGTCTAAGACCAGGGATTGTACTGTATGAGTGATGAATGCCAGAATGTGTAAACATAGGCCATGGGGTTAGGTGGTTCAGTGTGAGGGGACATGGCACATAGCAGTAATGATAATGACAGTAATAATAATAGTATTACTAATAATAATAATAGTTCTGCTAATAATAATAACAACAATAATAGCCGTCACAACATCAAACAAGGCATTACCCAAATGCAGGCTGCTTTCAAACAAAACCCATAGTAGGGGTGTTTATTGAGGTGAACTGGACAGATTGGAAGACGCTGACAGATCACAATGACCAAACAAGGAGCATAGGACTAAAGACTCTAATACACAGGACTAAACAAAGGGGCAAATGCAAGGCAGCTGTGGTTGATTAAGAGGGCAGGATGAAGAGGTAAAACTAACAAGACTCAGGTGCAGCTGGTTTGGAGCCACGCCTGAGGGAAACACAGGGACTGGACATACAGGGCCGGGCTGGACGTGACAATAGTGCTATGATGCAGGAAGGCTGATGCAGGCTCTACATTCCAGGTATATGTGTGAGTGTCCACTGAGAGCAGTGCTGATTGCTGTTGTAAAGTCTGACTGCTGCAGGGTCAAAAGATCTGTGGAACCGCTCTGTAGCGCAGCATGGGTAGAGCAGTCTGTTGCTGAAGGAGCTGCCTAGGGCACATCGGGACTTGTGCAGGGGGTGGGCAGAGTTGACCGTGATGGCCTGGAATCTGGCCATCATGCTCCTCTCACTCACCATCTCCAAGGTGCCTAGGGGGCACCCCAGTCCTGCTAGTAAGTTTGTTCAGCCTCTTCCTTTCCAATGCAGCAATGCTACTGCCCCAGCAGATGACCTCGTTGAAGATGGCTGATGCCACAACTTTGTCATAAAATGACTTCAGAAGTGGTCCCTGAACACCCTGTACCTAATAAAACTGTAATTCTGACATCAGAAGTAGAGTCCTTGCTCTGCATCCTGGTCCTGTCCTGCTCTCCCCTCTCCCTCCATCTCATTTCTCAGTGGACAGTCAGATTATCTACAATTTTTGTTGATGTCCTTGTTCTATGAGAAGCTCCAGTCATCTGTGTATCCCTCAGTTCTGTCTGTCTGGTTTCATATCATCTGCCTCTTTCTTTCAGCTTTGACTTCCATATGGTTTTCTACACTGAAACAGGACCACAGACAGGGCGGGTAGTGAATGCTTTTCTTGTTCAGTCTCTCCAAAGTATTGTGACAGATTTTTTCAATATCGATTGATATATGGGACAGGTCAGGTTGGGGAGCATGCACTGGTACAGAAAGTTGCCACACCCACTACATGACAAAACACCTCGGAATCCCCCCCCAGGCCAACACACAGTCCAGTCCCATCCTCTGGAAATGGCCATCTGTCTGCCACAATCACGTAGGCTACGTGGGTGTCCCCTTGACCAGGTCTGGCTGCACAGATCCTCAGTAATGTGTCAGGGTTGGCACCCATCTGACCCTGCCCCTTTGTGTTCCTTCCCTGTTCTGACTAGCAGGTGGCTGGTCATTCTGTTCTCTCTCATGTAGTCCATCATGTAGTCCCTTAGCCCTAGTGTGTTCTCCATGCCCCCTGGATAACTGCATAGCTCATTGGGTTAAGCATATGGGTGGAGACTCCAGTTGTCGGTTTCTCACATGTTGTGTTTGTTTATTGGTTTTCAGATTTCCCACATGTTTGTTATTGGTTGTTTGATTCCCTATTTTAGTTTGGCCTGCTTGTGTCCTGTTTGATTTTTTTTTCCTCTTAGTCTTTGTGTAGTCAGCCCTCTGTTATGTTCTGTAGTCTCTGCTGCTTCCATGTCTTGGTGATTTTGTTATAGTTCCCTAGTCCTTGTGCTCATTTAGTGTTTCCGAGTCCACCTGTTTCTCATTGTTCCTGTGCCTCTCTTGAATGGTTAATTGATTATTAGTTGCATCTGTTCCTTGTTTGCCTTGGTGTTCCTGTGTATTAAAGTGCTTGCCTTTGTTTTCCTCTAGCTAGCTATTGTGTTTAGTACTGTGCTTATGTTACTGCCTTTTGTATTCTGCCTGTTTGCCTAGTCCTGTTCCCATGGTTGCCCAGTTCCTTTAGCTGGTGTATGTATAGTTTTGACCCCTCATGGTCCTTTTGTTTTGTAGTTTATCCTAGTGTGTTCTGTTTCTTTAATAAACCCCCTTTTGTCCTGGAGCCACTTGCTAATTGTCACCTTTTTCCCCACCTGTGCCATTCTGTGCCGTAACACAAAGAGGATCCTGCGAGCTGGATCATCTTCAGGAAATTGAATCAGTGCCGTAACTGATGCTCCCTCACAATGCATGTAATGTGCCTCAGTCAGGACTCCCTGAGCAACCTCCCATTTGACACTAAAATAAACCAGCGGTACAGTGACCTCATGACCCCCATGCTCTCCCAATCCATCTACTGATTTCATAGGAGTCACCAGAGACATGAATGTTGCTGCCGAGGTAAGTGAACCACACTCTGCAGACAGACACACTGCTGATGGCTGCACCCAAGATGTCATTAAAGGCCTGGACCTTGGTTTTTACCCAGTACACTCACAAACCCAGACACTTAGACTCATCATTCAGTCTCTCAAGAGCCCCAATCAGAGCCACCATTGACTCTGCAAAGATCACAGCATCATCAGCAAAGTCAAGATCATTGAATCTTTCTTCGCTAATAGATGCCCCACTGCCACTGGACCTCACAACCCTGCTCAACACCCACTCCTTGCAAGCACTGAACAGAGTAGGAGCAAGAACATATCCCTGACGGACCCCAGAATCAACTTGGAAGAACACAGAGGTTCAGGCTCCACTCAGCACAGCACTCACAGTACAACTGTTCAGGCCGGCCATGATGTGCCGCAAGTCTCGCAAAGTCTCAGATTGTCCTACAGAACAGCTCAATCAACTGAGTCGAATGCTTTACAAAAATCAACAAAGGCTGCAAATAAACTCCGCTGATATTCGCATTTGTACTTGATGTGAACTCAGTGCCAGGATGCCGTTGTTGGTAGACTTCTTAGGTGTAAAACCACACTGCTCCAGTTGATGGTAGGAAAACAAGTGATTACAGATCCTGTTAAGGATGACCCTAGCAAGGAGCTTACCCGGCACTGAGAGTAGTGTTTTCCCCCTGTAGTTACCGCAATCCAGGCGATCACCCTTCCCTTTCCAGATAGAGACTACAAGCCCCGGTTTCCAGTCAGTTGGGATGATACCTGGTTCCTAAATGGAAGCAAAGATTGCCTGCAATGCCAGGAGGACAGCCTTACCACCAGCCTGGAAAAGTTCACCCCGGATACCACAGATCCCTGCGGCCTTCCCTACCCCCAGCTGATTCACCATCCATGCAATCTCATTGATATAGGGTAATTCACAGCTAATTGGAGGATCAGCCTCAAGAACTGTGGATCGAGAGATGTCCAACTTCCTAGCCAAAGTATCAGTTTAAAACAAAAGCTCAAAGTAGCCTGCCCAGCAGGTCACAACTGTAGCATCATCCATACAGACCGTTGCATCACCTGCCCTGACTGCGACTGTCTGAGGAACACATTCAGCAGCGCATAATGCTTCAATTCCTCTGTAAGCGTGGTATGGGTGGCTGCCCATAAAGAGAATAAAGAGAATTTCCCCACAGGAATCAATAAAGTATTAATTATTAACAAAGGCCTCCTTATCGGCCCTCAGAGCCTCGCAGCCGTCCTCCTAAGTTCCCTGTACAGACCGGAGTTGCCATCAAGCCATGCGCTGCCACTCCTCTCTATAATATCCAGGGTGCCCTGCGAGATGAAATACCTCCTTCTGGGACAACATCAACACAACCCTCAGCAACCTTCATGGTCTTGTCACAGAAGGTCTCCCACATCACATTAGAATTGGCAGTTACACCCAAATCTGCAAGTTTCTCACACAAGCTGCGTGCAAACTCATTAGAAACAGCCTGATCTTGGAGTCTGGCCAGATTCAGCCTCATTCTCCTAGTAGGTGATAGCCTATTGGACCTAAGCTGTTGCTTCAGAGTAGCAGCAACAAGTCTGTGGTCAGAATACGCAAACTGGGCACTTATATTGACCCTGTAGTTCTGTAGGAGCCTCCAGCATCTTCTCACAAGGATATGATCAATCTCCTTTGCTGTACCACCATTACTGGAGTACCAAGTCCAATGATGCAGTTCAGGGTGCTGAAATCAGGACCTTTTGCAAAGTTAACGAGCATGGAACCACTTTCACCATGGCTGCAGCATCCATGGGGAATGACACAATCTTCAAAGCCAACCCTGTCAGTGCTTTGTGGACACTTCTCAACAACCGAGCAAAGTTGCAAATAAAATGTCTCTATCATCGAGACATCACTCACTGGGGTCGGAACATACACTGAGATAACAGACAAGACACCCAGAGAGTGCTTTAGCCTAATATGCTCATTGAAAGGATTGACATCAGACACCACTGGAAAGAGCCAATCCACCACAGCAACCGATACTCGCTGAGTATGGCAGCCATCAAGATGACCAGACCAGTAATAGGTGTACCTACCTACAGAGATCTGGCCACTCCCTGGTCTGCGTGCCTCAGAGAATGTCACCACTGAAATGTGGAGTTTGGTAAATAATGTTGATTTATGTGTTAATGACATATTGTTGTTTATATGTCAAATTTCATTGAGCTGGGTAGCAGAGTATCCTCTCACTTGTGATATGTTGAGAATTTGAAGTGACTTTAAATTGCCCACAGTATGTAGTGGGACCAGTTGAATGAATGAACGAAAGTTACATTTATATGGCACTTTTTGAAACACCCAAACCACTTTACAGAACCAATGGGGAGCCACTTCAACCACCACTACTATGTAGCACCCACCTGGATGATGCCACAGCAGCCATTCTACATCAGTACGTTCACCACACAGTAGCTAAGCTGGGGAAGGAGCAGGAGAGAATTCACCAATTAGATACAGGGGATGATTACGAGGTCAGATTTGAAAAGGCCACAGTAGGCAATTTTAGCCAGGACATGAGGGTACCACCCCTACTCTTTCGAAAGATGCCAAGGGATCTTTTATGACCTGAGAGTCTGGACCTTGGTTTTACGTCTCATCCAAAGAATGGCACCACATTTACAGAACAGTGTCCCTGTCTCTGCACTGGGGCACTAGGATCCACACAGACCACAGGATGGGTTAACCTGTTGGCCACACCAACACCTCTTCCAGCAGAAACCCAGCTTTCTTAGTTGGTCTCCCATCCAAGTATTGGCCAGGCCCAAACCTGCTTTAGGAGGATTACCTAGTCTGAACTGCAGGTGGCGTGGCTGCTGGCTAAAGACAGTCTGCTGACAGTTGTGGGTCTTAAGCAGATAAAGAGAACCCCTCCCCACTCCAGTTATAGTTTTTAGTTTTCTAATTGTAACTGTCCTTGTTTATACTGTTTTATTTAATTTCATAGATCCTTGTTTGACCCACTCTGCTTGTTGCTTCTGTATTTATGTATGTATTGAGGCACTGAGGGCAGATAAGGGGTACTAGAAGACAGAGAGGATATGGTTAAGTGAGTGTAAGAGTTATAATGGAAAATAATTGACTGAGCATAAAGTATCTGTAGAGCTGGCATACTCACAATAAGTATATGTGTGCACTGTTTAATAGTGGGATGAATGATGAGAGATATGTATTTTTAATTCATACATGCCTGATGCCCTGTTATTTTACATCCTACTTGTGTATCTGTGACTGTATATGTGCCCTGTGGTGGACTGGCACTGCATGGTCACCATTTTTATTGCTTGAAATACAACTTTCCAAAATTTGTGGTGTCTTTATTTAAGATGAACCAAGGATTTAGATTTGGACATAGACGGTAGGGATATTGGTCTCTACCAATATTGTGGGAGTTAGTGGTGCATAGCGATATCATTATCTGTCTCTGTATATGCATATGTATCTGTTCAACAAACAAAATTATCTTTCTCAGTATCTGTATTTGGAAAGAAGTCTGGAAGTGGGTGTGGTTTATACCAGAAGTCCTATTAAAACTGTATTTTCTAACCTATTATTCACTGGCAATGCTATTGTGAGACAAACAAATGAGCCATTTTCAAAACAAAACAAAATATCTTTCTGTATTTTAAAATCAAAATATTAAAATTAAGAAATGTTTCTGAAATTTGAATCTTGAATAAATTCTGGCTTATGGCATTCTTGAATTCGGGCTTAATCACCCCCCTGGGATTGTTAGGCTCTGCACACTGTCTACTCAGATGCAGATAGATTTTGGAGCCCAGGAAGCTGTTGACTGTAACTCTGCAGTAAGTGAGTTGAGAGGTCACTCTAAAAGTAGTCTAGGCTGCAGCCTCACAAAGATGCATGTAGGAAGAGAGACAAAATTATTACTGTTCACACTCACACACCTCCTCTCTTTTAGATAATAATCTACTGACTAAGACCCATGATACACCACCCATAAGCCAAAGGTCCTTCGTGACATTCGTAGAAAGTGAGGCCATCACACCACCCTTGCAAAAGTGACCATGGTGACTCAGTCGGCAACACTGTGGTCATATCTGTCTAGGATCGTGGTTTTAATTTCCTGCCCCAGTTCAGAACATCAGTGACTGTGGTAAAGAAGGATTTCAGAAAAGCCTACAGATTCAAGAACCTTTACAGCGGCCCTGACATTTGCAGTTTCTACTGTATGTGGCAATAACTGAATCCTTCACATGAGCAGAATAGGAGATGGCATAGCTCATGGGTAGTTCCTAAATTACCCATTGTAAGTGTGTGTGTGTGTGTATGTGTGTGTCCTGAGATCAACTGACATCCTGTACTAATTGCGATAGGCTCACCACTACATGCAGGTTTGGGTGAATGCCTGAACTCTGTAGTAGTGGTTCTCAATCCTGTTCCTGGCATCCCCTCTGCCAGAATGTTTTCATTCCAACCAGGGGCGTTTCTAGGATTTTCATTTAAGGGGGGCTCAGCCCCCATAGATGTTTAACACATATTTGGCTTGTTCAGAATCAGTACTCAAATGAGTCTTCCTGATTCCTCATAAATAAGACAGTAGGTTCTACATTCAACCCCTTAAAACTTTATATCTACTAGGCTATTTATTCTAATTCATTAATATAGACAAACATTGTTTTAATGTAATTAAACAAAACATCTTTTTTATATCACTCTTTTTTTGTTTCTATTCATTAAAAAAGTAACTTTTTCTAAATCAAAGTGACAAAAAACGCTACTCTAAGGCTAATAAATGTTTTTCACGATCTGGGACATTATTTAATACAATATTTATTACAAAAAAAACAGGATTTTTCTATCTCTGTAAATCACACTGCTATGCAGTTAAAACGAGTGCATTGAATGCTGTCTGTCACTGTTTTTTATCATTTATGTGCATAACTCTATGGCAGTTAATGCCATGCACTGTGTAATGTTTTATATAGACAGTTAGGTTTTCCAATTAAAACAGCATCATTGTTTTATAAAGTAGACTATAGGTTAATAGTATTAAGGGCTTCCTTTTCGCTAGAGGAAACAGCTGGTGTGATGACGTAACACAGTGAAAATTTTGACATTTTTTGTAAACTGTATTTATGAAAAAGGACTGCACTGATGCAGATATAACAATTTATCGAAAAACACACACCTTGGCTTAATCCTCGCTCTGTGATGCCGCAGTCTGTGATGCGTCAGTTGAAGGCCGCACTGAAAGACGTTGCGGAGCCGAAGTCTGCCGCTGTTTTCATATGAAATTTAAAGGGGACGTGGCCGATCACCAATTTGTGTAAAGTTTATGGAGAATTTTTAGGGGGGCTGAGTACAAATGTTAGGGGGGCTAAAGCCCCCCTAAAAATGGCCTAGCGATGCCCATGATTCCAACCCTACCTTAATCAGACTCAGGTAGTCCTTAATAAGCCGATAAGGAATGTGGCATGTTTAAAGCAATGTGGGTTGGAATGAAAACATTTTGGCAGGAAGTCCTCCAGTAACAGGATTGAGAACCACTGCTATAAAAGGACAGAAACATTCGGAAATGGAAATGCAGTATGAGTATTATTACCCTGTTGTTCAGTTTTAGCAGTCTAGTCAAAAGCGGAGGAACACTAGAACAAAACAACATGCAGTGCAGAGTATCCCCAGCCTTCTGTCCAGTGCTGCCTGGGATGGGCTCCTGTGCTCCTGAATGGTTAGAAGATGGACTGTTGGGTGAAAAAAACAAAAATGCTTCTTCATTTTTCTATTTCAGAATTCCCATAAATTTACATATGTACAAGTACTTAGAGTAGTTGGTAATGGGTCCATTAAGCCATCTCTGGCTAGCAAAATTAGTCAGTTTTCAGCAAATACAGTCATGGCCGCAATTATTGGCATCCCTGGAATTTTTCCAGAAAATGCACCATTTCTCCCAGAGAATTGTTACAATTACAAATGTTTTGATATGTTTATTTCCTTTATGCGCATTGGAACACAAAAAAACTGAGGAAAAAAAGCCAAGTTTGACATAATTTTACACAAAGCTCAAAAACTGGGCTGGACAAAATTATTGGCACCCTCAAGTTAATATTTGGTTACACGCCCTTTGGAAAAAATAACTGAAATCAATCACTTCCTATAACCATCAACAAGCTTGTTACACCTCTCAAGTGGAATTTTCAATCACTCTTCTTTTGAAAACTGCTCAAAGTCTCTCAGATTTGAAGGGTTTCTTCTGCCACAGCAATTTTGAGATCTCTCTGTAAGTGTTCAATCGGATTTAGATCCAGAATCATTGCTGACCATTTCAGAACTGTCCAGCGCTTTGTCTTCAACCATTTCTGGGTGCTTTTAGAGGTATGTTTGGGGTCATTGTCCTGCTGGAACACCCATGACCTCTGACACAGACCCAGCCTTCTGACACTGGGCCCTACATTGCACCCTGTAGATGTGCGTATATAGACCACAAACACGCACCAGCTGTTTAGCGACTAGTCAGGTTCCTTAATTCAGTACCGGCACATCCTTGTTCCTTTCTTTCAATCCCGTATTCCAGCCTGCTCTCGCCACTGATGTCATTTCCTAAACAGGGATGGTTTTCGTGGTAACAGTAACCAATCTACATCCCCCTTCTTGAAGATTGAATAACATGGGGGTTCCATATGCATAAACTCCCAACAAATGTAAGAAGGGTAAAACATGCCAACAGGACCATCGCAACTCCAAGTGGAGGAGTAGGAACACCTATGTGTCACAAAAGTAACAACTCATAGAATACAACAGTTAACAACTAGAGCACACGTTAGCGTGCAACGTGTAGACCATGTAGTCCTTGTATCTTGGGTTGGGTTTCTGGCCTACGTTAGAGCCGCCTGAACTTGTGTCTCTACCTTGGGGACGTGCATGACCTTGGTCATGGGAATTAGTGCCTTGGTGCGCCGAGAAAGCAGACGCTGGGTTGGCAACGCCAGTCTATCCCTTGGAGTGTTGCATAGGTTCAGCAGAGCTGCATACATGTCTGTGCCATCACTTGCACATTTCTCCAGCAGATGTTTAGCTGAGCGCATGGCCCTCTCAGCTAGGCCATTCAATTGGGGATGGTAAGGGCTGCTGGTGACATGGCAAAAGTCCCATTCCTTGGCAAATTCCTGGAACACCCTACTTGTGAATGAAGTAGCGTTGTCAGTCATTAGTTGTTGTGGGGCCTCATGTGTGGCGAAGTGGCATGTAAGTTTGGTTATCAAGGTGGCACTGGTTGTGTTAGGGAGTTGGTCTATCTCGAACCAACCAGAGTAGGAATCAACCAATGCAAGGTAAGCTTTCCCCTCCCATTCAAAGACGTCTGCTGCAGATAGAGACCACGGGAGATCAGGCACATCATGAAGGTGAAGGGGCTCTTTTCTCTGGTGTGGTTTAAGAGCATTGTAGGGGGCACACCGAGAAACACTGTCTTCAATATTTTGGTAGATGGTGGGCCAAAACATGGTTTCCCGGGTTCTGCGCTTTGTCGCCTCCAGGCCAGGGTGACCCTGATGCAGCTGCTTCACATAATAGTGCTGTAGTGAGTGGGGAATGATGAAGCGCTGACCACGGAGAGGCAGACCGTTGTCAGTTGTGAGTTCATCTCTCATAGCATAGAACGGCCTCAGATCCTGTGGCAGCTTCTTTTATGAGTCCGGCCAGCCAGCACAGATAACCTGTGATAGGCGCATGCAAAGTGGGTTGACCAGGGTCTCACGTCTGAGTTCTTCGATTCTCCCTGAGGACAGAACTTCGACCAGCATAACTTCAAAGTCCTCAATAGCCGCCGCCTGGTCAGTGGAGGGCAGGTGTTCTCAGGAGAGAGTGTCCGTTACATACAGATCTTTGCCTCTTGTGTAGACGACATGGAGTCAGTGTTCTTTTCTTTGTAGGCCTCATGCAGTTTTCTGTAGAACAACATTAGTATGATGAGCTTTACCAAAAAGCTCTACCTTGGTCTCATCTGTCCACAAGACGTTCTTCCAGAAGGATTTTGGCTTCCTCAAGTACATTTTGGCAACTCCAGTCTGGCTTTTTTATGTTTCTGTGTCAGCAGTGGGGTCCTCCTGGGTCTCCTGCCATAGTGTTTCATTTGTGTTTCATTCACGGATAGTTTGAGCTGACACTGTTGCACCCTGAGTCTGCAGAACAGCTTGAATTTGTTTAGAAGTTGATTGGGGCTGTTTATCCACCATTCGAACTATCCTATGCAGTCTTTTATCAATTTTTCTCTTCCGTCCACATCCAGGGAGATTAGCTACAGTGCCATGTGTTGTGAACTTCTTGATTATGTTGCGCACAGTGGACAAAGGAACATGAAGATCTCTGGAGATGGACTTGTAGTCTTGAGATTGTTGATATTGTTCAACATCTTTGTTCTCAAATCCACAGAAAATTCTCTGCTCTTCTTTCTGTTCTCCATGCTTAATGTGGCACACACAGACACACAACAGAAAGGTTGAGTCAACTTTTCTCCATTATAACTGGTTTCAGGCATGATTGCTATATTGCCAGCACCTGTTTCTTGCTACAGGTGAGTTCAAACGAGCATCATATGCCTGAAATAAAACGATCTACCCACAATTTTGAAAAGGTGTCAATAATTTTGTCCGTTTTTGGAGTTCAGTGTGAAATGATATCAAATTTAGCTTTTTTCTCTGTTTTTTTGTGTTGATCCAATGCACATAAAGGAAATAAACATGTGTATACCAAAACATTTCTAATTGCAACAATTTTCTGGGAGAAATGGTGCATTTTCTGGAAATATTGTAGGGGTGCCGATAATTTCGGCCATGACTGTATCCACTGCTGCCTCCCACAACCAGGTTTACTGTTTCACTAAAGAAGGAATGGGAGAGCTCATTGACAGTGAACAATAAGCATGGGGTCTTTTCACACCCCCGTTCTCTGTTCACCATCTGGAGCCGGGGGCTGGGAGGAGCTGGCCATCCGGTCGGGGTCTGGGCTGGTGGGCTTCTCGGCTGCTGTGGGGTCCGGGGTGGTCTTCTTGTCCCCATGCCAGAGGAAAAAAGGGATCCATCTCCGAGGTCTGGTGGCGGATTGCCCCTCTGGGGGTGGTGATGCCTGGATCTCGGAGTATAGAGTATATATGGGGAGTGTGAGTGTGTGTACGGCGTTCATTTCTGTGTGTCTTCATGTTGGGCGAATGGGTGAATATTTGTTTATGTGTGCATGAGGGTGGGAACGTATGCTTGTGTATGTGTACGCCTGTTTGTCTATACGCATGTGTCAGGTTGGGTCTTAGACTCCACCTGAAATAACATCTCAGGCTCTATTGCCCCCCGCCACACTCCCTGCTGGTGGATGAGGCCCCCGGCTGCCGATGCGTTGGTGGTTCCCGATGTCTGGGGCTGGATGCTCTGGTGTGTGCTGGCTCACTCTCGGCGGTTGTCTGTCGGGGCCTGGCCCTTCCGGCTCTGTCGGGTCCCGGCTGGGGGGTGGGGGATCCCTTGGACCTCTGGGCCCGGGGTCCGGTCTGCCCTGGTGTGGCCGGCCACCGACGGAGCCTGCGTGCTCGCCGCCATGGTCCCCTGGGGCTCCTGCGATGTGGCTGCCGGATGGCCCCCCTCCGGAGCGCTCCTCTGCCCTTTTCTGGGTGGGGGCTGCAATTGTCCCTGCGGTGGTCCTCCTGGGGTTCCCGTGCCCTGGGGGGCCTCTGGATGTCTGGGGCCCAGGTCTCCTCCGTGTCGGCTTCATGTCCCGGGTGGGCGGGGCTGTGGCTCCCCACACACACTACTAGACATTTACATGGAGAAACCTTAGGAACACCAGCGCGCTGACACACACAGGTGTGCACACAGGTGCTCACGGACACGTGCTCACGGACACTCACTGTCTTGATCGGCTGTTGCTTCTGGGCATGTGTTGTAATGCTGGTTGTGTGTGCTGTTCAACAACATTTAACGTTTGATGGTCGTTGTGATTAGTACAGATGTTGTATGTTTCTCTTTTCAGCAGACATGGAAGCAGATTATCTGTTTTGTTTTCTCCCTTTTTTTTTTCTTTTCCTCTCTCTCCCTCTCTCTCTGTTCACCGCTTATTCTCCTTTGTTTCCCCCCCCCCCTCCTTCTTTCGAGGAAGTAAATAAAAATATAAAATAAATAAATAAATAATAAAATAAATAAATAAATACAAATAAAGTAGTCCTCTGCAGAGGGGGGGTGGAGGAGGGAATATATAAAAAAAAAAAAAGAAAAAAAAAAAGACAGTGAACAATATTTATGCCTCGAAATCATATACGAAACCAAAACCAATTTTAGCCAAATTGCCATCTGTCATGTTGTGTGCGTGGCACGGACTGAGGAAGCAAGGCAGGACTCAAGGTGTCAGGAGAATACGGGGTTTAATCAAAGGAATACACATACACACAGCGCTATGAAACGTCACAATATTAATGACCAGACTGGGGAAATATACTTCAATGCAGACTTAAATACACAGGACTAATGACAGCAACTCAAAACAACTGATCACACGGGGATTCCACGTGAGGTTAATAAGGGGGCGTAGCACACCAGGGCATCGGGCGACCAGGGCATGACACCATCATTCATTCAATTTTTGCTGCCGTGGGTGGAATGGGTACTGGAATGATTTCTAAAAACGAAACTGTAAGTACTATGTTAATCATATATTAATCAGTTACACCCTTGATTAATATAATAGAAAATGCAAGCTACTGATCCTCTTCTGCTTCCATTTGTTTTGGTGATTTATCCAAGATTCTGCAGAAAGGACCCATTCAGGTGCCCAAACTAAAGCCTGATGCTGGCTCCTGGGATGAGCTTCAATTCCAATGTGAATCTATATACAGTAGTACTTGCTATAGGCACAGAGTGAGAAGGAGGTCCATAAACTGGACTATTTGGAAACTAAGGCCCTGTTCACACTTGGTATTAACATGTTTCCTGGGTGATCCGATCACAAATGGACAGCACTAAATACAGGTGTGAATGCACCAAAAACACATTGAAAACGCACCGAGATCCGATTGCTCAAACCTATTTGGAGATGGTCTGGGACACATATGGCCACACCCATATAGCAGTGTGAATGTGAATGTGTCCTCGGCCGCATTGAAGGACTGCCTCCTTAGTTGAAGTCCTTGTGTGGGCGGAAGTACATACGAACTCATTAAAGGGAGGTGATGCTACTATTATACAATTCCTTGGTAAGACCCCACCTAGAATATTGTGTGCAGGTTTGGTCACCATACCTTAAAAAGGACATTGCTGCCTTGGAAAGGGTGAAATGTAGGGCTACAAGAATGATTCCTGGTCTTAGAGGAATGTCTTATGAGGAAAGGATAGTTGAACTGAATCTGTTCAGCCTCAAGCAAAGGAGACTAAGGAGAGACTTAGGCCCCATTTACACTGTCTGTTAAATGCGACCTAATTCCGATTTTTTGCTCATATGTGACACAGATCGGATCTGTTCTGTGACAGTGTAAATGGGAAAAAAACGCATGCATTCGGATATTTCGAGATCGGTTTCAGGCCTCATTCATATGTGGAAATAAATCAGAAATAAATCAGATATGAGCCAATGCGACTGTAGTGTAAACAGGCAGATCGGATTTTCTGAGGCATTGCGTTCTGTACGTCATTAAACTGCGTACGTGAAGCGTACGTGAAAAGTACGTGGGAAGTACGTGTGGAAGCGTAACATTCAAGAAACACACGAAACATGGGGGAGGAAAGTGTAGGGCAGTGGTCGGCGCCTGAAATAGCCTACCTTCTCACTCTGTGGGGAGAAGAATCCGTTCAGGATAAAATTAAAGGTTCCTACAGAAACAAATCTGTTTTCGAGGATATTTCGGCTGCAATGGCGGAGAAGAGCTACAGACGTTCCTGGCTCCAGTGTCAGCGAAAAGTGAAGGCCCTTAAATCGAAGTACAAGGAGGTGAAAGATCACAACAGTAAAAGCGGTAATGGGCGAATCACATTTCAGTTTTATGACCAAATGGACAGAATTTTAGGTGACAAGCCCAGCGTCACATCAAGAAATGTTCTGGACAGTTCCCGCGAAGAAGAGTCACAAGTTAGGGAGGACACCGATATTTCTACAGGTAGGAACTGTCATGCTCACATTAATGTTTGCTAACCCACGTTGTCGTCTTATTGGCAGATAGGTAAATGTCATGTGTTCATTGATGTTACAGGTTATATTAACGTTATACACTGCCAGTCAAAAGTTTTTGAACATAAAATTTTTAATTTTTTTCAAATAATTATATTCTGCTCTCTATTTATTTGAGCCAGAGTACAGCAAAAGCAGTAATATTGTGAAATATTGTTACTAATTAAAATAACTGCGTTCTATTTGAATATATTTTAAAATGTAATTTATTTCTGTGAACAAAGCTGAACTTTCAGCATCATTACTCCAGTGTTCAGTGTCACATGATCCTTCAGAAATCATTGTAATATGCTGGTGTGCTGTTCAAGAAACATTTATTATTATTAATATGTTGAAAACAGATGAGTATAATTTGTTAAGGTTTCATTGATGAATAGAAAGATCTAAAGATCAGCATTTATCTGCATTAAAATGCTTTTTTAACATTATACACTATACCATTCATAAGTTTGGATGGTATAGTGTATAAAAATAATACTTTTATTTATCAAGGATGCTTTAAATTGATAAATTTAGAATGTTACAAAAGATTTCTATTTCTGACAAATGCTGTTCTTCAGAAGTTTCTATTTATCAAAACATTTAAAAATTCTACTCCAGTTCTTACATTAAGAAATTTTGAGCAGCAAATCAGTAGAATGTTTTCTGAATGGATTATGTTCATGATATTGAAAGAAATGTGTGATCCTGCCCCAGTCAGTGAAAGTGTGTTCCCTACCCCAAGTTCCCAGAGGGTTAATAAAACAATTACAATCCATGATTTGTCAGTTGGTTCACACAGATCCCAAAAGAAATAGGCCAAACTACTAAACTTTTCATTGGTTGCTGTTATGGAGGTTCCTTTGTGCTCCCTGATTGAGCTTTTACAAAACCAGAGACTATGGGGCATCTTGGATCTCATCAAAGAACACTTAGTGAAGACTCTAAGCCCGATTCTGTGAGTACATCTTGACCTTGGGGGTAACCCCTGTTTACTTGGGATGCTATTGGTAATAACAGCATGGGTTTCAGCTCTCAGCAAGGAAGTTGATATGATTAAGTGGGAGTGAGTAAAAAACTGGGATTTATCAGATATTATGCAGAACCTTGTGATTCCATGCCTAATCTGTCATGTGACTGTGAATCATCCTCAACAGTTTGGGTAACAATTAAGTTACATGGCAGTATTCCAAGGGCAATTTGCCCCACTGTGAAGACATGTATGTTCATCATGTGCATTTCTTTCACATTTCTTGGCATGGAACAACTGGGTGGAAGGCAGAATAGATTTTTGGCATTCCCCTTTAACTGTGGATTGGTGCAGGCCATAGAATGATAAGAGAATGAAAATTGCAAGATCTTTGCCACCCAGGTTCAAAAGGCAGATCAGGTTGTTTCTAGGGTAGGCTAATTCTCCCTGGCTCCTTGCCTTTGACTCCCCATGAAGGATACTTGGATCACCTGGTGGTTTGTAGGTTTGCAGCCTTTTAACTTCTGGGTGAAACACATAGAAGGGTGGACCTGTCCTGTCCCTCCTTCAGTCCCCATGTCATATAGATCTACTCACTGTTCTAATCGAAACAAATTTTCCAATAAATCATATAAGACATAAATAGATATACACGGTGTATAGTTTTAATTAGCATCTAGGCAAGAGTGTTAGATTTGACAATTATCTGAACTTTTTAGCAGTGGTCTTGATTATTGATTCACTGTTAATATATCAAATATGTTAGGCCTACCAAAAAACTGGATGTCCAGTCCAAAAAGGCACCAATTTGAAGCAACTGAATAATTAAACATTTTTAAATTTCTTAATAATCACAATAAAATTCATGTAATGGTATAGTGCCAAGGATTATATTTGTAGATTGTAGACCTATCTCTCTCAATGTGCATTAAAATAATTTCTTCATTGAAAAACATTGCATTTCAAAATGACTGACAACTGTCAGTAATGATTGACCATTTATAGTATGCAATTGAATATTACCACTGGGATTTATAAGTCACTAATGCAGTTTTACATTTCTTGACCAAAGCTACAGTATCTTGAGATCAGCCATCTTGGCAGGTGCTCCAGCAGCTGGAGGCAGGATACTGGCTAATGCCGATTAATGCATTAACTAAGGCATGTGTCCTTTGTCTAGACACTGTTGCAAACCGGATGTTTTTTAGATGATCTCTGTGCCAGACTGCTTCTCGAGTGAAGAAAGCAGAACAAAGTTTTTTGTTGAAAAACAGTTAGAACTAAGACATTCAAAATGTAATTTGGAATAGTCCTACTACATTAATTTCGGACACCACAATAAAGTGGCTTGAAGTAGTGGAATCATGCAGTCGATGGGAGACAGTGAACACCGAGTCAAGGGATGGAAGAGCTAAAAGAGGTAATCAATAGCGTTATCCGTGTAACTCAAATTCAGCTCTGTGGTCAGGACAAACTTCCCACTCATCACGACTAGTTTTATATAGGTATACATCTATAGAGTATGTTTGAATCTTAATCAATGAAGAGATACATTATCTCATGAAACCAGAGGAAGCTGCCTTTTGTACTCTTAGCTATTACATGCCTAATATGAGCACACATATTAGTGCCAGTAAGAATTCCTGCATTTTTGGAACACCATAGATATATACTGGAGTAATATAGAGTCAACTATGCAGGTTAGTTTTAACATCAAGGTTTTACTTCATTATAATATTTATATGAATCCAGAATCTTAATCCACCTGAAAGACTGGGCCCAATATGAAAGTGGATTTCTAGCTCAGAGACTTAAGCCTGGGGTATGAAATATTTCTCTGGGTTGATGGAAACATGGAATCAGGTGGCATCTGTAGACAATGGTCAATAACATCACGATTGTGAGTAACGTCCTCAGGATGTACAGAGGAGAAGAGCAGCTGCTGCAACTTCCTACTTGCAAGAATATGGATGATTCATTAGTTAATGCTCTAAGAAATAAATCTAAACCAGGACATATCCTGTCCCCTGAGACTAACAACAAATTTCAACCTATCCAAGACAGCTTAGTGATCTGTAGTGTCCAAGGTGACACTTAAGCCTTCATTTGCAAGAACAAAGCCATTATTGTATAGTTTACCTGCAGTGCTCTTGTAGTTAATATAGTGATCATTGAGAAGACAGACAACTATCAGATAATAAATCTGTATATCTTGGGCTGGGCCCCAAGATCAAGCTGTTTCTAATGAGTTTGCATGCAACTTGTGTGAAGAACTTGCAGACCTGGGTGAGATTGCTGACTCTAATGTGATGTGGGAGATCTGATAAGACCCTGAAGGTTGCCGAGGGTTGTCTTGGTGTTGCCAGTGTTCCCAGAAGGAGGTGTCTCACCTCACAGAACACCCTGGATATTATCAATAGGAGTTACAGCGCATGACTTGGTGGCAACACCAGTCTGTACTGGGAACTGAGGAGGACGGCTGTCAGGGCTCTTAGGGCAGATTAGGAAGTGTTTGTTAGATGAATCTGTGAGCAGGTGACACACCATCTGTGGTCTAGTGAGCCATGTCCTCCTTACAGAGGAATCTGTTCCTCAGAGACTTGCAGTCAGGGTGGGTGATGGAACATTCCTTACGGATGACACTGTAGTTGTGACTACTTTGAGCAGTTGTTTAAAGCTGACCCTTCAGCTAGGACGTTGGACATCTGTAAGTCCATGGTTCTCGAGGCTGATCTTCCAATCAGCTGTGAACCACCAAATCTCACTGAGATTGCATGGGTGATGAATCAACTGGGGGTAGGGAAGGCTGCAGGGATCTGTGGTATGGTGGTAAGGCTGTCCTCCTGGCATTACAGGCAATCTTTGCTTCCATTTTGGAGGCAGGTGTCATCCCAACTGACTGGAAAACGAGACATATAGTCCCTACCTGGAAAGGGAAGGGTGATTGCCTGTCAGGGTCAGCCCCTGCTGTGGTCCTTCCATGTCCCTTCCCCGTTTGACCAGCAGGTGTTGCTGGTCATCCCGTTCTCATGTTAGTCTTTGTTCTCCCTTGTTGCCTGTCTGGTCTTGTGGCTCTATGTGTTGAGCATGTGGTTGTCTGTGTACCCTTCTGTCCTGAGTACCCTTCTGTCCTATGCTTGAATCCCACCTCCTGTTTTTGTATTTTGCTCCCTAGTGTTTCATTTGAGTTTCTTGTGTCTGATTTTGTATTTGGTTATTGGTTTTGTTCCTGGTGCCCTTGCTTGTGTCTTTGCCTGTTCTGTAATTCCCCAGTGTTAGTTTGTTTCCTTGGTTAGTTCTTAGTTTCCCTGTTTTTAGTTCCTTTGAGTTATTAGTTTCACCTGTGCCCTGTTTCCCTGGTCTTTGTTAATTAGTCTCACCTGCCCTGTGTTAGTCTCGTTACCCCTTTAGTATTTTAGTTCCTGCCTGTGTTCAGTTCCCCAGTGGTTCATTGTCTTCAGTATGTCTAGAATGTGTTCTGTCTAAGATTGTCTATGAAGTGTTCTGGTGTGTTGTTGATTTTTGTTTGCGGTGTTCTTGCTTGGTTAGTTGGTCAGATCTGTCTTATGTTTTACCTGCCCAGTTTGTTTATTTGTGATCTGTAGTCTTAGTTTATTCCCTTTAGTTTTGACCCCTCGTGGTCCTTTTTTTTTGGTTTAGTTCTGTTTGTAGTGTTTTCTGTTTGATTTAATAAACCCCTTTCTGTTCCTGGAGCCGCCAGTGGGTCGTCCACCCTTCTTTTCGTGCACCATGCCTCGTTCCCGTTCCCGAGCCACCCAGAATCATGACATTGCCTGGATTGCGATATCTACAGGGGGATAACACTGCTTTCAGTGCCGGGTAAGGTCCTTGCTAGGGTCATCCTTAACAGTATCCGTGATCACTTGTTTGCCTACCAGTGACTGGAGCAGTGTGGTTTTAAGCCTAAGAAGTCTATTATTGACCGCATCCTGGCACTGAGGGTTCCCATTGAGCACAAATGCAAATATCAGCAGAGGATCTTTTCAGTCTTTGTCAATTTTTGTAAAGCGATTCTGGGGTTCATCAGCACATGCTCCCCAGCCTGACCTGACCTGAATTAATCTCAGCATGCTTTCAGGCCGTCGGGGCCAACTTCATCTCTTTAATACAAATATCACTGTTTTCTTAGGGTTATGACCTCACTCGCAGTTTTACTAAGCTTAACCCTATACTCACAGTTTCCCTAACCCTATACTCACAGCTTCCCTAACCCTACATTCACAGTTTCCCTAAGCCTAACCCTACACTCAGTTTCCCTAAGCCTATATCACAGTTTCCTTAACCTACACTCACTGTTTCAATAAGCCTAACCCTGCAACCACAGTATTTATCCATTATTTCTATAATACAAGATCGTAATGTTTATTTCTGTTCTTCGTGGAACAATCTGAATAACACAGACTGAATAACTGCTGATTTTTGCTAAATATCTCTACTTCTTTAATGTCTAGTGGTAAGGATGGCGTAGTGGCCTCCCACCTCTGAGGTTAGGGTCTAAATCCTGCCCCTCCTCTGTGTTAGGAGTCTGCATGTTTTTGCATTGTGCGAATTTCCCAATTTACTGCCAGAGGAACAAAGCCTACAAATTTCATAAAAGTTACAAATGTGGGCCTGAAAACATTTTCTACATGACAGTCAACATCTAAATCTGTGTGGAGATCAGACGTGGTGTGGTGGACCTTTGTGCGACGCTGTGGCCTCACATCATTCCAAACCCTGGCTGTGAGTATATGGAGTTTGCATGTTCTCTGTGTGCCTTTGTGGGTTTCCTCAGGGAAGGCCAGTGTCCTCCCACAGTTCAAAAACATGTAGTTACTTGAATTTGTGTCTCCATATTGCCCTGTGATAGACTGGCTTCCTATCTCTGAGTCTTGTGCTTTGTGGGATACATTCCAGGGCTTGTCATTTCAAAGATATTCTGACCAAGTCGTATAACTATAACAATTTGGTCCATGTCAAAGTCACTCAGATCTTTAACCCTGTCATATCTTTTTCATTAAACATGTTGACTCAAGTACCAAATATGAGCTTTCCCTCTAATATATCCCAGACCTTAACATGTATCATTTTTACTAGTCAACATTATTCACTTCACATGAGGTATAAATACAACTATGATTTATAAACCATTAAAAGCAAAGATTAACTGGGTTAATTTGAAGTACTTATAGTTAACCATGTTGCGAAAGGTTGCATTTAAAACTGAAGTTGGTGTATAATGAATGGTGAAATAAATAGAAGGAGCTAGTGATACTGAAGCTAAACTGAGAGTGAACGCAAACACTGTGAAGGTGGAATTTGTCCCTGTGGATAAACATTGGTAAACACCTGTTACTGGAAGAGTCTTATCTAAACATCCCCCTCCTCACTTTTTCTTTATTTCAGCCAGAATCTCTTAACTATCAGCCCTGGTTCTGTTTCTAATCCAAGTATGAATTAGCCAAGTTAAACAGCACTGTTGTTCTCTGCACAATCTCTGCACTATGTGAACAGCTCAGGATTGAGAGTGTGACTCTCTTGTCTAGTTTTGGCAAGATCTACTCTCTACATCAGGATCTATATATCATCTTAACATTGAAAATCATGGGCTGGATTTATCATATAATCGGGTGAGTTTTGCCAGTTAGATCTCATTGCGAAATTACTGACCCCAGCAGTGTCTTATCGGTGGACCTGGTTCCTCCCAACTGTCTGTTTGAAAAGCTCTATGATAATAATATATACAATGTATCTAGCTCAGCAGATTCCAGCATATATAATCCCTGTAATGCATTTTCACAAAATCTTTGCCTCATTAATGTGCCATAGCCTTTATACATGTAACATTATTTGATGGACCTATATCATTGTCATGTGTTAAATGTGAAGGCAGATCCCCACTCCTGCCTCACAGTGTCACCTCACCATCACTTTCTCTACAGGCTGCTCTGTGTGTGTCACTGCTGGGGCTCGCTGAGCTCCTCTGAACAGCCACCACTGTTTGGGGAGGTGCAGACCCCCCGGTACCCGCAGCCCTACCCAGCCTCCAACTATGAGGAGTGGGAGTTATCTGTGCCGGCAGGCTACAGGATGCAGCTTACCTTCATCTACATGGACATGGAGCCATCAGTCAACTGCTTTTATGACTCCGTCACGGTCCGTGGGCCTTAACCCCGCTGGTCCCCACACTCCCATCTTAGTGAGAAGGACCCTTCATGTTGGTATATATCCTTTGCAGGTTATGTATGACAACAAGGTGCTGGGAAAATTCTGCGGTCAGGAGAATTCTGCTGATGGTCATCACCCTGGCAACAAGCCCATCCTATCTCCTGGCAATCATCTTCGCCTCATCTTCCAGAGTGATGACTCCAATCCTGGGTCACAGAATTATGTTGGATTCTCTGCATTTTATCAGGCTATTGGTACGTCATGGGCACCACATGTTGGAATGGTCTACATTGGTTTTTGTATAACCCCTTATATGTATGTCCCATTCAGATATGGATGAGTGCTCCCAACCAGAGCCCGAGGATGGGTCCGGGCCCCTATGCTCCCAGATATGCCACAATACTCTGGGGTCATACTTGTGCTCTTGTCGCCATGGTTTTGAGCTCAGGCCAGACCAGCGTACTTGTGTCCGTAAGTATTATCGCATAGTATACTCAAATACACTAAGTTTAAACTGACAAATTATCAGCAAAAATATGTATAGCCTTTAAGTATGAATGAACCTTGTGTTTATTAAAAATTTACTGGGATAAGAGTGAGGAGATTATCTGAAAATACTATTTTAGTGCTTTGGCCTGAAAAGGGTGTGGCATTAAAATTTAGCTATATTTCAGCATTTCTTGGTAAAAGAGTCTGATTCTTGTGTTTGAAGTTTAAATAATAGTTTACATTTTTTTGCTGTAGAATACAAGATTTTATGCTGGATTTTCCTTATTGCTTTAAATCAGATAACAGTGCTGACCTAGCCCTAATACATGCTTTTTAGAGTTACATGCTGTCTTTTGTAGTTGAGTAATATGTGTTTTGATCTTCAAGAACATAAGAAATTTACAAACGAGAGGAGGCCATTTGGCCCATCAAGCTCATTTGGGGAGAACTTAACTAATAGCTCAGAATTGATAAAATCTTATCTAGCTCTGATTTAAAGGAACCCAGGGTTTTAGCTTGCACTACACTAACAGGAAGACTATTCCATACTCTAACTACATGCTGTGTAAAGAAGTGCTTTCTCAAATTCCACCTAAAAGAAGAGCCCTTCAAGATGATGTTTTCAGTACTGTAGACTTATCGGCAGCACAATTCTTTGCTTCTATCCTGTGTGACCCAGTGAGACACAAAATATTAAAACTGTCATGTGTGATGATGTGAATATTTCCAAGGCAACAGAGCATTGGCTGTAATGTTTAATTTGATATGTCCCTATTCTCTCTTTGTCTGTCTCAGTGCAGTGTGAGGGGGGTGTTTACCGTGAGATGGAGGGCGTCCTGTCCAGTCCAGGCTACCCCCTGGCCTCCCCTCATGGGCTGGCTTGCCGGTATCACATCTCAGTAGAGCCAGGGTTCATAATCACCCTAAACTTTTCTGAACTCTTTCATATCGAACATGTGCAGGACCATGAGCCAAGCTGCCTCTACCACTGGCTCCAGGTAATGCCTTCATCTCATCATGTCCCAAAAGCATGATCAGACACTGTCATGTGTTACTTAGTATTTGTTTGCCATTTGCCTAACCCTAACCCCTTCCCCACTAAGGTATCCATTCCAGGGAAAGCCCCCCAGAAATTGTGTGGACGGCAGAGTCCAGGGATGATACTGACCAACTCGAGTTCTGTGGTGCTGGAGTACCACACCGACTGGGAAGGCCTGAGTTACGGCTGGAGGCTGAGCTACAGCACAAAGAGTGAGGCGGAAATGCGAGTTCTTAGCATGATAGTTCTTTACTGTTAATGACGAAGAATTAGCATTACCGTGACAGGAATTCTGATTGCTAATTGCAAATTGCTAATGCATTCTCTCTGTCATTCAGTAATGATTCACTTTGCTCCTTAGGGGTGCAGTGTGAGTCCCCACACTCAGTCGCTCAGGGTATAGTTACTCCCACCTTCCCAGAGTATCTCTACAGGGACTACATCCAAGTGCGCTGTGACACAGGCTACAAACTCATGATGGTAAGGTGGGAATGGCAGCATGGTGTGGCTGTGTGTAAAGGCTTCTCTCACATCCCCTCTGTTGCTTCCAGGGGGACAGAGAAATGTCAGGGTACTTCTCCATGTGTCAGAGTGATGGGACATGGCTCCGCTCCCTCCCCGAGTGCCGCAGTGAGTCTGGCTGCTCTCATATGGGCCGTGGTGCCCTCAGACGCACAGTCATTCTGCCCGAGCCTTGTAACTCTTTCGGAATCAGCATCATGAATTCCTACCACAGCAATATCAGTAACAGTAAAACATTTTTAAACCCTCTCAAAACACAATCACTCTTTGTTTCTAACTTGAGAACATTTTTTGCCAGATACCTGAAAACCTTGACAGTTACATTTCAAAAATAGCTGTTCAGGTTGGATCGCATTTCATTCTGACATGAAGTTTGAGAATAAGCCTGATCGTAGCTCACTTTTTAATTCCGCATATTATTAAATAATATTTTCCAACATAATTTTTTTTTACCTTTCTCTTTGAAGAGAAGTCCCATTAGTCAGTCTGTTATAATATCGTGGGGCTTCATTCTAAAATGTGAAAAATAAAATAGAAACATTCACTTACAGTGATCCCCCGCTATATCGCAGTTCAGCTATCACACCCCCACTATATCGCAGATTTTTCCCCGCATCACAGTTCTCTGCGTATCCCATACCTTGCTTGTGGTCCCATTGTTGTGAGCAAACTTTTCGTTTTGTTTTAAGCTCTATAACTTAAACTATAAAAAATGTTTATTTATATGGTCTTTCTATATCATGGATTTTCACCTATCGCTTTTAAAGCGTGTGGGAGGGGTATTTTAAGGCTTAAACTATAAAAAAAATCTTTATTTATATGGTCTTTCTATATCATAGATTTTCACCTATCGCTGATGGGTCTGGAACATAACTTCCACAATAGGTGGGGGATCACTGTATTCATAATTATTTATTGCATCCTAAAAAGAACACTACATTTATCTACATTATGTTAAAGGTGATACATTAAACAAAGGGAGGCCAAACTTATTCACAAAGGGTCGGTGTGTATGTGGGTTTTTGGGATGACCTTTAGGTCAGCTGTTCAAACCCAGGACTCTTCAGCCAATCAGTTCTCTAATTAGTAATCTAATCAGGCTGTTGCCACAAAAACCCGCACACGCAGTGGCCCGTTCAGGATAAGGTTGACCACTGCATTAAACAATACTTAGTACACGCTAAAATGTTCCCCAATTCTCCATAAAAAATCAATGAGACAGGACGTGATGTCTTCCTCACACCTGATTTAAAGATAACGATATCCTAAGTAATACTGGGCATACTTCAGTTTGAACTGTTCTTATTGAATGCTGAATATAAATATAACAATATAGACATGCTGCCGATATCTGCTTTTCTGCCCCATAGTAATAGACTGTGGCAACCCTACACCTTTACGGAATGGAGGTCTGAACTTCCTCTCCGGCTCACAGAACCAGTACCTCTCTGTCATTCAGTATCACTGCAATGAGCCATACTACTCCCTGGCAGTGGAGAACAATGGTGAGCACTATCTCAACTCAGAGTAATTCCTCTGATAAAGCTCATACTATAGATGAAAGCTCGTCTCTAGGTAGACATGTTTGTAATTTTTAATTGAATAAACAAATAGTAGAAAAATGTTCTACTGTGTGAGATGAGTTGAGACATCTGTAATTACCTTTTCTGTCTGACGAAAAAGCAGCGATGTGTTGCTCAAGTGGTTCACGGATCTGTGCGCACATCTACAAGGTCTTCCGTTCAAATCTTGTGGCTGTCAGCATAACCGTACCACCAGCACACCTTCAGGCAAGGGTCCACTAACCCCAATTCCCTCAGAGATGATGGTTGACCATGCTACCTGCTCCTTGCTTGTACAAAAGCTACATAAATGTATCCTAATTCTTTTTTATGGGATCTCAGATATGAGATCCTATGTTTCATTGTTGCAGTGTGGAAAAGCAAAAACTAGATCAGGGAAAGTCAGATTCATGAAGGAATATGGTGGAGTGGTGGATGGTGAGAGAAATGTCATTCTGGTGTATGTTCCACATCACAGAGATTCTCCTAAACCCAGCCTTATGAGCTGAAGAAAAAAGTACAGCGAACCACCACAAAACCTGTCCCAGGGAAGACATTTGTCTTGACAAAATGAAAAATTAATCAAATAAAAAAGAAATATCAAAGGAGACAACAATGTCAGAGAGGTGCCTTAACACACTTTGGAAGCACTGCACAGGCATGAAAATGCCTCATAATGATTTCCCTCCCCTTTGCTCAGTAAACTACACCTGTGCAGCGGACCGGAAATGGAAAGACAGTAAAAACAATTACATCATTCCTACATGTTTACCAGGTAAATTATTTCTTTTGGTCCAGTGACTAAAATTCACCCTGCAGCAGCTTAGAATCACACATATTCTGTACGGTCTGGTTACTCAAAAATGTTTGGTCACTACTGATTGAGTAATTAAAAATAAACAGCTCTGACTGATTTCACAACTATTGACAAACTTTAATTGACCATTTAAATTGTGAATAAACAACTTCATAAGAAAAGATAACATCAGTCTTAACATTTACACTGTACAATCACTAAGGTAGCATCTAAATTTGAAATAGAAATGGCAGTCCTGCCTTAGTCCTGCACTGGGTAAGCCGTGATGGATGAAATGGTAATCCTCCAGAAGTCTGACCAATCTAAGTGTGTCTCTCATTCAGTATGTGGCCGGCCCACCTTCCGCAGCCATCAGAAAGTGCTGGGTGGGGCAGATGCAGCCCTGGGGCAATTTCCCTGGCAGGTACTCCTGGAAGTGCTGGGAGGGCATGGTGGAGCTGCCGTGATCGGCGAGCACTGGATTCTGACAGCGGCTCACAACCTCTTCCCATCCCTCAGGACGACGCTGCACCCGCTAAAGGCCTTTAAGGTGTGCTCACGGTAAACATCTCAGACTCTACATTGGCAGAGAAAACTCGATTCTGGTCATATATACCTTAACGTATTATATCACTGTATAAATGGTCAAAATTTGTGATTTAAAATCTATTTCTTTCAACTCTACTACTCATTATTGAAACTCTAGATCCCTAATATTCAAATCACAGTCCTTGAGGTCCGAGCACTGCTGGCCTTTTCCAGCCGTCCTTTACCTGTGAGCGAGGTGTGAAATCTCTGACCACTAATTATTAAACTAACTACCTGGGAGAACTGAAAACAAGGCCTGGATTTGTAATCGAGGTCCAGATTTGAAGAGCCCTGCTCTAGATCAACATCTATAACTTTGCTAATTTAATAGCCGTTAGCAAAATTTTTGACTTAACTGCTCTTTGCAGAGTCAGATAAAGTAAAAAATTATAAAATTTCATAAGATACAATGTACTGTACTTTGCTGATCCTGGGGGAAATCCTTTTCCATACATCAGCAAATACATAAAATGCACATACAGATATATGAGAGGGTACACATAGCATAGATAAGTAGATAAGTAAACAAAATGCAAACAAATTTGAAACCATTATCAAACCAGTGAGGCGCAGTGATGTAATATGACATGAGACAGGGGTTGTTATATCCACATGATTCCGGTGATCACAATCACATGACAAACTAATCTCATTGTTTAATCTCTCCTCTCAAGGTTTATGCAGGGCACAATGATATGGATGAACTGTACATGCGTCCTGATCTTCCCATAGCCTCCATACATCCCCACCCTCAGTACCACAATCCAAGTGCCAAGGACTATGACAATGACATCGCCCTCATCAAGCTGAAGGAGGCAATCACATTCAATGCCACACTTATGCCATTGTGTTTGCCACCCAAGGATGCGAAATACATCCCAAGATCATTAGGGTGAGTGTGTGAAAGCTTTTCCTCACAGAAAAACCTCTGGATCTACCAACTGATTTTCATTTTTTATTTTTTTTTTATTTTACGTCAATGTAAAATTTATTTAATCTTGCTGTTTCAATAGAATGTGTTAATGAATTAAATGTCATCCACAAAAACTAACCAAAAAAAGTAGCACTTTCACAAGCTGTACTTGCTTTTACGATGACAACCACCCAACCTTTATAGGCAATGTGCTGTTACTTGCTATTATTCAGGATGGTCTCGGGATTTGGCATCACAGAGAACAACATGGTCTCCAAGAAACTAAAGTACATTCCCACAGTCCTGGTGGAAGAAGTCACATGCAAACGCTTCATTGACAATGAAAAAATTAAATTTAGCAGCATTCCAAGCTTGACTGACAATATGTTCTGTGCCGGAGGAGAGAGGACGGGCCAGGATTCCTGTGAAGGAGACAGCGGAGGTGCCCTGACCCTGCAAATACCGCATGGACCACACTGGGCAGCTGGGATTGTTAGCTGGGGAGTTGGTTGTGGAATGAAGGGGACTTACGGTGTTTACACTCGTGTTGACAAATACGTTGACTGGATAAAGAAAACAATGGAGGAAAATTAATTGAGACAAGAAAAAGTATTGACGGATGACAGATCACCAATAAAGCACCAATAAAGAGATGGTGAGAGAAAATGGGAGACATATAACTTTCTTTTCAAAGCTACTGCCAATAATGACTGAAAATTAAATTTTTATTTGAGTATATTCTACACTAATCTCATGCACTTGCAAAGCTATCACAGTTTTTTAACAAAGATAAATGAATGCAAGATTAGTTCAGAAAATACATCATGCTGCCCTTCGCTTTTTGTCGTCTGAAATTAGCATTATGCCCTCAAGCTTTCAATTACCTTGCTTTCTTTTGATCTATTTACTTATCTTCTTTGTTGTCACAGCAGTACTTGTAGCCAAAACAACAACAAACACAAAGTGATAATGTTAATATACATGCAGAAAAATCATTGTTCTGAAAGAAATAATGCTAATTGCATAACTAAATGCTGTAATGTAGGCTGCTTTTGTTTTGAATAACTTTACTACAGATAATTTTATCTTATAATATAAAATGGTCAACATCTGAATCTTTTTAATAAAGCTTAAGAATAAATTGAAACGTGTTTTTCATGAGTTATACACAAAAAGACTGAGATGCCAAATCAGAATCCTGAAGTGTCTCACTGGCATCCATTGCAGAATATCCAAAAAGACAGAGGGGGAGAGGGCAAAATGGGGATGACTAAATTATAAGCATTTTATTTCAATAAAAAAAAAGCCACAAGCTTTGATTTAGTTCTAAAATGAGATTTTTAGCTGGACAATGGTAGCATGCTTGGTGTCACCGACATGTATCCAAATTCTCCAGAACTGTGCATGACATAATAAGTATATTTATAGGGTACAGTTGTCTTTATGACATGCCCATGACATAATAGGTATATTTATAGGGTATACTTATCTTTATGACATGCCCATGACATAATAGGTATATTTATAGGGTATACTTATCTTTATTACATGCCCATGACATAATAAGTAATTTATAGGGTATACTTATCTTTATAACATGCCCATGACCTGTACAGTAATTTTTTGTAATCATTTGGTCAAAAACTATTCCAATTTTTTTTCCATATTATAACTCTTATTTTATAATAGGAAATACTGTGTTTAGTATATATGAATATGCTGATAGGTCAACAACACACTGGTAAGAAAAACTGTGTAGTGTGAGCAGAGGTACGTATATAATGGAAACTCAACCCAAATTTTATACTTTATTTTGCTCCGTTTTATTTATAAATTCAGTTTGCTGTTATTTAAATGTCATTTAAATGTATTTTATAGAGGAAGTCCAGAACTAGTTAAAATACAATGAACTATGTGACTTTTAACTATTAATATTATAAACTATGTGACTATTAACAGCAGTGGAAGCTGGTTTTTTAGACAAATTAGTCAAAATTTGAGTCCAACTACCATGTATTTGTAAGAAAGGCATGGAGGAGGCAGCGTCATGGTCGGGGTGGCTTTGCTGGTCAGAGTTGGTACTTTACCGAATCCACATCAATCTCAACCCTCATGCCTGTTATAGAATCCCTCCAAGGCATAAGCAATCCTCCATCCTGCAGCCAGATTATGACATAAAACACGATTCTGCAAGAACTCTCTGGCAAAGGAGTGTCCCACCTGTCATAATACTGTGCAAACAGAAAAAAAGAGGAGAGGAACAAAAACCTTAGGTTGGAATAGCAGGGGTAAAACTTTTTAGGATCCAAGGTCTGATGGTCCACCACTCCAATGCGCACTAACTACTCAAATCCAATTATAAGTCCAAATATCAGCAGGTAGGTAACATTCAGCTGGTCAGGTTCTGCTGCAGTGTGATCTGCTGCAGATCTCCATTGACCTTCCCAGTAAGAAGCAGGGAGCCATTATAGTACAGAAAGAACTTGCAGGCTTAGTATAGTAGACCTAAGTTACCAGGGCAAGAGAACTTCTGTATTTTTCAAGTTCAACGACAGGTAGTTAGCACTTCTGAATTTCTTAGTAACAGTGGACTATGCTGGCTCGAGACATACACTCACCTAAAGCATTATTAGGAACACCATACTAATACGGTGTTTGACCCCCTTTCGCCTTCAGAACTGCCTTAATTCTACGTGGCATTGATTCAACAAGGTGCTGAAAGCATTCTTTAGAAATGTTGGCCCATATTGATAGGATAGCATCTTGCAGTTGATGGAGATTTGTGGGATGCACATCCAGGGCACAAAGCTCCCGTTCCACCACATCCCAAAGATGCTCTATTGGGTTGAGATCTGGTGACTGTGGGGGCCATTTTAGTACAGTGAACTCATTGTCATGTTCAAGAAACCAATTTGAAATGATTCGAGCTTTGTGACATGGTGCATTATCCTGCTGGAAGTAGCCATCAGAGGATGGGTACATGGTGGTCATAAAGGGATGGACATGGTCAGAAACAATGCTCAGGTAGGCCGTGGCATTTAAACGATGCCCAATTGGCACTAAGGAGCCTAAAGTGTGCCAAGAAAACATCCCCCACACCATTACACCACCACCACCAGCCTGCACAGTGGTAACAAGGCATGATGGATCCATGTTCTCATTCTGTTTACGCCAAATTCTGACCCTACCATTTGAATGTCTCAACAGAAATCGAGACTCATCAGACCAGGTAACATTTTTCCAGTCTTCAACTGTCCAATTTTGGTGAGCTCGTGCAAATTGTAGCCTCTTTTTCCTATTTGTAGTGGAGATGAGTGGTACCCGGTGGGGTCCTCTGCTGTTGTAGCCCATCCGCCTCAAGGTTGTGCGTGTTGTGGCTTCACAAATGCTTTGCTGTATACCTCGGTTGTAACGAGTGGTTATTTCAGTCAAAGTTGCTCTTCTATCAGCTTGAATCAGTCGGCCCATTCTCCTCTGACCTCTAGCATCAACAAGGCATTTTCGCCCACAGGACTGCCACATACTGGATGTTTTTCCCTTTGCACACCATTCTTTGTACTGTAAACCCTAGAAATGGTTGTGCGTGAAAATCCCAGTAACTGAGCAGATTGTGAAATACTCAGACCGGCCCATCTGGCACCAACAACCATGCCACGTTCAAAATTGCTTAAATCACCTTTCTTTCCCATTCTGACGTTCAGTTTGGAGTTCAGGAGATTGTCTTGACCAGGACCACACCCCTAAATGCATTGAAGCAACTGCCATGTGATTGGTTGATTAGATAATTGCATTAATGAGAAATTGAACAGGTGTTCCTAATAATCCTTTAGGTGAGTGTATATATTGTTCGGCTTGAAATATAAGTAGTTTTCAGTGTCATTGGTATAAGGGTCAAAGTTGATTTGATACGGGATATTGATTTGATAGCCTTGTGTGCCCTGTGATGGACTTGCACTCCGGCATCCCGGGCCGGGTGCCCATCAGTCCTGCACCCTGGCATTCTGGGAAAGGCTTCTGACTAACGCTGTGACCCTGAACTAGATAAGTAGCTATGAAAGATGGATGAATTTTATTTACATGGCATAACAGTGACTGAGATTAATATGTATACTCAAATTAATATCATTAGACTCTTGAACACACAACCTGCATCCCTACTCCCACACATGCAGACCTGAACTCTCAATTGACCTTGTTTATGCACTTTACACCAGTCATGTCATGGTGGGGCCTTGAGTAAGGCCCTAAACCCCAGTTATTCCAGGAGCTCCATGAAATCCTTACTCGTACGTTGCTTTGAAGAAAAGTGTGTTAAATAAATATAAATTTCCTTCCTAAAGGCAATTCCTACTTCAGTTTGCTTTCAGTTGCGGACGAGGGGATGTGAGCTAAATATCGTCATCAGGGGTTGGCAGTGGTCGGTGGGCGTGTAGCCCTGATTTTTACATCTAGCAGAAACCATGGGCGTGGGCTGAGCATGTGCAAGATAATTGACTATATACTGTACATATATCCAGTAGGTGGATGCATGTTAACTTTGTCATTTCACTTTGTTCAGCTCAAAACAATAAATAGCTTTGGAAAACCTTTTCTCGTCTATATTTGTTCAAGATTAATGACTGTTATTACGGTGCCCTTAAGAGGTCAGGGTTGAAAAATATTTTTTTAAATAGTTTTGCGTTCCCTCTCAGTAATTTTCTGTTACTAATAATAACTACTGTGTCCGTTTAAAAGACCAAACATAGAATTAATCGAATAATAAGTATGAACCTAAATGATACAGGCATGTCCAGTTAAGTGTGGGGGACAATGCACACCATATAACTTTCGTATATGTTTATTTTTTACATATTTATTAAGGATCGCACTGTGTCCATTCACAGCCAGTATCTGTAAACAAGACAGCTGGGCTATAAAACGTTAAGTGCACACACAAACATTATTTAGGTTTAACCTTGCCGTCTCGTTGAAGCAAATAGCAAGTGTAATGGGATCGCAAAACTATTTCAAAAATATTTTGACAACCTGACCTTTTAGTGGCTGTTCCATCTATGTCTTGATTATTATTGATTTCTACACCAAAATAATGTTTTATCACAAGAATCGAACAGTACTTTCAATGAGAAACGTGATGGGGCAAAGGTAAATAGTAAATATTAAACATATTTACTGTCTATATTGTTTGTGAGAGCGGGGGTGATACCGAAATTAATTTTATTTATGTGATATTTACCTACTTATTAATCTTGTGGAAGCGAACGAAAAGTGACACTTGGAAGGGGAAAAAGCTGTTTTGCCTAGAAACTAGCATCGTCATTATACGGTTAAATTTGGAGATTGGAGGAAAACGTGTATATTGAAAGATACTTTCATTTCTGTAGTTTCAATAACACCCGATCAAAAAATTAACGATGTTGCCTAGGTGACGTAACTGTTGTAATTTAAAAAATACTTTATTTATACTTTTCCAGTAAAATGTGTTTTGTATTCATTTTCCAGTAAATTAGTGGAACTTGAATTATTTTACTTCATTATATCCTTAAAACAAAAGTGAAAGCAATCTTGCACGTACGGCTACCCGATTTCTGAAGAAAAGCATCATTCAAGGAATTAAATACATTTATTTGTTAGCTGGCGTTATCCATTCATTTAACATAGCTTTAAGAAGGAGCTACGGTCACTGAATATTTTAAATGTCTTTTAAAGTTGGACTTCTGGTTGTTGGCTATTTCGTTGCCTCTGTATTGGGTAAGAAATTATAGCCTACTCGTCATCGCAGTATTAAAATCGTAATATATATTAATATTTTAAATTCTTGACCCTGTCTAGTATTGCGTATTTATTTGGTCACGATGTTTGCGCAATGATCCCTGCTCGTGTTTTGCTGTATCTGTGATAATGTTGTGTTGCCAACAGTTATTTTTTCAGGTAGCCGTGCTCTGTCACTATGTTCTGCATGTCTTATCTCCGTGTCCAGGGTCCGGTGCTGATGTAGTGTTATCCTGCTCTCTGGTCGAGGAGGGAATGGGAGCAGGAGGGTTTGGGGGTCTCTTTTCCCGCACACCAGCAACATTAGTCCTGAGAGAACTGCCTGTGGTAGAAGAGATGTCAACTGAGACTATCACCCCCTACAACGCCCCCACAAATCCTGACCCTAATGACATTATCTTTGAAACCAAAGGTAACAATCTAATCGCTTTCAGAATTTGATTAACTTCATCCACTAAATATCATGTACATGTGATTGTATTTTGTGCATTTGGTACTGCTTATAAAACCATATACATAAAGATACAAATAAGAGTTATAGCATTATGCACAGCTATAGAGATAACTGCAATGAAGTATATAACATGTAATATAAAGTAAGCATACAATATAGTGCAATGCTATCTTAATACAAACTTAGATTAGCAATGCCTCCCCAGTCCTGTGGGTTGTCGTTCTGTCTTTTTATGACATAACTAATAGCCTGTTGCCTTATATTATCCCATCCTCCCTGAAAGTTGCATCAATCGATATCCCGGAATCTGAGCTGCTGCTCCATGCGGATTGCAATGAGCAGGAAGTGACCTGTGAGATTAGTCCCTACTTTCCCCAAGGAACAGAGGAAGATAGCTATCAGGCCTATTTCATTGGATCAGTGCAGCTGGAAGGTGGTGGAATCAGCCTCACTTTGGTGCTCCGAACCCTTCCTCTTGGCCATGAGGGTCATGAGTCTGTAACGTCACCACTTATGCAGAAAAAACTGGGACTTCCTCTCAGCCAGTCAGGGACACTGCTGACAGAAGGTGAGATTAGGGCTTTAATTATATCGGGCTTCTATTTGTGATGATAGTATGCAGTATTTCAGTGTCGGTCTTGTGGCAGTGCATGTTATCCAAAGTTGTAAGCCAAGTGCAATATTATTCAATGACCATTTCCTGTTCTTCCAGTTGCATTCCTGGTGTTCTCTCGCACGCTGTCTGTCATGGCTCCTATTGGGGGTGAGGCACTTTTAGACTGTGGCTTCAAACTTCCAGGCCATACTCCCGAACAAGAAATAGGTCTTGAATGGCGCTTGCAGCACAAAGGACATGGAAGGAGAATTCTGGAGATGAAAGCTTTGGGTAGTGATGAGGGACCCACAGGTAAGATCTGTGTATGGTATCTGTGACAGATTGTAAAACTCAGGGGTGAAATTAGCAACCTTAATCACCCTAATGGCTAACATTATAGAGGAAAATCTTTTACCTTTTACAGTTCATCAAGAGCATTTTTAAAATACAATAGAACATGTCAGTATCTGTTTGGATCGATATAAGATCTCCAGCTAATTTAGTTACTTTTAAATGTATGTTTGATTTGCTTAGAAATGAGCATTTTAACATGTATTTTGTAATTTGTTAGTCACCATAGAGAGAGATGGCTCAAGTGTGGAGCCTGCCTTGGCCCTGGGAGAGAGGAATGTGTCGCTGTCCCTGATAAATCTAAACGCATCTGACGAGGGAACTTACATCTGCACCGTAATGTCTGGCCTGTTCCAGGCCCAGCAGGTCATGCAGCTCCATGTCGTCCGTAAGTTGACAGCTTTCTCTGGGTCGGCTGCAGTCATCATTCCCAGTCCTTCCCAATCATCAGCCTGGATTTCAAGCAACAGCTTTTTCTCAAACCTTTTTCTCAAATTTTTTAGCCAGGCTGATATAAATATGTATCAAACATCAGTAATGCTTTACTTATAGGTACCTTCAAATGCATTATAATGCTCAGTTTAAGAATTAATAAAACATTACATCTTCTATTGACAGTCATAAGGCATTATAGGGTTGATTATAATTCTTCCAATGATCCAATGTACTACAGATCCCTTCATGATGCATAAGAATTAAGGATTCTTTGTACTGCATTATGAAGGTATCTATAATGCATTATAGATGAGAGCTTCATAATAAATAATAAACATGGCTGTAACATGTTATGCTTTTACATTAATATTTATAGACTTTTATAATGTTTTATTAACACATAATAATGTGTTGTGAATGTGTTCATAAATTCATATAGACATGACATTAATAGAAAGTATTACTCAAAAATCCTTAATGCAAAACATAAGCAATATCTAATTTATACACCACCATTTTTTTCTTCTGGATTAATTATGTCCCTGTTTCCTGCCCTGTCTACTCGCATACATCAGAGCCTCCTCGAGTCTCTCTTTCCGTTGATGAAGTGGTGCCTCACGATGACTTACCCCAAAGAGTGAGCTGCCATTGTGAGCGTTATTACCCTCTTGATGTCCAGGTAAGGAACTCGGTATCCGGGTCTGAACGTAACATGCAAAATGGGCAAGAGGATTCTTTTTCTCAGGTTGGCTACTGACAGGAATTATCGTTACTTGTCACTGGTTGCTCCTTATTACTGCTAATTAATGTTACTTTTCTTTGCTCTTACTTGTCTAATCACATAAAATCTAAGCATTGCAAATGACGTATTGCATGCCCCGATCGTCCGCTCCTCTCGTGTGCCACGCCCCCTCATTAACCCCATGTGGATTCCCCGTGTTTACCAGCTGTTCCCGATCGTTGTCATTAGTCCATTGCATTCAGTCCGCGTTTCCGTTTGTTTCCCCAGTCCGGTCATTGTTATGTCAACCCGTGTTTTACTTGCTTCATCTATTAAACTCAGTGTTTACACCGATACTTGGCTTCCTGCACCTTTTCTGCGCTCCGGGCGCCGCTAGGCAGGACACGTATCAATAGTAGACTCCAGCCACTGTGAAAAAATGATCTGAATACAGACACTGTCTCCTTTGTACCTGCCAGGTGGAATGGCTTTCCCTTCCCCCTGGTGCCTCTGAGCCTATCCCACTCTCCAAGGATGTCTCACTCTCGAGCCACCGGCAGTACAGTGACGGGACCCTGTCACTCTCATCCTATCTCACCCTTTGGCCCTCTGACCAGCCGCCCGGGACTACCATCACCTGCCAAGTCTCACATCACTCCTTGGCCACGCCCCTCTCCCTCAGTTTTGTTGTGTCAGCCCCCAAGCCTGGTGTGTATTTTGGACCAAAATGTATCATAATTCATTAGTTTTCTTAATATCAGGTACCTCACATTAAAAAATATTCTCATAGTAGAAGCTGATTGGTCATTTCTCAATTCAGAAACATAGATTACAAACTCGAAAAATTTCACTGCCATATGAGTTTCTTTAAAATACAAGGGTAAGAATACCATTTGGTCCTTTGTGTTGTTTTCCTGGCAGTGAAAGCCTTGATCCTTTGTTAAACATCATGAACGTTTGTTGAAAAAAATGCTTTTTACAGGTCTGAACAAAACATTCAGGATTAAGTAATACCATTTAGCTGACACTTAAACTACTGGTTTCAAAACAGTTCAACTGGGGAATCAAAGGCTTAATAACTAGAAGTTGATGACATAACAGGGTACTATCATGGTTAAAAGAGCAACAGCCACTCGAGTATTTCAGTCTGAAGATGATGATGTATCAATAGCAGTGACTGAAAAAGAGAGAGATCTTAGTTTTTGATTCGAAGATACTGTAGCACTTTAGGTACAGTAGAAGCAGTTTGGAGTCTGCATTCTTAGATCCTGCTTTTTGTGTTTTTACAGGGCAGCCTTACCTGATGATAGCAGTTCTGCTGGGTGCAACTCTGCTGTTTGTCTTCCAGATGCTGCGGAGTTAAAGGCTTCATATACTGTACATCTCCTGAAAGGTCCTGTTTGGAGGAAACATGACTGTCTGCATACTGATGTGTTTCTTAAACTAAATACAAATAATAGGCTACCTAAACAAAACCTGTGAATTAGATACTTTTAAAAAGGAACATATTAAATATACAGTACTGTGCAAAAAACGTAGTTTATCATTAGAATAATGAACAGTACTACTAGTATAAAGTAAAATAATGAAAAGTACTGCAAATTTCTTCTCTTCTAAAATCTTGTTGGATGGCTAGAAGAACACCGCTTGAGTTCATCATCATCTATTAGCCAAACAAGGTGTGCCAGTAGTTGTTTCAGCAAATACCAGGGTATTACTGGACGATTTTTGCAAGTACTGTGGAGCTCAAGGAGAGGTTTGGATATGACTAAGATGGTGTAGCACTTTGACAGACATACAATCATATGGCAATCAATGTAGACCAACATGAACGTAATTTTCTGTGGATGTCTAAGACTTTTACACTGTACTGTAAGTACTACTGTAGTAAGAAAAGGATTTGAATGAATTTAAAAAAACTGCATTGTAAATGTTCATGAATCTTCTCATTGCTGTGTAAATTCTTTTGTTAATGACAATGTCAGTTACATATTCTGGAATATATCACATGCTGTAGCCTGTTAGCAACATTCTGGAATTATGTGGACTGTTCATTTTAATAGTTTCTGATGCATTTGGGAGCATAATTCCTGGCCTGAGGGTTCCAGTTGCATTCCTGGGTTTATGTTTTCAGACTTTTCCAGTTCTCCTGCAGTCTAGAAACAGGCATTTAGTTGTATTGGTGTGTGTGTGAGGGTATGTTCCCTGTGGTGGGGTGTTCCTGGTACAGGCTACAGACCCATCATGACCTTGTACTGTATATTTGGTTATGATAGATGGATAGATGATGACTGTTGGGCTAGTGTGAATGGCTTAATTTAAAAAAAAAATTATTGGAGGAATGAAAAAGAAAAGCTAAAATAAAAACCTCAAAACATCTAAATGAAAACACATCTCTTTCAACATCTATTTTCCTGCCGTGACTAATTTTGTTTTTACAGAAACAATTACCAAATAAGTGGATAAATTGGCAAAACCTAACTGATAATATGATATTATCAACAACATCATATGAGCCTCTGTAGAAGATGCTGTCTGTTTGTAGTCATAGTTTTATTTTGTGCACATATACAGTTAGTCAGCCATTCAGTCAGAATAGCTAGTGTTTCATAGTCAAAATATCTAAACATAAATATAAAGAAGAATGTAATAATAATAGATTAATCTCCATGGGGAAATTGTTTTTACACCTCCCTCAACTTGCTCTCTTTCTTTAAAGAGTAAGCTACCTGTGAAGGGCTCCTGCCTATAGCAGCGCCCAGGGAGCTGGGGGTTAAGGGCCTTGCTGAAGGACCAACAGACATGCTGAGGCTAGGATTGAACCAGCAACCTTCTGATTACAGGGAGACAGGCTTATCCCACTGAGCCACACACTGCCCCATATTTCAGTCACTTTCACCAAAGCCTTATGAAGTGGGGAGGGATGTCCTCAATGTGTTTTGTGTGTATAGGGTATAGCGTATTTGAATTACACACAATTGTGATGTAATGCTTGGATGCAGCTGCTTGGACATGGAAACACATTCCATGAAATTCTCTTTGCACTGTTCTTGAGCTAATCTGCAGGCCACATGAAGTTTAGAGGTCTGTAGCTATTGACTCTGTAGACAGTTGGTGACTTCTGCACACTGTGTGCCTCAGCATGCGTTGTCCCTGTTCTGTGATGTTATGTGGCCTACCACTTTGTGGCTGAGTTGCTGTTGCTCCCAATTGCTTCCACTTTGTGATGGCCGTGGAATATTTAGTAGCGAGAAAATTTCACGAATGGACTTATTGCACAGGTGGCATCCTAACATGATTCACATAGCTCCTGTGAGCGACCCATTCTTTCACAAATGTTTGTAGAAGCAGTCTGCATACCTAGGTGCTTGATTTAATACACCAGTGTCTATGGAAGTAATTGGAACACCTGAATTCAATGATTTGGAGGGGTGTCCCAATACTTTTGGAAATATAGTGTATGCCTGACAATGTGCTGCTGCTTCACAACAAGGTCATTGTCATTGTATAATGACATTGTTAATTTTGTGCTGGTCAAAGGCTCAGTGTAGAACATAACAGTCATAGACCAGTAAGTGCTGGCAATATCCAGCTGTTTCTGATCTCCAGTATACTCACTGTTCACTGGAAATGAGGTTCCTGCTTCTGATTACAGATTATTACTGTGATGAATGAGGTTGGTCCTGAATTCCCTGAATTACCCTCATGAGAGGGCAGTGAGCTAAGAAATCTGTTTTGGACCCATGCCAGCAGTGTGCTGCCATTTTGTCATCGTATGCGCTTGAGTTATCAGGACTTGACTTAGTACCATCACAATCCCAGGTTCCAGAGGTCACTGATCTTGTACTAACATGGAATGGAACAAAAATGGCAAACAATATCCTCCTGAGACCCCACCCATTCATTTATGTCCATTGCAGTGGACATTTTGTTTTTGCATATATCTTTTCACTGATGTAAGGAAACATATTTATTCCTGTTCTACACTAAAGAGGACATGCTGTGAAATTAAAAATAAAAATAAATTTGAAAAAAGATGTCATTTCCTCCAAAGACATAGAAAATCACAATTAACCTAAAACTGAAGGACACTTTTTTCCTTGGGTCTCAGGAGGATATACTGTAAAAGAAAGTACAGTGTGAGAAAGATCAAGCATCCTTTACAATTACTGATATGGCTGCATTGTCCTGACAAACTGTGATATAACCTTAACCCTAAAAATATAATTAAACCCTAATAATATAATTTAACAAATAAACAAAACTGCAAAGTTTTGTCAGTGTGAGCCACATTTACTGTTTTTGAAAAAAGGTCAAGGACAGCAGTTCCCAAACTTTCCAGATAATTATTAACTGCTTGTAATCATTGAAATTTCTGCTTTGATTGCTCCATATACTGCCTTGTGAGTGTGATTGTGCTAGGTCATACATTTTTTCCAGTCCGGCTACAATCTTACCTATAATGTTTCATTTGTCAACAGGCATAACAATTTTTCCTTCTGTGAGGTTCATTAATGTAAAGACTAGACCAACCTTTTTTAAACTGAGAGCTACTTCACAGGGACTGAGTCATACGGAGAGCTACCAGTTTGAAACACCCTTCTAAACTTATCTAAACTTCATGTATAATAAACATGTTTTAAATGCTTTTTTTTTTAGATATTGTCATTTTCAAATCTATATAAATGCAAATTTTATAAAAAAAAATAATAGCAAAAGGGTAAAATTATATTTTAGACACTGCTCACTGGTGAGTTGTGCTATTTTTAGAACAGGTCCACGGGCGACTCATATGGTCACAGGCACCATGTTGGTGACCCCTGCACTAGACACTACAGTAGCATTGAAATGCTGGACGATTATTTTCTGCCCTAATCTACTAATACTGTACATCTGTCTATTTTATTCATCTTAGCAGGCATCAGTTCATGTTGGCATCAACAAAAGTGATGAGTAAATAGGCTAGCCTTTAAAGCATTCAGATCAGTAGCTTTTCATGCCATTTTTCTTCAGTTTCATTGGCACATCCATCATTTAGAGATGTGTTGCCCAACCTTGTCCTTGGGGACCCCCAAACAGTCCAGGTTTTTGTTTTTGTTTTGAGGGAGCAAAAACGTGGACTGCCTGGTAGGGAGTTGGGAGGGAGCAAAATCGGGGGTCCCCGAGGACTGGGTTAGGATACATTAATTTGGAGAAGCACTGCCATTTCATATACTGATAATTTGGAATTTTTGCAATCACTTCTTTCCTTGGCATATTGTAGGAGAAACACATCACTTTATATGCAAATAATATTAGAAACATGGGCAAAGAAAATAAATTCAATAGCATAACATAAAAGTCACATTCCTTTTTTGTAACTGTCCCCCTCAGGCCCATTACGCAAAACTGTCATTCATATTTTCACTTACTTGTATCCTGTCCAGTTTAAACTCTATCTGGTGTTCCCCTTGTAGATGATGCATGACAGTCCCTTCCCAGCAATTCACATGAGTCAGATAGCTCCTGCAGTCACAATATGTAATGTCAAAATCCATAATGGCTAATACTTACTAGTAGTAACTGGAAGCTGCCTCGATTGACAGCCTATGAAAGAATAACAGTCCATTGCAGCTTTCACTTGTGGAAAGTAGGGTCCTCTTCAGCCAGAAGAGTCTTGAATCTTTATGTAAAATTAGGTCAGAAATCCTAGAAATCTAGCTTCATAAAAATGACACCAGTTACAGTCAGATGTCCCTGTCACTTTAAAATGCCCAGGCAGTGAGTCATCTGTACTCCAACACAAAAGCTACCATAGCATATACCACACCTTTCACTTTGTGGCTGTCATTTGTAATGGATAGGAATTTGTGGCTGTCATTTGTAATGGATGGGAATCAAACCCGCAGTTTATCAGTTGCATTCATTATGGCCCACACCAAAGAAAAGGCCTGAACATGGAGGCAACAGTTTACTGTGCAGAAAATTACACAACTTACAGTAGATGTTTGATGTTATGGTGAGAGGAGAAAAGATGGGAGACAGTTTCTTTGTCCATGAAGGAGCGGGACATCTTAATTATTCCAGACTGGGAAAAAAACAATATCCCATTACCGCCGAGACAAACATAACCACCCAAAATTCTGGCAGGAAGAAAAACCTTCAAAATTAAAGCACATCTGCCCTGAGAATTCTGATAAACTAAGAACCCATTACAATATGCTCATTATCACACTGGTTGTAGTATCGTACATTTAAAAGGAAGCATCTCATGTGAGAATTTAAAACAGTCTACCCACCCAAACCCGTGACTGAAAGTGTAAAAAAAGCATATGTACCATAATATTTTATTTGAATAAAGATACACTAAATGGACAAAAGTATTGGGACACCTGGACATTACACCTACAGGGACTTTTATGACATCCCATTCTAAATCCATAGGCATCAATATGGAGTTGGTCCTGCCTTTGCAGCTATAATAGCTGCCACACTTTTGGGAAAGCTTGCCACAAGATTTTGGAGTGCATCTGTGGGAATCTTTGCCCATTCATCCAGAAGAGCATTTGTGAGGTCAGGCACTTATGTTGGATATGAAGACCTGGCTCGCAATCTTCATTTTAGTTCATCCTAAAGGTATTGAGTGATGCTGAGGTCAGGGCTCTGTGTGAGCCAGTGAAGTTCACACAAAAATTCACCCAACCATGTCTTTAAGGACCTTGCTTGGTGCACTGGGGCACAGTCATGCTGTAACAGAAAAGGCTCTTCCCCAAACTCTTCCCACAAAGTTGGAAGTCATCCCTCATCCACCAAACTTTGCAGTTGGCTCAATGCAGTGAGACAGGTAATGTTCTCCTGGCATCCACCAAACCCAGACTTGTCCATCAGACTGCCGAACAGAAAAGCATGATTCGTCACTCCACAGATCACCTTTCCACTGCTCCAGAGTCCAGTGGTGGCATGCTTTACACCACTCCATCCGATGCTTGGTATTGTACTTGGTGATGTGAGGCTTGAATGCAGCTGCTCCGCCATGGTAGCCCATTCCATGAAGCCCCAAGTGCACAATTTACGTTCTGGGTTAAATGCCAGAGGAAGTTTGGCACTCTGCAGTTACTGAGTAATCAGAGCGTTGGCAAATTTATGCACTATGCACCTCAGCACTTGGCGACCCTGCTCTGTTGGATATGTGGATTTGTCACTTCATGGCTAAGTTTATGTTGTTCCTAAATGCTTCCAATTTGCAATAATACCACTTGATTATGGAATATCTAGCAGGGAAGACATTTCACAAACTGACTTATTGGTGACATCCTAAGACAGTTCCATGCTTGAATTCACTGAGGTCTTCAGAATGACCCATTCTTTCACGAATGTTGGCAATGGGTCTGAATAATTAAGAGGTGTGCCCCAATACTTTTGTCCATATAGTGTAAGTCCATCCATCCAGCCAGCCAGCCAGCCAGACGGCCAACTGCTCATCCAGCACAGGGCCATAAATTTATCTATAGAATGATTTGCATTGATTCAGTAAAATACTTTGTCAGGACTACTGTTTGTAATCATCTGCACTTCTATTTAAACACATGGATGAGTATATTATAGAATGTATGTATGAATGAATTGTAATATATGTACTATATTACATTATCTGTGTTACAGATACAAATACTAGGAAACTCCATGCTAAATTTTGAATACAAGTGATAAATGGGTAATCAAACTAAATGGCTGAAAACACAACCAGACCTAATACGAAATTTGTCCCTTGGAAAACTAAAAGAAATATCTCCAATTGGATGGACTTTAAACTTTGCCTCACATCTATTTTTTGGCTCTTTCACTCATAAAACAGTCCTGTCTGTTCAGTATCAACAAAAGTTTTACAAACAAAAGTTGAACAAACAAAAGTTTTTCTTGGTTTATTTTTGTTATTGTTATTGTTGTTTCAGCTATAAAAAGTTCTAAACAAGTTCTAAACATAAAATATCACTTAAAACAAATAGAGAAAAAAATTTAAGCAATCATATTCAACCAACAATAAGTCTTTGTCCAGAGAAATGTGTCAGACATTATACTTTACATACTTATTGATCTAGCTTATTGGTTTGGAGGTATCTTTGTACTTCTACCTGAAATGTGTGACCAACTGCTGTTTTTGTGCCATTTAGCAAGAAGGGCATGTGGAGTGACTGAACTAAGATCAGGACTTTTAACTAGCCATTGAAATAGGAGCATTTAAAATTTTTAATTTTAATTTTTTTTGTATATTTGCCTTAGGATCGCTGCTCACTGGTGGATCCTGGCCATTCTTCACTACAGTCTGTGGATGCAGTGCTTACTATTTCTTAATGATGGCAAGCCAGCCAGCCCCTGAAGCAGCTCTGAACCATGGAAATTTGTCTACCAATCCTTCATAACTGAGTTAAGGCCCTTTCAATGAAATACAATGTTTCTTTTTCATAGTGCTAGACCCATCCTACAATTTCACATCCATCCATTTAGCAGGAAACAACCCAAGGATGGGGCACTAATCCATCACAGGGCACACACACACCATTCACTCGCTCTCTCTCTTTCACACACACACACCTACAGGCAGTTTGATAACTCCAATTAACTTCAGCATGTTAGGACTGTAGGAGGAAACTGGAGTACCCCAAGGAAACTCCACGACAACACAGGGAAAACATGCAAACTCCACACATGGAACTAAGGCAGAATTGGTCTCCAGAGGTGTGAGGCTACAGTGCTAACCACTGCACCACTGTGCCGCATAATTACATTTTTGTGCATTTTTTGTTTAACCAGTTCTCTTATTTATTAAGACTAAGATAAAGATCAGATCACGTGTTACGTCAAAGTAATGTAGATAGATAAACAAAATAGTTGATGTATAATGCACATTGTTTTGTTCAATTGCTTTAAAACTTCTAATCAGAAATCCATCCCTTTTGGTATCTTACAATGGTCAGTAAGCATGTACTAATAGTATTTTATACAAATAATTAAATTGTATCATTATTATTATTATTATTATAACTATTATAATGTAACAAAACATGGAAATGATTATACAATATAATGAAATATAATATAATAAAATGAAACACACAGATCATGGTCGAAAAGGAAGCAAAGTCATAGCTGGGAAGGCCAGAAGTTGAAACGAGCCAAAACAAGATCCAAGAGACAAAAAACACACGTGCAGGTAGAAATCATCATCAACAAGGTAACAAAATCCAGTAAAAATCGCTAGCAAGGAACAGAAAACATGGGTCATACACAATACAATCAGAATCTTTGGAACGCTCAGTATGATGCAGGCACTCAATGCTGCACACTGAGTTTGCAAGGTAGCTGGTATAAAACACTAAGACAATTAAGAGATATGCATCACATCGAGTCACAGGTCCAGGGAGGATAATCACTGTAGGCGGGGCTGTTCTTATGAGGGTGGGCATGGTTGTGGTTGGTCTAACGTGGGTGTGATGGTCCTCACCCAAGAACCCAAGATTGCTGTTCTGGACCATATAAAAATTTGAATGAATCTTCAATAAAAGTTAGCAAGGCCTAGAAAGCTTTGAAGCTCCTTCAGTAGTAGGAGTAGGCCTGTCATGTACTGCTTGAACTTTACCATCTTACATCTCTACTATTTCAGGTCCTAAAGCCTGAATCAATTAAGTGGTCTGGAGATGCCTTGGCAAACAGGAGGTGTTCCTGTAGTCACTATGTACTTGGGTGACATGAAACTGATGAGACAAATGGTCAGGGGAATAGATAAACATATCCCAGAACACCTCATTCATGAAAGACTGGAAGACTGCTGGGGTATTGGCTAACCCATATGGCATTACCAGGTACTCATAGTGCTTGCTAGTGGTCACAAAGGCCATCCTCCATGTATCCCCTTCTCTGATCTGAATGAAGTTGCAGGCACTTCTCAGGTCTAACGTAATAACGATGATGGCTTCCCGGATGGCTTCTGTCAGTCCTACAGGCAGAGACGGGATGTGGAGACGAAGGGAGGGGAGAGAGGACGAAGGCAGACCAGGGATGCAGGGCAGGACAGACAAGCGGGGCAGACGGGACCAGGCAGTGAGGCAGGGTTGACCAGGGCAGCAGGGCAGGCAGGACAACAGGGTACGACAAGGCAGGCAGGGAATACACAAGAAAATGAAACGCTCAGTAGCTGACATTCGCATGGCAACAATACTTCGCACCGCTCTGTGGTACGCTTTGGATTTAAACTAAGGTATCGATTTGTGCCGATTGCTAGCAGCTGTGTTGCCCCACCCATGTGGGCGTGACAATTGCAAACCTTTATTTCACTAGTGGCATGCAAAAGAGCGATCTAGGGCAGATTCTAATTTAAAACCTCTAGAAGCCCCATAAATAAACAAAATGAAATTTGGTCACACAGCGAGTGCTTCTCTGTGTCCTACTTGCACAGGATGTCACCACAGATCACAGCACAGTAAGCTTTCTGCATCTATACGTGTCATTTTTGCCGACTGTCTGAAAGAACATTTGTTGGCCTTTTCTGCACAGTAACAAGCTAAGATATTGAAGTGGATGAGCTGTGCTTAATGAATGTCTGAAATATTGTGACTGAACAGGAACTGTATCTTGGACGTTGTTGTCTTATATAGTATTCACCAAGCATTATTGATCTGAAAATATTGAACAGTACACATAATTCATGTTTGTTTTTGTCAAAAATGCCTGCCTGATGTAAGCTGACTTGGGGCATTCACTGAGGCCTGTCTCCTCTGTTTTCCCTCCTGAAGGGTGGTGATGCAGCTGCCCTAGCAGGTGGTTCAGTTAGCTGATAGCATCAGAGATGGGTCCACTGTGACTGGGGAACAGTGCATTCTGATTGCAGCTCACAACCTTTTTCCACAGAGAAGCACTAAATGTTTGCCTCCAGATGTGAAGCTGGGTGAGCTTTTCATTAACTTGCAGAGTAGGAACAGAAAATGTGTTCACATGTTATTCATTTCTGGAGTAAATTTGACAAATGAACATGGCCTTTTATTAGCCTTTATTAACCGGTGAGTGAAAAATGGGGCAAGCTTTGCCACACGGTTCCAGACCGATTCCATGATGAAAATGCCGTTTCCGACTTTGGTCAGCTGGCTGGTGTAAGATTTTCAGTTTGAGACACTGCACACTTATTTACATGCATGTAACAGTTTTATTATTAGGTTTATAATGGAATAATATAGATTTACCACAAAATTTCTTGAGTGAGGATGACAGTCAGAAATTGTGACTGTCAAGCCAGATGTGTGAGAGTTGGCAAGCATGAAGATGCCTCCTCATCTGCTGGATGCAGATATGCCACAAATTAATCTGCAGTGATGAACACTCTCATTGGACAGGATTATGGTACAATGAATGACTTACAACAAAGTGAATTGGAAAGCTGTTTCAATGACCCATGCATTACACCTGTGTAAGACCCACTGCTGTGGTGGAAGGCGAATCAAGATCACTGAAAAAAATTAAGTGTCCTTGATAAATGTTTTCTTTGTGTGCCTGTGACCTTTGTTCCAGTTGAGCAAATTTTCTCAGTTGCCGGATTAATTGTCAATCAAATGCACACTCGCCTGCAACCAGAGCTTGCAGATAGATTAATCCTTTTGAGTAAGAACATATATTATATCTTTGATGGCCCTTTCTTTTCAGAATTTTAACTTAGCTCATCTTACTGAATGCAGTTCAAAGTTAATTTTACTTTTTTTTCCTCAAAGCGTAATGTGCATATTGAGGTTCACTGTTTAAATAAATAAAGAAGTAAATTAATAAATGAAAATCCAATAAATAATATTTGACTTACACTTTATACTTGTGTGCTTTTTAACCTCTGCGATCCGTCTCCACCCTGGGAGTACTCATTTTTTGCCGTTGGAATCTCACGCATTTCAAAATTACTATTATTCACAATTGTACTTAATAAAAACCACAAATTCAAATTCAATAATCATGTTAACATGTTAAACTATTTTAATAGATTTTCTTTTCTTTAATGTTACTTGCTTATTTAGATTGTTGTATACTATTTGGCTCCTCCTTGTGGAGCAAGTGAAATGTAGCACTTCATTAAGAAACAGAAGGATTGCCGAGCACTATCACGTCCATTATTCCATCCAGCCTTCTTCTAACTGCTTATCCTGGACAGCAGTGGTGGGTCTAGCTTGTATGGTGCCCTTTTGGCAGCAATTCTCATTTTTATTAAGATGTTTGGAATGAAAAAAAAAATATTCAATGAAAATGTTTTTTCTAATTGCATTAGTACTGTACAATGTCAGAGATGTGCTATTTGATAAATTACTCCACTCCCCCTACCTTACGCTTTCAGTGGGGTGACCCGAGGTCAACTCACCCCCACCCCATCTCATACTTCTGAGTGGTAGCCTACCTAGCTCACAAACTACAATTGGGGGGCCCACTTCGGCAAGGTTAATTGACCCATAAGGTGGCATGATATCTGTGCCTGCACTATGCCTCGTTCCCGTGCCCGAGCCGCCCGGATCCTTGACAGTAACAGCAAATGAGCGACAAAAAAACCATGCAAATGTCACAAGCATTTTTTTTTGTAGGTGCCCCGTGCTGCCCCCAGCAAGATGTAGGCGTATGTCAGGGTCAGACTTCCAGTTTTACCGTGCTTAATTTCCATCATTATCCAAAGGTAATATGTGGCAAAATATTAATTTGCAGAATACTCCAATGAGTGCAAATAAAAACTATACATTAACTTCTACATTCCATCTTAATAAATTAAGGATAAAAAGAGAGGAAAGCCATGCCATTTCCCACTCTATACGCTGTTCCCTGCTCCCAGGTTGCTATGCCACATTTTAGGTAGCACCTGTATGGCATCTGCAGGTGCAACCACCCATTAAGCTCTTGCTTCATCCTCAAGGGCCCCCCCTTGGACGCCTCTGGGCACCCTTGTGGCCACCCCCAAAAGTGGCCATAGATATTATGATTCAGAAGCGAAACCATCAAAAGCTGCAGTGCACTGCCAGACCATTAACTATGTAAGGCTTCTTCGGAATGAAAACATTTGCGAATTGGTTGGCGCAGGAGATGGACCAGTTGGAAGACAGGATACACAGTAAATCGGTCTTTGTCAGTCACGTGTCTGCACTGTCTGACACGCCCCCATTCACCATTTTGTGTATCACGGATGTAAAAACATTTGGTTAACAAACTGAATATTTCATATTCAATGTTTTATCCACAAAAATGTAATGTTTTATACAAGTATAAGCAGTAATAAGCAATTTTCATTACCAAAACACACTAATCATTTAGGTGTTAAGGAAAAGAGTCAAGAACAGTACAAAAATGTAATTGAACATAACTTTATTGGTCATATTTAAAATAAAATATGACCAATAAAGTTAAGTGGCAAGCAGAATACAGGCTCAGTATACAATGAGTTTATACAGATCATTCCAGACATCATGTGAAACATTAGAAACTGTACTTGCAAATGTTTCTAAGCTTAAAGTTGGGCATTGGTTCGTCAGGGCACAGCACACAGTTACAGCCTTATCCAGCATTGTAGCTTATAATCCATGCACGAAAATATACACATACATGCACTGATAAACGTGTCATAACAGTTTTGCTGTTTACTTTTGTCTTTAAAAAGCATTCACTCTGTAACACTAGTTTAACATGAACAGATTAATCCATTTCTGCTACCCTCCGTAGTGAGGCTAGCTTGCTAGCGTAGGTTAACCAATGTGAGAATACCAACTTTAGAAGACAAAAAATTCATATTCAGTAACATTACTTAAACAAAAAACATCTTATTTGCCTTTATGAAAATGCCGAGAGCAAACACGCATGAAGGAAGATATCGTGTTAAAAGTGATCTCCTTCCGTCTCACCGCTGCGACCCAGGCCGCCTGACGCCTCTTCGTTACCTCCTTTACCTGCTGTCCATATCCTCTTTTTCAATTGGGAAACGGAAAAAAATGTCATGTTGTGGTCCACCTTTCTTTCATTTCTACCATGTGATTCAGTATGAGCCTTTCACACAGCATGAGTGTCCCCTGTTACCAAAGATAATGCCGCACACAAATGCTGGCATTTGAGTTGTATACATCCATAATGGGACATCAACTGTCAAAGACCAATAGGAGGGTGGACACTATTCCAGATCTTCATGGCAGATAGATAATGAGGAGACTGAATGGAGCATAGACACCAACGAGGATGTAATACCGTCCCATTGACAAGTTTCTGTTGGTGCCCCTGTTCACTCTCCAAGCCTATCTGTAGCACTGGAAAACGCAGCAGCTTTGAATATCAAAAAACGGATTTTGCTTGTTTTCCTCTCTCTCACCTGAGGATGCAGATATTGCAGCCCTCTGTGAAAAGTTACGTGGTGTTGAGGGGTCAGAACTAACAGGAGAAAGAAAGAACAAACTAAAAATAACCACAAAAAAACTCAACAGAATACAACCAAAAAACAAAAAGAAAACTGAGAGCAAGACAGCGTGAGGGCAGGCACTTAAATACATACAGAGCTAACAAGACATGACATTGGACAGGTGAGAATCATAACCAAATTAATCAATAAATGATCACAGGATAATGACCAGCAGGTGGAATCAGTAATACCTAATAAGCAAAGAAACTGGGAACCATTAAGGATTACCCATACTAGAAAAACAAGGACCATAATAATACGCAAAACATAATTAGACACAGCAGAAATGGAGTAAACTTACAACAGGGAAACAGGATAAATGAAAAACACTGGGGAAAAAAACAATTAACATTGAATAACAAGTGAGGTTGGTTTCCAGCCAGCCTCAAACTCATGACCAGAAGGTACAGCCTCCACTCTGCATGAGCAACACATTGCGCTATGCAACAGCCCAGGAAACCATTAAAATAGATTAGGCTAAAGACTAGAAGAGGGGGGGAAGCAGGATGACCACCTACACCTGCTGGTTCAAATGGAACATGGACAGGCACCAACTCCAACATCATTAGCTTGGCTGGCAGAGAACCCAGAGGCACCACTCCCTGGGGTACTGATCAGCAACCCATCCTACCCAGGGATCTAACCCAGCTTTATCTTTTCCCCGGCAGCAACATATTATATGTAGATTGAGAATGTGCAAATGCTTCAGCCTGTATTTCTTATTAAATATTTTATTAATCCATTTTATACCTACCAGGGTTGCACAGTGGGTGGTGCTGTTACCTCCTACCTGAAGGGCTGGGGGTTCAAGTCCAGCAGCTGCTCTATATGTGGAACTTGCATGCTGTTCCTGAGTTGTGTGGGTCTCATCCAAAGGCTTTCCTTTACCAATCAAACAACAAGTTACAGTGGTGCCTACGCATACAAATTGGTCGCAAACCAATTTGTATGAGAACTAAGGCAATTTTTCGCATAAGACAGCATTAAAATTCAGTTAATTTGTTCACAAGCATACCAAATAATACTTTTTGTTAATTAGTTTCCTGGTTTTTATAGAAAAACGCAATATAGTGTGGTGACGGGTGGACCGAGGCATTGCGGGAGCAGAGAGAGACATGGAGACTTGCTTGCCGGGGAAATCACGCTCTTTATTAAAACCTTTATTAAGCTTAAAGTTGGGCATTGGTTCGTCAGGGCACAGCACACAGTTACAGCCTTATCCAGCATTGTAGCTTATAATCCATGCACAAAAATATACACATACATGCACTGATAAACGTGTCATAACAGTTTTGTTAATGTTAATGGTTGCATTTCCCAATTGCCGCGCGTATGTTTGCCCATGTCTTGTGTATACCCAGTCCGATCCTCGCATATATTTAGTGTGTGTAAATCTCCCACCGTGTGTGCTTCTTGCAGTTTGGTGTCTGACAACTGTTGGGTTGAAATTGTATATATATATTATCACTCACGTGTATTCTCAAGGATGCATAACTTGTTTCATGAAACCGCTGTGTAAGTGTTTACCAGTAATTTTCCATCACGTGCAGCAGATGAGCCCACCTCTGCTGTACGTTCTGTTGTTCCTGTTCCCACTCCCACTTTCCCATTGCATCCTATCCCATTCCAAATGTTGTTCACACCCACAATGTAACCTGATCAGTATGTTTACCTTATAGTATAAATAAACTCTGTCAGGGGCCACACCTTGGAAGCCATCACTGTAACTCACTGTAGAAGGTGTGGCTCCCCTTGTACAAGTAAAACAGCGCGTGTCTCATACTCTGTGGGCCAGCAGCCGGGGGGGGCTGATCACTCTCTCCGACACAACCTTGTGTTTCCCTTCTGTATATTTGGGTTTAGTGCTCTTTGGGTGTCTGTTGTGGCTTTTCTATTTACAATTACATGCAGGACATGCTGAGACTTTTGCCCCACTTGTACTGCACTCGTATATAAAAAAAAAAGGAGTCTGGTGGAGGGATCTGTTCATCAGCCAAATTTTGAATGTAAACCAATGCATTTTTTTCATGAAGTTTGTGGTTACAAACCACATTGTTCGTGGGTCACGGCATTTGTGAACTGCAGGCACCACTGTATTAGGTTAACAGGCATTTAAACTGGGACCATATTCTTTTTTGTATGTACAACTAAGTAAATGGACTGCCACATGCAGTAATTTTATCTATAAGTGATATGGGGTGCTCAGTTTACATCAGTGTTCAGGCAATTGTCCATATTTCAGGAAAAAAGCTCTGCAAACCCTATGAATTACTTATATCAAAGTCATTATTCTTAAAGAACTCCATTTCTTGAAATACTGACAGAAAAACTGATGTATAAAAAGTCTAAAAAAAAATAAAGTGGTCCTTTACTGGATAATTTCTCAAAAATATAGGTTCAGTGTCCTGGGAAACATCTTGTCTTAATAAAAGCTTCCTGACCTTTCCTCCAACTAAGGAGAATTCTCACACAATCCTGAGATTAAAACACTAATTTTCACTTTGCACTTCCTCATGGTACTGAGATGTTGCTTCTTTAAGTTGTGGATTGAAACCATCTACTTTTCTAAGTATATCTTAAATATACTGGCCTTGTTTCAAATTTAGTTAAACCAGCACATCATTCAATGGGGAAATTAAAGACTTTGTACAATGTGACTGTCATCATCTGTATGAATTTCAAATGAATGTGAACCTGATGTAGGATCACACGTGCACATATCACAGGGCCTAAATTCCAGGTGGCCTGAGACAAGGCCGAGCCTGGTACGAGAGGTACCAAAGGGGGGTTACACACATAAACACACACAAACACACACAGATAACAAGGGAGGCCTGCACTCAAACTTTTATTACCCCAAGGATTTAGGGACCCACAGACAAGCAGAGTGGACCTCAAGGACAGGGGTCCCTGGACTTGGCACACAACCCCCTCCCCAGACATCCTGTCTTACATACCACTCATCCAACAGACGAACACCCTAAAGGAAGTTTCATTTAAGTTTGGCTTTTGTATACCCTGTATATTGATTTACTCATGACTACTAGTCTCAATATACAGATAAGTTATGTTTGTATGTGTCCTTAGACAATCTTAGTGTTTTGTGTGCCACCCTTATAACCATGTTCACGGAGTATCACCTATTTTACCCCTTTGCACTTGAACACATATAAATTTAAATAAATAGATAGGTATAGCTACCATTGTATATATGTTCTCATGGTATACCAGAAGAATCTGGAAAGTGAGTGTAACCAATGTGTCCTATCTTTTAGAGAGTCTTCTTTGTTAAAACCCCCCCTTCTCTTCCAACATTCCTTTGTGGTCCTTATCTGATCTTGGTGGACCGTCACCAAGTTTCTTTGTTCTAACATGCTATGTTAAAAGAACTGAATTAAGGTGTATCTTAGCCATTCTGGAGAAGATGAATTGGCATAAGCCACACCAAACAAAATATGTTGTTTCCAGATGTGCAACTTATATTGATCTTACCACAAACTAACGGCCACGCCTATCTATGGATAAGATGTGCTGTTTGTAATATGAATATTTGATGTAATATCTGCACAAAGTGTAACATCTTTTGAGGTGCAGCCCAAAATACCTGTATCCTATACTGATGTGAATCAGTCACATAGATAAAATAACTAATTGTTTAATCAATGAATGCAGATGGTATGAGGTATGTACCTGTGAAGCTGGTATGGCATGTTTGGTGTCAACTGATTGTTAATCACCCCTGATTCCAAATCTGGTCAGTGATTACCATAAAAGTGGATGTATCAAAGGTTATAACAGCTTAATGAAAATCATCAGTAAAGGGAGAATCAGTCAAGTCATAAATCCCAAAAGGACTGATACAGACCCCCTTCCAAAAACCCGCCAAATGGATGGCCAGCCATTGGGCCAGGAGTCGAATTCCTGGTCATCCCTATTCATGAACTTTACAGCATAAAACCCTGGCACCTCAGAACAAAGGGAGAGCAGAACAAGGACAACAACTATCAGCCAGGGCAAACAGATCATCAAGCGCAGAACGATCATCAGCAGCACAGAAAAGACCATCAGCCCGGGAGAAGAGAAGCCCACAAGAAGCCCTCCGGTGAAGGCCCAGCTGAACAGAGAACAGCACCCAAGACAAAGCTTCACCAGGAGAAAGAATCCAAAGGGGCTCCACTCCACTGCTCCAAACGCCGCGCCTTCCTGAGTGCCATCAGCTCAACAGCTCTGCCATCAACTGCCAAGACCCCCCCACTCTTCAACCAAGTAAACCAACTTCCTTTCATTCTAAGAACTTAGGCTGTTCTGTTAACCTGCTATAAGACTTTAGGGTCGTGTTTCCACAAACTGTGCTTGCTTTGCAGAACAGTATTTTCCATTTCAGGTTACTCATTTAAAATCCGGTCATTGCATTTTCATAATTACATTGTTTGTTTTATTCCGTTATTTCGTGTTTGTTGTTTGTGTTAGGTGTAATGTCTGTCTTATGTTAGTTGTAGTGTTAGCTAGGAATAAATGCATGTCTTTTACACAACTTCAGCCTCCGTCATTGAGTACTCACACTAAGTTCCTGCCTCTGTGCGATCTTGCTACACGCTCTGAACCTCAAACTCGCCTGAAACATCGTGAGACTCTCTCTCATCGGCCGTGAGGGGAGCTTCGCTACCAATCATTTACATTACCTGGTGATGCAGCTCGCTGGACGAGCCTTCTAACCCAGGTTACTAAGCGATACTGGTAATTAGTGCATCCCATTTAAGTCTCACATTAACAGACTCACAGGGATACCGCAATTGAGTTTGGAGGAGCCGACCATTCGGCATAACGATTGGTTAATAATCAGCATTAAATAATAATTAATTAAACTTTAATTAATTTCAAACATATTGGTGGAGATATTAAAATTTACCTGAGCTAATAATTCCTACACTGATGATTTGTTTCTTGTGTATTTCTCTGCCTGGGACCATTGCTGAAGGCCCTCTGGAAGTGACAGTGACCCTTATCAGGGGTACTGCTAGATATTGTGGGCCCCATGAAAGTACATCATATTGGCCCCAACTCAGACCAATCCAATTACACTGTAAAAAAAAAATGTTCAGCCAACTCAAAAATTCAAGGCAACATGCTGCGATAACATTTTTGAGTTAAGCTAGCCAACTCAATTACAGAAGTTTAACAAACCTATAGACAGAGGTTCAGCTAACTTTGACTTCAGAGTTAAGGCAACACTGTAATACAAGTTAGATTAACCTAGGTACAAAGTTTCAATAAACTTGGATTGTTAAATTGTCAACACTATTTTGCAAGTTCGATTAACATAGGTACAGAGGTTTAGTCAACTTTGTTTGAGGAATCAAATTAAATACCTCCTGAGACCCAAGGAAAAAAGTGTCCTTCAATTGTAGGTTATTTGTCTTTGGAGGAAATAAGAGATCTTACAATTTAGATTTTTTCAAATTTATTCTTATTTTAATTTCACAGCATGTCCTCTTTAGTGCACAACAAGAATAAATACGTTTCCCAACATCAGTGAAAAAATAAATGCAAAAATACAATGTCCACTACAATGGACATAAATGATTAGGTCGGGTCTCAGGAGGTTAAATAAACCTGCCTTGTTTAGGTGACATTTTAAGAGTTAATGTTTTCATTAACTTTTTTAAATAGCAAGATTCAACTGTAATATTTCAAGTTGCCTTGTTTAGCGTAATAAAAAACTTATATTACCATTAGAACCCACTGAAAAAAGTGTCACAAGTTTCACGTAGGATTGATGTATAATTTTCTTTAATGTGTTCAACTTTAATTTTTTAGCTGCCCCATTTTAATATGCGCACAAGAAGTCATGAAGATCAGAAGAGCCATCCCAGATTTACCCACCATCATGAGAAAGACTCTGACCAAAAAGGACCTTGCAGCTTTTTTTTTTTCTTCTTATATTGAAGTTTTGCTGGCTCAGTTCTGACTGATCTTAGAGACTAGAGAGCTGTGGTCTTGGTGGTTTTATAGCATGTTGATATCAAGACAGATGAAAAACTCTAGGAAACGTACTGGGTGTGTCTCCCGAGTGATTTGTATTTTAATGTTGTAGTGGTGTATTTGATTGCAGGTCCCGCCCTTTGCTGATTAACATATTTAGAAAGGTTTCAGAACAGTTTCTGTGCAGCTCCTGGTACCACCCACTCCCCTTTAGACCAATGGTGCTGGATGTATATTTGTATAGTATGACACAGTACTGTCTTTGACTTAATATTTTTTTAATCCACCATGATTGTGATGAATAGGGCAAGAGAACAAAAACCACATACATGGATTTAGTCTGCTTGCCAGTGAGTAGTTCAGATGGAGTATCCTCTATGGCTCAAAGAAAATGATATGGAAAATGATTTGCTTCGCTTTGATTCACAGCCAAGACCCTCTAGGAAATGCATCCAGACCATACAGTATGTACCTCCGTATTTGATATACTTTGAAAGAACGTGTTGCAAAGCACAACAAGATTTCTTAGGGGATACATACACATAAGAATAACAGCACTTAGACCAATTAATATACATCAAACCAAAAGCAGTAAGCTGTCAAAGGTGGCAAAGACTAATATCAGTGCCATACCATCCTCAATTGTGGTGGGTTTCTAAAAATTAAGCTTAATGAAAATCTGAATATTAAATGAGCAGAATGATTTCATTGGTTTTCAATCCAAGTTGTGGTCTAAAGACAAAAGGTACTGTTTCTGGCCACTGTATCTTGTTTATAGCTATTTATGCAAGGATGCAACAATGTGTTGTAATAAAGTGGACTGTTGCAGTAAACTGGCTTTTGGGTTATTTAGTTCTTTCAAATTATATTTATTAGTTGAGAATGAGCAGTTTTATTGGTTTTAAGTGCAAAAATCTAATGTATTAGCTTGACTACTTTAAGTTGAACTGACTTGAAAAAATTATATTAACCAAACTTGAAAAAAGTTTGAAAAAATTAAGTAATATTTTAAGTTGATCCAATGTTTCCTTTTTAGCCTGTAGGTTCTAATAGTAATATGTTTTTAGTACTCTAAACAAGGCAACTTGAAATATTACAGTTGAATCTTGCTATTTAAAAAAGTTAATGAAAACAGTAACTCTTAAAATGTCACCTAAACAAGGCAGGTTTATTTAAATTTAACTTGACTCCTTCAACAAAGTTGAATAAACCTCTGAACCTATGTTAATAGAACTTGCAAAATAGCGTTGACAATTTAACAATCTAAGTTTATTGAAACTTTGTACCTAGGTTAATCTAACTTGTATTAGTGTTGCCTTAAGTCTTAAGTCAAAGTTAGCTGAACCTCTGTCTATAGGTTTGTTGAACTTTTGTAACTGAGTTGACTTAACTCAAAAATGTATTGCAGCATGTTGCCTTGAATTTTTGAGTTGACTGAACATTTTTTTTACAGTGTAGGTTAATCTAACTTGTATTAGTGTTGCTTTAACTCTTAAGTCAAAGTTAGCTGAACCTCTGTCTATAGGTAATTTGTTGAACTTTTGTAACTGAGTTGACTTAACTCAAAAATGTTATCGCAGCATTTTGCCTTGAATTTTTGAGTTGGCTGAACATTTTTTTTTTTTACAGTGTATGTTCCAAATTTTTTAAGGCCCCTGTCACTGGCAACTTGTTTACGGTGCCCCGGACCCTTATATCCTCCAAGCCTAATAGTCATATAAAAAATAAGCCTAATTGTAACTGTCACACATGATTTGTATTATTTATATTTTCTTTTTGCTTACATAATTTAATTAGGTCAATTTGTTTTTGGAATATCAAGGAACTTCATTTCAATATTTGTTGCACCCGAAACCATTTCATTTGTGCTCTCTCTTCTTACGGACGAAAAGGGAGAAGGAAAAGAGGGGACTAGCCAGCTAAAGGCAGTAAAAAGTATTATTTAAGTTTCAACCTTTCGGAGACTGATATTCTCTGTAAAAGGACTCATTCCCTCTCGGTTGTGTGCAGCCAGCGAGGTATGTTTGAGTTTATTCATGTTTTAGTTGTTTGCTGTATTTTAAGTTTTCAATATATGTAACGTGAATGCCTGTTAGCTGTTCTCTGTGAATAGTTTGAACGGTGGATATACAAAAAGAATCTGTCGATGGTGAAAGATTGTAAAGGAATAAATCCATCAGTAACCAGAAGAACCATGGTGTCGCGTATTTCCTGGAGGGAGTGAAACTAATGTCTCCTCAGATGGGCCCTTGGCATCCTCACAACCCCGACCAGGTTCAATGGATAGAATATGGATGAAGAGATGATCAGTAGGCCCTTGCTGAATAGAGGAGGTCCTAGTTTGAGTAACAATCTGGTAATGATGATACAGGATCAGCAGGATGGACGAAGGCTACCGGCAGCTGGTTGCTTGGAGAATCAAAGATAGAAGCGTTGTGTTTCATATTTTGTCTTTTCTGCATTTGAATTATCAATTTTTCTGTGAAAGGTTTATTTTTTTCCAATATCATCTTAAGCTTGACAAACCACACTGTAAAAATTATTTCTTTCTTCCAATTAAAAATTCTTAAGTAACTGAGCACTTTTGAGTTTGCCCAACATTTCAATGACTAATTGTAGTAATTACATCTAAATTACTAGGAAATGCTGTACTTTTGGACCAAAAAATTGGCCAAGTAAAATCAGGTAAGATAACCAACAACAGCTAATGGATGTAATGTTAATTATACAGTTAAGTCAACATCAGGTGGACAGACAAATAAATTGAGCAAATGATTCAGTCAATGAGGCAATTTATTTTATTATAAATTTAACAATATAATCAGTCCTATTTTTTTGCCTTTTTTACAAGAAACAAAGCATTCTAGTGAAAGAAAACTATATTTAGAAACCCACTATGATGGCGGATGGTATGCCACGGATATTAGTCTCAACCGCTTTTTTTTTTTCCTTTTCTTCCCCCCCAGGTGTTTCTTATTGTATGCTGATTGATTCTCTGTGATTGGTGTTGTGGTAGTGTCTATAGATGTTCCAAAAAATTGCTTTCCTTTTACAAGTTTTTATCAGGGTTTGAATGCACTGGCATCAAAGATGAATCTGAAAGCCCCACACCAGAAAATATTCTATTTATTTTTATATAGTGGCTTTCACAACAATGTTGTCCCAATGTGCTTTACATGGATGTGTTGTGATACAGTAAACAATATTAGAGATAAAGGGAAAAAGGAAGGAAAGGCATTTTAAAAAGAAAGCCACATGACAATGGAGAACCAAAACCAAAAATTCCAGAGTAAGGAGAAAAAAACCTCTGGGGATCCAAGATCAAATGGCTGCCCAGCCACCCTAGGCAAACTAATATTACTGAAAACAGAAAAGAGTGGAATTACTTGCTAAAAGCTAGATGTAAGCTGTGATTAAGGATTAGGACAAAGTCCATGATTCAAGGAAATACAAGTTTTCTTTCACCAGAATGCAGTTTCTTGCAAAAAAAAAAAAAAAGAGTACTGATAATACTATTTTTTTAACAATCTGTAACTACATTTTCCTCCACTTTTGCTGCTTATATTTATACTTATGTCACCTGCACTTTAAATACATAGTTTTGTCATCATATATATGTACAGTTTTAACCTTAAGATAATTTTCTATATTAGGACTTCTGTATTTCTCTATATTATGTATATATTTCATTGTAACTTTTTAGTTTATTGTAAAATTGTTAACTTGTTGACATTCTTAATCCTATTTTTGATTTGCACAGTCTAAGAGTCGTTCAGGGCACATTTCACTACATGTACTTGTATACCCATGTATGTGACGAATAAAGTATCTTTTATCTTGTAATTTGCATGTTATACTAGAATTAGTTATTAAAATGCTGGGCAAACTGAAAAGTGCTATTGTAATCAGTTACTTAAGAATTTTTAATTGGAAGGAGGAAATATGTTTACAGCTCATGGTAATCCTAATCTCTTTACGCTAACATAGTTATTTAAAGTAGGAAAGTCCAGCTGGGTGTCATTAGCTAGGTTACCTGTAAGTAAAGACCTGGGGCCAGTTGCACAAAACACCTTAAGTTTTCCCCTTAAGTATGACACTTAAAGTTTAATTTCTCCTTAGCTAATGGATTTATTTAAGGGTGTTGCACAGAACCCCTTAAAAGGTTTCCTTAGTTAAGGAAAAACATTAAGGGATTTACAACATTGAAAGACGTTTTACAGCCGTAAAATTGTCCCGTTTCCATGCAGACCGTTCATATGCTTGTACTCGCGTCTGCTTCTGATACCCATTATCGCTTCACAAAGTTACTCACAAAGTTAAAAAAAAATGGGAGAAAAGAAGACAAGAAAGCCAAATTGGTCAGTGGAGGAAAAGATTATACTTTTGGAGGAATACAATAAAAGAAAGAATATACTAAAAAGTAAATTTGATCCGCAAATAACAGCAAACAGAAAACAACTAATGTGGGAGGAAATTGCAATGAAAATTAATTCAAGAAGTCTACGTTGTGCTACAACGTTAGTTATTTTATGTTCATGATTGTAAACTAACTGGACATTGACTGAATATTGATTTTTTCTGTTAATAAATTGATCTTCATATTGTACGGGATCTTGAATCCTGATGTGGGTCCCGTCTATCACCCCGCACACTCTTGGGAAGCCGGCTACATTAAAGAAGTGTGTGGCTATTTCATCCTCTTTTTGTTTAGAGGGGAATTTCACCACGGTGTTCAACAGACGGGCAATGGCATTTGAAATTCGGTGAATGATGCGGCATACCATTGACCTGTGGACATGAGATACATCGCCTATTACAGCAAGGAACGATCGAGCCCATAGCATAAAACCGCAGAGTGATCATTAATTGCAATGCAGCTGGGAGAGCACAGCTTCAGATTGTGGAGTGATCCAACTGTAGACAGTCATACAAATCATAAATTGACTGCCGGTCAAATTTATAAAGCAAAATCAATTGCTCATCATTAAGCGTATCTAAGGGGTTCTCCCGGTCGCGGAACACTCTTTTTGGGATTCGTTCATTTTCGTTATTTATTATCATAAACTCGGTTAGAGGTACCTTAATTTTTTTCCCTTAGTTTGGTTGCTAAGGTCTTTTGTGCAACCGTTAAGGGATTCCTTAAGTATAAGGCCAAGATAAGGAGAAAAACTTAAATACTTAAGAGAAAATGTTAAGGAAACTTTAAGGAGGAGATTTAAGGGTGTTTTGTGCAACCAACTTTATTTTAAGGAGACCTTAACTTGGACTTTAAGGAAAATCTTAACTTGAGGTGTTTTGTGCAACTGCCCCTGATGATCACTAGCTGGATGTCTTACCCGATACCAACCCACAACCACTGCTTGGCCTCTCACTGGCATTTTCACACTGTGCTGTAGAATTATTTTGGTCATCTGTCTTCATTTACTACGATGTTTCAACAAAGTTGAAAAAAAAACAGTAACTAAACAAATGTTGTTTTGTCTCTTGTTTTCCATTCCAGGGGTGTTTTACGCAGTTTCCTTATCTCAGACTTCCCTCTACCTCACGTTTCCTGGATCTCATTCACTAGCTTCTAAACTATTAAATTTATACATAAGAGATTATTCTGAAATCAAGTACATTGAATTGCTAATACTACTACTGATTTACAAAGTGAAGGCAGAAAACCTAAAAATTTACAGCAGCCGATAATGTAATTACAATATAGCAGACAGATTATTATTAAACAGCTAAAGAGTCTCATTCTTCCTTGTTCGACACAAAATCTACTGTTGTCAGAGCAGAGTTCTCCAAAGCCAAAGCTGAGCTGAATAGTTCACCAAAGGAAAGGTCCAGCCATTGCACTGCAGCTGTGCTGATCCCTGCGAATTCCCCAAATGTGAGAATCTCGACTGCATGATTTCTGGTAGTGGGGGACTGCGTTCGCGCTCTCCCCTGATTTTAAGGTACGTAATGAGAGAGAACTTCTTTTGTGTGGCGTTTGTTAGCAAAATGCCAGACGGTCACGTCCGACAAAGACAAACAAGAGAGCGAAAGAGGTATAAGCAGTCTGTTGCCTGTGCTGAGTATTTTTGCACGTGGTTCTCAGGGTGAATTTAATCTGAGCATGCCTGTGGTAGGCTGAGCACCATGACTGATGAAACTGCATGTATCTCCAGGTGCCTTTCTTACTGAACGGAGTACGGTTGTTGGATGAGCAGGTGACGAGAGGAAAATGTAAGCATGCTGTGGCTCGCAGGTTCTTATTAAAGGGTAAAGAGTCTCATTCCTCTTTGCTTCAAAAAAGCATTTGCTGTATTCAGAGCAGACTGCTCATAGGCCAAGGCTGAGCTGTGAGGGCAGTCTTACCTGAGCCAGAGTCATATAATCCAGTTGAAAGTCTAAAGTCTTAGTCTCTTGCAACTTTTCTTCTATCCTCAGGCTCAGCCCAGATTCGAGCTCTTGCTCCTTCTCATATTAACCATGACAGAGCAAAGGGTAATAATAATAATAATAATAAATTTTATTTAAAAGCGCCTTTCAAGACACTCAAGGACACTGTACACAACAAATGATAAAAAACAAACATTTTACAAAATCTATATAAAACAATCCAAATTAAAAAGACAGAATAAAAAAAGGATATGTTGAATAAGCAATTTTAAACAAGTGAGTTTTGAGTCTAGATTTAAAAAGAGGAAGAGAAGTAATGTTTCTAATGTCAGGAGGAAGCGAATTCCAAAGCCGGGGAGCAGAGCAACAGAAAGCTCTGCTCCCCATGGTGGCAAGACGGTGGGAAGGGACAGAGAGAAGAAGAGAGGAAGAGGATCTGAGGCAACGAGATGGAGTGGCGACCTGAACCAAATCAGACAAATATGGAGGGGAGAGGTGGTGGATGGCCTTAAATGTATACAGAAGGATTTTGAAGTTGATGCGATCTTTAACCGGGAGCCAGTGAAGCTGCTGCAGAACAGGGGTGATGTGGTGGATAGAAGGGGTCTTGGTGATAATACGAGCAGCAGAGTTCTGGACAAGTTGGAGCTTATGGATGGATTACAGTAATCGATCCGGGAAGTGACAAGGCTATGGACAAGAATGGCGGTGGCTTGTGGGGTGAGAGATGAACGGAGACGATTAATGTTGCACAGATGAAAATATGCGGACCGAGTGATATTATTGAGATGTGAATTAAAAGATAAAGTGCTTTCAAGGATGACACCAAGACTTTTCACATATGGGGACGCGGAAACTAAAGAGTTATCTATAGTAATAGGAAAAAAACAATTTTGGATAGTGTTGATTTAGAGCCTACCAGAAGAAACTCTGTTTTATTACTATTAAGTTTAAGAAAGTTTGAAGAAAACCAAGATTTAAGTTCAGCTAAACAGAGGCTAAGGGAAGGTGGAGGAAGAGTGGAGTCAGGTTTAGTGGACAAATAAAGCTGGGTGTCATCGGCATAGTGAAAATGAATATTATATTTACGGAAAATATGACCAAGAGGAAGAAGGTAGATATTGAAGAGAAGGGGCCCCAGGACAGATCCCTGGAGCACACCAGTGACAACAGGAGAAGGCTGAGAAGTGAATGATTTAAGCTGGATAAACTGAGTGCGGTCAGACAAATATGATTTAAACCAGTGTAATGGTGTATCAGAGAGACCAATGGAGATTAACCTACTAAGGAGAACAGAGTGAGAGATAGTATCGAAGGCTGCACTTAGATCAAGAAGAATAAGAATGGTAAGAAAACCAGAGTCAGCTACCATAAGAAGGTAATTGGTTATTTTTATGAGAGCTGTTTCAGTGCTATGGAGGAGGCAAAAACCAGACTGAAACTGTTCATACAAATTATTATTAGTTAAGTGAGAATGGATCTGTGTTGCAACTATTTTTTCAAGAATTTTTGAAAGGAATGGTAAATTTGAAATAGGGTGGAAATTATCAAAATTATTAGGATCAAGACCTGTTTTTTTCAATATTGGGGTGATAGCAGCAGTTTTGAAAGAGACAGGAACAGTTCCAGTGGTAAGTGAAGAGTGAATGATTGCAAAGATAAGGGGAAGCAAAGAGGGTAGACAGGCTTTGACTAGAGCTGTAGGAATGGGATCTAACTGACAGGTGGAGGATTTTGACTTACAGATGAGATCTGAAATATCAGAAACAGAGGGGAGCTGAAAAGCAGAAAAACAATGTGATGGCAACATAATTTCGAGGGAGGTAAGAAACATCAGAAGCCAAGTCTTGATGGATTTTGTGAATTTTCTCAATAAAAAATAGCATTAGAGAGTCACAGAAGGAAGATGAATAGAGGTGAACAGGTAGAAAATCTGGTGGCTTGAAAGACGAGTTAAGCAGTGAAAACAGTGATTTAGTGGAATCTTCATTAGAACAGATAATGTTAGTAAAATAAGTGGATTTGGTTTGGTTAATGCATTCCTTATAATATGAAATATGATTACTATACATTTCTTTATGGATTGTGAGACCAGTTCTCTTATAAAGACGTTCAAGCCATTGACCTTTTGCTTTCATAAGCCTGAGTTCAGCTGTAAACCAGGGTGCTGACTGAGAAAATGATACAGATTTGGTTTTTAATGGAGCAACAGAGTTTAAAATACTATTAAGACTACTGTTATAATGAGAAACCAGATCATCTAAGGTGAGCAGGTTATTGAAATGCAAAAGTCTTGAAAAAGCAAAAGAAAGGGTGTCAGGATTAATTTTTTTGATGTTACGGAAGGAGATGGTGCGAGGATTCTTGGATATAGAAAGGGTAATTTTAACATTAAAAGAGAGTAGCAGATGATCAGTGATTGCTAGTTCATCAGCCTTGCAGTTGAAAGGAGTTAGTCCAGAGCAGCAAACTAAGTCCAAAGTATGGCCCTTAGTATGAGTGGGAAAGTTTATATATTGATTAAAACTGAAGCTATCGAGGCAGGATGAAAAGTTTTTGGTGAGAGGATGATTACTGTTGTCCATATGTATGTTAAAATCTCCCAGGAGTATTATATTAGGAAATACAGTAGCCAAGTGGGTCAGCAAATAGGCAAAGTCTCTTATAAAATCAGAATTTGACTTTGAAGGGTGGTAGATAGCAGCTACAACAGTTGGAATAGGTCCCGAGAGTTGACAAACAACGGATTCAAAAGAACTGAAGACAGGTAAATTACCGCGAGACCTCCACCACGGCCGAACTCCCGAGGATGACAGGTATAAACAATCCCCAGGGGAGTGGAGTCGTTGAGCTGGGAAAAATCTTTGGGCTGTTGCCACGTTTCAGTCAAATAGAAAAAATCAAACTTACGGTCGGTGAGGAGATCTTGGACGACATGTCCCTTGCTCGTACGCGAGCGGATGTTGAGCAGACCAAAGTTGACACAAGTGCTATCAGACTTGGCAAAAGTGTTAGCCGACCTGGTCAGGCTGGCTAATACACTGTGGTCAACAGCCTGGTCGGAGTTTTGTGGAAAACAGTGAGAAGTGGACCAGAAGGATTGTATTGGTTTGGAGCTGTCATGATGAAAATTCCGGCGAGAGCCCCGATGAATATACTTTCGGCGAGGGAGGAATGGAATGTCCGTGTAAAGATGAAGCACAGCCGGCGGTGGAGCAGCCAGGTGAAAACGAAGTCGGAGGAGCTCGTCAGCTATATACTAGTAAAGTCCAAAACCGGGTCGATGCACCAACGACATGAGAGTCCAGACAAATACGAACAGTACACAGATCCTACCAGACAACATCACAGAGGTAGACGCCAGAAAACCAAATATAAAAATAGAAAAAGATACCGGTGAGCAGCAGCAGCAAATCACGCCAGTGTTCACTCAGCTGGAACCGGAATGTTGTTGTACATGAGTACTCAGCTGGTCTCTTCTTTGGAACATTTCAACATGCATTTCAAACGTCAAGCCGCCAGATACGGTTGGCGAGACGGCCTTACATCTATCCAGGGTGTGAGAACACCGAGAAAACAGTGCGGGAGGGTGCATTTTCCCAAATGTGTCTTTAGAAAACTCCTGACCTAGGCAGAAGGTGAAACCAAAGAAACGCAGAGACGAAACAAAAGGTTTCGACGGAAAAGTCATTGCAAGTGTTTGGAAGGATAAAGAATCATTGAACTGTATCACTCGCATACAGAGAACGTCTGCGCAGAGGATTATGGGAGTCAATGCTTTATCTTCCCACTGCGACCCAGAGTAGGCAGGCGAGTAGGACAACAGGGTCACATGACCTTCACTCAACTGATACTTACCTGGCAGGGGAGATACCATGATCATGAAGGTGGTTTACCCAGAGTGAAACCCAGCCATTGCACTGAGGCTATGCTGACTTCTGCGAATTCCCCAAATGAGGGAATCTCGACTGCATAATTTCTGATAATGGGGAACTGAGTTCGCGCTTTTCTCTGATTTTGAGGTACGTAACGAGAGAGAACTTCATTTCTGTAGCGTTTCTTAGCAAAACACAAGAAAGTCACGTCTAACAAAGACAAACAAGAGAGCGAAAGACATACAGTATGAGCAGTCTGTTGCGTGTGCTGAGTTTTTTTGCACGTGGTTCTCAGGGTGAATTTAATCTGAGCATGCCTGTGGTAGGCTGAGCACCATGACTGATGAAACTGCATGTATCTCCAGGTGCCTTTCTTACTGAACGCAGTATGTTTGTTGGATGAGCAGGTGATGAGAGGAAAATGTAAGCATGCTGTGGCTCGCAGGTTCTTATTAAAGGGTAAAGAGTCTCGTTCCTCTTTGCTTCAAAAAAGCATTTGCTGTATTCAGAGCAGACTGCTGGTAGGGTAGGCTGAGCTGTGAGAGCAGTCTTACCTGAGCCAGAGCCATATAATCCAGTTGAAAGTCTAAAGTCTTAGTCTCTTGCAACTTTTCTTCTATCCTCAGGCTCAGCCCAGATTAGAGCTCTTGCTCCTTCTCATATTAAGCATGACAGAGCAATGGGTACTCAGCTGGTCTCTTCTGTGGAACATTTCATCATGCATTTCAGACGTCAAGCCGCCAGATACGGTCGGCGAGACGGCCGTACATCTGTCGAGGCTGTGAGAACGCAGAGAAAACAGTGCGGGAGAGTGCATTTTCCCAAATGTGTCTTTAGAAAATTCCTGACCTCGGCAGAAGGTGAAACCAAAGAAACGCAGAGACGAAACTAAAGGTTACCACGGAAAAGTCATTGCAAGTGTTTGGAAGGAAAAAGAATCATTGAACTGTATCACTCGCATACAGAGAATGTCTGCGCAGAGGATTATGGGAGTCAACGCTTTACCTTCCCACTGCGACCCAGAGTAGGCAGGTGAGTAGGACAACAGGGTCACATGGCCTTCGCTCAGCTCATACTTACCTGGCAGGGGAGATACCATGATCACGAAGGTGGTTCACCCAGGGTGAGGCCCAGCCATTGCACTGCGGCTGTGCTGACTCCTGCGAATTCCCCAAATGTGGGAATCTCGACTGCATAATTTCTGGTAGTGGGGGACTGCGTTCGCGCTCTCGCCTGATTTTTGAGGTATGTAACGAGAGAGAACTTCTTTTCTGTGGCGTTTCTTAGCAAAACGCAAGAAGGTCACGTCTGACAAAGACAAACAAGAGAGCGAAAGACGTATGAGCAGTCTGTTGCTTCTGCTAAGTTTTTTTGCACGTGGTTCTCAGGGTGATTTTAATCTGAGCATTTTCTCTCTGTGGCGTTTTTTAGCAAAACGCAAGAAGGTCACGTCTGACAAAGACAAACAAGAGAGCGAAAGACGTGAGCAGTCTGTTGCTTCTGCTAAGTTTTTTTGCACGTGGTTCTCAGGGTGAATTTAATCTGAGCATGCCTGTGGTAGGCTGAGCACCATGACTGATGAAACTGCATGTATCTCCAGGTGCCTTTCTTACTGAACGCAGTATGTTTGTTGGATGAGCAGGTGATGAGAGGAAAATGTAAGCATGCTGTGGCTCGCAGGTTCTTATTAAAGGGTAAAGAGTCTCGTTCCTCTTTGCTTCAAAAAAGCATTTGCTGTATTCAGAGCAGACTGCTGGTAGGGTAGGCTGAGCTGTGAGAGCAGTCTTACCTGAGCCAGAGCCATATAATCCAGTTGAAAGTCTAAAGTCTTAGTCCCTTGCAACTTTTCTTCTATCCTCAGCCCAGATTAGAGCTCTTGCTCCTTCTCATATTAAGCATGACAGAGCAATGGGTACTCAGCTGGTCTCTTCTGTGGAACATTTCATCATGCAATTCAGACGTCAAGCCGCCAGATACGGTCGGCGAGACGGCCGTACATCTGTCGAGGCTGTGAGAACGCAGAGAAAACAGTGCGGGAGAGTGCATTTTCCCAAATGTGTCTTTAGAAAATTCCTGACCTCGGCAGAAAGTGAAACCAAAGAAACGCAGAGACGAAACTAAAGGTTACCATGGAAAAGTCATTGCAAGTGTTTGGAAGGAAAAAGAATCATTGAACTGTATCACTCGCATACAGAGAATGTCTGCGCAGAGGATTATGGGAGTCGATGCTTTACCTTCCCACTGCGACCCAGAGTAGGCAGGTGAGTAGGACAACAGGGTCACATGGCCTTCGCTCAACTCATACTTACCTGGCAGGGGAGATACCATGATCACGAAGGTGGTTCACCCAGGGTGAGGCCCAGCCATTGCACTGCGGCTGTGCTGACTCCTGCGAATTCCCCAAATGTGGGAATCTCGACTGCATAATTTCTGGTAGTGGGGGACTGCGTTCGCGCTCTCCCCTGATTTTTGAGGTACGTAACGAGAGAGAACTTCTTTTCTGTGGCGTTTCTTAGCAAAACGCAAGAAGGTCACGTCTGACAAAGACAAACAAGAGAGCGAAAGACGTATGAGCAGTCTGTTGCTTCTGCTAAGTTTTTTTGCATGTGGTTCTCAGGGTGAATTTAATCGGAGCATGCCTGTGGTAGGCTGAGCACCATGACTGATGAAACTGCATGTATCTCCAGGTGCCTTTCTTACTGAATGCAGTATGTTTGTTGGATGAGCAGGTGATGAGAGGAAAATGTAAGCATGTTGTGGCTCGCAGGTTCTTATTAAAGGGTAAAGAGTCTCGTTCCTCTTTGCTTCAAAAAAGCATTTGCTGTATTCAGAGCAGACTGCTGGTAGGGTAGGCTGAGCTGTGAGAGCAGTCTTACCTGAGCCAGAGCCATATAATCCAGTTGAAAGTCTAAAGTCTTAGTCTCTTGCAACTTTTCTTCTATCCTCAGCCCAGATTAGAGCTCTTGCTCCTTCTCATATTAAGCATGACAGAGCAATGGGTACTCAGCTGGTCTCTTCTGTGGAACATTTCATCATGCATTTCAGACGTCAAGCCACCAGATACGGTCGGCGAGACGGCCGTACATCTGTCGAGGCTGTGAGAACGCAGAGAAAACAGTGCGGGAGAGTGCATTTTCCCAAATGTGTCTTTAGAAAATTCCTGACTTCGGCAGAAAGTGAAACCAAAGAAACGCAGAGACGAAACTAAAGGTTACCACGGAAAAGTCATTGCAAGTGTTTGTAAGGAAAAAGAATCATTGAACTGTATCACTCGCATACAGAGAATGAATGCGCAGAGGATTATGGGAGTCAACGCTTTACCTTCCCACTGCGACCCAGAGTAGGCAGGTGAGTAGCACAACAGGGTCACATGGCCTTCGCTCAACTCATACTTACCTGGCAGGGGAGATACCATGATCACGAAGGTGGTTCACCCAGGGTGAGGCCCAGCCATTGCACTGCGGCTGTGCTGACTCCTGCGAATTCCCCAAATGTGGGAATCTCGACTGCATAATTTCTGGTAGTGGGGGACTGCGTTCGCGCTCTCCCCTGATTATTGAGGTATGTAACGAGAGAGAACTTCTTTTCTGTGGCGTTTCTTAGCAAAACGCAAGAAGGTCACGTCTGACAAAGACAAACAAGAGAGCGAAAGACGTATGAGCAGTCTGTTGCTTCTGCTAAGTTTTTTTGCACGTGGTTCTCAGGGTGATTTTAATCTGAGCATTTTCTCTCTGTGGCGTTTTTTAGCAAAACGCAAGAAGGTCACGTCTGACAAAGACAAACAAGAGAGCGAAAGACGTGAGCAGTCTGTTGCTTCTGCTATGTTTTTTTGCACGTGGTTCTCAGGGTGAATTTAATCTGAGCATGCCTGTGGTAGGCTGAGCACCATGACTGATGAAACTGCATGTATCTCCAGGTGCCTTTCTTACTGAACGCAGTATGTTTGTTGGATGAGCAGGTGATGAGAGGAAAATGTAAGCATGCTGTGGCTCGCAGGTTCTTATTAAAGGGTAAAGAGTCTCGTTCCTCTTTGCTTCAAAAAAGCATTTGCTGTATTCAGAGCAGACTGCTGGTAGGGTAGGCTGAGCTGTGAGAGCAGTCTTACCTGAGCCAGAGCCATATAATCCAGTTGAAAGTCTAAAGTCTTAGTCCCTTGCAACTTTTCTTCTATCCTCAGCCCAGATTAGAGCTCTTGCTCCTTCTCATATTAAGCATGACAGAGCAATGGGTACTCAGCTGGTCTCTTCTGTGGAACATTTCATCATGCAATTCAGACGTCAAGCCGCCAGATACGGTCGGCGAGACGGCCGTACATCTGTCGAGGCTGTGAGAACGCAGAGAAAACAGTGCGGGAGAGTGCATTTTCCCAAATGTGTCTTTAGAAAATTCCTGACCTCGGCAGAAAATGAAACCAAAGAAACGCAGAGACGAAACTAAAGGTTACCACGGAAAAGTCATTGCAAGTGTTTGGAAGGAAAAAGAATCATTGAACTGTATCACTCGCATACAGAGAATGTCTGCGCAGAGGATTATGGGAGTCGATGCTTTACCTTCCCACTGCGACCCAGAGTAGGCAGGTGAGTAGGACAACAGGGTCACATGGCCTTCGCTCAACTCATACTTACCTGGCAGGGGAGATACCATGATCACGAAGGTGGTTCACCCAGGGTGAGGCCCAGCCATTGCACTGCGGCTGTGCTGACTCCTGCGAATTCCCCAAATGTGGGAATCTCGACTGCATAATTTCTGGTAGTGGGGGACTGCGTTCGCGCTCTCCCCTGATTTTTGAGGTACGTAACGAGAGAGAACTTCTTTTCTGTGGCGTTTCTTAGCAAAACGCAAGAAGGTCACGTCTGACAAAGACAAACAAGAGAGCGAAAGACGTATGAGCAGTCTGTTGCTTCTGCTAAGTTTTTTTGCATGTGGTTCTCAGGGTGAATTTAATCTGAGCATGCCTGTGGTAGGCTGAGCACCATGACTGATGAAACTGCATGTATCTCCAGGTGCCTTTCTTACTGAACGCAGTATGTTTGTTGGATGAGCAGGTGATGAGAGGAAAATGTAAGCATGCTGTGGCTCGCAGGTTCTTATTAAAGGGTAAAGAGTCTCGTTCCTCTTTGCTTCAAAAAAGCATTTGCTGTATTCAGAGCAGACTGCTGGTAGGGTAGGCTGAGCTGTGAGAGCAGTCTTACCTGAGCCAGAGCCATATAATCCAGTTGAAAGTCTAAAGTCTTAGTCTCTTGCAACTTTTCTTCTATCCTCAGGCTCAGCCCAGATTAGAGCTCTTGCTCCTTCTCATATTAAGCATGACAGAGCAATGGGTACTCAGCTGGTCTCTTCTGTGGAACATTTCATCATGCATTTCAGACGTCAAGCCGCCAGATACGGTCGGCGAGACGGCCGTACATCTGTCGAGGCTGTGAGAACGCAGAGAAAACAGTGCGGGAGAGTGCATTTTCCCAAATGTGTCTTTAGAAAATTCCTGACCTCGGCAGAAGGTGAAACCAAAGAAACGCAGAGACGAAACTAAAGGTTACCATGGAAAAGTCATTGCAAGTGTTTGGAAGGAAAAAGAATCATTGAACTGTATCACTCGCATACAGAGAATGTCTGCGCAGAGGATTATGGGAGTCGATGCTTTACCTTCCCACTGCGACCCAGAGTAGGCAGGTGAGTAGGACAACAGGGTCACATGGCCTTCGCTCAACTCATACTTACCTGGCAGGGGAGATACCATGATCACGAAGGTGGTTCACCCAGGGTGAGGCCCAGCCATTGCACTGCGGTTGTGCTGACTCCTGCGAATTCCCCAAATGTGGGAATCTCGACTGCATAATTTCTGGTAGTGGGGGACTGCGTTCGCGCTCTCCCCTGATTTTTGAGGTACGTAACGAGAGAGAACTTCTTTTCTGTGGCGTTTCTTAGCAAAACGCAAGAAGGTCACGTCTGACAAAGACAAACAAGAGAGCGAAAGACGTATGAGCAGTCTGTTGCTTCTGCTAAGTTTTTTTGCATGTGGTTCTCAGGGTGAATTTAATCTGAGCATGCCTGTGGTAGGCTGAGCACCATGACTGATGAAACTGCATGTATCTCCAGGTGCCTTTCTTACTGAACGCAGTATGTTTGTTGGATGAGCAGGTGATGAGAGGAAAATGTAAGCATGCTGTGGCTCGCAGGTTCTTATTAAAGGGTAAAGAGTCTCGTTCCTCTTTGCTTCAAAAAAGCATTTGCTGTATTCAGAGCAGACTGCTGGTAGGGTAGGCTGAGCTGTGAGAGCAGTCTTACCTGAGCCAGAGCCATATAATCCAGTTGAAAGTCTAAAGTCTTAGTCTCTTGCAACTTTTCTTCTATCCTCAGGCTCAGCCCAGATTAGAGCTCTTGCTCCTTCTCATATTAAGCATGACAGAGCAATGGGTACTCAGCTGGTCTCTTCTGTGGAACATTTCATCATGCATTTCAGACGTCAAGCCGCCAGATACGGTCGGCGAGACGGCCGTACATCTGTCGAGGCTGTGAGAACGCAGAGAAAACAGTGCGGGAGAGTGCATTTTCCCAAATGTGTCTTTAGAAAATTCCTGACCTCGGCAGAAGGTGAAACCAAAGAAACGCAGAGACGAAACTAAAGGTTACCATGGAAAAGTCATTGCAAGTGTTTGGAAGGAAAAAGAATCATTGAACTGTATCACTCGCATACAGAGAATGAATGCGCAGAGGATTATGGGAGTCAACGCTTTACCTTCCCACTGCGACCCAGAGTAGGCAGGTGAGTAGCACAACAGGGTCACATGGCCTTCGCTCAACTCATACTTACCTGGCAGGGGAGATACCATGATCACGAAGGTGGTTCACCCAGGGTGAGGCCCAGCCATTGCACTGCGGCTGTGCTGACTCCTGCGAATTCCCCAAATGTGGGAATCTCGACTGCATAATTTCTGGTAGTGGGGGACTGCGTTCGCGCTCTCCCCTGATTTTTGAGGTATGTAACGAGAGAGAACTTCTTTTCTGTGGCGTTTCTTAGCAAAACGCAAGAAGGTCACGTCTGACAAAGACAAACAAGAGAGCGAAAGACGTATGAGCAGTCTGTTGCTTCTGCTAAGTTTTTTTGCACGTGGTTCTCAGGGTGATTTTAATCTGAGCATTTTCTCTCTGTGGCGTTTTTTAGCAAAACGCAAGAAGGTCACGTCTGACAAAGACAAACAAGAGAGCGAAAGACGTGAGCAGTCTGTTGCTTCTGCTAAGTTTTTTTGCACGTGGTTCTCAGGGTGAATTTAATCTGAGCATGCCTGTGGTAGGCTGAGCACCATGACTGATGAAACTGCATGTATCTCCAGGTGCCTTTCTTACTGAACGCAGTATGTTTGTTGGATGAGCAGGTGATGAGAGGAAAATGTAAGCATGCTGTGGCTCGCAGGTTCTTATTAAAGGGTAAAGAGTCTCGTTCCTCTTTGCTTCAAAAAAGCATTTGCTGTATTCAGAGCAGACTGCTGGTAGGGTAGGCTGAGCTGTGAGAGCAGTCTTACCTGAGCCAGAGCCATATAATCCAGTTGAAAGTCTAAAGTCTTAGTCCCTTGCAACTTTTCTTCTATCCTCAGCCCAGATTAGAGCTCTTGCTCCTTCTCATATTAAGCATGACAGAGCAATGGGTACTCAGCTGGTCTCTTCTGTGGAACATTTCATCATGCAATTCAGACGTCAAGCCGCCAGATACGGTCGGCGAGACGGCCGTACATCTGTCGAGGCTGTGAGAACGCAGAGAAAACAGTGCGGGAGAGTGCATTTTCCCAAATGTGTCTTTAGAAAATTCCTGACCTCGGCAGAAAATGAAACCAAAGAAACGCAGAGACGAAACTAAAGGTTACCACGGAAAAGTCATTGCAAGTGTTTGGAAGGAAAAAGAATCATTGAACTGTATCACTCGCATACAGAGAATGTCTGCGCAGAGGATTATGGGAGTCGATGCTTTACCTTCCCACTGCGACCCAGAGTAGGCAGGTGAGTAGGACAACAGGGTCACATGGCCTTCGCTCAACTCATACTTACCTGGCAGGGGAGATACCATGATCACGAAGGTGGTTCACCCAGGGTGAGGCCCAGCCATTGCACTGCGGCTGTGCTGACTCCTGCGAATTCCCCAAATGTGGGAATCTCGACTGCATAATTTCTGGTAGTGGGGGACTGCGTTCGCGCTCTCCCCTGATTTTTGAGGTACGTAATGAGAGAGAACTTCTTTTCTGTGGCGTTTCTTAGCAAAACGCAAGAAGGTCACGTCTGACAAAGACAAACAAGAGAGCGAAAGACGTATGAGCAGTCTGTTGCTTCTGCTAAGTTTTTTTGCATGTGGTTCTCAGGGTGAATTTAATCTGAGCATGCCTGTGGTAGGCTGAGCACCATGACTGATGAAACTGCATGTATCTCCAGGTGCCTTTCTTACTGAACGCAGTATGTTTGTTGGATGAGCAGGTGATGAGAGGAAAATGTAAGCATGCTGTGGCTCGCAGGTTCTTATTAAAGGGTAAAGAGTCTCGTTCCTCTTTGCTTCAAAAAAGCATTTGCTGTATTCAGAGCAGACTGCTGGTAGGGTAGGCTGAGCTGTGAGAGCAGTCTTACCTGAGCCAGAGCCATATAATCCAGTTGAAAGTCTAAAGTCTTAGTCTCTTGCAACTTTTCTTCTATCCTCAGGCTCAGCCCAGATTAGAGCTCTTGCTCCTTCTCATATTAAGCATGACAGAGCAATGGGTACTCAGCTGGTCTCTTCTGTGGAACATTTCATCATGCATTTCAGACGTCAAGCCGCCAGATACGGTCGGCGAGACGGCCGTACATCTGTCGAGGCTGTGAGAACGCAGAGAAAACAGTGCGGGAGAGTGCATTTTCCCAAATGTGTCTTTAGAAAATTCCTGACCTCGGCAGAAGGTGAAACCAAAGAAACGCAGAGACGAAACTAAAGGTTACCATGGAAAAGTCATTGCAAGTGTTTGGAAGGAAAAAGAATCATTGAACTGTATCACTCGCATACAGAGAATGTCTGCGCAGAGGATTATGGGAGTCGATGCTTTACCTTCCCACTGCGACCCAGAGTAGGCAGGTGAGTAGGACAACAGGGTCACATGGCCTTCGCTCAACTCATACTTACCTGGCAGGGGAGATACCATGATCACGAAGGTGGTTCACCCAGGGTGAGGCCCAGCCATTGCACTGCGGCTGTGCTGACTCCTGCGAATTCCCCAAATGTGGGAATCTCGACTGCATAATTTCTGGTAGTGGGGGACTGCGTTCGCGCTCTCCCCTGATTTTTGAGGTACGTAACGAGAGAGAACTTCTTTTCTGTGGCGTTTCTTAGCAAAACGCAAGAAGGTCACGTCTGACAAAGACAAACAAGAGAGCGAAAGACGTATGAGCAGTCTGTTGCTTCTGCTAAGTTTTTTTGCATGTGGTTCTCAGGGTGAATTTAATCTGAGCATGCCTGTGGTAGGCTGAGCACCATGACTGATGAAACTGCATGTATCTCCAGGTGCCTTTCTTACTGAACGCAGTATGTTTGTTGGATGAGCAGGTGATGAGAGGAAAATGTAAGCATGCTGTGGCTCGCAGGTTCTTATTAAAGGGTAAAGAGTCTCGTTCCTCTTTGCTTCAAAAAAGCATTTGCTGTATTCAGAGCAGACTGCTGGTAGGGTAGGCTGAGCTGTGAGAGCAGTCTTACCTGAGCCAGAGCCATATAATCCAGTTGAAAGTCTAAAGTCTTAGTCTCTTGCAACTTTTCTTCTATCCTCAGGCTCAGCCCAGATTAGAGCTCTTGCTCCTTCTCATATTAAGCATGACAGAGCAATGGGTACTCAGCTGGTCTCTTCTGTGGAACATTTCATCATGCATTTCAGACGTCAAGCCGCCAGATACGGTCGGCGAGACGGCCGTACATCTGTCGAGGCTGTGAGAACGCAGAGAAAACAGTGCGGGAGAGTGCATTTTCCCAAATGTGTCTTTAGAAAATTCCTGACCTCGGCAGAAGGTGAAACCAAAGAAACGCAGAGACGAAACTAAAGGTTACCATGGAAAAGTCATTGCAAGTGTTTGGAAGGAAAAAGAATCATTGAACTGTATCACTCGCATACAGAGAATGTCTGCGCAGAGGATTATGGGAGTCGATGCTTTACCTTCCCACTGCGACCCAGAGTAGGCAGGTGAGTAGGACAACAGGGTCACATGGCCTTCGCTCAACTCATACTTACCTGGCAGGAGCGATACCATGATCACGAAGGTGGTTCACCCAGGGTGAGGCCCAGCCATTGCACTGCGGCTGTGCTGACTCCTGCGAATTCCCCAAATGTGGGAATCTCGACTGCATAATTTCTGGTAGTGGGGGACTGCGTTCGCGCTCTCCCCTGATTTTTGAGGTACGTAACGAGCGAGAACTTCTTTTCTGTGGCGTTTCTTAGCAAAACGCAAGAAGGTCACGTCTGACAAAGACAAACAAGAGAGCGAAAGACGTATGAGCAGTCTGTTGCTTCTGCTAAGTTTTTTTGCATGTGGTTCTCAGGGTGAATTTAATCTGAGCATGCCTGTGGTAGGCTGAGCACCATGACTGATGAAACTGCATGTATCTCCAGGTGCCTTTCTTACTGAACGCAGTATGTTTGTTGGATGAGCAGGTGATGAGAGGAAAATGTAAGCATGCTGTGGCTCGCAGGTTCTTATTAAAGGGTAAAGAGTCTCGTTCCTCTTTGCTTCAAAAAAGCATTTGCTGTATTCAGAGCAGACTGCTGGTAGGGTAGGCTGAGCTGTGAGAGCAGTCTTACCTGAGCCAGAGCCATATAATCCAGTTGAAAGTCTAAAGTCTTAGTCTCTTGCAACTTTTCTTCTATCCTCAGGCTCAGCCCAGATTAGAGCTCTTGCTCCTTCTCATATTAAGCATGACAGAGCAATGGGTACTCAGCTGGTCTCTTCTGTGGAACATTTCATCATGCATTTCAGACGTCAAGCCGCCAGATACGGTCGGCGAGACGGCCGTACATCTGTCGAGGCTGTGAGAACGCAGAGAAAACAGTGCGGGAGAGTGCATTTTCCCAAATGTGTCTTTAGAAAATTCCTGACCTCGGCAGAAGGTGAAACCAAAGAAACGCAGAGACGAAACTAAAGGTTACCACGGAAAAGTCATTGCAAGTGTTTGGAAGGAAAAAGAATCATTGAACTGTATCACTCGCATACAGAGAATGTCTGCGCAGAGGATTATGGGAGTCAACGCTTTACCTTTCCACTGCGACCCAGAGTAGGCAGGTGAGTAGGACAATAGGGTCACATGGCCTTCGCTCAGCTCATACTTACCTGGCAGGAGCGATACCATGATCACGAAGGTGGTTCACCCAGGGTGAGGCCCAGCCATTGCACTGCGGCTGTGCTGACTCCTGCGAATTCCCCAAATGTGGGAATCTCGACTGCATAATTTCTGGTAGTGGGGGACTGCGTTCGCGCTCTCCCCTGATTTTTGAGGTACGTAATGAGAGAGAACTTCTTTTCTGTGGCGTTTCTTAGCAAAACGCAAGAAGGTCACGTCTGACAAAGACAAACAAGAGAGCGAAAGACGTATGAGCAGTCTGTTGCTTCTGCTAAGTTTTTTTGCACGTGGTTCTCAGGGTGAATTTAATCGGAGCATGCCTGTGGTTGGCTGAGCACCATGACTGATGAAACTGCATGTATCTCCAGGTGCCTTTCTTACTGAACGCAGTATGTTTGTTGGATGAGCAGGTGATGAGAGGAAAATGTAAGCATGCTGTGGCTCGCAGGTTCTTATTAAAGGGTAAAGAGTCTCGTTCCTCTTTGCTTCAAAAAAGCATTTGCTGTATTCAGAGCAGACTGCTGGTAGGGTAGGCTGAGCTGTGAGAGCAGTCTTACCTGAGCCAGAGCCATATAATCCAGTTGAAAGTCTAAAGTCTTAGTCTCTTGCAACTTTTCTTCTATCCTCAGGCTCAGCCCAGATTAGAGCTCTTGCTCCTTCTCATATTAAGCATGACAGAGCAATGGGTACTCAGCTGGTCTCTTCTGTGGAACATTTCATCATGCATTTCAGACGTCAAGCCGCCAGATACGGTCGGCGAGACGGCCGTACATCTGTCGAGGCTGTGAGAACGCAGAGAAAACAGTGCGGGAGAGTGCATTTTCCCAAATGTGTCTTTAGAAAATTCCTGACCTCGGCAGAAGGTGAAACCAAAGAAACGCAGAGACGAAACTAAAGGTTACCACGGAAAAGTCATTGCAAGTGTTTGGAAGGAAAAAGAATCATTGAACTGTATCACTCGCATACAGAGAATGTCTGCGCAGAGGATTATGGGAGTCAACGCTTTACTTTTCCACTGCGACCCAGAGTAGGCAGGTGAGTAGGACAATAGGGTCACATGGCCTTCGCTCAGCTCATACTTACCTGGCAGGAGCGATACCATGATCACGAAGGTGGTTCACCCAGGGTGAGGCCCAGCCATTGCACTGCGGCTGTGCTGACTCCTGCGAATTCCCCAAATGTGGGAATCTCGACTGCATAATTTCTGGTAGTGGGGGACTGCGTTCGCGCTCTCCCCTGGTTTTTGAGGTACGTAACGAGAGAGAACTTCTTTTCTGTGGCGTTTCTTAGCAAAACGCAAGAAGGTCACGTCTGACAAAGACAAACAAGAGAGCGAAAGACGTATGAGCAGTCTGTTGCTTCTGCTAAGTTTTTTTGCACGTGGTTCTCAGGGTGAATTTAATCGGAGCATGCCTGTGGTAGGCTGAGCACCATGACTGATGAAACTGCATGTATCTCCAGGTGCCTTTCTTACTGAACGCAGTATGTTTGTTGGATGAGCAGGTGATGAGAGGAAAATGTAAGCATGCTGTGGCTCGCAGGTTCTTATTAAAGGGTAAAGAGTCTCGTTCCTCTTTGCTTCAAAAAAGCATTTGCTGTATTCAGAGCAGACTGCTGGTAGGGTAGGCTGAGCTGTGAGAGCAGTCTTACCTGAGCCAGAGCCATATAATCCAGTTGAAAGTCTAAAGTCTTAGTCTCTTGCAACTTTTCTTCTATCCTCAGGCTCAGCCCAGATTAGAGCTCTTGCTCCTTCTCATATTAAGCATGACAGAGCAATGGGTACTCAGCTGGTCTCTTCTGTGGAACATTTCATCATGCATTTCAGACGTCAAGCCGCCAGATACGGTCGGCGAGACGGCCGTACATCTGTCGAGGCTGTGAGAACGCAGAGAAAACAGTGCGGGAGAGTGCATTTTCCCAAATGTGTCTTTAGAAAATTCCTGACCTCGGCAGAAGGTGAAACCAAAGAAACGCAGAGACGAAACTAAAGGTTACCACGGAAAAGTCATTGCAAGTGTTTGGAAGGAAAAAGAATCATTGAACTGTATCACTCGCATACAGAGAATGTCTGCGCAGAGGATTATGGGAGTCAACGCTTTACCTTTCCACTGCGACCCAGAGTAGGCAGGTGAGTAGGACAATAGGGTCACATGGCCTTCGCTCAGCTCATACTTACCTGGCAGGAGCGATACCATGATCACGAAGGTGGTTCACCCAGGGTGAGGCCCAGCCATTGCACTGCGGCTGTGCTGACTCCTGCGAATTCCCCAAATGTGGGAATCTCGACTGCATAATTTCTGGTAGTGGGGGACTGCGTTCGCGCTCTCCCCTGATTTTTGAGGTACGTAACGAGAGAGAACTTCTTTTCTGTGGCGTTTCTTAGCAAAACGCAAGAAGGTCACGTCTGACAAAGACAAACAAGAGAGCGAAAGACGTATGAGCAGTCTGTTGCTTCTGCTAAGTTTTTTTGCATGTGGTTCTCAGGGTGAATTTAATCGGAGCATGCCTGTGGTAGGCTGAGCACCATGACTGATGAAACTGCATGTATCTCCAGGTGCCTTTCTTACTGAACGCAGTATGTTTGTTGGATGAGCAGGTGATGAGAGGAAAATGTAAGCATGTTGTGGCTCGCAGGTTCTTATTAAAGGGTAAAGAGTCTCGTTCCTCTTTGCTTCAAAAAAGCATTTGCTGTATTCAGAGCAGACTGCTGGTAGGGTAGGCTGAGCTGTGAGAGCAGTCTTACCTGAGCCAGAGCCATATAATCCAGTTGAAAGTCTAAAGTCTTAGTCTCTTGCAACTTTTCTTCTATCCTCAGCCCAGATTAGAGCTCTTGCTCCTTCTCATATTAAGCATGACAGAGCAATGGGTACTCAGCTGGTCTCTTCTGTGGAACATTTCATCATGCATTTCAGACGTCAAGCCACCAGATACGGTCGGCGAGACGGCCGTACATCTGTCGAGGCTGTGAGAACGCAGAGAAAACAGTGCGGGAGAGTGCATTTTCCCAAATGTGTCTTTAGAAAATTCCTGACTTCGGCAGAAAGTGAAACCAAAGAAACGCAGAGACGAAACTAAAGGTTACCACGGAAAAGTCATTGCAAGTGTTTGTAAGGAAAAAGAATCATTGAACTGTATCACTCGCATACAGAGAATGAATGCGCAGAGGATTATGGGAGTCAACGCTTTACCTTCCCACTGCGACCCAGAGTAGGCAGGTGAGTAGCACAACAGGGTCACATGGCCTTCGCTCAACTCATACTTACCTGGCAGGGGAGATACCATGATCACGAAGGTGGTTCACCCAGGGTGAGGCCTAGCCATTGCACTGCGGCTGTGCTGACTCCTGCGAATTCCCCAAATGTGGGAATCTCGACTGCATAATTTCTGGTAGTGGGGGACTGCGTTCGCGCTCTCCCCTGATTTTTGAGGTATGTAACGAGAGAGAACTTCTTTTCTGTGGCGTTTCTTAGCAAAACGCAAGAAGGTCACGTCTGACAAAGACAAACAAGAGAGCGAAAGACGTATGAGCAGTCTGTTGCTTCTGCTAAGTTTTTTTGCACGTGGTTCTCAGGGTGATTTTAATCTGAGCATTTTCTCTCTGTGGCGTTTTTTAGCAAAACGCAAGAAGGTCACGTCTGACAAAGACAAACAAGAGAGCGAAAGACGTGAGCAGTCTGTTGCTTCTGCTAAGTTTTTTTGCACGTGGTTCTCAGGGTGAATTTAATCTGAGCATGCCTGTGGTAGGCTGAGCACCATGACTGATGAAACTGCATGTATCTCCAGGTGCCTTTCTTACTGAACGCAGTATGTTTGTTGGATGAGCAGGTGATGAGAGGAAAATGTAAGCATGCTGTGGCTCGCAGGTTCTTATTAAAGGGTAAAGAGTCTCGTTCCTCTTTGCTTCAAAAAAGCATTTGCTGTATTCAGAGCAGACTGCTGGTAGGGTAGGCTGAGCTGTGAGAGCAGTCTTACCTGAGCCAGAGCCATATAATCCAGTTGAAAGTCTAAAGTCTTAGTCCCTTGCAACTTTTCTTCTATCCTCAGCCCAGATTAGAGCTCTTGCTCCTTCTCATATTAAGCATGACAGAGCAATGGGTACTCAGCTGGTCTCTTCTGTGGAACATTTCATCATGCAATTCAGATGTCAAGCCGCCAGATACGGTCGGCGAGACGGCCGTACATCTGTCGAGGCTGTGAGAACGCAGAGAAAACAGTGCGGGAGAGTGCATTTTCCCAAATGTGTCTTTAGAAAATTCCTGACCTCGGCAGAAAGTGAAACCAAAGAAACGCAGAGACGAAACTAAAGGTTACCATGGAAAAGTCATTGCAAGTGTTTGGAAGGAAAAAGAATCATTGAACTGTATCACTCGCATACAGAGAATGAATGCGCAGAGGATTATGGGAGTCAACGCTTTACCTTCCCACTGCGACCCAGAGTAGGCAGGTGAGTAGCACAACAGGGTCACATGGCCTTCGCTCAACTCATACTTACCTGGCAGGGGAGATACCATGATCACGAAGGTGGTTCACCCAGGGTGAGGCCTAGCCATTGCACTGCGGCTGTGCTGACTCCTGCGAATTCCCCAAATGTGGGAATCTCGACTGCATAATTTCTGGTAGTGGGGGACTGCGTTCGCGCTCTCCCCTGATTTTTGAGGTACGTAACGAGAGAGAACTTCTTTTCTGTGGCGTTTCTTAGCAAAACGCAAGAAGGTCACGTCTGACAAAGACAAACAAGAGAGCGAAAGACGTATGAGCAGTCTGTTGCTTCTGCTAAGTTTTTTTGCATGTGGTTCTCAGGGTGAATTTAATCGGAGCATGCCTGTGGTAGGCTGAGCACCATGACTGATGAAACTGCATGTATCTCCAGGTGCCTTTCTTACTGAACGCAGTATGTTTGTTGGATGAGCAGGTGATGAGAGGAAAATGTAAGCATGTTGTGGCTCGCAGGTTCTTATTAAAGGGTAAAGAGTCTCGTTCCTCTTTGCTTCAAAAAAGCATTTGCTGTATTCAGAGCAGTGAGGGGTTAATCATATCATAATTTACTTACTAATTCTAATAATATGTCTAACATAATGTAGACATCAGATTTGGGAACTGATACTAGCCCGGTAGGACGGGGTGATCTCACCCCACCCAGTTTGGAGAAATTGGGAACTGACGGTACGCCAGCAGGTCAGGACGACCTGGCCCGAGACACGAGGAAAACAGGAACCCACCATAGAACGGATACTTATTTTTTACTTATGCTTAACAAAAGAAGGAAACACGTACTTACTGATTAATTAGGAACATGTACTCACTGGCTAACTAGAGCAAATGTCAAGATGTGTTGTAGTCAGGCGAAGGGAAAATTACCGAGACGGGGGGGCGACACCCCAGAAGGCCTATAAAGGGACAGACCCGATACTTATGGATTGAGCTTCTTCCTGTACATGCTGAATGTATGTCAGATGGTTGCTCCCGGATTGCAATCTGTCAGAGAATAAACTGGTGACTTGCAACTACTCCTCGACTGTGCAGTGAATCTCTTCTCATCAACGGACCCGGCGGAGCTCAGACTCCAACAATTTGGGGGCTCGTCCGGGATGAGCAGGAGATTCGTAAGATTCGGCTAAGTGTGACGCTGCCCACTTGGACACAGAGAACTGCGAGGCGCCGACTAGAAGAGGTAAGCAGAGCCTGTTATATCAAAATCTGCATATTGGAAATTTCAAATTGAGCAGTTTGAAGTGTCCAGTGGCCCGTCTGTAAATTAGCACAAAGAGGGGGCTGCGGGTACCAGGTGTATATGGGGTTTATGTACTGCGTCTGTTGTGTATGCATTGTGCTTTGGGAAAGTATGCAGCGAGAGAGTGTGTGAGAAAGTAGGATATTAAGGAACGGAGGGTTTGGAACCCTGCCGTAAAAAAGGATTTTAAGGAACGGAGGGTTTGGAACCCTGCCGGAGAATAAGGAACGGAGGGTTTGGAACCCTGCCGGAGAATAAGGAACGGAGGGTTTGGAACCCTGCCGGAGAATAAGGAACGGAGGGTTTGGAACCCTGCCGGAGAATAGGACCTTAAGGAGCGGAGGGTCAGGGACCCCCGCGTGTCCTAGGTGTGGCGACCCACCCTAATTGTTGACGAGCGATAGGGAAGCTGGGTGTGAAACCCGGGGAATTAGGGACCCCCCGAACCCAAGATTGGCAAGAGGGAAAAGGTCCTTCCTCTAAAAAATATGTGAGAGAATGAGAAGGATGAATTAAAGCTATTTGCGCTGTTGTGCTGATTTGTGAGTGAGCAACGCTGTGGGCTGTTCCTGTCTTGGGTGCTTATCACTCGCTCCTAGCTGATTTGGAAGGGATTGAGCTTGTGAGGTGCGCCCTATTCAGGGGGAGACACGGCAGTAAGCTATGTGTGAATGCAGGCTCAGTGTGTGTGAAATTGTTGTTTCATGTATTGGTGGTGTTTAATAGTAGGACATTCCACTACAATAAAAAGGTGCACTAAGTGTGGTTGGGTGAATCCACACCCAGAGGCAAAAGCGCTCCTAGGTGAAAATACTAAAAGGAAAAATATAATGATAATAAAAATAAATAAAATAATAGATAGGAAAGAAAGTAAATAAATATAAAAAATAATATACCATAATAAATAACTACTAAGAATAATAATAAAATAATACTAACCTAGCTGGTCCAATCACAATGGATCACGAGTTTGATCGAGAGTTAGATGATGGAGGATGGGGACCTCCTAATAATATAGTGTGGAAGCCTCTAGCATGGCAGATTCAGGTGGTGAAGGACGCAGTGAAAGGGGCAAGTAGGGAAAAGTATGAGAAGGAAAGGTGGGAGTGGTCCAGGTTGGCTCTATTATGGCAGGGGACAGATCACCTCCACAGAGATAAGTCACCCTCTCCCGCAAAAACACACCCAGACTTGCGGTGAGGATCCTCCTCCGGCATATGCAGGCCGGAGGGTGTTTCCGACACCCCCCACAGCCCATATGTGCCCAGTGATTAATGTCACAGGAGGAACCCTCCACATCCGCGCGCAGGGGAAAGAGGAAGTCACAGCCTGCGCGCGGTCTGAAGAAATGGAGGAAGAGTCGGAGGGGGGCTCAGACGTCGAGTCTGAGTCCTATAGTCGGGATAAAAAAGACAGGTCAGAATTACAGGACTGTGTAGGGGCACTAGGCCAGCCAGCGTTCTGTAACAGAATATTGAGGGAACAAGCAGAGGATTTTGGGGAGAATGGCTTGTTCAAACCCACCACCCCACGGTGAGGGCTAAACTTTAGTGAACAGAAGCGAAAAGAAAGTAGAGGTGGTGGGACAAATATTGGGGACGTGTGAGGAGACGGAGGTGGACCCGCTGTTTGAGGAATTTGGCAGCGAGCACTCAGGGGAGCCACAGATAGCAGGACTTAGTTCGAGTACAAAAAGGAGGTGCAGGGCCCGCCCGGAAAGGGATACGGCCTGCGCTCCAAAAGGCCTAAGCTACTCGCACCCTTATTGCGAGGAGCAGGAGGCGGTAGGGAAAGATACAAACCTTTCTCTATAGGGGATGTGCAGGCTTTGGCAGATAAGCTCCCTCCCCCGGCAGAGGGGGGAGGACAGTGGCTGGACAAGTTGGATCAGCTCACTCAGGGTCTGACGTTGGCCCTGGGGGACTTCCGGGCAGTGGCAGCCCGATGTATGACTAAGCATGCTTTACAGGATGTAGAGGCCAGAGCAGGGGTTACTACGTTTGCAGATAGTGTGCGTCTGACAGGGGTGATAATGGACATGGGTGACGCCATGCGAGAGATATTCCCCGCCCCGAGCGGAGCAGCGATCCCAAAGTTTACATGGGATCCTAAGCTCCACCCCAGAGAATATTTGGATAAGTGTAAAGAGGATTGGACCCGTTGCACCGGGTGCCATCGAGGGCAGGATGGGGCGCAGCGGGAATGGTTCAGGCGGGCAGTAATGGAGGGAGTCCCAGCGGGAGTGAAGGGGGCTATATTAGACAACCCAGATCTCCAAGGAGCAGACTCTCATGTGTGGGACAGACAGGTCGTCCATCATTTGCAGAGGGCAAAAGAGGAAACACAGAAAGAAGAGGGCGACCTTAAGGAACTGCAGTCGCAGCTGCTGAAGCTGCAGGTGGGTGAAGCAAGAAAAAAGGATAATGAAAATAAAAAGACAGGGCAGGGAAAGCAGATGGTGGCAGGGGTCTCCCCAGAGGGACCACCACATCAACCACCTGGTCCCTGGAATGGGACACCCACCTACCAACAGGGAGGGTGGGGCCAACAGTGGGGAAGGGCCCGAGGCGGTTGGGGTCGGGGATACAGGGGCCGGGGCTGGGGAAGGGGCGGCCCGCAAAGGGGACCGCCGTCAGGTGCCTGTTACAGGTGCGGGGCAGAAGACCACTGGGCAAGGGATTGTCCAGCACCCGCGCCTAGCAGTGTACGCGGCAGGGGAGGACCTCCTAGAGTCCAAGTGCAGGCACCCAACCCACAGGTGATGGCACCACACCCACAGGCGGTTCCCCCAGCAGGACACTACCCAGGGATGGACGGGGGGGGGAGTGGGACTGGTCTCCCTCTCCCCAGTGACGGTGCCCACGAGCGGCAGGGGAGGCAGACCCCATGCTCTCCCTCACGGTCATGGATAAGTTCCAGTGAATCTCCAGGGCAGGGACATGCTGGACAAGTTGGGGGCCTCAATTTTGTGCAGTGCAGATGGACTGGTGGTTACCCTGCCGGGAGGCACTCGCCTGCGCTGTGACGCCCAGACCATGGGGACGGGACAGTGGTTGGTCCAGCCCATCCAGAGTCAGGCCCTGGCAGACATCTATTGGGGCCTACTGGAGCCCAGCCTGACTGGCATCCTGGCGGCCTACTCAGCGTGGCGGCCCTGGATCTCGCTCCTAGAGCCCTATGTGCCCCCACCTGACCCGCCTCATGTGACCCTTTTCTATGATAGGGAAAATACTGAATGGTATGAGGAACTGTTTGCTGAGCAACTAGAAGGCCAACAGTGGCAAGTTGCCTCTGAGAATATATATGTGGGTCCCGAAGGAGTAGCCTCGGCCACACTGCTGACCCCAGAACAGCTGCCCTGGTACATGATGGGACAGGAAGCCGTCCCACATGTCTCGGTAGCCCTCCATCAAAAGCACCAGCCCAAAGATTTGGGCCCGATGGTTAAACGGGCCAGAGAGACCAAGGACTGGGTACAGACCCAGATCCCACAGATCTCCTATTCACCCTCCTGCAGTACTTATTGCATACAGGTCGCAGCACAGGACACAGCCCTCTTGCAACATGAGCAGATAGCTAGAGATCCTGGGCGTGAAAAGATGGACCACCCAAAAGCAGCGGCCCTCTTGGCGTCTTTACCAGACTCTTTGTGGTCCACAAGCCCCACAGATGTGGGCCTAATATCTTGTGCACCAGTGCAGTTCCAACTTCAGCCAGGGGAAGGCCCCCTCTGGCTTAGACAGTATCCACACAAGCAGGTAGCAGAGGATGGGATAGCTGAGACAATAGACGGCCTTTTACAGGCGGGGGTGTTGGAGCCTTCCACGTCTTTGTGGAACACCCCTATCCTCCCAGTGAAAAAAGCTGGAACAGGGAAGTATCGGATGGCCCATGACCTGCGTGCCATAAACAACCTCCTGCTGACCTCCACGGTTCCAGTCCCGAACCCAAATGTTGCCCTTACTAATCTGACCCCACAACAGAAATGGTTCACATGCATTGATTTGGCAAATGTTTTTTTCTGTCTGCCCCTGGCAGAGCAGTGTAGGGACATATTCTCCTTCACTTATAAAGGTTGTCAGCTGAGGTACACTCGCCTGCCCCAAGGGTTCGCCCTTTCTCCAGGTATCTTTAATCAGGCCTTAAAAGCAGGCGTTGCAGGGATGTCCTCTCCCAGACGGTGTCACCCTCGTCCAATACGTGAATGATCTCCTGATTGCTGCCCCAACATCGGAGGTGGCCCTACAGGCTACTCAGTCAGTATTGCTCCGACTGTCAGAAAAAGGGTTCAAGGTCAGTACAGATAAACTGCAGGTTGCGCGGACAGTGGTGTCCTTTTTAGGTCGAGTGTTGTCCAGCGCAGGGACAGGTCTCTCCCCAGCTCATCGTTCAGCTATCCTGCATCACCCAAAACCCACTACGGTAAAAGAGTGTTGTCCTTCTTAGGTCTCACCGGCTACAGTCGCACTTACATTCCAGATTACACGGGGCTCACACAGCCCCTGAGGGCTTTGGTCCGAGAGTACGGCTCACGTTGCCTTAGTGCATCCCTTAATTGGGACCAGGCGTCAGAGGAGGCTTTTATCACCTTAAAGCAAAGACTAGCCCAGGCCGCAGACCTAGCCCTCCCAGATTATTCTCTCCCGTTCCATCTGGATGTTTCTGAGACAGGAGACATTGTGAACGCCATCCTGTTTCAGAAAAAAGGGGGAGAGAGGAGAGTGCTGATGTACGTTAGTGTAAAACTTGATACTACAGAAAAAAGACATCCCGCATGCACAAGGCACGCAGCAGGAGTGGCCAAAATTATTCAGAAAACAGCACACATAGTAATGGGACACGCGCTGCATATTTTGACCTCGCACAGCGTGGTGGCCTATGTAAACTCACACATCTTTACCATGACATCACTCAGGCAGCAGAGACTTAGTAAAATACTAGAAGCACCCAATTTGAATTTTTCCCATGAAGGAATTAACATGGCCGACCGGATGAGCGGGGGAGAACCACATGTGTGTGAGTACCGAGTTCAAAAAGAGGAGGAAGTGAAGCTGAGCAATAGACTAACCCTAGAGGAAGTTATGCAAGAACAGGCCAAAGCCTCTCCAGAAGAAAAAAAAAAAAAAAACTATGTGGATGAGGAAAGGGGGATCCAGGCAAGGGGGGCTGTGGCAGAATAAGGAAGGAAAACCAGCCCTTCCCCCTGGGATTTGCCAGACAATTTTAACAGAGGCTCACGGGGTTGGTCATGTAGGGGTGAGACAGATGTTAGAGAATTTGACTGCGTGGTGGCACCCGTTTATCAAAGAAATGGTGCAGGGACACGTTCAGGAGTGTGTGACCTGTACCTTTCATAATTCAAGACCCACAGTGAAGCCGGAGAAAGGCCAATTTCCAACATGCACCAGGTCAGGGGAAGAAATCATCATAGATTACACAGATATGATTATTCCAGTGAAAGGGTTTAGGTATGTGCTGATGTGTGTGGATGCATTCTCAGGGTGGCCGGAAGCATGGCCCACAAAAAAGGAGGATGGCACATCCGTGATAAAGTTTCTGATTAATCAGTATATACCGCGACACGGGTTTCCCAACAGGATTCGGTCAGACAATGGGACCCATTTTAAGAACGAAGACCTCCAGACAGTGGAGAAAGCGTTGGGATTGAGACATGCGTTCGGAACTGTCTATCACCCGCAGTCCCAGGGAAAAGTGGAGCGAATTAACTAAACAATAAAACAAAAATTGGCAAAAATCTGTGCACAGACTAAAATGAATTGGGTTGATGCTTTACCACTGGCACTGATGTTAGTACGGTGTTCTATAAATAGGGGGACAGGGTTCACCCCCTTTGAGCGTCAGACAGGCAGGCAGTTCCCAGGACCCTGGAGAGGGCAATCCTGGACCCCTGATGAGAAGGGGGAGCGAAATCCGAGGTCATATTATGATGGTTTGCAAGTTCTCGTTGCAGATTTCTCCAAACAGATCCAGGAAACGAGACCTGGGAATCAGCCATCCGAACCACACACGGCAGAGTGGGTCCTCCTGAAAGTCATCAAACGGAAGTGGTCAGAACCCAGGTGGACTGGCCCCTTCCGAGTTACTGAGAGGACGTCACACGCAGTTCGTCTAAAAGGCAAAGGCGACACGTGGTTCCATTGGAGCCAGTGTGCAGCTGCAGAGGAGCCAGGCAGGACCACCACAGAGATACAGAAGGACCTCGGAGAAGACACACAGAGCGTCAGTTCGGCTGAACCAGACGCGACTCAGGTCTCAACAGGGCAGAATAATCCCTTGACCTGAGCAGATCAGCAGGGTAGTCTACCCCGGACTGATTCAAGAAGTCAACACATCATCCGTCGCAGATCATCAGGACCAGGATGCAGAGATTCAAGATAAAAAGGGGACTTGTGGGGGGAACCAATGTATTGTGTGTAATGCTTAAATTGCTGATGATTATATTGCTTTCCATTGTCCAGACTGGAGAAGCCGCTCAGTTCGAGTGCGTGGGATCAGGGGGAGAGGCCCCTCTGAAGCTTCAGTACATAAGAGGCACCCCCACCACTTTCGTGTTCGACTTATGTGACGTAATAAATTGCCAGGAACAGAACGCATCATACCGGAGTTATGCGGTGTGGCTTTGCTGGGATTATTACTCAGACGTGGGACCCTTACTTTTGATCCCACGGTAGATTCCCCAACACACATAGATGCCATAGGAATACCGAGAGGAGTGCCAGATGAGTTTAAATTGGCCGACCAGGTAGTTGAGAACCTTCCCATTATTGCAGCCTTGTTCCCCATCACCCCCAATAAAAATGTGGATCGGATTAATTATGTTCATTACAACGTTTTGCGCCTCTCAAATTTAACTAGAGACGCAGTGGCGGGCCTGGCAGAACAATTAGGTCCGACTTCCCTCATGGCGGTGCAAAATAGGATGGCACTAGATATGTTACTAGCTGAAAAGGGGGGAGTGTGTGCTATGTTTGGGGAAGTATGCTGCACTTTCATCCCCAATAACACCGCACCAGACGGTTCAGTGACCAGGGCACTCGAGGGCCTTCGGACCCTCTCCAAAACGATGCATGATCACTCCGGGATTAATAACATCTGGGATGACTGGCTGACCTCCGTGTTTGGTAAATGGAAAGGTTTGATGGCTTCGATGTTAATATCCATTGTTACTTTTACTGGTATTTTAGTTACTTGTGGATGTTGCTGTATTCCTTGTGTATGCGCACTGTCAGTTCGCCTCATCACCACGGTGATAGAGAAGCGTGATAACGTCTATGCGCAGATGATGCCTCTTCTCCCTCCCAGAAAGGAAGGGGAGGAAGGTTCTCCTCTTGGGATTGAGCTGTGAGGTGATCTCCTTGCGGAGATCAAAAGGGGGAAGCAAATTTTTACTAATCATTGCCTATAATCAAGGTGATCTCCTAGCGGAGATCAAAAGGGGGAATTGAGGGGTTAATCATATCATAATTTACTTACTAATTCTAATAATATGTCTAACATAATGTAGACATCAGATTTGGGAACTGATACTAGCCCGGTAGGACGGGGTGATCTCACCCCACCCAGTTTGGAGAAATTGGGAACTGACGGTACGCCAGCAGGTCAGGACGACCTGGCCCGAGACACGAGGAAAACAGGAACCCACCATAGAACGGATACTTATTTTTTACTTATGCTTAACAAAAGAAGGAAACACGTACTTACTGATTAATTAGGAACATGTACTCACTGGCTAACTAGAGCAAATGTCAAGATGTGTTGTAGTCAGGCGAAGGGAAAATTACCGAGACGGGGGGGCGACACCCCAGAAGGCCTATAAAGGGACAGACCCGATACTTATGGATTGAGCTTCTTCCTGTACATGCTGAATGTATGTCAGATGGTTGCTCCCGGATTGCAATCTGTCAGAGAATAAACTGGTGACTTGCAACTACTCCTCGACTGTGCAGTGAATCTCTTCTCATCAACGGACCCGGCGGAGCTCAGACTCCAACAGCAGACTGCTGGTAGGGTAGGCTGAGCTGTGAGAGCAGTCTTACCTGAGCCAGAGCCATATAATCCAGTTGAAAGTCTAAAGTCTTAGTCTCTTGCAACTTTTCTTCTATCCTCAGCCCAGATTAGAGCTCTTGCTCCTTCTCATATTAAGCATGACAGAGCAATGGGTACTCAGCTGGTCTCTTCTGTGGAACATTTCATCATGCATTTCAGACGTCAAGCCACCAGATACGGTCGGCGAGACGGCCGTACATCTGTCGAGGCTGTGAGAACGCAGAGAAAACAGTGCGGGAGAGTGCATTTTCCCAAATGTGTCTTTAGAAAATTCCTGACTTCGGCAGAAAGTGAAACCAAAGAAACGCAGAGACGAAACTAAAGGTTACCACGGAAAAGTCATTGCAAGTGTTTGTAAGGAAAAAGAATCATTGAACTGTATCACTCGCATACAGAGAATGAATGCGCAGAGGATTATGGGAGTCAACGCTTTACCTTCCCACTGCGACCCAGAGTAGGCAGGTGAGTAGCACAACAGGGTCACATGGCCTTCGCTCAACTCATACTTACCTGGCAGGGGAGATACCATGATCACGAAGGTGGTTCACCCAGGGTGAGGCCCAGCCATTGCACTGCGGCTGTGCTGACTCCTGCGAATTCCCCAAATGTGGGAATCTCGACTGCATAATTTCTGGTAGTGGGGGACTGCGTTCGCGCTCTCCCCTGATTTTTGAGGTATGTAACGAGAGAGAACTTCTTTTCTGTGGCGTTTCTTAGCAAAACGCAAGAAGGTCACGTCTGACAAAGACAAACAAGAGAGCGAAAGACGTATGAGCAGTCTGTTGCTTCTGCTAAGTTTTTTTGCACGTGGTTCTCAGGGTGATTTTAATCTGAGCATTTTCTCTCTGTGGCGTTTTTTAGCAAAACGCAAGAAGGTCACGTCTGACAAAGACAAACAAGAGAGCGAAAGACGTGAGCAGTCTGTTGCTTCTGCTAAGTTTTTTTGCACGTGGTTCTCAGGGTGAATTTAATCTGAGCATGCCTGTGGTAGGCTGAGCACCATGACTGATGAAACTGCATGTATCTCCAGGTGCCTTTCTTACTGAACGCAGTATGTTTGTTGGATGAGCAGGTGATGAGAGGAAAATGTAAGCATGCTGTGGCTCGCAGGTTCTTATTAAAGGGTAAAGAGTCTCGTTCCTCTTTGCTTCAAAAAAGCATTTGCTGTATTCAGAGCAGACTGCTGGTAGGGTAGGCTGAGCTGTGAGAGCAGTCTTACCTGAGCCAGAGCCATATAATCCAGTTGAAAGTCTAAAGTCTTAGTCTCTTGCAACTTTTCTTCTATCCTCAGGCTCAGCCCAGATTAGAGCTCTTGCTCCTTCTCATATTAAGCATGACAGAGCAATGGGTACTCAGCTGGTCTCTTCTGTGGAACATTTCATCATGCATTTCAGACGTCAAGCCGCCAGATACGGTCGGCGAGACGGCCGTACATCTGTCGAGGCTGTGAGAACGCAGAGAAAACAGTGCGGGAGAGTGCATTTTCCCAAATGTGTCTTTAGAAAATTCCTGACTTCGGCAGAAAGTGAAACCAAAGAAACGCAGAGACGAAACTAAAGGTTACCACGGAAAAGTCATTGCAAGTGTTTGTAAGGAAAAAGAATCATTGAACTGTATCACTCGCATACAGAGAATGAATGCGCAGAGGATTATGGGAGTCAACGCTTTACCTTCCCACTGCGACCCAGAGTAGGCAGGTGAGTAGGACAACAGGGTCACATGGCCTTCGCTCAACTCATACTTACCTGGCAGGGGAGATACCATGATCACGAAGGTGGTTCACCCAGGGTGAGGCCCAGCCATTGCACTGCGGCTGTGCTGACTCCTGCGAATTCCCCAAATGTGGGAATCTCGACTGCATAATTTCTGGTAGTGGGGGACTGCGTTCGCGCTCTCCCCTGATTTTTGAGGTACGTAACGAGAGAGAACTTCTTTTCTGAGGCGTTTCTTAGCAAAACGCAAGAAGGTCACGTCTGACAAAGACAAACAAGAGAGCGAAAGACGTATGAGCAGTCTGTTGCTTCTGCTAAGTTTTTTTGCATGTGGTTCTCAGGGTGAATTTAATCGGAGCATGCCTGTGGTAGGCTGAGCACCATGACTGATGAAACTGCATGTATCTCCAGGTGCCTTTCTTACTGAACGCAGTATGTTTGTTGGATGAGCAGGTGATGAGAGGAAAATGTAAGCATGCTGTGGCTCGCAGGTTCTTATTAAAGGGTAAAGAGTCTCGTTCCTCTTTGCTTCAAAAAAGCATTTGCTGTATTCAGAGCAGACTGCTGGTAGGGTAGGCTGAGCTGTGAGAGCAGTCTTACCTGAGCCAGAGCCATATAATCCAGTTGAAAGTCTAAAGTCTTAGTCTCTTGCAACTTTTCTTCTATCCTCAGGCTCAGCCCAGATTAGAGCTCTTGCTCCTTCTCATATTAAGCATGACAGAGCAATGGGTACTCAGCTGGTCTCTTCTGTGGAACATTTCATCATGCATTTCAGACGTCAAGCCGCCAGATACGGTCGGCGAGACGGCCGTACATCTGTCGAGGCTGTGAGAACGCAGAGAAAACAGTGCGGGAGAGTGCATTTTCCCAAATGTGTCTTTAGAAAATTCTTGACTTCGGCAGAAAGTGAAACCAAAGAAACGCAGAGACGAAACTAAAGGTTACCACGGAAAAGTCATTGCAAGTGTTTGTAAGGAAAAAGAATCATTGAACTGTATCACTCGCATACAGAGAATGAATGCGCAGAGGATTATGGGAGTCAACGCTTTACCTTCCCACTGCGACCCAGAGTAGGCAGGTGAGTAGGACAACAGGGTCACATGGCCTTCGCTCAACTCATACTTACCTGGCAGGGGAGATACCATGATCACGAAGGTGGTTCACCCAGGGTGAGGCCCAGCCATTGCACTGCGGCTGTGCTGACTCCTGCGAATTCCCCAAATGTGGGAATCTCGACTGCATAATTTCTGGTAGTGGGGGACTGCGTTCGCGCTCTCCCCTGATTTTTGAGGTATGTAACGAGAGAGAACTTCTTTTCTGTGGCGTTTCTTAGCAAAACGCAAGAAGGTCACGTCTGACAAAGACAAACAAGAGAGCGAAAGACGTATGAGCAGTCTGTTGCTTCTGCTAAGTTTTTTTGCACGTGGTTCTCAGGGTGATTTTAATCTGAGCATTTTCTCTCTGTGGCGTTTTTTAGCAAAACGCAAGAAGGTCACGTCTGACAAAGACAAACAAGAGAGCGAAAGACGTGAGCAGTCTGTTGCTTCTGCTAAGTTTTTTTGCACGTGGTTCTCAGGGTGAATTTAATCTGAGCATGCCTGTGGTAGGCTGAGCACCATGACTGATGAAACTGCATGTATCTCCAGGTGCCTTTCTTACTGAACGCAGTATGTTTGTTGGATGAGCAGGTGATGAGAGGAAAATGTAAGCATGCTGTGGCTCGCAGGTTCTTATTAAAGGGTAAAGAGTCTCGTTCCTCTTTGCTTCAAAAAAGCATTTGCTGTATTCAGAGCAGACTGCTGGTAGGGTAGGCTGAGCTGTGAGAGCAGTCTTACCTGAGCCAGAGCCATATAATCCAGTTGAAAGTCTAAAGTCTTAGTCCCTTGCAACTTTTCTTCTATCCTCAGCCCAGATTAGAGCTCTTGCTCCTTCTCATATTAAGCATGACAGAGCAATGGGTACTCAGCTGGTCTCTTCTGTGGAACATTTCATCATGCAATTCAGACGTCAAGCCGCCAGATACGGTCGGCGAGACGGCCGTACATCTGTCGAGGCTGTGAGAACGCAGAGAAAACAGTGCGGGAGAGTGCATTTTCCCAAATGTGTCTTTAGAAAATTCCTGACCTCGGCAGAAAGTGAAACCAAAGAAACGCAGAGACGAAACTAAAGGTTACCATGGAAAAGTCATTGCAAGTGTTTGGAAGGAAAAAGAATCATTGAACTGTATCACTCGCATACAGAGAATGTCTGCGCAGAGGATTATGGGAGTCGATGCTTTACCTTCCCACTGCGACCCAGAGTAGGCAGGTGAGTAGGACAACAGGGTCACATGGCCTTCGCTCAACTCATACTTACCTGGCAGGGGAGATACCATGATCACGAAGGTGGTTCACCCAGGGTGAGGCCCAGCCATTGCACTGCGGCTGTGCATTTGCGAATTCCCCAAATGTGGGAATCTCGACTGCATAATTTCTGGTAGTGGGGGACTGCGTTCGCGCTCTCCCCTGATTTTTGAGGTACGTAACGAGAGAGAACTTCTTTTCTGTGGCGTTTCTTAGCAAAACGCAAGAAGGTCACGTCTGACAAAGACAAACAAGAGAGCGAAAGACGTATGAGCAGTCTGTTGCTTCTGCTAAGTTTTTTTGCACGTGGTTCTCAGGGTGAATTTAATCGGAGCATGCCTGTGGTAGGCTGAGCACCATGACTGATGAAACTGCATGTATCTCCAGGTGCCTTTCTTACTGAACGCAGTATGTTTGTTGGATGAGCAGGTGATGAGAGGAAAATGTAAGCATGCTGTGGCTCGCAGGTTCTTATTAAAGGGTAAAGAGTCTCGTTCCTCTTTGCTTCAAAAAAGCATTTGCTGTATTCAGAGCAGACTGCTGGTAGGGTAGGCTGAGCTGTGAGAGCAGTCTTACCTGAGCCAGAGCCATATAATCCAGTTGAAAGTCTAAAGTCTTAGTCTCTTGCAACTTTTCTTCTATCCTCAGGCTCAGCCCAGATTAGAGCTCTTGCTCCTTCTCATATTAAGCATGACAGAGCAATGGGTACTCAGCTGGTCTCTTCTGTGGAACATTTCATCATGCATTTCAGACGTCAAGCCGCCAGATACGGTCGGCGAGACGGCCGTACATCTGTCGAGGCTGTGAGAACGCAGAGAAAACAGTGCGGGAGAGTGCATTTTCCCAAATGTGTCTTTAGAAAATTCCTGACTTCGGCAGAAAGTGAAACCAAAGAAACGCAGAGACGAAACTAAAGGTTACCACGGAAAAGTCATTGCAAGTGTTTGTAAGGAAAAAGAATCATTGAACTGTATCACTCGCATACAGAGAATGAATGCGCAGAGGATTATGGGAGTCAACGCTTTACCTTCCCACTGCGACCCAGAGTAGGCAGGTGAGTAGGACAACAGGGTCACATGGCCTTCGCTCAACTCATACTTACCTGGCAGGGGAGATACCATGATCACGAAGGTGGTTCACCCAGGGTGAGGCCCAGCCATTGCACTGCGGCTGTGCTGACTCCTGCGAATTCCCCAAATGTGGGAATCTCGACTGCATAATTTCTGGTAGTGGGGGACTGCGTTCGCGCTCTCCCCTGATTTTTGAGGTATGTAACGAGAGAGAACTTCTTTTCTGTGGCGTTTCTTAGCAAAACGCAAGAAGGTCACGTCTGACAAAGACAAACAAGAGAGCGAAAGACGTATGAGCAGTCTGTTGCTTCTGCTAAGTTTTTTTGCACGTGGTTCTCAGGGTGATTTTAATCTGAGCATTTTCTCTCTGTGGCGTTTTTTAGCAAAACGCAAGAAGGTCACGTCTGACAAAGACAAACAAGAGAGCGAAAGACGTGAGCAGTCTGTTGCTTCTGCTAAGTTTTTTTGCACGTGGTTCTCAGGGTGAATTTAATCTGAGCATGCCTGTGGTAGGCTGAGCACCATGACTGATGAAACTGCATGTATCTCCAGGTGCCTTTCTTACTGAACGCAGTATGTTTGTTGGATGAGCAGGTGATGAGAGGAAAATGTAAGCATGCTGTGGCTCGCAGGTTCTTATTAAAGGGTAAAGAGTCTCGTTCCTCTTTGCTTCAAAAAAGCATTTGCTGTATTCAGAGCAGACTGCTGGTAGGGTAGGCTGAGCTGTGAGAGCAGTCTTACCTGAGCCAGAGCCATATAATCCAGTTGAAAGTCTAAAGTCTTAGTCTCTTGCAACTTTTCTTCTATCCTCAGGCTCAGCCCAGATTAGAGCTCTTGTTCCTTCTCATATTAAGCATGACAGAGCAATGGGTACTCAGCTGGTCTCTTCTGTGGAACATTTCATCATGCATTTCAGACGTCAAGCCGCCAGATACGGTCGGCGAGACGGCCGTACATCTGTCGAGGCTGTGAGAACGCAGAGAAAACAGTGCGGGAGAGTGCATTTTCCCAAATGTGTCTTTAGAAAATTCCTGACCTCGGCAGAAGGTGAAACCAAAGAAACGCAGAGACGAAACTAAAGGTTACCACGGAAAAGTCATTGCAAGTGTTTGTAAGGAAAAAGAATCATTGAACTGTATCACTCGCATACAGAGAATGTCTGTGCAGAGGATTATGGGAGTCAACGCTTTACCTTCCCACTGCGACCCAGAGTAGGCAGGTGAGTAGGACAACAGGGTCACATGGCCTTCGCTCAACTCATACTTACCTGGCAGGGGAGATACCATGATCACGAAGGTGGTTCACCCAGGGTGAGGCCCAGCCATTGCACTGCGGCTGTGCTGACTCCTGCGAATTCCCCAAATGTGGGAATCTCGACTGCATAATTTCTGGTAGTGGGGGACTGCGTTCGCGCTCTTCCCTGATTTTTGAGGTACGTAACGAGAGAGAACTTCTTTTCTGTGGCGTTTCTTAGCAAAACGCAAGAAGGTCACGTCTGACAAAGACAAACAAGAGAGCGAAAGACGTATGAGCAGTCTGTTGCTTCTGCTAAGTTTTTTTGCACGTGGTTCTCAGGGTGAATTTAATCTGAGCATGCCTGTGGTAGGCTGAGCACCATGACTGATGAAACTGCATGTATCTCCAGGTGCCTTTCTTACTGAACGCAGTATGTTTGTTGGATGAGCAGGTGATGAGAGGAAAATGTAAGCATGCTGTGGCTCGCAGGTTCTTATTAAAGGGTAAAGAGTCTCGTTCCTCTTTGCTTCAAAAAAGCATTTGCTGTATTCAGAGCAGACTGCTGGTAGGGTAGGCTGAGCTGTGAGAGCAGTCTTACCTGAGCCAGAGCCATATAATCCAGTTGAAAGTCTAAAGTCTTAGTCCCTTGCAACTTTTCTTCTATCCTCAGCCCAGATTAGAGCTCTTGCTCCTTCTCATATTAAGCATGACAGAGCAATGGGTACTCAGCTGGTCTCTTCTGTGGAACATTTCATCATGCAATTCAGACGTCAAGCCGCCAGATACGGTCGGCGAGACAGCCGTACATCTGTCGAGGCTGTGAGAACGCAGAGAAAACAGTGCGGGAGAGTGCATTTTCCCAAATGTGTCTTTAGAAAATTCCTGACCTCGGCAGAAAGTGAAACCAAAGAAACGCAGAGACGAAACTAAAGGTTACCATGGAAAAGTCATTGCAAGTGTTTGGAAGGAAAAAGAATCATTGAACTGTATCACTCGCATACAGAGAATGTCTGCGCAGAGGATTATGGGAGTCGATGCTTTACCTTCCCACTGCGACCCAGAGTAGGCAGGTGAGTAGGACAACAGGGTCACATGGCCTTCGCTCAACTCATACTTACCTGGCAGGGGAGATACCATGATCACGAAGGTGGTTCACCCAGGGTGAGGCCCAGCCATTGCACTGCGGCTGTGCTGACTCCTGCGAATTCCCCAAATGTGGGAATCTCGACTGCATAATTTCTGGTAGGGGGGGGACTGCGTTCGCGCTCTCCCCTGATTTTTGAGGTACATAACGAGAGAGAACTTCTTTTCTGTGGCGTTTCTTAGCAAAACGCAAGAAGGTCATGTCTGACAAAGACAAACAAGAGAGCGAAAGACGTATGAGCAGTCTGTTGCTTCTGCTAAGTTTTTTTGCACGTGGTTCTCAGGGTGAATTTAATCTGAGCATGCCTGTGGTAGGCTGAGTACCATGACTGATGAAACTGCATGTATCTCCAGGTGCCTTTCTTACTGAACGCAGTATGTTTGTTGGATGAGCAGGTGATGAGAGGAAAATGTAAGCATGCTGTGGCTCGCAGGTTCTTATTAAAGGGTAAAGAGTCTCGTTCCTCTTTGCTTCAAAAAAGCATTTGCTGTATTCAGAGCAGACTGCTGGTAGGGTAGGCTGAGCTGTGAGAGCAGTCTTACCTGAGCCAGAGCCATATAATCCAGTTGAAAGTCTAAAGTCTTAGTCTCTTGCAACTTTTCTTCTATCCTCAGGCTCAGCCCAGATTAGAGCTCTTGCTCCTTCTCATATTAAGTATGACAGAGCAATGGGTACTCAGCTGGTCTCTTCTGTGGAACATTTCATCATGCATTTCAGACGTCAAGCCGCCAGATACGGTCGGCGAGACGGCCGTACATCTGTCGAGGCTGTGAGAACGCAGAGAAAACAGTGCGGGAGAGTGCATTTTCCCAAATGTGTCTTTAGAAAATTCCTGACCTCGGCAGAAAGTGAAACCAAAGAAAAGCAGAGACGAAACTAAAGGTTACCATGGAAAAGTCATTGCAAGTGTTTGGAAGGAAAAAGAATCATTGAACTGTATCACTCGCATACAGAGAATGTCTGCGCAGAGGATTATGGGAGTCAACGCTTTACCTTCCCACTGCGACCCAGAGTAGGCAGGTGAGTAGGACAACAGGGTCACATGGCCTTCGCTCAACTCATACTTACCTGGCAGGGGAGATACCATGATCACGAAGGTGGTTCACCCAGAGTGAGGCCCAGCCATTGCACTGCGGCTGTGCTGACTCCTGCGAATTCCCCAAATGTGGGAATCTCGACTGCATAATTTCTGGTAGTGGGGGACTGCGTTCGTGCTCTCCCCTGATTTTTGAGGTACGTAACGAGAGAGAACTTCTTTTCTGAGGCGTTTCTTAGCAAAACGCAAGAAGGTCACGTCTGACAAAGACAAACAAGAGAGCGAAAGACGTATGAGCAGTCTGTTGCTTCTGCTAAGTTTTTTTGCACGTGGTTCTCAGGGTGAATTTAATCTGAGCATGCCTGTGGTAGGCTGAGTACCATGACTGATGAAACTGCATGTATCTCCAGGTGCCTTTCTTACTGAACGCAGTATGTTTGTTGGATGAGCAGGTGATGAGAGGAAAATGTAAGCATGCTGTGGCTCGCAGGTTCTTATTAAAGGGTAAAGAGTCTCGTTCCTCTTTGCTTCAAAAAAGCATTTGCTGTATTCAGAGCAGACTGCTGGTAGGGTAGGCTGAGCTGTGAGAGCAGTCTTACCTGAGCCAGAGCCATATAATCCAGTTGAAAGTCTAAAGTCTTAGTCTCTTGCAACTTTTCTTCTATCCTCAGGCTCAGCCCAGATTAGAGCTCTTGCTCCTTCTCATATTAAGCATGACAGAGCAATGGGTACTCAGCTGGTCTCTTCTGTGGAACATTTCATCATGCATTTCAGACGTCAAGCCGCCAGATACGGTCGGCGAGACGGCCGTACATCTGTCGAGGCTGTGAGAACGCAGAGAAAACAGTGCGGGAGAGTGCATTTTCCCAAATGTGTCTTTAGAAAATTCCTGACTTCGGCAGAAAGTGAAACCAAAGAAACGCAGAGACGAAACTAAAGGTTACCACGGAAAAGTCATTGCAAGTGTTTGTAAGGAAAAAGAATCATTGAACTGTATCACTCGCATACAGAGAATGTCTGCGCAGAGGATTATGGGAGTCAACGCTTTACCTTCCCACTGCGACCCAGAGTAGGCAGGTGAGTAGGACAACAGGGTCACATGGCCTTCGCTCAACTCATACTTACCTGGCAGGGGAGATACCATGATCACGAAGGTGGTTCACCCAGGGTGAGGCCCAGCCATTGCACTGCGGCTGTGCTGACTCCTGCGAATTCCCCAAATGTGGGAATCTCGACTGCATAATTTCTGGTAGTGGGGGACTGCGTTCGCGCTCTCCCCTGATTTTTGAGGTACGTAACGAGAGAGAACTTCTTTTCTGAGGCGTTTCTTAGCAAAACGCAAGAAGGTCACGTCTGACAAAGACAAACAAGAGAGCGAAAGACGTATGAGCAGTCTGTTGCTTCTGCTAAGTTTTTTTGCACGTGGTTCTCAGGGTGATTTTAATCTGAGCATTTTCTCTCTGTGGCGTTTTTTAGCAAAACGCAAGAAGGTCACGTCTGACAAAGACAAACAAGAGAGCGAAAGACGTGAGCAGTCTGTTGCTTCTGCTAAGTTTTTTTGCACGTGGTTCTCAGGGTGAATTTAATCTGAGCATGCCTGTGGTAGGCTGAGCACCATGACTGATGAAACTGCATGTATCTCCAGGTGCCTTTCTTACTGAACGCAGTATGTTTGTTGGATGAGCAGGTGATGAGAGGAAAATGTAAGCATGCTGTGGCTCGCAGGTTCTTATTAAAGGGTAAAGAGTCTCGTTCCTCTTTGCTTCAAAAAAGCATTTGCTGTATTCAGAGCAGACTGCTGGTAGGGTAGGCTGAGCTGTGAGAGCAGTCTTACCTGAGCCAGAGCCATATAATCCAGTTGAAAGTCTAAAGTCTTAGTCCCTTGCAACTTTTCTTCTATCCTCAGCCCAGATTAGAGCTCTTGCTCCTTCTCATATTAAGCATGACAGAGCAATGGGTACTCAGCTGGTCTCTTCTGTGGAACATTTCATCATGCATTTCAGACGTCAAGCCGCCATATACGGTCGGCGAGATGGCCGTACATCTGTCGAGGCTGTGAGAACGCAGAGAAAACAGTGCGGGAGAGTGCATTTTCCCAAATGTGTCTTTAGAAAATTCCTGACCTCGGCAGAAAGTGAAACCAAAGAAAAGCAGAGACGAAACTAAAGGTTACCATGGAAAAGTCATTGCAAGTGTTTGGAAGGAAAAAGAATCATTGAACTGTATCACTCGCATACAGAGAATGTCTGCGCAGAGGATTATGGGAGTCAACGCTTTACCTTCCCACTGCGACCCAGAGTAGGCAGGTGAGTAGGACAACAGGGTCACATGGCCTTCGCTCAACTCATACTTACCTGGCAGGGGAGATACCATGATCACGAAGGTGGTTCACCCAGGTTGAGGCCCAGCCATTGCACTGCGGCTGTGCTGACTCCCGCGAATTCCCCAAATGTGGGAATCTCGACTGCATAATTTCTGGTAGTGGGGGACTGCGTTCGCGCTCTCCCCTGATTTTTGAGGTACGTAACGAGAGTGAACTTCTTTTCTGTGGCGTTTCTTAGCAAAACGCAAGAAGGTCACGTCTGACAAAGACAAACAAGAGAGCGAAAGACGTATGAGCAGTCTGTTGCTTCTGCTAAGTTTTTTTGCACGTGGTTCTCAGGGTGAATTTAATCGGAGCATGCCTGTGGTAGGCTGAGCACCATGACTGATGAAACTGCATGTATCTCCAGGTGCCTTTCTTACTGAACGCAGTATGTTTGTTGGATGAGCAGGTGATGAGAGGAAAATGTAAGCATGCTGTGGCTCGCAGGTTCTTATTAAAGGGTAAAGAGTCTCGTTCCTCTTTGCTTCAAAAAAGCATTTGCTGTATTCAGAGCAGACTGCTGGTAGGGTAGGCTGAGCTGTGAGAGCAGTCTTACCTGAGCCAGAGCCATATAATCCAGTTGAAAGTCTAAAGTCTTAGTCTCTTGCAACTTTTCTTCTATCCTCAGGCTCAGCCCAGATTAGAGCTCTTGCTCCTTCTCATATTAAGCATGACAGAGCAATGGGTACTCAGCTGGTCTCTTCTGTGGAACATTTCATCATGCATTTCAGACGTCAAGCCGCCAGATACGGTCGGCGAGACGGCCGTACATCTGTCGAGGCTGTGAGAACGCAGAGAAAACAGTGCGGGAGAGTGCATTTTCCCAAATGTGTCTTTAGAAAATTCCTGACCTCGGCAGAAGGTGAAACCAAAGAAACGCAGAGACGAAACTAAAGGTTACCACGGAAAAGTCATTGCAAGTGTTTGTAAGGAAAAAGAATCATTGAACTGTATCACTCGCATACAGAGAATGAATGCGCAGAGGATTATGGGAGTCAACGCTTTACCTTCCCACTGCGACCCAGAGTAGGCAGGTGAGTAGGACAACAGGGTCACATGGCCTTCGCTCAACTCATACTTACCTGGCAGGGGAGATACCATGATCACGAAGGTGGTTCACCCAGGGTGAGGCCCAGCCATTGCACTGCGGCTGTGCTGACTCCTGCGAATTCCCCAAATGTGGGAATCTCGACTGCATAATTTCTGGTAGTGGGGGACTGCGTTCGCGCTCTCCCCTGATTTTTGAGGTATGTAACCAGAGAGAACTTCTTTTCTGTGGCGTTTCTTAGCAAAACGCAAGAAGGTCACGTCTGACAAAGACAAACAAGAGAGCGAAAGACGTATGAGCAGTCTGTTGCTTCTGCTAAGTTTTTTTGCACGTGGTTCTCAGGGTGATTTTAATCTGAGCATTTTCTCTCTGTGGCGTTTTTTAGCAAAACGCAAGAAGGTCACGTCTGACAAAGACAAACAAGAGAGCGAAAGACGTGAGCAGTCTGTTGCTTCTGCTAAGTTTTTTTGCACGTGGTTCTCAGGGTGAATTTAATCTGAGCATGCCTGTGGTAGGCTGAGCACCATGACTGATGAAACTGCATGTATCTCCAGGTGCCTTTCTTACTGAACGCAGTATGTTTGTTGGATGAGCAGGTGATGAGAGGAAAATGTAAGCATGCTGTGGCTCGCAGGTTCTTATTAAAGGGTAAAGAGTCTCGTTCCTCTTTGCTTCAAAAAAGCATTTGCTGTATTCAGAGCAGACTGCTGGTAGGGTAGGCTGAGCTGTGAGAGCAGTCTTACCTGAGCCAGAGCCATATAATCCAGTTGAAAGTCTAAAGTCTTAGTCCCTTGCAACTTTTCTTCTATCCTCAGCCCAGATTAGAGCTCTTGCTCCTTCTCATATTAAGCATGACAGAGCAATGGGTACTCAGCTGGTCTCTTCTGTGGAACATTTCATCATGCATTTCAGACGTCAAGCCGCCATATACGGTCGGCGAGACGGCCGTACATCTGTCGAGGCTGTGAGAACGCAGAGAAAACAGTGCGGGAGAGTGCATTTTCCCAAATGTGTCTTTAGAAAATTCCTGACCTCGGCAGAAAGTGAAACCAAAGAAAAGCAGAGACGAAACTAAAGGTTACCATGGAAAAGTCATTGCAAGTGTTTGGAAGGAAAAAGAATCATTGAACTGTATCACTCGCATACAGAGAATGTCTGCGCAGAGGATTATGGGAGTCAACGCTTTACCTTCCCACTGCGACCCAGAGTAGGCAGGTGAGTAGGACAACAGGGTCACATGGCCTTCGCTCAACTCATACTTACCTGGCAGGGGAGATACCATGATCACGAAGGTGGTTCACCCAGGTTGAGGCCCAGCCATTGCACTGCGGCTGTGCTGACTCCCGCGAATTCCCCAAATGTGGGAATCTCGACTGCATAATTTCTGGTAGTGGGGGACTGCGTTCGCGCTCTCCCCTGATTTTTGAGGTACGTAACGAGAGTGAACTTCTTTTCTGTGGCGTTTCTTAGCAAAACGCAAGAAGGTCACGTCTGACAAAGACAAACAAGAGAGCGAAAGACGTATGAGCAGTCTGTTGCTTCTGCTAAGTTTTTTTGCACGTGGTTCTCAGGGTGAATTTAATCGGAGCATGCCTGTGGTAGGCTGAGCACCATGACTGATGAAACTGCATGTATCTCCAGGTGCCTTTCTTACTGAACGCAGTATGTTTGTTGGATGAGCAGGTGATGAGAGGAAAATGTAAGCATGCTGTGGCTCGCAGGTTCTTATTAAAGGGTAAAGAGTCTCGTTCCTCTTTGCTTCAAAAAAGCATTTGCTGTATTCAGAGCAGACTGCTGGTAGGGTAGGCTGAGCTGTGAGAGCAGTCTTACCTGAGCCAGAGCCATATAATCCAGTTGAAAGTCTAAAGTCTTAGTCTCTTGCAACTTTTCTTCTATCCTCAGGCTCAGCCCAGATTAGAGCTCTTGCTCCTTCTCATATTAAGCATGACAGAGCAATGGGTACTCAGCTGGTCTCTTCTGTGGAACATTTCATCATGCATTTCAGACGTCAAGCCGCCAGATACGGTCGGCGAGACGGCCGTACATCTGTCGAGGCTGTGAGAACGCAGAGAAAACAGTGCGGGAGAGTGCATTTTCCCAAATGTGTCTTTAGAAAATTCCTGACCTCGGCAGAAGGTGAAACCAAAGAAACGCAGAGACGAAACTAAAGGTTACCACGGAAAAGTCATTGCAAGTGTTTGTAAGGAAAAAGAATCATTGAACTGTATCACTCGCATACAGAGAATGTCTGCGCAGAGGATTATGGGAGTCAACGCTTTACCTTCCCACTGCGACCCAGAGTAGGCAGGTGAGTAGGACAACAGGATCACATGGCCTTCGCTCAACTCATACTTACCTGGCAGGGGAGATACCATGATCACGAAGGTGGTTCACCCAGGGTGAGGCCCAGCCATTGCACTGCGGCTGTGCTGACTTCTGCGAATTCCCCAAATGTGGGAATCTCGACTGCATGATTTCTGGTAGTGGGGGACTGCGTTCGCGCTCTCCCCTGATTTTTGAGGTACGTAACGAGAGAGAACTTCTTTTCTGTGGCGTTTCTTAGCAAAACGCAAGAAGGTCACGTCTGACAAAGACAAACAAGAGAGCGAAAGACGTATGAGCAGTCTGTTGCTTCTGCTAAGTTTTTTTGCACGTGGTTCTCAGGGTGATTTTAATCTGAGCATTTTCTCTCTGTGGCGTTTTTTAGCAAAACGCAAGAAGGTCACGTCTGACAAAGACAAACAAGAGAGCGAAAGACGTGAGCAGTCTGTTGCTTCTGCTAAGTTTTTTTGCACGTGGTTCTCAGGGTGAATTTAATCTGAGCATGCCTGTGGTAGGCTGAGCACCATGACTGATGAAACTGCATGTATCTCCAGGTGCCTTTCTTACTGAACGCAGTATGTTTGTTGGATGAGCAGGTGATGAGAGGAAAATGTAAGCATGCTGTGGCTCGCAGGTTCTTATTAAAGGGTAAAGAGTCTCGTTCCTCTTTGCTTCAAAAAAGCATTTGCTGTATTCAGAGCAGACTGCTGGTAGGGTAGGCTGAGCTGTGAGAGCAGTCTTACCTGAGCCAGAGCCATATAATCCAGTTGAAAGTCTAAAGTCTTAGTCCCTTGCAACTTTTCTTCTATCCTCAGCCCAGATTAGAGCTCTTGCTCCTTCTCATATTAAGCATGACAGAGCAATGGGTACTCAGCTGGTCTCTTCTGTGGAACATTTCATCATGCAATTCAGACGTCAAGCCGCCAGATACGGTCGGCGAGACGGCCGTACATCTGTCGAGGCTGTGAGAACGCAGAGAAAACAGTGCGGGAGAGTGCATTTTCCCAAATGTGTCTTTAGAAAATTCCTGACCTCGGCAGAAAGTGAAACCAAAGAAACGCAGAGACGAAACTAAAGGTTACCATGGAAAAGTCATTGCAAGTGTTTGGAAGGAAAAAGAATCATTGAACTGTATCACTCGCATACAGAGAATGTCTGCGCAGAGGATTATGGGAGTCGATGCTTTACCTTCCCACTGCGACCCAGAGTAGGCAGGTGAGTAGGACAACAGGGTCACATGGCCTTCGCTCAACTCATACTTACCTTGCAGAGGAGATACCATGATCACGAAGGTGGTTCACCCAGGGTGAGGCCCAGCCATTGCACTGCGGCTGTGCTGACTCCTGCGAATTCCCCAAATGTGGGAATCTCGACTGCATAATTTCTGGTAATGGGGGACTGCGTTCGCGCTCTCCCCTGATTTTTGAGGTACGTAACGAGAGAGAACTTCTTTTCTGTGGCGTTTCTTAGCAAAACGCAAGAAGGTCACGTCTGACAAAGACAAACAAGAGAGCGAAAGACGTATGAGCAGTCTGTTGCTTCTGCTAAGTTTTTTTGCACGTGGTTCTCAGGGTGAATTTAATCTGAGCATGCCTGTGGTAGGCTGAGTACCATGACTGATGAAACTGCATGTATCTCCAGGTGCCTTTCTTACTGAACGCAGTATGTTTGTTGGATGAGCAAGTGATGAGAGGAAAATGTAAGCATGCTGTGGCTCGCAGGTTCTTATTAAAGGGTAAAGAGTCTCGTTCCTCTTTGCTTCAAAAAAGCATTTGCTGTATTCAGAGCAGACTGCTGGTAGGGTAGGCTGAGCTGTGAGAGCAGTCTTACCTGAGCCAGAGCCATATAATCCAGTTGAAAGTCTAAAGTCTTAGTCTCTTGCAACTTTTCTTCTATCCTCAGGCTCAGCCCAGATTAGAGCTCTTGCTCCTTCTCATATTAAGCATGACAGAGCAATGGGTACTCAGCTGGTCTCTTCTGTGGAACATTTCATCATGCATTTCAGACGTCAAGCCGCCAGATACGGTCGGCGAGACGGCCGTACATCTGTCGAGGCTGTGAGAACGCAGAGAAAACAGTGCGGGAGAGTGCATTTTCCCAAATGTGTCTTTAGAAAATTCCTGACCTCGGCAGAAAGTGAAACCAAAGAAACGCAGAGACGAAACTAAAGGTTACCATGGAAAAGTCATTGCAAGTGTTTGGAAGGAAAAAGAATCATTGAACTGTATCACTCGCATACAGAGAATGTCTGCGCAGAGGATTATGGGAGTCAACGCTTTACCTTCCCACTGCGACCCAGAGTAGGCAGGTGAGTAGGACAACAGGGTCACATGGCCTTCGCTCAACTCATACTTACCTGGCAGGGGAGATACCATGATCACGGAGGTGGTTCACCCAGGGTGAGGCCCAGCCATTGCACTGCGGCTGTGCTGACTCCTGCGAATTCCCCAAATGTGGGAATCTCGACTGCATAATTTCTGGTAGTGGGGGACTGCGTTCGCGCTCTCCCCTGATTTTTGAGGTACGTAACGAGAGAGAACTTCTTTTCTGAGGCGTTTCTTAGCAAAACGCAAGAAGGTCACGTCTGACAAAGACAAACAAGAGAGCGAAAGACGTATGAGCAGTCTGTTGCTTCTGCTAAGTTTTTTTGCACGTGGTTCTCAGGGTGAATTTAATCTGAGCATGCCTGTGGTAGGCTGAGTACCATGACTGATGAAACTGCATGTATCTCCAGGTGCCTTTCTTACTGAACGCAGTATGTTTGTTGGATGAGCAGGTGATGAGAGGAAAATGTAAGCATGCTGTGGCTCGCAGGTTCTTATTAAAGGGTAAAGAGTCTCGTTCCTCTTTGCTTCAAAAAAGCATTTGCTGTATTCAGAGCAGACTGCTGGTAGGGTAGGCTGAGCTGTGAGAGCAGTCTTACCTGAGCCAGAGCCATATAATCCAGTTGAAAGTCTAAAGTCTTAGTCTCTTGCAACTTTTCTTCTATCCTCAGGCTCAGCCCAGATTAGAGCTTTTGCTCCTTCTCATATTAAGCATGACAGAGCAATGGGTACTGAGCTGGTCTCTTCTGTGGAACATTTCATCATGCATTTCAGACGTCAAGCCGCCAGATACGGTCGGCGAGACGGCCGTACATCTGTCGAGGCTGTGAGAACGCAGAGAAAACAGTGCGGGAGAGTGCATTTTCCCAAATGTGTCTTTAAGAAAATTCCTGACCTCGGCAGAAGGTGAAACCAAAGAAACGCAGAGACGAAACTAAAGGTTACCACGGAAAAGTCATTGCAAGTGTTTGGAAGGAAAAAGAATCATTGAACTGTATCACTCGCATACAGAGAATGTCTGCGCAGAGGATTATGGGAGTCAAGGCTTTACCTTCCCACTGCGACCCAGAGTAGGCAGGTGAGTAGGACAACAGGGTCACATGGCCTTCGCTCAACTCATACTTACCTGGCAGGGGAGATACCATGATCACGAAGGTGGTTCACCCAGGGTGAGGCCCAGCCATTGCACTGCGGCTGTGCTGACTCCTGCGAATTCCCCAAATGTGGGAATCTCGACTGCATAATTTCTGGTAGTGGGGGACTGCGTTCGCGCTCTCCCCTGATTTTTGAGGTACGTAACGAGAGAGAACTTCTTTTCTGTGGCGTTTCTTAGCAAAATGCAAGAAGGTCACGTCTGACAAAGACAAACAAGAGAGCGAAAGACGTATGAGCAGTCTGTTGCTTCTGCTAAGTTTTTTTGCACGTGGTTCTCAGGGTGATTTTAATCTGAGCATTTTCTCTCTGTGGCGTTTTTTAGCAAAACGCAAGAAGGTCACGTCTGACAAAGACAAACAAGAGAGCGAAAGACGTGAGCAGTCTGTTGCTTCTGCTAAGTTTTTTTGCACGTGGTTCTCAGGGTGAATTTAATCGGAGCATGCCTGTGGTAGGCTGAGCAGCATGACTGATGAAACTGCATGTATCTCCAGGTGCCTTTCTTACTGAACGCAGTATGTTTGTTGGATGAGCAGGTGATGAGAGGAAAATGTAAGCATGCTGTGGCTCGCAGGTTCTTATTAAAGGGTAAAGAGTCTCGTTCCTCTTTGCTTCAAAAAAGCATTTGCTGTATTCAGAGCAGACTGCTGGTAGGGTAGGCTGAGCTGTGAGAGCAGTCTTACCTGAGCCAGAGCCATATAATCCAGTTGAAAGTCTAAAGTCTTAGTCTCTTGCAACTTTTCTTCTATCCTCAGGCTCAGCCCAGATTAGAGCTCTTGCTCCTTCTCATATTAAGCATGACAGAGCAATGGGTACTCAGCTGGTCTCTTCTGTGGAACATTTCATCATGCATTTCAGACGTCAAGCCGCCAGATACGGTCGGCGAGACGGCCGTACATCTGTCGAGGCTGTGAGAACGCAGAGAAAACAGTGCGGGAGAGTGCATTTTCCCAAATGTGTCTTTAGAAAATTCCTGACCTCGGCAGAAAGTGAAACCAAAGAAACGCAGAGACGAAACTAAAGGTTACCATGGAAAAGTCATTGCAAGTGTTTGGAAGGAAAAAGAATCATTGAACTGTATCACTCGCATACAGAGAATGTCTGCGCAGAGGATTATGGGAGTCAACGCTTTACCTTCCCACTGCGACCCAGAGTAGGCAGGTGAGTAGGACAACAGGGTCACATGGCCTTCGCTCAACTCATACTTACCTGGCAGGGGAGATACCATGATCACGAAGGTGGTTCACCCAGGGTGAGGCCCAGCCATTGCACTGCGGCTGTGCTGACTCCTGCGAATTCCCCAAATGTGGGAATCTCGACTGCATAATTTCTGGTAGTGGGGGACTGCGTTCGCGCTCTCCCCTGATTTTTGAGGTACGTAACAAGAGAGAACTTCTTTTCTGAGGCGTTTTTTAGCAAAACGCAAGAAGGTCATGTCTGACAAAGACAAACAAGAGAGCGAAAGACGTATGAGCAGTCTGTTGCTTCTGCTAAGTTTTTTTGCACGTGGTTCTCAGGGTGAATTTAATCTGAGCATGCCTGTGGTAGGCTGAGTACCATGACTGATGAAACTGCATGTATCTCCAGGTGCCTTTCTTACTGAACGCAGTATGTTTGTTGGATGAGCAGGTGATGAGAGGAAAATGTAAGCATGCTGTGGCTCGCAGGTTCTTATTAAAGGGTAAAGAGTCTCGTTCCTCTTTGCTTCAAAAAAGCATTTGCTGTATTCAGAGCAGACTGCTGGTAGGGTAGGCTGAGCTGTGAGAGCAGTCTTACCTGAGCCAGAGCCATATAATCCAGTTGAAAGTCTAAAGTCTTAGTCTCTTGCAACTTTTCTTCTATCCTCAGGCTCAGCCCAGATTAGAGCTTTTGCTCCTTCTCATATTAAGCATGACAGAGCAATGGGTACTGAGCTGGTCTCTTCTGTGGAACATTTCATCATGCATTTCAGACGTCAAGCCGCCAGATACGGTCGGCGAGACGGCCGTACATCTGTCGAGGCTGTGAGAACGCAGAGAAAACAGTGCGGGAGAGTGCATTTTCCCAAATGTGTCTTTAAGAAAATTCCTGACCTCGGCAGAAGGTGAAACCAAAGAAACGCAGAGACGAAACTAAAGGTTACCACGGAAAAGTCATTGCAAGTGTTTGGAAGGAAAAAGAATCATTGAACTGTATCACTCGCATACAGAGAATGTCTGCGCAGAGGATTATGGGAGTCAAGGCTTTACCTTCCCACTGCGACCCAGAGTAGGCAGGTGAGTAGGACAACAGGGTCACATGGCCTTCGCTCAACTCATACTTACCTGGCAGGGGAGATACCATGATCACGAAGGTGGTTCACCCAGGGTGAGGCCCAGCCATTGCACTGCGGCTGTGCTGACTCCTGCGAATTCCCCAAATGTGGGAATCTCGACTGCATAATTTCTGGTAGTGGGGGACTGCGTTCGCGCTCTCCCCTGATTTTTGAGGTACGTAACGAGAGAGAACTTCTTTTCTGTGGCGTTTCTTAGCAAAATGCAAGAAGGTCACGTCTGACAAAGACAAACAAGAGAGCGAAAGACGTATGAGCAGTCTGTTGCTTCTGCTAAGTTTTTTTGCACGTGGTTCTCAGGGTGATTTTAATCTGAGCATTTTCTCTCTGTGGCGTTTTTTAGCAAAACGCAAGAAGGTCACGTCTGACAAAGACAAACAAGAGAGCGAAAGACGTGAGCAGTCTGTTGCTTCTGCTAAGTTTTTTTGCACGTGGTTCTCAGGGTGAATTTAATCGGAGCATGCCTGTGGTAGGCTGAGCAGCATGACTGATGAAACTGCATGTATCTCCAGGTGCCTTTCTTACTGAACGCAGTATGTTTGTTGGATGAGCAGGTGATGAGAGGAAAATGTAAGCATGCTGTGGCTCGCAGGTTCTTATTAAAGGGTAAAGAGTCTCGTTCCTCTTTGCTTCAAAAAAGCATTTGCTGTATTCAGAGCAGACTGCTGGTAGGGTAGGCTGAGCTGTGAGAGCAGTCTTACCTGAGCCAGAGCCATATAATCCAGTTGAAAGTCTAAAGTCTTAGTCTCTTGCAACTTTTCTTCTATCCTCAGGCTCAGCCCAGATTAGAGCTCTTGCTCCTTCTCATATTAAGCATGACAGAGCAATGGGTACTCAGCTGGTCTCTTCTGTGGAACATTTCATCATGCATTTCAGACGTCAAGCCGCCAGATACGGTCGGCGAGACGGCCGTACATCTGTCGAGGCTGTGAGAACGCAGAGAAAACAGTGCGGGAGAGTGCATTTTCCCAAATGTGTCTTTAGAAAATTCCTGACCTCGGCAGAAAGTGAAACCAAAGAAACGCAGAGACGAAACTAAAGGTTACCATGGAAAAGTCATTGCAAGTGTTTGGAAGGAAAAAGAATCATTGAACTGTATCACTCGCATACAGAGAATGTCTGCGCAGAGGATTATGGGAGTCAACGCTTTACCTTCCCACTGCGACCCAGAGTAGGCAGGTGAGTAGGACAACAGGGTCACATGGCCTTCGCTCAACTCATACTTACCTGGCAGGGGAGATACCATGATCACGAAGGTGGTTCACCCAGGGTGAGGCCCAGCCATTGCACTGCGGCTGTGCTGACTCCTGCGAATTCCCCAAATGTGGGAATCTCGACTGCATAATTTCTGGTAGTGGGGGACTGCGTTCGCGCTCTCCCCTGATTTTTGAGGTACGTAACAAGAGAGAACTTCTTTTCTGAGGCGTTTTTTAGCAAAACGCAAGAAGGTCATGTCTGACAAAGACAAACAAGAGAGCGAAAGACGTATGAGCAGTCTGTTGCTTCTGCTAAGTTTTTTTGCACGTGGTTCTCAGGGTGAATTTAATCTGAGCATGCCTGTGGTAGGCTGAGTACCATGACTGATGAAACTGCATGTATCTCCAGGTGCCTTTCTTACTGAACGCAGTATGTTTGTTGGATGAGCAGGTGATGAGAGGAAAATGTAAGCATGCTGTGGCTCGCAGGTTCTTATTAAAGGGTAAAGAGTCTCGTTCCTCTTTGCTTCAAAAAAGCATTTGCTGTATTCAGAGCAGACTGCTGGTAGGGTAGGCTGAGCTGTGAGAGCAGTCTTACCTGAGCCAGAGCCATATAATCCAGTTGAAAGTCTAAAGTCTTAGTCTCTTGCAACTTTTCTTCTATCCTCAGGCTCAGCCCAGATTAGAGCTTTTGCTCCTTCTCATATTAAGCATGACAGAGCAATGGGTACTGAGCTGGTCTCTTCTGTGGAACATTTCATCATGCATTTCAGACGTCAAGCCGCCAGATACGGTCGGCGAGACGGCCGTACATCTGTCGAGGCTGTGAGAACGCAGAGAAAACAGTGCGGGAGAGTGCATTTTCCCAAATGTGTCTTTAGAAAATTCCTGACCTCGGCAGAAGGTGAAACCAAAGAAACGCAGAGACGAAACTAAAGGTTACCACGGAAAAGTCATTGCAAGTGTTTGGAAGGAAAAAGAATCATTGAACTGTATCACTCGCATACAGAGAATGAATGCGCAGAGGATTATGGGAGTCAAGGCTTTACCTTCCCACTGCGACCTAGAGTAGGCAGGTGAGTAGGACAACAGGGTCACATGGCCTTCGCTCAACTCATACTTACCTGGCAGGGGAGATACCATGATCACGAAGGTGGTTCACCCAGGGTGAGGCCCAGCCATTGCACTGCGGCTGTGCTGACTCCTGCGAATTCCCCAAATGTGGGAATCTCGACTGCATAATTTCTGGTAGTGGGGGACTGTGTTCGCGCTCTCCCCTGATTTTTGAGGTACGTAACGAGAGAGAACTTCTTTTCTGTGGCGTTTCTTAGCAAAACGCAAGAAGGTCACGTCTGACAAAGACAAACAAGAGAGCGAAAGACGTATGAGCAGTCTGTTGCTTCTGCTAAGTTTTTTTGCACGTGGTTCTCAGGGTGAATTTAATCGGAGCATGCCTGTGGTAGGCTGAGCACCATGACTGATGAAACTGCATGTATCTCCAGGTGCCTTTCTTACTGAACGCAGTATGTTTGTTGGATGAGCAGGTGATGAGAGGAAAATGTAAGCATGCTGTGGCTCGCAGGTTCTTATTAAAGGGTAAAGAGTCTCGTTCCTCTTTGCTTCAAAAAAGCATTTGCTGTATTCAGAGCAGACTGCTGGTAGGGTAGGCTGAGCTGTGAGAGCAGTCTTACCTGAGCCAGAGCCATATAATCCAGTTGAAAGTCTAAAGTCTTAGTCTCTTGCAACTTTTCTTCTATCCTCAGGCTCAGCCCAGATTAGAGCTCTTGCTCCTTCTCATATTAAGCATGACAGAGCAATGGGTACTCAGCTGGTCTCTTCTGTGGAACATTTCATCATGCATTTCAGACGTCAAGCCGCCAGATACGGTCGGCGAGACGGCCGTACATCTGTCGAGGCTGTGAGAACGCAGAGAAAACAGTGCGGGAGAGTGCATTTTCCCAAATGTGTCTTTAGAAAATTCCTGACCTCGGCAGAAGGTGAAACCAAAGAAACGCAGAGAGGAAACTAAAGGTTACCACGGAAAAGTCATTGCAAGTGTTTGGAAGGAAAAAGAATCATTGAACTGTATCACTCGCATACAGAGAATGTCTGCGCAGAGGATTATGGGAGTCAACGCTTTACCTTCCCACTGCGACCCAGAGTAGGCAGGTGAGTAGGACAACAGGGTCACATGGCCTTCGCTCAACTCATACTTACCTGGCAGGGGAGATACCATGATCACGAAGGTGGTTCACCCAGGGTGAGGCCCAGCCATTGCACTGCGGCTGTGCTGACTCCTGCGAATTCCCCAAATGGGGGAATCTCGACTGCATAATTTCTGGTAGTGGGGGACTGCGTTCGCGCTCTCCTCTGATTTTTGAGGTACGTAACGAGAGAGAACTTCTTTTCTGTGGCGTTTCTTAGCAAAACGCAAGAAGGTCACGTCTGACAAAGACAAACAAGACAGCGAAAGACATATGAGCAGTCTGTTGCTTCTGCTAAGTTTTTTTGCACGTGGTTCTCAGGGTGAATTTAATCGGAGCATGCCTGTGGTAGGCTGAGCACCATGACTGATGAAACTGCATGTATCTCCAGGTGCCTTTCTTACTGAACGCAGTATGTTTGTTGGATGAGCAGGTGATGAGAGGAAAATGTAAGCATGCTGTGGCTCGCAGGTTCTTATTAAAGGGTAAAGAGTCTCGTTCCTCTTTGCTTCAAAAAAGCATTTGCTGTATTCAGAGCAGACTGCTGGTAGGGTAGGCTGAGCTGTGAGAGCAGTCTTACCTGAGCCAGAGCCATATAATCCAGTTGAAAGTCTAAAGTCTTAGTCTCTTGCAACTTTTCTTCTATCCTCAGGCTCAGCCCAGATTAGAGCTTTTGCTCCTTCTCATATTAAGCATGACAGAGCAATGGGTACTGAGCTGGTCTCTTCTGTGGAACATTTCATCATGCATTTCAGACGTCAAGCCGCCAGATACGGTCGGCGAGACGGCCGTACATCTGTCGAGGCTGTGAGAACGCAGAGAAAACAGTGCGGGAGAGTGCATTTTCCCAAATGTGTCTTTAGAAAATTCCTGACCTCGGCAGAAGGTGAAACCAAAGAAACGCAGAGACGAAACTAAAGGTTACCACGGAAAAGTCATTGCAAGTGTTTGGAAGGAAAAAGAATCATTGAACTGTATCACTCGCATACAGAGAATGTCTGCGCAGAGGATTATGGGAGTCAAGGCTTTACCTTCCCACTGCGACCCAGAGTAGGCAGGTGAGTAGGACAACAGGGTCACATGGCCTTCGCTCAACTCATACTTACCTGGCAGGGGAGATACCATGATCACGAAGGTGGTTCACCCAGGGTGAGGCCCAGCCATTGCACTGCGGCTGTGCTGACTCCTGCGAATTCCCCAAATGTGGGAATCTCGACTGCATAATTTCTGGTAGTGGGGGACTGCGTTCGCGCTCTTCCCTGATTTTTGAGGTACGTAACGAGAGAGAACTTCTTTTCTGAGGCGTTTCTTAGCAAAACGCAAGAAGGTCACGTCTGACAAAGACAAACAAGAGAGCGAAAGACGTATGAGCAGTCTGTTGCTTCTGCTAAGTTTTTTTGCACGTGGTTCTCAGGGTGAATTTAATCTGAGCATGCCTGTGGTAGGCTGAGTACCATGACTGATGAAACTGCATGTATCTCCAGGTGCCTTTCTTACTGAACGCAGTATGTTTGTTGGATGAGCAGGTGATGAGAGGAAAATGTAAGCATGCTGTGGCTCGCAGGTTCTTATTAAAGGGTAAAGAGTCTCGTTCCTCTTTGCTTCAAAAAAGCATTTGCTGTATTCAGAGCAGACTGCTGGTAGGGTAGGCTGAGCTGTGAGAGCAGTCTTACCTGAGCCAGAGCCATATAATCCAGTTGAAAGTCTAAAGTCTTAGTCTCTTGCAACTTTTCTTCTATCCTCAGGCTCTGCCCAGATTAGAGCTCTTGCTCCTTCTCATATTAAGCATGACAGAGCAATGGGTACTCAGCTGGTCTCTTCTGTGGAACATTTCATCATGCATTTCAGACGTCAAGCCGCCAGATACGGTCGGCGAGACGGCCATACATCTGTCGAGGCTGTGAGAACGCAGAGAAAACAGTGCGGGAGAGTGCATTTTCCCAAATGTGTCTTTAGAAAATTCCTGACCTCGGCAGAAGGTGAAACCAAAGAAACGCAGAGACGAAACTAAAGGTTACCACGGAAAAGTCATTGCAAGTGTTTGTAAGGAAAAAGAATCATTGAACTGTATCACTCGCATACAGAGAATGTCTGCGCAGAGGATTATGGGAGTCAACGCTTTACCTTCCCACTGCGACCCAGAGTAGGCAGGTAAGTAGGACAACAGGGTCACATGGCCTTCGCTCAACTCATACTTACCTGGCAGGGGAGATACCATGATCACGAAGGTGGTTCACCCAGGGTGAGGCCCAGCCATTGCACTGCGGCTGTGCTGACTCCTGCGAATTCCCCAAATGTGGGAATCTCGACTGCATAATTTCTGGTAGTGGGGGACTGCGTTCGCGCTCTCCCCTGATTTTTGAGGTATGTAACGAGAGAGAACTTCTTTTCTGTGGCGTTTCTTAGCAAAACGCAAAAAGGTCACGTCTGACAAAGACAAACAAGAGAGCGAAAGACGTATGAGCAGTCTGTTGCTTCTGCTAAGTTTTTTTGCACGTGGTTCTCAGGGTGATTTTAATCTGAGCATTTTCTCTCTGTGGCGTTTTTTAGCAAAACGCAAGAAGGTCACGTCTGACAAAGACAAACAAGAGAGCGAAAGACGTGAGCAGTCTGTTGCTTCTGCTAAGTTTTTTTGCACGTGGTTCTCAGGGTGAATTTAATCTGAGCATGCCTGTGGTAGGCTGAGTACCATGACTGATGAAACTGCATGTATCTCCAGGTGCCTTTCTTACTGAACGCAGTATGTTTGTTGGATGAGCAGGTGATGAGAGGAAAATGTAAGCATGCTGTGGCTCGCAGGTTCTTATTAAAGGGTAAAGAGTCTCGTTCCTCTTTCCTTCAAAAAAGCATTTGCTGTATTCAGAGCAGACTGCTGGTAGGGTAGGCTGAGCTGTGAGAGCAGTCTTACCTGAGCCAGAGCCATATAATCCAGTTGAAAGTCTAAAGTCTTAGTCTCTTGCAACTTTTCTTCTATCCTCAGGCTCAGCCCAGATTAGAGCTTTTGCTCCTTCTCATATTAAGCATGACAGAGCAATGGGTACTGAGCTGGTCTCTTCTGTGGAACATTTCATCATGCATTTCAGACGTCAAGCCGCCAGATACGGTCGGCGAGACGGCCGTACATCTGTCGAGGCTGTGAGAACGCAGAGAAAACAGTGCGGGAGAGTGCATTTTCCCAAATGTGTCTTTAAGAAAATTCCTGACCTCGGCAGAAGGTGAAACCAAAGAAACGCAGAGACGAAACTAAAGGTTACCACGGAAAAGTCATTGCAAGTGTTTGGAAGGAAAAAGAATCATTGAACTGTATCACTCGCATACAGAGAATGTCTGCGCAGAGGATTATGGGAGTCAAGGCTTTACCTTCCCACTGCGACCCAGAGTAGGCAGGTGAGTAGGACAACAGGGTCACATGGCCTTCGCTCAACTCATACTTACCTGGCAGGGGAGATACCATGATCACGAAGGTGGTTCACCCAGGGTGAGGCCCAGCCATTGCACTGCGGCTGTGCTGACTCCTGCGAATTCCCCAAATGTGGGAATCTCGACTGCATAATTTCTGGTAGTGGGGGACTGCGTTCGCGCTCTCCCCTGATTTTTGAGGTACGTAACGAGAGAGAACTTCTTTTCTGTGGCGTTTCTTAGCAAAACGCAAGAAGGTCACGTCTGACAAAGACAAACAAGAGAGCGAAAGACGTATGAGCAGTCTGTTGCTTCTGCTAAGTTTTTTTGCACGTGGTTCTCAGGGTGAATTTAATCGGAGCATGCCTGTGGTAGGCTGAGCACCATGACTGATGAAACTGCATGTATCTCCAGGTGCCTTTCTTACTGAACGCAGTATGTTTGTTGGATGAGCAGGTGATGAGAGGAAAATGTAAGCATGCTGTGGCTCGCAGGTTCTTATTAAAGGGTAAAGAGTCTCGTTCCTCTTTGCTTCAAAAAAGCATTTGCTGTATTCAGAGCAGACTGCTGGTAGGGTAGGCTGAGCTGTGAGAGCAGTCTTACCTGAGCCAGAGCCATATAATCCAGTTGAAAGTCTAAAGTCTTAGTCTCTTGCAACTTTTCTTCTATCCTCAGGCTCAGCCCAGATTAGAGCTCTTGCTCCTTCTCATATTAAGCATGACAGAGCAATGGGTACTCAGCTGGTCTCTTCTGTGGAACATTTCATCATGCATTTCAGACGTCAAGCCGCCAGATACGGTCGGCGAGACGGCCGTACATCTGTCGAGGCTGTGAGAACGCAGAGAAAACAGTGCGGGAGAGTGCATTTTCCCAAATGTGTCTTTAGAAAATTCCTGACCTCGGCAGAAGGTGAAACCAAAGAAACGCAGAGACGAAACTAAAGGTTACCACGGAAAAGTCATTGCAAGTGTTTGTAAGGAAAAAGAATCATTGAACTGTATCACTCGCATACAGAGAATGTCTGCGCAGAGGATTATGGGAGTCAACGCTTTACCTTCCCACTGCGACCCAGAGTAGGCAGGTGAGTAGGACAACAGGGTCACATGGCCTTCGCTCAACTCATACTTACCTGGCAGGGGAGATACCATGATCACGAAGGTGGTTCACCCAGGGTGAGGCCCAGCCATTGCACTGCGGCTGTGCTGACTCCTGCGAATTCCCCAAATGTGGGAATCTCGACTGCATAATTTCTGGTAGTGGGGGACTGCGTTCGCGCTCTCCCCTGATTTTTGAGGTATGTAACGAGAGAGAACTTCTTTTCTGTGGCGTTTCTTAGCAAAACGCAAGAAGGTCACGTCTGACAAAGACAAACAAGAGAGCGAAAGACGTATGAGCAGTCTGTTGCTTCTGCTAAGTTTTTTTGCACGTGGTTCTCAGGGTGATTTTAATCTGAGCATTTTCTCTCTGTGGCGTTTTTTAGCAAAACGCAAGAAGGTCACGTCTGACAAAGACAAACAAGAGAGCGAAAGACGTGAGCAGTCTGTTGCTTCTGCTAAGTTTTTTTGCACGTGGTTCTCAGGGTGAATTTAATCGGAGCATGCCTGTGGTAGGCTGAGCACCATGACTGATGAAACTGCATGTATCTCCAGGTGCCTTTCTTACTGAACGCAGTATGTTTGTTGGATGAGCAGGTGATGAGAGGAAAATGTAAGCATGCTGTGGCTCGCAGGTTCTTATTAAAGGGTAAAGAGTCTCGTTCCTCTTTGCTTCAAAAAAGCATTTGCTGTATTCAGAGCAGACTGCTGGTAGGGTAGGCTGAGCTGTGAGAGCAGTCTTACCTGAGCCAGAGCCATATAATCCAGTTGAAAGTCTAAAGTCTTAGTCTCTTGCAACTTTTCTTCTATCCTCAGGCTCAGCCCAGATTAGAGCTCTTGCTCCTTCTCATATTAAGCATGACAGAGCAATGGGTACTCAGCTGGTCTCTTCTGTGGAACATTTCATCATGCATTTCAGACGTCAAGCCGCCAGATACGGTCGGCGAGACGGCCGTACATCTGTCGAGGCTGTGAGAACGCAGAGAAAACAGTGCGGGAGAGTGCATTTTCCCAAATGTGTCTTTAGAAAATTCCTGACCTCGGCAGAAGGTGAAACCAAAGAAACGCAGAGAGGAAACTAAAGGTTACCACGGAAAAGTCATTGCAAGTGTTTGGAAGGAAAAAGAATCATTGAACTGTATCACTCGCATACAGAGAATGTCTGCGCAGAGGATTATGGGAGTCAACGCTTTACCTTCCCACTGCGACCCAGAGTAGGCAGGTGAGTAGGACAACAGGGTCACATGGCCTTCGCTCAACTCATACTTACCTGGCAGGGGAGATACCATGATCACGAAGGTGGTTCACCCAGGGTGAGGCCCAGCCATTGCACTGCGGCTGTGCTGACTCCTGCGAATTCCCCAAATGTGGGAATCTCGACTGCATAATTTCTGGTAGTGGGGGACTGCGTTCGCGCTCTCCTCTGATTTTTGAGGTACGTAACGAGAGAGAACTTCTTTTCTGTGGCGTTTCTTAGCAAAACGCAAGAAGGTCACGTCTGACAAAGACAAACAAGACAGCGAAAGACATATGAGCAGTCTGTTGCTTCTGCTAAGTTTTTTTGCACGTGGTTCTCAGGGTGAATTTAATCGGAGCATGCCTGTGGTAGGCTGAGCACCATGACTGATGAAACTGCATGTATCTCCAGGTGCCTTTCTTACTGAACGCAGTATGTTTGTTGGATGAGCAGGTGATGAGAGGAAAATGTAAGCATGCTGTGGCTCGCAGGTTCTTATTAAAGGGTAAAGAGTCTCGTTCCTCTTTGCTTCAAAAAAGCATTTGCTGTATTCAGAGCAGACTGCTGGTAGGGTAGGCTGAGCTGTGAGAGCAGTCTTACCTGAGCCAGAGCCATATAATCCAGTTGAAAGTCTAAAGTCTTAGTCTCTTGCAACTTTTCTTCTATCCTCAGGCTCAGCCCAGATTAGAGCTTTTGCTCCTTCTCATATTAAGCATGACAGAGCAATGGGTACTGAGCTGGTCTCTTCTGTGGAACATTTCATCATGCATTTCAGACGTCAAGCCGCCAGATACGGTCGGCGAGACGGCCGTACATCTGTCGAGGCTGTGAGAACGCAGAGAAAACAGTGCGGGAGAGTGCATTTTCCCAAATGTGTCTTTAGAAAATTCCTGACCTCGGCAGAAGGTGAAACCAAAGAAACGCAGAGACGAAACTAAAGGTTACCACGGAAAAGTCATTGCAAGTGTTTGGAAGGAAAAAGAATCATTGAACTGTATCACTCGCATACAGAGAATGTCTGCGCAGAGGATTATGGGAGTCAAGGCTTTACCTTCCCACTGCGACCCAGAGTAGGCAGGTGAGTAGGACAACAGGGTCACATGGCCTTCGCTCAACTCATACTTACCTGGCAGGGGAGATACCATGATCACGAAGGTGGTTCACCCAGGGTGAGGCCCAGCCATTGCACTGCGGCTGTGCTGACTCCTGCGAATTCCCCAAATGTGGGAATCTCGACTGCATAATTTCTGGTAGTGGGGGACTGCGTTCGCGCTCTCCCCTGATTTTTGAGGTATGTAACGAGAGAGAACTTCTTTTCTGTGGCGTTTCTTAGCAAAACGCAAGAAGGTCACGTCTGACAAAGACAAACAAGAGAGCGAAAGACGTATGAGCAGTCTGTTGCTTCTGCTAAGTTTTTTTGCACGTGGTTCTCAGGGTGATTTTAATCTGAGCATTTTCTCTCTGTGGCGTTTTTTAGCAAAACGCAAGAAGGTCACGTCTGACAAAGACAAACAAGAGAGCGAAAGACGTATGAGCAGTCTGTTGCTTCTGCTAAGTTTTTTTGCACGTGGTTCTCAGGGTGAATTTAATCGGAGCATGCCTGTGGTAGGCTGAGCACCATGACTGATGAAACTGCATGTATCTCCAGGTGCCTTTCTTACTGAACGCAGTATGTTTGTTGGATGAGCAGGTGATGAGAGGAAAATGTAAGCATGCTGTGGCTCGCAGGTTCTTATTAAAGGGTAAAGAGTCTCGTTCCTCTTTGCTTCAAAAAAGCATTTGCTGTATTCAGAGCAGACTGCTGGTAGGGTAGGCTGAGCTGTGAGAGCAGTCTTACCTGAGCCAGAGCCATATAATCCAGTTGAAAGTCTAAAGTCTTAGTCTCTTGCAACTTTTCTTCTATCCTCAGGCTCAGCCCAGATTAGAGCTCTTGCTCCTTCTCATATTAAGCATGACAGAGCAATGGGTACTCAGCTGGTCTCTTCTGTGGAACATTTCATCATGCATTTCAGACGTCAAGCCGCCAGATACGGTCGGCGAGACGGCCGTACATCTGTCGAGGCTGTGAGAACGCAGAGAAAACAGTGCGGGAGAGTGCATTTTCCCAAATGTGTCTTTAGAAAATTCCTGACTTCGGCAGAAAGTGAAACCAAAGAAACGCAGAGACGAAACTAAAGGTTACCACGGAAAAGTCATTGCAAGTGTTTGTAAGGAAAAAGAATCATTGAACTGTATCACTCGCATACAGAGAATGAATGCGCAGAGGATTATGGGAGTCAACGCTTTACCTTCCCACTGCGACCCAGAGTAGGCAGGTGAGTAGGACAACAGGGTCACATGGCCTTCGCTCAACTCATACTTACCTGGCAGGGGAGATACCATGATCACGAAGGTGGTTCACCCAGGGTGAGGCCCAGCCATTGCACTGCGGCTGTGCTGACTCCTGCGAATTCCCCAAATGTGGGAATCTCGACTGCATAATTTCTGGTAGTGGGGGACTGCGTTCGCGCTCTCCCCTGATTTTTGAGGTACGTAACGAGAGAGAACTTCTTTTCTGTGGCGTTTCTTAGCAAAACGCAAAAAGGTCACGTCTGACAAAGACAAACAACAGAGCGAAAGACGTATGAGCAGTCTGTTGCTTCTGCTAAGTTTTTTTGCACGTGGTTCTCAGGGTGAATTTAATCGGAGCATGCCTGTGGTAGGCTGAGCACCATGACTGATGAAACTGCATGTATCTCCAGGTGCCTTTCTTACTGAACGCAGTATGTTTGTTGGATGAGCAGGTGATGAGAGGAAAATGTAAGCATGCTGTGGCTCGCACGTTCTTATTAAAGGGTAAAGAGTCTCGTTCCTCTTTGCTTCAAAAAAGCATTTGCTGTATTCAGAGCCGACTGCTGGTAGGGTAGGCTGAGCTGTGAGAGCAGTCTTACCTGAGCCAGAGCCATATAATCCAGTTGAAAGTCTAAAGTCTTAGTCTCTTGCAACTTTTCTTCTATCCTCAGGCTCAGCCCAGATTAGAGCTCTTGCTCCTTCTCATATTAAGCATGACAGAGCAATGGGTACTCAGCTGGTCTCTTCTGTGGAACATTTCATCATGCATTTCAGACGTCAAGCCGCCAGATACGGTCGGCGAGACGGCCGTACATCTGTCGAGGCTGTGAGAACGCAGAGAAAACAGTGCGGGAGAGTGCATTTTCCCAAATGTGTCTTTAGAAAATTCCTGACCTCGGCAGAAGGTGAAACCAAAGAAACGCAGAGACGAAACTAAAGGTTACCACGGAAAAGTCATTGCAAGTGTTTGGAAGGAAAAAGAATCATTGAACTGTATCACTCGCATACAGAGAATGTCTGCGCAGAGGATTATGGGAGTCAACGCTTTACCTTCCCACTGCGACCCAGAGTAGGCAGGTGAGTAGGACAACAGGGTCACATGGCCTTCGCTCAACTCATACTTACCTGGCAGGGGAGATACCATGATCACGAAGGTGGTTCACCCAGGGTGAGACCCAGCCATTGCACTGCGGCTGTGCTGACTCCTGCGAATTCCCCAAATGTGGGAATCTCGACTGCATAATTTCTGGTAGTGGGGGACTGCGTTCGCGCTCTCCCCTGATTTTTGAGGTACGTAACGAGAGAGAACTTCTTTTCTGTGGCGTTTCTTAGCAAAACGCAAGAAGGTCACGTCTGACAAAGACAAACAAGAGAGCGAAAGACGTATGAGCAGTCTGTTGCTTCTGCTAAGTTTTTTTGCACGTGGTTCTCAGGGTGAATTTAATCGGAGCATGCCTGTGGTAGGCTGAGCACCATGACTGATGAAACTGCATGTATCTCCAGGTGCCTTTCTTACTGAACGCAGTATGTTTGTTGGATGAGCAGGTGATGAGAGGAAAATGTAAGCATGCTGTGGCTCGCAGGTTCTTATTAAAGGGTAAAGAGTCTCGTTCCTCTTTGCTTCAAAAAAGCATTTGCTGTATTCAGAGCAGACTGCTGGTAGGGTAGGCTGAGCTGTGAGAGCAGTCTTACCTGAGCCAGAGCCATATAATCCAGTTGAAAGTCTAAAGTCTTAGTCTCTTGCAACTTTTCTTCTATCCTCAGGCTCAGCCCAGATTAGAGCTCTTGCTCCTTCTCATATTAAGCATGACAGAGCAATGGGTACTCAGCTGGTCTCTTCTGTGGAACATTTCATCATGCATTTCAGACGTCAAGCCGCCAGATACGGTCGGCGAGACGGCCGTACATCTGTCGAGGCTGTGAGAACGCAGAGAAAACAGTGCGGGAGAGTGCATTTTCCCAAATGTGTCTTTAGAAAATTCCTGACCTCGGCAGAAGGTGAAACCAAAGAAACGCAGAGAGGAAACTAAAGGTTACCACGGAAAAGTCATTGCAAGTGTTTGGAAGGAAAAAGAATCATTGAACTGTATCACTCGCATACAGAGAATGTCTGCGCAGAGGATTATGGGAGTCAACGCTTTACCTTCCCACTGCGACCCAGAGTAGGCAGGTGAGTAGGACAACAGGGTCACATGGCCTTCGCTCAACTCATACTTACCTGGCAGGGGAGATACCATGATCACGAAGGTGGTTCACCCAGGGTGAGGCCCAGCCATTGCACTGCGGCTGTGCTGACTCCTGCGAATTCCCCAAATGTGGGAATCTCGACTGCATAATTTCTGGTAGTGGGGGACTGCGTTCGCGCTCTCCTCTGATTTTTGAGGTACGTAACGAGAGAGAACTTCTTTTCTGTGGCGTTTCTTAGCAAAACGCAAGAAGGTCACGTCTGACAAAGACAAACAAGACAGCGAAAGACATATGAGCAGTCTGTTGCTTCTGCTAAGTTTTTTTGCACGTGGTTCTCAGGGTGAATTTAATCGGAGCATGCCTGTGGTAGGCTGAGCACCATGACTGATGAAACTGCATGTATCTCCAGGTGCCTTTCTTACTGAACGCAGTATGTTTGTTGGATGAGCAGGTGATGAGAGGAAAATGTAAGCATGCTGTGGCTCGCAGGTTCTTATTAAAGGGTAAAGAGTCTCGTTCCTCTTTGCTTCAAAAAAGCATTTGCTGTATTCAGAGCAGACTGCTGGTAGGGTAGGCTGAGCTGTGAGAGCAGTCTTACCTGAGCCAGAGCCATATAATCCAGTTGAAAGTCTAAAGTCTTAGTCTCTTGCAACTTTTCTTCTATCCTCAGGCTCAGCCCAGATTAGAGCTTTTGCTCCTTCTCATATTAAGCATGACAGAGCAATGGGTACTGAGCTGGTCTCTTCTGTGGAACATTTCATCATGCATTTCAGACGTCAAGCCGCCAGATACGGTCGGCGAGACGGCCGTACATCTGTCGAGGCTGTGAGAACGCAGAGAAAACAGTGCGGGAGAGTGCATTTTCCCAAATGTGTCTTTAGAAAATTCCTGACCTCGGCAGAAGGTGAAACCAAAGAAACGCAGAGACGAAACTAAAGGTTACCACGGAAAAGTCATTGCAAGTGTTTGGAAGGAAAAAGAATCATTGAACTGTATCACTCGCATACAGAGAATGTCTGCGCAGAGGATTATGGGAGTCAAGGCTTTACCTTCCCACTGCGACCCAGAGTAGGCAGGTGAGTAGGACAACAGGGTCACATGGCCTTCGCTCAACTCATACTTACCTGGCAGGGGAGATACCATGATCACGAAGGTGGTTCACCCAGGGTGAGGCCCAGCCATTGCACTGCGGCTGTGCTGACTCCTGCGAATTCCCCAAATGTGGGAATCTCGACTGCATAATTTCTGGTAGTGGGGGACTGCGTTCGCGCTCTCCCCTGATTTTTGAGGTACGTAACGAGAGAGAACTTCTTTTCTGTGGCGTTTCTTAGCAAAACGCAAGAAGGTCACGTCTGACAAAGACAAACAAGAGAGCGAAAGACGTATGAGCAGTCTGTTGCTTCTGCTAAGTTTTTTTGCACGTGGTTCTCAGGGTGAATTTAATCGGAGCATGCCTGTGGTAGGCTGAGCACCATGACTGATGAAACTGCATGTATCTCCAGGTGCCTTTCTTACTGAACGCAGTATGTTTGTTGGATGAGCAGGTGATGAGAGGAAAATGTAAGCATGCTGTGGCTCGCAGGTTCTTATTAAAGGGTAAAGAGTCTCGTTCCTCTTTGCTTCAAAAAAGCATTTGCTGTATTCAGAGCAGACTGCTGGTAGGGTAGGCTGAGCTGTGAGAGCAGTCTTACCTGAGCCAGAGCCATATAATCCAGTTGAAAGTCTAAAGTCTTAGTCTCTTGCAACTTTTCTTCTATCCTCAGGCTCAGCCCAGATTAGAGCTCTTGCTCCTTCTCATATTAAGCATGACAGAGCAATGGGTACTCAGCTGGTCTCTTCTGTGGAACATTTCATCATGCATTTCAGACGTCAAGCCGCCAGATACGGTCGGCGAGACGGCCGTACATCTGTCGAGGCTGTGAGAACGCAGAGAAAACAGTGCGGGAGAGTGCATTTTCCCAAATGTGTCTTTAGAAAATTCCTGACTTCGGCAGAAAGTGAAACCAAAGAAACGCAGAGACGAAACTAAAGGTTACCACGGAAAAGTCATTACAAGTGTTTGTAAGGAAAAAGAATCATTGAACTGTATCACTCGCATACAGAGAATGAATGCGCAGATGATTATGGGAGTCAACGCTTTACCTTCCCACTGCGACCCAGAGTAGGCAGGTGAGTAGGACAACAGGGTCACATGGCCTTCGCTCAACTCATACTTACCTGGCAGGGGAGATACCATGATCACGAAGGTGGTTCACCCAGGGTGAGGCCCAGCCATTGCACTGCGGCTGTGCTGACTCCTGCGAATTCCCCAAATGTGGGAATCTCGACTGCATAATTTCTGGTAGTGGGGGACTGCGTTCGCGCTCTCCCCTGATTTTTGAGGTACGTAACGAGAGAGAACTTCTTTTCTGTGGCGTTTCTTAGCAAAACGCAAAAAGGTCACGTCTGACAAAGACAAACAACAGAGCGAAAGACGTATGAGCAGTCTGTTGCTTCTGCTAAGTTTTTTTGCACGTGGTTCTCAGGGTGAATTTAATCGGAGCATGCCTGTGGTAGGCTGAGCACCATGACTGATGAAACTGCATGTATCTCCAGGTGCCTTTCTTACTGAACGCAGTATGTTTGTTGGATGAGCAGGTGATGAGAGGAAAATGTAAGCATGCTGTGGCTCGCACGTTCTTATTAAAGGGTAAAGAGTCTCGTTCCTCTTTGCTTCAAAAAAGCATTTGCTGTATTCAGAGCCGACTGCTGGTAGGGTAGGCTGAGCTGTGAGAGCAGTCTTACCTGAGCCAGAGCCATATAATCCAGTTGAAAGTCTAAAGTCTTAGTCTCTTGCAACTTTTCTTCTATCCTCAGGCTCAGCCCAGATTAGAGCTCTTGCTCCTTCTCATATTAAGCATGACAGAGCAATGGGTACTCAGCTGGTCTCTTCTGTGGAACATTTCATCATGCATTTCAGACGTCAAGCCGCCAGATACGGTCGGCGAGACGGCCGTACATCTGTCGAGGCTGTGAGAACGCAGAGAAAACAGTGCGGGAGAGTGCATTTTCCCAAATGTGTCTTTAGAAAATTCCTGACCTCGGCAGAAGGTGAAACCAAAGAAACGCAGAGACGAAACTAAAGGTTACCACGGAAAAGTCATTGCAAGTGTTTGTAAGGAAAAAGAATCATTGAACTGTATCACTCGCATACAGAGAATGTCTGCGCAGAGGATTATGGGAGTCAACGCTTTACCTTCCCACTGCGACCCAGAGTAGGCAGGTGAGTAGGACAACAGGGTCACATGGCCTTCGCTCAACTCATACTTACCTGGCAGGGGAGATACCATGATCACGAAGGTGGTTCACCCAGGGTGAGGCCCAGCCATTGCACTGCGGCTGTGCTGACTCCTGCGAATTCCCCAAATGTGGGAATCTCGACTGCATAATTTCTGGTAGTGGGGGACTGCGTTCGCGCTCTCCCCTGATTTTTGAGGTACGTAACGAGAGAGAACTTCTTTTCTGTGGCGTTTCTTAGCAAAACGCAAGAAGGTCACGTCTGACAAAGACAAACAAGAGAGCGAAAGACGTATGAGCAGTCTGTTGCTTCTGCTAAGTTTTTTTGCACGTGGTTCTCAGGGTGAATTTAATCGGAGCATGCCTGTGGTAGGCTGAGCACCATGACTGATGAAACTGCATGTATCTCCAGGTGCCTTTCTTACTGAACGCAGTATGTTTGTTGGATGAGCAGGTGATGAGAGGAAAATGTAAGCATGCTGTGGCTCGCAGGTTCTTATTAAAGGGTAAAGAGTCTCGTTCCTCTTTGCTTCAAAAAAGCATTTGCTGTATTCAGAGCAGACTGCTGGTAGGGTAGGCTGAGCTGTGAGAGCAGTCTTACCTGAGCCAGAGCCATATAATCCAGTTGAAAGTCTAAAGTCTTAGTCTCTTGCAACTTTTCTTCTATCCTCAGGCTCAGCCCAGATTAGAGCTCTTGCTCCTTCTCATATTAAGCATGACAGAGCAATGGGTACTCAGCTGGTCTCTTCTGTGGAACATTTCATCATGCATTTCAGACGTCAAGCCGCCAGATACGGTCGGCGAGACGGCCGTACATCTGTCGAGGCTGTGAGAACGCAGAGAAAACAGTGCGGGAGAGTGCATTTTCCCAAATGTGTCTTTAGAAAATTCCTGACTTCGGCAGAAAGTGAAACCAAAGAAACGCAGAGACGAAACTAAAGGTTACCACGGAAAAGTCATTGCAAGTGTTTGTAAGGAAAAAGAATCATTGAACTGTATCACTCGCATACAGAGAATGAATGCGCAGAGGATTATGGGAGTCAACGCTTTACCTTCCCACTGCGACCCAGAGTAGGCAGGTGAGTAGGACAACAGGGTCACATGGCCTTCGCTCAACTCATACTTACCTGGCAGGGGAGATACCATGATCACGAAGGTGGTTCACCCAGGGTGAGGCCCAGCCATTGCACTGCGGCTGTGCTGACTCCTGCGAATTCCCCAAATGTGGGAATCTCGACTGCATAATTTCTGGTAGTGGGGGACTGCGTTCGCGCTCTCCCCTGATTTTTGAGGTACGTAACGAGAGAGAACTTCTTTTCTGTGGCGTTTCTTAGCAAAACGCAAGAAGGTCACGTCTGACAAAGACAAACAAGAGAGCGAAAGACGTATGAGCAGTCTGTTGCTTCTGCTAAGTTTTTTTGCACGTGGTTCTCAGGGTGAATTTAATCGGAGCATGCCTGTGGTAGGCTGAGCACCATGACTGATGAAACTGCATGTATCTCCAGGTGCCTTTCTTACTGAACGCAGTATGTTTGTTGGATGAGCAGGTGATGAGAGGAAAATGTAAGCATGCTGTGGCTCGCAGGTTCTTATTAAAGGGTAAAGAGTCTCGTTCCTCTTTGCTTCAAAAAAGCATTTGCTGTATTCAGAGCAGACTGCTGGTAGGGTAGGCTGAGCTGTGAGAGCAGTCTTACCTGAGCCAGAGCCATATAATCCAGTTGAAAGTCTAAAGTCTTAGTCTCTTGCAACTTTTCTTCTATCCTCAGGCTCAGCCCAGATTAGAGCTCTTGCTCCTTCTCATATTAAGCATGACAGAGCAATGGGTACTCAGCTGGTCTCTTCTGTGGAACATTTCATCATGCATTTCAGACGTCAAGCCGCCAGATACGGTCGGCGAGACGGCCGTACATCTGTCGAGGCTGTGAGAACGCAGAGAAAACAGTGCGGGAGAGTGCATTTTCCCAAATGTGTCTTTAGAAAATTCCTGACCTCGGCAGAAGGTGAAACCAAAGAAACGCAGAGAGGAAACTAAAGGTTACCACGGAAAAGTCATTGCAAGTGTTTGGAAGGAAAAAGAATCATTGAACTGTATCACTCGCATACAGAGAATGTCTGCGCAGAGGATTATGGGAGTCAACGCTTTACCTTCCCACTGCGACCCAGAGTAGGCAGGTGAGTAGGACAACAGGGTCACATGGCCTTCGCTCAACTCATACTTACCTGGCAGGGGAGATACCATGATCACGAAGGTGGTTCACCCAGGGTGAGGCCCAGCCATTGCACTGCGGCTGTGCTGACTCCTGCGAATTCCCCAAATGTGGGAATCTCGACTGCATAATTTCTGGTAGTGGGGGACTGCGTTCGCGCTCTCCTCTGATTTTTGAGGTACGTAACGAGAGAGAACTTCTTTTCTGTGGCGTTTCTTAGCAAAACGCAAGAAGGTCACGTCTGACAAAGACAAACAAGACAGCGAAAGACATATGAGCAGTCTGTTGCTTCTGCTAAGTTTTTTTGCACGTGGTTCTCAGGGTGAATTTAATCGGAGCATGCCTGTGGTAGGCTGAGCACCATGACTGATGAAACTGCATGTATCTCCAGGTGCCTTTCTTACTGAACGCAGTATGTTTGTTGGATGAGCAGGTGATGAGAGGAAAATGTAAGCATGCTGTGGCTCGCAGGTTCTTATTAAAGGGTAAAGAGTCTCGTTCCTCTTTGCTTCAAAAAAGCATTTGCTGTATTCAGAGCAGACTGCTGGTAGGGTAGGCTGAGCTGTGAGAGCAGTCTTACCTGAGCCAGAGCCATATAATCCAGTTGAAAGTCTAAAGTCTTAGTCTCTTGCAACTTTTCTTCTATCCTCAGGCTCAGCCCAGATTAGAGCTTTTGCTCCTTCTCATATTAAGCATGACAGAGCAATGGGTACTGAGCTGGTCTCTTCTGTGGAACATTTCATCATGCATTTCAGACGTCAAGCCGCCAGATACGGTCGGCGAGACGGCCGTACATCTGTCGAGGCTGTGAGAACGCAGAGAAAACAGTGCGGGAGAGTGCATTTTCCCAAATGTGTCTTTAGAAAATTCCTGACCTCGGCAGAAGGTGAAACCAAAGAAACGCAGAGACGAAACTAAAGGTTACCACGGAAAAGTCATTGCAAGTGTTTGGAAGGAAAAAGAATCATTGAACTGTATCACTCGCATACAGAGAATGTCTGCGCAGAGGATTATGGGAGTCAAGGCTTTACCTTCCCACTGCGACCCAGAGTAGGCAGGTGAGTAGGACAACAGGGTCACATGGCCTTCGCTCAACTCATACTTACCTGGCAGGGGAGATACCATGATCACGAAGGTGGTTCACCCAGGGTGAGGCCCAGCCATTGCACTGCGGCTGTGCTGACTCCTGCGAATTCCCCAAATGTGGGAATCTCGACTGCATAATTTCTGGTAGTGGGGGACTGCGTTCGCGCTCTCCCCTGATTTTTGAGGTACGTAACGAGAGAGAACTTCTTTTCTGTGGCGTTTCTTAGCAAAACGCAAGAAGGTCACGTCTGACAAAGACAAACAAGAGAGCGAAAGACGTATGAGCAGTCTGTTGCTTCTGCTAAGTTTTTTTGCACGTGGTTCTCAGGGTGAATTTAATCGGAGCATGCCTGTGGTAGGCTGAGCACCATGACTGATGAAACTGCATGTATCTCCAGGTGCCTTTCTTACTGAACGCAGTATGTTTGTTGGATGAGCAGGTGATGAGAGGAAAATGTAAGCATGCTGTGGCTCGCAGGTTCTTATTAAAGGGTAAAGAGTCTCGTTCCTCTTTGCTTCAAAAAAGCATTTGCTGTATTCAGAGCAGACTGCTGGTAGGGTAGGCTGAGCTGTGAGAGCAGTCTTACCTGAGCCAGAGCCATATAATCCAGTTGAAAGTCTAAAGTCTTAGTCTCTTGCAACTTTTCTTCTATCCTCAGGCTCAGCCCAGATTAGAGCTCTTGCTCCTTCTCATATTAAGCATGACAGAGCAATGGGTACTCAGCTGGTCTCTTCTGTGGAACATTTCATCATGCATTTCAGACGTCAAGCCGCCAGATACGGTCGGCGAGACGGCCGTACATCTGTCGAGGCTGTGAGAACGCAGAGAAAACAGTGCGGGAGAGTGCATTTTCCCAAATGTGTCTTTAGAAAATTCCTGACTTCGGCAGAAAGTGAAACCAAAGAAACGCAGAGACGAAACTAAAGGTTACCACGGAAAAGTCATTACAAGTGTTTGTAAGGAAAAAGAATCATTGAACTGTATCACTCGCATACAGAGAATGAATGCGCAGATGATTATGGGAGTCAACGCTTTACCTTCCCACTGCGACCCAGAGTAGGCAGGTGAGTAGGACAACAGGGTCACATGGCCTTCGCTCAACTCATACTTACCTGGCAGGGGAGATACCATGATCACGAAGGTGGTTCACCCAGGGTGAGGCCCAGCCATTGCACTGCGGCTGTGCTGACTCCTGCGAATTCCCCAAATGTGGGAATCTCGACTGCATAATTTCTGGTAGTGGGGGACTGCGTTCGCGCTCTCCCCTGATTTTTGAGGTACGTAACGAGAGAGAACTTCTTTTCTGTGGCGTTTCTTAGCAAAACGCAAAAAGGTCACGTCTGACAAAGACAAACAACAGAGCGAAAGACGTATGAGCAGTCTGTTGCTTCTGCTAAGTTTTTTTGCACGTGGTTCTCAGGGTGAATTTAATCGGAGCATGCCTGTGGTAGGCTGAGCACCATGACTGATGAAACTGCATGTATCTCCAGGTGCCTTTCTTACTGAACGCAGTATGTTTGTTGGATGAGCAGGTGATGAGAGGAAAATGTAAGCATGCTGTGGCTCGCACGTTCTTATTAAAGGGTAAAGAGTCTCGTTCCTCTTTGCTTCAAAAAAGCATTTGCTGTATTCAGAGCCGACTGCTGGTAGGGTAGGCTGAGCTGTGAGAGCAGTCTTACCTGAGCCAGAGCCATATAATCCAGTTGAAAGTCTAAAGTCTTAGTCTCTTGCAACTTTTCTTCTATCCTCAGGCTCAGCCCAGATTAGAGCTCTTGCTCCTTCTCATATTAAGCATGACAGAGCAATGGGTACTCAGCTGGTCTCTTCTGTGGAACATTTCATCATGCATTTCAGACGTCAAGCCGCCAGATACGGTCGGCGAGACGGCCGTACATCTGTCGAGGCTGTGAGAACGCAGAGAAAACAGTGCGGGAGAGTGCATTTTCCCAAATGTGTCTTTAGAAAATTCCTGACCTCGGCAGAAGGTGAAACCAAAGAAACGCAGAGACGAAACTAAAGGTTACCACGGAAAAGTCATTGCAAGTGTTTGTAAGGAAAAAGAATCATTGAACTGTATCACTCGCATACAGAGAATGTCTGCGCAGAGGATTATGGGAGTCAACGCTTTACCTTCCCACTGCGACCCAGAGTAGGCAGGTGAGTAGGACAACAGGGTCACATGGCCTTCGCTCAACTCATACTTACCTGGCAGGGGAGATACCATGATCACGAAGGTGGTTCACCCAGGGTGAGGCCCAGCCATTGCACTGCGGCTGTGCTGACTCCTGCGAATTCCCCAAATGTGGGAATCTCGACTGCATAATTTCTGGTAGTGGGGGACTGCGTTCGCGCTCTCCCCTGATTTTTGAGGTACGTAACGAGAGAGAACTTCTTTTCTGTGGCGTTTCTTAGCAAAACGCAAGAAGGTCACGTCTGACAAAGACAAACAAGAGAGCGAAAGACGTATGAGCAGTCTGTTGCTTCTGCTAAGTTTTTTTGCACGTGGTTCTCAGGGTGAATTTAATCGGAGCATGCCTGTGGTAGGCTGAGCACCATGACTGATGAAACTGCATGTATCTCCAGGTGCCTTTCTTACTGAACGCAGTATGTTTGTTGGATGAGCAGGTGATGAGAGGAAAATGTAAGCATGCTGTGGCTCGCAGGTTCTTATTAAAGGGTAAAGAGTCTCGTTCCTCTTTGCTTCAAAAAAGCATTTGCTGTATTCAGAGCAGACTGCTGGTAGGGTAGGCTGAGCTGTGAGAGCAGTCTTACCTGAGCCAGAGCCATATAATCCAGTTGAAAGTCTAAAGTCTTAGTCTCTTGCAACTTTTCTTCTATCCTCAGGCTCAGCCCAGATTAGAGCTCTTGCTCCTTCTCATATTAAGCATGACAGAGCAATGGGTACTCAGCTGGTCTCTTCTGTGGAACATTTCATCATGCATTTCAGACGTCAAGCCGCCAGATACGGTCGGCGAGACGGCCGTACATCTGTCGAGGCTGTGAGAACGCAGAGAAAACAGTGCGGGAGAGTGCATTTTCCCAAATGTGTCTTTAGAAAATTCCTGACTTCGGCAGAAAGTGAAACCAAAGAAACGCAGAGACGAAACTAAAGGTTACCACGGAAAAGTCATTGCAAGTGTTTGTAAGGAAAAAGAATCATTGAACTGTATCACTCGCATACAGAGAATGAATGCGCAGAGGATTATGGGAGTCAACGCTTTACCTTCCCACTGCGACCCAGAGTAGGCAGGTGAGTAGGACAACAGGGTCACATGGCCTTCGCTCAACTCATACTTACCTGGCAGGGGAGATACCATGATCACGAAGGTGGTTCACCCAGGGTGAGGCCCAGCCATTGCACTGCGGCTGTGCTGACTCCTGCGAATTCCCCAAATGTGGGAATCTCGACTGCATAATTTCTGGTAGTGGGGGACTGCGTTCGCGCTCTCCCCTGATTTTTGAGGTACGTAACGAGAGAGAACTTCTTTTCTGTGGCGTTTCTTAGCAAAACGCAAGAAGGTCACGTCTGACAAAGACAAACAAGAGAGCGAAAGACGTATGAGCAGTCTGTTGCTTCTGCTAAGTTTTTTTGCACGTGGTTCTCAGGGTGAATTTAATCGGAGCATGCCTGTGGTAGGCTGAGCACCATGACTGATGAAACTGCATGTATCTCCAGGTGCCTTTCTTACTGAACGCAGTATGTTTGTTGGATGAGCAGGTGATGAGAGGAAAATGTAAGCATGCTGTGGCTCGCAGGTTCTTATTAAAGGGTAAAGAGTCTCGTTCCTCTTTGCTTCAAAAAAGCATTTGCTGTATTCAGAGCAGACTGCTGGTAGGGTAGGCTGAGCTGTGAGAGCAGTCTTACCTGAGCCAGAGCCATATAATCCAGTTGAAAGTCTAAAGTCTTAGTCTCTTGCAACTTTTCTTCTATCCTCAGGCTCAGCCCAGATTAGAGCTCTTGCTCCTTCTCATATTAAGCATGACAGAGCAATGGGTACTCAGCTGGTCTCTTCTGTGGAACATTTCATCATGCATTTCAGACGTCAAGCCGCCAGATACGGTCGGCGAGACGGCCGTACATCTGTCGAGGCTGTGAGAACGCAGAGAAAACAGTGCGGGAGAGTGCATTTTCCCAAATGTGTCTTTAGAAAATTCCTGACCTCGGCAGAAGGTGAAACCAAAGAAACGCAGAGAGGAAACTAAAGGTTACCACGGAAAAGTCATTGCAAGTGTTTGGAAGGAAAAAGAATCATTGAACTGTATCACTCGCATACAGAGAATGTCTGCGCAGAGGATTATGGGAGTCAACGCTTTACCTTCCCACTGCGACCCAGAGTAGGCAGGTGAGTAGGACAACAGGGTCACATGGCCTTCGCTCAACTCATACTTACCTGGCAGGGGAGATACCATGATCACGAAGGTGGTTCACCCAGGGTGAGGCCCAGCCATTGCACTGCGGCTGTGCTGACTCCTGCGAATTCCCCAAATGTGGGAATCTCGACTGCATAATTTCTGGTAGTGGGGGACTGCGTTCGCGCTCTCCCCTGATTTTTGAGGTACGTAACGAGAGAGAACTTCTTTTCTGTGGCGTTTCTTAGCAAAACGCAAAAAGGTCACGTCTGACAAAGACAAACAACAGAGCGAAAGACGTATGAGCAGTCTGTTGCTTCTGCTAAGTTTTTTTGCACGTGGTTCTCAGGGTGAATTTAATCGGAGCATGCCTGTGGTAGGCTGAGCACCATGACTGATGAAACTGCATGTATCTCCAGGTGCCTTTCTTACTGAACGCAGTATGTTTGTTGGATGAGCAGGTGATGAGAGGAAAATGTAAGCATGCTGTGGCTCGCACGTTCTTATTAAAGGGTAAAGAGTCTCGTTCCTCTTTGCTTCAAAAAAGCATTTGCTGTATTCAGAGCCGACTGCTGGTAGGGTAGGCTGAGCTGTGAGAGCAGTCTTACCTGAGCCAGAGCCATATAATCCAGTTGAAAGTCTAAAGTCTTAGTCTCTTGCAACTTTTCTTCTATCCTCAGGCTCAGCCCAGATTAGAGCTCTTGCTCCTTCTCATATTAAGCATGACAGAGCAATGGGTACTCAGCTGGTCTCTTCTGTGGAACATTTCATCATGCATTTCAGACGTCAAGCCGCCAGATACGGTCGGCGAGACGGCCGTACATCTGTCGAGGCTGTGAGAACGCAGAGAAAACAGTGCGGGAGAGTGCATTTTCCCAAATGTGTCTTTAGAAAATTCCTGACCTCGGCAGAAGGTGAAACCAAAGAAACGCAGAGACGAAACTAAAGGTTACCACGGAAAAGTCATTGCAAGTGTTTGTAAGGAAAAAGAATCATTGAACTGTATCACTCGCATACAGAGAATGTCTGCGCAGAGGATTATGGGAGTCAACGCTTTACCTTCCCACTGCGACCCAGAGTAGGCAGGTGAGTAGGACAACAGGGTCACATGGCCTTCGCTCAACTCATACTTACCTGGCAGGGGAGATACCATGATCACGAAGGTGGTTCACCCAGGGTGAGGCCCAGCCATTGCACTGCGGCTGTGCTGACTCCTGCGAATTCCCCAAATGTGGGAATCTCGACTGCATAATTTCTGGTAGTGGGGGACTGCGTTCGCGCTCTCCCCTGATTTTTGAGGTACGTAACGAGAGAGAACTTCTTTTCTGTGGCGTTTCTTAGCAAAACGCAAGAAGGTCACGTCTGACAAAGACAAACAAGAGAGCGAAAGACGTATGAGCAGTCTGTTGCTTCTGCTAAGTTTTTTTGCACGTGGTTCTCAGGGTGAATTTAATCGGAGCATGCCTGTGGTAGGCTGAGCACCATGACTGATGAAACTGCATGTATCTCCAGGTGCCTTTCTTACTGAACGCAGTATGTTTGTTGGATGAGCAGGTGATGAGAGGAAAATGTAAGCATGCTGTGGCTCGCAGGTTCTTATTAAAGGGTAAAGAGTCTCGTTCCTCTTTGCTTCAAAAAAGCATTTGCTGTATTCAGAGCAGACTGCTGGTAGGGTAGGCTGAGCTGTGAGAGCAGTCTTACCTGAGCCAGAGCCATATAATCCAGTTGAAAGTCTAAAGTCTTAGTCTCTTGCAACTTTTCTTCTATCCTCAGGCTCAGCCCAGATTAGAGCTCTTGCTCCTTCTCATATTAAGCATGACAGAGCAATGGGTACTCAGCTGGTCTCTTCTGTGGAACATTTCATCATGCATTTCAGACGTCAAGCCGCCAGATACGGTCGGCGAGACGGCCGTACATCTGTCGAGGCTGTGAGAACGCAGAGAAAACAGTGCGGGAGAGTGCATTTTCCCAAATGTGTCTTTAGAAAATTCCTGACTTCGGCAGAAAGTGAAACCAAAGAAACGCAGAGACGAAACTAAAGGTTACCACGGAAAAGTCATTGCAAGTGTTTGTAAGGAAAAAGAATCATTGAACTGTATCACTCGCATACAGAGAATGAATGCGCAGAGGATTATGGGAGTCAACGCTTTACCTTCCCACTGCGACCCAGAGTAGGCAGGTGAGTAGGACAACAGGGTCACATGGCCTTCGCTCAACTCATACTTACCTGGCAGGGGAGATACCATGATCACGAAGGTGGTTCACCCAGGGTGAGGCCCAGCCATTGCACTGCGGCTGTGCTGACTCCTGCGAATTCCCCAAATGTGGGAATCTCGACTGCATAATTTCTGGTAGTGGGGGACTGCGTTCGCGCTCTCCCCTGATTTTTGAGGTACGTAACGAGAGAGAACTTCTTTTCTGTGGCGTTTCTTAGCAAAACGCAAGAAGGTCACGTCTGACAAAGACAAACAAGAGAGCGAAAGACGTATGAGCAGTCTGTTGCTTCTGCTAAGTTTTTTTGCACGTGGTTCTCAGGGTGATTTTAATCTGAGCATTTTCTCTCTGTGGCGTTTTTTAGCAAAACGCAAGAAGGTCACGTCTGACAAAGACAAACAAGAGAGCGAAAGACGTGAGCAGTCTGTTGCTTCTGCTAAGTTTTTTTGCACGTGGTTCTCAGGGTGAATTTAATCGGAGCATGCCTGTGGTAGGCTGAGCACCATGACTGATGAAACTGCATGTATCTCCAGGTGCCTTTCTTACTGAACGCAGTATGTTTGTTGGATGAGCAGGTGATGAGAGGAAAATGTAAGCATGCTGTGGCTCGCAGGTTCTTATTAAAGGGTAAAGAGTCTCGTTCCTCTTTGCTTCAAAAAAGCATTTGCTGTATTCAGAGCAGACTTCTGGTAGGGTAGGCTGAGCTGTGAGAGCAGTCTTACCTGAGCCAGAGCCATATAATCCAGTTGAAAGTCTAAAGTCTTAGTCTCTTGCAACTTTTCTTCTATCCTCAGGCTCAGCCCAGATTAGAGCTCTTGCTCCTTCTCATATTAAGCATGACAGAGCAATGGGTACTCAGCTGGTCTCTTCTGTGGAACATTTCATCATGCATTTCAGACGTCAAGCCGCCAGATACGGTCGGCGAGACGGCCGTACATCTGTCGAGGCTGTGAGAACGCAGAGAAAACAGTGCGGGAGAGTGCATTTTCCCAAATGTGTCTTTAGAAAATTCCTGACCTCGGCAGAAAGTGAAACCAAAGAAACGCAGAGACGAAACTAAAGGTTACCATGGAAAAGTCATTGCAAGTGTTTGGAAGGAAAAAGAATCATTGAACTGTATCACTCGCATACAGAGAATGTCTGCGCAGAGGATTATGGGAGTCAACGCTTTACCTTCCCACTGCGACCCAGAGTAGGCAGGTGAGTAGGACAACAGGGTCACATGGCCTTCGCTCAACTCATACTTACCTGGCAGGGGAGATACCATGATCACGAAGGTGGTTCACCCAGGGTGAGGCCCAGCCATTGCACTGCGGCTGTGCTGACTCCTGCGAATTCCCCAAATGTGGGAATCTCGACTGCATAATTTCTGGTAGTGGGGGACTGCGTTCGCGCTCTCCCCTGATTTTTGAGGTACGTAACGAGAGAGAACTTCTTTTCTGAGGCGTTTTTTAGCAAAACGCAAGAAGGTCACGTCTGACAAAGACAAACAAGAGAGCGAAAGACGTATGAGCAGTCTGTTGCTTCTGCTAAGTTTTTTTGCACGTGGTTCTCAGGGTGAATTTAATCTGAGCATGCCTGTGGTAGGCTGAGTACCATGACTGATGAAACTGCATGTATCTCCAGGTGCCTTTCTTACTGAACGCAGTATGTTTGTTGGATGAGCAGGTGATGAGAGGAAAATGTAAGCATGCTGTGGCTCGCAGGTTCTTATTAAAGGGTAAAGAGTCTCGTTCCTCTTTGCTTCAAAAAAGCATTTGCTGTATTCAGAGCAGACTGCTGGTAGGGTAGGCTGAGCTGTGAGAGCAGTCTTACCTGAGCCAGAGCCATATAATCCAGTTGAAAGTCTAAAGTCTTAGTCTCTTGCAACTTTTCTTCTATCCTCAGGCTCAGCCCAGATTAGAGCTTTTGCTCCTTCTCATATTAAGCATGACAGAGCAATGGGTACTGAGCTGGTCTCTTCTGTGGAACATTTCATCATGCATTTCAGACGTCAAGCCGCCAGATACGGTCGGCGAGACGGCCGTACATCTGTCGAGGCTGTGAGAACGCAGAGAAAACAGTGCGGGAGAGTGCATTTTCCCAAATGTGTCTTTAGAAAATTCCTGACCTCGGCAGAAGGTGAAACCAAAGAAACGCAGAGACGAAACTAAAGGTTACCACGGAAAAGTCATTGCAAGTGTTTGGAAGGAAAAAGAATCATTGAACTGTATCACTCGCATACAGAGAATGAATGCGCAGAGGATTATGGGAGTCAAGGCTTTACCTTCCCACTGCGACCTAGAGTAGGCAGGTGAGTAGGACAACAGGGTCACATGGACTTCGCTCAACTCATACTTACCTGGCAGGGGAGATACCATGATCACGAAGGTGGTTCACCCAGGGTGAGGCCCAGCCATTGCACTGCGGCTGTGCTGACTCCTGCGAATTCCCCAAATGTGGGAATCTCGACTGCATAATTTCTGGTAGTGGGGGACTGCGTTCGCGCTCTCCCCTGATTTTTGAGGTACGTAACGAGAGAGAACTTCTTTTCTGTGGCGTTTCTTAGCAAAACGCAAGAAGGTCACGTCTGACAAAGACAAACAAGAGAGCGAAAGACGTATGAGCAGTCTGTTGCTTCTGCTAAGTTTTTTTGCACGTGGTTCTCAGGGTGAATTTAATCGGAGCATGCCTGTGGTAGGCTGAGCACCATGACTGATGAAACTGCATGTATCTCCAGGTGCCTTTCTTACTGAACGCAGTATGTTTGTTGGATGAGCAGGTGATGAGAGGAAAATGTAAGCATGCTGTGGCTCGCAGGTTCTTATTAAAGGGTAAAGAGTCTCGTTCCTCTTTGCTTCAAAAAAGCATTTGCTGTATTCAGAGCAGACTGCTGGTAGGGTAGGCTGAGCTGTGAGAGCAGTCTTACCTGAGCCAGAGCCATATAATCCAGTTGAAAGTCTAAAGTCTTAGTCTCTTGCAACTTTTCTTCTATCCTCAGGCTCAGCCCAGATTAGAGCTCTTGCTCCTTCTCATATTAAGCATGACAGAGCAATGGGTACTCAGCTGGTCTCTTCTGTGGAACATTTCATCATGCATTTCAGACGTCAAGCCGCCAGATACGGTCGGCGAGACGGCCGTACATCTGTCGAGGCTGTGAGAACGCAGAGAAAACAGTGCGGGAGAGTGCATTTTCCCAAATGTGTCTTTAGAAAATTCCTGACTTCGGCAGAAAGTGAAACCAAAGAAACGCAGAGACGAAACTAAAGGTTACCACGGAAAAGTCATTGCAAGTGTTTGTAAGGAAAAAGAATCATTGAACTGTATCACTCGCATACAGAGAATGAATGCGCAGAGGATTATGGGAGTCAACGCTTTACCTTCCCACTGCGACCCAGAGTAGGCAGGTGAGTAGGACAACAGGGTCACATGGCCTTCGCTCAACTCATACTTACCTGGCAGGGGAGATACCATGATCACGAAGGTGGTTCACCCAGGGTGAGGCCCAGCCATTGCACTGCGGCTGTGCTGACTCCTGCGAATTCCCCAAATGTGGGAATCTCGACTGCATAATTTCTGGTAGTGGGGGACTGCGTTCGCGCTCTCCCCTGATTTTTGAGGTACGTAACGAGAGAGAACTTCTTTTCTGTGGCGTTTCTTAGCAAAACGCAAAAAGGTCACGTCTGACAAAGACAAACAACAGAGCGAAAGACGTATGAGCAGTCTGTTGCTTCTGCTAAGTTTTTTTGCACGTGGTTCTCAGGGTGAATTTAATCGGAGCATGCCTGTGGTAGGCTGAGCACCATGACTGATGAAACTGCATGTATCTCCAGGTGCCTTTCTTACTGAACGCAGTATGTTTGTTGGATGAGCAGGTGATGAGAGGAAAATGTAAGCATGCTGTGGCTCGCACGTTCTTATTAAAGGGTAAAGAGTCTCGTTCCTCTTTGCTTCAAAAAAGCATTTGCTGTATTCAGAGCCGACTGCTGGTAGGGTAGGCTGAGCTGTGAGAGCAGTCTTACCTGAGCCAGAGCCATATAATCCAGTTGAAAGTCTAAAGTCTTAGTCTCTTGCAACTTTTCTTCTATCCTCAGGCTCAGCCCAGATTAGAGCTCTTGCTCCTTCTCATATTAAGCATGACAGAGCAATGGGTACTCAGCTGGTCTCTTCTGTGGAACATTTCATCATGCATTTCAGACGTCAAGCCGCCAGATACGGTCGGCGAGACGGCCGTACATCTGTCGAGGCTGTGAGAACGCAGAGAAAACAGTGCGGGAGAGTGCATTTTCCCAAATGTGTCTTTAGAAAATTCCTGACTTCGGCAGAAAGTGAAACCAAAGAAACGCAGAGACGAAACTAAAGGTTACCACGGAAAAGTCATTGCAAGTGTTTGTAAGGAAAAAGAATCATTGAACTGTATCACTCGCATACAGAGAATGAATGCGCAGAGGATTATGGGAGTCAACGCTTTACCTTCCCACTGCGACCCAGAGTAGGCAGGTGAGTAGGACAACAGGGTCACATGGCCTTCGCTCAACTCATACTTACCTGGCAGGGGAGATACCATGATCACGAAGGTGGTTCACCCAGGGTGAGGCCCAGCCATTGCACTGCGGCTGTGCTGACTCCTGCGAATTCCCCAAATGTGGGAATCTCGACTGCATAATTTCTGGTAGTGGGGGACTGCGTTCGCGCTCTCCCCTGATTTTTGAGGTACGTAACGAGAGAGAACTTCTTTTCTGTGGCGTTTCTTAGCAAAACGCAAAAAGGTCACGTCTGACAAAGACAAACAACAGAGCGAAAGACGTATGAGCAGTCTGTTGCTTCTGCTAAGTTTTTTTGCACGTGGTTCTCAGGGTGAATTTAATCGGAGCATGCCTGTGGTAGGCTGAGCACCATGACTGATGAAACTGCATGTATCTCCAGGTGCCTTTCTTACTGAACGCAGTATGTTTGTTGGATGAGCAGGTGATGAGAGGAAAATGTAAGCATGCTGTGGCTCGCACGTTCTTATTAAAGGGTAAAGAGTCTCGTTCCTCTTTGCTTCAAAAAAGCATTTGCTGTATTCAGAGCAGACTGCTGGTAGGGTAGGCTGAGCTGTGAGAGCAGTCTTACCTGAGCCAGAGCCATATAATCCAGTTGAAAGTCTAAAGTCTTAGTCTCTTGCAACTTTTCTTCTATCCTCAGGCTCAGCCCAGATTAGAGCTCTTGCTCCTTCTCATATTAAGCATGACAGAGCAATGGGTACTCAGCTGGTCTCTTCTGTGGAACATTTCATCATGCATTTCAGACGTCAAGCCGCCAGATACGGTCGGCGAGACGGCCGTACATCTGTCGAGGCTGTGAGAACGCAGAGAAAACAGTGCGGGAGAGTGCATTTTCCCAAATGTGTCTTTAGAAAATTCCTGACTTCGGCAGAAAGTGAAACCAAAGAAACGCAGAGACGAAACTAAAGGTTACCACGGAAAAGTCATTGCAAGTGTTTGTAAGGAAAAAGAATCATTGAACTGTATCACTCGCATACAGAGAATGAATGCGCAGAGGATTATGGGAGTCAACGCTTTACCTTCCCACTGCGACCCAGAGTAGGCAGGTGAGTAGGACAACAGGGTCACATGGCCTTCGCTCAACTCATACTTACCTGGCAGGGGAGATACCATGATCACGAAGGTGGTTCACCCAGGGTGAGGCCCAGCCATTGCACTGCGGCTGTGCTGACTCCTGCGAATTCCCCAAATGTGGGAATCTCGACTGCATAATTTCTGGTAGTGGGGGACTGCGTTCGCGCTCTCCCCTGATTTTTGAGGTACGTAACGAGAGAGAACTTCTTTTCTGTGGCGTTTCTTAGCAAAACGCAAGAAGGTCACGTCTGACAAAGACAAACAAGAGAGCGAAAGACGTATGAGCAGTCTGTTGCTTCTGCTAAGTTTTTTTGCACGTGGTTCTCAGGGTGAATTTAATCGGAGCATGCCTGTGGTAGGCTGAGCACCATGACTGATGAAACTGCATGTATCTCCAGGTGCCTTTCTTACTGAACGCAGTATGTTTGTTGGATGAGCAGGTGATGAGAGGAAAATGTAAGCATGCTGTGGCTCGCACGTTCTTATTAAAGGGTAAAGAGTCTCGTTCCTCTTTGCTTCAAAAAAGCATTTGCTGTATTCAGAGCCGACTGCTGGTAGGGTAGGCTGAGCTGTGAGAGCAGTCTTACCTGAGCCAGAGCCATATAATCCAGTTGAAAGTCTAAAGTCTTAGTCTCTTGCAACTTTTCTTCTATCCTCAGGCTCAGCCCAGATTAGAGCTCTTGCTCCTTCTCATATTAAGCATGACAGAGCAATGGGTACTCAGCTGGTCTCTTCTGTGGAACATTTCATCATGCATTTCAGACGTCAAGCCGCCAGATACGGTCGGCGAGACGGCCGTACATCTGTCGAGGCTGTGAGAACGCAGAGAAAACAGTGCGGGAGAGTGCATTTTCCCAAATGTGTCTTTAGAAAATTCCTGACCTCGGCAGAAGGTGAAACCAAAGAAACGCAGAGACGAAACTAAAGGTTACCACGGAAAAGTCATTGCAAGTGTTTGTAAGGAAAAAGAATCATTGAACTGTATCACTCGCATACAGAGAATGTCTGCGCAGAGGATTATGGGAGTCAACGCTTTACCTTCCCACTGCGACCCAGAGTAGGCAGGTGAGTAGGACAACAGGGTCACATGGCCTTCGCTCAACTCATACTTACCTGGCAGGGGAGATACCATGATCACGAAGGTGGTTCACCCAGGGTGAGGCCCAGCCATTGCACTGCGGCTGTGCTGACTCCTGCGAATTCCCCAAATGTGGGAATCTCGACTGCATAATTTCTGGTAGTGGGGGACTGCGTTCGCGCTCTCCCCTGATTTTTGAGGTACGTAACGAGAGAGAACTTCTTTTCTGTGGCGTTTCTTAGCAAAACGCAAGAAGGTCACGTCTGACAAAGACAAACAAGAGAGCGAAAGACGTATGAGCAGTCTGTTGCTTCTGCTAAGTTTTTTTGCACGTGGTTCTCAGGGTGAATTTAATCGGAGCATGCCTGTGGTAGGCTGAGCACCATGACTGATGAAACTGCATGTATCTCCAGGTGCCTTTCTTACTGAACGCAGTATGTTTGTTGGATGAGCAGGTGATGAGAGGAAAATGTAAGCATGCTGTGGCTCGCAGGTTCTTATTAAAGGGTAAAGAGTCTCGTTCCTCTTTGCTTCAAAAAAGCATTTGCTGTATTCAGAGCAGACTGCTGGTAGGGTAGGCTGAGCTGTGAGAGCAGTCTTACCTGAGCCAGAGCCATATAATCCAGTTGAAAGTCTAAAGTCTTAGTCTCTTGCAACTTTTCTTCTATCCTCAGGCTCAGCCCAGATTAGAGCTCTTGCTCCTTCTCATATTAAGCATGACAGAGCAATGGGTACTCAGCTGGTCTCTTCTGTGGAACATTTCATCATGCATTTCAGACGTCAAGCCGCCAGATACGGTCGGCGAGACGGCCGTACATCTGTCGAGGCTGTGAGAACGCAGAGAAAACAGTGCGGGAGAGTGCATTTTCCCAAATGTGTCTTTAGAAAATTCCTGACTTCGGCAGAAAGTGAAACCAAAGAAACGCAGAGACGAAACTAAAGGTTACCACGGAAAAGTCATTGCAAGTGTTTGTAAGGAAAAAGAATCATTGAACTGTATCACTCGCATACAGAGAATGAATGCGCAGAGGATTATGGGAGTCAACGCTTTACCTTCCCACTGCGACCCAGAGTAGGCAGGTGAGTAGGACAACAGGGTCACATGGCCTTCGCTCAACTCATACTTACCTGGCAGGGGAGATACCATGATCACGAAGGTGGTTCACCCAGGGTGAGGCCCAGCCATTGCACTGCGGCTGTGCTGACTCCTGCGAATTCCCCAAATGTGGGAATCTCGACTGCATAATTTCTGGTAGTGGGGGACTGCGTTCGCGCTCTCCCCTGATTTTTGAGGTACGTAACGAGAGAGAACTTCTTTTCTGTGGCGTTTCTTAGCAAAACGCAAGAAGGTCACGTCTGACAAAGACAAACAAGAGAGCGAAAGACGTATGAGCAGTCTGTTGCTTCTGCTAAGTTTTTTTGCACGTGGTTCTCAGGGTGAATTTAATCGGAGCATGCCTGTGGTAGGCTGAGCACCATGACTGATGAAACTGCATGTATCTCCAGGTGCCTTTCTTACTGAACGCAGTATGTTTGTTGGATGAGCAGGTGATGAGAGGAAAATGTAAGCATGCTGTGGCTCGCAGGTTCTTATTAAAGGGTAAAGAGTCTCGTTCCTCTTTGCTTCAAAAAAGCATTTGCTGTATTCAGAGCAGACTGCTGGTAGGGTAGGCTGAGCTGTGAGAGCAGTCTTACCTGAGCCAGAGCCATATAATCCAGTTGAAAGTCTAAAGTCTTAGTCTCTTGCAACTTTTCTTCTATCCTCAGGCTCAGCCCAGATTAGAGCTCTTGCTCCTTCTCATATTAAGCATGACAGAGCAATGGGTACTCAGCTGGTCTCTTCTGTGGAACATTTCATCATGCATTTCAGACGTCAAGCCGCCAGATACGGTCGGCGAGACGGCCGTACATCTGTCGAGGCTGTGAGAACGCAGAGAAAACAGTGCGGGAGAGTGCATTTTCCCAAATGTGTCTTTAGAAAATTCCTGACCTCGGCAGAAGGTGAAACCAAAGAAACGCAGAGAGGAAACTAAAGGTTACCACGGAAAAGTCATTGCAAGTGTTTGGAAGGAAAAAGAATCATTGAACTGTATCACTCGCATACAGAGAATGTCTGCGCAGAGGATTATGGGAGTCAACGCTTTACCTTCCCACTGCGACCCAGAGTAGGCAGGTGAGTAGGACAACAGGGTCACATGGCCTTCGCTCAACTCATACTTACCTGGCAGGGGAGATACCATGATCACGAAGGTGGTTCACCCAGGGTGAGGCCCAGCCATTGCACTGCGGCTGTGCTGACTCCTGCGAATTCCCCAAATGTGGGAATCTCGACTGCATAATTTCTGGTAGTGGGGGACTGCGTTCGCGCTCTCCTCTGATTTTTGAGGTACGTAACGAGAGAGAACTTCTTTTCTGTGGCGTTTCTTAGCAAAACGCAAGAAGGTCACGTCTGACAAAGACAAACAAGACAGCGAAAGACATATGAGCAGTCTGTTGCTTCTGCTAAGTTTTTTTGCACGTGGTTCTCAGGGTGAATTTAATCGGAGCATGCCTGTGGTAGGCTGAGCACCATGACTGATGAAACTGCATGTATCTCCAGGTGCCTTTCTTACTGAACGCAGTATGTTTGTTGGATGAGCAGGTGATGAGAGGAAAATGTAAGCATGCTGTGGCTCGCAGGTTCTTATTAAAGGGTAAAGAGTCTCGTTCCTCTTTGCTTCAAAAAAGCATTTGCTGTATTCAGAGCAGACTGCTGGTAGGGTAGGCTGAGCTGTGAGAGCAGTCTTACCTGAGCCAGAGCCATATAATCCAGTTGAAAGTCTAAAGTCTTAGTCTCTTGCAACTTTTCTTCTATCCTCAGGCTCAGCCCAGATTAGAGCTTTTGCTCCTTCTCATATTAAGCATGACAGAGCAATGGGTACTGAGCTGGTCTCTTCTGTGGAACATTTCATCATGCATTTCAGACGTCAAGCCGCCAGATACGGTCGGCGAGACGGCCGTACATCTGTCGAGGCTGTGAGAACGCAGAGAAAACAGTGCGGGAGAGTGCATTTTCCCAAATGTGTCTTTAGAAAATTCCTGACCTCGGCAGAAGGTGAAACCAAAGAAACGCAGAGACGAAACTAAAGGTTACCACGGAAAAGTCATTGCAAGTGTTTGGAAGGAAAAAGAATCATTGAACTGTATCACTCGCATACAGAGAATGTCTGCGCAGAGGATTATGGGAGTCAAGGCTTTACCTTCCCACTGCGACCCAGAGTAGGCAGGTGAGTAGGACAACAGGGTCACATGGCCTTCGCTCAACTCATACTTACCTGGCAGGAGAGATACCATGATCACGAAGGTGGTTCACCCAGAGTGAGGCCCAGCCATTGCACTGCGGCTGTGCTGACTCCTGCGAATTCCCCAAATGTGGGAATCTCGACTGCATAATTTCTGGTAGTGGGGGACTGCGTTCGCGCTCTCCCCTGATTTTTGAGGTACGTAACGAGAGAGAACTTCTTTTCTGTGGCGTTTCTTAGCAAAACGCAAGAAGGTCACGTCTGACAAAGACAAACAAGAGAGCGAAAGACGTATGAGCAGTCTGTTGCTTCTGCTAAGTTTTTTTGCACGTGGTTCTCAGGGTGAATTTAATCGGAGCATGCCTGTGGTAGGCTGAGCACCATGACTGATGAAACTGCATGTATCTCCAGGTGCCTTTCTTACTGAACGCAGTATGTTTGTTGGATGAGCAGGTGATGAGAGGAAAATGTAAGCATGCTGTGGCTCGCAGGTTCTTATTAAAGGGTAAAGAGTCTCGTTCCTCTTTGCTTCAAAAAAGCATTTGCTGTATTCAGAGCAGACTGCTGGTAGGGTAGGCTGAGCTGTGAGAGCAGTCTTACCTGAGCCAGAGCCATATAATCCAGTTGAAAGTCTAAAGTCTTAGTCTCTTGCAACTTTTCTTCTATCCTCAGGCTCAGCCCAGATTAGAGCTCTTGCTCCTTCTCATATTAAGCATGACAGAGCAATGGGTACTCAGCTGGTCTCTTCTGTGGAACATTTCATCATGCATTTCAGACGTCAAGCCGCCAGATACGGTCGGCGAGACGGCCGTACATCTGTCGAGGCTGTGAGAACGCAGAGAAAACAGTGCAGGAGAGTGCATTTTCCCAAATGTGTCTTTAGAAAATTCCTGACCTCGGCAGAAAGTGAAACCAAAGAAACGCAGAGACGAAACTAAAGGTTACCATGGAAAAGTCATTGCAAGTGTTTGGAAGGAAAAAGAATCATTGAACTGTATCACTCGCATACAGAGAATGTCTGCGCAGAGGATTATGGGAGTCAATGCTTTACCTTCCCACTGCGACCCAGAGTAGGCAGGTGAGTAGGACAACAGGGTCACATGGCCTTCGCTCAACTCATACTTACCTGGCAGGGGAGATACCATGATCACGAAGGTGGTTCACCCAGGGTGAGGCCCAGCCATTGCACTGCGGCTGTGCTGACTCCTGCGAATTCCCCAAATGTGGGAATCTCGACTGCATAATTTCTGGTAGTGGGGGACTGTGTTCGCGCTCTCCCCTGATTTTTGAGGTACGTAACGAGAGAGAACTTCTTTTCTGTGGCGTTTCTTAGCAAAACGCAAGAAGGTCACGTCTGACAAAGACAAACAAGAGAGCGAATGACGTATGAGCAGTCTGTTGCTTCTGCTAAGTTTTTTTGCACGTGGTTCTCAGGGTGATTTTAATCTGAGCATTTTCTCTCTGTGGCGTTTTTTAGCAAAACGCAAGAAGGTCACGTCTGACAAAGACAAACAAGAGAGCGAATGACGTATGAGCAGTCTGTTGCTTCTGCTAAGTTTTTTTGCACGTGGTTCTCAGGGTGAATTTAATCTGAGCATGCCTGTGGTAGGCTGAGCACCATGACTGATGAAACTGCATGTATCTCCAGGTGCCTTTCTTACTGAATGCAGTATGTTTGTTGGATGAGCAGGTGATGAGAGGAAAATGTAAGCATGCTGTGGCTCGCAGGTTCTTATTAAAGGGTAAAGAGTCTCGTTCCTCTTTGCTTCAAAAAAGCATTTGCTGTATTCAGAGCAGACTGCTGGCAGGGTAGGCTGAGCTGTGAGAGCAGTCTTACCTGAGCCAGAGCCATATAATCCAGTTGAAAGTCTAAAGTCTTAGTCTCTTGCAACTTTTCTTCTATCCTCAGGCTCAGCCCAGATTAGAGCTCTTGCTCCTTCTCATATTAAGCATGACAGAGCAATGGGTACTCAGCTGGTCTCTTCTGTGGAACATTTCATCATGCATTTCAGACGTCAAGCCGCCAGATACGGTCGGCGAGACGGCCGTACATCTGTCGAGGCTGTGAGAACGCAGAGAAAACAGTGCGGGAGAGTGCATTTTCCCAAATGTGTCTTTAGAAAATTCCTGACCTCGGCAGAAGGTGAAACCAAAGAAACGCAGAGACGAAACTAAAGGTTACCACGGAAAAGTCATTGCAAGTGTTTGTAAGGAAAAAGAATCATTGAACTGTATCACTCGCATACAGAGAATGTCTGCGCAGAGGATTATGGGAGTCAACGCTTTACCTTCCCACTGCGACCCAGAGTAGGCAGGTGAGTAGGACAACAGGGTCACATGGCCTTCGCTCATCTCATACTTACCTGGCAGGGGAGATACCATGATCACGAAGGTGGTTCACCCAGGGTGAGGCCCAGCCATTGCACTGCGGCTGTGCTGACTCCTGCGAATTCCCCAAATGTGGGAATCTCGACTGCATAATTTCTGGTAGTGGGGGACTGCGTTCGCGCTCTCCCCTGATTTTTGAGGTACGTAACGAGAGAGAACTTCTTTTCTGTGGCGTTTCTTAGCAAAACGCAAGAAGGTCACGTCTGACAAAGACAAACAAGAGAGCGAAAGACGTATGAGCAGTCTGTTGCTTCTGCTAAGTTTTTTTGCACGTGGTTCTCAGGGTGAATTTAATCGGAGCATGCCTGTGGTAGGCTGAGCACCATGACTGATGAAACTGCATGTATCTCCAGGTGCCTTTCTTACTGAACGCAGTATGTTTGTTGGATGAGCAGGTGATGAGAGGAAAATGTAAGCATGCTGTGGCTCGCAGGTTCTTATTAAAGGGTAAAGAGTCTCGTTCCTCTTTGCTTCAAAAAAGCATTTGCTGTATTCAGAGCAGACTGCTGGTAGGGTAGGCTGAGCTGTGAGAGCAGTCTTACCTGAGCCAGAGCCATATAATCCAGTTGAAAGTCTAAAGTCTTAGTCTCTTGCAACTTTTCTTCTATCCTCAGGCTCAGCCCAGATTAGAGCTCTTGCTCCTTCTCATATTAAGCATGACAGAGCAATGGGTACTCAGCTGGTCTCTTCTGTGGAACATTTCATCATGCATTTCAGACGTCAAGCCGCCAGATACGGTCGGCGAGACGGCCGTACATCTGTCGAGGCTGTGAGAACGCAGAGAAAACAGTGCGGGAGAGTGCATTTTCCCAAATGTGTCTTTAGAAAATTCCTGACCTCGGCAGAAGGTGAAACCAAAGAAACGCAGAGACGAAACTAAAGGTTACCACGGAAAAGTCATTGCAAGTGTTTGTAAGGAAAAAGAATCATTGAACTGTATCACTCGCATACAGAGAATGTCTGCGCAGAGGATTATGGGAGTCAACGCTTTACCTTCCCACTGCGACCCAGAGTAGGCAGGTGAGTAGGACAACAGGGTCACATGGCCTTCGCTCAACTCATACTTACCTGGCAGGGGAGATACCATGATCACGAAGGTGGTTCACCCAGGGTGAGGCCCAGCCATTGCACTGCGGCTGTGCTGACTCCTGCGAATTCCCCAAATGTGGGAATCTCGACTGCATAATTTCTGGTAGTGGGGGACTGCGTTCGCGCTCTCCCCTGATTTTTGAGGTATGTAACGAGAGAGAACTTCTTTTCTGTGGCGTTTCTTAGCAAAACGCAAGAAGGTCACGTCTGACAAAGACAAACAAGAGAGCGAAAGACGTATGAGCAGTCTGTTGCTTCTGCTAAGTTTTTTTGCACGTGGTTCTCAGGGTGATTTTAATCTGAGCATTTTCTCTCTGTGGCGTTTTTTAGCAAAACGCAAGAAGGTCACGTCTGACAAAGACAAACAAGAGAGCGAAAGACGTGAGCAGTCTGTTGCTTCTGCTAAGTTTTTTTGCACGTGGTTCTCAGGGTGAATTTAATCGGAGCATGCCTGTGGTAGGCTGAGCACCATGACTGATGAAACTGCATGTATCTCCAGGTGCCTTTCTTACTGAACGCAGTATGTTTGTTGGATGAGCAGGTGATGAGAGGAAAATGTAAGCATGCTGTGGCTCGCAGGTTCTTATTAAAGGGTAAAGAGTCTCGTTCCTCTTTGCTTCAAAAAAGCATTTGCTGTATTCAGAGCAGACTGCTGGTAGGGTAGGCTGAGCTGTGAGAGCAGTCTTACCTGAGCCAGAGCCATATAATCCAGTTGAAAGTCTAAAGTCTTAGTCCCTTGCAACTTTTCTTCTATCCTCAGCCCAGATTAGAGCTCTTGCTCCTTCTCATATTAAGCATGACAGAGCAATGGGTACTCAGCTGGTCTCTTCTGTGGAACATTTCATCATGCAATTCAGACGTCAAGCCGCCAGATACGGTCGGCGAGACAGCCGTACATCTGTCGAGGCTGTGAGAACGCAGAGAAAACAGTGCGGGAGAGTGCATTTTCCCAAATGTGTCTTTAGAAAATTCCTGACCTCGGCAGAAAGTGAAACCAAAGAAACGCAGAGACGAAACTAAAGGTTACCATGGAAAAGTCATTGCAAGTGTTTGGAAGGAAAAAGAATCATTGAACTGTATCACTCGCATACAGAGAATGTCTGCGCAGAGGATTATGGGAGTCAACGCTTTACCTTCCCACTGCGACCCAGAGTAGGCAGGTGAGTAGGACAACAGGGTCACATGGCCTTCGCTCAACTCATACTTACCTGGCAGGGGAGATACCATGATCACGAAGGTGGTTCACCCAGGGTGAGGCCCAGCCATTGCACTGCGGCTGTGCTGACTCCTGCGAATTCCCCAAATGTGGGAATCTCGACTGCATAATTTCTGGTAGTGGGGGACTGCGTTCGCGCTCTCCCCTGATTTTTGAGGTACGTAACGAGAGAGAACTTCTTTTCTGAGGCGTTTTTTAGCAAAACGCAAGAAGGTCACGTCTGACAAAGACAAACAAGAGAGCGAAAGACGTATGAGCAGTCTGTTGCTTCTGCTAAGTTTTTTTGCACGTGGTTCTCAGGGTGAATTTAATCTGAGCATGCCTGTGGTAGGCTGAGTACCATGACTGATGAAACTGCATGTATCTCCAGGTGCCTTTCTTACTGAACGCAGTATGTTTGTTGGATGAGCAGGTGATGAGAGGAAAATGTAAGCATGCTGTGGCTCGCAGGTTCTTATTAAAGGGTAAAGAGTCTCGTTCCTCTTTGCTTCAAAAAAGCATTTGCTGTATTCAGAGCAGACTGCTGGTAGGGTAGGCTGAGCTGTGAGAGCAGTCTTACCTGAGCCAGAGCCATATAATCCAGTTGAAAGTCTAAAGTCTTAGTCTCTTGCAACTTTTCTTCTATCCTCAGGCTCAGCCCAGATTAGAGCTCTTGCTCCTTCTCATATTAAGCATGACAGAGCAATGGGTACTCAGCTGGTCTCTTCTGTGGAACATTTCATCATGCATTTCAGACGTCAAGCCGCCAGATACGGTCGGCGAGACGGCCGTACATCTGTCGAGGCTGTGAGAACGCAGAGAAAACAGTGCGGGAGAGTGCATTTTCCCAAATGTGTCTTTAGAAAATTCCTGACCTCGGCAGAAGGTGAAACCAAAGAAACGCAGAGACGAAACTAAAGGTTACCACGGAAAAGTCATTGCAAGTGTTTGGAAGGAAAAAGAATCATTGAACTGTATCACTCGCATACAGAGAATGTCTGCGCAGAGGATTATGGGAGTCAAGGCTTTACCTTCCCACTGCGACCCAGAGTAGGCAGGTGAGTAGGACAACAGGGTCACATGGCCTTCGCTCAACTCATACTTACCTGGCAGGGGAGATACCATGATCACGAAGGTGGTTCACCCAGGGTGAGGCCCAGCCATTGCACTGCGGCTGTGCTGACTCCTGCGAATTCCCCAAATGTGGGAATCTCGACTGCATAATTTCTGGTAGTGGGGGACTGCGTTCGCGCTCTCCCCTGATTTTTGAGGTACGTAACGAGAGAGAACTTCTTTTCTGTGGCGTTTCTTAGCAAAACGCAAGAAGGTCACGTCTGACAAAGACAAACAAGAGAGCGAAAGACGTATGAGCAGTCTGTTGCTTCTGCTAAGTTTTTTTGCACGTGGTTCTCAGGGTGAATTTAATCGGAGCATGCCTGTGGTAGGCTGAGCACCATGACTGATGAAACTGCATGTATCTCCAGGTGCCTTTCTTACTGAACGCAGTATGTTTGTTGGATGAGCAGGTGATGAGAGGAAAATGTAAGCATGCTGTGGCTCGCAGGTTCTTATTAAAGGGTAAAGAGTCTCGTTCCTCTTTGCTTCAAAAAAGCATTTGCTGTATTCAGAGCAGACTGCTGGTAGGGTAGGCTGAGCTGTGAGAGCAGTCTTACCTGAGCCAGAGCCATATAATCCAGTTGAAAGTCTAAAGTCTTAGTCTCTTGCAACTTTTCTTCTATCCTCAGGCTCAGCCCAGATTAGAGCTCTTGCTCCTTCTCATATTAAGCATGACAGAGCAATGGGTACTCAGCTGGTCTCTTCTGTGGAACATTTCATCATGCATTTCAGACGTCAAGCCGCCAGATACGGTCGGCGAGACGGCCGTACATCTGTCGAGGCTGTGAGAACGCAGAGAAAACAGTGCGGGAGAGTGCATTTTCCCAAATGTGTCTTTAGAAAATTCCTGACTTCGGCAGAAAGTGAAACCAAAGAAACGCAGAGACGAAACTAAAGGTTACCACGGAAAAGTCATTGCAAGTGTTTGTAAGGAAAAAGAATCATTGAACTGTATCACTCGCATACAGAGAATGAATGCGCAGAGGATTATGGGAGTCAACGCTTTACCTTCCCACTGCGACCCAGAGTAGGCAGGTGAGTAGGACAACAGGGTCACATGGCCTTCGCTCAACTCATACTTACCTGGCAGGGGAGATACCATGATCACGAAGGTGGTTCACCCAGGGTGAGGCCCAGCCATTGCACTGCGGCTGTGCTGACTCCTGCGAATTCCCCAAATGTGGGAATCTCGACTGCATAATTTCTGGTAGTGGGGGACTGCGTTCGCGCTCTCCCCTGATTTTTGAGGTACGTAACGAGAGAGAACTTCTTTTCTGTGGCGTTTCTTAGCAAAACGCAAAAAGGTCACGTCTGACAAAGACAAACAACAGAGCGAAAGACGTATGAGCAGTCTGTTGCTTCTGCTAAGTTTTTTTGCACGTGGTTCTCAGGGTGAATTTAATCGGAGCATGCCTGTGGTAGGCTGAGCACCATGACTGATGAAACTGCATGTATCTCCAGGTGCCTTTCTTACTGAACGCAGTATGTTTGTTGGATGAGCAGGTGATGAGAGGAAAATGTAAGCATGCTGTGGCTCGCAGGTTCTTATTAAAGGGTAAAGAGTCTCGTTCCTCTTTGCTTCAAAAAAGCATTTGCTGTATTCAGAGCAGACTGCTGGTAGGGTAGGCTGAGCTGTGAGAGCAGTCTTACCTGAGCCAGAGCCATATAATCCAGTTGAAAGTCTAAAGTCTTAGTCTCTTGCAACTTTTCTTCTATCCTCAGGCTCAGCCCAGATTAGAGCTCTTGCTCCTTCTCATATTAAGCATGACAGAGCAATGGGTACTCAGCTGGTCTCTTCTGTGGAACATTTCATCATGCATTTCAGACGTCAAGCCGCCAGATACGGTCGGCGAGACGGCCGTACATCTGTCGAGGCTGTGAGAACGCAGAGAAAACAGTGCGGGAGAGTGCATTTTCCCAAATGTGTCTTTAGAAAATTCCTGACCTCGGCAGAAGGTGAAACCAAAGAAACGCAGAGACGAAACTAAAGGTTACCACGGAGAAGTCATTGCAGGTGTTTGGAAGGAAAAAGAATCATTGAACTGTATCACTCGCATACAGAGAATGTCTGCGCAGAGGATTATGGGAGTCAACGCTTTACCTTCCCACTGCGACCCAGAGTAGGCAGGTGAGTAGGACAACAGGGTCACATGGCCTTCGCTCAACTCATACTTACCTGGCAGGGGAGATACCATGATCACGAAGGTGGTTCACCCAGGGTGAGGCCCAGCCATTGCACTGCGGCTGTGCTGACTCCTGCGAATTCCCCAAATGTGGGAATCTTGACTGCATAATTTCTGGTAGTGGGGGACTGCGTTCGCGCTCTCCCCTGATTTTTGAGGTACGTAACGAGAGAGAACTTCTTTTCTGTGGCGTTTCTTAGCAAAATGCAAGAAGGTCACGTCTGACAAAGACAAACAAGAGAGCGAAAGACGTATTAGCAGTCTGTTGCTTCTGCTAAGTTTTTTTGCACGTGGTTCTCAGGGTGATTTTAATCTGAGCATTTTCTCTCTGTGGCGTTTTTTAGCAAAACGCAAGAAGGTCACGTCTGACAAAGACAAACAAGAGAGCGAAAGACGTGAGCAGTCTGTTGCTTCTGCTAAGTTTTTTTGCACGTGGTTCTCAGGGTGAATTTAATCTGAGCATGCCTGTGGTAGGCTGAGCACCATGACTGATGAAACTGCATGTATCTCCAGGTGCCTTTCTTACTGAACGCAGTATGTTTGTTGGATGAGCAGGTGATGAGAGGAAAATGTAAGCATGCTGTGGCTCGCAGGTTCTTATTAAAGGGTAAAGAGTCTCGTTCCTCTTTGCTTCAAAAAAGCATTTGCTGTATTCAGAGCAGACTGCTGGTAGGGTAGGCTGAGCTGTGAGAGCAGTCTTACCTGAGCCAGAGCCATATAATCCAGTTGAAAGTCTAAAGTCTTAGTCTCTTGCAACTTTTCTTCTATCCTCAGGCTCAGCCCAGATTAGAGCTCTTGTTCCTTCTCATATTAAGCATGACAGAGCAATGGGTACTCAGCTGGTCTCTTCTGTGGAACATTTCATCATGCATTTCAGACGTCAAGCCGCCAGATACGGTCGGCGAGACGGCCGTACATCTGTCGAGGCTGTGAGAACGCAGAGAAAACAGTGCGGGAGAGTGCATTTTCCCAAATGTGTCTTTAGAAAATTCCTGACCTCGGCAGAAGGTGAAACCAAAGAAACGCAGAGACGAAACTAAAGGTTACCACGGAAAAGTCATTGCAAGTGTTTGTAAGGAAAAAGAATCATTGAACTGTATCACTCGCATACAGAGAATGTCTGTGCAGAGGATTATGGGAGTCAACGCTTTACCTTCCCACTGCGACCCAGAGTAGGCAGGTGAGTAGGACAACAGGGTCACATGGCCTTCGCTCAACTCATACTTACCTGGCAGGGGAGATACCATGATCACGAAGGTGGTTCACCCAGGGTGAGGCCCAGCCATTGCACTGCGGCTGTGCTGACTTCTGCGAATTCCCCAAATGTGGGAATCTCGACTGCATAATTTCTGGTAGTGGGGGACTGCGTTCGCGCTCTCCCCTGATTTTTGAGGTACGTAACGAGAGAGAACTTCTTTTCTGTGGCGTTTCTTAGCAAAACGCAAGAAGGTCACGTCTGACAAAGACAAACAAGAGAGCGAAAGACGTATGAGCAGTCTGTTGCTTCTGCTAAGTTTTTTTGCACGTGGTTCTCAGGGTGAATTTAATCGGAGCATGCTTGTGGTAGGCTGAGCACCATGACTGATGAAACTGCATGTATCTCCAGGTGCCTTTCTTACTGAACGCAGTATGTTTGTTGGATGAGCAGGTGATGAGAGGAAAATGTAAGCATGCTGTGGCTCGCAGGTTCTTATTAAAGGGTAAAGAGTCTCGTTCCTCTTTGCTTCAAAAAAGCATTTGCTGTATTCAGAGCAGACTGCTGGTAGGGTAGGCTGAGCTGTGAGAGCAGTCTTACCTGAGCCAGAGCCATATAATCCAGTTGAAAGTCTAAAGTCTTAGTCTCTTGCAACTTTTCTTCTATCCTCAGGCTCAGCCCAGATTAGAGCTCTTGCTCCTTCACATATTAAGCATGACAGAGCAATGGGTACTCAGCTGGTCTCTTCTGTGGAACATTTCATCATGCATTTCAGACGTCAAGCCGCCAGATACGGTCGGCGAGACGGCCGTACATCTGTCGAGGCTGTGAGAACGCAGAGAAAACAGTGCGGGAGAGTGCATTTTCCCAAATGTGTCTTTAGAAAATTCCTGACCTCGGCAGAAGGTGAAACCAAAGAAACGCAGAGACGAAACTAAAGGTTACCACGGAAAAGTCATTGCAAGTGTTTGGAAGGAAAAAGAATCATTGAACTGTATCACTCGCATACAGAGAATGTCTGCGCAGAGGATTATGGGAGTCAACGCTTTACCTTCCCACTGCGACCCAGAGTAGGCAGGTGAGTAGGACAACAGGGTCACATGGTCTTCGCTCAACTCATACTTACCTGGCAGGGGAGATACCATGATCACGAAGGTGGTTCACCCAGGGTGAGGCCCAGCCATTGCACTTGGGCTGTGCTGACTCCTGCGAATTCCCCAAATGTGGGAATCTCGACTGCATAATTTCTGGTAGTGGGGGACTGCGTTCGCGCTCTCCCCTGATTGTTGAGGTACGTAACGAGAGAGAACTTCTTTTCTGTGGCGTTTCTTAGCAAAACGCAAAAAGGTCACGTCTGACAAAGACAAACAAGAGAGCGAAAGACGTATGAGCAGTCTGTTGCTTCTGCTAAGTTTTTTTGCACGTGGTTCTCAGGGTGAATTTAATCGGAGCATGCCTGTGGTAGGCTGAGCACCATGACTGATGAAACTGCATGTATCTCCAGGTGCCTTTCTTACTGAACGCAGTATGTTTGTTGGATGAGCAGGTGATGAGAGGAAAATGTAAGCATGCTGTGGCTCGCAGGTTCTTATTAAAGGGTAAAGAGTCTCGTTCCTCTTTGCTTCAAAAAAGCATTTGCTGTATTCAGAGCAGACTGCTGGTAGGGTAGGCTGAGCTGTGAGAGCAGTCTTACCTGAGCCAGAGCCATATAATCCAGTTGAAAGTCTAAAGTCTTAGTCTCTTGCAACTTTTCTTCTATCCTCAGGCTCAGCCCAGATTAGAGCTCTTGCTCCTTCTCATATTAAGCATGACAGAGCAATGGGTACTCAGCTGGTCTCTTCTGTGGAACATTTCATCATGCATTTCAGACGTCAAGCCGCCAGATACGGTCGGCGAGACGGCCGTACATCTGTCGAGGCTGTGAGAACGCAGAGAAAACAGTGCGGGAGAGTGCATTTTCCCAAATGTGTCTTTAGAAAATTCCTGACCTCGGCAGAAGGTGAAACCAAAGAAACGCAGAGACGAAACTAAAGGTTACCACGGAAAAGTCATTGCAAGTGTTTGGAAGGAAAAAGAATCATTGAACTGTATCACTCGCATACAGAGAATGTCTGTGCAGAGGATTATGGGAGTCAACGCTTTACCTTCCCACTGCGACCCAGAGTAGGCAGGTGAGTAGGACAACAGGGTCACATGGCCTTCGCTCAACTCATACTTACCTGGCAGGGGAGATACCATGATCACGAAGGTGGTTCACCCAGGGTGAGGCCCAGCCATTGCACTGCGGCTGTGCTGACTCCTGCGAATTCCCCAAATGTGGGAATCTCGACTGCATAATTTCTGGTAGTGGGGGACTGCGTTCGCGCTCTCCTCTGATTTTTGAGGTACGTAACGAGAGAGAACTTCTTTTCTGTGGCGTTTCTTAGCAAAACGCAAGAAGGTCACGTCTGACAAAGACAAACAAGAGAGCGAAAGACGTATGAGCAGTCTGTTGCTTCTGCTAAGTTTTTTTGCACGTGGTTCTCAGGGTGAATTTAATCGGAGCATGCCTGTGGTAGGCTGAGCACCATGACTGATGAAACTGCATGTATCTCCAGGTGCCTTTCTTACTGAACGCAGTATGTTTGTTGGATGAGCAGGTGATGAGAGGAAAATGTAAGCATGCTGTGGCTCGCAGGTTCTTATTAAAGGGTAAAGAGTCTCGTTCCTCTTTGCTTCAAAAAAGCATTTGCTGTATTCAGAGCAGACTGCTGGTAGGGTAGGCTGAGCTGTGAGAGCAGTCTTACCTGAGCCAGAGCCATATAATCCAGTTGAAAGTCTAAAGTCTTAGTCTCTTGCAACTTTTCTTCTATCCTCAGGCTCAGCCCAGATTAGAGCTTTTGCTCCTTCTCATATTAAGCATGACAGAGCAATGGGTACTGAGCTGGTCTCTTCTGTGGAACATTTCATCATGCATTTCAGACGTCAAGCCGCCAGATACGGTCGGCGAGACGGCCGTACATCTGTCGAGGCTGTGAGAACGCAGAGAAAACAGTGCGGGAGAGTGCATTTTCCCAAATGTGTCTTTAGAAAATTCCTGACCTCGGCAGAAGGTGAAACCAAAGAAACGCAGAGACGAAACTAAAGGTTACCACGGAAAAGTCATTGCAAGTGTTTGGAAGGAAAAAGAATCATTGAACTGTATCACTCGCATACAGAGAATGTCTGCGCAGAGGATTATGGGAGTCAAGGCTTTACCTTCCCACTGCGACCCAGAGTAGGCAGGTGAGTAGGACAACAGGGTCACATGGCCTTCGCTCAACTCATACTTACCTGGCAGGGGAGATACCATGATCACGAAGGTGGTTCACCCAGGGTGAGGCCCAGCCATTGCACTGCGGCTGTGCTGACTCCTGCGAATTCCCCAAATGTGGGAATCTCGACTGCATAATTTCTGGTAGTGGGGGACTGCGTTCGCGCTCTCCCCTGATTTTTGAGGTACGTAACGAGAGAGAACTTCTTTTCTGTGGCGTTTCTTAGCAAAACGCAAGAAGGTCACGTCTGACAAAGACAAACAAGAGAGCGAAAGACGTATGAGCAGTCTGTTGCTTCTGCTAAGTTTTTTTGCACGTGGTTCTCAGGGTGAATTTAATCGGAGCATGCCTGTGGTAGGCTGAGCACCATGACTGATGAAACTGCATGTATCTCCAGGTGCCTTTCTTACTGAACGCAGTATGTTTGTTGGATGAGCAGGTGATGAGAGGAAAATGTAAGCATGCTGTGGCTCGCAGGTTCTTATTAAAGGGTAAAGAGTCTCGTTCCTCTTTGCTTCAAAAAAGCATTTGCTGTATTCAGAGCAGACTGCTGGTAGGGTAGGCTGAGCTGTGAGAGCAGTCTTACCTGAGCCAGAGCCATATAATCCAGTTGAAAGTCTAAAGTCTTAGTCTCTTGCAACTTTTCTTCTATCCTCAGGCTCAGCCCAGATTAGAGCTCTTGCTCCTTCTCATATTAAGCATGACAGAGCAATGGGTACTCAGCTGGTCTCTTCTGTGGAACATTTCATCATGCATTTCAGACGTCAAGCCGCCAGATACGGTCGGCGAGACGGCCGTACATCTGTCGAGGCTGTGAGAACGCAGAGAAAACAGTGCGGGAGAGTGCATTTTCCCAAATGTGTCTTTAGAAAATTCCTGACTTCGGCAGAAAGTGAAACCAAAGAAACGCAGAGACGAAACTAAAGGTTACCACGGAAAAGTCATTGCAAGTGTTTGTAAGGAAAAAGAATCATTGAACTGTATCACTCGCATACAGAGAATGAATGCGCAGAGGATTATGGGAGTCAACGCTTTACCTTCCCACTGCGACCCAGAGTAGGCAGGTGAGTAGGACAACAGGGTCACATGGCCTTCGCTCAACTCATACTTACCTGGCAGGGGAGATACCATGATCACGAAGGTGGTTCACCCAGGGTGAGGCCCAGCCATTGCACTGCGGCTGTGCTGACTCCTGCGAATTCCCCAAATGTGGGAATCTCGACTGCATAATTTCTGGTAGTGGGGGACTGCGTTCGCGCTCTCCCCTGATTTTTGAGGTACGTAACGAGAGAGAACTTCTTTTCTGTGGCGTTTCTTAGCAAAACGCAAAAAGGTCACGTCTGACAAAGACAAACAACAGAGCGAAAGACGTATGAGCAGTCTGTTGCTTCTGCTAAGTTTTTTTGCACGTGGTTCTCAGGGTGAATTTAATCGGAGCATGCCTGTGGTAGGCTGAGCACCATGACTGATGAAACTGCATGTATCTCCAGGTGCCTTTCTTACTGAACGCAGTATGTTTGTTGGATGAGCAGGTGATGAGAGGAAAATGTAAGCATGCTGTGGCTCGCACGTTCTTATTAAAGGGTAAAGAGTCTCGTTCCTCTTTGCTTCAAAAAAGCATTTGCTGTATTCAGAGCCGACTGCTGGTAGGGTAGGCTGAGCTGTGAGAGCAGTCTTACCTGAGCCAGAGCCATATAATCCAGTTGAAAGTCTAAAGTCTTAGTCTCTTGCAACTTTTCTTCTATCCTCAGGCTCAGCCCAGATTAGAGCTCTTGCTCCTTCTCATATTAAGCATGACAGAGCAATGGGTACTCAGCTGGTCTCTTCTGTGGAACATTTCATCATGCATTTCAGACGTCAAGCCGCCAGATACGGTCGGCGAGACGGCCGTACATCTGTCGAGGCTGTGAGAACGCAGAGAAAACAGTGCGGGAGAGTGCATTTTCCCAAATGTGTCTTTAGAAAATTCCTGACCTCGGCAGAAGGTGAAACCAAAGAAACGCAGAGACGAAACTAAAGGTTACCACGGAAAAGTCATTGCAAGTGTTTGTAAGGAAAAAGAATCATTGAACTGTATCACTCGCATACAGAGAATGTCTGCGCAGAGGATTATGGGAGTCAACGCTTTACCTTCCCACTGCGACCCAGAGTAGGCAGGTGAGTAGGACAACAGGGTCACATGGCCTTCGCTCAACTCATACTTACCTGGCAGGGGAGATACCATGATCACGAAGGTGGTTCACCCAGGGTGAGGCCCAGCCATTGCACTGCGGCTGTGCTGACTCCTGCGAATTCCCCAAATGTGTGAATCTCGACTGCATAATTTCTGGTAGTGGGGGACTGCGTTCGCGCTCTCCCCTGATTTTTGAGGTACGTAACGAGAGAGAACTTCTTTTCTGTGGCGTTTCTTAGCAAAACGCAAGAAGGTCACGTCTGACAAAGACAAACAAGAGAGCGAAAGACGTATGAGCAGTCTGTTGCTTCTGCTAAGTTTTTTTGCACGTGGTTCTCAGGGTGAATTTAATCGGAGCATGCCTGTGGTAGGCTGAGCACCATGACTGATGAAACTGCATGTATCTCCAGGTGCCTTTCTTACTGAACGCAGTATGTTTGTTGGATGAGCAGGTGATGAGAGGAAAATGTAAGCATGCTGTGGCTCGCAGGTTCTTATTAAAGGGTAAAGAGTCTCGTTCCTCTTTGCTTCAAAAAAGCATTTGCTGTATTCAGAGCAGACTGCTGGTAGGGTAGGCTGAGCTGTGAGAGCAGTCTTACCTGAGCCAGAGCCATATAATCCAGTTGAAAGTCTAAAGTCTTAGTCTCTTGCAACTTTTCTTCTATCCTCAGGCTCAGCCCAGATTAGAGCTCTTGCTCCTTCTCATATTAAGCATGACAGAGCAATGGGTACTCAGCTGGTCTCTTCTGTGGAACATTTCATCATGCATTTCAGACGTCAAGCCGCCAGATACGGTCGGCGAGACGGCCGTACATCTGTCGAGGCTGTGAGAACGCAGAGAAAACAGTGCGGGAGAGTGCATTTTCCCAAATGTGTCTTTAGAAAATTCCTGACTTCGGCAGAAAGTGAAACCAAAGAAACGCAGAGACGAAACTAAAGGTTACCACGGAAAAGTCATTGCAAGTGTTTGTAAGGAAAAAGAATCATTGAACTGTATCACTCGCATACAGAGAATGAATGCGCAGAGGATTATGGGAGTCAACGCTTTACCTTCCCACTGCGACCCAGAGTAGGCAGGTGAGTAGGACAACAGGGTCACATGGCCTTCGCTCAACTCATACTTACCTGGCAGGGGAGATACCATGATCACGAAGGTGGTTCACCCAGGGTGAGGCCCAGCCATTGCACTGCGGCTGTGCTGACTCCTGCGAATTCCCCAAATGTGGGAATCTCGACTGCATAATTTCTGGTAGTGGGGGACTGCGTTCGCGCTCTCCCCTGATTTTTGAGGTACGTAACGAGAGAGAACTTCTTTTCTGTGGCGTTTCTTAGCAAAACGCAAGAAGGTCACGTCTGACAAAGACAAACAAGAGAGCGAAAGACGTATGAGCAGTCTGTTGCTTCTGCTAAGTTTTTTTGCACGTGGTTCTCAGGGTGAATTTAATCGGAGCATGCCTGTGGTAGGCTGAGCACCATGACTGATGAAACTGCATGTATCTCCAGGTGCCTTTCTTACTGAACGCAGTATGTTTGTTGGATGAGCAGGTGATGAGAGGAAAATGTAAGCATGCTGTGGCTCGCAGGTTCTTATTAAAGGGTAAAGAGTCTCGTTCCTCTTTGCTTCAAAAAAGCATTTGCTGTATTCAGAGCAGACTGCTGGTAGGGTAGGCTGAGCTGTGAGAGCAGTCTTACCTGAGCCAGAGCCATATAATCCAGTTGAAAGTCTAAAGTCTTAGTCTCTTGCAACTTTTCTTCTATCCTCAGGCTCAGCCCAGATTAGAGCTCTTGCTCCTTCTCATATTAAGCATGACAGAGCAATGGGTACTCAGCTGGTCTCTTCTGTGGAACATTTCATCATGCATTTCAGACGTCAAGCCGCCAGATACGGTCGGCGAGACGGCCGTACATCTGTCGAGGCTGTGAGAACGCAGAGAAAACAGTGCGGGAGAGTGCATTTTCCCAAATGTGTCTTTAGAAAATTCCTGACCTCGGCAGAAGGTGAAACCAAAGAAACGCAGAGAGGAAACTAAAGGTTACCACGGAAAAGTCATTGCAAGTGTTTGGAAGGAAAAAGAATCATTGAACTGTATCACTCGCATACAGAGAATGTCTGCGCAGAGGATTATGGGAGTCAACGCTTTACCTTCCCACTGCGACCCAGAGTAGGCAGGTGAGTAGGACAACAGGGTCACATGGCCTTCGCTCAACTCATACTTACCTGGCAGGGGAGATACCATGATCACGAAGGTGGTTCACCCAGGGTGAGGCCCAGCCATTGCACTGCGGCTGTGCTGACTCCTGCGAATTCCCCAAATGTGGGAATCTCGACTGCATAATTTCTGGTAGTGGGGGACTGCGTTCGCGCTCTCCTCTGATTTTTGAGGTACGTAACGAGAGAGAACTTCTTTTCTGTGGCGTTTCTTAGCAAAACGCAAGAAGGTCACGTCTGACAAAGACAAACAAGACAGCGAAAGACATATGAGCAGTCTGTTGCTTCTGCTAAGTTTTTTTGCACGTGGTTCTCAGGGTGAATTTAATCGGAGCATGCCTGTGGTAGGCTGAGCACCATGACTGATGAAACTGCATGTATCTCCAGGTGCCTTTCTTACTGAACGCAGTATGTTTGTTGGATGAGCAGGTGATGAGAGGAAAATGTAAGCATGCTGTGGCTCGCAGGTTCTTATTAAAGGGTAAAGAGTCTCGTTCCTCTTTGCTTCAAAAAAGCATTTGCTGTATTCAGAGCAGACTGCTGGTAGGGTAGGCTGAGCTGTGAGAGCAGTCTTACCTGAGCCAGAGCCATATAATCCAGTTGAAAGTCTAAAGTCTTAGTCTCTTGCAACTTTTCTTCTATCCTCAGGCTCAGCCCAGATTAGAGCTTTTGCTCCTTCTCATATTAAGCATGACAGAGCAATGGGTACTGAGCTGGTCTCTTCTGTGGAACATTTCATCATGCATTTCAGACGTCAAGCCGCCAGATACGGTCGGCGAGACGGCCGTACATCTGTCGAGGCTGTGAGAACGCAGAGAAAACAGTGCGGGAGAGTGCATTTTCCCAAATGTGTCTTTAGAAAATTCCTGACCTCGGCAGAAGGTGAAACCAAAGAAACGCAGAGACGAAACTAAAGGTTACCACGGAAAAGTCATTGCAAGTGTTTGGAAGGAAAAAGAATCATTGAACTGTATCACTCGCATACAGAGAATGTCTGCGCAGAGGATTATGGGAGTCAAGGCTTTACCTTCCCACTGCGACCCAGAGTAGGCAGGTGAGTAGGACAACAGGGTCACATGGCCTTCGCTCAACTCATACTTACCTGGCAGGGGAGATACCATGATCACGAAGGTGGTTCACCCAGGGTGAGGCCCAGCCATTGCACTGCGGCTGTGCTGACTCCTGCGAATTCCCCAAATGTGGGAATCTCGACTGCATAATTTCTGGTAGTGGGGGACTGCGTTCGCGCTCTCCCCTGATTTTTGAGGTACGTAACGAGAGAGAACTTCTTTTCTGTGGCGTTTCTTAGCAAAACGCAAGAAGGTCACGTCTGACAAAGACAAACAAGAGAGCGAAAGACGTATGAGCAGTCTGTTGCTTCTGCTAAGTTTTTTTGCACGTGGTTCTCAGGGTGAATTTAATCGGAGCATGCCTGTGGTAGGCTGAGCACCATGACTGATGAAACTGCATGTATCTCCAGGTGCCTTTCTTACTGAACGCAGTATGTTTGTTGGATGAGCAGGTGATGAGAGGAAAATGTAAGCATGCTGTGGCTCGCAGGTTCTTATTAAAGGGTAAAGAGTCTCGTTCCTCTTTGCTTCAAAAAAGCATTTGCTGTATTCAGAGCAGACTGCTGGTAGGGTAGGCTGAGCTGTGAGAGCAGTCTTACCTGAGCCAGAGCCATATAATCCAGTTGAAAGTCTAAAGTCTTAGTCTCTTGCAACTTTTCTTCTATCCTCAGGCTCAGCCCAGATTAGAGCTCTTGCTCCTTCTCATATTAAGCATGACAGAGCAATGGGTACTCAGCTGGTCTCTTCTGTGGAACATTTCATCATGCATTTCAGACGTCAAGCCGCCAGATACGGTCGGCGAGACGGCCGTACATCTGTCGAGGCTGTGAGAACGCAGAGAAAACAGTGCGGGAGAGTGCATTTTCCCAAATGTGTCTTTAGAAAATTCCTGACTTCGGCAGAAAGTGAAACCAAAGAAACGCAGAGACGAAACTAAAGGTTACCACGGAAAAGTCATTGCAAGTGTTTGTAAGGAAAAAGAATCATTGAACTGTATCACTCGCATACAGAGAATGAATGCGCAGAGGATTATGGGAGTCAACGCTTTACCTTCCCACTGCGACCCAGAGTAGGCAGGTGAGTAGGACAACAGGGTCACATGGCCTTCGCTCAACTCATACTTACCTGGCAGGGGAGATACCATGATCACGAAGGTGGTTCACCCAGGGTGAGGCCCAGCCATTGCACTGCGGCTGTGCTGACTCCTGCGAATTCCCCAAATGTGGGAATCTCGACTGCATAATTTCTGGTAGTGGGGGACTGCGTTCGCGCTCTCCCCTGATTTTTGAGGTACGTAACGAGAGAGAACTTCTTTTCTGTGGCGTTTCTTAGCAAAACGCAAAAAGGTCACGTCTGACAAAGACAAACAAGAGAGCGAAAGACGTATGAGCAGTCTGTTGCTTCTGCTAAGTTTTTTTGCACGTGGTTCTCAGGGTGAATTTAATCGGAGCATGCCTGTGGTAGGCTGAGCACCATGACTGATGAAACTGCATGTATCTCCAGGTGCCTTTCTTACTGAACGCAGTATGTTTGTTGGATGAGCAGGTGATGAGAGGAAAATGTAAGCATGCTGTGGCTCGCACGTTCTTATTAAAGGGTAAAGAGTCTCGTTCCTCTTTGCTTCAAAAAAGCATTTGCTGTATTCAGAGCCGACTGCTGGTAGGGTAGGCTGAGCTGTGAGAGCAGTCTTACCTGAGCCAGAGCCATATAATCCAGTTGAAAGTCTAAAGTCTTAGTCTCTTGCAACTTTTCTTCTATCCTCAGGCTCAGCCCAGATTAGAGCTCTTGCTCCTTCTCATATTAAGCATGACAGAGCAATGGGTACTCAGCTGGTCTCTTCTGTGGAACATTTCATCATGCATTTCAGACGTCAAGCCGCCAGATACGGTCGGCGAGACGGCCGTACATCTGTCGAGGCTGTGAGAACGCAGAGAAAACAGTGCGGGAGAGTGCATTTTCCCAAATGTGTCTTTAGAAAATTCCTGACTTCGGCAGAAAGTGAAACCAAAGAAACGCAGAGACGAAACTAAAGGTTACCACGGAAAAGTCATTGCAAGTGTTTGTAAGGAAAAAGAATCATTGAACTGTATCACTCGCATACAGAGAATGAATGCGCAGAGGATTATGGGAGTCAACGCTTTACCTTCCCACTGCGACCCAGAGTAGGCAGGTGAGTAGGACAACAGGGTCACATGGCCTTCGCTCAACTCATACTTACCTGGCAGGGGAGATACCATGATCACGAAGGTGGTTCACCCAGGGTGAGGCCCAGCCATTGCACTGCGGCTGTGCTGACTCCTGCGAATTCCCCAAATGTGGGAATCTCGACTGCATAATTTCTGGTAGTGGGGGACTGCGTTCGCGCTCTCCCCTGATTTTTGAGGTACGTAACGAGAGAGAACTTCTTTTCTGTGGCGTTTCTTAGCAAAACGCAAAAAGGTCACGTCTGACAAAGACAAACAAGAGAGCGAAAGACGTATGAGCAGTCTGTTGCTTCTGCTAAGTTTTTTTGCACGTGGTTCTCAGGGTGAATTTAATCGGAGCATGCCTGTGGTAGGCTGAGCACCATGACTGATGAAACTGCATGTATCTCCAGGTGCCTTTCTTACTGAACGCAGTATGTTTGTTGGATGAGCAGGTGATGAGAGGAAAATGTAAGCATGCTGTGGCTCGCACGTTCTTATTAAAGGGTAAAGAGTCTCGTTCCTCTTTGCTTCAAAAAAGCATTTGCTGTATTCAGAGCCGACTGCTGGTAGGGTAGGCTGAGCTGTGAGAGCAGTCTTACCTGAGCCAGAGCCATATAATCCAGTTGAAAGTCTAAAGTCTTAGTCTCTTGCAACTTTTCTTCTATCCTCAGGCTCAGCCCAGATTAGAGCTCTTGCTCCTTCTCATATTAAGCATGACAGAGCAATGGGTACTCAGCTGGTCTCTTCTGTGGAACATTTCATCATGCATTTCAGACGTCAAGCCGCCAGATACGGTCGGCGAGACGGCCGTACATCTGTCGAGGCTGTGAGAACGCAGAGAAAACAGTGCGGGAGAGTGCATTTTCCCAAATGTGTCTTTAGAAAATTCCTGACCTCGGCAGAAGGTGAAACCAAAGAAACGCAGAGAGGAAACTAAAGGTTACCACGGAAAAGTCATTGCAAGTGTTTGGAAGGAAAAAGAATCATTGAACTGTATCACTCGCATACAGAGAATGTCTGCGCAGAGGATTATGGGAGTCAACGCTTTACCTTCCCACTGCGACCCAGAGTAGGCAGGTGAGTAGGACAACAGGGTCACATGGCCTTCGCTCAACTCATACTTACCTGGCAGGGGAGATACCATGATCACGAAGGTGGTTCACCCAGGGTGAGGCCCAGCCATTGCACTGCGGCTGTGCTGACTCCTGCGAATTCCCCAAATGTGGGAATCTCGACTGCATAATTTCTGGTAGTGGGGGACTGCGTTCGCGCTCTCCCCTGATTTTTGAGGTACGTAACGAGAGAGAACTTCTTTTCTGTGGCGTTTCTTAGCAAAACGCAAGAAGGTCACGTCTGACAAAGACAAACAAGAGAGCGAAAGACGTATGAGCAGTCTGTTGCTTCTGCTAAGTTTTTTTGCACGTGGTTCTCAGGGTGAATTTAATCGGAGCATGCCTGTGGTAGGCTGAGCACCATGACTGATGAAACTGCATGTATCTCCAGGTGCCTTTCTTACTGAACGCAGTATGTTTGTTGGATGAGCAGGTGATGAGAGGAAAATGTAAGCATGCTGTGGCTCGCAGGTTCTTATTAAAGGGTAAAGAGTCTCGTTCCTCTTTGCTTCAAAAAAGCATTTGCTGTATTCAGAGCAGACTGCTGGTAGGGTAGGCTGAGCTGTGAGAGCAGTCTTACCTGAGCCAGAGCCATATAATCCAGTTGAAAGTCTAAAGTCTTAGTCTCTTGCAACTTTTCTTCTATCCTCAGGCTCAGCCCAGATTAGAGCTCTTGCTCCTTCTCATATTAAGCATGACAGAGCAATGGGTACTCAGCTGGTCTCTTCTGTGGAACATTTCATCATGCATTTCAGACGTCAAGCCGCCAGATACGGTCGGCGAGACGGCCGTACATCTGTCGAGGCTGTGAGAACGCAGAGAAAACAGTGCGGGAGAGTGCATTTTCCCAAATGTGTCTTTAGAAAATTCCTGACTTCGGCAGAAAGTGAAACCAAAGAAACGCAGAGACGAAACTAAAGGTTACCACGGAAAAGTCATTGCAAGTGTTTGTAAGGAAAAAGAATCATTGAACTGTATCACTCGCATACAGAGAATGAATGCGCAGAGGATTATGGGAGTCAACGCTTTACCTTCCCACTGCGACCCAGAGTAGGCAGGTGAGTAGGACAACAGGGTCACATGGCCTTCGCTCAACTCATACTTACCTGGCAGGGGAGATACCATGATCACGAAGGTGGTTCACCCAGGGTGAGGCCCAGCCATTGCACTGCGGCTGTGCTGACTCCTGCGAATTCCCCAAATGTGGGAATCTCGACTGCATAATTTCTGGTAGTGGGGGACTGCGTTCGCGCTCTCCCCTGATTTTTGAGGTACGTAACGAGAGAGAACTTCTTTTCTGTGGCGTTTCTTAGCAAAACGCAAGAAGGTCACGTCTGACAAAGACAAACAAGAGAGCGAAAGACGTATGAGCAGTCTGTTGCTTCTGCTAAGTTTTTTTGCACGTGGTTCTCAGGGTGAATTTAATCGGAGCATGCCTGTGGTAGGCTGAGCACCATGACTGATGAAACTGCATGTATCTCCAGGTGCCTTTCTTACTGAACGCAGTATGTTTGTTGGATGAGCAGGTGATGAGAGGAAAATGTAAGCATGCTGTGGCTCGCAGGTTCTTATTAAAGGGTAAAGAGTCTCGTTCCTCTTTGCTTCAAAAAAGCATTTGCTGTATTCAGAGCAGACTGCTGGTAGGGTAGGCTGAGCTGTGAGAGCAGTCTTACCTGAGCCAGAGCCATATAATCCAGTTGAAAGTCTAAAGTCTTAGTCTCTTGCAACTTTTCTTCTATCCTCAGGCTCAGCCCAGATTAGAGCTCTTGCTCCTTCTCATATTAAGCATGACAGAGCAATGGGTACTCAGCTGGTCTCTTCTGTGGAACATTTCATCATGCATTTCAGACGTCAAGCCGCCAGATACGGTCGGCGAGACGGCCGTACATCTGTCGAGGCTGTGAGAACGCAGAGAAAACAGTGCGGGAGAGTGCATTTTCCCAAATGTGTCTTTAGAAAATTCCTGACCTCGGCAGAAGGTGAAACCAAAGAAACGCAGAGAGGAAACTAAAGGTTACCACGGAAAAGTCATTGCAAGTGTTTGGAAGGAAAAAGAATCATTGAACTGTATCACTCGCATACAGAGAATGTCTGCGCAGAGGATTATGGGAGTCAACGCTTTACCTTCCCACTGCGACCCAGAGTAGGCAGGTGAGTAGGACAACAGGGTCACATGGCCTTCGCTCAACTCATACTTACCTGGCAGGGGAGATACCATGATCACGAAGGTGGTTCACCCAGGGTGAGGCCCAGCCATTGCACTGCGGCTGTGCTGACTCCTGCGAATTCCCCAAATGTGGGAATCTCGACTGCATAATTTCTGGTAGTGGGGGACTGCGTTCGCGCTCTCCCCTGATTTTTGAGGTACGTAACGAGAGAGAACTTCTTTTCTGTGGCGTTTCTTAGCAAAACGCAAGAAGGTCACGTCTGACAAAGACAAACAAGAGAGCGAAAGACGTATGAGCAGTCTGTTGCTTCTGCTAAGTTTTTTTGCACGTGGTTCTCAGGGTGAATTTAATCGGAGCATGCCTGTGGTAGGCTGAGCACCATGACTGATGAAACTGCATGTATCTCCAGGTGCCTTTCTTACTGAACGCAGTATGTTTGTTGGATGAGCAGGTGATGAGAGGAAAATGTAAGCATGCTGTGGCTCGCAGGTTCTTATTAAAGGGTAAAGAGTCTCGTTCCTCTTTGCTTCAAAAAAGCATTTGCTGTATTCAGAGCAGACTGCTGGTAGGGTAGGCTGAGCTGTGAGAGCAGTCTTACCTGAGCCAGAGCCATATAATCCAGTTGAAAGTCTAAAGTCTTAGTCTCTTGCAACTTTTCTTCTATCCTCAGGCTCAGCCCAGATTAGAGCTCTTGCTCCTTCTCATATTAAGCATGACAGAGCAATGGGTACTCAGCTGGTCTCTTCTGTGGAACATTTCATCATGCATTTCAGACGTCAAGCCGCCAGATACGGTCGGCGAGACGGCCGTACATCTGTCGAGGCTGTGAGAACGCAGAGAAAACAGTGCGGGAGAGTGCATTTTCCCAAATGTGTCTTTAGAAAATTCCTGACTTCGGCAGAAAGTGAAACCAAAGAAACGCAGAGACGAAACTAAAGGTTACCACGGAAAAGTCATTGCAAGTGTTTGTAAGGAAAAAGAATCATTGAACTGTATCACTCGCATACAGAGAATGAATGCGCAGAGGATTATGGGAGTCAACGCTTTACCTTCCCACTGCGACCCAGAGTAGGCAGGTGAGTAGGACAACAGGGTCACATGGCCTTCGCTCAACTCATACTTACCTGGCAGGGGAGATACCATGATCACGAAGGTGGTTCACCCAGGGTGAGGCCCAGCCATTGCACTGCGGCTGTGCTGACTCCTGCGAATTCCCCAAATGTGGGAATCTCGACTGCATAATTTCTGGTAGTGGGGGACTGCGTTCGCGCTCTCCCCTGATTTTTGAGGTACGTAACGAGAGAGAACTTCTTTTCTGTGGCGTTTCTTAGCAAAACGCAAGAAGGTCACGTCTGACAAAGACAAACAAGAGAGCGAAAGACGTATGAGCAGTCTGTTGCTTCTGCTAAGTTTTTTTGCACGTGGTTCTCAGGGTGAATTTAATCGGAGCATGCCTGTGGTAGGCTGAGCACCATGACTGATGAAACTGCATGTATCTCCAGGTGCCTTTCTTACTGAACGCAGTATGTTTGTTGGATGAGCAGGTGATGAGAGGAAAATGTAAGCATGCTGTGGCTCGCAGGTTCTTATTAAAGGGTAAAGAGTCTCGTTCCTCTTTGCTTCAAAAAAGCATTTGCTGTATTCAGAGCAGACTGCTGGTAGGGTAGGCTGAGCTGTGAGAGCAGTCTTACCTGAGCCAGAGCCATATAATCCAGTTGAAAGTCTAAAGTCTTAGTCTCTTGCAACTTTTCTTCTATCCTCAGGCTCAGCCCAGATTAGAGCTCTTGCTCCTTCTCATATTAAGCATGACAGAGCAATGGGTACTCAGCTGGTCTCTTCTGTGGAACATTTCATCATGCATTTCAGACGTCAAGCCGCCAGATACGGTCGGCGAGACGGCCGTACATCTGTCGAGGCTGTGAGAACGCAGAGAAAACAGTGCGGGAGAGTGCATTTTCCCAAATGTGTCTTTAGAAAATTCCTGACCTCGGCAGAAGGTGAAACCAAAGAAACGCAGAGAGGAAACTAAAGGTTACCACGGAAAAGTCATTGCAAGTGTTTGGAAGGAAAAAGAATCATTGAACTGTATCACTCGCATACAGAGAATGTCTGCGCAGAGGATTATGGGAGTCAACGCTTTACCTTCCCACTGCGACCCAGAGTAGGCAGGTGAGTAGGACAACAGGGTCACATGGCCTTCGCTCAACTCATACTTACCTGGCAGGGGAGATACCATGATCACGAAGGTGGTTCACCCAGGGTGAGGCCCAGCCATTGCACTGCGGCTGTGCTGACTCCTGCGAATTCCCCAAATGTGGGAATCTCGACTGCATAATTTCTGGTAGTGGGGGACTGCGTTCGCGCTCTCCCCTGATTTTTGAGGTACGTAACGAGAGAGAACTTCTTTTCTGTGGCGTTTCTTAGCAAAACGCAAAAAGGTCACGTCTGACAAAGACAAACAACAGAGCGAAAGACGTATGAGCAGTCTGTTGCTTCTGCTAAGTTTTTTTGCACGTGGTTCTCAGGGTGAATTTAATCGGAGCATGCCTGTGGTAGGCTGAGCACCATGACTGATGAAACTGCATGTATCTCCAGGTGCCTTTCTTACTGAACGCAGTATGTTTGTTGGATGAGCAGGTGATGAGAGGAAAATGTAAGCATGCTGTGGCTCGCACGTTCTTATTAAAGGGTAAAGAGTCTCGTTCCTCTTTGCTTCAAAAAAGCATTTGCTGTATTCAGAGCCGACTGCTGGTAGGGTAGGCTGAGCTGTGAGAGCAGTCTTACCTGAGCCAGAGCCATATAATCCAGTTGAAAGTCTAAAGTCTTAGTCTCTTGCAACTTTTCTTCTATCCTCAGGCTCAGCCCAGATTAGAGCTCTTGCTCCTTCTCATATTAAGCATGACAGAGCAATGGGTACTCAGCTGGTCTCTTCTGTGGAACATTTCATCATGCATTTCAGACGTCAAGCCGCCAGATACGGTCGGCGAGACGGCCGTACATCTGTCGAGGCTGTGAGAACGCAGAGAAAACAGTGCGGGAGAGTGCATTTTCCCAAATGTGTCTTTAGAAAATTCCTGACCTCGGCAGAAGGTGAAACCAAAGAAACGCAGAGACGAAACTAAAGGTTACCACGGAAAAGTCATTGCAAGTGTTTGTAAGGAAAAAGAATCATTGAACTGTATCACTCGCATACAGAGAATGTCTGCGCAGAGGATTATGGGAGTCAACGCTTTACCTTCCCACTGCGACCCAGAGTAGGCAGGTGAGTAGGACAACAGGGTCACATGGCCTTCGCTCAACTCATACTTACCTGGCAGGGGAGATACCATGATCACGAAGGTGGTTCATCCAGGGTGAGGCCCAGCCATTGCACTGCGGCTGTGCTGACTCCTGCGAATTCCCCAAATGTGGGAATCTCGACTGCATAATTTCTGGTAGTGGGGGACTGCGTTCGCGCTCTCCCCTGATTTTTGAGGTACGTAACGAGAGAGAACTTCTTTTCTGTGGCGTTTCTTAGCAAAACGCAAGAAGGTCACGTCTGACAAAGACAAACAAGAGAGCGAAAGACGTATGAGCAGTCTGTTGCTTCTGCTAAGTTTTTTTGCACGTGGTTCTCAGGGTGAATTTAATCGGAGCATGCCTGTGGTAGGCTGAGCACCATGACTGATGAAACTGCATGTATCTCCAGGTGCCTTTCTTACTGAACGCAGTATGTTTGTTGGATGAGCAGGTGATGAGAGGAAAATGTAAGCATGCTGTGGCTCGCAGGTTCTTATTAAAGGGTAAAGAGTCTCGTTCCTCTTTGCTTCAAAAAAGCATTTGCTGTATTCAGAGCAGACTGCTGGTAGGGTAGGCTGAGCTGTGAGAGCAGTCTTACCTGAGCCAGAGCCATATAATCCAGTTGAAAGTCTAAAGTCTTAGTCTCTTGCAACTTTTCTTCTATCCTCAGGCTCAGCCCAGATTAGAGCTCTTGCTCCTTCTCATATTAAGCATGACAGAGCAATGGGTACTCAGCTGGTCTCTTCTGTGGAACATTTCATCATGCATTTCAGACGTCAAGCCGCCAGATACGGTCGGCGAGACGGCCGTACATCTGTCGAGGCTGTGAGAACGCAGAGAAAACAGTGCGGGAGAGTGCATTTTCCCAAATGTGTCTTTAGAAAATTCCTGACTTCGGCAGAAAGTGAAACCAAAGAAACGCAGAGACGAAACTAAAGGTTACCACGGAAAAGTCATTGCAAGTGTTTGTAAGGAAAAAGAATCATTGAACTGTATCACTCGCATACAGAGAATGTCTGCGCAGAGGATTATGGGAGTCAACGCTTTACCTTCCCACTGCGACCCAGAGTAGGCAGGTGAGTAGGACAACAGGGTCACATGGCCTTCGCTCAACTCATACTTACCTGGCAGGGGAGATACCATGATCACGAAGGTGGTTCACCCAGGGTGAGGCCCAGCCATTGCACTGCGGCTGTGCTGACTCCTGCGAATTCCCCAAATGTGGGAATCTCGACTGCATAATTTCTGGTAGTGGGGGACTGCGTTCGCGCTCTCCCCTGATTTTTGAGGTACGTAACGAGAGAGAACTTCTTTTCTGTGGCGTTTCTTAGCAAAACGCAAGAAGGTCACGTCTGACAAAGACAAACAAGAGAGCGAAAGACGTATGAGCAGTCTGTTGCTTCTGCTAAGTTTTTTTGCACGTGGTTCTCAGGGTGATTTTAATCTGAGCATTTTCTCTCTGTGGCGTTTTTTAGCAAAACGCAAGAAGGTCACGTCTGACAAAGACAAACAAGAGAGCGAAAGACGTGAGCAGTCTGTTGCTTCTGCTAAGTTTTTTTGCACGTGGTTCTCAGGGTGAATTTAATCGGAGCATGCCTGTGGTAGGCTGAGCACCATGACTGATGAAACTGCATGTATCTCCAGGTGCCTTTCTTACTGAACGCAGTATGTTTGTTGGATGAGCAGGTGATGAGAGGAAAATGTAAGCATGCTGTGGCTCGCAGGTTCTTATTAAAGGGTAAAGAGTCTCGTTCCTCTTTGCTTCAAAAAAGCATTTGCTGTATTCAGAGCAGACTGCTGGTAGGGTAGGCTGAGCTGTGAGAGCAGTCTTACCTGAGCCAGAGCCATATAATCCAGTTGAAAGTCTAAAGTCTTAGTCTCTTGCAACTTTTCTTCTATCCTCAGGCTCAGCCCAGATTAGAGCTTTTGCTCCTTCTCATATTAAGCATGACAGAGCAATGGGTACTGAGCTGGTCTCTTCTGTGGAACATTTCATCATGCATTTCAGACGTCAAGCCGCCAGATACGGTCGGCGAGACGGCCGTACATCTGTCGAGGCTGTGAGAACGCAGAGAAAACAGTGCGGGAGAGTGCATTTTCCCAAATGTGTCTTTAGAAAATTCCTGACCTCGGCAGAAGGTGAAACCAAAGAAACGCAGAGACGAAACTAAAGGTTACCACGGAAAAGTCATTGCAAGTGTTTGGAAGGAAAAAGAATCATTGAACTGTATCACTCGCATACAGAGAATGAATGCGCAGAGGATTATGGGAGTCAAGGCTTTACCTTCCCACTGCGACCTAGAGTAGGCAGGTGAGTAGGACAACAGGGTCACATGGACTTCGCTCAACTCATACTTACCTGGCAGGGGAGATACCATGATCACGAAGGTGGTTCACCCAGGGTGAGGCCCAGCCATTGCACTGCGGCTGTGCTGACTCCTGCGAATTCCCCAAATGTGGGAATCTCGACTGCATAATTTCTGGTAGTGGGGGACTGCGTTCGCGCTCTCCCCTGATTTTTGAGGTATGTAACGAGAGAGAACTTCTTTTCTGTGGCGTTTCTTAGCAAAACGCAAGAAGGTCACGTCTGACAAAGACAAACAAGAGAGCGAAAGACGTATGAGCAGTCTGTTGCTTCTGCTAAGTTTTTTTGCACGTGGTTCTCAGGGTGAATTTAATCGGAGCATGCCTGTGGTAGGCTGAGCACCATGACTGATGAAACTGCATGTATCTCCAGGTGCCTTTCTTACTGAACGCAGTATGTTTGTTGGATGAGCAGGTGATGAGAGGAAAATGTAAGCATGCTGTGGCTCGCAGGTTCTTATTAAAGGGTAAAGAGTCTCGTTCCTCTTTGCTTCAAAAAAGCATTTGCTGTATTCAGAGCAGACTGCTGGTAGGGTAGGCTGAGCTGTGAGAGCAGTCTTACCTGAGCCAGAGCCATATAATCCAGTTGAAAGTCTAAAGTCTTAGTCTCTTGCAACTTTTCTTCTATCCTCAGGCTCAGCCCAGATTAGAGCTCTTGCTCCTTCTCATATTAAGCATGACAGAGCAATGGGTACTCAGCTGGTCTCTTCTGTGGAACATTTCATCATGCATTTCAGACGTCAAGCCGCCAGATACGGTCGGCGAGACGGCCGTACATCTGTCGAGGCTGTGAGAACGCAGAGAAAACAGTGCGGGAGAGTGCATTTTCCCAAATGTGTCTTTAGAAAATTCCTGACCTCGGCAGAAGGTGAAACCAAAGAAACGCAGAGAGGAAACTAAAGGTTACCACGGAAAAGTCATTGCAAGTGTTTGGAAGGAAAAAGAATCATTGAACTGTATCACTCGCATACAGAGAATGTCTGCGCAGAGGATTATGGGAGTCAACGCTTTACCTTCCCACTGCGACCCAGAGTAGGCAGGTGAGTAGGACAACAGGGTCACATGGCCTTCGCTCAACTCATACTTACCTGGCAGGGGAGATACCATGATCACGAAGGTGGTTCACCCAGGGTGAGGCCCAGCCATTGCACTGCGGCTGTGCTGACTCCTGCGAATTCCCCAAATGTGGGAATCTCGACTGCATAATTTCTGGTAGTGGGGGACTGCGTTCGCGCTCTCCTCTGATTTTTGAGGTACGTAACGAGAGAGAACTTCTTTTCTGTGGCGTTTCTTAGCAAAACGCAAGAAGGTCACGTCTGACAAAGACAAACAAGACAGCGAAAGACATATGAGCAGTCTGTTGCTTCTGCTAAGTTTTTTTGCACGTGGTTCTCAGGGTGAATTTAATCGGAGCATGCCTGTGGTAGGCTGAGCACCATGACTGATGAAACTGCATGTATCTCCAGGTGCCTTTCTTACTGAACGCAGTATGTTTGTTGGATGAGCAGGTGATGAGAGGAAAATGTAAGCATGCTGTGGCTCGCAGGTTCTTATTAAAGGGTAAAGAGTCTCGTTCCTCTTTGCTTCAAAAAAGCATTTGCTGTATTCAGAGCAGACTGCTGGTAGGGTAGGCTGAGCTGTGAGAGCAGTCTTACCTGAGCCAGAGCCATATAATCCAGTTGAAAGTCTAAAGTCTTAGTCTCTTGCAACTTTTCTTCTATCCTCAGGCTCAGCCCAGATTAGAGCTTTTGCTCCTTCTCATATTAAGCATGACAGAGCAATGGGTACTGAGCTGGTCTCTTCTGTGGAACATTTCATCATGCATTTCAGACGTCAAGCCGCCAGATACGGTCGGCGAGACGGCCGTACATCTGTCGAGGCTGTGAGAACGCAGAGAAAACAGTGCGGGAGAGTGCATTTTCCCAAATGTGTCTTTAGAAAATTCCTGACCTCGGCAGAAGGTGAAACCAAAGAAACGCAGAGACGAAACTAAAGGTTACCACGGAAAAGTCATTGCAAGTGTTTGGAAGGAAAAAGAATCATTGAACTGTATCACTCGCATACAGAGAATGTCTGCGCAGAGGATTATGGGAGTCAAGGCTTTACCTTCCCACTGCGACCCAGAGTAGGCAGGTGAGTAGGACAACAGGGTCACATGGCCTTCGCTCAACTCATACTTACCTGGCAGGGGAGATACCATGATCACGAAGGTGGTTCACCCAGGGTGAGGCCCAGCCATTGCACTGCGGCTGTGCTGACTCCTGCGAATTCCCCAAATGTGGGAATCTCGACTGCATAATTTCTGGTAGTGGGGGACTGCGTTCGCGCTCTCCCCTGATTTTTGAGGTATGTAACGAGAGAGAACTTCTTTTCTGTGGCGTTTCTTAGCAAAACGCAAGAAGGTCACGTCTGACAAAGACAAACAAGAGAGCGAAAGACGTATGAGCAGTCTGTTGCTTCTGCTAAGTTTTTTTGCACGTGGTTCTCAGGGTGATTTTAATCTGAGCATTTTCTCTCTGTGGCGTTTTTTAGCAAAACGCAAGAAGGTCACGTCTGACAAAGACAAACAAGAGAGCGAAAGACGTATGAGCAGTCTGTTGCTTCTGCTAAGTTTTTTTGCACGTGGTTCTCAGGGTGAATTTAATCGGAGCATGCCTGTGGTAGGCTGAGCACCATGACTGATGAAACTGCATGTATCTCCAGGTGCCTTTCTTACTGAACGCAGTATGTTTGTTGGATGAGCAGGTGATGAGAGGAAAATGTAAGCATGCTGTGGCTCGCAGGTTCTTATTAAAGGGTAAAGAGTCTCGTTCCTCTTTGCTTCAAAAAAGCATTTGCTGTATTCAGAGCAGACTGCTGGTAGGGTAGGCTGAGCTGTGAGAGCAGTCTTACCTGAGCCAGAGCCATATAATCCAGTTGAAAGTCTAAAGTCTTAGTCTCTTGCAACTTTTCTTCTATCCTCAGGCTCAGCCCAGATTAGAGCTCTTGCTCCTTCTCATATTAAGCATGACAGAGCAATGGGTACTCAGCTGGTCTCTTCTGTGGAACATTTCATCATGCATTTCAGACGTCAAGCCGCCAGATACGGTCGGCGAGACGGCCGTACATCTGTCGAGGCTGTGAGAACGCAGAGAAAACAGTGCGGGAGAGTGCATTTTCCCAAATGTGTCTTTAGAAAATTCCTGACTTCGGCAGAAAGTGAAACCAAAGAAACGCAGAGACGAAACTAAAGGTTACCACGGAAAAGTCATTGCAAGTGTTTGTAAGGAAAAAGAATCATTGAACTGTATCACTCGCATACAGAGAATGAATGCGCAGAGGATTATGGGAGTCAACGCTTTACCTTCCCACTGCGACCCAGAGTAGGCAGGTGAGTAGGACAACAGGGTCACATGGCCTTCGCTCAACTCATACTTACCTGGCAGGGGAGATACCATGATCACGAAGGTGGTTCACCCAGGGTGAGGCCCAGCCATTGCACTGCGGCTGTGCTGACTCCTGCGAATTCCCCAAATGTGGGAATCTCGACTGCATAATTTCTGGTAGTGGGGGACTGCGTTCGCGCTCTCCTCTGATTTTTGAGGTACGTAACGAGAGAGAACTTCTTTTCTGTGGCGTTTCTTAGCAAAACGCAAGAAGGTCACGTCTGACAAAGACAAACAAGACAGCGAAAGACATATGAGCAGTCTGTTGCTTCTGCTAAGTTTTTTTGCACGTGGTTCTCAGGGTGAATTTAATCGGAGCATGCCTGTGGTAGGCTGAGCACCATGACTGATGAAACTGCATGTATCTCCAGGTGCCTTTCTTACTGAACGCAGTATGTTTGTTGGATGAGCAGGTGATGAGAGGAAAATGTAAGCATGCTGTGGCTCGCAGGTTCTTATTAAAGGGTAAAGAGTCTCGTTCCTCTTTGCTTCAAAAAAGCATTTGCTGTATTCAGAGCAGACTGCTGGTAGGGTAGGCTGAGCTGTGAGAGCAGTCTTACCTGAGCCAGAGCCATATAATCCAGTTGAAAGTCTAAAGTCTTAGTCTCTTGCAACTTTTCTTCTATCCTCAGGCTCAGCCCAGATTAGAGCTTTTGCTCCTTCTCATATTAAGCATGACAGAGCAATGGGTACTGAGCTGGTCTCTTCTGTGGAACATTTCATCATGCATTTCAGACGTCAAGCCGCCAGATACGGTCGGCGAGACGGCCGTACATCTGTCGAGGCTGTGAGAACGCAGAGAAAACAGTGCGGGAGAGTGCATTTTCCCAAATGTGTCTTTAGAAAATTCCTGACCTCGGCAGAAGGTGAAACCAAAGAAACGCAGAGACGAAACTAAAGGTTACCACGGAAAAGTCATTGCAAGTGTTTGGAAGGAAAAAGAATCATTGAACTGTATCACTCGCATACAGAGAATGTCTGCGCAGAGGATTATGGGAGTCAAGGCTTTACCTTCCCACTGCGACCCAGAGTAGGCAGGTGAGTAGGACAACAGGGTCACATGGCCTTCGCTCAACTCATACTTACCTGGCAGGGGAGATACCATGATCACGAAGGTGGTTCACCCAGGGTGAGGCCCAGCCATTGCACTGCGGCTGTGCTGACTCCTGCGAATTCCCCAAATGTGGGAATCTCGACTGCATAATTTCTGGTAGTGGGGGACTGCGTTCGCGCTCTCCCCTGATTTTTGAGGTACGTAACGAGAGAGAACTTCTTTTCTGTGGCGTTTCTTAGCAAAACGCAAGAAGGTCACGTCTGACAAAGACAAACAAGAGAGCGAAAGACGTATGAGCAGTCTGTTGCTTCTGCTAAGTTTTTTTGCACGTGGTTCTCAGGGTGAATTTAATCGGAGCATGCCTGTGGTAGGCTGAGCACCATGACTGATGAAACTGCATGTATCTCCAGGTGCCTTTCTTACTGAACGCAGTATGTTTGTTGGATGAGCAGGTGATGAGAGGAAAATGTAAGCATGCTGTGGCTCGCAGGTTCTTATTAAAGGGTAAAGAGTCTCGTTCCTCTTTGCTTCAAAAAAGCATTTGCTGTATTCAGAGCAGACTGCTGGTAGGGTAGGCTGAGCTGTGAGAGCAGTCTTACCTGAGCCAGAGCCATATAATCCAGTTGAAAGTCTAAAGTCTTAGTCTCTTGCAACTTTTCTTCTATCCTCAGGCTCAGCCCAGATTAGAGCTCTTGCTCCTTCTCATATTAAGCATGACAGAGCAATGGGTACTCAGCTGGTCTCTTCTGTGGAACATTTCATCATGCATTTCAGACGTCAAGCCGCCAGATACGGTCGGCGAGACGGCCGTACATCTGTCGAGGCTGTGAGAACGCAGAGAAAACAGTGCGGGAGAGTGCATTTTCCCAAATGTGTCTTTAGAAAATTCCTGACTTCGGCAGAAAGTGAAACCAAAGAAACGCAGAGACGAAACTAAAGGTTACCACGGAAAAGTCATTGCAAGTGTTTGTAAGGAAAAAGAATCATTGAACTGTATCACTCGCATACAGAGAATGAATGCGCAGAGGATTATGGGAGTCAACGCTTTACCTTCCCACTGCGACCCAGAGTAGGCAGGTGAGTAGGACAACAGGGTCACATGGCCTTCGCTCAACTCATACTTACCTGGCAGGGGAGATACCATGATCACGAAGGTGGTTCACCCAGGGTGAGGCCCAGCCATTGCACTGCGGCTGTGCTGACTCCTGCGAATTCCCCAAATGTGGGAATCTCGACTGCATAATTTCTGGTAGTGGGGGACTGCGTTCGCGCTCTCCCCTGATTTTTGAGGTACGTAACGAGAGAGAACTTCTTTTCTGTGGCGTTTCTTAGCAAAACGCAAAAAGGTCACGTCTGACAAAGACAAACAACAGAGCGAAAGACGTATGAGCAGTCTGTTGCTTCTGCTAAGTTTTTTTGCACGTGGTTCTCAGGGTGAATTTAATCGGAGCATGCCTGTGGTAGGCTGAGCACCATGACTGATGAAACTGCATGTATCTCCAGGTGCCTTTCTTACTGAACGCAGTATGTTTGTTGGATGAGCAGGTGATGAGAGGAAAATGTAAGCATGCTGTGGCTCGCACGTTCTTATTAAAGGGTAAAGAGTCTCGTTCCTCTTTGCTTCAAAAAAGCATTTGCTGTATTCAGAGCCGACTGCTGGTAGGGTAGGCTGAGCTGTGAGAGCAGTCTTACCTGAGCCAGAGCCATATAATCCAGTTGAAAGTCTAAAGTCTTAGTCTCTTGCAACTTTTCTTCTATCCTCAGGCTCAGCCCAGATTAGAGCTCTTGCTCCTTCTCATATTAAGCATGACAGAGCAATGGGTACTCAGCTGGTCTCTTCTGTGGAACATTTCATCATGCATTTCAGACGTCAAGCCGCCAGATACGGTCGGCGAGACGGCCGTACATCTGTCGAGGCTGTGAGAACGCAGAGAAAACAGTGCGGGAGAGTGCATTTTCCCAAATGTGTCTTTAGAAAATTCCTGACCTCGGCAGAAGGTGAAACCAAAGAAACGCAGAGACGAAACTAAAGGTTACCACGGAAAAGTCATTGCAAGTGTTTGGAAGGAAAAAGAATCATTGAACTGTATCACTCGCATACAGAGAATGTCTGCGCAGAGGATTATGGGAGTCAAGGCTTTACCTTCCCACTGCGACCCAGAGTAGGCAGGTGAGTAGGACAACAGGGTCACATGGCCTTCGCTCAACTCATACTTACCTGGCAGGGGAGATACCATGATCACGAAGGTGGTTCACCCAGGGTGAGGCCCAGCCATTGCACTGCGGCTGTGCTGACTCCTGCGAATTCCCCAAATGTGGGAATCTCGACTGCATAATTTCTGGTAGTGGGGGACTGCGTTCGCGCTCTCCCCTGATTTTTGAGGTACGTAACGAGAGAGAACTTCTTTTCTGTGGCGTTTCTTAGCAAAACGCAAGAAGGTCACGTCTGACAAAGACAAACAAGAGAGCGAAAGACGTATGAGCAGTCTGTTGCTTCTGCTAAGTTTTTTTGCACGTGGTTCTCAGGGTGAATTTAATCGGAGCATGCCTGTGGTAGGCTGAGCACCATGACTGATGAAACTGCATGTATCTCCAGGTGCCTTTCTTACTGAACGCAGTATGTTTGTTGGATGAGCAGGTGATGAGAGGAAAATGTAAGCATGCTGTGGCTCGCAGGTTCTTATTAAAGGGTAAAGAGTCTCGTTCCTCTTTGCTTCAAAAAAGCATTTGCTGTATTCAGAGCAGACTGCTGGTAGGGTAGGCTGAGCTGTGAGAGCAGTCTTACCTGAGCCAGAGCCATATAATCCAGTTGAAAGTCTAAAGTCTTAGTCTCTTGCAACTTTTCTTCTATCCTCAGGCTCAGCCCAGATTAGAGCTCTTGCTCCTTCTCATATTAAGCATGACAGAGCAATGGGTACTCAGCTGGTCTCTTCTGTGGAACATTTCATCATGCATTTCAGACGTCAAGCCGCCAGATACGGTCGGCGAGACGGCCGTACATCTGTCGAGGCTGTGAGAACGCAGAGAAAACAGTGCGGGAGAGTGCATTTTCCCAAATGTGTCTTTAGAAAATTCCTGACTTCGGCAGAAAGTGAAACCAAAGAAACGCAGAGACGAAACTAAAGGTTACCACGGAAAAGTCATTGCAAGTGTTTGTAAGGAAAAAGAATCATTGAACTGTATCACTCGCATACAGAGAATGAATGCGCAGAGGATTATGGGAGTCAACGCTTTACCTTCCCACTGCGACCCAGAGTAGGCAGGTGAGTAGGACAACAGGGTCACATGGCCTTCGCTCAACTCATACTTACCTGGCAGGGGAGATACCATGATCACGAAGGTGGTTCACCCAGGGTGAGGCCCAGCCATTGCACTGCGGCTGTGCTGACTCCTGCGAATTCCCCAAATGTGGGAATCTCGACTGCATAATTTCTGGTAGTGGGGGACTGCGTTCGCGCTCTCCCCTGATTTTTGAGGTACGTAACGAGAGAGAACTTCTTTTCTGTGGCGTTTCTTAGCAAAACGCAAAAAGGTCACGTCTGACAAAGACAAACAACAGAGCGAAAGACGTATGAGCAGTCTGTTGCTTCTGCTAAGTTTTTTTGCACGTGGTTCTCAGGGTGAATTTAATCGGAGCATGCCTGTGGTAGGCTGAGCACCATGACTGATGAAACTGCATGTATCTCCAGGTGCCTTTCTTACTGAACGCAGTATGTTTGTTGGATGAGCAGGTGATGAGAGGAAAATGTAAGCATGCTGTGGCTCGCACGTTCTTATTAAAGGGTAAAGAGTCTCGTTCCTCTTTGCTTCAAAAAAGCATTTGCTGTATTCAGAGCCGACTGCTGGTAGGGTAGGCTGAGCTGTGAGAGCAGTCTTACCTGAGCCAGAGCCATATAATCCAGTTGAAAGTCTAAAGTCTTAGTCTCTTGCAACTTTTCTTCTATCCTCAGGCTCAGCCCAGATTAGAGCTCTTGCTCCTTCTCATATTAAGCATGACAGAGCAATGGGTACTCAGCTGGTCTCTTCTGTGGAACATTTCATCATGCATTTCAGACGTCAAGCCGCCAGATACGGTCGGCGAGACGGCCGTACATCTGTCGAGGCTGTGAGAACGCAGAGAAAACAGTGCGGGAGAGTGCATTTTCCCAAATGTGTCTTTAGAAAATTCCTGACTTCGGCAGAAAGTGAAACCAAAGAAACGCAGAGACGAAACTAAAGGTTACCACGGAAAAGTCATTGCAAGTGTTTGTAAGGAAAAAGAATCATTGAACTGTATCACTCGCATACAGAGAATGAATGCGCAGAGGATTATGGGAGTCAACGCTTTACCTTCCCACTGCGACCCAGAGTAGGCAGGTGAGTAGGACAACAGGGTCACATGGCCTTCGCTCAACTCATACTTACCTGGCAGGGGAGATACCATGATCACGAAGGTGGTTCACCCAGGGTGAGGCCCAGCCATTGCACTGCGGCTGTGCTGACTCCTGCGAATTCCCCAAATGTGGGAATCTCGACTGCATAATTTCTGGTAGTGGGGGACTGCGTTCGCGCTCTCCCCTGATTTTTGAGGTACGTAACGAGAGAGAACTTCTTTTCTGTGGCGTTTCTTAGCAAAACGCAAAAAGGTCACGTCTGACAAAGACAAACAACAGAGCGAAAGACGTATGAGCAGTCTGTTGCTTCTGCTAAGTTTTTTTGCACGTGGTTCTCAGGGTGAATTTAATCGGAGCATGCCTGTGGTAGGCTGAGCACCATGACTGATGAAACTGCATGTATCTCCAGGTGCCTTTCTTACTGAACGCAGTATGTTTGTTGGATGAGCAGGTGATGAGAGGAAAATGTAAGCATGCTGTGGCTCGCACGTTCTTATTAAAGGGTAAAGAGTCTCGTTCCTCTTTGCTTCAAAAAAGCATTTGCTGTATTCAGAGCCGACTGCTGGTAGGGTAGGCTGAGCTGTGAGAGCAGTCTTACCTGAGCCAGAGCCATATAATCCAGTTGAAAGTCTAAAGTCTTAGTCTCTTGCAACTTTTCTTCTATCCTCAGGCTCAGCCCAGATTAGAGCTCTTGCTCCTTCTCATATTAAGCATGACAGAGCAATGGGTACTCAGCTGGTCTCTTCTGTGGAACATTTCATCATGCATTTCAGACGTCAAGCCGCCAGATACGGTCGGCGAGACGGCCGTACATCTGTCGAGGCTGTGAGAACGCAGAGAAAACAGTGCGGGAGAGTGCATTTTCCCAAATGTGTCTTTAGAAAATTCCTGACTTCGGCAGAAAGTGAAACCAAAGAAACGCAGAGACGAAACTAAAGGTTACCACGGAAAAGTCATTGCAAGTGTTTGTAAGGAAAAAGAATCATTGAACTGTATCACTCGCATACAGAGAATGAATGCGCAGAGGATTATGGGAGTCAACGCTTTACCTTCCCACTGCGACCCAGAGTAGGCAGGTGAGTAGGACAACAGGGTCACATGGCCTTCGCTCAACTCATACTTACCTGGCAGGGGAGATACCATGATCACGAAGGTGGTTCACCCAAGGTGAGGCCCAGCCATTGCACTGCGGCTGTGCTGACTCCTGCGAATTCCCCAAATGTGGGAATCTCGACTGCATAATTTCTGGTAGTGGGGGACTGCGTTCGCGCTCTCCCCTGATTTTTGAGGTACGTAACGAGAGAGAACTTCTTTTCTGTGGCGTTTCTTAGCAAAACGCAAAAAGGTCACGTCTGACAAAGACAAACAACAGAGCGAAAGACGTATGAGCAGTCTGTTGCTTCTGCTAAGTTTTTTTGCACGTGGTTCTCAGGGTGAATTTAATCGGAGCATGCCTGTGGTAGGCTGAGCACCATGACTGATGAAACTGCATGTATCTCCAGGTGCCTTTCTTACTGAACGCAGTATGTTTGTTGGATGAGCAGGTGATGAGAGGAAAATGTAAGCATGCTGTGGCTCGCACGTTCTTATTAAAGGGTAAAGAGTCTCGTTCCTCTTTGCTTCAAAAAAGCATTTGCTGTATTCAGAGCCGACTGCTGGTAGGGTAGGCTGAGCTGTGAGAGCAGTCTTACCTGAGCCAGAGCCATATAATCCAGTTGAAAGTCTAAAGTCTTAGTCTCTTGCAACTTTTCTTCTATCCTCAGGCTCAGCCCAGATTAGAGCTCTTGCTCCTTCTCATATTAAGCATGACAGAGCAATGGGTACTCAGCTGGTCTCTTCTGTGGAACATTTCATCATGCATTTCAGACGTCAAGCCGCCAGATACGGTCGGCGAGACGGCCGTACATCTGTCGAGGCTGTGAGAACGCAGAGAAAACAGTGCGGGAGAGTGCATTTTCCCAAATGTGTCTTTAGAAAATTCCTGACCTCGGCAGAAGGTGAAACCAAAGAAACGCAGAGACGAAACTAAAGGTTACCACGGAAAAGTCATTGCAAGTGTTTGTAAGGAAAAAGAATCATTGAACTGTATCACTCGCATACAGAGAATGTCTGCGCAGAGGATTATGGGAGTCAACGCTTTACCTTCCCACTGCGACCCAGAGTAGGCAGGTGAGTAGGACAACAGGGTCACATGGCCTTCGCTCAACTCATACTTACCTGGCAGGGGAGATACCATGATCACGAAGGTGGTTCACCCAGGGTGAGGCCCAGCCATTGCACTGCGGCTGTGCTGACTCCTGCGAATTCCCCAAATGTGGGAATCTCGACTGCATAATTTCTGGTAGTGGGGGACTGCGTTCGCGCTCTCCCCTGATTTTTGAGGTACGTAACGAGAGAGAACTTCTTTTCTGTGGCGTTTCTTAGCAAAACGCAAGAAGGTCACGTCTGACAAAGACAAACAAGAGAGCGAAAGACGTATGAGCAGTCTGTTGCTTCTGCTAAGTTTTTTTGCACGTGGTTCTCAGGGTGAATTTAATCGGAGCATGCCTGTGGTAGGCTGAGCACCATGACTGATGAAACTGCATGTATCTCCAGGTGCCTTTCTTACTGAACGCAGTATGTTTGTTGGATGAGCAGGTGATGAGAGGAAAATGTAAGCATGCTGTGGCTCGCAGGTTCTTATTAAAGGGTAAAGAGTCTCGTTCCTCTTTGCTTCAAAAAAGCATTTGCTGTATTCAGAGCAGACTGCTGGTAGGGTAGGCTGAGCTGTGAGAGCAGTCTTACCTGAGCCAGAGCCATATAATCCAGTTGAAAGTCTAAAGTCTTAGTCTCTTGCAACTTTTCTTCTATCCTCAGGCTCAGCCCAGATTAGAGCTCTTGCTCCTTCTCATATTAAGCATGACAGAGCAATGGGTACTCAGCTGGTCTCTTCTGTGGAACATTTCATCATGCATTTCAGACGTCAAGCCGCCAGATACGGTCGGCGAGACGGCCGTACATCTGTCGAGGCTGTGAGAACGCAGAGAAAACAGTGCGGGAGAGTGCATTTTCCCAAATGTGTCTTTAGAAAATTCCTGACTTCGGCAGAAAGTGAAACCAAAGAAACGCAGAGACGAAACTAAAGGTTACCACGGAAAAGTCATTGCAAGTGTTTGTAAGGAAAAAGAATCATTGAACTGTATCACTCGCATACAGAGAATGAATGCGCAGAGGATTATGGGAGTCAACGCTTTACCTTCCCACTGCGACCCAGAGTAGGCAGGTGAGTAGGACAACAGGGTCACATGGCCTTCGCTCAACTCATACTTACCTGGCAGGGGAGATACCATGATCACGAAGGTGGTTCACCCAGGGTGAGGCCCAGCCATTGCACTGCGGCTGTGCTGACTCCTGCGAATTCCCCAAATGTGGGAATCTCGACTGCATAATTTCTGGTAGTGGGGGACTGCGTTCGCGCTCTCCCCTGATTTTTGAGGTACGTAACGAGAGAGAACTTCTTTTCTGTGGCGTTTCTTAGCAAAACGCAAGAAGGTCACGTCTGACAAAGACAAACAAGAGAGCGAAAGACGTATGAGCAGTCTGTTGCTTCTGCTAAGTTTTTTTGCACGTGGTTCTCAGGGTGAATTTAATCGGAGCATGCCTGTGGTAGGCTGAGCACCATGACTGATGAAACTGCATGTATCTCCAGGTGCCTTTCTTACTGAACGCAGTATGTTTGTTGGATGAGCAGGTGATGAGAGGAAAATGTAAGCATGCTGTGGCTCGCAGGTTCTTATTAAAGGGTAAAGAGTCTCGTTCCTCTTTGCTTCAAAAAAGCATTTGCTGTATTCAGAGCAGACTGCTGGTAGGGTAGGCTGAGCTGTGAGAGCAGTCTTACCTGAGCCAGAGCCATATAATCCAGTTGAAAGTCTAAAGTCTTAGTCTCTTGCAACTTTTCTTCTATCCTCAGGCTCAGCCCAGATTAGAGCTCTTGCTCCTTCTCATATTAAGCATGACAGAGCAATGGGTACTCAGCTGGTCTCTTCTGTGGAACATTTCATCATGCATTTCAGACGTCAAGCCGCCAGATACGGTCGGCGAGACGGCCGTACATCTGTCGAGGCTGTGAGAACGCAGAGAAAACAGTGCGGGAGAGTGCATTTTCCCAAATGTGTCTTTAGAAAATTCCTGACCTCGGCAGAAGGTGAAACCAAAGAAACGCAGAGAGGAAACTAAAGGTTACCACGGAAAAGTCATTGCAAGTGTTTGGAAGGAAAAAGAATCATTGAACTGTATCACTCGCATACAGAGAATGTCTGCGCAGAGGATTATGGGAGTCAACGCTTTACCTTCCCACTGCGACCCAGAGTAGGCAGGTGAGTAGGACAACAGGGTCACATGGCCTTCGCTCAACTCATACTTACCTGGCAGGGGAGATACCATGATCACGAAGGTGGTTCACCCAGGGTGAGGCCCAGCCATTGCACTGCGGCTGTGCTGACTCCTGCGAATTCCCCAAATGTGGGAATCTCGACTGCATAATTTCTGGTAGTGGGGGACTGCGTTCGCGCTCTCCCCTGATTTTTGAGGTACGTAACGAGAGAGAACTTCTTTTCTGTGGCGTTTCTTAGCAAAACGCAAAAAGGTCACGTCTGACAAAGACAAACAACAGAGCGAAAGACGTATGAGCAGTCTGTTGCTTCTGCTAAGTTTTTTTGCACGTGGTTCTCAGGGTGAATTTAATCGGAGCATGCCTGTGGTAGGCTGAGCACCATGACTGATGAAACTGCATGTATCTCCAGGTGCCTTTCTTACTGAACGCAGTATGTTTGTTGGATGAGCAGGTGATGAGAGGAAAATGTAAGCATGCTGTGGCTCGCACGTTCTTATTAAAGGGTAAAGAGTCTCGTTCCTCTTTGCTTCAAAAAAGCATTTGCTGTATTCAGAGCCGACTGCTGGTAGGGTAGGCTGAGCTGTGAGAGCAGTCTTACCTGAGCCAGAGCCATATAATCCAGTTGAAAGTCTAAAGTCTTAGTCTCTTGCAACTTTTCTTCTATCCTCAGGCTCAGCCCAGATTAGAGCTCTTGCTCCTTCTCATATTAAGCATGACAGAGCAATGGGTACTCAGCTGGTCTCTTCTGTGGAACATTTCATCATGCATTTCAGACGTCAAGCCGCCAGATACGGTCGGCGAGACGGCCGTACATCTGTCGAGGCTGTGAGAACGCAGAGAAAACAGTGCGGGAGAGTGCATTTTCCCAAATGTGTCTTTAGAAAATTCCTGACCTCGGCAGAAGGTGAAACCAAAGAAACGCAGAGACGAAACTAAAGGTTACCACGGAAAAGTCATTGCAAGTGTTTGTAAGGAAAAAGAATCATTGAACTGTATCACTCGCATACAGAGAATGTCTGCGCAGAGGATTATGGGAGTCAACGCTTTACCTTCCCACTGCGACCCAGAGTAGGCAGGTGAGTAGGACAACAGGGTCACATGGCCTTCGCTCAACTCATACTTACCTGGCAGGGGAGATACCATGATCACGAAGGTGGTTCACCCAGGGTGAGGCCCAGCCATTGCACTGCGGCTGTGCTGACTCCTGCGAATTCCCCAAATGTGGGAATCTCGACTGCATAATTTCTGGTAGTGGGGGACTGCGTTCGCGCTCTCCCCTGATTTTTGAGGTACGTAACGAGAGAGAACTTCTTTTCTGTGGCGTTTCTTAGCAAAACGCAAGAAGGTCACGTCTGACAAAGACAAACAAGAGAGCGAAAGACGTATGAGCAGTCTGTTGCTTCTGCTAAGTTTTTTTGCACGTGGTTCTCAGGGTGAATTTAATCGGAGCATGCCTGTGGTAGGCTGAGCACCATGACTGATGAAACTGCATGTATCTCCAGGTGCCTTTCTTACTGAACGCAGTATGTTTGTTGGATGAGCAGGTGATGAGAGGAAAATGTAAGCATGCTGTGGCTCGCAGGTTCTTATTAAAGGGTAAAGAGTCTCGTTCCTCTTTGCTTCAAAAAAGCATTTGCTGTATTCAGAGCAGACTGCTGGTAGGGTAGGCTGAGCTGTGAGAGCAGTCTTACCTGAGCCAGAGCCATATAATCCAGTTGAAAGTCTAAAGTCTTAGTCTCTTGCAACTTTTCTTCTATCCTCAGGCTCAGCCCAGATTAGAGCTCTTGCTCCTTCTCATATTAAGCATGACAGAGCAATGGGTACTCAGCTGGTCTCTTCTGTGGAACATTTCATCATGCATTTCAGACGTCAAGCCGCCAGATACGGTCGGCGAGACGGCCGTACATCTGTCGAGGCTGTGAGAACGCAGAGAAAACAGTGCGGGAGAGTGCATTTTCCCAAATGTGTCTTTAGAAAATTCCTGACTTCGGCAGAAAGTGAAACCAAAGAAACGCAGAGACGAAACTAAAGGTTACCACGGAAAAGTCATTGCAAGTGTTTGTAAGGAAAAAGAATCATTGAACTGTATCACTCGCATACAGAGAATGAATGCGCAGAGGATTATGGGAGTCAACGCTTTACCTTCCCACTGCGACCCAGAGTAGGCAGGTGAGTAGGACAACAGGGTCACATGGCCTTCGCTCAACTCATACTTACCTGGCAGGGGAGATACCATGATCACGAAGGTGGTTCACCCAGGGTGAGGCCCAGCCATTGCACTGCGGCTGTGCTGACTCCTGCGAATTCCCCAAATGTGGGAATCTCGACTGCATAATTTCTGGTAGTGGGGGACTGCGTTCGCGCTCTCCCCTGATTTTTGAGGTACGTAACGAGAGAGAACTTCTTTTCTGTGGCGTTTCTTAGCAAAACGCAAGAAGGTCACGTCTGACAAAGACAAACAAGAGAGCGAAAGACGTATGAGCAGTCTGTTGCTTCTGCTAAGTTTTTTTGCACGTGGTTCTCAGGGTGAATTTAATCGGAGCATGCCTGTGGTAGGCTGAGCACCATGACTGATGAAACTGCATGTATCTCCAGGTGCCTTTCTTACTGAACGCAGTATGTTTGTTGGATGAGCAGGTGATGAGAGGAAAATGTAAGCATGCTGTGGCTCGCAGGTTCTTATTAAAGGGTAAAGAGTCTCGTTCCTCTTTGCTTCAAAAAAGCATTTGCTGTATTCAGAGCAGACTGCTGGTAGGGTAGGCTGAGCTGTGAGAGCAGTCTTACCTGAGCCAGAGCCATATAATCCAGTTGAAAGTCTAAAGTCTTAGTCTCTTGCAACTTTTCTTCTATCCTCAGGCTCAGCCCAGATTAGAGCTCTTGCTCCTTCTCATATTAAGCATGACAGAGCAATGGGTACTCAGCTGGTCTCTTCTGTGGAACATTTCATCATGCATTTCAGACGTCAAGCCGCCAGATACGGTCGGCGAGACGGCCGTACATCTGTCGAGGCTGTGAGAACGCAGAGAAAACAGTGCAGGAGAGTGCATTTTCCCAAATGTGTCTTTAGAAAATTCCTGACCTCGGCAGAAAGTGAAACCAAAGAAACGCAGAGACGAAACTAAAGGTTACCATGGAAAAGTCATTGCAAGTGTTTGGAAGGAAAAAGAATCATTGAACTGTATCACTCGCATACAGAGAATGTCTGCGCAGAGGATTATGGGAGTCAATGCTTTACCTTCCCACTGCGACCCAGAGTAGGCAGGTGAGTAGGACAACAGGGTCACATGGCCTTCGCTCAACTCATACTTACCTGGCAGGGGAGATACCATGATCACGAAGGTGGTTCACCCAGGGTGAGGCCCAGCCATTGCACTGCGGCTGTGCTGACTCCTGCGAATTCCCCAAATGTGGGAATCTCGACTGCATAATTTCTGGTAGTGGGGGACTGTGTTCGCGCTCTCCCCTGATTTTTGAGGTACGTAACGAGAGAGAACTTCTTTTCTGTGGCGTTTCTTAGCAAAACGCAAGAAGGTCACGTCTGACAAAGACAAACAAGAGAGCGAATGACGTATGAGCAGTCTGTTGCTTCTGCTAAGTTTTTTTGCACGTGGTTCTCAGGGTGATTTTAATCTGAGCATTTTCTCTCTGTGGCGTTTTTTAGCAAAACGCAAGAAGGTCACGTCTGACAAAGACAAACAAGAGAGCGAATGACGTATGAGCAGTCTGTTGCTTCTGCTAAGTTTTTTTGCACGTGGTTCTCAGGGTGAATTTAATCTGAGCATGCCTGTGGTAGGCTGAGCACCATGACTGATGAAACTGCATGTATCTCCAGGTGCCTTTCTTACTGAATGCAGTATGTTTGTTGGATGAGCAGGTGATGAGAGGAAAATGTAAGCATGCTGTGGCTCGCAGGTTCTTATTAAAGGGTAAAGAGTCTCGTTCCTCTTTGCTTCAAAAAAGCATTTGCTGTATTCAGAGCAGACTGCTGGTAGGGTAGGCTGAGCTGTGAGAGCAGTCTTACCTGAGCCAGAGCCATATAATCCAGTTGAAAGTCTAAAGTCTTAGTCTCTTGCAACTTTTCTTCTATCCTCAGGCTCAGCCCAGATTAGAGCTCTTGCTCCTTCTCATATTAAGCATGACAGAGCAATGGGTACTCAGCTGGTCTCTTCTGTGGAACATTTCATCATGCATTTCAGACGTCAAGCCGCCAGATACGGTCGGCGAGACGGCCGTACATCTGTCGAGGCTGTGAGAACGCAGAGAAAACAGTGCGGGAGAGTGCATTTTCCCAAATGTGTCTTTAGAAAATTCCTGACCTCGGCAGAAGGTGAAACCAAAGAAACGCAGAGACGAAACTAAAGGTTACCACGGAAAAGTCATTGCAAGTGTTTGTAAGGAAAAAGAATCATTGAACTGTATCACTCGCATACAGAGAATGTCTGCGCAGAGGATTATGGGAGTCAACGCTTTACCTTCCCACTGCGACCCAGAGTAGGCAGGTGAGTAGGACAACAGGGTCACATGGCCTTCGCTCAACTCATACTTACCTGGTAGGGGAGATACCATGATCACGAAGGTGGTTCACCCAGGGTGAGGCCCAGCCATTGCACTGCGGCTGTGCTGACTCCTGCGAATTCCCCAAATGTGGGAATCTCGACTGCATAATTTCTGGTAGTGGGGGACTGCGTTCGCGCTCTCCCCTGATTTTTGAGGTATGTAACGAGAGAGAACTTCTTTTCTGTGGCGTTTCTTAGCAAAACGCAAGAAGGTCACGTCTGACAAAGACAAACAAGAGAGCGAAAGACGTATGAGCAGTCTGTTGCTTCTGCTAAGTTTTTTTGCACGTGGTTCTCAGGGTGATTTTAATCTGAGCATTTTCTCTCTGTGGCGTTTTTTAGCAAAACGCAAGAAGGTCACGTCTGACAAAGACAAACAAGAGAGCGAAAGACGTGAGCAGTCTGTTGCTTCTGCTAAGTTTTTTTGCACGTGGTTCTCAGGGTGAATTTAATCGGAGCATGCCTGTGGTAGGCTGAGCACCATGACTGATGAAACTGCATGTATCTCCAGGTGCCTTTCTTACTGAACGCAGTATGTTTGTTGGATGAGCAGGTGATGAGAGGAAAATGTAAGCATGCTGTGGCTCGCAGGTTCTTATTAAAGGGTAAAGAGTCTCGTTCCTCTTTGCTTCAAAAAAGCATTTGCTGTATTCAGAGCAGACTGCTGGTAGGGTAGGCTGAGCTGTGAGAGCAGTCTTACCTGAGCCAGAGCCATATAATCCAGTTGAAAGTCTAAAGTCTTAGTCTCTTGCAACTTTTCTTCTATCCTCAGGCTCAGCCCAGATTAGAGCTCTTGCTCCTTCTCATATTAAGCATGACAGAGCAATGGGTACTCAGCTGGTCTCTTCTGTGGAACATTTCATCATGCATTTCAGACGTCAAGCCGCCAGATACGGTCGGCGAGACGGCCGTACATCTGTCGAGGCTGTGAGAACGCAGAGAAAACAGTGCGGGAGAGTGCATTTTCCCAAATGTGTCTTTAGAAAATTCCTGACCTCGGCAGAAAGTGAAACCAAAGAAACGCAGAGACGAAACTAAAGGTTACCATGGAAAAGTCATTGCAAGTGTTTGGAAGGAAAAAGAATCATTGAACTGTATCACTCGCATACAGAGAATGTCTGCGCAGAGGATTATGGGAGTCAACGCTTTACCTTCCCACTGCGACCCAGAGTAGGCAGGTGAGTAGGACAACAGGGTCACATGGCCTTCGCTCAACTCATACTTACCTGGCAGGGGAGATACCATGATCACGAAGGTGGTTCACCCAGGGTGAGGCCCAGCCATTGCACTGCGGCTGTGCTGACTCCTGCGAATTCCCCAAATGTGGGAATCTCGACTGCATAATTTCTGGTAGTGGGGGACTGCGTTCGCGCTCTCCCCTGATTTTTGAGGTACGTAACGAGAGAGAACTTCTTTTCTGAGGCGTTTTTTAGCAAAACGCAAGAAGGTCACGTCTGACAAAGACAAACAAGAGAGCGAAAGACGTATGAGCAGTCTGTTGCTTCTGCTAAGTTTTTTTGCACGTGGTTCTCAGGGTGAATTTAATCTGAGCATGCCTGTGGTAGGCTGAGTACCATGACTGATGAAACTGCATGTATCTCCAGGTGCCTTTCTTACTGAACGCAGTATGTTTGTTGGATGAGCAGGTGATGAGAGGAAAATGTAAGCATGCTGTGGCTCGCAGGTTCTTATTAAAGGGTAAAGAGTCTCGTTCCTCTTTGCTTCAAAAAAGCATTTGCTGTATTCAGAGCAGACTGCTGGTAGGGTAGGCTGAGCTGTGAGAGCAGTCTTACCTGAGCCAGAGCCATATAATCCAGTTGAAAGTCTAAAGTCTTAGTCTCTTGCAACTTTTCTTCTATCCTCAGGCTCAGCCCAGATTAGAGCTTTTGCTCCTTCTCATATTAAGCATGACAGAGCAATGGGTACTGAGCTGGTCTCTTCTGTGGAACATTTCATCATGCATTTCAGACGTCAAGCCGCCAGATACGGTCGGCGAGACGGCCGTACATCTGTCGAGGCTGTGAGAACGCAGAGAAAACAGTGCGGGAGAGTGCATTTTCCCAAATGTGTCTTTAGAAAATTCCTGACCTCGGCAGAAGGTGAAACCAAAGAAACGCAGAGACGAAACTAAAGGTTACCACGGAAAAGTCATTGCAAGTGTTTGGAAGGAAAAAGAATCATTGAACTGTATCACTCGCATACAGAGAATGAATGCGCAGAGGATTATGGGAGTCAAGGCTTTACCTTCCCACTGCGACCTAGAGTAGGCAGGTGAGTAGGACAACAGGGTCACATGGACTTCGCTCAACTCATACTTACCTGGCAGGGGAGATACCATGATCACGAAGGTGGTTCACCCAGGGTGAGGCCCAGCCATTGCACTGCGGCTGTGCTGACTCCTGCGAATTCCCCAAATGTGGGAATCTCGACTGCATAATTTCTGGTAGTGGGGGACTGCGTTCGCGCTCTCCCCTGATTTTTGAGGTACGTAACGAGAGAGAACTTCTTTTCTGTGGCGTTTCTTAGCAAAACGCAAGAAGGTCACGTCTGACAAAGACAAACAAGAGAGCGAAAGACGTATGAGCAGTCTGTTGCTTCTGCTAAGTTTTTTTGCACGTGGTTCTCAGGGTGAATTTAATCGGAGCATGCCTGTGGTAGGCTGAGCACCATGACTGATGAAACTGCATGTATCTCCAGGTGCCTTTCTTACTGAACGCAGTATGTTTGTTGGATGAGCAGGTGATGAGAGGAAAATGTAAGCATGCTGTGGCTCGCAGGTTCTTATTAAAGGGTAAAGAGTCTCGTTCCTCTTTGCTTCAAAAAAGCATTTGCTGTATTCAGAGCAGACTGCTGGTAGGGTAGGCTGAGCTGTGAGAGCAGTCTTACCTGAGCCAGAGCCATATAATCCAGTTGAAAGTCTAAAGTCTTAGTCTCTTGCAACTTTTCTTCTATCCTCAGGCTCAGCCCAGATTAGAGCTCTTGCTCCTTCTCATATTAAGCATGACAGAGCAATGGGTACTCAGCTGGTCTCTTCTGTGGAACATTTCATCATGCATTTCAGACGTCAAGCCGCCAGATACGGTCGGCGAGACGGCCGTACATCTGTCGAGGCTGTGAGAACGCAGAGAAAACAGTGCGGGAGAGTGCATTTTCCCAAATGTGTCTTTAGAAAATTCCTGACCTCGGCAGAAGGTGAAACCAAAGAAACGCAGAGACGAAACTAAAGGTTACCACGGAAAAGTCATTGCAAGTGTTTGGAAGGAAAAAGAATCATTGAACTGTATCACTCGCATACAGAGAATGTCTGCGCAGAGGATTATGGGAGTCAAGGCTTTACCTTCCCACTGCGACCCAGAGTAGGCAGGTGAGTAGGACAACAGGGTCACATGGCCTTCGCTCAACTCATACTTACCTGGCAGGGGAGATACCATGATCACGAAGGTGGTTCACCCAGGGTGAGGCCCAGCCATTGCACTGCGGCTGTGCTGACTCCTGCGAATTCCCCAAATGTGGGAATCTCGACTGCATAATTTCTGGTAGTGGGGGACTGCGTTCGCGCTCTCCCCTGATTTTTGAGGTACGTAACGAGAGAGAACTTCTTTTCTGTGGCGTTTCTTAGCAAAACGCAAGAAGGTCACGTCTGACAAAGACAAACAAGAGAGCGAAAGACGTATGAGCAGTCTGTTGCTTCTGCTAAGTTTTTTTGCACGTGGTTCTCAGGGTGAATTTAATCGGAGCATGCCTGTGGTAGGCTGAGCACCATGACTGATGAAACTGCATGTATCTCCAGGTGCCTTTCTTACTGAACGCAGTATGTTTGTTGGATGAGCAGGTGATGAGAGGAAAATGTAAGCATGCTGTGGCTCGCAGGTTCTTATTAAAGGGTAAAGAGTCTCGTTCCTCTTTGCTTCAAAAAAGCATTTGCTGTATTCAGAGCAGACTGCTGGTAGGGTAGGCTGAGCTGTGAGAGCAGTCTTACCTGAGCCAGAGCCATATAATCCAGTTGAAAGTCTAAAGTCTTAGTCTCTTGCAACTTTTCTTCTATCCTCAGGCTCAGCCCAGATTAGAGCTCTTGCTCCTTCTCATATTAAGCATGACAGAGCAATGGGTACTCAGCTGGTCTCTTCTGTGGAACATTTCATCATGCATTTCAGACGTCAAGCCGCCAGATACGGTCGGCGAGACGGCCGTACATCTGTCGAGGCTGTGAGAACGCAGAGAAAACAGTGCGGGAGAGTGCATTTTCCCAAATGTGTCTTTAGAAAATTCCTGACTTCGGCAGAAAGTGAAACCAAAGAAACGCAGAGACGAAACTAAAGGTTACCACGGAAAAGTCATTGCAAGTGTTTGTAAGGAAAAAGAATCATTGAACTGTATCACTCGCATACAGAGAATGAATGCGCAGAGGATTATGGGAGTCAACGCTTTACCTTCCCACTGCGACCCAGAGTAGGCAGGTGAGTAGGACAACAGGGTCACATGGCCTTCGCTCAACTCATACTTACCTGGCAGGGGAGATACCATGATCACGAAGGTGGTTCACCCAGGGTGAGGCCCAGCCATTGCACTGCGGCTGTGCTGACTCCTGCGAATTCCCCAAATGTGGGAATCTCGACTGCATAATTTCTGGTAGTGGGGGACTGCGTTCGCGCTCTCCCCTGATTTTTGAGGTACGTAACGAGAGAGAACTTCTTTTCTGTGGCGTTTCTTAGCAAAACGCAAAAAGGTCACGTCTGACAAAGACAAACAACAGAGCGAAAGACGTATGAGCAGTCTGTTGCTTCTGCTAAGTTTTTTTGCACGTGGTTCTCAGGGTGAATTTAATCGGAGCATGCCTGTGGTAGGCTGAGCACCATGACTGATGAAACTGCATGTATCTCCAGGTGCCTTTCTTACTGAACGCAGTATGTTTGTTGGATGAGCAGGTGATGAGAGGAAAATGTAAGCATGCTGTGGCTCGCAGGTTCTTATTAAAGGGTAAAGAGTCTCGTTCCTCTTTGCTTCAAAAAAGCATTTGCTGTATTCAGAGCAGACTGCTGGTAGGGTAGGCTGAGCTGTGAGAGCAGTCTTACCTGAGCCAGAGCCATATAATCCAGTTGAAAGTCTAAAGTCTTAGTCTCTTGCAACTTTTCTTCTATCCTCAGGCTCAGCCCAGATTAGAGCTCTTGCTCCTTCTCATATTAAGCATGACAGAGCAATGGGTACTCAGCTGGTCTCTTCTGTGGAACATTTCATCATGCATTTCAGACGTCAAGCCGCCAGATACGGTCGGCGAGACGGCCGTACATCTGTCGAGGCTGTGAGAACGCAGAGAAAACAGTGCGGGAGAGTGCATTTTCCCAAATGTGTCTTTAGAAAATTCCTGACCTCGGCAGAAGGTGAAACCAAAGAAACGCAGAGACGAAACTAAAGGTTACCACGGAGAAGTCATTGCAGGTGTTTGGAAGGAAAAAGAATCATTGAACTGTATCACTCGCATACAGAGAATGTCTGCGCAGAGGATTATGGGAGTCAACGCTTTACCTTCCCACTGCGACCCAGAGTAGGCAGGTGAGTAGGACAACAGGGTCACATGGCCTTCGCTCAACTCATACTTACCTGGCAGGGGAGATACCATGATCACGAAGGTGGTTCACCCAGGGTGAGGCCCAGCCATTGCACTGCGGCTGTGCTGACTCCTGCGAATTCCCCAAATGTGGGAATCTCGACTGCATAATTTCTGGTAGTGGGGGACTGCGTTCGCGCTCTCCCCTGATTTTTGAGGTACGTAACGAGAGAGAACTTCTTTTCTGTGGCGTTTCTTAGCAAAATGCAAGAAGGTCACGTCTGACAAAGACAAACAAGAGAGCGAAAGACGTATGAGCAGTCTGTTGCTTCTGCTAAGTTTTTTTGCACGTGGTTCTCAGGGTGAATTTAATCGGAGCATGCCTGTGGTAGGCTGAGCACCATGACTGATGAAACTGCATGTATCTCCAGGTGCCTTTCTTACTGAACGCAGTATGTTTGTTGGATGAGCAGGTGATGAGAGGAAAATGTAAGCATGCTGTGGCTCGCAGGTTCTTATTAAAGGGTAAAGAGTCTCGTTCCTCTTTGCTTCAAAAAAGCATTTGCTGTATTCAGAGCAGACTGCTGGTAGGGTAGGCTGAGCTGTGAGAGCAGTCTTACCTGAGCCAGAGCCATATAATCCAGTTGAAAGTCTAAAGTCTTAGTCTCTTGCAACTTTTCTTCTATCCTCAGGCTCAGCCCAGATTAGAGCTCTTGCTCCTTCTCATATTAAGCATGACAGAGCAATGGGTACTCAGCTGGTCTCTTCTGTGGAACATTTCATCATGCATTTCAGACGTCAAGCCGCCAGATACGGTCGGCGAGACGGCCGTACATCTGTCGAGGCTGTGAGAACGCAGAGAAAACAGTGCGGGAGAGTGCATTTTCCCAAATGTGTCTTTAGAAAATTCCTGACCTCGGCAGAAGGTGAAACCAAAGAAACGCAGAGACGAAACTAAAGGTTACCACGGAAAAGTCATTGCAAGTGTTTGGAAGGAAAAAGAATCATTGAACTGTATCACTCGCATACAGAGAATGTCTGCGCAGAGGATTATGGGAGTCAACGCTTTACCTTCCCACTGCGACCCAGAGTAGGCAGGTGAGTAGGACAACAGGGTCACATGGTCTTCGCTCAACTCATACTTACCTGGCAGGGGAGATACCATGATCACGAAGGTGGTTCACCCAGGGTGAGGCCCAGCCATTGCACTTGGGCTGTGCTGACTCCTGCGAATTCCCCAAATGTGGGAATCTCGACTGCATAATTTCTGGTAGTGGGGGACTGCGTTCGCGCTCTTCCCTGATTTTTGAGGTACGTAACGAGAGAGAACTTCTTTTCTGTGGCGTTTCTTAGCAAAACGCAAGAAGGTCACGTCTGACAAAGACAAACAAGAGAGCGAAAGACGTATGAGCAGTCTGTTGCTTCTGCTAAGTTTTTTTGCACGTGGTTCTCAGGGTGAATTTAATCTGAGCATGCCTGTGGTAGGCTGAGCACCATGACTGATGAAACTGCATGTATCTCCAGGTGCCTTTCTTACTGAACGCAGTATGTTTGTTGGATGAGCAGGTGATGAGAGGAAAATGTAAGCATGCTGTGGCTCGCAGGTTCTTATTAAAGGGTAAAGAGTCTCGTTCCTCTTTGCTTCAAAAAAGCATTTGCTGTATTCAGAGCAGACTGCTGGTAGGGTAGGCTGAGCTGTGAGAGCAGTCTTACCTGAGCCAGAGCCATATAATCCAGTTGAAAGTCTAAAGTCTTAGTCCCTTGCAACTTTTCTTCTATCCTCAGCCCAGATTAGAGCTCTTGCTCCTTCTCATATTAAGCATGACAGAGCAATGGGTACTCAGCTGGTCTCTTCTGTGGAACATTTCATCATGCAATTCAGACGTCAAGCCGCCAGATACGGTCGGCGAGACAGCCGTACATCTGTCGAGGCTGTGAGAACGCAGAGAAAACAGTGCGGGAGAGTGCATTTTCCCAAATGTGTCTTTAGAAAATTCCTGACCTCGGCAGAAAGTGAAACCAAATAAACGCAGAGACGAAACTAAAGGTTACCATGGAAAAGTCATTGCAAGTGTTTGGAAGGAAAAAGAATCATTGAACTGTATCACTCGCATACAGAGAATGTCTGCGCAGAGGATTATGGGAGTCGATGCTTTACCTTCCCACTGCGACCCAGAGTAGGCAGGTGAGTAGGACAACAGGGTCACATGGCCTTCGCTCAACTCATACTTACCTGGCAGGGGAGATACCATGATCACGAAGGTGGTTCACCCAGGGTGAGGCCCAGCCATTGCACTGCGGCTGTGCTGACTCCTGCGAATTCCCCAAATGTGGGAATCTCGACTGCATAATTTCTGGTAGGGGGGGGACTGCGTTCGCGCTCTCCCCTGATTTTTGAGGTACATAACGAGAGAGAACTTCTTTTCTGTGGCGTTTCTTAGCAAAACGCAAGAAGGTCATGTCTGACAAAGACAAACAAGAGAGCGAAAGACGTATGAGCAGTCTGTTGCTTCTGCTAAGTTTTTTTGCACGTGGTTCTCAGGGTGAATTTAATCGGAGCATTTTCTCTCTGTGGCGTTTTTTAGCAAAACGCAAGAAGGTCACGTCTGACAAAGACAAACAAGAGAGCGAAAGACGTATGAGCAGTCTGTTGCTTCTGCTAAGTTTTTTTGCACGTGGTTCTCAGGGTGAATTTAATCGGAGCATGCCTGTGGTAGGCTGAGCACCATGACTGATGAAACTGCATGTATCTCCAGGTGCCTTTCTTACTGAACGCAGTATGTTTGTTGGATGAGCAGGTGATGAGAGGAAAATGTAAGCATGCTGTGGCTCGCAGGTTCTTATTAAAGGGTAAAGAGTCTCGTTCCTCTTTGCTTCAAAAAAGCATTTGCTGTATTCAGAGCAGACTGCTGGTAGGGTAGGCTGAGCTGTGAGAGCAGTCTTACCTGAGCCAGAGCCATATAATCCAGTTGAAAGTCTAAAGTCTTAGTCTCTTGCAACTTTTCTTCTATCCTCAGGCTCAGCCCAGATTAGAGCTCTTGCTCCTTCTCATATTAAGCATGACAGAGCAATGGGTACTCAGCTGGTCTCTTCTGTGGAACATTTCATCATGCATTTCAGACGTCAAGCCGCCAGATACGGTCGGCGAGACGGCCGTACATCTGTCGAGGCTGTGAGAACGCAGAGAAAACAGTGCGGGAGAGTGCATTTTCCCAAATGTGTCTTTAGAAAATTCCTGACCTCGGCAGAAGGTGAAACCAAAGAAACGCAGAGACGAAACTAAAGGTTACCACGGAAAAGTCATTGCAAGTGTTTGGAAGGAAAAAGAATCATTGAACTGTATCACTCGCATACAGAGAATGTCTGCGCAGAGGATTATGGGAGTCAACGCTTTACCTTCCCACTGCGACCCAGAGTAGGCAGGTGAGTAGGACAACAGGGTCACATGGTCTTCGCTCAACTCATACTTACCTGGCAGGGGAGATACCATGATCACGAAGGTGGTTCACCCAGGGTGAGGCCCAGCCATTGCACTTGGGCTGTGCTGACTCCTGCGAATTCCCCAAATGTGGGAATCTCGACTGCATAATTTCTGGTAGTGGGGGACTGCGTTCGCGCTCTTCCCTGATTTTTGAGGTACGTAACGAGAGAGAACTTCTTTTCTGTGGCGTTTCTTAGCAAAACGCAAGAAGGTCACGTCTGACAAAGACAAACAAGAGAGCGAAAGACGTATGAGCAGTCTGTTGCTTCTGCTAAGTTTTTTTGCACGTGGTTCTCAGGGTGATTTTAATCTGAGCATTTTCTCTCTGTGGCGTTTTTTAGCAAAACGCAAGAAGGTCACATCTGACAAAGACAAACAAGAGAGCGAATGACGTATGAGCAGTCTGTTGCTTCTGCTAAGTTTTTTTGCACGTGGTTCTCAGGGTGAATTTAATCTGAGCATGCCTGTGGTAGGCTGAGCACCATGACTGATGAAACTGCATGTATCTCCAGGTGCCTTTCTTACTGAACGCAGTATGTTTGTTGGATGAGCAGGTGATGAGAGGAAAATGTAAGCATGCTGTGGCTCGCAGGTTCTTATTAAAGGGTAAAGAGTCTCGTTCCTCTTTGCTTCAAAAAAGCATTTGCTGTATTCAGAGCAGACTGCTGGTAGGGTAGGCTGAGCTGTGAGAGCAGTCTTACCTGAGCCAGAGCCATATAATCCAGTTGAAAGTCTAAAGTCTTAGTCTCTTGCAACTTTTCTTCTATCCTCAGGCTCAGCCCAGATTAGAGCTCTTGCTCCTTCTCATATTAAGCATGACAGAGCAATGGGTACTCAGCTGGTCTCTTCTGTGGAACATTTCATCATGCATTTCAGACGTCAAGCCGCCAGATACGGTCGGCGAGACGGCCGTACATCTGTCGAGGCTGTGAGAACGCAGAGAAAACAGTGCGGGAGAGTGCATTTTCCCAAATGTGTCTTTAGAAAATTCCTGACCTCGGCAGAAGGTGAAACCAAAGAAACGCAGAGACGAAACTAAAGGTTACCACGGAGAAGTCATTGCAGGTGTTTGGAAGGAAAAAGAATCATTGAACTGTATCACTCGCATACAGAGAATGTCTGCGCAGAGGATTATGGGAGTCAACGCTTTACCTTCCCACTGCGACCCAGAGTAGGCAGGTGAGTAGGACAACAGGGTCACATGGCCTTCGCTCAACTCATACTTACCTGGCAGGGGAGATACCATGATCACGAAGGTGGTTCACCCAGGGTGAGGCCCAGCCATTGCACTGCGGCTGTGCTGACTCCTGCGAATTCCCCAAATGTGGGAATCTCGACTGCATAATTTCTGGTAGTGGGGGACTGCGTTCGCGCTCTCCCCTGATTTTTGAGGTACGTAACGAGAGAGAACTTCTTTTCTGTGGCGTTTCTTAGCAAAATGCAAGAAGGTCACGTCTGACAAAGACAAACAAGAGAGCGAAAGACGTATGAGCAGTCTGTTGCTTCTGCTAAGTTTTTTTGCACGTGGTTCTCAGGGTGAATTTAATCGGAGCATGCCTGTGGTAGGCTGAGCACCATGACTGATGAAACTGCATGTATCTCCAGGTGCCTTTCTTACTGAACGCAGTATGTTTGTTGGATGAGCAGGTGATGAGAGGAAAATGTAAGCATGCTGTGGCTCGCAGGTTCTTATTAAAGGGTAAAGAGTCTCGTTCCTCTTTGCTTCAAAAAAGCATTTGCTGTATTCAGAGCAGACTGCTGGTAGGGTAGGCTGAGCTGTGAGAGCAGTCTTACCTGAGCCAGAGCCATATAATCCAGTTGAAAGTCTAAAGTCTTAGTCTCTTGCAACTTTTCTTCTATCCTCAGGCTCAGCCCAGATTAGAGCTCTTGCTCCTTCTCATATTAAGCATGACAGAGCAATGGGTACTCAGCTGGTCTCTTCTGTGGAACATTTCATCATGCATTTCAGACGTCAAGCCGCCAGATACGGTCGGCGAGACGGCCGTACATCTGTCGAGGCTGTGAGAACGCAGAGAAAACAGTGCGGGAGAGTGCATTTTCCCAAATGTGTCTTTAGAAAATTCCTGACCTCGGCAGAAGGTGAAACCAAAGAAACGCAGAGACGAAACTAAAGGTTACCACGGAAAAGTCATTGCAAGTGTTTGGAAGGAAAAAGAATCATTGAACTGTATCACTCGCATACAGAGAATGTCTGCGCAGAGGATTATGGGAGTCAACGCTTTACCTTCCCACTGCGACCCAGAGTAGGCAGGTGAGTAGGACAACAGGGTCACATGGCCTTCGCTCAACTCATACTTACCTGGCAGGGGAGATACCATGATCACGAAGGTGGTTCACCCAGGGTGAGGCCCAGCCATTGCACTGCGGCTGTGCTGACTCCTGCGAATTCCCCAAATGTGGGAATCTCGACTGTATAATTTCTGGTAGTGGGGGACTGCGTTCGCGCTTTTCTCTGATTTTTGAGGTACGTAACGAGAGAGAACTTCTTTTCTGTGGCGTTTCTTAGCAAAACGCAAGAAGGTCACGTCTGACAAAGACAAACAAGAGAGCGAAAGACGTATTAGCAGTCTGTTGCTTCTGCTAAGTTTTTTTGCACGTGGTTCTCAGGGTGATTTTAATCTGAGCATTTTCTCTCTGTGGCGTTTTTTAGCAAAACGCAAGAAGGTCACGTCTGACAAAGACAAACAAGAGAGCGAAAGACGTGAGCAGTCTGTTGCTTCTGCTAAGTTTTTTTGCACGTGGTTCTCAGGGTGAATTTAATCTGAGCATGCCTGTGGTAGGCTGAGCACCATGACTGATGAAACTGCATGTATCTCCAGGTGCCTTTCTTACTGAACGCAGTATGTTTGTTGGATGAGCAGGTGATGAGAGGAAAATGTAAGCATGCTGTGGCTCGCAGGTTCTTATTAAAGGGTAAAGAGTCTCGTTCCTCTTTGCTTCAAAAAAGCATTTGCTGTATTCAGAGCAGACTGCTGGTAGGGTAGGCTGAGCTGTGAGAGCAGTCTTACCTGAGCCAGAGCCATATAATCCAGTTGAAAGTCTAAAGTCTTAGTCTCTTGCAACTTTTCTTCTATCCTCAGGCTCAGCCCAGATTAGAGCTCTTGTTCCTTCTCATATTAAGCATGACAGAGCAATGGGTACTCAGCTGGTCTCTTCTGTGGAACATTTCATCATGCATTTCAGACGTCAAGCCGCCAGATACGGTCGGCGAGACGGCCGTACATCTGTCGAGGCTGTGAGAACGCAGAGAAAACAGTGCGGGAGAGTGCATTTTCCCAAATGTGTCTTTAGAAAATTCCTGACCTCGGCAGAAGGTGAAACCAAAGAAACGCAGAGACGAAACTAAAGGTTACCACGGAAAAGTCATTGCAAGTGTTTGTAAGGAAAAAGAATCATTGAACTGTATCACTCGCATACAGAGAATGTCTGTGCAGAGGATTATGGGAGTCAACGCTTTACCTTCCCACTGCGACCCAGAGTAGGCAGGTGAGTAGGACAACAGGGTCACATGGCCTTCGCTCAACTCATACTTACCTGGCAGGGGAGATACCATGATCACGAAGGTGGTTCACCCAGGGTGAGGCCCAGCCATTGCACTGCGGCTGTGCTGACTTCTGCGAATTCCCCAAATGTGGGAATCTCGACTGCATAATTTCTGGTAGTGGGGGACTGCGTTCGCGCTCTCCCCTGATTTTTGAGGTACGTAACGAGAGAGAACTTCTTTTCTGTGGCGTTTCTTAGCAAAACGCAAGAAGGTCACGTCTGACAAAGACAAACAAGAGAGCGAAAGACGTATGAGCAGTCTGTTGCTTCTGCTAAGTTTTTTTGCACGTGGTTCTCAGGGTGAATTTAATCGGAGCATGCTTGTGGTAGGCTGAGCACCATGACTGATGAAACTGCATGTATCTCCAGGTGCCTTTCTTACTGAACGCAGTATGTTTGTTGGATGAGCAGGTGATGAGAGGAAAATGTAAGCATGCTGTGGCTCGCAGGTTCTTATTAAAGGGTAAAGAGTCTCGTTCCTCTTTGCTTCAAAAAAGCATTTGCTGTATTCAGAGCAGACTGCTGGTAGGGTAGGCTGAGCTGTGAGAGCAGTCTTACCTGAGCCAGAGCCATATAATCCAGTTGAAAGTCTAAAGTCTTAGTCTCTTGCAACTTTTCTTCTATCCTCAGGCTCAGCCCAGATTAGAGCTCTTGCTCCTTCACATATTAAGCATGACAGAGCAATGGGTACTCAGCTGGTCTCTTCTGTGGAACATTTCATCATGCATTTCAGACGTCAAGCCGCCAGATACGGTCGGCGAGACGGCCGTACATCTGTCGAGGCTGTGAGAACGCAGAGAAAACAGTGCGGGAGAGTGCATTTTCCCAAATGTGTCTTTAGAAAATTCCTGACCTCGGCAGAAGGTGAAACCAAAGAAACGCAGAGACGAAACTAAAGGTTACCACGGAAAAGTCATTGCAAGTGTTTGGAAGGAAAAAGAATCATTGAACTGTATCACTCGCATACAGAGAATGTCTGCGCAGAGGATTATGGGAGTCAACGCTTTACCTTCCCACTGCGACCCAGAGTAGGCAGGTGAGTAGGACAACAGGGTCACATGGTCTTCGCTCAACTCATACTTACCTGGCAGGGGAGATACCATGATCACGAAGGTGGTTCACCCAGGGTGAGGCCCAGCCATTGCACTTGGGCTGTGCTGACTCCTGCGAATTCCCCAAATGTGGGAATCTCGACTGCATAATTTCTGGTAGTGGGGGACTGCGTTCGCGCTCTCCCCTGATTGTTGAGGTACGTAACGAGAGAGAACTTCTTTTCTGTGGCGTTTCTTAGCAAAACGCAAAAAGGTCACGTCTGACAAAGACAAACAAGAGAGCGAAAGACGTATGAGCAGTCTGTTGCTTCTGCTAAGTTTTTTTGCACGTGGTTCTCAGGGTGAATTTAATCGGAGCATGCCTGTGGTAGGCTGAGCACCATGACTGATGAAACTGCATGTATCTCCAGGTGCCTTTCTTACTGAACGCAGTATGTTTGTTGGATGAGCAGGTGATGAGAGGAAAATGTAAGCATGCTGTGGCTCGCAGGTTCTTATTAAAGGGTAAAGAGTCTCGTTCCTCTTTGCTTCAAAAAAGCATTTGCTGTATTCAGAGCAGACTGCTGGTAGGGTAGGCTGAGCTGTGAGAGCAGTCTTACCTGAGCCAGAGCCATATAATCCAGTTGAAAGTCTAAAGTCTTAGTCTCTTGCAACTTTTCTTCTATCCTCAGGCTCAGCCCAGATTAGAGCTCTTGCTCCTTCTCATATTAAGCATGACAGAGCAATGGGTACTCAGCTGGTCTCTTCTGTGGAACATTTCATCATGCATTTCAGACGTCAAGCCGCCAGATACGGTCGGCGAGACGGCCGTACATCTGTCGAGGCTGTGAGAACGCAGAGAAAACAGTGCGGGAGAGTGCATTTTCCCAAATGTGTCTTTAGAAAATTCCTGACCTCGGCAGAAGGTGAAACCAAAGAAACGCAGAGACGAAACTAAAGGTTACCACGGAAAAGTCATTGCAAGTGTTTGGAAGGAAAAAGAATCATTGAACTGTATCACTCGCATACAGAGAATGTCTGCGCAGAGGATTATGGGAGTCAACGCTTTACCTTCCCACTGCGACCCAGAGTAGGCAGGTGAGTAGGACAACAGGGTCACATGGTCTTCGCTCAACTCATACTTACCTGGCAGGGGAGATACCATGATCACGAAGGTGGTTCACCCAGGGTGAGGCCCAACCATTGCACTTGGGCTGTGCTGACTCCTGCGAATTCCCCAAATGTGGGAATCTCGACTGCATAATTTCTGGTAGTGGGGGACTGCGTTCGCGCTCTTCCCTGATTTTTGAGGTACGTAACGAGAGAGAACTTCTTTTCTGTGGCGTTTCTTAGCAAAACGCAAGAAGGTCACGTCTGACAAAGACAAACAAGAGAGCGAAAGACGTATGAGCAGTCTGTTGCTTCTGCTAAGTTTTTTTGCACGTGGTTCTCAGGGTGATTTTAATCTGAGCATTTTCTCTCTGTGGCGTTTTTTAGCAAAACGCAAGAAGGTCACATCTGACAAAGACAAACAAGAGAGCGAATGACGTATGAGCAGTCTGTTGCTTCTGCTAAGTTTTTTTGCACGTGGTTCTCAGGGTGAATTTAATCTGAGCATGCCTGTGGTAGGCTGAGCACCATGACTGATGAAACTGCATGTATCTCCAGGTGCCTTTCTTACTGAACGCAGTATGTTTGTTGGATGAGCAGGTGATGAGAGGAAAATGTAAGCATGCTGTGGCTCGCAGGTTCTTATTAAAGGGTAAAGAGTCTCGTTCCTCTTTGCTTCAAAAAAGCATTTGCTGTATTCAGAGCAGACTGCTGGTAGGGTAGGCTGAGCTGTGAGAGCAGTCTTACCTGAGCCAGAGCCATATAATCCAGTTGAAAGTCTAAAGTCTTAGTCTCTTGCAACTTTTCTTCTATCCTCAGGCTCAGCCCAGATTAGAGCTCTTGCTCCTTCTCATATTAAGCATGACAGAGCAATGGGTACTCAGCTGGTCTCTTCTGTGGAACATTTCATCATGCATTTCAGACGTCAAGCCGCCAGATACGGTCGGCGAGACGGCCGTACATCTGTCGAGGCTGTGAGAACGCAGAGAAAACAGTGCGGGAGAGTGCATTTTCCCAAATGTGTCTTTAGAAAATTCCTGACCTCGGCAGAAGGTGAAACCAAAGAAACGCAGAGACGAAACTAAAGGTTACCACGGAGAAGTCATTGCAGGTGTTTGGAAGGAAAAAGAATCATTGAACTGTATCACTCGCATACAGAGAATGTCTGCGCAGAGGATTATGGGAGTCAACGCTTTACCTTCCCACTGCGACCCAGAGTAGGCAGGTGAGTAGGACAACAGGGTCACATGGCCTTCGCTCAACTCATACTTACCTGGCAGGGGAGATACCATGATCACGAAGGTGGTTCACCCAGGGTGAGGCCCAGCCATTGCACTGCGGCTGTGCTGACTCCTGCGAATTCCCCAAATGTGGGAATCTCGACTGCATAATTTCTGGTAGTGGGGGACTGCGTTCGCGCTCTTCCCTGATTTTTGAGGTATGTAATGAGAGAGAACTTCTTTTCTGTGGCGTTTCTTAGCAAAACGCAAGAAGGTCACGTCTGACAAAGACAAACAAGAGAGCGAAAGACGTATTAGCAGTCTGTTGCTTCTGCTAAGTTTTTTTGCACGTGGTTCTCAGGGTGATTTTAATCTGAGCATTTTCTCTCTGTGGCGTTTTTTAGCAAAACGCAAGAAGGTCACGTCTGACAAAGACAAACAAGAGAGCGAAAGACGTGAGCAGTCTGTTGCTTCTGCTAAGTTTTTTTGCACGTGGTTCTCAGGGTGAATTTAATCTGAGCATGCCTGTGGTAGGCTGAGCACCATGACTGATGAAACTGCATGTATCTCCAGGTGCCTTTCTTACTGAACGCAGTATGTTTGTTGGATGAGCAGGTGATGAGAGGAAAATGTAAGCATGCTGTGGCTCGCAGGTTCTTATTAAAGGGTAAAGAGTCTCGTTCCTCTTTGCTTCAAAAAAGCATTTGCTGTATTCAGAGCAGACTGCTGGTAGGGTAGGCTGAGCTGTGAGAGCAGTCTTACCTGAGCCAGAGCCATATAATCCAGTTGAAAGTCTAAAGTCTTAGTCTCTTGCAACTTTTCTTCTATCCTCAGGCTCAGCCCAGATTAGAGCTCTTGTTCCTTCTCATATTAAGCATGACAGAGCAATGGGTACTCAGCTGGTCTCTTCTGTGGAACATTTCATCATGCATTTCAGACGTCAAGCCGCCAGATACGGTCGGCGAGACGGCCGTACATCTGTCGAGGCTGTGAGAACGCAGAGAAAACAGTGCGGGAGAGTGCATTTTCCCAAATGTGTCTTTAGAAAATTCCTGACCTCGGCAGAAGGTGAAACCAAAGAAACGCAGAGACGAAACTAAAGGTTACCACGGAAAAGTCATTGCAAGTGTTTGTAAGGAAAAAGAATCATTGAACTGTATCACTCGCATACAGAGAATGTCTGTGCAGAGGATTATGGGAGTCAACGCTTTACCTTCCCACTGCGACCCAGAGTAGGCAGGTGAGTAGGACAACAGGGTCACATGGCCTTCGCTCAACTCATACTTACCTGGCAGGGGAGATACCATGATCACGAAGGTGGTTCACCCAGGGTGAGGCCCAGCCATTGCACTGCGGCTGTGCTGACTTCTGCGAATTCCCCAAATGTGGGAATCTCGACTGCATAATTTCTGGTAGTGGGGGACTGCGTTCGCGCTCTCCCCTGATTTTTGAGGTACGTAACGAGAGAGAACTTCTTTTCTGTGGCGTTTCTTAGCAAAACGCAAGAAGGTCACGTCTGACAAAGACAAACAAGAGAGCGAATGACGTATGAGCAGTCTGTTGCTTCTGCTAAGTTTTTTTGCACGTGGTTCTCAGGGTGAATTTAATCGGAGCATGCTTGTGGTAGGCTGAGCACCATGACTGATGAAACTGCATGTATCTCCAGGTGCCTTTCTTACTGAACGCAGTATGTTTGTTGGATGAGCAGGTGATGAGAGGAAAATGTAAGCATGCTGTGGCTCGCAGGTTCTTATTAAAGGGTAAAGAGTCTCGTTCCTCTTTGCTTCAAAAAAGCATTTGCTGTATTCAGAGCAGACTGCTGGTAGGGTAGGCTGAGCTGTGAGAGCAGTCTTACCTGAGCCAGAGCCATATAATCCAGTTGAAAGTCTAAAGTCTTAGTCTCTTGCAACTTTTCTTCTATCCTCAGGCTCAGCCCAGATTAGAGCTCTTGCTCCTTCTCATATTAAGCATGACAGAGCAATGGGTACTCAGCTGGTCTCTTCTGTGGAACATTTCATCATGCATTTCAGACGTCAAGCCGCCAGATACGGTCGGCGAGACGGCCGTACATCTGTCGAGGCTGTGAGAACGCAGAGAAAACAGTGCGGGAGAGTGCATTTTCCCAAATGTGTCTTTAGAAAATTCCTGACCTCGGCAGAAGGTGAAACCAAAGAAACGCAGAGACAAAACTAAAGGTTACCACGTAAAAGTCATTGCAAGTGTTTGGAAGGAAAAAGAATCATTGAACTGTATCACTCGCATACAGAGAATGTCTGCGCAGAGGATTATGGGAGTCAACGCTTTACCTTCCCACTGCGACCCAGAGTAGGCAGGTGAGTAGGACAACAGGGTCACATGGTCTTCGCTCAACTCATACTTACCTGGCAGGGGAGATACCATGATCACGAAGGTGGTTCACCCAGGGTGAGGCCCAGCCATTGCACTTGGGCTGTGCTGACTCCTGCGAATTCCCCAAATGTGGGAATCTCGACTGCATAATTTCTGATAGTGGGGGACTGCGTTCGCGCTCTTCCCTGATTTTTGAGGTACGTAACGAGAGAGAACTTCTTTTCTGTGGCGTTTCTTAGCAAAACGCAAGAAGGTCACGTCTGACAAAGACAAACAAGAGAGCGAAAGACGTATGAGCAGTCTGTTGCTTCTGCTAAGTTTTTTTGCACGTGGTTCTCAGGGTGAATTTAATCTGAGCATGCCTGTGGTAGGCTGAGCACCATGACTGATGAAACTGCATGTATCTCCAGGTGCCTTTCTTACTGAACGCAGTATGTTTGTTGGATGAGCAGGTGATGAGAGGAAAATGTAAGCATGCTGTGGCTCGCAGGTTCTTATTAAAGGGTAAAGAGTCTCGTTCCTCTTTGCTTCAAAAAAGCATTTGCTGTATTCAGAGCAGACTGCTGGTAGGGTAGGCTGAGCTGTGAGAGCAGTCTTACCTGAGCCAGAGCCATATAATCCAGTTGAAAGTCTAAAGTCTTAGTCCCTTGCAACTTTTCTTCTATCCTCAGCCCAGATTAGAGCTCTTGCTCCTTCTCATATTAAGCATGACAGAGCAATGGGTACTCAGCTGGTCTCTTCTGTGGAACATTTCATCATGCAATTCAGACGTCAAGCCGCCAGATACGGTCGGCGAGACAGCCGTACATCTGTCGAGGCTGTGAGAACGCAGAGAAAACAGTGCGGGAGAGTGCATTTTCCCAAATGTGTCTTTAGAAAATTCCTGACCTCGGCAGAAAGTGAAACCAAAGAAACGCAGAGACGAAACTAAAGGTTACCATGGAAAAGTCATTGCAAGTGTTTGGAAGGAAAAAGAATCATTGAACTGTATCACTCGCATACAGAGAATGTCTGCGCAGAGGATTATGGGAGTCGATGCTTTACCTTCCCACTGCGACCCAGAGTAGGCAGGTGAGTAGGACAACAGGGTCACATGGCCTTCGCTCAACTCATACTTACCTGGCAGGGGAGATACCATGATCACGAAGGTGGTTCACCCAGGGTGAGGCCCAGCCATTGCACTTGGGCTGTGCTGACTCCTGCGAATTCCCCAAATGTGGGAATCTCGACTGCATAATTTCTGGTAGTGGGGGACTGCGTTCGCGCTCTTCCCTGATTTTTGAGGTACGTAACGAGAGAGAACTTCTTTTCTGTGGCGTTTCTTAGCAAAACGCAAGAAGGTCACGTCTGACAAAGACAAACAAGAGAGCGAAAGACGTATGAGCAGTCTGTTGCTTCTGCTAAGTTTTTTTGCACGTGGTTCTCAGGGTGATTTTAATCTGAGCATTTTCTCTCTGTGGCGTTTTTTAGCAAAACGCAAGAAGGTCACATCTGACAAAGACAAACAAGAGAGCGAATGACGTATGAGCAGTCTGTTGCTTCTGCTAAGTTTTTTTGCACGTGGTTCTCAGGGTGAATTTAATCTGAGCATGCCTGTGGTAGGCTGAGCACCATGACTGATGAAACTGCATGTATCTCCAGGTGCCTTTCTTACTGAACGCAGTATGTTTGTTGGATGAGCAGGTGATGAGAGGAAAATGTAAGCATGCTGTGGCTCGCAGGTTCTTATTAAAGGGTAAAGAGTCTCGTTCCTCTTTGCTTCAAAAAAGCATTTGCTGTATTCAGAGCAGACTGCTGGTAGGGTAGGCTGAGCTGTGAGAGCAGTCTTACCTGAGCCAGAGCCATATAATCCAGTTGAAAGTCTAAAGTCTTAGTCTCTTGCAACTTTTCTTCTATCCTCAGGCTCAGCCCAGATTAGAGCTCTTGCTCCTTCTCATATTAAGCATGACAGAGCAATGGGTACTCAGCTGGTCTCTTCTGTGGAACATTTCATCATGCATTTCAGACGTCAAGCCGCCAGATACGGTCGGCGAGACGGCCGTACATCTGTCGAGGCTGTGAGAACGCAGAGAAAACAGTGCGGGAGAGTGCATTTTCCCAAATGTGTCTTTAGAAAATTCCTGACCTCGGCAGAAGGTGAAACCAAAGAAACGCAGAGACGAAACTAAAGGTTACCACGGAAAAGTCATTGCAAGTGTTTGTAAGGAAAAAGAATCATTGAACTGTATCACTCGCATACAGAGAATGTCTGCGCAGAGGATTATGGGAGTCAACGCTTTACCTTCCCACTGCGACCCAGAGTAGGCAGGTGAGTAGGACAACAGGGTCACATGGTCTTCGCTCAACTCATACTTACCTGGCAGGGGAGATACCATGATCACGAAGGTGGTTTACCCAGGGTGAGGCCCAGCCATTGCACTTGGGCTATGCTGACTCCTGCGAATTCCCCAAATGTGGGAATCTCGACTGCATAATTTCTGGTAGTGGGGGACTGCGTTCGCGCTCTTCCCTGATTTTTGAGGTACGTAACGAGAGAGAACTTCTTTTCTGTGGCGTTTCTTAGCAAAACGCAAGAAGGTCACGTCTGACAAAGACAAACAAGAGAGCGAAAGACGTATGAGCAGTCTGTTGCTTCTGCTAAGTTTTTTTGCACGTGGTTCTCAGGGTGATTTTAATCTGAGCATTTTCTCTCTGTGGCGTTTTTTAGCAAAACGCAAGAAGGTCACATCTGACAAAGACAAACAAGAGAGCGAATGACGTATGAGCAGTCTGTTGCTTCTGCTAAGTTTTTTTGCACGTGGTTCTCAGGGTGAATTTAATCTGAGCATGCCTGTGGTAGGCTGAGCACCATGACTGATGAAACTGCATGTATCTCCAGGTGCCTTTCTTACTGAACGCAGTATGTTTGTTGGATGAGCAGGTGATGAGAGGAAAATGTAAGCATGCTGTGGCTCGCAGGTTCTTATTAAAGGGTAAAGAGTCTCGTTCCTCTTTGCTTCAAAAAAGCATTTGCTGTATTCAGAGCAGACTGCTGGTAGGGTAGGCTGAGCTGTGAGAGCAGTCTTACCTGAGCCAGAGCCATATAATCCAGTTGAAAGTCTAAAGTCTTAGTCTCTTGCAACTTTTCTTCTATCCTCAGGCTCAGCCCAGATTAGAGCTCTTGCTCCTTCTCATATTAAGCATGACAGAGCAATGGGTACTCAGCTGGTCTCTTCTGTGGAACATTTCATCATGCATTTCAGACGTCAAGCCGCCAGATACGGTCGGCGAGACGGCCGTACATCTGTCGAGGCTGTGAGAACGCAGAGAAAACAGTGCGGGAGAGTGCATTTTCCCAAATGTGTCTTTAGAAAATTCCTGACCTCGGCAGAAGGTGAAACCAAAGAAACGCAGAGACGAAACTAAAGGTTACCACGGAAAAGTCATTGCAAGTGTTTGGAAGGAAAAAGAATCATTGAACTGTATCACTCGCATACAGAGAATGTCTGCGCAGAGGATTATGGGAGTCAACGCTTTACCTTCCCACTGCGACCCAGAGTAGGCAGGTGAGTAGGACAACAGGGTCACATGGTCTTCGCTCAACTCATACTTACCTGGCAGGGGAGATACCATGATCACGAAGGTGGTTCACTCAGGGTGAGGCCCAGCCATTGCACTTGGGCTGTGCTGACTCCTGCGAATTCCCCAAATGTGGGAATCTCGACTGCATAATTTCTGGTAGTGGGGGACTGCGTTCGCGCTCTCCCCTGATTGTTGAGGTACGTAACGAGAGAGAACTTCTTTTCTGTGGCGTTTCTTAGCAAAACGCAAAAAGGTCACGTCTGACAAAGACAAACAAGAGAGCGAAAGACGTATGAGCAGTCTGTTGCTTCTGCTAAGTTTTTTTGCACGTGGTTCTCAGGGTGAATTTAATCTGAGCATGCCTGTGGTAGGCTGAGCACCATGACTGATGAAACTGCATGTATCTCCAGGTGCCTTTCTTACTGAACGCAGTATGTTTGTTGGATGAGCAGGTGATGAGAGGAAAATGTAAGCATGCTGTGGCTCGCAGGTTCTTATTAAAGGGTAAAGAGTCTCGTTCCTCTTTGCTTCAAAAAAGCATTTGCTGTATTCAGAGCAGACTGCTGGTAGGGTAGGCTGAGCTGTGAGAGCAGTCTTACCTGAGCCAGAGCCATATAATCCAGTTGAAAGTCTAAAGTCTTAGTCTCTTGCAACTTTTCTTCTATCCTCAGGCTCAGCCCAGATTAGAGCTCTTGCTCCTTCTCATATTAAGCATGACAGAGCAATGGGTACTCAGCTGGTCTCTTCTGTGGAACATTTCATCATGCATTTCAGACGTCAAGCCGCCAGATACGGTCGGCGAGACGGCCGTACATCTGTCGAGGCTGTGAGAACGCAGAGAAAACAGTGCGGGAGAGTGCATTTTCCCAAATGTGTCTTTAGAAAATTCCTGACCTCGGCAGAAGGTGAAACCAAAGAAACGCAGAGACGAAACTAAAGGTTACCACGGAGAAGTCATTGCAGGTGTTTGGAAGGAAAAAGAATCATTGAACTGTATCACTCGCATACAGAGAATGTCTGCGCAGAGGATTATGGGAGTCAACGCTTTACCTTCCCACTGCGACCCAGAGTAGGCAGGTGAGTAGGACAACAGGGTCACATGGCCTTCGCTCAACTCATACTTACCTGGCAGGGGAGATACCATGATCACGAAGGTGGTTCACCCAGGGTGAGGCCCAGCCATTGCACTGCGGCTGTGCTGACTCCTGCGAATTCCCCAAATGTGGGAATCTCGACTGCATAATTTCTGGTAGTGGGGGACTGCGTTCGCGCTCTCCCCTGATTTTTGAGGTACGTAACGAGAGAGAACTTCTTTTCTGTGGCGTTTCTTAGCAAAACGCAAGAAGGTCACGTCTGACAAAGACAAACAAGAGAGCGAAAGACGTATGAGCAGTCTGTTGCTTCTGCTAAGTTTTTTTGCACGTGGTTCTCAGGGTGAATTTAATCGGAGCATGCCTGTGGTAGGCTGAGCACCATGACTGATGAAACTGCATGTATCTCCAGGTGCCTTTCTTACTGAACGCAGTATGTTTGTTGGATGAGCAGGTGATGAGAGGAAAATGTAAGCATGCTGTGGCTCGCAGGTTCTTATTAAAGGGTAAAGAGTCTCGTTCCTCTTTGCTTCAAAAAAGCATTTGCTGTATTCAGAGCAGACTGCTGGTAGGGTAGGCTGAGCTGTGAGAGCAGTCTTACCTGAGCCAGAGCCATATAATCCAGTTGAAAGTCTAAAGTCTTAGTCTCTTGCAACTTTTCTTCTATCCTCAGGCTCAGCCCAGATTAGAGCTCTTGTTCCTTCTCATATTAAGCATGACAGAGCAATTGGTACTCAGCTGGTCTCTTCTGTGGAACATTTCATCATGCATTTCAGACGTCAAGCCGCCAGATACGGTCGGCGAGACGGCCGTACATCTGTCGAGGCTGTGAGAACGCAGAGAAAACAGTGCGGGAGAGTGCATTTTCCCAAATGTGTCTTTAGAAAATTCCTGACCTCGGCAGAAGGTGAAACCAAAGAAACGCAGAGACGAAACTAAAGGTTACCACGGAAAAGTCATTGCAAGTGTTTGTAAGGAAAAAGAATCATTGAACTGTATCACTCGCATACAGAGAATGTCTGTGCAGAGGATTATGGGAGTCAACGCTTTACCTTCCCACTGCGACCCAGAGTAGGCAGGTGAGTAGGACAACAGGGTCACATGGCCTTCGCTCAACTCATACTTACCTGGCAGGGGAGATACCATGATCACGAAGGTGGTTCACCCAGGGTGAGGCCCAGCCATTGCACTGCGGCTGTGCTGACTCCTGCGAATTCCCCAAATGTGGGAATCTCGACTGCATAATTTCTGGTAGTGGGGGACTGCGTTCGCGCTCTCCCCTGATTTTTGAGGTACGTAACGAGAGAGAACTTCTTTTCTGTGGCGTTTCTTAGCAAAACGCAAGAAGGTCACGTCTGACAAAGACAAACAAGAGAGCGAATGATGTATGAGCAGTCTGTTGCTTCTGCTAAGTTTTTTTGCACGTGGTTCTCAGGGTGAATTTAATCGGAGCATGCCTGTGGTAGGCTGAGCACCATGACTGATGAAACTGCATGTATCTCCAGGTGCCTTTCTTACTGAACGCAGTATGTTTGTTGGATGAGCAGGTGATGAGAGGAAAATGTAAGCATGCTGTGGCTCGCAGGTTCTTATTAAAGGGTAAAGAGTCTCGTTCCTCTTTGCTTCAAAAAAGCATTTGCTGTATTCAGAGCAGACTGCTGGTAGGGTAGGCTGAGCTGTGAGAGCAGTCTTACCTGAGCCAGAGCCATATAATCCAGTTGAAAGTCTAAAGTCTTAGTCTCTTGCAACTTTTCTTCTATCCTCAGGCTCAGCCCAGATTAGAGCTCTTGCTCCTTCTCATATTAAGCATGACAGAGCAATGGGTACTCAGCTGGTCTCTTCTGTGGAACATTTCATCATGCATTTCAGACGTCAAGCCGCCAGATACGGTCGGCGAGACGGCCGTACATCTGTCGAGGCTGTGAGAACGCAGAGAAAACAGTGCGGGAGAGTGCATTTTCCCAAATGTGTCTTTAGAAAATTCCTGACCTCGGCAGAAGGTGAAACCAAAGAAACGCAGAGACAAAACTAAAGGTTACCACGGAAAAGTCATTGCAAGTGTTTGGAAGGAAAAAGAATCATTGAACTGTATCACTCGCATACAGAGAATGTCTGCGCAGAGGATTATGGGAGTCAACGCTTTACCTTCCCACTGCGACCCAGAGTAGGCAGGTGAGTAGGACAACAGGGTCACATGGCCTTCGCTCAACTCATACTTACCTGGCAGGGGAGATACCATGATCACGAAGGTGGTTCACCCAGGGTGAGGCCCAGCCATTGCACTGCGGCTGTGCTGACTCCTGCGAATTCCCCAAATGTGGGAATCTCGACTGCATAATTTCTGGTAGTGGGGGACTGCGTTCGCGCTCTTCCCTGATTTTTGAGGTACGTAATGAGAGAGAACTTCTTTTCTGTGGCGTTTCTTAGCAAAACGCAAGAAGGTCACGTCTGACAAAGACAAACAAGAGAGCGAAAGACGTATTAGCAGTCTGTTGCTTCTGCTAAGTTTTTTTGCACGTGGTTCTCAGGGTGATTTTAATCTGAGCATTTTCTCTCTGTGGCGTTTTTTAGCAAAACGCAAGAAGGTCACGTCTGACAAAGACAAACAAGAGAGCGAAAGACGTGAGCAGTCTGTTGCTTCTGCTAAGTTTTTTTGCACGTGGTTCTCAGGGTGAATTTAATCTGAGCATGCCTGTGGTAGGCTGAGCACCATGACTGATGAAACTGCATGTATCTCCAGGTGCCTTTCTTACTGAACGCAGTATGTTTGTTGGATGAGCAGGTGATGAGAGGAAAATGTAAGCATGCTGTGGCTCGCAGGTTCTTATTAAAGGGTAAAGAGTCTCGTTCCTCTTTGCTTCAAAAAAGCATTTGCTGTATTCAGAGCAGACTGCTGGTAGGGTAGGCTGAGCTGTGAGAGCAGTCTTACCTGAGCCAGAGCCATATAATCCAGTTGAAAGTCTAAAGTCTTAGTCTCTTGCAACTTTTCTTCTATCCTCAGGCTCAGCCCAGATTAGAGCTCTTGTTCCTTCTCATATTAAGCATGACAGAGCAATGGGTACTCAGCTGGTCTCTTCTGTGGAACATTTCATCATGCATTTCAGACGTCAAGCCGCCAGATACGGTCGGCGAGACGGCCGTACATCTGTCGAGGCTGTGAGAACGCAGAGAAAACAGTGCGGGAGAGTGCATTTTCCCAAATGTGTCTTTAGAAAATTCCTGACCTCGGCAGAAGGTGAAACCAAAGAAACGCAGAGACGAAACTAAAGGTTACCACGGAAAAGTCATTGCAAGTGTTTGTAAGGAAAAAGAATCATTGAACTGTATCACTCGCATACAGAGAATGTCTGTGCAGAGGATTATGGGAGTCAACGCTTTACCTTCCCACTGCGACCCAGAGTAGGCAGGTGAGTAGGACAACAGGGTCACATGGCCTTCGCTCAACTCATACTTACCTGGCAGGGGAGATACCATGATCACGAAGGTGGTTCACCCAGGGTGAGGCCCAGCCATTGCACTGCGGCTGTGCTGACTTCTGCGAATTCCCCAAATGTGGGAATCTCGACTGCATAATTTCTGGTAGTGGGGGACTGCGTTCGCGCTCTCCCCTGATTTTTGAGGTACGTAACGAGAGAGAACTTCTTTTCTGTGGCGTTTCTTAGCAAAACGCAAGAAGGTCACGTCTGACAAAGACAAACAAGAGAGCGAATGACGTATGAGCAGTCTGTTGCTTCTGCTAAGTTTTTTTGCACGTGGTTCTCAGGGTGAATTTAATCTGAGCATGCCTGTGGTAGGCTGAGCACCATGACTGATGAAACTGCATGTATCTCCAGGTGCCTTTCTTACTGAACGCAGTATGTTTGTTGGATGAGCAGGTGATGAGAGGAAAATGTAAGCATGCTGTGGCTCGCAGGTTCTTATTAAAGGGTAAAGAGTCTCGTTCCTCTTTGCTTCAAAAAAGCATTTGCTGTATTCAGAGCAGACTGCTGGTAGGGTAGGCTGAGCTGTGAGAGCAGTCTTACCTGAGCCAGAGCCATATAATCCAGTTGAAAGTCTAAAGTCTTAGTCTCTTGCAACTTTTCTTCTATCCTCAGGCTCAGCCCAGATTAGAGCTCTTGCTCCTTCTCATATTAAGCATGACAGAGCAATGGGTACTCAGCTGGTCTCTTCTGTGGAACATTTCATCATGCATTTCAGACGTCAAGCCGCCAGATACGGTCGGCGAGACGGCCGTACATCTGTCGAGGCTGTGAGAACGCAGAGAAAACAGTGCGGGAGAGTGCATTTTCCCAAATGTGTCTTTAGAAAATTCCTGACCTCGGCAGAAGGTGAAACCAAAGAAACGCAGAGACGAAACTAAAGGTTACCACGGAAAAGTCATTGCAAGTGTTTGGAAGGAAAAAGAATCATTGAACTGTATCACTCGCATACAGAGAATGTCTGCGCAGAGGATTATGGGAGTCAACGCTTTACCTTCCCACTGCGACCCAGAGTAGGCAGGTGAGTAGGACAACAGGGTCACATGGTCTTCGCTCAACTCATACTTACCTGGCAGGGGAGATACCATGATCACGAAGGTGGTTCACCCAGGGTGAGGCCCAGCCATTGCACTTGGGCTGTGCTGACTCCTGCGAATTCCCCAAATGTGGGAATCTCGACTGCATAATTTCTGGTAGTGGGGGACTGCGTTCGCGCTCTTCCCTGATTTTTGAGGTACGTAACGAGAGAGAACTTCTTTTCTGTGGCGTTTCTTAGCAAAACGCAAGAAGGTCACGTCTGACAAAGACAAACAAGAGAGCGAAAGACGTATGAGCAGTCTGTTGCTTCTGCTAAGTTTTTTTGCACGTGGTTCTCAGGGTGATTTTAATCTGAGCATTTTCTCTCTGTGGCGTTTTTTAGCAAAACGCAAGAAGGTCACATCTGACAAAGACAAACAAGAGAGCGAATGACGTATGAGCAGTCTGTTGCTTCTGCTAAGTTTTTTTGCACGTGGTTCTCAGGGTGAATTTAATCTGAGCATGCCTGTGGTAGGCTGAGCACCATGACTGATGAAACTGCATGTATCTCCAGGTGCCTTTCTTACTGAACGCAGTATGTTTGTTGGATGAGCAGGTGATGAGAGGAAAATGTAAGCATGCTGTGGCTCGCAGGTTCTTATTAAAGGGTAAAGAGTCTCGTTCCTCTTTGCTTCAAAAAAGCATTTGCTGTATTCAGAGCAGACTGCTGGTAGGGTAGGCTGAGCTGTGAGAGCAGTCTTACCTGAGCCAGAGCCATATAATCCAGTTGAAAGTCTAAAGTCTTAGTCTCTTGCAACTTTTCTTCTATCCTCAGGCTCAGCCCAGATTAGAGCTCTTGCTCCTTCTCATATTAAGCATGACAGAGCAATGGGTACTCAGCTGGTCTCTTCTGTGGAACATTTCATCATGCATTTCAGACGTCAAGCCGCCAGATACGGTCGGCGAGACGGCCGTACATCTGTCGAGGCTGTGAGAACGCAGAGAAAACAGTGCGGGAGAGTGCATTTTCCCAAATGTGTCTTTAGAAAATTCCTGACCTCGGCAGAAGGTGAAACCAAAGAAACGCAGAGACGAAACTAAAGGTTACCACGGAAAAGTCATTGCAAGTGTTTGGAAGGAAAAAGAATCATTGAACTGTATCACTCGCATACAGAGAATGTCTGCGCAGAGGATTATGGGAGTCAACGCTTTACCTTCCCACTGCGACCCAGAGTAGGCAGGTGAGTAGGACAACAGGGTCACATGGCCTTCGCTCAACTCATACTTACCTGGCAGGGGAGATACCATGATCACGAAGGTGGTTCACCCAGGGTGAGGCCCAGCCATTGCACTGCGGCTGTGCTGACTCCTGCGAATTCCCCAAATGTGGGAATCTCGACTGCATAATTTCTGGTAGTGGGGGACTGCGTTCGCGCTTTTCCCTGATTTTTGAGGTACGTAACGAGAGAGAACTTCTTTTCTGTGGCGTTTCTTAGCAAAACGCAAGAAGGTCACGTCTGACAAAGACAAACAAGAGAGCGAAAGACGTATTAGCAGTCTGTTGCTTCTGCTAAGTTTTTTTGCACGTGGTTCTCAGGGTGATTTTAATCTGAGCATTTTCTCTCTGTGGCGTTTTTTAGCAAAACGCAAGAAGGTCACGTCTGACAAAGACAAACAAGAGAGCGAAAGACGTGAGCAGTCTGTTGCTTCTGCTAAGTTTTTTTGCACGTGGTTCTCAGGGTGAATTTAATCTGAGCATGCCTGTGGTAGGCTGAGCACCATGACTGATGAAACTGCATGTATCTCCAGGTGCCTTTCTTACTGAACGCAGTATGTTTGTTGGATGAGCAGGTGATGAGAGGAAAATGTAAGCATGCTGTGGCTCGCAGGTTCTTATTAAAGGGTAAAGAGTCTCGTTCCTCTTTGCTTCAAAAAAGCATTTGCTGTATTCAGAGCAGACTGCTGGTAGGGTAGGCTGAGCTGTGAGAGCAGTCTTACCTGAGCCAGAGCCATATAATCCAGTTGAAAGTCTAAAGTCTTAGTCTCTTGCAACTTTTCTTCTATCCTCAGGCTCAGCCCAGATTAGAGCTCTTGTTCCTTCTCATATTAAGCATGACAGAGCAATGGGTACTCAGCTGGTCTCTTCTGTGGAACATTTCATCATGCATTTCAGACGTCAAGCCGCCAGATACGGTCGGCGAGACGGCCGTACATCTGTCGAGGCTGTGAGAACGCAGAGAAAACAGTGCGGGAGAGTGCATTTTCCCAAATGTGTCTTTAGAAAATTCCTGACCTCGGCAGAAGGTGAAACCAAAGAAACGCAGAGACGAAACTAAAGGTTACCACGGAGAAGTCATTGCAGGTGTTTGGAAGGAAAAAGAATCATTGAACTGTATCACTCGCATACAGAGAATGTCTGCGCAGAGGATTATGGGAGTCAACGCTTTACCTTCCCACTGCGACCCAGAGTAGGCAGGTGAGTAGGACAACAGGGTCACATGGCCTTCGCTCAACTCATACTTACCTGGCAGGGGAGATACCATGATCACGAAGGTGGTTCACCCAGGGTGAGGCCCAGCCATTGCACTGCGGCTGTGCTGACTCCTGCGAATTCCCCAAATGTGGGAATCTCGACTGCATAATTTCTGGTAGTGGGGGACTGCGTTCGCGCTCTCCCCTGATTTTTGAGGTACGTAACGAGAGAGAACTTCTTTTCTGTGGCGTTTCTTAGCAAAACGCAAGAAGGTCACGTCTGACAAAGACAAACAAGAGAGCGAAAGACGTATGAGCAGTCTGTTGCTTCTGCTAAGTTTTTTTGCACGTGGTTCTCAGGGTGAATTTAATCTGAGCATGCCTGTGGTAGGCTGAGCACCATGACTGATGAAACTGCATGTATCTCCAGGTGCCTTTCTTACTGAACGCAGTATGTTTGTTGGATGAGCAGGTGATGAGAGGAAAATGTAAGCATGCTGTGGCTCGCAGGTTCTTATTAAAGGGTAAAGAGTCTCGTTCCTCTTTGCTTCAAAAAAGCATTTGCTGTATTCAGAGCAGACTGCTGGTAGGGTAGGCTGAGCTGTGAGAGCAGTCTTACCTGAGCCAGAGCCATATAATCCAGTTGAAAGTCTAAAGTCTTAGTCTCTTGCAACTTTTCTTCTATCCTCAGGCTCAGCCCAGATTAGAGCTCTTGCTCCTTCTCATATTAAGCATGACAGAGCAATGGGTACTCAGCTGGTCTCTTCTGTGGAACATTTCATCATGCATTTCAGACGTCAAGCCGCCAGATACGGTCGGCGAGACGGCCGTACATCTGTCGAGGCTGTGAGAACGCAGAGAAAACAGTGCGGGAGAGTGCATTTTCCCAAATGTGTCTTTAGAAAATTCCTGACCTCGGCAGAAGGTGAAACCAAAGAAACGCAGAGACGAAACTAAAGGTTACCACGGAGAAGTCATTGCAGGTGTTTGGAAGGAAAAAGAATCATTGAACTGTATCACTCGCATACAGAGAATGTCTGCGCAGAGGATTATGGGAGTCAACGCTTTACCTTCCCACTGCGACCCAGAGTAGGCAGGTGAGTAGGACAACAGGGTCACATGGCCTTCGCTCAACTCATACTTACCTGGCAGGGGAGATACCATGATCACGAAGGTGGTTCACCCAGGGTGAGGCCCAGCCATTGCACTGCGGCTGTGCTGACTCCTGCGAATTCCCCAAATGTGGGAATCTCGACTGCATAATTTCTGGTAGTGGGGGACTGCGTTCGCGCTCTCCCCTGATTTTTGAGGTACGTAACGAGAGAGAACTTCTTTTCTGTGGCGTTTCTTAGCAAAACGCAAGAAGGTCACGTCTGACAAAGACAAACAAGAGAGCGAAAGACGTATGAGCAGTCTGTTGCTTCTGCTAAGTTTTTTTGCACGTGGTTCTCAGGGTGAATTTAATCGGAGCATGCCTGTGGTAGGCTGAGCACCATGACTGATGAAACTGCATGTATCTCCAGGTGCCTTTCTTACTGAACGCAGTATGTTTGTTGGATGAGCAGGTGATGAGAGGAAAATGTAAGCATGCTGTGGCTCGCAGGTTCTTATTAAAGGGTAAAGAGTCTCGTTCCTCTTTGCTTCAAAAAAGCATTTGCTGTATTCAGAGCAGACTGCTGGTAGGGTAGGCTGAGCTGTGAGAGCAGTCTTACCTGAGCCAGAGCCATATAATCCAGTTGAAAGTCTAAAGTCTTAGTCTCTTGCAACTTTTCTTCTATCCTCAGGCTCAGCCCAGATTAGAGCTCTTGTTCCTTCTCATATTAAGCATGACAGAGCAATTGGTACTCAGCTGGTCTCTTCTGTGGAACATTTCATCATGCATTTCAGACGTCAAGCCGCCAGATACGGTCGGCGAGACGGCCGTACATCTGTCGAGGCTGTGAGAACGCAGAGAAAACAGTGCGGGAGAGTGCATTTTCCCAAATGTGTCTTTAGAAAATTCCTGACCTCGGCAGAAGGTGAAACCAAAGAAACGCAGAGACGAAACTAAAGGTTACCACGGAAAAGTCATTGCAAGTGTTTGTAAGGAAAAAGAATCATTGAACTGTATCACTCGCATACAGAGAATGTCTGTGCAGAGGATTATGGGAGTCAACGCTTTACCTTCCCACTGCGACCCAGAGTAGGCAGGTGAGTAGGACAACAGGGTCACATGGCCTTCGCTCAACTCATACTTACCTGGCAGGGGAGATACCATGATCACGAAGGTGGTTCACCCAGGGTGAGGCCCAGCCATTGCACTGCGGCTGTGCTGACTCCTGCGAATTCCCCAAATGTGGGAATCTCGACTGCATAATTTCTGGTAGTGGGGGACTGCGTTCGCGCTCTCCCCTGATTTTTGAGGTACGTAACGAGAGAGAACTTCTTTTCTGTGGCGTTTCTTAGCAAAACGCAAGAAGGTCACGTCTGACAAAGACAAACAAGAGAGCGAATGATGTATGAGCAGTCTGTTGCTTCTGCTAAGTTTTTTTGCACGTGGTTCTCAGGGTGAATTTAATCGGAGCATGCCTGTGGTAGGCTGAGCACCATGACTGATGAAACTGCATGTATCTCCAGGTGCCTTTCTTACTGAACGCAGTATGTTTGTTGGATGAGCAGGTGATGAGAGGAAAATGTAAGCATGCTGTGGCTCGCAGGTTCTTATTAAAGGGTAAAGAGTCTCGTTCCTCTTTGCTTCAAAAAAGCATTTGCTGTATTCAGAGCAGACTGCTGGTAGGGTAGGCTGAGCTGTGAGAGCAGTCTTACCTGAGCCAGAGCCATATAATCCAGTTGAAAGTCTAAAGTCTTAGTCTCTTGCAACTTTTCTTCTATCCTCAGGCTCAGCCCAGATTAGAGCTCTTGCTCCTTCTCATATTAAGCATGACAGAGCAATGGGTACTCAGCTGGTCTCTTCTGTGGAACATTTCATCATGCATTTCAGACGTCAAGCCGCCAGATACGGTCGGCGAGACGGCCGTACATCTGTCGAGGCTGTGAGAACGCAGAGAAAACAGTGCGGGAGAGTGCATTTTCCCAAATGTGTCTTTAGAAAATTCCTGACCTCGGCAGAAGGTGAAACCAAAGAAACGCAGAGACGAAACTAAAGGTTACCACGGAAAAGTCATTGCAAGTGTTTGGAAGGAAAAAGAATCATTGAACTGTATCACTCGCATACAGAGAATGTCTGCGCAGAGGATTATGGGAGTCAACGCTTTACCTTCCCACTGCGACCCAGAGTAGGCAGGTGAGTAGGACAACAGGGTCACATGGTCTTCGCTCAACTCATACTTACCTGGCAGGGGAGATACCATGATCACGAAGGTGGTTCACCCAGGGTGAGGCCCAGCCATTGCACTTGGGCTGTGCTGACTCCTGCGAATTCCCCAAATGTGGGAATCTCGACTGCATAATTTCTGGTAGTGGGGGACTGCGTTCGCGCTCTTCCCTGATTTTTGAGGTACGTAACGAGAGAGAACTTCTTTTCTGTGGCGTTTCTTAGCAAAACGCAAGAAGGTCACGTCTGACAAAGACAAACAAGAGAGCGAAAGACGTATGAGCAGTCTGTTGCTTCTGCTAAGTTTTTTTGCACGTGGTTCTCAGGGTGATTTTAATCTGAGCATTTTCTCTCTGTGGCGTTTTTTAGCAAAACGCAAGAAGGTCACATCTGACAAAGACAAACAAGAGAGCGAATGACGTATGAGCAGTCTGTTGCTTCTGCTAAGTTTTTTTGCACGTGGTTCTCAGGGTGAATTTAATCTGAGCATGCCTGTGGTAGGCTGAGCACCATGACTGATGAAACTGCATGTATCTCCAGGTGCCTTTCTTACTGAACGCAGTATGTTTGTTGGATGAGCAGGTGATGAGAGGAAAATGTAAGCATGCTGTGGCTCGCAGGTTCTTATTAAAGGGTAAAGAGTCTCGTTCCTCTTTGCTTCAAAAAAGCATTTGCTGTATTCAGAGCAGACTGCTGGTAGGGTAGGCTGAGCTGTGAGAGCAGTCTTACCTGAGCCAGAGCCATATAATCCAGTTGAAAGTCTAAAGTCTTAGTCTCTTGCAACTTTTCTTCTATCCTCAGGCTCAGCCCAGATTAGAGCTCTTGCTCCTTCTCATATTAAGCATGACAGAGCAATGGGTACTCAGCTGGTCTCTTCTGTGGAACATTTCATCATGCATTTCAGACGTCAAGCCGCCAGATACGGTCGGCGAGACGGCCGTACATCTGTCGAGGCTGTGAGAACGCAGAGAAAACAGTGCGGGAGAGTGCATTTTCCCAAATGTGTCTTTAGAAAATTCCTGACCTCGGCAGAAGGTGAAACCAAAGAAACGCAGAGACGAAACTAAAGGTTACCACGGAAAAGTCATTGCAAGTGTTTGGAAGGAAAAAGAATCATTGAACTGTATCACTCGCATACAGAGAATGTCTGCGCAGAGGATTATGGGAGTCAACGCTTTACCTTCCCACTGCGACCCAGAGTAGGCAGGTGAGTAGGACAACAGGGTCACATGGCCTTCGCTCAACTCATACTTACCTGGCAGGGGAGATACCATGATCACGAAGGTGGTTCACCCAGGGTGAGGCCCAGCCATTGCACTGCGGCTGTGCTGACTCCTGCGAATTCCCCAAATGTGGGAATCTCGACTGCATAATTTCTGGTAGTGGGGGACTGCGTTCGCGCTTTTCCCTGATTTTTGAGGTACGTAACGAGAGAGAACTTCTTTTCTGTGGCGTTTCTTAGCAAAACGCAAGAAGGTCACGTCTGACAAAGACAAACAAGAGAGCGAAAGACGTATTAGCAGTCTGTTGCTTCTGCTAAGTTTTTTTGCACGTGGTTCTCAGGGTGATTTTAATCTGAGCATTTTCTCTCTGTGGCGTTTTTTAGCAAAACGCAAGAAGGTCACGTCTGACAAAGACAAACAAGAGAGCGAAAGACGTGAGCAGTCTGTTGCTTCTGCTAAGTTTTTTTGCACGTGGTTCTCAGGGTGAATTTAATCTGAGCATGCCTGTGGTAGGCTGAGCACCATGACTGATGAAACTGCATGTATCTCCAGGTGCCTTTCTTACTGAACGCAGTATGTTTGTTGGATGAGCAGGTGATGAGAGGAAAATGTAAGCATGCTGTGGCTCGCAGGTTCTTATTAAAGGGTAAAGAGTCTCGTTCCTCTTTGCTTCAAAAAAGCATTTGCTGTATTCAGAGCAGACTGCTGGTAGGGTAGGCTGAGCTGTGAGAGCAGTCTTACCTGAGCCAGAGCCATATAATCCAGTTGAAAGTCTAAAGTCTTAGTCTCTTGCAACTTTTCTTCTATCCTCAGGCTCAGCCCAGATTAGAGCTCTTGTTCCTTCTCATATTAAGCATGACAGAGCAATGGGTACTCAGCTGGTCTCTTCTGTGGAACATTTCATCATGCATTTCAGACGTCAAGCCGCCAGATACGGTCGGCGAGACGGCCGTACATCTGTCGAGGCTGTGAGAACGCAGAGAAAACAGTGCGGGAGAGTGCATTTTCCCAAATGTGTCTTTAGAAAATTCCTGACCTCGGCAGAAGGTGAAACCAAAGAAACGCAGAGACGAAACTAAAGGTTACCACGGAGAAGTCATTGCAGGTGTTTGGAAGGAAAAAGAATCATTGAACTGTATCACTCGCATACAGAGAATGTCTGCGCAGAGGATTATGGGAGTCAACGCTTTACCTTCCCACTGCGACCCAGAGTAGGCAGGTGAGTAGGACAACAGGGTCACATGGCCTTCGCTCAACTCATACTTACCTGGCAGGGGAGATACCATGATCACGAAGGTGGTTCACCCAGGGTGAGGCCCAGCCATTGCACTGCGGCTGTGCTGACTCCTGCGAATTCCCCAAATGTGGGAATCTCGACTGCATAATTTCTGGTAGTGGGGGACTGCGTTCGCGCTCTCCCCTGATTTTTGAGGTACGTAACGAGAGAGAACTTCTTTTCTGTGGCGTTTCTTAGCAAAACGCAAGAAGGTCACGTCTGACAAAGACAAACAAGAGAGCGAAAGACGTATGAGCAGTCTGTTGCTTCTGCTAAGTTTTTTTGCACGTGGTTCTCAGGGTGAATTTAATCTGAGCATGCCTGTGGTAGGCTGAGCACCATGACTGATGAAACTGCATGTATCTCCAGGTGCCTTTCTTACTGAACGCAGTATGTTTGTTGGATGAGCAGGTGATGAGAGGAAAATGTAAGCATGCTGTGGCTCGCAGGTTCTTATTAAAGGGTAAAGAGTCTCGTTCCTCTTTGCTTCAAAAAAGCATTTGCTGTATTCAGAGCAGACTGCTGGTAGGGTAGGCTGAGCTGTGAGAGCAGTCTTACCTGAGCCAGAGCCATATAATCCAGTTGAAAGTCTAAAGTCTTAGTCTCTTGCAACTTTTCTTCTATCCTCAGGCTCAGCCCAGATTAGAGCTCTTGCTCCTTCTCATATTAAGCATGACAGAGCAATGGGTACTCAGCTGGTCTCTTCTGTGGAACATTTCATCATGCATTTCAGACGTCAAGCCGCCAGATACGGTCGGCGAGACGGCCGTACATCTGTCGAGGCTGTGAGAACGCAGAGAAAACAGTGCGGGAGAGTGCATTTTCCCAAATGTGTCTTTAGAAAATTCCTGACCTCGGCAGAAGGTGAAACCAAAGAAACGCAGAGACGAAACTAAAGGTTACCACGGAGAAGTCATTGCAGGTGTTTGGAAGGAAAAAGAATCATTGAACTGTATCACTCGCATACAGAGAATGTCTGCGCAGAGGATTATGGGAGTCAACGCTTTACCTTCCCACTGCGACCCAGAGTAGGCAGGTGAGTAGGACAACAGGGTCACATGGCCTTCGCTCAACTCATACTTACCTGGCAGGGGAGATACCATGATCACGAAGGTGGTTCACCCAGGGTGAGGCCCAGCCATTGCACTGCGGCTGTGCTGACTCCTGCGAATTCCCCAAATGTGGGAATCTCGACTGCATAATTTCTGGTAGTGGGGGACTGCGTTCGCGCTCTCCCCTGATTTTTGAGGTACGTAACGAGAGAGAACTTCTTTTCTGTGGCGTTTCTTAGCAAAACGCAAGAAGGTCACGTCTGACAAAGACAAACAAGAGAGCGAAAGACGTATGAGCAGTCTGTTGCTTCTGCTAAGTTTTTTTGCACGTGGTTCTCAGGGTGAATTTAATCGGAGCATGCCTGTGGTAGGCTGAGCACCATGACTGATGAAACTGCATGTATCTCCAGGTGCCTTTCTTACTGAACGCAGTATGTTTGTTGGATGAGCAGGTGATGAGAGGAAAATGTAAGCATGCTGTGGCTCGCAGGTTCTTATTAAAGGGTAAAGAGTCTCGTTCCTCTTTGCTTCAAAAAAGCATTTGCTGTATTCAGAGCAGACTGCTGGTAGGGTAGGCTGAGCTGTGAGAGCAGTCTTACCTGAGCCAGAGCCATATAATCCAGTTGAAAGTCTAAAGTCTTAGTCTCTTGCAACTTTTCTTCTATCCTCAGGCTCAGCCCAGATTAGAGCTCTTGTTCCTTCTCATATTAAGCATGACAGAGCAATTGGTACTCAGCTGGTCTCTTCTGTGGAACATTTCATCATGCATTTCAGACGTCAAGCCGCCAGATACGGTCGGCGAGACGGCCGTACATCTGTCGAGGCTGTGAGAACGCAGAGAAAACAGTGCGGGAGAGTGCATTTTCCCAAATGTGTCTTTAGAAAATTCCTGACCTCGGCAGAAGGTGAAACCAAAGAAACGCAGAGACGAAACTAAAGGTTACCACGGAAAAGTCATTGCAAGTGTTTGTAAGGAAAAAGAATCATTGAACTGTATCACTCGCATACAGAGAATGTCTGTGCAGAGGATTATGGGAGTCAACGCTTTACCTTCCCACTGCGACCCAGAGTAGGCAGGTGAGTAGGACAACAGGGTCACATGGCCTTCGCTCAACTCATACTTACCTGGCAGGGGAGATACCATGATCACGAAGGTGGTTCACCCAGGGTGAGGCCCAGCCATTGCACTGCGGCTGTGCTGACTCCTGCGAATTCCCCAAATGTGGGAATCTCGACTGCATAATTTCTGGTAGTGGGGGACTGCGTTCGCGCTCTCCCCTGATTTTTGAGGTACGTAACGAGAGAGAACTTCTTTTCTGTGGCGTTTCTTAGCAAAACGCAAGAAGGTCACGTCTGACAAAGACAAACAAGAGAGCGAATGATGTATGAGCAGTCTGTTGCTTCTGCTAAGTTTTTTTGCACGTGGTTCTCAGGGTGAATTTAATCGGAGCATGCCTGTGGTAGGCTGAGCACCATGACTGATGAAACTGCATGTATCTCCAGGTGCCTTTCTTACTGAACGCAGTATGTTTGTTGGATGAGCAGGTGATGAGAGGAAAATGTAAGCATGCTGTGGCTCGCAGGTTCTTATTAAAGGGTAAAGAGTCTCGTTCCTCTTTGCTTCAAAAAAGCATTTGCTGTATTCAGAGCAGACTGCTGGTAGGGTAGGCTGAGCTGTGAGAGCAGTCTTACCTGAGCCAGAGCCATATAATCCAGTTGAAAGTCTAAAGTCTTAGTCTCTTGCAACTTTTCTTCTATCCTCAGGCTCAGCCCAGATTAGAGCTCTTGCTCCTTCTCATATTAAGCATGACAGAGCAATGGGTACTCAGCTGGTCTCTTCTGTGGAACATTTCATCATGCATTTCAGACGTCAAGCCGCCAGATACGGTCGGCGAGACGGCCGTACATCTGTCGAGGCTGTGAGAACGCAGAGAAAACAGTGCGGGAGAGTGCATTTTCCCAAATGTGTCTTTAGAAAATTCCTGACCTCGGCAGAAGGTGAAACCAAAGAAACGCAGAGACAAAACTAAAGGTTACCACGGAAAAGTCATTGCAAGTGTTTGGAAGGAAAAAGAATCATTGAACTGTATCACTCGCATACAGAGAATGTCTGCGCAGAGGATTATGGGAGTCAACGCTTTACCTTCCCACTGCGACCCAGAGTAGGCAGGTGAGTAGGACAACAGGGTCACATGGTCTTCGCTCAACTCATACTTACCTGGCAGGGGAGATACCATGATCACGAAGGTGGTTCACCCAGGGTGAGGCCCAGCCATTGCACTTGGGCTGTGCTGACTCCTGCGAATTCCCCAAATGTGGGAATCTCGACTGCATAATTTCTGGTAGTGGGGGACTGCGTTCGCGCTCTTCCCTGATTTTTGAGGTACGTAACGAGAGAGAACTTCTTTTCTGTGGCGTTTCTTAGCAAAACGCAAGAAGGTCACGTCTGACAAAGACAAACAAGAGAGCGAAAGACGTATGAGCAGTCTGTTGCTTCTGCTAAGTTTTTTTGCACGTGGTTCTCAGGGTGATTTTAATCTGAGCATTTTCTCTCTGTGGCGTTTTTTAGCAAAACGCAAGAAGGTCACATCTGACAAAGACAAACAAAAGAGCGAATGACGTATGAGCAGTCTGTTGCTTCTGCTAAGTTTTTTTGCACGTGGTTCTCAGGGTGAATTTAATCTGAGCATGCCTGTGGTAGGCTGAGCACCATGACTGATGAAACTGCATGTATCTCCAGGTGCCTTTCTTACTGAACGCAGTATGTTTGTTGGATGAGCAGGTGATGAGAGGAAAATGTAAGCATGCTGTGGCTCGCAGGTTCTTATTAAAGGGTAAAGAGTCTCGTTCCTCTTTGCTTCAAAAAAGCATTTGCTGTATTCAGAGCAGACTGCTGGTAGGGTAGGCTGAGCTGTGAGAGCAGTCTTACCTGAGCCAGAGCCATATAATCCAGTTGAAAGTCTAAAGTCTTAGTCTCTTGCAACTTTTCTTCTATCCTCAGGCTCAGCCCAGATTAGAGCTCTTGCTCCTTCTCATATTAAGCATGACAGAGCAATGGGTACTCAGCTGGTCTCTTCTGTGGAACATTTCATCATGCATTTCAGACGTCAAGCCGCCAGATACGGTCGGCGAGACGGCCGTACATCTGTCGAGGCTGTGAGAACGCAGAGAAAACAGTGCGGGAGAGTGCATTTTCCCAAATGTGTCTTTAGAAAATTCCTGACCTCGGCAGAAGGTGAAACCAAAGAAACGCAGAGACGAAACTAAAGGTTACCACGGAGAAGTCATTGCAGGTGTTTGGAAGGAAAAAGAATCATTGAACTGTATCACTCGCATACAGAGAATGTCTGCGCAGAGGATTATGGGAGTCAACGCCTTACCTTCCCACTGCGACCCAGAGTAGGCAGGTGAGTAGGACAACAGGGTCACATGGCCTTCGCTCAACTCATACTTACCTGGCAGGGGAGATACCATGATCACGAAGGTGGTTCACCCAGGGTGAGGCCCAGCCATTGCACTGCGGCTGTGCTGACTCCTGCGAATTCCCCAAATGTGGGAATCTCGACTGCATAATTTCTGGTAGTGGGGGACTGCGTTCGCGCTCTTCCCTGATTTTTGAGGTACGTAATGAGAGAGAACTTCTTTTCTGTGGCGTTTCTTAGCAAAACGCAAGAAGGTCACGTCTGACAAAGACAAACAAGAGAGCGAAAGACGTATTAGCAGTCTGTTGCTTCTGCTAAGTTTTTTTGCACGTGGTTCTCAGGGTGATTTTAATCTGAGCATTTTCTCTCTGTGGCGTTTTTTAGCAAAACGCAAGAAGGTCACGTCTGACAAAGACAAACAAGAGAGCGAAAGACGTGAGCAGTCTGTTGCTTCTGCTAAGTTTTTTTGCACGTGGTTCTCAGGGTGAATTTAATCTGAGCATGCCTGTGGTAGGCTGAGCACCATGACTGATGAAACTGCATGTATCTCCAGGTGCCTTTCTTACTGAACGCAGTATGTTTGTTGGATGAGCAGGTGATGAGAGGAAAATGTAAGCATGCTGTGGCTCGCAGGTTCTTATTAAAGGGTAAAGAGTCTCGTTCCTCTTTGCTTCAAAAAAGCATTTGCTGTATTCAGAGCAGACTGCTGGTAGGGTAGGCTGAGCTGTGAGAGCAGTCTTACCTGAGCCAGAGCCATATAATCCAGTTGAAAGTCTAAAGTCTTAGTCTCTTGCAACTTTTCTTCTATCCTCAGGCTCAGCCCAGATTAGAGCTCTTGTTCCTTCTCATATTAAGCATGACAGAGCAATGGGTACTCAGCTGGTCTCTTCTGTGGAACATTTCATCATGCATTTCAGACGTCAAGCCGCCAGATACGGTCGGCGAGACGGCCGTACATCTGTCGAGGCTGTGAGAACGCAGAGAAAACAGTGCGGGAGAGTGCATTTTCCCAAATGTGTCTTTAGAAAATTCCTGACCTCGGCAGAAGGTGAAACCAAAGAAACGCAGAGACGAAACTAAAGGTTACCACGGAAAAGTCATTGCAAGTGTTTGTAAGGAAAAAGAATCATTGAACTGTATCACTCGCATACAGAGAATGTCTGTGCAGAGGATTATGGGAGTCAACGCTTTACCTTCCCACTGCGACCCAGAGTAGGCAGGTGAGTAGGACAACAGGGTCACATGGCCTTCGCTCAACTCATACTTACCTGGCAGGGGAGATACCATGATCACGAAGGTGGTTCACCCAGGGTGAGGCCCAGCCATTGCACTGCGGCTGTGCTGACTTCTGCGAATTCCCCAAATGTGGGAATCTCGACTGCATAATTTCTGGTAGTGGGGGACTGCGTTCGCGCTCTCCCCTGATTTTTGAGGTACGTAACGAGAGAGAACTTCTTTTCTGTGGCGTTTCTTAGCAAAACGCAAGAAGGTCACGTCTGACAAAGACAAACAAGAGAGCGAATGACGTATGAGCAGTCTGTTGCTTCTGCTAAGTTTTTTTGCACGTGGTTCTCAGGGTGAATTTAATCGGAGCATGCTTGTGGTAGGCTGAGCACCATGACTGATGAAACTGCATGTATCTCCAGGTGCCTTTCTTACTGAACGCAGTATGTTTGTTGGATGAGCAGGTGATGAGAGGAAAATGTAAGCATGCTGTGGCTCGCAGGTTCTTATTAAAGGGTAAAGAGTCTCGTTCCTCTTTGCTTCAAAAAAGCATTTGCTGTATTCAGAGCAGACTGCTGGTAGGGTAGGCTGAGCTGTGAGAGCAGTCTTACCTGAGCCAGAGCCATATAATCCAGTTGAAAGTCTAAAGTCTTAGTCTCTTGCAACTTTTCTTCTATCCTCAGGCTCAGCCCAGATTAGAGCTCTTGCTCCTTCTCATATTAAGCATGACAGAGCAATGGGTACTCAGCTGGTCTCTTCTGTGGAACATTTCATCATGCATTTCAGACGTCAAGCCGCCAGATACGGTCGGCGAGACGGCCGTACATCTGTCGAGGCTGTGAGAACGCAGAGAAAACAGTGCGGGAGAGTGCATTTTCCCAAATGTGTCTTTAGAAAATTCCTGACCTCGGCAGAAGGTGAAACCAAAGAAACGCAGAGACAAAACTAAAGGTTACCACGTAAAAGTCATTGCAAGTGTTTGGAAGGAAAAAGAATCATTGAACTGTATCACTCGCATACAGAGAATGTCTGCGCAGAGGATTATGGGAGTCAACGCTTTACCTTCCCACTGCGACCCAGAGTAGGCAGGTGAGTAGGACAACAGGGTCACATGGTCTTCGCTCAACTCATACTTACCTGGCAGGGGAGATACCATGATCACGAAGGTGGTTCACCCAGGGTGAGGCCCAGCCATTGCACTTGGGCTGTGCTGACTCCTGCGAATTCCCCAAATGTGGGAATCTCGACTGCATAATTTCTGATAGTGGGGGACTGCGTTCGCGCTCTTCCCTGATTTTTGAGGTACGTAACGAGAGAGAACTTCTTTTCTGTGGCGTTTCTTAGCAAAACGCAAGAAGGTCACGTCTGACAAAGACAAACAAGAGAGCGAAAGACGTATGAGCAGTCTGTTGCTTCTGCTAAGTTTTTTTGCACGTGGTTCTCAGGGTGAATTTAATCTGAGCATGCCTGTGGTAGGCTGAGCACCATGACTGATGAAACTGCATGTATCTCCAGGTGCCTTTCTTACTGAACGCAGTATGTTTGTTGGATGAGCAGGTGATGAGAGGAAAATGTAAGCATGCTGTGGCTCGCAGGTTCTTATTAAAGGGTAAAGAGTCTCGTTCCTCTTTGCTTCAAAAAAGCATTTGCTGTATTCAGAGCAGACTGCTGGTAGGGTAGGCTGAGCTGTGAGAGCAGTCTTACCTGAGCCAGAGCCATATAATCCAGTTGAAAGTCTAAAGTCTTAGTCCCTTGCAACTTTTCTTCTATCCTCAGCCCAGATTAGAGCTCTTGCTCCTTCTCATATTAAGCATGACAGAGCAATGGGTACTCAGCTGGTCTCTTCTGTGGAACATTTCATCATGCAATTCAGACGTCAAGCCGCCAGATACGGTCGGCGAGACAGCCGTACATCTGTCGAGGCTGTGAGAACGCAGAGAAAACAGTGCGGGAGAGTGCATTTTCCCAAATGTGTCTTTAGAAAATTCCTGACCTCGGCAGAAAGTGAAACCAAAGAAACGCAGAGACGAAACTAAAGGTTACCATGGAAAAGTCATTGCAAGTGTTTGGAAGGAAAAAGAATCATTGAACTGTATCACTCGCATACAGAGAATGTCTGCGCAGAGGATTATGGGAGTCGATGCTTTACCTTCCCACTGCGACCCAGAGTAGGCAGGTGAGTAGGACAACAGGGTCACATGGCCTTCGCTCAACTCATACTTACCTGGCAGGGGAGATACCATGATCACGAAGGTGGTTCACCCAGGGTGAGGCCCAGCCATTGCACTGCAGCTGTGCTGACTCCTGCGAATTCCCCAAATGTGGGAATCTCGACTGCATAATTTCTGGTAGGGGGGGGACTGCGTTCGCGCTCTCCCCTGATTTTTGAGGTACATAACGAGAGAGAACTTCTTTTCTGTGGCGTTTCTTAGCAAAACGCAAGAAGGTCATGTCTGACAAAGACAAACAAGAGAGCGAAAGACGTATGAGCAGTCTGTTGCTTCTGCTAAGTTTTTTTGCACGTGGTTCTCAGGGTGAATTTAATCTGAGCATGCCTGTGGTAGGCTGAGTACCATGACTGATGAAACTGCATGTATCTCCAGGTGCCTTTCTTACTGAACGCAGTATGTTTGTTGGATGAGCAGGTGATGAGAGGAAAATGTAAGCATGCTGTGGCTCGCAGGTTCTTATTAAAGGGTAAAGAGTCTCGTTCCTCTTTGCTTCAAAAAAGCATTTGCTGTATTCAGAGCAGACTGCTGGTAGGGTAGGCTGAGCTGTGAGAGCAGTCTTACCTGAGCCAGAGCCATATAATCCAGTTGAAAGTCTAAAGTCTTAGTCTCTTGCAACTTTTCTTCTATCCTCAGGCTCAGCCCAGATTAGAGCTCTTGCTCCTTCTCATATTAAGCATGACAGAGCAATGGGTACTCAGCTGGTCTCTTCTGTGGAACATTTCATCATGCATTTCAGACGTCAAGCCGCCAGATACGGTCGGCGAGACGGCCGTACATCTGTCGAGGCTGTGAGAACGCAGAGAAAACAGTGCGGGAGAGTGCATTTTCCCAAATGTGTCTTTAGAAAATTCCTGACCTCGGCAGAAAGTGAAACCAAAGAAAAGCAGAGATGAAACTAAAGGTTACCATGGAAAAGTCATTGCAAGTGTTTGGAAGGAAAAAGAATCATTGAACTGTATCACTCGCATACAGAGAATGTCTGCGCAGAGGATTATGGGAGTCGATGCTTTACCTTCCCACTGCGACCCAGAGTAGGCAGGTGAGTAGGACAACAGGGTCACATGGCCTTCGCTCAACTCATACTTACCTGGCAGGGGAGATACCATGATCACGAAGGTGGTTCACCCAGGGTGAGGCCCAGCCATTGCACTGCGGCTGTGCTGACTCCTGCGAATTCCCCAAATGTGGGAATCTCGACTGCATAATTTCTGGTAGTGGGGGACTGCGTTCGCGCTCTCCCCTGATTTTTGAGGTACGTAACGAGAGAGAACTTCTTTTCTGTGGCGTTTCTTAGCAAAACGCAAGAAGGTCACGTCTGACAAAGACAAACAAGAGAGCGAAAGACGTATGAGCAGTCTGTTGCTTCTGCTAAGTTTTTTTGCACGTGGTTCTCAGGGTGAATTTAATCGGAGCATTTTCTCTCTGTGGCGTTTTTTAGCAAAACGCAAGAAGGTCACGTCTGACAAAGACAAACAAGAGAGCGAAAGACGTATGAGCAGTCTGTTGCTTCTGCTAAGTTTTTTTGCACGTGGTTCTCAGGGTGAATTTAATCGGAGCATGCCTGTGGTAGGCTGAGCACCATGACTGATGAAACTGCATGTATCTCCAGGTGCCTTTCTTACTGAACGCAGTATGTTTGTTGGATGAGCAGGTGATGAGAGGAAAATGTAAGCATGCTGTGGCTCGCAGGTTCTTATTAAAGGGTAAAGAGTCTCGTTCCTCTTTGCTTCAAAAAAGCATTTGCTGTATTCAGAGCAGACTGCTGGTAGGGTAGGCTGAGCTGTGAGAGCAGTCTTACCTGAGCCAGAGCCATATAATCCAGTTGAAAGTCTAAAGTCTTAGTCTCTTGCAACTTTTCTTCTATCCTCAGGCTCAGCCCAGATTAGAGCTCTTGCTCCTTCTCATATTAAGCATGACAGAGCAATGGGTACTCAGCTGGTCTCTTCTGTGGAACATTTCATCATGCATTTCAGACGTCAAGCCGCCAGATACGGTCGGCGAGACGGCCGTACATCTGTCGAGGCTGTGAGAACGCAGAGAAAACAGTGCGGGAGAGTGCATTTTCCCAAATGTGTCTTTAGAAAATTCCTGACCTCGGCAGAAGGTGAAACCAAAGAAACGCAGAGACGAAACTAAAGGTTACCACGGAAAAGTCATTGCAAGTGTTTGGAAGGAAAAAGAATCATTGAACTGTATCACTCGCATACAGAGAATGTCTGCGCAGAGGATTATGGGAGTCAACGCTTTACCTTCCCACTGCGACCCAGAGTAGGCAGGTGAGTAGGACAACAGGGTCACATGGTCTTCGCTCAACTCATACTTACCTGGCAGGGGAGATACCATGATCACGAAGGTGGTTCACCCAGGGTGAGGCCCAGCCATTGCACTTGGGCTGTGCTGACTCCTGCGAATTCCCCAAATGTGGGAATCTCGACTGCATAATTTCTGGTAGTGGGGGACTGCGTTCGCGCTCTTCCCTGATTTTTGAGGTACGTAACGAGAGAGAACTTCTTTTCTGTGGCGTTTCTTAGCAAAACGCAAGAAGGTCACGTCTGACAAAGACAAACAAGAGAGCGAAAGACGTATGAGCAGTCTGTTGCTTCTGCTAAGTTTTTTTGCACGTGGTTCTCAGGGTGATTTTAATCTGAGCATTTTCTCTCTGTGGCGTTTTTTAGCAAAACGCAAGAAGGTCACGTCTGACAAAGACAAACAAGAGAGCGAAAGACGTGAGCAGTCTGTTGCTTCTGCTAAGTTTTTTTGCACGTGGTTCTCAGGGTGAATTTAATCTGAGCATGCCTGTGGTAGGCTGAGCACCATGACTGATGAAACTGCATGTATCTCCAGGTGCCTTTCTTACTGAACGCAGTATGTTTGTTGGATGAGCAGGTGATGAGAGGAAAATGTAAGCATGCTGTGGCTCGCAGGTTCTTATTAAAGGGTAAAGAGTCTCGTTCCTCTTTGCTTCAAAAAAGCATTTGCTGTATTCAGAGCAGACTGCTGGTAGGGTAGGCTGAGCTGTGAGAGCAGTCTTACCTGAGCCAGAGCCATATAATCCAGTTGAAAGTCTAAAGTCTTAGTCTCTTGCAACTTTTCTTCTATCCTCAGGCTCAGCCCAGATTAGAGCTCTTGTTCCTTCTCATATTAAGCATGACAGAGCAATGGGTACTCAGCTGGTCTCTTCTGTGGAACATTTCATCATGCATTTCAGACGTCAAGCCGCCAGATACGGTCGGCGAGACGGCCGTACATCTGTCGAGGCTGTGAGAACGCAGAGAAAACAGTGCGGGAGAGTGCATTTTCCCAAATGTGTCTTTAGAAAATTCCTGACCTCGGCAGAAGGTGAAACCAAAGAAACGCAGAGACGAAACTAAAGGTTACCACGGAAAAGTCATTGCAAGTGTTTGTAAGGAAAAAGAATCATTGAACTGTATCACTCGCATACAGAGAATGTCTGTGCAGAGGATTATGGGAGTCAACGCTTTACCTTCCCACTGCGACCCAGAGTAGGCAGGTGAGTAGGACAACAGGGTCACATGGCCTTCGCTCAACTCATACTTACCTGGCAGGGGAGATACCATGATCACGAAGGTGGTTCACCCAGGGTGAGGCCCAGCCATTGCACTGCGGCTGTGCTGACTTCTGCGAATTCCCCAAATGTGGGAATCTCGACTGCATAATTTCTGGTAGTGGGGGACTGCGTTCGCGCTCTCCCCTGATTTTTGAGGTACGTAACGAGAGAGAACTTCTTTTCTGTGGCGTTTCTTAGCAAAACGCAAGAAGGTCACGTCTGACAAAGACAAACAAGAGAGCGAAAGACGTATGAGCAGTCTGTTGCTTCTGCTAAGTTTTTTTGCACGTGGTTCTCAGGGTGAATTTAATCGGAGCATGCTTGTGGTAGGCTGAGCACCATGACTGATGAAACTGCATGTATCTCCAGGTGCCTTTCTTACTGAACGCAGTATGTTTGTTGGATGAGCAGGTGATGAGAGGAAAATGTAAGCATGCTGTGGCTCGCAGGTTCTTATTAAAGGGTAAAGAGTCTCGTTCCTCTTTGCTTCAAAATAGCATTTGCTGTATTCAGAGCAGACTGCTGGTAGGGTAGGCTGAGCTGTGAGAGCAGTCTTACCTGAGCCAGAGCCATATAATCCAGTTGAAAGTCTAAAGTCTTAGTCTCTTGCAACTTTTCTTCTATCCTCAGGCTCAGCCCAGATTAGAGCTCTTGCTCCTTCACATATTAAGCATGACAGAGCAATGGGTACTCAGCTGGTCTCTTCTGTGGAACATTTCATCATGCATTTCAGACGTCAAGCCGCCAGATACGGTCGGCGAGACGGCCGTACATCTGTCGAGGCTGTGAGAACGCAGAGAAAACAGTGCGGGAGAGTGCATTTTCCCAAATGTGTCTTTAGAAAATTCCTGACCTCGGCAGAAGGTGAAACCAAAGAAACGCAGAGACGAAACTAAAGGTTACCACGGAAAAGTCATTGCAAGTGTTTGGAAGGAAAAAGAATCATTGAACTGTATCACTCGCATACAGAGAATGTCTGCGCAGAGGATTATGGGAATCAACGCTTTACCTTCCCACTGCGACCCAGAGTAGGCAGGTGAGTAGGACAACAGGGTCACATGGTCTTCGCTCAACTCATACTTACCTGGCAGGGGAGATACCATGATCACGAAGGTGGTTCACCCAGGGTGAGGCCCAGCCATTGCACTTGGGCTGTGCTGACTCCTGCGAATTCCCCAAATGTGGGAATCTCGACTGCATAATTTCTGGTAGTGGGGGACTGCGTTCGCGCTCTCCCCTGATTGTTGAGGTACGTAACGAGAGAGAACTTCTTTTCTGTGGCGTTTCTTAGCAAAACGCAAAAAGGTCACGTCTGACAAAGACAAACAAGAGAGCGAAAGACGTATGAGCAGTCTGTTGCTTCTGCTAAGTTTTTTTGCACGTGGTTCTCAGGGTGAATTTAATCGGAGCATGCCTGTGGTAGGCTGAGCACCATGACTGATGAAACTGCATGTATCTCCAGGTGCCTTTCTTACTGAACGCAGTATGTTTGTTGGATGAGCAGGTGATGAGAGGAAAATGTAAGCATGCTGTGGCTCGCAGGTTCTTATTAAAGGGTAAAGAGTCTCGTTCCTCTTTGCTTCAAAAAAGCATTTGCTGTATTCAGAGCAGACTGCTGGTAGGGTAGGCTGAGCTGTGAGAGCAGTCTTACCTGAGCCAGAGCCATATAATCCAGTTGAAAGTCTAAAGTCTTAGTCTCTTGCAACTTTTCTTCTATCCTCAGGCTCAGCCCAGATTAGAGCTCTTGCTCCTTCTCATATTAAGCATGACAGAGCAATGGGTACTCAGCTGGTCTCTTCTGTGGAACATTTCATCATGCATTTCAGACGTCAAGCCGCCAGATACGGTCGGCGAGACGGCCGTACATCTGTCGAGGCTGTGAGAACGCAGAGAAAACAGTGCGGGAGAGTGCATTTTCCCAAATGTGTCTTTAGAAAATTCCTGACCTCGGCAGAAGGTGAAACCAAAGAAACGCAGAGACGAAACTAAAGGTTACCACGGAAAAGTCATTGCAAGTGTTTGGAAGGAAAAAGAATCATTGAACTGTATCACTCGCATACAGAGAATGTCTGCGCAGAGGATTATGGGAGTCAACGCTTTACCTTCCCACTGCGACCCAGAGTAGGCAGGTGAGTAGGACAACAGGGTCACATGGTCTTCGCTCAACTCATACTTACCTGGCAGGGGAGATACCATGATCACGAAGGTGGTTCACCCAGGGTGAGGCCCAGCCATTGCACTTGGGCTGTGCTGACTCCTGCGAATTCCCCAAATGTGGGAATCTCGACTGCATAATTTCTGGTAGTGGGGGACTGCGTTCGCGCTCTTCCCTGATTTTTGAGGTACGTAACGAGAGAGAACTTCTTTTCTGTGGCGTTTCTTAGCAAAACGCAAGAAGGTCACGTCTGACAAAGACAAACAAGAGAGCGAAAGACGTATGAGCAGTCTGTTGCTTCTGCTAAGTTTTTTTGCACGTGGTTCTCAGGGTGATTTTAATCTGAGCATTTTCTCTCTGTGGCGTTTTTTAGCAAAACGCAAGAAGGTCACATCTGACAAAGACAAACAAGAGAGCGAATGACGTATGAGCAGTCTGTTGCTTCTGCTAAGTTTTTTTGCACGTGGTTCTCAGGGTGAATTTAATCTGAGCATGCCTGTGGTAGGCTGAGCACCATGACTGATGAAACTGCATGTATCTCCAGGTGCCTTTCTTACTGAACGCAGTATGTTTGTTGGATGAGCAGGTGATGAGAGGAAAATGTAAGCATGCTGTGGCTCGCAGGTTCTTATTAAAGGGTAAAGAGTCTCGTTCCTCTTTGCTTCAAAAAAGCATTTGCTGTATTCAGAGCAGACTGCTGGTAGGGTAGGCTGAGCTGTGAGAGCAGTCTTACCTGAGCCAGAGCCATATAATCCAGTTGAAAGTCTAAAGTCTTAGTCTCTTGCAACTTTTCTTCTATCCTCAGGCTCAGCCCAGATTAGAGCTCTTGCTCCTTCTCATATTAAGCATGACAGAGCAATGGGTACTCAGCTGGTCTCTTCTGTGGAACATTTCATCATGCATTTCAGACGTCAAGCCGCCAGATACGGTCGGCGAGACGGCCGTACATCTGTCGAGGCTGTGAGAACGCAGAGAAAACAGTGCGGGAGAGTGCATTTTCCCAAATGTGTCTTTAGAAAATTCCTGACCTCGGCAGAAGGTGAAACCAAAGAAACGCAGAGACGAAACTAAAGGTTACCACGGAAAAGTCATTGCAAGTGTTTGGAAGGAAAAAGAATCATTGAACTGTATCACTCGCATACAGAGAATGTCTGCGCAGAGGATTATGGGAGTCAACGCTTTACCTTCCCACTGCGACCCAGAGTAGGCAGGTGAGTAGGACAACAGGGTCACATGGTCTTCGCTCAACTCATACTTACCTGGCAGGGGAGATACCATGATCACGAAGGTGGTTTACCCAGGGTGAGGCCCAGCCATTGCACTTGGGCTATGCTGACTCCTGCGAATTCCCCAAATGTGGGAATCTCGACTGCATAATTTCTGGTAGTGGGGGACTGCGTTCGCGCTCTTCCCTGATTTTTGAGGTACGTAACGAGAGAGAACTTCTTTTCTGTGGCGTTTCTTAGCAAAACGCAAGAAGGTCACGTCTGACAAAGACAAACAAGAGAGCGAAAGACGTATGAGCAGTCTGTTGCTTCTGCTAAGTTTTTTTGCACGTGGTTCTCAGGGTGATTTTAATCTGAGCATTTTCTCTCTGTGGCGTTTTTTAGCAAAACGCAAGAAGGTCACATCTGACAAAGACAAACAAGAGAGCGAATGACGTATGAGCAGTCTGTTGCTTCTGCTAAGTTTTTTTGCACGTGGTTCTCAGGGTGAATTTAATCTGAGCATGCCTGTGGTAGGCTGAGCACCATGACTGATGAAACTGCATGTATCTCCAGGTGCCTTTCTTACTGAACGCAGTATGTTTGTTGGATGAGCAGGTGATGAGAGGAAAATGTAAGCATGCTGTGGCTCGCAGGTTCTTATTAAAGGGTAAAGAGTCTCGTTCCTCTTTGCTTCAAAAAAGCATTTGCTGTATTCAGAGCAGACTGCTGGTAGGGTAGGCTGAGCTGTGAGAGCAGTCTTACCTGAGCCAGAGCCATATAATCCAGTTGAAAGTCTAAAGTCTTAGTCTCTTGCAACTTTTCTTCTATCCTCAGGCTCAGCCCAGATTAGAGCTCTTGCTCCTTCTCATATTAAGCATGACAGAGCAATGGGTACTCAGCTGGTCTCTTCTGTGGAACATTTCATCATGCATTTCAGACGTCAAGCCGCCAGATACGGTCGGCGAGACGGCCGTACATCTGTCGAGGCTGTGAGAACGCAGAGAAAACAGTGCGGGAGAGTGCATTTTCCCAAATGTGTCTTTAGAAAATTCCTGACCTCGGCAGAAGGTGAAACCAAAGAAACGCAGAGACGAAACTAAAGGTTACCACGGAGAAGTCATTGCAGGTGTTTGGAAGGAAAAAGAATCATTGAACTGTATCACTCGCATACAGAGAATGTCTGCGCAGAGGATTATGGGAGTCAACGCTTTACCTTCCCACTGCGACCCAGAGTAGGCAGGTGAGTAGGACAACAGGGTCACATGGCCTTCGCTCAACTCATACTTACCTGGCAGGGGAGATACCATGATCACGAAGGTGGTTCACCCAGGGTGAGGCCCAGCCATTGCACTGCGGCTGTGCTGACTCCTGCGAATTCCCCAAATGTGGGAATCTCGACTGCATAATTTCTGGTAGTGGGGGACTGCGTTCGCGCTCTCCCCTGATTTTTGAGGTACGTAACGAGAGAGAACTTCTTTTCTGTGGCGTTTCTTAGCAAAATGCAAGAAGGTCACGTCTGACAAAGACAAACAAGAGAGCGAAAGACGTATGAGCAGTCTGTTGCTTCTGCTAAGTTTTTTTGCACGTGGTTCTCAGGGTGAATTTAATCGGAGCATGCCTGTGGTAGGCTGAGCACCATGACTGATGAAACTGCATGTATCTCCAGGTGCCTTTCTTACTGAACGCAGTATGTTTGTTGGATGAGCAGGTGATGAGAGGAAAATGTAAGCATGCTGTGGCTCGCAGGTTCTTATTAAAGGGTAAAGAGTCTCGTTCCTCTTTGCTTCAAAAAAGCATTTGCTGTATTCAGAGCAGACTGCTGGTAGGGTAGGCTGAGCTGTGAGAGCAGTCTTACCTGAGCCAGAGCCATATAATCCAGTTGAAAGTCTAAAGTCTTAGTCTCTTGCAACTTTTCTTCTATCCTCAGGCTCAGCCCAGATTAGAGCTCTTGCTCCTTCTCATATTAAGCATGACAGAGCAATGGGTACTCAGCTGGTCTCTTCTGTGGAACATTTCATCATGCATTTCAGACGTCAAGCCGCCAGATACGGTCGGCGAGACGGCCGTACATCTGTCGAGGCTGTGAGAACGCAGAGAAAACAGTGCGGGAGAGTGCATTTTCCCAAATGTGTCTTTAGAAAATTCCTGACCTCGGCAGAAGGTGAAACCAAAGAAACGCAGAGACGAAACTAAAGGTTACCACGGAAAAGTCATTGCAAGTGTTTGGAAGGAAAAAGAATCATTGAACTGTATCACTCGCATACAGAGAATGTCTGCGCAGAGGATTATGGGAGTCAACGCTTTACCTTCCCACTGCGACCCAGAGTAGGCAGGTGAGTAGGACAACAGGGTCACATGGCCTTCGCTCAACTCATACTTACCTGGCAGGGGAGATACCATGATCACGAAGGTGGTTCACCCAGGGTGAGGCCCAGCCATTGCACTGCGGCTGTGCTGACTCCTGCGAATTCCCCAAATGTGGGAATCTCGACTGCATAATTTCTGGTAGTGGGGGACTGCGTTCGCGCTTTTCCCTGATTTTTGAGGTACGTAACGAGAGAGAACTTCTTTTCTGTGGCGTTTCTTAGCAAAACGCAAGAAGGTCACGTCTGACAAAGACAAACAAGAGAGCGAAAGACGTATTAGCAGTCTGTTGCTTCTGCTAAGTTTTTTTGCACGTGGTTCTCAGGGTGATTTTAATCTGAGCATTTTCTCTCTGTGGCGTTTTTTAGCAAAACGCAAGAAGGTCACGTCTGACAAAGACAAACAAGAGAGCGAAAGACGTGAGCAGTCTGTTGCTTCTGCTAAGTTTTTTTGCACGTGGTTCTCAGGGTGAATTTAATCTGAGCATGCCTGTGGTAGGCTGAGCACCATGACTGATGAAACTGCATGTATCTCCAGGTGCCTTTCTTACTGAACGCAGTATGTTTGTTGGATGAGCAGGTGATGAGAGGAAAATGTAAGCATGCTGTGGCTCGCAGGTTCTTATTAAAGGGTAAAGAGTCTCGTTCCTCTTTGCTTCAAAAAAGCATTTGCTGTATTCAGAGCAGACTGCTGGTAGGGTAGGCTGAGCTGTGAGAGCAGTCTTACCTGAGCCAGAGCCATATAATCCAGTTGAAAGTCTAAAGTCTTAGTCTCTTGCAACTTTTCTTCTATCCTCAGGCTCAGCCCAGATTAGAGCTCTTGTTCCTTCTCATATTAAGCATGACAGAGCAATGGGTACTCAGCTGGTCTCTTCTGTGGAACATTTCATCATGCATTTCAGACGTCAAGCCGCCAGATACGGTCGGCGAGACGGCCGTACATCTGTCGAGGCTGTGAGAACGCAGAGAAAACAGTGCAGGAGAGTGCATTTTCCCAAATGTGTCTTTAGAAAATTCCTGACCTCGGCAGAAGGTGAAACCAAAGAAACGCAGAGACGAAACTAAAGGTTACCACGGAGAAGTCATTGCAGGTGTTTGGAAGGAAAAAGAATCATTGAACTGTATCACTCGCATACAGAGAATGTCTGCGCAGAGGATTATGGGAGTCAACGCTTTACCTTCCCACTGCGACCCAGAGTAGGCAGGTGAGTAGGACAACAGGGTCACATGGCCTTCGCTCAACTCATACTTACCTGGCAGGGGAGATACCATGATCACGAAGGTGGTTCACCCAGGGTGAGGCCCAGCCATTGCACTGCGGCTGTGCTGACTCCTGCGAATTCCCCAAATGTGGGAATCTCGACTGCATAATTTCTGGTAGTGGGGGACTGCGTTCGCGCTCTCCCCTGATTTTTGAGGTACGTAACGAGAGAGAACTTCTTTTCTGTGGCGTTTCTTAGCAAAACGCAAGAAGGTCACGTCTGACAAAGACAAACAAGAGAGCGAAAGACGTATGAGCAGTCTGTTGCTTCTGCTAAGTTTTTTTGCACGTGGTTCTCAGGGTGAATTTAATCTGAGCATGCCTGTGGTAGGCTGAGCACCATGACTGATGAAACTGCATGTATCTCCAGGTGCCTTTCTTACTGAACGCAGTATGTTTGTTGGATGAGCAGGTGATGAGAGGAAAATGTAAGCATGCTGTGGCTCGCAGGTTCTTATTAAAGGGTAAAGAGTCTCGTTCCTCTTTGCTTCAAAAAAGCATTTGCTGTATTCAGAGCAGACTGCTGGTAGGGTAGGCTGAGCTGTGAGAGCAGTCTTACCTGAGCCAGAGCCATATAATCCAGTTGAAAGTCTAAAGTCTTAGTCTCTTGCAACTTTTCTTCTATCCTCAGGCTCAGCCCAGATTAGAGCTCTTGTTCCTTCTCATATTAAGCATGACAGAGCAATGGGTACTCAGCTGGTCTCTTCTGTGGAACATTTCATCATGCATTTCAGACGTCAAGCCGCCAGATACGGTCGGCGAGACGGCCGTACATCTGTCGAGGCTGTGAGAACGCAGAGAAAACAGTGCGGGAGAGTGCATTTTCCCAAATGTGTCTTTAGAAAATTCCTGACCTCGGCAGAAGGTGAAACCAAAGAAACGCAGAGACGAAACTAAAGGTTACCACGGAAAAGTCATTGCAAGTGTTTGTAAGGAAAAAGAATCATTGAACTGTATCACTCGCATACAGAGAATGTCTGTGCAGAGGATTATGGGAGTCAACGCTTTACCTTCCCACTGCGACCCAGAGTAGGCAGGTGAGTAGGACAACAGGGTCACATGGCCTTCGCTCAACTCATACTTACCTGGCAGGGGAGATACCATGATCACGAAGGTGGTTCACCCAGGGTGAGGCCCAGCCATTGCACTGCGGCTGTGCTGACTTCTGCGAATTCCCCAAATGTGGGAATCTCGACTGCATAATTTCTGGTAGTGGGGGACTGCGTTCGCGCTCTCCCCTGATTTTTGAGGTACGTAACGAGAGAGAACTTCTTTTCTGTGGCGTTTCTTAGCAAAACGCAAGAAGGTCACGTCTGACAAAGACAAACAAGAGAGCGAATGACGTATGAGCAGTCTGTTGCTTCTGCTAAGTTTTTTTGCACGTGGTTCTCAGGGTGAATTTAATCTGAGCATGCCTGTGGTAGGCTGAGCACCATGACTGATGAAACTGCATGTATCTCCAGGTGCCTTTCTTACTGAACGCAGTATGTTTGTTGGATGAGCAGGTGATGAGAGGAAAATGTAAGCATGCTGTGGCTCGCAGGTTCTTATTAAAGGGTAAAGAGTCTCGTTCCTCTTTGCTTCAAAAAAGCATTTGCTGTATTCAGAGCAGACTGCTGGTAGGGTAGGCTGAGCTGTGAGAGCAGTCTTACCTGAGCCAGAGCCATATAATCCAGTTGAAAGTCTAAAGTCTTAGTCTCTTGCAACTTTTCTTCTATCCTCAGGCTCAGCCCAGATTAGAGCTCTTGCTCCTTCTCATATTAAGCATGACAGAGCAATGGGTACTCAGCTGGTCTCTTCTGTGGAACATTTCATCATGCATTTCAGACGTCAAGCCGCCAGATACGGTCGGCGAGACGGCCGTACATCTGTCGAGGCTGTGAGAACGCAGAGAAAACAGTGCGGGAGAGTGCATTTTCCCAAATGTGTCTTTAGAAAATTCCTGACCTCGGCAGAAGGTGAAACCAAAGAAACGCAGAGACGAAACTAAAGGTTACCACGGAAAAGTCATTGCAAGTGTTTGGAAGGAAAAAGAATCATTGAACTGTATCACTCGCATACAGAGAATGTCTGCGCAGAGGATTATGGGAGTCAACGCTTTACCTTCCCACTGTGACCCAGAGTAGGCAGGTGAGTAGGACAACAGGGTCACATGGTCTTCGCTCAACTCATACTTACCTGGCAGGGGAGATACCATGATCACGAAGGTGGTTCACCCAGGGTGAGGCCCAGCCATTGCACTTGGGCTGTGCTGACTCCTGCGAATTCCCCAAATGTGGGAATCTCGACTGCATAATTTCTGGTAGTGGGGGACTGCGTTCGCGCTCTTCCCTGATTTTTGAGGTACGTAACGAGAGAGAACTTCTTTTCTGTGGCGTTTCTTAGCAAAACGCAAGAAGGTCACGTCTGACAAAGACAAACAAGAGAGCGAAAGACGTATGAGCAGTCTGTTGCTTCTGCTAAGTTTTTTTGCACGTGGTTCTCAGGGTGATTTTAATCTGAGCATTTTCTCTCTGTGGCGTTTTTTAGCAAAACGCAAGAAGGTCACATCTGACAAAGACAAACAAGAGAGCGAATGACGTATGAGCAGTCTGTTGCTTCTGCTAAGTTTTTTTGCACGTGGTTCTCAGGGTGAATTTAATCTGAGCATGCCTGTGGTAGGCTGAGCACCATGACTGATGAAACTGCATGTATCTCCAGGTGCCTTTCTTACTGAACGCAGTATGTTTGTTGGATGAGCAGGTGATGAGAGGAAAATGTAAGCATGCTGTGGCTCGCAGGTTCTTATTAAAGGGTAAAGAGTCTCGTTCCTCTTTGCTTCAAAAAAGCATTTGCTGTATTCAGAGCAGACTGCTGGTAGGGTAGGCTGAGCTGTGAGAGCAGTCTTACCTGAGCCAGAGCCATATAATCCAGTTGAAAGTCTAAAGTCTTAGTCTCTTGCAACTTTTCTTCTATCCTCAGGCTCAGCCCAGATTAGAGCTCTTGCTCCTTCTCATATTAAGCATGACAGAGCAATGGGTACTCAGCTGGTCTCTTCTGTGGAACATTTCATCATGCATTTCAGACGTCAAGCCGCCAGATACGGTCGGCGAGACGGCCGTACATCTGTCGAGGCTGTGAGAACGCAGAGAAAACAGTGCGGGAGAGTGCATTTTCCCAAATGTGTCTTTAGAAAATTCCTGACCTCGGCAGAAGGTGAAACCAAAGAAACGCAGAGACGAAACTAAAGGTTACCACGGAAAAGTCATTGCAAGTGTTTGGAAGGAAAAAGAATCATTGAACTGTATCACTCGCATACAGAGAATGTCTGTGCAGAGGATTATGGGAGTCAACGCTTTACCTTCCCACTGCGACCCAGAGTAGGCAGGTGAGTAGGACAACAGGGTCACATGGCCTTCGCTCACCTCATACTTACCTGGCAGGGGAGATACCATGATCACGAAGGTGGTTCACCCAGGGTGAGGCCCAGCCATTGCACTGCGGCTGTGCTGACTCCTGCGAATTCCCCAAATGTGGGAATCTCGACTGCATAATTTCTGGTAGTGGGGGACTGCGTTCGCGCTCTCCCCTGATTTTTGAGGTACGTAACGAGAGAGAACTTCTTTTCTGTGGCGTTTCTTAGCAAAACGCAAGAAGGTCACGTCTGACAAAGACAAACAAGAGAGCGAAAGACGTATGAGCAGTCTGTTGCTTCTGCTAAGTTTTTTTGCACGTGGTTCTCAGGGTGATTTTAATCTGAGCATTTTCTCTCTGTGGCGTTTTTTAGCAAAACGCAAGAAGGTCACATCTGACAAAGACAAACAAAAGAGCGAATGACGTATGAGCAGTCTGTTGCTTCTGCTAAGTTTTTTTGCACGTGGTTCTCAGGGTGAATTTAATCTGAGCATGCCTGTGGTAGGCTGAGCACCATGACTGATGAAACTGCATGTATCTCCAGGTGCCTTTCTTACTGAACGCAGTATGTTTGTTGGATGAGCAGGTGATGAGAGGAAAATGTAAGCATGCTGTGGCTCGCAGGTTCTTATTAAAGGGTAAAGAGTCTCGTTCCTCTTTGCTTCAAAAAAGCATTTGCTGTATTCAGAGCAGACTGCTGGTAGGGTAGGCTGAGCTGTGAGAGCAGTCTTACCTGAGCCAGAGCCATATAATCCAGTTGAAAGTCTAAAGTCTTAGTCTCTTGCAACTTTTCTTCTATCCTCAGGCTCAGCCCAGATTAGAGCTCTTGCTCCTTCTCATATTAAGCATGACAGAGCAATGGGTACTCAGCTGGTCTCTTCTGTGGAACATTTCATCATGCATTTCAGACGTCAAGCCGCCAGATACGGTCGGCGAGACGGCCGTACATCTGTCGAGGCTGTGAGAACGCAGAGAAAACAGTGCGGGAGAGTGCATTTTCCCAAATGTGTCTTTAGAAAATTCCTGACCTCGGCAGAAGGTGAAACCAAAGAAACGCAGAGACGAAACTAAAGGTTACCACGGAGAAGTCATTGCAGGTGTTTGGAAGGAAAAAGAATCATTGAACTGTATCACTCGCATACAGAGAATGTCTGCGCAGAGGATTATGGGAGTCAACGCTTTACCTTCCCACTGCGACCCAGAGTAGGCAGGTGAGTAGGACAACAGGGTCACATGGCCTTCGCTCAACTCATACTTACCTGGCAGGGGAGATACCATGATCACGAAGGTGGTTCACCCAGGGTGAGGCCCAGCCATTGCACTGCGGCTGTGCTGACTCCTGCGAATTCCCCAAATGTGGGAATCTCGACTGCATAATTTCTGGTAGTGGGGGACTGCGTTCGCGCTCTTCCCTGATTTTTGAGGTACGTAATGAGAGAGAACTTCTTTTCTGTGGCGTTTCTTAGCAAAACGCAAGAAGGTCACGTCTGACAAAGACAAACAAGAGAGCGAAAGACGTATTAGCAGTCTGTTGCTTCTGCTAAGTTTTTTTGCACGTGGTTCTCAGGGTGATTTTAATCTGAGCATTTTCTCTCTGTGGCGTTTTTTAGCAAAACGCAAGAAGGTCACGTCTGACAAAGACAAACAAGAGAGCGAAAGACGTGAGCAGTCTGTTGCTTCTGCTAAGTTTTTTTGCACGTGGTTCTCAGGGTGAATTTAATCTGAGCATGCCTGTGGTAGGCTGAGCACCATGACTGATGAAACTGCATGTATCTCCAGGTGCCTTTCTTACTGAACGCAGTATGTTTGTTGGATGAGCAGGTGATGAGAGGAAAATGTAAGCATGCTGTGGCTCGCAGGTTCTTATTAAAGGGTAAAGAGTCTCGTTCCTCTTTGCTTCAAAAAAGCATTTGCTGTATTCAGAGCAGACTGCTGGTAGGGTAGGCTGAGCTGTGAGAGCAGTCTTACCTGAGCCAGAGCCATATAATCCAGTTGAAAGTCTAAAGTCTTAGTCTCTTGCAACTTTTCTTCTATCCTCAGGCTCAGCCCAGATTAGAGCTCTTGTTCCTTCTCATATTAAGCATGACAGAGCAATGGGTACTCAGCTGGTCTCTTCTGTGGAACATTTCATCATGCATTTCAGACGTCAAGCCGCCAGATACGGTCGGCGAGACGGCCGTACATCTGTCGAGGCTGTGAGAACGCAGAGAAAACAGTGCGGGAGAGTGCATTTTCCCAAATGTGTCTTTAGAAAATTCCTGACCTCGGCAGAAGGTGAAACCAAAGAAACGCAGAGACGAAACTAAAGGTTACCACGGAAAAGTCATTGCAAGTGTTTGTAAGGAAAAAGAATCATTGAACTGTATCACTCGCATACAGAGAATGTCTGTGCAGAGGATTATGGGAGTCAACGCTTTACCTTCCCACTGCGACCCAGAGTAGGCAGGTGAGTAGGACAACAGGGTCACATGGCATTCGCTCAACTCATACTTACCTGGCAGGGGAGATACTATGATCACGAAGGTGGTTCACCCAGGGTGAGGCCCAGCCATTGCACTGCGGCTGTGCTGACTTCTGCGAATTCCCCAAATGTGGGAATCTCGACTGCATAATTTCTGGTAGTGGGGGACTGCGTTCGCGCTCTCCCCTGATTTTTGAGGTACGTAACGAGAGAGAACTTCTTTTCTGTGGCGTTTCTTAGCAAAACGCAAGAAGGTCACGTCTGACAAAGACAAACAAGAGAGCGAAAGACGTATGAGCAGTCTGTTGCTTCTGCTAAGTTTTTTTGCACGTGGTTCTCAGGGTGATTTTAATCTGAGCATTTTCTCTCTGTGGCGTTTTTTAGCAAAACGCAAGAAGGTCACATCTGACAAAGACAAACAAGAGAGCGAATGACGTATGAGCAGTCTGTTGCTTCTGCTAAGTTTTTTTGCACGTGGTTCTCAGGGTGAATTTAATCTGAGCATGCCTGTGGTAGGCTGAGCACCATGACTGATGAAACTGCATGTATCTCCAGGTGCCTTTCTTACTGAACGCAGTATGTTTGTTGGATGAGCAGGTGATGAGAGGAAAATGTAAGCATGCTGTGGCTCGCAGGTTCTTATTAAAGGGTAAAGAGTCTCGTTCCTCTTTGCTTCAAAAAAGCATTTGCTGTATTCAGAGCAGACTGCTGGTAGGGTAGGCTGAGCTGTGAGAGCAGTCTTACCTGAGCCAGAGCCATATAATCCAGTTGAAAGTCTAAAGTCTTAGTCTCTTGCAACTTTTCTTCTATCCTCAGGCTCAGCCCAGATTAGAGCTCTTGCTCCTTCTCATATTAAGCATGACAGAGCAATGGGTACTCAGCTGGTCTCTTCTGTGGAACATTTCATCATGCATTTCAGACGTCAAGCCGCCAGATACGGTCGGCGAGACGGCCGTACATCTGTCGAGGCTGTGAGAACGCAGAGAAAACAGTGCGGGAGAGTGCATTTTCCCAAATGTGTCTTTAGAAAATTCCTGACCTCGGCAGAAGGTGAAACCAAAGAAACGCAGAGACGAAACTAAAGGTTACCACGGAGAAGTCATTGCAGGTGTTTGGAAGGAAAAAGAATCATTGAACTGTATCACTCGCATACAGAGAATGTCTGCGCAGAGGATTATGGGAGTCAACGCTTTACCTTCCCACTGCGACCCAGAGTAGGCAGGTGAGTAGGACAACAGGGTCACATGGCCTTCGCTCAACTCATACTTACCTGGCAGGGGAGATACCATGATCACGAAGGTGGTTCACCCAGGGTGAGGCCCAGCCATTGCACTGCGGCTGTGCTGACTCCTGCGAATTCCCCAAATGTGGGAATCTCGACTGCATAATTTCTGGTAGTGGGGGACTGCGTTCGCGCTCTCCCCTGATTTTTGAGGTACGTAACGAGAGAGAACTTCTTTTCTGTGGCGTTTCTTAGCAAAATGCAAGAAGGTCACGTCTGACAAAGACAAACAAGAGAGCGAAAGACGTATGAGCAGTCTGTTGCTTCAGCTAAGTTTTTTTGCACGTGGTTCTCAGGGTGAATTTAATCGGAGCATGCCTGTGGTAGGCTGAGCACCATGACTGATGAAACTGCATGTATCTCCAGGTGCCTTTCTTACTGAACGCAGTATGTTTGTTGGATGAGCAGGTGATGAGAGGAAAATGTAAGCATGCTGTGGCTCGCAGGTTCTTATTAAAGGGTAAAGAGTCTCGTTCCTCTTTGCTTCAAAAAAGCATTTGCTGTATTCAGAGCAGACTGCTGGTAGGGTAGGCTGAGCTGTGAGAGCAGTCTTACCTGAGCCAGAGCCATATAATCCAGTTGAAAGTCTAAAGTCTTAGTCTCTTGCAACTTTTCTTCTATCCTCAGGCTCAGCCCAGATTAGAGCTCTTGCTCCTTCACATATTAAGCATGACAGAGCAATGGGTACTCAGCTGGTCTCTTCTGTGGAACATTTCATCATGCATTTCAGACGTCAAGCCGCCAGATACGGTCGGCGAGACGGCCGTACATCTGTCGAGGCTGTGAGAACGCAGAGAAAACAGTGCGGGAGAGTGCATTTTCCCAAATGTGTCTTTAGAAAATTCCTGACCTCGGCAGAAGGTGAAACCAAAGAAACGCAGAGACGAAACTAAAGGTTACCACGGAAAAGTCATTGCAAGTGTTTGGAAGGAAAAAGAATCATTGAACTGTATCACTCGCATACAGAGAATGTCTGCGCAGAGGATTATGGGAGTCAACGCTTTACCTTCCCACTGCGACCCAGAGTAGGCAGGTGAGTAGGACAACAGGGTCACATGGCCTTCGCTCAACTCATACTTACCTGGCAGGGGAGATACCATGATCACGAAGGTGGTTCACCCAGGGTGAGGCCCAGCCATTGCACTGCGGCTGTGCTGACTCCTGCGAATTCCCCAAATGTGGGAATCTCGACTGTATAATTTCTGGTAGTGGGGGACTGCGTTCGCGCTTTTCCCTGATTTTTGAGGTACGTAACGAGAGAGAACTTCTTTTCTGTGGCGTTTCTTAGCAAAACGCAAGAAGGTCACGTCTGACAAAGACAAACAAGAGAGCGAAAGACGTATTAGCAGTCTGTTGCTTCTGCTAAGTTTTTTTGCACGTGGTTCTCAGGGTGATTTTAATCTGAGCATTTTCTCTCTGTGGCGTTTTTTAGCAAAACGCAAGAAGGTCACGTCTGACAAAGACAAACAAGAGAGCGAAAGACGTGAGCAGTCTGTTGCTTCTGCTAAGTTTTTTTGCACGTGGTTCTCAGGGTGAATTTAATCTGAGCATGCCTGTGGTAGGCTGAGCACCATGACTGATGAAACTGCATGTATCTCCAGGTGCCTTTCTTACTGAACGCAGTATGTTTGTTGGATGAGCAGGTGATGAGAGGAAAATGTAAGCATGCTGTGGCTCGCAGGTTCTTATTAAAGGGTAAAGAGTCTCGTTCCTCTTTGCTTCAAAAAAGCATTTGCTGTATTCAGAGCAGACTGCTGGTAGGGTAGGCTGAGCTGTGAGAGCAGTCTTACCTGAGCCAGAGCCATATAATCCAGTTGAAAGTCTAAAGTCTTAGTCTCTTGCAACTTTTCTTCTATCCTCAGGCTCAGCCCAGATTAGAGCTCTTGTTCCTTCTCATATTAAGCATGACAGAGCAATGGGTACTCAGCTGGTCTCTTCTGTGGAACATTTCATCATGCATTTCAGACGTCAAGCCGCCAGATACGGTCGGCGAGACGGCCGTACATCTGTCGAGGCTGTGAGAACGCAGAGAAAACAGTGCGGGAGAGTGCATTTTCCCAAATGTGTCTTTAGAAAATTCCTGACCTCGGCAGAAGGTGAAACCAAAGAAACGCAGAGACGAAACTAAAGGTTACCACGGAAAAGTCATTGCAAGTGTTTGTAAGGAAAAAGAATCATTGAACTGTATCACTCGCATACAGAGAATGTCTGTGCAGAGGATTATGGGAGTCAACGCTTTACCTTCCCACTGCGACCCAGAGTAGGCAGGTGAGTAGGACAACAGGGTCACATGGCCTTCGCTCAACTCATACTTACCTGGCAGGGGAGATACCATGATCACGAAGGTGGTTCACCCAGGGTGAGGCCCAGCCATTGCACTGCGGCTGTGCTGACTTCTGCGAATTCCCCAAATGTGGGAATCTCGACTGCATAATTTCTGGTAGTGGGGGACTGCGTTCGCGCTCTCCCCTGATTTTTGAGGTACGTAACGAGAGAGAACTTCTTTTCTGTGGCGTTTCTTAGCAAAACGCAAGAAGGTCACGTCTGACAAAGACAAACAAGAGAGCGAAAGACGTATGAGCAGTCTGTTGCTTCTGCTAAGTTTTTTTGCACGTGGTTCTCAGGGTGAATTTAATCGGAGCATGCTTGTGGTAGGCTGAGCACCATGACTGATGAAACTGCATGTATCTCCAGGTGCCTTTCTTACTGAACGCAGTATGTTTGTTGGATGAGCAGGTGATGAGAGGAAAATGTAAGCATGCTGTGGCTCGCAGGTTCTTATTAAAGGGTAAAGAGTCTCGTTCCTCTTTGCTTCAAAAAAGCATTTGCTGTATTCAGAGCAGACTGCTGGTAGGGTAGGCTGAGCTGTGAGAGCAGTCTTACCTGAGCCAGAGCCATATAATCCAGTTGAAAGTCTAAAGTCTTAGTCTCTTGCAACTTTTCTTCTATCCTCAGGCTCAGCCCAGATTAGAGCTCTTGCTCCTTCACATATTAAGCATGACAGAGCAATGGGTACTCAGCTGGTCTCTTCTGTGGAACATTTCATCATGCATTTCAGACGTCAAGCCGCCAGATACGGTCGGCGAGACGGCCGTACATCTGTCGAGGCTGTGAGAACGCAGAGAAAACAGTGCGGGAGAGTGCATTTTCCCAAATGTGTCTTTAGAAAATTCCTGACCTCGGCAGAAGGTGAAACCAAAGAAACGCAGAGACGAAACTAAAGGTTACCACGGAAAAGTCATTGCAAGTGTTTGGAAGGAAAAAGAATCATTGAACTGTATCACTCGCATACAGAGAATGTCTGCGCAGAGGATTATGGGAGTCAACGCTTTACCTTCCCACTGCGACCCAGAGTAGGCAGGTGAGTAGGACAACAGGGTCACATGGTCTTCGCTCAACTCATACTTACCTGGCAGGGGAGATACCATGATCACGAAGGTGGTTCACCCAGGGTGAGGCCCAGCCATTGCACTTGGGCTGTGCTGACTCCTGCGAATTCCCCAAATGTGGGAATCTCGACTGCATAATTTCTGGTAGTGGGGGACTGCGTTCGCGCTCTCCCCTGATTGTTGAGGTACGTAACGAGAGAGAACTTCTTTTCTGTGGCGTTTCTTAGCAAAACGCAAAAAGGTCACGTCTGACAAAGACAAACAAGAGAGCGAAAGACGTATGAGCAGTCTGTTGCTTCTGCTAAGTTTTTTTGCACGTGGTTCTCAGGGTGAATTTAATCGGAGCATGCCTGTGGTAGGCTGAGCACCATGACTGATGAAACTGCATGTATCTCCAGGTGCCTTTCTTACTGAACGCAGTATGTTTGTTGGATGAGCAGGTGATGAGAGGAAAATGTAAGCATGCTGTGGCTCGCAGGTTCTTTTTAAAGGGTAAAGAGTCTCGTTCCTCTTTGCTTCAAAAAAGCATTTGCTGTATTCAGAGCAGACTGCTGGTAGGGTAGGCTGAGCTGTGAGAGCAGTCTTACCTGAGCCAGAGCCATATAATCCAGTTGAAAGTCTAAAGTCTTAGTCTCTTGCAACTTTTCTTCTATCCTCAGGCTCAGCCCAGATTAGAGCTCTTGCTCCTTCTCATATTAAGCATGACAGAGCAATGGGTACTCAGCTGGTCTCTTCTGTGGAACATTTCATCATGCATTTCAGACGTCAAGCCGCCAGATACGGTCGGCGAGACGGCCGTACATCTGTCGAGGCTGTGAGAACGCAGAGAAAACAGTGCGGGAGAGTGCATTTTCCCAAATGTGTCTTTAGAAAATTCCTGACCTCGGCAGAAGGTGAAACCAAAGAAACGCAGAGACGAAACTAAAGGTTACCACGGAAAAGTCATTGCAAGTGTTTGGAAGGAAAAAGAATCATTGAACTGTATCACTCGCATACAGAGAATGTCTGTGCAGAGGATTATGGGAGTCAACGCTTTACCTTCCCACTGCGACCCAGAGTAGGCAGGTGAGTAGGACAACAGGGTCACATGGCCTTCGCTCAACTCATACTTACCTGGCAGGGGAGATACCATGATCACGAAGGTGGTTCACCCAGGGTGAGGCCCAGCCATTGCACTGCGGCTGTGCTGACTCCTGCGAATTCCCCAAATGTGGGAATCTCGACTGCATAATTTCTGGTAGTGGGGGACTGCGTTCGCGCTCTCCCCTGATTTTTGAGGTACGTAACGAGAGAGAACTTCTTTTCTGTGGCGTTTCTTAGCAAAACGCAAGAAGGTCACGTCTGACAAAGACAAACAAGAGAGCGAAAGACGTATGAGCAGTCTGTTGCTTCTGCTAAGTTTTTTTGCACGTGGTTCTCAGGGTGATTTTAATCTGAGCATTTTCTCTCTGTGGCGTTTTTTAGCAAAACGCAAGAAGGTCACATCTGACAAAGACAAACAAAAGAGCGAATGACGTATGAGCAGTCTGTTGCTTCTGCTAAGTTTTTTTGCACGTGGTTCTCAGGGTGAATTTAATCTGAGCATGCCTGTGGTAGGCTGAGCACCATGACTGATGAAACTGCATGTATCTCCAGGTGCCTTTCTTACTGAACGCAGTATGTTTGTTGGATGAGCAGGTGATGAGAGGAAAATGTAAGCATGCTGTGGCTCGCAGGTTCTTATTAAAGGGTAAAGAGTCTCGTTCCTCTTTGCTTCAAAAAAGCATTTGCTGTATTCAGAGCAGACTGCTGGTAGGGTAGGCTGAGCTGTGAGAGCAGTCTTACCTGAGCCAGAGCCATATAATCCAGTTGAAAGTCTAAAGTCTTAGTCTCTTGCAACTTTTCTTCTATCCTCAGGCTCAGCCCAGATTAGAGCTCTTGCTCCTTCTCATATTAAGCATGACAGAGCAATGGGTACTCAGCTGGTCTCTTCTGTGGAACATTTCATCATGCATTTCAGACGTCAAGCCGCCAGATACGGTCGGCGAGACGGCCGTACATCTGTCGAGGCTGTGAGAACGCAGAGAAAACAGTGCGGGAGAGTGCATTTTCCCAAATGTGTCTTTAGAAAATTCCTGACCTCGGCAGAAGGTGAAACCAAAGAAACGCAGAGACGAAACTAAAGGTTACCACGGAGAAGTCATTGCAGGTGTTTGGAAGGAAAAAGAATCATTGAACTGTATCACTCGCATACAGAGAATGTCTGCGCAGAGGATTATGGGAGTCAACGCTTTACCTTCCCACTGCGACCCAGAGTAGGCAGGTGAGTAGGACAACAGGGTCACATGGCCTTCGCTCAACTCATACTTACCTGGCAGGGGAGATACCATGATCACGAAGGTGGTTCACCCAGGGTGAGGCCCAGCCATTGCACTGCGGCTGTGCTGACTCCTGCGAATTCCCCAAATGTGGGAATCTCGACTGCATAATTTCTGGTAGTGGGGGACTGCGTTCGCGCTCTTCCCTGATTTTTGAGGTACGTAATGAGAGAGAACTTCTTTTCTGTGGCGTTTCTTAGCAAAACGCAAGAAGGTCACGTCTGACAAAGACAAACAAGAGAGCGAAAGACGTATTAGCAGTCTGTTGCTTCTGCTAAGTTTTTTTGCACGTGGTTCTCAGGGTGATTTTAATCTGAGCATTTTCTCTCTGTGGCGTTTTTTAGCAAAACGCAAGAAGGTCACGTCTGACAAAGACAAACAAGAGAGCGAAAGACGTGAGCAGTCTGTTGCTTCTGCTAAGTTTTTTTGCACGTGGTTCTCAGGGTGAATTTAATCTGAGCATGCCTGTGGTAGGCTGAGCACCATGACTGATGAAACTGCATGTATCTCCAGGTGCCTTTCTTACTGAACGCAGTATGTTTGTTGGATGAGCAGGTGATGAGAGGAAAATGTAAGCATGCTGTGGCTCGCAGGTTCTTATTAAAGGGTAAAGAGTCTCGTTCCTCTTTGCTTCAAAAAAGCATTTGCTGTATTCAGAGCAGACTGCTGGTAGGGTAGGCTGAGCTGTGAGAGCAGTCTTACCTGAGCCAGAGCCATATAATCCAGTTGAAAGTCTAAAGTCTTAGTCTCTTGCAACTTTTCTTCTATCCTCAGGCTCAGCCCAGATTAGAGCTCTTGTTCCTTCTCATATTAAGCATGACAGAGCAATGGGTACTCAGCTGGTCTCTTCTGTGGAACATTTCATCATGCATTTCAGACGTCAAGCCGCCAGATACGGTCGGCGAGACGGCCGTACATCTGTCGAGGCTGTGAGAACGCAGAGAAAACAGTGCGGGAGAGTGCATTTTCCCAAATGTGTCTTTAGAAAATTCCTGACCTCGGCAGAAGGTGAAACCAAAGAAACGCAGAGACGAAACTAAAGGTTACCACGGAAAAGTCATTGCAAGTGTTTGTAAGGAAAAAGAATCATTGAACTGTATCACTCGCATACAGAGAATGTCTGTGCAGAGGATTATGGGAGTCAACGCTTTACCTTCCCACTGCGACCCAGAGTAGGCAGGTGAGTAGGACAACAGGGTCACATGGCCTTCGCTCAACTCATACTTACCTGGCAGGGGAGATACCATGATCACGAAGGTGGTTCACCCAGGGTGAGGCCCAGCCATTGCACTGCGGCTGTGCTGACTTCTGCGAATTCCCCAAATGTGGGAATCTCGACTGCATAATTTCTGGTAGTGGGGGACTGCGTTCGCGCTCTCCCCTGATTTTTGAGGTACGTAACGAGAGAGAACTTCTTTTCTGTGGCGTTTCTTAGCAAAACGCAAGAAGGTCACGTCTGACAAAGACAAACAAGAGAGCGAATGACGTATGAGCAGTCTGTTGCTTCTGCTAAGTTTTTTTGCACGTGGTTCTCAGGGTGAATTTAATCGGAGCATGCTTGTGGTAGGCTGAGCACCATGACTGATGAAACTGCATGTATCTCCAGGTGCCTTTCTTACTGAACGCAGTATGTTTGTTGGATGAGCAGGTGATGAGAGGAAAATGTAAGCATGCTGTGGCTCGCAGGTTCTTATTAAAGGGTAAAGAGTCTCGTTCCTCTTTGCTTCAAAAAAGCATTTGCTGTATTCAGAGCAGACTGCTGGTAGGGTAGGCTGAGCTGTGAGAGCAGTCTTACCTGAGCCAGAGCCATATAATCCAGTTGAAAGTCTAAAGTCTTAGTCTCTTGCAACTTTTCTTCTATCCTCAGGCTCAGCCCAGATTAGAGCTCTTGCTCCTTCTCATATTAAGCATGACAGAGCAATGGGTACTCAGCTGGTCTCTTCTGTGGAACATTTCATCATGCATTTCAGACGTCAAGCCGCCAGATACGGTCGGCGAGACGGCCGTACATCTGTCGAGGCTGTGAGAACGCAGAGAAAACAGTGCCGGAGAGTGCATTTTCCCAAATGTGTCTTTAGAAAATTCCTGACCTCGGCAGAAGGTGAAACCAAAGAAACGCAGAGACGAAACTAAAGGTTACCACGGAAAAGTCATTGCAAGTGTTTGGAAGGAAAAAGAATCATTGAACTGTATCACTCGCATACAGAGAATGTCTGCGCAGAGGATTATGGGAGTCAACGCTTTACCTTCCCACTGCGACCCAGAGTAGGCAGGTGAGTAGGACAACAGGGTCACATGGTCTTCGCTCAACTCATACTTACCTGGCAGGGGAGATACCATGATCACGAAGGTGGTTCACCCAGGGTGAGGCCCAGCCATTGCACTTGGGCTGTGCTGACTCCTGCGAATTCCCCAAATGTGGGAATCTCGACTGCATAATTTCTGGTAGTGGGGGACTGCGTTCGCGCTCTTCCCTGATTTTTGAGGTACGTAACGAGAGAGAACTTCTTTTCTGTGGCGTTTCTTAGCAAAACGCAAGAAGGTCACGTCTGACAAAGACAAACAAGAGAGCGAAAGACGTATGAGCAGTCTGTTGCTTCTGCTAAGTTTTTTTGCACGTGGTTCTCAGGGTGAATTTAATCGGAGCATGCCTGTGGTAGGCTGAGCACCATGACTGATGAAACTGCATGTATCTCCAGGTGCCTTTCTTACTGAACGCAGTATGTTTGTTGGATGAGCAGGTGATGAGAGGAAAATGTAAGCATGCTGTGGCTCGCAGGTTCTTATTAAAGGGTAAAGAGTCTCGTTCCTCTTTGCTTCAAAAAAGCATTTGCTGTATTCAGAGCAGACTGCTGGTAGGGTAGGCTGAGCTGTGAGAGCAGTCTTACCTGAGCCAGAGCCATATAATCCAGTTGAAAGTCTAAAGTCTTAGTCTCTTGCAACTTTTCTTCTATCCTCAGGCTCAGCCCAGATTAGAGCTCTTGTTCCTTCTCATATTAAGCATGACAGAGCAATTGGTACTCAGCTGGTCTCTTCTGTGGAACATTTCATCATGCATTTCAGACGTCAAGCCGCCAGATACGGTCGGCGAGACGGCCGTACATCTGTCGAGGCTGTGAGAACGCAGAGAAAACAGTGCGGGAGAGTGCATTTTCCCAAATGTGTCTTTAGAAAATTCCTGACCTCGGCAGAAGGTGAAACCAAAGAAACGCAGAGACGAAACTAAAGGTTACCACGGAGAAGTCATTGCAGGTGTTTGGAAGGAAAAAGAATCATTGAACTGTATCACTCGCATACAGAGAATGTCTGCGCAGAGGATTATGGGAGTCAACGCTTTACCTTCCCACTGCGACCCAGAGTAGGCAGGTGAGTAGGACAACAGGGTCACATGGCCTTCGCTCAACTCATACTTACCTGGCAGGGGCGATACCATGATCATGAAGGTGGTTCACCCAGGGTGAGGCCCAGCCATTGCACTGCGGCTGTGCTGACTCCTGCGAATTCCCCAAATGTGGGAATCTCGACTGCATAATTTCTGGTAGTGGGGGACTGCGTTCGCGCTCTCCCCTGATTGTTGAGGTACGTAACGAGAGAGAACTTCTTTTCTGTGGCGTTTCTTAGCAAAACGCAAAAAGGTCACGTCTGACAAAGACAAACAAGAGAGCGAAAGACGTATGAGCAGTCTGTTGCTTCTGCTAAGTTTTTTTGCACGTGGTTCTCAGGGTGAATTTAATCGGAGCATGCCTGTGGTAGGCTGAGCACCATGACTGATGAAACTGCATGTATCTCCAGGTGCCTTTCTTACTGAACGCAGTATGTTTGTTGGATGAGCAGGTGATGAGAGGAAAATGTAAGCATGCTGTGGCTCGCAGGTTCTTATTAAAGGGTAAAGAGTCTCGTTCCTCTTTGCTTCAAAAAAGCATTTGCTGTATTCAGAGCAGACTGCTGGTAGGGTAGGCTGAGCTGTGAGAGCAGTCTTACCTGAGCCAGAGCCATATAATCCAGTTGAAAGTCTAAAGTCTTAGTCTCTTGCAACTTTTCTTCTATCCTCAGGCTCAGCCCAGATTAGAGCTCTTGCTCCTTCTCATATTAAGCATGACAGAGCAATGGGTACTCAGCTGGTCTCTTCTGTGGAACATTTCATCATGCATTTCAGACGTCAAGCCGCCAGATACGGTCGGCGAGACGGCCGTACATCTGTCGAGGCTGTGAGAACGCAGAGAAAACAGTGCGGGAGAGTGCATTTTCCCAAATGTGTCTTTAGAAAATTCCTGACCTCGGCAGAAGGTGAAACCAAAGAAACGCAGAGACGAAACTAAAGGTTACCACGGAAAAGTCATTGCAAGTGTTTGGAAGGAAAAAGAATCATTGAACTGTATCACTCGCATACAGAGAATGTCTGCGCAGAGGATTATGGGAGTCAACGCTTTACCTTCCCACTGCGACCCAGAGTAGGCAGGTGAGTAGGACAACAGGGTCACATGGTCTTCGCTCAACTCATACTTACCTGGCAGGGGAGATACCATGATCACGAAGGTGGTTCACCCAGGGTGAGGCCCAGCCATTGCACTTGGGCTGTGCTGACTCCTGCGAATTCCCCAAATGTGGGAATCTCGACTGCATAATTTCTGGTAGTGGGGGACTGCGTTCGCGCTCTTCCCTGATTTTTGAGGTACGTAACGAGAGAGAACTTCTTTTCTGTGGCGTTTCTTAGCAAAACGCAAGAAGGTCACGTCTGACAAAGACAAACAAGAGAGCGAAAGACGTATGAGCAGTCTGTTGCTTCTGCTAAGTTTTTTTGCACGTGGTTCTCAGGGTGATTTTAATCTGAGCATTTTCTCTCTGTGGCGTTTTTTAGCAAAACGCAAGAAGGTCACATCTGACAAAGACAAACAAGAGAGCGAATGACGTATGAGCAGTCTGTTGCTTCTGCTAAGTTTTTTTGCACGTGGTTCTCAGGGTGAATTTAATCTGAGCATGCCTGTGGTAGGCTGAGCACCATGACTGATGAAACTGCATGTATCTCCAGGTGCCTTTCTTACTGAACGCAGTATGTTTGTTGGATGAGCAGGTGATGAGAGGAAAATGTAAGCATGCTGTGGCTCGCAGGTTCTTATTAAAGGGTAAAGAGTCTCGTTCCTCTTTGCTTCAAAAAAGCATTTGCTGTATTCAGAGCAGACTGCTGGTAGGGTAGGCTGAGCTGTGAGAGCAGTCTTACCTGAGCCAGAGCCATATAATCCAGTTGAAAGTCTAAAGTCTTAGTCTCTTGCAACTTTTCTTCTATCCTCAGGCTCAGCCCAGATTAGAGCTCTTGCTCCTTCTCATATTAAGCATGACAGAGCAATGGGTACTCAGCTGGTCTCTTCTGTGGAACATTTCATCATGCATTTCAGACGTCAAGCCGCCAGATACGGTCGGCGAGACGGCCGTACATCTGTCGAGGCTGTGAGAACGCAGAGAAAACAGTGCGGGAGAGTGCATTTTCCCAAATGTGTCTTTAGAAAATTCCTGACCTCGGCAGAAGGTGAAACCAAAGAAACGCAGAGACGAAACTAAAGGTTACCACGGAGAAGTCATTGCAGGTGTTTGGAAGGAAAAAGAATCATTGAACTGTATCACTCGCATACAGAGAATGTCTGCGCAGAGGATTATGGGAGTCAACGCTTTACCTTCCCACTGCGACCCAGAGTAGGCAGGTGAGTAGGACAACAGGGTCACATGGCCTTCGCTCAACTCATACTTACCTGGCAGGGGAGATACCATGATCACGAAGGTGGTTCACCCAGGGTGAGGCCCAGCCATTGCACTGCGGCTGTGCTGACTCCTGCGAATTCCCCAAATGTGGGAATCTCGACTGTATAATTTCTGGTAGTGGGGGACTGCGTTCGCGCTTTTCCCTGATTTTTGAGGTACGTAACGAGAGAGAACTTCTTTTCTGTGGCGTTTCTTAGCAAAACGCAAGAAGGTCACGTCTGACAAAGACAAACAAGAGAGCGAAAGACGTATTAGCAGTCTGTTGCTTCTGCTAAGTTTTTTTGCACGTGGTTCTCAGGGTGATTTTAATCTGAGCATTTTCTCTCTGTGGCGTTTTTTAGCAAAACGCAAGAAGGTCACGTCTGACAAAGACAAACAAGAGAGCGAAAGACGTGAGCAGTCTGTTGCTTCTGCTAAGTTTTTTTGCACGTGGTTCTCAGGGTGAATTTAATCTGAGCATGCCTGTGGTAGGCTGAGCACCATGACTGATGAAACTGCATGTATCTCCAGGTGCCTTTCTTACTGAACGCAGTATGTTTGTTGGATGAGCAGGTGATGAGAGGAAAATGTAAGCATGCTGTGGCTCGCAGGTTCTTATTAAAGGGTAAAGAGTCTCGTTCCTCTTTGCTTCAAAAAAGCATTTGCTGTATTCAGAGCAGACTGCTGGTAGGGTAGGCTGAGCTGTGAGAGCAGTCTTACCTGAGCCAGAGCCATATAATCCAGTTGAAAGTCTAAAGTCTTAGTCTCTTGCAACTTTTCTTCTATCCTCAGGCTCAGCCCAGATTAGAGCTCTTGTTCCTTCTCATATTAAGCATGACAGAGCAATGGGTACTCAGCTGGTCTCTTCTGTGGAACATTTCATCATGCATTTCAGACGTCAAGCCGCCAGATACGGTCGGCGAGACGGCCGTACATCTGTCGAGGCTGTGAGAACGCAGAGAAAACAGTGCGGGAGAGTGCATTTTCCCAAATGTGTCTTTAGAAAATTCCTGACCTCGGCAGAAGGTGAAACCAAAGAAACGCAGAGACGAAACTAAAGGTTACCACGGAAAAGTCATTGCAAGTGTTTGTAAGGAAAAAGAATCATTGAACTGTATCACTCGCATACAGAGAATGTCTGTGCAGAGGATTATGGGAGTCAACGCTTTACCTTCCCACTGCGACCCAGAGTAGGCAGGTGAGTAGGACAACAGGGTCACATGGCCTTCGCTCAACTCATACTTACCTGGCAGGGGAGATACCATGATCACGAAGGTGGTTCACCCAGGGTGAGGCCCAGCCATTGCACTGCGGCTGTGCTGACTTCTGCGAATTCCCCAAATGTGGGAATCTCGACTGCATAATTTCTGGTAGTGGGGGACTGCGTTCGCGCTCTCCCCTGATTTTTGAGGTACGTAACGAGAGAGAACTTCTTTTCTGTGGCGTTTCTTAGCAAAACGCAAGAAGGTCACGTCTGACAAAGACAAACAAGAGAGCGAAAGACGTATGAGCAGTCTGTTGCTTCTGCTAAGTTTTTTTGCACGTGGTTCTCAGGGTGAATTTAATCGGAGCATGCTTGTGGTAGGCTGAGCACCATGACTGATGAAACTGCATGTATCTCCAGGTGCCTTTCTTACTGAACGCAGTATGTTTGTTGGATGAGCAGGTGATGAGAGGAAAATGTAAGCATGCTGTGGCTCGCAGGTTCTTATTAAAGGGTAAAGAGTCTCGTTCCTCTTTGCTTCAAAAAAGCATTTGCTGTATTCAGAGCAGACTGCTGGTAGGGTAGGCTGAGCTGTGAGAGCAGTCTTACCTGAGCCAGAGCCATATAATCCAGTTGAAAGTCTAAAGTCTTAGTCTCTTGCAACTTTTCTTCTATCCTCAGGCTCAGCCCAGATTAGAGCTCTTGCTCCTTCACATATTAAGCATGACAGAGCAATGGGTACTCAGCTGGTCTCTTCTGTGGAACATTTCATCATGCATTTCAGACGTCAAGCCGCCAGATACGGTCGGCGAGACGGCCGTACATCTGTCGAGGCTGTGAGAACGCAGAGAAAACAGTGCGGGAGAGTGCATTTTCCCAAATGTGTCTTTAGAAAATTCCTGACCTCGGCAGAAGGTGAAACCAAAGAAACGCAGAGACGAAACTAAAGGTTACCACGGAAAAGTCATTGCAAGTGTTTGGAAGGAAAAAGAATCATTGAACTGTATCACTCGCATACAGAGAATGTCTGCGCAGAGGATTATGGGAGTCAACGCTTTACCTTCCCACTGCGACCCAGAGTAGGCAGGTGAGTAGGACAACAGGGTCACATGGTCTTCGCTCAACTCATACTTACCTGGCAGGGGAGATACCATGATCACGAAGGTGGTTCACCCAGGGTGAGGCCTAGCCATTGCACTTGGGCTGTGCTGACTCCTGCGAATTCCCCAAATGTGGGAATCTCGACTGCATAATTTCTGGTAGTGGGGGACTGCGTTCGCGCTCTCCCCTGATTGTTGAGGTACGTAACGAGAGAGAACTTCTTTTCTGTGGCGTTTCTTAGCAAAACGCAAAAAGGTCACGTCTGACAAAGACAAACAAGAGAGCGAAAGACGTATGAGCAGTCTGTTGCTTCTGCTAAGTTTTTTTGCACGTGGTTCTCAGGGTGAATTTAATCGGAGCATGCCTGTGGTAGGCTGAGCACCATGACTGATGAAACTGCATGTATCTCCAGGTGCCTTTCTTACTGAACGCAGTATGTTTGTTGGATGAGCAGGTGATGAGAGGAAAATGTAAGCATGCTGTGGCTCGCAGGTTCTTATTAAAGGGTAAAGAGTCTCGTTCCTCTTTGCTTCAAAAAAGCATTTGCTGTATTCAGAGCAGACTGCTGGTAGGGTAGGCTGAGCTGTGAGAGCAGTCTTACCTGAGCCAGAGCCATATAATCCAGTTGAAAGTCTAAAGTCTTAGTCTCTTGCAACTTTTCTTCTATCCTCAGGCTCAGCCCAGATTAGAGCTCTTGCTCCTTCTCATATTAAGCATGACAGAGCAATGGGTACTCAGCTGGTCTCTTCTGTGGAACATTTCATCATGCATTTCAGACGTCAAGCCGCCAGATACGGTCGGCGAGACGGCCGTACATCTGTCGAGGCTGTGAGAACGCAGAGAAAACAGTGCGGGAGAGTGCATTTTCCCAAATGTGTCTTTAGAAAATTCCTGACCTCGGCAGAAGGTGAAACCAAAGAAACGCAGAGACGAAACTAAAGGTTACCACGGAAAAGTCATTGCAAGTGTTTGGAAGGAAAAAGAATCATTGAACTGTATCACTCGCATACAGAGAATGTCTGCGCAGAGGATTATGGGAGTCAACGCTTTACCTTCCCACTGCGACCCAGAGTAGGCAGGTGAGTAGGACAACAGGGTCACATGGTCTTCGCTCAACTCATACTTACCTGGCAGGGGAGATACCATGATCACGAAGGTGGTTCACCCAGGGTGAGGCCCAGCCATTGCACTTGGGCTGTGCTGACTCCTGCGAATTCCCCAAATGTGGGAATCTCGACTGCATAATTTCTGGTAGTGGGGGACTGCGTTCGCGCTCTCCCCTGATTTTTGAGGTACGTAACGAGAGAGAACTTCTTTTCTGTGGCGTTTCTTAGCAAAACGCAAGAAGGTCACGTCTGACAAAGACAAACAAGAGAGCGAAAGACGTATGAGCAGTCTGTTGCTTCTGCTAAGTTTTTTTGCACGTGGTTCTCAGGGTGAATTTAATCGGAGCATGCTTGTGGTAGGCTGAGCACCATGACTGATGAAACTGCATGTATCTCCAGGTGCCTTTCTTACTGAACGCAGTATGTTTGTTGGATGAGCAGGTGATGAGAGGAAAATGTAAGCATGCTGTGGCTCGCAGGTTCTTATTAAAGGGTAAAGAGTCTCGTTCCTCTTTGCTTCAAAAAAGCATTTGCTGTATTCAGAGCAGACTGCTGGTAGGGTAGGCTGAGCTGTGAGAGCAGTCTTACCTGAGCCAGAGCCATATAATCCAGTTGAAAGTCTAAAGTCTTAGTCTCTTGCAACTTTTCTTCTATCCTCAGGCTCAGCCCAGATTAGAGCTCTTGCTCCTTCACATATTAAGCATGACAGAGCAATGGGTACTCAGCTGGTCTCTTCTGTGGAACATTTCATCATGCATTTCAGACGTCAAGCCGCCAGATACGGTCGGCGAGACGGCCGTACATCTGTCGAGGCTGTGAGAACGCAGAGAAAACAGTGCGGGAGAGTGCATTTTCCCAAATGTGTCTTTAGAAAATTCCTGACCTCGGCAGAAGGTGAAACCAAAGAAACGCAGAGACGAAACTAAAGGTTACCACGGAAAAGTCATTGCAAGTGTTTGGAAGGAAAAAGAATCATTGAACTGTATCACTCGCATACAGAGAATGTCTGCGCAGAGGATTATGGGAGTCAACGCTTTACCTTCCCACTGCGACCCAGAGTAGGCAGGTGAGTAGGACAACAGGGTCACATGGTCTTCGCTCAACTCATACTTACCTGGCAGGGGAGATACCATGATCACGAAGGTGGTTCACCCAGGGTGAGGCCTAGCCATTGCACTTGGGCTGTGCTGACTCCTGCGAATTCCCCAAATGTGGGAATCTCGACTGCATAATTTCTGGTAGTGGGGGACTGCGTTCGCGCTCTCCCCTGATTGTTGAGGTACGTAACGAGAGAGAACTTCTTTTCTGTGGCGTTTCTTAGCAAAACGCAAAAAGGTCACGTCTGACAAAGACAAACAAGAGAGCGAAAGACGTATGAGCAGTCTGTTGCTTCTGCTAAGTTTTTTTGCACGTGGTTCTCAGGGTGAATTTAATCGGAGCATGCCTGTGGTAGGCTGAGCACCATGACTGATGAAACTGCATGTATCTCCAGGTGCCTTTCTTACTGAACGCAGTATGTTTGTTGGATGAGCAGGTGATGAGAGGAAAATGTAAGCATGCTGTGGCTCGCAGGTTCTTATTAAAGGGTAAAGAGTCTCGTTCCTCTTTGCTTCAAAAAAGCATTTGCTGTATTCAGAGCAGACTGCTGGTAGGGTAGGCTGAGCTGTGAGAGCAGTCTTACCTGAGCCAGAGCCATATAATCCAGTTGAAAGTCTAAAGTCTTAGTCTCTTGCAACTTTTCTTCTATCCTCAGGCTCAGCCCAGATTAGAGCTCTTGCTCCTTCTCATATTAAGCATGACAGAGCAATGGGTACTCAGCTGGTCTCTTCTGTGGAACATTTCATCATGCATTTCAGACGTCAAGCCGCCAGATACGGTCGGCGAGACGGCCGTACATCTGTCGAGGCTGTGAGAACGCAGAGAAAACAGTGCGGGAGAGTGCATTTTCCCAAATGTGTCTTTAGAAAATTCCTGACCTCGGCAGAAGGTGAAACCAAAGAAACGCAGAGACGAAACTAAAGGTTACCACGGAAAAGTCATTGCAAGTGTTTGGAAGGAAAAAGAATCATTGAACTGTATCACTCGCATACAGAGAATGTCTGCGCAGAGGATTATGGGAGTCAACGCTTTACCTTCCCACTGCGACCCAGAGTAGGCAGGTGAGTAGGACAACAGGGTCACATGGTCTTCGCTCAACTCATACTTACCTGGCAGGGGAGATACCATGATCACGAAGGTGGTTCACCCAGGGTGAGGCCCAGCCATTGCACTTGGGCTGTGCTGACTCCTGCGAATTCCCCAAATGTGGGAATCTCGACTGCATAATTTCTGGTAGTGGGGGACTGCGTTCGCGCTCTTCCCTGATTTTTGAGGTACGTAACGAGAGAGAACTTCTTTTCTGTGGCGTTTCTTAGCAAAACGCAAGAAGGTCACGTCTGACAAAGACAAACAAGAGAGCGAAAGACGTATGAGCAGTCTGTTGCTTCTGCTAAGTTTTTTTGCACGTGGTTCTCAGGGTGATTTTAATCTGAGCATTTTCTCTCTGTGGCGTTTTTTAGCAAAACGCAAGAAGGTCACATCTGACAAAGACAAACAAGAGAGCGAATGACGTATGAGCAGTCTGTTGCTTCTGCTAAGTTTTTTTGCACGTGGTTCTCAGGGTGAATTTAATCTGAGCATGCCTGTGGTAGGCTGAGCACCATGACTGATGAAACTGCATGTATCTCCAGGTGCCTTTCTTACTGAACGCAGTATGTTTGTTGGATGAGCAGGTGATGAGAGGAAAATGTAAGCATGCTGTGGCTCGCAGGTTCTTATTAAAGGGTAAAGAGTCTCGTTCCTCTTTGCTTCAAAAAAGCATTTGCTGTATTCAGAGCAGACTGCTGGTAGGGTAGGCTGAGCTGTGAGAGCAGTCTTACCTGAGCCAGAGCCATATAATCCAGTTGAAAGTCTAAAGTCTTAGTCTCTTGCAACTTTTCTTCTATCCTCAGGCTCAGCCCAGATTAGAGCTCTTGCTCCTTCTCATATTAAGCATGACAGAGCAATGGGTACTCAGCTGGTCTCTTCTGTGGAACATTTCATCATGCATTTCAGACGTCAAGCCGCCAGATACGGTCGGCGAGACGGCCGTACATCTGTCGAGGCTGTGAGAACGCAGAGAAAACAGTGCGGGAGAGTGCATTTTCCCAAATGTGTCTTTAGAAAATTCCTGACCTCGGCAGAAGGTGAAACCAAAGAAACGCAGAGACGAAACTAAAGGTTACCACGGAGAAGTCATTGCAGGTGTTTGGAAGGAAAAAGAATCATTGAACTGTATCACTCGCATACAGAGAATGTCTGCGCAGAGGATTATGGGAGTCAACGCTTTACCTTCCCACTGCGACCCAGAGTAGGCAGGTGAGTAGGACAACAGGGTCACATGGCCTTCGCTCAACTCATACTTACCTGGCAGGGGAGATACCATGATCACGAAGGTGGTTCACCCAGGGTGAGGCCCAGCCATTGCACTGCGGCTGTGCTGACTCCTGCGAATTCCCCAAATGTGGGAATCTCGACTGCATAATTTCTGGTAGTGGGGGACTGCGTTCGCGCTCTCCCCTGATTTTTGAGGTACGTAACGAGAGAGAACTTCTTTTCTGTGGCGTTTCTTAGCAAAACGCAAGAAGGTCACGTCTGACAAAGACAAACAAGAGAGCGAAAGACGTATGAGCAGTCTGTTGCTTCTGCTAAGTTTTTTTGCACGTGGTTCTCAGGGTGAATTTAATCGGAGCATGCCTGTGGTAGGCTGAGCACCATGACTGATGAAACTGCATGTATCTCCAGGTGCCTTTCTTACTGAACGCAGTATGTTTGTTGGATGAGCAGGTGATGAGAGGAAAATGTAAGCATGCTGTGGCTCGCAGGTTCTTATTAAAGGGTAAAGAGTCTCGTTCCTCTTTGCTTCAAAAAAGCATTTGCTGTATTCAGAGCAGACTGCTGGTAGGGTAGGCTGAGCTGTGAGAGCAGTCTTACCTGAGCCAGAGCCATATAATCCAGTTGAAAGTCTAAAGTCTTAGTCTCTTGCAACTTTTCTTCTATCCTCAGGCTCAGCCCAGATTAGAGCTCTTGTTCCTTCTCATATTAAGCATGACAGAGCAATTGGTACTCAGCTGGTCTCTTCTGTGGAACATTTCATCATGCATTTCAGACGTCAAGCCGCCAGATACGGTCGGCGAGACGGCCGTACATCTGTCGAGGCTGTGAGAACGCAGAGAAAACAGTGCGGGAGAGTGCATTTTCCCAAATGTGTCTTTAGAAAATTCCTGACCTCGGCAGAAGGTGAAACCAAAGAAACGCAGAGACGAAACTAAAGGTTACCACGGAAAAGTCATTGCAAGTGTTTGTAAGGAAAAAGAATCATTGAACTGTATCACTCGCATACAGAGAATGTCTGTGCAGAGGATTATGGGAGTCAACGCTTTACCTTCCCACTGCGACCCAGAGTAGGCAGGTGAGTAGGACAACAGGGTCACATGGCCTTCGCTCAACTCATACTTACCTGGCAGGGGAGATACCATGATCACGAAGGTGGTTCACCCAGGGTGAGGCCCAGCCATTGCACTGCGGCTGTGCTGACTCCTGCGAATTCCCCAAATGTGGGAATCTCGACTGCATAATTTCTGGTAGTGGGGGACTGCGTTCGCGCTCTCCCCTGATTTTTGAGGTACGTAACGAGAGAGAACTTCTTTTCTGTGGCGTTTCTTAGCAAAACGCAAGAAGGTCACGTCTGACAAAGACAAACAAGAGAGCGAAAGACGTATGAGCAGTCTGTTGCTTCTGCTAAGTTTTTTTGCACGTGGTTCTCAGGGTGATTTTAATCTGAGCATTTTCTCTCTGTGGCGTTTTTTAGCAAAACGCAAGAAGGTCACGTCTGACAAAGACAAACAAAAGAGCGAATGACGTATGAGCAGTCTGTTGCTTCTGCTAAGTTTTTTTGCACGTGGTTCTCAGGGTGAATTTAATCTGAGCATGCCTGTGGTAGGCTGAGCACCATGACTGATGAAACTGCATGTATCTCCAGGTGCCTTTCTTACTGAACGCAGTATGTTTGTTGGATGAGCAGGTGATGAGAGGAAAATGTAAGCATGCTGTGGCTCGCAGGTTCTTATTAAAGGGTAAAGAGTCTCGTTCCTCTTTGCTTCAAAAAAGCATTTGCTGTATTCAGAGCAGACTGCTGGTAGGGTAGGCTGAGCTGTGAGAGCAGTCTTACCTGAGCCAGAGCCATATAATCCAGTTGAAAGTCTAAAGTCTTAGTCTCTTGCAACTTTTCTTCTATCCTCAGGCTCAGCCCAGATTAGAGCTCTTGCTCCTTCTCATATTAAGCATGACAGAGCAATGGGTACTCAGCTGGTCTCTTCTGTGGAACATTTCATCATGCATTTCAGACGTCAAGCCGCCAGATACGGTCGGCGAGACGGCCGTACATCTGTCGAGGCTGTGAGAACGCAGAGAAAACAGTGCGGGAGAGTGCATTTTCCCAAATGTGTCTTTAGAAAATTCCTGACCTCGGCAGAAGGTGAAACCAAAGAAACGCAGAGACGAAACTAAAGGTTACCACGGAGAAGTCATTGCAGGTGTTTGGAAGGAAAAAGAATCATTGAACTGTATCACTCGCATACAGAGAATGTCTGCGCAGAGGATTATGGGAGTCAACGCTTTACCTTCCCACTGCGACCCAGAGTAGGCAGGTGAGTAGGACAACAGGGTCACATGGCCTTCGCTCAACTCATACTTACCTGGCAGGGGAGATACCATGATCACGAAGGTGGTTCACCCAGGGTGAGGCCCAGCCATTGCACTGCGGCTGTGCTGACTCCTGCGAATTCCCCAAATGTGGGAATCTCGACTGCATAATTTCTGGTAGTGGGGGACTGCGTTCGCGCTCTTCCCTGATTTTTGAGGTACGTAATGAGAGAGAACTTCTTTTCTGTGGCGTTTCTTAGCAAAACGCAAGAAGGTCACGTCTGACAAAGACAAACAAGAGAGCGAAAGACGTATTAGCAGTCTGTTGCTTCTGCTAAGTTTTTTTGCACGTGGTTCTCAGGGTGATTTTAATCTGAGCATTTTCTCTCTGTGGCGTTTTTTAGCAAAACGCAAGAAGGTCACGTCTGACAAAGACAAACAAGAGAGCGAAAGACGTGAGCAGTCTGTTGCTTCTGCTAAGTTTTTTTGCACGTGGTTCTCAGGGTGAATTTAATCTGAGCATGCCTGTGGTAGGCTGAGCACCATGACTGATGAAACTGCATGTATCTCCAGGTGCCTTTCTTACTGAACGCAGTATGTTTGTTGGATGAGCAGGTGATGAGAGGAAAATGTAAGCATGCTGTGGCTCGCAGGTTCTTATTAAAGGGTAAAGAGTCTCGTTCCTCTTTGCTTCAAAAAAGCATTTGCTGTATTCAGAGCAGACTGCTGGTAGGGTAGGCTGAGCTGTGAGAGCAGTCTTACCTGAGCCAGAGCCATATAATCCAGTTGAAAGTCTAAAGTCTTAGTCTCTTGCAACTTTTCTTCTATCCTCAGGCTCAGCCCAGATTAGAGCTCTTGTTCCTTCTCATATTAAGCATGACAGAGCAATGGGTACTCAGCTGGTCTCTTCTGTGGAACATTTCATCATGCATTTCAGACGTCAAGCCGCCAGATACGGTCGGCGAGACGGCCGTACATCTGTCGAGGCTGTGAGAACGCAGAGAAAACAGTGCGGGAGAGTGCATTTTCCCAAATGTGTCTTTAGAAAATTCCTGACCTCGGCAGAAGGTGAAACCAAAGAAACGCAGAGACGAAACTAAAGGTTACCACGGAAAAGTCATTGCAAGTGTTTGTAAGGAAAAAGAATCATTGAACTGTATCACTCGCATACAGAGAATGTCTGTGCAGAGGATTATGGGAGTCAACGCTTTACCTTCCCACTGCGACCCAGAGTAGGCAGGTGAGTAGGACAACAGGGTCACATGGCCTTCGCTCAACTCATACTTACCTGGCAGGGGAGATACCATGATCACGAAGGTGGTTCACCCAGGGTGAGGCCCAGCCATTGCACTGCGGCTGTGCTGACTTCTGCGAATTCCCCAAATGTGGGAATCTCGACTGCATAATTTCTGGTAGTGGGGGACTGCGTTCGCGCTCTCCCCTGATTTTTGAGGTACGTAACGAGAGAGAACTTCTTTTCTGTGGCGTTTCTTAGCAAAACGCAAGAAGGTCACGTCTGACAAAGACAAACAAGAGAGCGAATGACGTATGAGCCGTCTGTTGCTTCTGCTAAGTTTTTTTGCACGTGGTTCTCAGGGTGAATTTAATCGGAGCATGCTTGTGGTTGGCTGAGCACCATGACTGATGAAACTGCATGTATCTCCAGGTGCCTTTCTTACTGAACGCAGTATGTTTGTTGGATGAGCAGGTGATGAGAGGAAAATGTAAGCATGCTGTGGCTCGCAGGTTCTTATTAAAGGGTAAAGAGTCTCGTTCCTCTTTGCTTCAAAAAAGCATTTGCTGTATTCAGAGCAGACTGCTGGTAGGGTAGGCTGAGCTGTGAGAGCAGTCTTACCTGAGCCAGAGCCATATAATCCAGTTGAAAGTCTAAAGTCTTAGTCTCTTGCAACTTTTCTTCTATCCTCAGGCTCAGCCCAGATTAGAGCTCTTGCTCCTTCTCATATTAAGCATGACAGAGCAATGGGTACTCAGCTGGTCTCTTCTGTGGAACATTTCATCATGCATTTCAGACGTCAAGCCGCCAGATACGGTCGGCGAGACGGCCGTACATCTGTCGAGGCTGTGAGAACGCAGAGAAAACAGTGCGGGAGAGTGCATTTTCCCAAATGTGTCTTTAGAAAATTCCTGACCTCGGCAGAAGGTGAAACCAAAGAAACGCAGAGACGAAACTAAAGGTTACCACGGAAAAGTCATTGCAAGTGTTTGGAAGGAAAAAGAATCATTGAACTGTATCACTCGCATACAGAGAATGTCTGCGCAGAGGATTATGGGAGTCAACGCTTTACCTTCCCACTGCGACCCAGAGTAGGCAGGTGAGTAGGACAACAGGGTCACATGGTCTTCGCTCAACTCATACTTACCTGGCAGGGGAGATACCATGATCACGAAGGTGGTTCACCCAGGGTGAGGCCCAGCCATTGCACTGCGGCTGTGCTGACTCCTGCGAATTCCCCAAATGTGGGAATCTCGACTGCATAATTTCTGGTAGTGGGGGACTGCGTTCGCGCTCTTCCCTGATTTTTGAGGTACGTAACGAGAGAGAACTTCTTTTCTGTGGCGTTTCTTAGCAAAACGCAAGAAGGTCACGTCTGACAAAGACAAACAAGAGAGCGAAAGACGTATGAGCAGTCTGTTGCTTCTGCTAAGTTTTTTTGCACGTGGTTCTCAGGGTGATTTTAATCTGAGCATTTTCTCTCTGTGGCGTTTTTTAGCAAAACGCAAGAAGGTCACGTCTGACAAAGACAAACAAGAGAGCGAAAGACGTGAGCAGTCTGTTGCTTCTGCTAAGTTTTTTTGCACGTGGTTCTCAGGGTGAATTTAATCTGAGCATGCCTGTGGTAGGCTGAGCACCATGACTGATGAAACTGCATGTATCTCCAGGTGCCTTTCTTACTGAACGCAGTATGTTTGTTGGATGAGCAGGTGATGAGAGGAAAATGTAAGCATGCTGTGGCTCGCAGGTTCTTATTAAAGGGTAAAGAGTCTCGTTCCTCTTTGCTTCAAAAAAGCATTTGCTGTATTCAGAGCAGACTGCTGGTAGGGTAGGCTGAGCTGTGAGAGCAGTCTTACCTGAGCCAGAGCCATATAATCCAGTTGAAAGTCTAAAGTCTTAGTCCCTTGCAACTTTTCTTCTATCCTCAGCCCAGATTAGAGCTCTTGCTCCTTCTCATATTAAGCATGACAGAGCAATGGGTACTCAGCTGGTCTCTTCTGTGGAACATTTCATCATGCAATTCAGACGTCAAGCCGCCAGATACGGTCGGCGAGACGGCCGTACATCTGTCGAGGCTGTGAGAACGCAGAGAAAACAGTGCGGGAGAGTGCATTTTCCCAAATGTGTCTTTAGAAAATTCCTGACCTCGGCAGAAAGTGAAACCAAAGAAACGCAGAGACGAAACTAAAGGTTACCATGGAAAAGTCATTGCAAGTGTTTGGAAGGAAAAAGAATCATTGAACTGTATCACTCGCATACAGAGAATGTCTGTGCAGAGGATTATGGGAGTCAACGCTTTACCTTCCCACTGCGACCCAGAGTAGGCAGGTGAGTAGGACAACAGGGTCACATGGCCTTCGCTCAACTCATACTTACCTGGCAGGGGAGATACCATGATCACGAAGGTGGTTCACCCAGGGTGAGGCCCAGCCATTGCACTGCGGCTGTGCTGACTCCTGCGAATTCCCCAAATGTGGGAATCTCGACTGCATAATTTCTGGTAGTGGGGGACTGCGTTCGCGCTCTCCCCTGATTTTTGAGGTACGTAACGAGAGAGAACTTCTTTTCTGTGGCGTTTCTTAGCAAAACGCAAGAAGGTCACGTCTGACAAAGACAAACAAGAGAGCGAAAGACGTATGAGCAGTCTGTTGCTTCTGCTAAGTTTTTTTGCACGTGGTTCTCAGGGTGATTTTAATCTGAGCATTTTCTCTCTGTGGCGTTTTTTAGCAAAACGCAAGAAGGTCACGTCTGACAAAGACAAACAAAAGAGCGAATGACGTATGAGCAGTCTGTTGCTTCTGCTAAGTTTTTTTGCACGTGGTTCTCAGGGTGAATTTAATCTGAGCATGCCTGTGGTAGGCTGAGCACCATGACTGATGAAACTGCATGTATCTCCAGGTGCCTTTCTTACTGAACGCAGTATGTTTGTTGGATGAGCAGGTGATGAGAGGAAAATGTAAGCATGCTGTGGCTCGCAGGTTCTTATTAAAGGGTAAAGAGTCTCGTTCCTCTTTGCTTCAAAAAAGCATTTGCTGTATTCAGAGCAGACTGCTGGTAGGGTAGGCTGAGCTGTGAGAGCAGTCTTACCTGAGCCAGAGCCATATAATCCAGTTGAAAGTCTAAAGTCTTAGTCTCTTGCAACTTTTCTTCTATCCTCAGGCTCAGCCCAGATTAGAGCTCTTGCTCCTTCTCATATTAAGCATGACAGAGCAATGGGTACTCAGCTGGTCTCTTCTGTGGAACATTTCATCATGCATTTCAGACGTCAAGCCGCCAGATACGGTCGGCGAGACGGCCGTACATCTGTCGAGGCTGTGAGAACGCAGAGAAAACAGTGCGGGAGAGTGCATTTTCCCAAATGTGTCTTTAGAAAATTCCTGACCTCGGCAGAAGGTGAAACCAAAGAAACGCAGAGACGAAACTAAAGGTTACCACGGAGAAGTCATTGCAGGTGTTTGGAAGGAAAAAGAATCATTGAACTGTATCACTCGCATACAGAGAATGTCTGCGCAGAGGATTATGGGAGTCAACGCTTTACCTTCCCACTGCGACCCAGAGTAGGCAGGTGAGTAGGACAACAGGGTCACATGGCCTTCGCTCAACTCATACTTACCTGGCAGGGGAGATACCATGATCACGAAGGTGGTTCACCCAGGGTGAGGCCCAGCCATTGCACTGCGGCTGTGCTGACTCCTGCGAATTCCCCAAATGTGGGAATCTCGACTGCATAATTTCTGGTAGTGGGGGACTGCGTTCGCGCTCTTCCCTGATTTTTGAGGTACGTAATGAGAGAGAACTTCTTTTCTGTGGCGTTTCTTAGCAAAACGCAAGAAGGTCACGTCTGACAAAGACAAACAAGAGAGCGAAAGACGTATTAGCAGTCTGTTGCTTCTGCTAAGTTTTTTTGCACGTGGTTCTCAGGGTGATTTTAATCTGAGCATTTTCTCTCTGTGGCGTTTTTTAGCAAAACGCAAGAAGGTCACGTCTGACAAAGACAAACAAGAGAGCGAAAGACGTGAGCAGTCTGTTGCTTCTGCTAAGTTTTTTTGCACGTGGTTCTCAGGGTGAATTTAATCTGAGCATGCCTGTGGTAGGCTGAGCACCATGACTGATGAAACTGCATGTATCTCCAGGTGCCTTTCTTACTGAACGCAGTATGTTTGTTGGATGAGCAGGTGATGAGAGGAAAATGTAAGCATGCTGTGGCTCGCAGGTTCTTATTAAAGGGTAAAGAGTCTCGTTCCTCTTTGCTTCAAAAAAGCATTTGCTGTATTCAGAGCAGACTGCTGGTAGGGTAGGCTGAGCTGTGAGAGCAGTCTTACCTGAGCCAGAGCCATATAATCCAGTTGAAAGTCTAAAGTCTTAGTCTCTTGCAACTTTTCTTCTATCCTCAGGCTCAGCCCAGATTAGAGCTCTTGTTCCTTCTCATATTAAGCATGACAGAGCAATGGGTACTCAGCTGGTCTCTTCTGTGGAACATTTCATCATGCATTTCAGACGTCAAGCCGCCAGATACGGTCGGCGAGACGGCCGTACATCTGTCGAGGCTGTGAGAACGCAGAGAAAACAGTGCGGGAGAGTGCATTTTCCCAAATGTGTCTTTAGAAAATTCCTGACCTCGGCAGAAGGTGAAACCAAAGAAACGCAGAGACGAAACTAAAGGTTACCACGGAAAAGTCATTGCAAGTGTTTGTAAGGAAAAAGAATCATTGAACTGTATCACTCGCATACAGAGAATGTCTGTGCAGAGGATTATGGGAGTCAACGCTTTACCTTCCCACTGCGACCCAGAGTAGGCAGGTGAGTAGGACAACAGGGTCACATGGCCTTCGCTCAACTCATACTTACCTGGCAGGGGAGATACCATGATCACGAAGGTGGTTCACCCAGGGTGAGGCCCAGCCATTGCACTGCGGCTGTGCTGACTTCTGCGAATTCCCCAAATGTGGGAATCTCGACTGCATAATTTCTGGTAGTGGGGGACTGCGTTCGCGCTCTCCCCTGATTTTTGAGGTACGTAACGAGAGAGAACTTCTTTTCTGTGGCGTTTCTTAGCAAAACGCAAGAAGGTCACGTCTGACAAAGACAAACAAGAGAGCGAATGACGTATGAGCAGTCTGTTGCTTCTGCTAAGTTTTTTTGCACGTGGTTCTCAGGGTGAATTTAATCGGAGCATGCTTGTGGTAGGCTGAGCACCATGACTGATGAAACTGCATGTATCTCCAGGTGCCTTTCTTACTGAACGCAGTATGTTTGTTGGATGAGCAGGTGATGAGAGGAAAATGTAAGCATGCTGTGGCTCGCAGGTTCTTATTAAAGGGTAAAGAGTCTCGTTCCTCTTTGCTTCAAAAAAGCATTTGCTGTATTCAGAGCAGACTGCTGGTAGGGTAGGCTGAGCTGTGAGAGCAGTCTTACCTGAGCCAGAGCCATATAATCCAGTTGAAAGTCTAAAGTCTTAGTCTCTTGCAACTTTTCTTCTATCCTCAGGCTCAGCCCAGATTAGAGCTCTTGCTCCTTCTCATATTAAGCATGACAGAGCAATGGGTACTCAGCTGGTCTCTTCTGTGGAACATTTCATCATGCATTTCAGACGTCAAGCCGCCAGATACGGTCGGCGAGACGGCCGTACATCTGTCGAGGCTGTGAGAACGCAGAGAAAACAGTGCGGGAGAGTGCATTTTCCCAAATGTGTCTTTAGAAAATTCCTGACCTCGGCAGAAGGTGAAACCAAAGAAACGCAGAGACGAAACTAAAGGTTACCACGGAAAAGTCATTGCAAGTGTTTGGAAGGAAAAAGAATCATTGAACTGTATCACTCGCATACAGAGAATGTCTGCGCAGAGGATTATGGGAGTCAACGCTTTACCTTCCCACTGCGACCCAGAGTAGGCAGGTGAGTAGGACAACAGGGTCACATGGTCTTCGCTCAACTCATACTTACCTGGCAGGGGAGATACCATGATCACGAAGGTGGTTCACCCAGGGTGAGGCCCAGCCATTGCACTTGGGCTGTGCTGACTCCTGCGAATTCCCCAAATGTGGGAATCTCGACTGCATAATTTCTGGTAGTGGGGGACTGCGTTCGCGCTCTTCCCTGATTTTTGAGGTACGTAACGAGAGAGAACTTCTTTTCTGTGGCGTTTCTTAGCAAAACGCAAGAAGGTCACGTCTGACAAAGACAAACAAGAGAGCGAAAGACGTATGAGCAGTCTGTTGCTTCTGCTAAGTTTTTTTGCACGTGGTTCTCAGGGTGAATTTAATCGGAGCATGCCTGTGGTAGGCTGAGCACCATGACTGATGAAACTGCATGTATCTCCAGGTGCCTTTCTTACTGAACGCAGTATGTTTGTTGGATGAGCAGGTGATGAGAGGAAAATGTAAGCATGCTGTGGCTCGCAGGTTCTTATTAAAGGGTAAAGAGTCTCGTTCCTCTTTGCTTCAAAAAAGCATTTGCTGTATTCAGAGCAGACTGCTGGTAGGGTAGGCTGAGCTGTGAGAGCAGTCTTACCTGAGCCAGAGCCATATAATCCAGTTGAAAGTCTAAAGTCTTAGTCTCTTGCAACTTTTCTTCTATCCTCAGGCTCAGCCCAGATTAGAGCTCTTGTTCCTTCTCATATTAAGCATGACAGAGCAATGGGTACTCAGCTGGTCTCTTCTGTGGAACATTTCATCATGCATTTCAGACGTCAAGCCGCCAGATACGGTCGGCGAGACGGCCGTACATCTGTCGAGGCTGTGAGAACGCAGAGAAAACAGTGCGGGAGAGTGCATTTTCCCAAATGTGTCTTTAGAAAATTCCTGACCTCGGCAGAAGGTGAAACCAAAGAAACGCAGAGACGAAACTAAAGGTTACCACGGAAAAGTCATTGCAAGTGTTTGTAAGGAAAAAGAATCATTGAACTGTATCACTCGCATACAGAGAATGTCTGTGCAGAGGATTATGGGAGTCAACGCTTTACCTTCCCACTGCGACCCAGAGTAGGCAGGTGAGTAGGACAACAGGGTCACATGGCCTTCGCTCAACTCATACTTACCTGGCAGGGGAGATACCATGATCACGAAGGTGGTTCACCCAGGGTGAGGCCCAGCCATTGCACTGCGGCTGTGCTGACTCCTGCGAATTCCCCAAATGTGGGAATCTCGACTGCATAATTTCTGGTAGTGGGGGACTGCGTTCGCGCTCTCCCCTGATTTTTGAGGTACGTAACGAGAGAGAACTTCTTTTCTGTGGCGTTTCTTAGCAAAACGCAAGAAGGTCACGTCTGACAAAGACAAACAAGAGAGCGAAAGACGTATGAGCAGTCTGTTGCTTCTGCTAAGTTTTTTTGCACGTGGTTCTCAGGGTGAATTTAATCGGAGCATTTTCTCTCTGTGGTGTTTTTTAGCAAAACGCAAGAAGGTCACGTCTGACAAAGACAAACAAGAGAGCGAAAGACGTGAGCAGTCTGTTGCTTCTGCTAAGTTTTTTTGCACGTGGTTCTCAGGGTGAATTTAATCTGAGCATGCCTGTGGTAGGCTGAGCACCATGACTGATGAAACTGCATGTATCTCCAGGTGCCTTTCTTACTGAACGCAGTATGTTTGTTGGATGAGCAGGTGATGAGAGGAAAATGTAAGCATGCTGTGGCTCGCAGGTTCTTATTAAAGGGTAAAGAGTCTCGTTCCTCTTTGCTTCAAAAAAGCATTTGCTGTATTCAGAGCAGACTGCTGGTAGGGTAGGCTGAGCTGTGAGAGCAGTCTTACCTGAGCCAGAGCCATATAATCCAGTTGAAAGTCTAAAGTCTTAGTCCCTTGCAACTTTTCTTCTATCCTCAGCCCAGATTAGAGCTCTTGCTCCTTCTCATATTAAGCATGACAGAGCAATGGGTACTCAGCTGGTCTCTTCTGTGGAACATTTCATCATGCAATTCAGACGTCAAGCCGCCAGATACGGTCGGCGAGACGGCCGTACATCTGTCGAGGCTGTGAGAACGCAGAGAAAACAGTGCGGGAGAGTGCATTTTCCCAAATGTGTCTTTAGAAAATTTCTGACCTCGGCAGAAAGTGAAACCAAAGAAAAGCAGAGACGAAACTAAAGGTTACCATGGAAAAGTCATTGCAAGTGTTTGGAAGGAAAAAGAATCATTGAACTGTATCACTCGCATACAGAGAATGTCTGCGCAGAGGATTATGGGAGTCAACGCTTTACCTTCCCACTGCGACCCAGAGTAGGCAGGTGAGTAGGACAACAGGGTCACATGGCCTTCGCTCAACTCATACTTACCTGGCAGGGGAGATACCATGATCACGAAGGTGGTTCACCCAGGGTGAGGCCCAGCCATTGCACTGCGGCTGTGCTGACTCCTGCGAATTCCCCAAATGTGGGAATCTCGACTGCATAATTTCTGGCAGTGGGGGACTGCGTTCGCGCTCTCCCCTGATTTTTGAGGTACGTAACGAGAGAGAACTTCTTTTCTGTGGCGTTTCTTAGCAAAACGCAAGAAGGTCATGTCTGACAAAGACAAACAAGAGAGCGAAAGACGTATGAGCAGTCTGTTGCTTCTGCTAAGTTTTTTTGCATGTGGTTCTCAGGGTGAATTTAATCGGAGCATGCCTGTGGTAGGCTGAGCACCATGACTGATGAAACTGCATGTATCTCCAGGTGCCTTTCTTACTGAACGCAGTATGTTTGTTGGATGAGCAGGTGATGAGAGGAAAATGTAAGCATGTTGTGGCTCGCAGGTTCTTATTAAAGGGTAAAGAGTCTCGTTCCTCTTTGCTTCAAAAAAGCATTTGCTGTATTCAGAGCAGACTGCTGGTAGGGTAGGCTGAGCTGTGAGAGCAGTCTTACCTGAGCCAGAGCCATATAATCCAGTTGAAAGTCTAAAGTCTTAGTCTCTTGCAACTTTTCTTCTATCCTCAGGCTCAGCCCAGATTAGAGCTCTTGCTCCTTCTCATATTAAGCATGACAGAGCAATGGGTACTCAGCTGGTCTCTTCTGTGGAACATTTCATCATGCATTTCAGACGTCAAGCCGCCAGATACGGTCGGCGAGACGGCCGTACATCTGTCGAGGCTGTGAGAACGCAGAGAAAACAGTGCGGGAGAGTGCATTTTCCCAAATGTGTCTTTAGAAAATTCCTGACTTCGGCAGAAAGTGAAACCAAAGAAACGCAGAGACGAAACTAAAGGTTACCACGGAAAAGTCATTGCAAGTGTTTGTAAGGAAAAAGAATCATTGAACTGTATCACTCGCATACAGAGAATGAATGCGCAGAGGATTATGGGAGTCAACGCTTTACCTTCCCACTGCGACCCAGAGTAGGCAGGTGAGTAGGACAACAGGGTCACATGGCCTTCGCTCAACTCATACTTACCTGGCAGGGGAGATACCATGATCACGAAGGTGGTTCACCCAGGGTGAGGCCCAGCCATTGCACTGCGGCTGTGCTGACTCCTGCGAATTCCCCAAATGTGGGAATCTCGACTGCATAATTTCTGGTAGTGGGGGACTGCGTTCGCGCTCTCCCCTGATTTTTGAGGTACGTAACGAGAGAGAACTTCTTTTCTGTGGCGTTTCTTAGCAAAACGCAAGAAGGTCACGTCTGACAAAGACAAACAAGAGAGCGAAAGACGTATGAGCAGTCTGTTGCTTCTGCTAAGTTTTTTTGCACGTGGTTCTCAGGGTGATTTTAATCTGAGCATTTTCTCTCTGTGGCGTTTTTTAGCAAAACGCAAGAAGGTCACGTCTGACAAAGACAAACAAGAGAGCGAAAGACGTGAGCAGTCTGTTGCTTCTGCTAAGTTTTTTTGCACGTGGTTCTCAGGGTGAATTTAATCTGAGCATGCCTGTGGTAGGCTGAGCACCATGACTGATGAAACTGCATGTATCTCCAGGTGCCTTTCTTACTGAACGCAGTATGTTTGTTGGATGAGCAGGTGATGAGAGGAAAATGTAAGCATGCTGTGGCTCGCAGGTTCTTATTAAAGGGTAAAGAGTCTCGTTCCTCTTTGCTTCAAAAAAGCATTTGCTGTATTCAGAGCAGACTGCTGGTAGGGTAGGCTGAGCTGTGAGAGCAGTCTTACCTGAGCCAGAGCCATATAATCCAGTTGAAAGTCTAAAGTCTTAGTCCCTTGCAACTTTTCTTCTATCCTCAGCCCAGATTAGAGCTCTTGCTCCTTCTCATATTAAGCATGACAGAGCAATGGGTACTCAGCTGGTCTCTTCTGTGGAACATTTCATCATGCAATTCAGACGTCAAGCCGCCAGATACGGTCGGCGAGACGGCCGTACATCTGTCGAGGCTGTGAGAACGCAGAGAAAACAGTGCGGGAGAGTGCATTTTCCCAAATGTGTCTTTAGAAAATTCCTGACCTCGGCAGAAAGTGAAACCAAAGAAACGCAGAGACGAAACTAAAGGTTACCATGGAAAAGTCATTGCAAGTGTTTGGAAGGAAAAAGAATCATTGAACTGTATCACTCGCATACAGAGAATGTCTGCGCAGAGGATTATGGGAGTCGATGCTTTACCTTCCCACTGCGACCCAGAGTAGGCAGGTGAGTAGGACAACAGGGTCACATGGCCTTCGCTCAACTCATACTTACCTGGCAGGGGAGATACCATGATCACGAAGGTGGTTCACCCAGGGTGAGGCCCAGCCATTGCACTGCGGCTGTGCTGACTCCTGCGAATTCCCCAAATGTGGGAATCTCGACTGCATAATTTCTGGTAGGGGGGGGATTGCGTTCGCGCTCTCCCCTGATTTTTGAGGTACATAACGAGAGAGAACTTCTTTTCTGTGGCGTTTCTTAGCAAAACGCAAGAAGGTCACGTCTGACAAAGACAAACAAGAGAGCGAAAGACGTATGAGCAGTCTGTTGCTTCTGCTAAGTTTTTTTGCACGTGGTTCTCAGGGTGAATTTAATCTGAGCATGCCTGTGGTAGGCTGAGTACCATGACTGATGAAACTGCATGTATCTCCAGGTGCCTTTCTTACTGAACGCAGTATGTTTGTTGGATGAGCAGGTGATGAGAGGAAAATGTAAGCATGCTGTGGCTCGCAGGTTCTTATTAAAGGGTAAAGAGTCTCGTTCCTCTTTGCTTCAAAAAAGCATTTGCTGTATTCAGAGCAGACTGCTGGTAGGGTAGGCTGAGCTGTGAGAGCAGTCTTACCTGAGCCAGAGCCATATAATCCAGTTGAAAGTCTAAAGTCTTAGTCTCTTGCAACTTTTCTTCTATCCTCAGGCTCAGCCCAGATTAGAGCTCTTGCTCCTTCTCATATTAAGCATGACAGAGCAATGGGTACTCAGCTGGTCTCTTCTGTGGAACATTTCATCATGCATTTCAGACGTCAAGCCGCCAGATACGGTCGGCGAGACGGCCGTACATCTGTCGAGGCTGTGAGAACGCAGAGAAAACAGTGCGGGAGAGTGCATTTTCCCAAATGTGTCTTTAGAAAATTCCTGACCTCGGCAGAAAGTGAAACCAAAGAAAAGCAGAGACGAAACTAAAGGTTACCATGGAAAAGTCATTGCAAGTGTTTGGAAGGAAAAAGAATCATTGAACTGTATCACTCGCATACAGAGAATGTCTGCGCAGAGGATTATGGGAGTCGATGCTTTACCTTCCCACTGCGACCCAGAGTAGGCAGGTGAGTAGGACAACAGGGTCACATGGCCTTCGCTCAACTCATACTTACCTGGCAGGGGAGATACCATGATCACGAAGGTGGTTCACCCAGGGTGAGGCCCAGCCATTGCACTGCGGCTGTGCTGACTCCTGCGAATTCCCCAAATGTGGGAATCTCGACTGCATAATTTTTGGTAGTTGGGGACTGCGTTCGCGCTCTCCCCTGATTTTTGAGGTACGTAACGAGAGAGAACTTCTTTTCTGTGGCGTTTCTTAGCAAAACGCAAGAAGGTCACGTCTGACAAAGACAAACAAGAGAGCGAAAGACGTATGAGCAGTCTGTTGCTTCTGCTAAGTTTTTTTGCACGTGGTTCTCAGGGTGAATTTAATCGGAGCATTTTCTCTCTGTGGCGTTTTTTAGCAAAACGCAAGAAGGTCACGTCTGACAAAGACAAACAAGAGAGCGAAAGACGTGAGCAGTCTGTTGCTTCTGCTAAGTTTTTTTGCACGTGGTTCTCAGGGTGAATTTAATCTGAGCATGCCTGTGGTAGGCTGAGCACCATGACTGATGAAACTGCATGTATCTCCAGGTGCCTTTCTTACTGAACGCAGTATGTTTGTTGGATGAGCAGGTGATGAGAGGAAAATGTAAGCATGCTGTGGCTCGCAGGTTCTTATTAAAGGGTAAAGAGTCTCGTTCCTCTTTGCTTCAAAAAAGCATTTGCTGTATTCAGAGCAGACTGCTGGTAGGGTAGGCTGAGCTGTGAGAGCAGTCTTACCTGAGCCAGAGCCATATAATCCAGTTGAAAGTCTAAAGTCTTAGTCCCTTGCAACTTTTCTTCTATCCTCAGCCCAGATTAGAGCTCTTGCTCCTTCTCATATTAAGCATGACAGAGCAATGGGTACTCAGCTGGTCTCTTCTGTGGAACATTTCATCATGCAATTCAGACGTCAAGCCGCCAGATACGGTCGGCGAGACGGCCGTACATCTGTCGAGGCTGTGAGAACGCAGAGAAAACAGTGCGGGAGAGTGCATTTTCCCAAATGTGTCTTTAGAAAATTCCTGACTTCGGCAGAAAGTGAAACCAAAGAAACGCAGAGACGAAACTAAAGGTTACCACGGAAAAGTCATTGCAAGTGTTTGTAAGGAAAAAGAATCATTGAACTGTATCACTCGCATACAGAGAATGAATGCGCAGAGGATTATGGGAGTCAACGCTTTACCTTCCCACTGCGACCCAGAGTAGGCAGGTGAGTAGGACAACAGGGTCACATGGCCTTCGCTCAACTCATACTTACCTGGCAGGGGAGATACCATGATCACGAAGGTGGTTCACCCAGGGTGAGGCCCAGCCATTGCACTGCGGCTGTGCTGACTCCTGCGAATTCCCCAAATGTGGGAATCTCGACTGCATAATTTCTGGTAGTGGGGGACTGCGTTCGCGCTCTCCCCTGATTTTTGAGGTACGTAACGAGAGAGAACTTCTTTTCTGTGGCGTTTCTTAGCAAAACGCAAGAAGGTCACGTCTGACAAAGACAAACAAGAGAGCGAAAGACGTATGAGCAGTCTGTTGCTTCTGCTAAGTTTTTTTGCACGTGGTTCTCAGGGTGAATTTAATCGGAGCATGCTTGTGGTAGGCTGAGCACCATGACTGATGAAACTGCATGTATCTCCAGGTGCCTTTCTTACTGAACGCAGTATGTTTGTTGGATGAGCAGGTGATGAGAGGAAAATGTAAGCATGCTGTGGCTCGCAGGTTCTTATTAAAGGGTAAAGAGTCTCGTTCCTCTTTGCTTCAAAAAAGCATTTGCTGTATTCAGAGCAGACTGCTGGTAGGGTAGGCTGAGCTGTGAGAGCAGTCTTACCTGAGCCAGAGCCATATAATCCAGTTGAAAGTCTAAAGTCTTAGTCCCTTGCAACTTTTCTTCTATCCTCAGCCCAGATTAGAGCTCTTGCTCCTTCTCATATTAAGCATGACAGAGCAATGGGTACTCAGCTGGTCTCTTCTGTGGAACATTTCATCATGCAATTCAGACGTCAAGCCGCCAGATACGGTCGGCGAGACGGCCGTACATCTGTCGAGGCTGTGAGAACGCAGAGAAAACAGTGCGGGAGAGTGCATTTTCCCAAATGTGTCTTTAGAAAATTCCTGACTTCGGCAGAAAGTGAAACCAAAGAAACGCAGAGACGAAACTAAAGGTTACCACGGAAAAGTCATTGCAAGTGTTTGTAAGGAAAAAGAATCATTGAACTGTATCACTCGCATACAGAGAATGAATGCGCAGAGGATTATGGGAGTAAACGCTTTACCTTCCCACTGCGACCCAGAGTAGGCAGGTGAGTAGGACAACAGGGTCACATGGCCTTCGCTCAACTCATACTTACCTGGCAGGGGGAGATACCATGATCACGAAGGTGGTTCACCCAGGGTGAGGCCCAGCCATTGCACTGCGGCTGTGCTGACTCCTGCGAATTCCCCAAATGTGGGAATCTCGACTGCATAATTTCTGGTAGTGGGGGACTGCGTTCGCGCTCTCCCCTGATTTTTGAGGTACGTAACGAGAGAGAACTTCTTTTCTGTGGCGTTTCTTAGCAAAACGCAAGAAGGTCACGTCTGACAAAGACAAACAAGAGAGCGAAAGACGTATGAGCAGTCTGTTGCTTCTGCTAAGTTTTTTTGCACGTGGTTCTCAGGGTGATTTTAATCTGAGCATTTTCTCTCTGTGGCGTTTTTTAGCAAAACGCAAGAAGGTCACGTCTGACAAAGACAAACAAGAGAGCGAAAGACGTGAGCAGTCTGTTGCTTCTGCTAAGTTTTTTTGCACGTGGTTCTCAGGGTGAATTTAATCTGAGCATGCCTGTGGTAGGCTGAGCACCATGACTGATGAAACTGCATGTATCTCCAGGTGCCTTTCTTACTGAACGCAGTATGTTTGTTGGATGAGCAGGTGATGAGAGGAAAATGTAAGCATGCTGTGGCTCGCAGGTTCTTATTAAAGGGTAAAGAGTCTCGTTCCTCTTTGCTTCAAAAAAGCATTTGCTGTATTCAGAGCAGACTGCTGGTAGGGTAGGCTGAGCTGTGAGAGCAGTCTTACCTGAGCCAGAGCCATATAATCCAGTTGAAAGTCTAAAGTCTTAGTCCCTTGCAACTTTTCTTCTATCCTCAGCCCAGATTAGAGCTCTTGCTCCTTCTCATATTAAGCATGACAGAGCAATGGGTACTCAGCTGGTCTCTTCTGTGGAACATTTCATCATGCATTTCAGACGTCAAGCCGCCAGATACGGTCGGCGAGACGGCCGTACATCTGTCGAGGCTGTGAGAACGCAGAGAAAACAGTGCGGGAGAGTGCATTTTCCCAAATGTGTCTTTAGAAAATTCCTGACCTCGGCAGAAGGTGAAACCAAAGAAACGCAGAGACGAAACTAAAGGTTACCACGGAAAAGTCATTGCAAGTGTTTGTAAGGAAAAAGAATCATTGAACTGTATCACTCGCATACAGAGAATGTCTGTGCAGAGGATTATGGGAGTCAACGCTTTACCTTCCCACTGCGACCCAGAGTAGGCAGGTGAGTAGGACAACAGGGTCACATGGCCTTCGCTCAACTCATACTTACCTGGCAGGGGAGATACCATGATCACGAAGGTGGTTCACCCAGGGTGAGGCCCAGCCATTGCACTGCGGCTGTGCTGACTCCTGCGAATTCCCCAAATGTGGGAATCTCGACTGCATAATTTCTGGTAGTGGGGGACTGCGTTCGCGCTCTCCCCTGATTTTTGAGGTACGTAACGAGAGAGAACTTCTTTTCTGTGGCGTTTCTTAGCAAAATGCAAGAAGGTCACGTCTGACAAAGACAAACAAGAGAGCGAAAGACGTATGAGCAGTCTGTTGCTTCTGCTAAGTTTTTTTGCACGTGGTTCTCAGGGTGAATTTAATCGGAGCATGCCTGTGGTAGGCTGAGCACCATGACTGATGAAACTGCATGTATCTCCAGGTGCCTTTCTTACTGAACGCAGTATGTTTGTTGGATGAGCAGGTGATGAGAGGAAAATGTAAGCATGCTGTGGCTCGCAGGTTCTTATTAAAGGGTAAAGAGTCTCGTTCCTCTTTGCTTCAAAAAAGCATTTGCTGTATTCAGAGCAGACTGCTGGTAGGGTAGGCTGAGCTGTGAGAGCAGTCTTACCTGAGCCAGAGCCATATAATCCAGTTGAAAGTCTAAAGTCTTAGTCCCTTGCAACTTTTCTTCTATCCTCAGCCCAGATTAGAGCTCTTGCTCCTTCTCATATTAAGCATGACAGAGCAATGGGTACTCAGCTGGTCTCTTCTGTGGAACATTTCATCATGCATTTCAGACGTCAAGCCGCCAGATACGGTCGGCGAGACGGCCGTACATCTGTCGAGGCTGTGAGAACGCAGAGAAAACAGTGCGGGAGAGTGCATTTTCCCAAATGTGTCTTTAGAAAATTCCTGACTTCGGCAGAAAGTGAAACCAAAGAAACGCAGAGACGAAACTAAAGGTTACCACGGAAAAGTCATTGCAAGTGTTTGTAAGGAAAAAGAATCATTGAACTGTATCACTCGCATACAGAGAATGAATGCGCAGAGGATTATGGGAGTCAACGCTTTACCTTCCCACTGCGACCCAGAGTAGGCAGGTGAGTAGGACAACAGGGTCACATGGCCTTCGCTCAACTCATACTTACCTGGCAGGGGAGATACCATGATCACGAAGGTGGTTCACCCAGGGTGAGGCCCAGCCATTGCACTGCGGCTGTGCTGACTCCTGCGAATTCCCCAAATGTGGGAATCTCGACTGCATAATTTCTGGTAGTGGGGGACTGCGTTCGCGCTCTCCCCTGATTTTTGAGGTATGTAACGAGAGAGAACTTCTTTTCTGTGGCGTTTCTTAGCAAAACGCAAGAAGGTCACGTCTGACAAAGACAAACAAGAGAGCGAAAGACGTATGAGCAGTCTGTTGCTTCTGCTAAGTTTTTTTGCACGTGGTTCTCAGGGTGAATTTAATCGGAGCATGCCTGTGGTAGGCTGAGCACCATGACTGATGAAACTGCATGTATCTCCAGGTGCCTTTCTTACTGAACGCAGTATGTTTGTTGGATGAGCAGGTGATGAGAGGAAAATGTAAGCATGCTGTGGCTCGCAGGTTCTTATTAAAGGGTAAAGAGTCTCGTTCCTCTTTGCTTCAAAAAAGCATTTGCTGTATTCAGAGCAGACTGCTGGTAGGGTAGGCTGAGCTGTGAGAGCAGTCTTACCTGAGCCAGAGCCATATAATCCAGTTGAAAGTCTAAAGTCTTAGTCTCTTGCAACTTTTCTTCTATCCTCAGGCTCAGCCCAGATTAGAGCTCTTGCTCCTTCTCATATTAAGCATGACAGAGCAATGGGTACTCAGCTGGTCTCTTCTGTGGAACATTTCATCATGCATTTCAGACGTCAAGCCGCCAGATACGGTCGGCGAGACGGCCGTACATCTGTCGAGGCTGTGAGAACGCAGAGAAAACAGTGCGGGAGAGTGCATTTTCCCAAATGTGTCTTTAGAAAATTCCTGACCTCGGCAGAAGGTGAAACCAAAGAAACGCAGAGACGAAACTAAAGGTTACCACGGAAAAGTCATTGCAGGTGTTTGGAAGGAAAAAGAATCATTGAACTGTATCACTCGCATACAGAGAATGTCTGCGCAGAGGATTATGGGAGTCAATGCTTTACCTTCCCACTGCGACCCAGAGTAGGCAGGTGAGTAGGACAACAGGGTCACATGGCCTTCGCTCAACTCATACTTACCTGGCAGGGGAGATACCATGATCACGAAGGTGGTTCACCCAGGGTGAGGCCCAGCCATTGCACTGCGGCTGTGCTGACTCCTGCGAATTCCCCAAATGTGGGAATCTCGACTGCATAATTTCTGGTAGTGGGGGACTGCGTTCGCGCTCTCCCCTGATTTTTGAGGTACGTAACGAGAGAGAACTTCTTTTCTGTGGCGTTTCTTAGCAAAACGCAAGAAGGTCACGTCTGACAAAGACAAACAAGAGAGCGAAAGGCGTATGAGCAGTCTGTTGCTTCTGCTAAGTTTTTTTGCACGTGGTTCTCAGGGTGAATTTAATCTGAGCATGCCTGTGGTAGGCTGAGCACCATGACTGATGAAACTGCATGTATTTCCAGGTGCCTTTCTTACTGAACGCAGTATGTTTGTTGGATGAGCAGGTGATGAGAGGAAAATGTAAGCATGCTGTGGCTCGCAGGTTCTTATTAAAGGGTAAAGAGTCTCGTTCCTCTTTGCTTCAAAAAAGCATTTGCTGTATTCAGAGCAGACTGCTGGTAGGGTAGGCTGAGCTGTGAGAGCAGTCTTACCTGAGCCAGAGCCATATAATCCAGTTGAAAGTCTAAAGTCTTAGTCTCTTGCAACTTTTCTTCTATCCTCAGGCTCAGCCCAGATTAGAGCTCTTGCTCCTTCTCATATTAAGCATGACAGAGCAATGGGTACTCAGCTGGTCTCTTCTGTGGAACATTTCATCATGCATTTCAGACGTCAAGCCGCCAGATACGGTCGGCGAGACGGCCGTACATCTGTCGAGGCTGTGAGAACGCAGAGAAAACAGTGCGGGAGAGTGCATTTTCCCAAATGTGTCTTTAGAAAATTCCTGACCTCGGCAGAAGGTGAAACCAAAGAAACGCAGAGACGAAACTAAAGGTTACCACGGAAAAGTCATTGCAGGTGTTTGGAAAGAAAAAGAATCATTGAACTGTATCACTCGCATACAGAGAATGTCTGCGCAGAGGATTATGGGAGTCAACGCTTTACCTTCCCACTGCGACCCAGAGTAGGCAGGTGAGTAGGACAACAGGGTCACATGGCCTTCACTCAACTCATACTTACCTAGCAGAGGAGATACCATGATCACGAAGGTGGTTCACCCAGGGTGAGGCCCAGCCATTGCACTGCGGCTGTGCTGACTCCTGCGAATTCCCCAAATGTGGGAATCTCGACTGCATAATTTCTGGTAGTGGAGGACTGCGTTCGCGCTCTCCCCTGATTTTTGAGGTACGTAACGAGAGAGAACTTCTTTTCTGTGGCGTTTCTTAGCAAAACGCAAGAAGGTCTCGTCTGACAAAGACAAACAAGAGAGCGAAAGACGTATGAGCAGTCTGTTGCTTCTGCTAAGTTTTTTTGCACGTGGTTCTCAGAGTGAATTTACAGTAATCGGAGCATGCCTGTGGTAGGCTGAGCACCATGACTGATGAAACTGCATGTATCTCCAGGTGCCTTTCTTACTGAATGCAGTATGTTTGTTGGATGAGCAGGTGATGAGAGGAAAATGTAAGCATGCTGTGGCTCGCAGGTTCTTATTAAAGGGTAAAGAGTCTCGTTCCTCTTTGCTTCAAAAAAGCATTTGCTGTATTCAGAGCAGACTGCTGGTAGGGTAGGCTGCTGTGAGAGCAGTCTTACCTGAGCCAGAGCCATATAATCCAGTTGAAAGTCTAAAGTCTTAGTCTCTTGCAACTTTTCTTCTATCCTCAGGCTCAGCCCAGATTAGAGCTCTTGCTCCTTCTCATATTAAGCATGACAGAGCAATGGGTACTCAGCTGGTCTCTTCTGTGGAACATTTCATCATGCATTTCAGACGTCAAGCCGCCAGATACGGTCGGCGAGACGGCCGTACATCTGTCGAGGCTGTGAGAACGCAGAGAAAACAGTGCGGGAGAGTGCATTTTCCCAAATGTGTCTTTAGAAAATTCCTGACCTCGGCAGAAGGTGAAACCAAAGAAACGCAGAGACGAAACTAAAGGTTACCACGGAAAAGTCATTGCAGGTGTTTGGAAGGAAAAAGAATCATTGAACTGTATCACTCGCATACAGAGAATGTCTGCGCAGAGGATTATGGGAGTCAACGCTTTACCTTCCCACTGCGACCCAGAGTAGGCAGGTGAGTAGGACAACAGGGTCACATGGCCTTCGCTCAACTCATACTTACCTGGCAGGGGAGATACCATGATCACGAAGGTGGTTCACCCAGGGTGAGGCCCAGCCATTGCACTGCGGCTGTGCTGACTCCTGCGAATTCCCCAAATGTGGGAATCTCGACTGCATAATTTCTGGTAGTGGGGGACTGCGTTCGTGCTCTCCCCTGATTTTTGAGGTACGTAACGAGAGAGAACTTCTTTTCTGTGGCGTTTCTTAGCAAAACGCAAGAAGGTCACGTCTGACAAAGACAAACAAGAGAGCGAAAGACGTATGAGCAGTCTGTTGCTTCTGCTAAGTTTTTTTGCACGTGGTTCTCAGGGTGAATTTAATCGGAGCATGCCTGTGGTAGGCTGAGCACCATGACTGATGAAACTGCATGTATTTCCAGGTGCCTTTCTTACTGAACGCAGTATGTTTGTTGGATGAGCAGGTGATGAGAGGAAAATGTAAGCATGCTGTGGCTCGCAGGTTCTTATTAAAGGGTAAAGAGTCTCGTTCCTCTTTGCTTCAAAAAAGCATTTGCTGTATTCAGAGCAGACTGCTGGTAGGGTAGGCTGAGCTGTGAGAGCAGTCTTACCTGAGCCAGAGCCATATAATCCAGTTGAAAGTCTAAAGTCTTAGTCTCTTGCAACTTTTCTTCTATCCTCAGGCTCAGCCCAGATTAGAGCTCTTGCTCCTTCTCATATTAAGCATGACAGAGCAATGGGTACTCAGCTGGTCTCTTCTGTGGAACATTTCATCATGCATTTCAGACGTCAAGCCGCCAGATACGGTCGACGAGACGGCCGTACATCTGTCGAGGCTGTGAGAACGCAGAGAAAACAGTGCGGGAGAGTGCATTTTCCCAAATGTGTCTTTAGAAAATTCCTGACCTCGGCAGAAAGTGAAACCAAAGAAACGCAGAGACGAAACTAAAGGTTACCACGGAAAAGTCATTGCAAGTGTTTGGAAGGAAAAAGAATCATTGAACTGTATCACTCGCATACAGAGAATGTCTGCGCAGAGGATTATGGGAGTCAACGCTTTACCTTCCCACTGCGACCCAGAGTAGGCAGGTGAGTAGGACAACAGGGTCACACGGCCTTCGCTCAACTCATACTTACCTGGCAGGGGAGATACCATGATCACGAAGGTGGTTCACCCAGGGTGAGGCCCAGCCATTGCACTGCGGCTGTGCTGACTCCTGCGAATTTCCCAAATGTGGGAATCTCGACTGCATAATTTCTGGTAGTGGGGGACTGCGTTCGCGCTCTCCCCTGATTTTTGAGGTACGTAACGAGTGAGAACTTCTTTTCTGTGGCGTTTCTTAGCAAAACGCAAGAATGTCACGTCTGACAAAGACAAACAAGAGAGCGAAAGACGTATGAGCAGTCTGTTGCTTCTGATAAGTTTTTTTGCACGTGGTTTTCAGGGTGAATTTAATCTGAGCATGCCTGTGGTAGGCTGAGCACCATGACTGATGAAACTGCATGTATCTCCAGGTGCCTTTCTTACTGAACGCAGTATGTTTGTTGGATGAGCAGGTGATGAGAGGAAAATGTAAGCATGCTGTGGCTCGCAGATTCTTATTAAAGGGTAAAGAGTCTCGTTCCTCTTTGCTTCAAAAAAGCATTTGCTGTATTCAGAGCAGACTGCTGGTAGGGTAGGCTGAGCTGTGAGAGCAGTCTTACCTGAGCCAGAGCCATATAATCCAGTTGAAAGTCTAAAGTCTTAGTCTCTTGCAACTTTTCTTCTATCCTCAGGCTCAGCCCAGATTAGAGCTCTTGCTCCTTCTCATATTAAGCATGACAGAGCAATGGGTACTCAGCTGGTCTCTTCTGTGGAACATTTCATCATGCATTTCAGACGTCAAGCCGCCAGATACGGTCGGCGAGACGGCCGTACATCTGTCGAGGCTGTGAGAACGCAGAGAAAACAGTGCGGGAGAGTGCATTTTCCCAAATGTGTCTTTAGAAAATTCCTGACCTCGGCAGAAGGTGAAACCAAAGAAACGCAGAGAGGAAACTAAAGGTTACCACGGAAAAGTCATTGCAAGTGTTTGGAAGGAAAAAGAATCATTGAACTGTATCACTCGCATACAGAGAATGTCTGCGCAGAGGATTATGGGAGTCAACGCTCCACCTTCCCACTGCGACCCAGAGTAGGCAGGTGAGTAGGACAACAGGGTCACATGGCCTTCGCTCAACTCATACTTACTTGGCAGGGAGATACCATGATCACGAAGGTGGTTCACCTAGGGTGAGGCCCAGCCATTGCACTGCGGCTGTGCTGACTCCTGTGAATTCCCCAAATGTGGGAATCTCGACTGCATAATTTCTGGTAGTGGGGGACTGCGTTCGCGCTCTCCCCTGATTTTTGAGGTACGTAACGAGAGAGAACTTCTTTTCTGTGGCGTTTCTTAGCAAAACGCAAGAAGGTCACGTCTGACAAAGACAAACAAGAGAGCGAAAGACGTATGAGCAGTCTGTTGCTTCTGCTAAGTTTTTTTGCACGTGGTTCTCAGGGTGAATTTAATCTGAGCATTTTCTCTCTGTGGCGTTTTTTAGCAAAACGCAAGAAGGTCACGTCTGACAAAGACAAACAAGAGAGCGAAAGACGTGAGCAGTCTGTTGCTTCTGCTAAGTTTTTTTGCACGTGGTTCTCAGGGTGAATTTAATCTGAGCATGCCTGTGGTAGGCTGAGCACCATGACTGATGAAACTGCATGTATCTCCAGGTGCCTTTCTTACTGAACGCAGTATGTTTGTTGGATGAGCAGGTGATGAGAGGAAAATGTAAGCATGCTGTGGCTCGCAGGTTCTTATTAAAGGGTAAAGAGTCTCGTTCCTCTTTGCTTCAAAAAAGCATTTGCTGTATTCAGAGCAGACTGCTGGTAGGGTAGGCTGAGCTGTGAGAGCAGTCTTACCTGAGCCAGAGCCATATAATCCAGTTGAAAGTCTAAAGTCTTAGTCTCTTGCAACTTTTCTTCTATCCTCAGGCTCAGCCCAGATTAGAGCTCTTGCTCCTTCTCATATTAAGCATGACAGAGCAATGGGTACTCAGCTGGTCTCTTCTGTGGAACATTTCATCATGCATTTCAGACGTCAAGCCGCCAGATACGGTCGGCGAGACGGCCGTACATCTGTCGAGGCTGTGAGAACGCAGAGAAAACAGTGCGGGAGAGTGCATTTTCCCAAATGTGTCTTTAGAAAATTCCTGACCTCGGCAGAAAGTGAAACCAAAGAAACGCAGAGACGAAACTAAAGGTTACCACGGAAAAGTCATTGCAAGTGTTTGGAAGGAAAAAGAATCATTGAACTGTATCACTCGCATACAGAGAATGTCTGCGCAGAGGATTATGGGAGTCAACGCTTTACCTTCCCACTGCGACCCAGAGTAGGCAGGTGAGTAGGACAACAGGGTCACATGACCTTCGCTCAACTCATACTTACCTGGCAGGGGAGATACCATGATCACGAAGGTGGTTCACCCAGGGTGAGGCCCAGCCATTGCACTGCGGCTGTGCTGACTCCTGCGAATTCCCCAAATGTGGGAATCTCGACTGCATAATTTCTAGTAGTGGGGGACTGCGTTCGCGCTCTCCCCTGATTTTTGAGGTACGTAACGAAAGAGAACTTCTTTTCTGTGGCGTTTCTTAGCAACACGCAAGAAGGTCACGTCTGACAAAGACAAACAAGAGAGCGAAAGACGTATGAGCAGTCTGTTGCTTCTGCTAAGTTTTTTTGCACGTGGTTCTCAGGGTGAATTTAATCTGAGCATTTTCTCTCTGTGGCGTTTTTTAGCAAAACGCAAGAAGGTCACGTCTGACAAAGACAAACAAGAGAGCGAAAGACGTGAGCAGTCTGTTGCTTCTGCTAAGTTTTTTTGCACGTGGTTCTCAGGGTGAATTTAATCTGAGCATGCCTGTGGTAGGCTGAGCACCATGACTGATGAAACTGCATGTATCTCCAGGTGCCTTTCTTACTGAATGCAGTATGTTTGTTGGATGAGCAGGTGATGAGAGGAAAATGTAAGCATGCTGTGGCTCGCAGGTTCTTATTAAAGGGTAAAGAGTCTCGTTCCTCTTTGCTTCAAAAAAGCATTTGCTGTATTCAGAGCAGACTGCTGGTAGGGTAGGCTGAGCTGTGAGAGCAGTCTTACCTGAGCCAGAGCCATATAATCCAGTTGAAAGTCTAAAGTCTTAGTCTCTTGCAACTTTTCTTCTATCCTCAGGCTCAGCCCAGATTAGAGCTCTTGCTCCTTCTCATATTAAGCATGACAGAGCAATGGGTACTCAGCTGGTCTCTTCTGTGGAACATTTCATCATGCATTTCAGACGTCAAGCCGCCAGATACGGTCGGCGAGACGGCCGTACATCTGTCGAGGCTGTGAGAACGCAGAGAAAACAGTGCGGGAGAGTGCATTTTCCCAAATGTGTCTTTAGAAAATTCCTGACCTCGGCAGAAAGTGAAACCAAAGAAACGCAGAGACGAAACTAAAGGTTACCACGGAAAAGTCATTGCAAGTGTTTGGAAGGAAAAAGAATCATTGAACTGTATCACTCGCATACAGAGAATGTCTGCGCAGAGGATTATGGGAGTCAACGCTTTACCTTCCCACTGCGACCCAGAGTAGGCAGGTGAGTAGGACAACAGGGTCACATGACCTTCGCTCAACTCATACTTACCTGGCAGGGGAGATACCATGATCACGAAGGTGGTTCACCCAGGGTGAGGCCCAGCCATTGCACTGCGGCTGTGCTGACTCCTGCGAATTCCCCAAATGTGGGAATCTCGACTGCATAATTTCTGGTAGTGGGGGACTGCGTTCGCGCTCTCCCCTGATTTTTGAGGTACGTAACGAGAGAGAACTTCTTTTCTGTGGCGTTTCTTAGCAAAACGCAAGAAGGTCACGTCTGACAAAGACAAACAAGAGAGCGAAAGACGTATGAGCAGTCTGTTGCTTCTGCTAAGTTTTTTTGCACGTGGTTCTCAGGGTGAATTTAATCGGAGCATGCCTGTGGTAGGCTGAGCACCATGACTGATGAAACTGCATGTATTTCCAGGTGCCTTTCTTACTGAACGCAGTATGTTTGTTGGATGAGCAGGTGATGAGAGGAAAATGTAAGCATGCTGTGGCTCGCAGGTTCTTATTAAAGGGTAAAGAGTCTCGTTCCTCTTTGCTTCAAAAAAGCATTTGCTGTATTCAGAGCAGACTGCTGGTAGGGTAGGCTGAGCTGTGAGAGCAGTCTTACCTGAGCCAGAGCCATATAATCCAGTTGAAAGTCTAAAGTCTTAGTCTCTTGCAACTTTTCTTCTATCCTCAGGCTCAGCCCAGATTAGAGCTCTTGCTCCTTCTCATATTAAGCATGACAGAGCAATGGGTACTCAGCTGGTCTCTTCTGTGGAACATTTCATCATGCATTTCAGACGTCAAGCCACCAGATACGGTCGGCGAGACGGCCGTACATCTGTCGAGGCTGTGAGAACGCAGAGAAAACAGTGCGGGAGAGTGCATTTTCCCAAATGTGTCTTTAGAAAATTCCTGACCTCGGCAGAAGGTGAAACCAAAGAAACGCAGAGACGAAACTAAAGGTTACCACGGAAAAGTCATTGCAGGTGTTTGGAAGGAAAAAGAATCATTGAACTGTATCACTCGCATACAGAGAATGTCTGCGCAGAGGATTATGGGAGTCAACGCTTTACCTTCCCACTGCGACCCAGAGTAGGCAGGTGAGTAGGACAACAGGGTCACATGGCCTTCGCTCAACTCATACTTACCTGGCAGGGGAGATACCATGATCACGAAGGTGGTTCACCCAGGGTGAGGCCCAGCCATTGCACTGCGGCTGTGCTGACTCCTGCGAATTCCCCAAATGTGGGAATCTCGACTGCATAATTTCTGGTAGTGGGGGACTGCGTTCGTGCTCTCCCCTGATTTTTGAGGTACGTAACGAGTGAGAACTTCTTTTCTGTGGCGTTTCTTAGCAAAACGCAAGAAGGTCACGTCTGACAAAGACAAACAAGAGAGCGAAAGACGTGAGCAGTCTGTTGCTTCTGCTAAGTTTTTTTGCACGTGGTTCTCAGGGTGAATTTAATCGGAGCATGCTTGTGGTAGGCTGAGCACCATGACTGATGAAACTGCATGTATCTCCAGGTGCCTTTCTTACTGAACGCAGTATGTTTGTTGGATGAGCAGGTGATGAGAGGAAAATGTAAGCATGCTGTGGCTCGCAGGTTCTTATTAAAGGGTAAAGAGTCTCGTTCCTCTTTGCTTCAAAAAAGCATTTGCTGTATTCAGAGCAGACTGCTGGTAGGGTAGGCTGAGCTGTGAGAGCAGTCTTACCTGAGCCAGAGCCATATAATCCAGTTGAAAGTCTAAAGTCTTAGTCTCTTGCAACTTTTCTTCTATCCTCAGGCTCAGCCCAGATTAGAGCTCTTGCTCCTTCTCATATTAAGCATGACAGAGCAATGGGTACTCAGCTGGTCTCTTCTGTGGAACATTTCATCATGCATTTCAGACGTCAAGCCGCCAGATACGGTCGGTGAGACGGCCGTACATCTGTCGAGGCTGTGAGAACGCAGAGAAAACAGTGCGGGAGAGTGCATTTTCCCAAATGTGTCTTTAGAAAATTCCTGACCTCGGCAGAAGGTGAAACCAAAGAAACGCAGAGACGAAACTAAAGGTTACCACGGAAAAGTCATTGCAAGAGTTTGTAAGGAAAAAGAATCATTGAACTGTATCACTCGCATACAGAGAATGTCTGCGCAGAGGATTATGGGAGTCAACGCTTTACCTTCCCACTGCAACCCAGAGTAGGCAGGTGAGTAGGACAACAGGGTCACATGGCCTTCGCTCAACTCATACTTACCTGGCAGGGGAGATACCATGATCACGAAGGTGGTTCACCCAGGGTGAGGCCCAGCCATTGCACTGCGGCTGTGCTGACTCCTGCGAATTCCCCAAATGTGGGAATCTCGACTGCATAATTTCTGGTAGTGGGGGACTGCGTTCGCGCTCTCCCCGGATTTTTGAGGTACGTAACGAGAGAGAACTTCTTTTCTGTGGCGTTTCTTAGCAAAACGCAAGAAGGTCACGTCTGACAAAGACAAACAAGAGAGCAAAAGACGTATGAGCAGTCTGTTGCTTCTGCTAAGTTTTTTTGCATGTGGTTCTCAGGGTGAATTTAATCTGAGCATTTTCTCTCTGTGGCGTTTTTTAGCAAAACGCAAGAAGGTCACGTCTGACAAAGACAAACAAGAGAGCGAAAGACGTGAGCAGTCTATTGCTTCTGCTAATTTTTTTTGCACGTGGTTCTCAGGGTGAATTTAATCTGAGCATGCCTGTGGTAGGCTGAGCACCATGACTGATGAAACTGCATGTATCTCCAGGTGCCTTTCTTACTGAACGCAGTATGTTTGTTGGATGAGCAGGTGATGAGAGGAAAATGTAAGCATGCTGTGGCTCGCAGGTTCTTATTAAAGGGTAAAGAGTCTCGTTCCTCTTTGCTTCAAAAAAGCATTTGCTGTTGTTGGAGTCAAACTCCGCCGGGTCCGTTGATGAGAAGAGATTCACAGCACAGTCGAGGAGTAATTGCAAGTTACCAGTTTATTCTCTATCAGGTTGCAAGCTGGGAGCGACTATCTGACATACATTCAGCATGTACAACAAGATGCTCAATTTACAAGTCTCAGGTCTGTCCCCTTATAGGCCTTCTGGGGTGTCGCCCCCTCCCCTTCTCGGTAACTTTCCCTTCGCGTGACTACAACACTTCTTAACATTTGCTCTAGTTTAGCCAGTGAGTACATGTTCCTAATGGATTAGTAAGTACGTGTTTCCCTCTTTTGTTAAGCATAAACAAAAATAAGTATCCATTCTATGGTGGGTTCCTGTTTTCCTCGTGTCTCGGGCCAGGTCGTCCTGACCTGCTGGCGTACCGTCAGTTCCCAAATTCTCCAAACTGGGTGGGGTGAGATCACCCCGTCCTATCAAGCTAGTATTGTTTTCCCAAATCTGCTGTCTTCATTATGTTAGTCATATTTTTAGAATCAGAAAGAAAATTATAATATGATTAACCCCTCAATTTCCCCCTTTTGATCTCCGAAAGGAGATCACCCTGTTTTTTTTTTTTTTTTGATTATTTTACTCATTTATCATTTTTATTCCTGCTAAGAGATCCCCTTACAGGCGAGAAAAATCGGTCTCCACAAGAAGAGTACCCCCTTCGTCCTGCTTGGTAGGCAGGAGAGGCATCATCGGCACATGGGGGCTATCTCGCTTCTCTATCGCAGTGGTAATAAGGCGAACTGACAGTGCGCGTATACAAGGAATACAGCAACATCCACAAGTAACTATCATAGCAGTAAAAGTAGCAATGGATATTAACATCGAAGCCATCAAACCTTTCCATTTACCAAACACGGAGGTCAGCCAGTCATCCCAGAGGTCAGAAATCCCGGAGTGGTCATGCATCGTTTTGGAGAGGGTCCGGAGACCCTCAAGTGCCCTGGTCACGGAGCCGTCTGGTGCGGTGTTATTAGGGATATAAGTACAACAAACTTCCCCGAACATCGCGCACACCCCCCCCTTTTCGGCTAGTAACATGTCTAGTGCCATCCTGTTCTGCACGGCCATCAGAGAGGTCGGACCTAACTGTTCCGCCAGGCCCGCCACTGCGTCTCTAGTTAAATTTGAGAGGCGCAAAACATTATAATGAACATAGTTAATACGATCCACATTTTTGTTGGGGGTGATGGGGAATAAAGCCGCCACAATGGGAAGGTTCTCGAATCCCGCGGCTACCTGATCGGCTAATTTAAACTCATCTGGCACTCCCCTCGGTATTCCTATGGCGTCTATGTATGTTGGGGAATCCACCGTGGGGTCAAAATTGGAAGCCCCCCGTCTGCGTCTAGTAAAGACACACCTTTGCTGTGCTGCCGTAGGTGCGGCAGTGCCGAAGACCAAAGTATCGGGGCGTCCTCCTATCAGAACTAACGGCGCCCCTAGTCTCACCATGGCACACGTCCCTTGGCCGCTGAGAGGCATCCTAACAAATAACTTATCACGTCCACAGAACCAATAGAGACCCGAACGGGGCAAATGCCCGATAATGGTGTCACAGGAACCATTGTAGATGGTGACCATGACCAACCCCGTGAGCCTCTGCAAAAATCGTCTGACGAATGCCGGGAGGAAGAGCTGGTTTTCCTTCATTATTCTGCCACAGCCCCCCCTCTTTGCATCCCCCTTTTTCGAGCCACATAGTTTTCTCCTCTGGAGAGGCTTTGTCCTGCTCTTGCTTCACTTTCTCTAGGGTTAGTCTGTCACTCAGCCTAACTTCCTCCTCTACCGTGACCATCTGTTTGGTCACCTGGTATCCTGCTGCCCTCTTTGCTTCCTCATCTGCTACCTGATTTCCCTGTGCTACCATTGTTCCTGACCCTTCATGGCCCTTGCATTTTACTACTGCTACTTTTTTAGGAAGCATTAGGGCTTCTGCCAGCTCTTTCATCTCTGCTTCGTGTTTTATTGGCTTGTTTCCCGCAGTCAAAAATCCTGCTCTCAGCCATTGGCTAAGTTCCACATGCACTGCGCCTACCGCGTATTCTGAGTCTGAGTATATTGTGACTTCTTTTCCGTCTGCTAATTTTAGCGCCTCAATCACGGCTATCACTTCTGCCCTTTGAGCTGACTGGGTTCCTTCCAGCCTTTCTGCCTTCAAGGTCACGTAGTCTTGACCCTGTCTGGCCACGACTGCGTATCCTGCCTGCAATCCTCCTATGTCTGTTCTAAAACAACACCCATCTGTGAACCAGTCTTCCGTCCCCTCTATTTTTTCTGCTTCCAAATCCAGCCTCACCTTTTCTTCTTTCTGAACCCGGTACTCACACACATGTGGTTCTCCCCCGCTCATCCGGTCGGCCATGTTAATTCCTTCATGGGAAAAATTCAGATTAGGTGCTTCTAGTATTTTACTAAGTCTCTGCTGCCTGAGTGATGTCATGGTAAACGTTTGTGAGTTTACATAGGCCACCACGCTGTGCGAGGTCAAAATATACAGCGCGTGTCCCATTACTATATGTGCTGTTTTCTGAATAATTTTGGCCACTCCTGCTGCGTGCCTTGTGCATGCAGGGTGTCTTTTTTCTGCAGTGTCAAGTTTTACACTGACGTACATCAGCACTCTCCTTTCTCCCCCTTTTTTCTGAAACAGGATGGCGTTCACAACGTCACCCGTTTCAGAAACATCCAAATGGAACGGGAGCAAGTAATCTGGGAGGGCCAGGTCTGCCGCCTGGGCCAGTCTTTGCTTTAAGATTATAAAAGCCTCCTCTGACGCCTGGTCCCAATTGAGGGATGCACTGAGGCGACGTAGGCCATGCTCTCGGACCAGAGCCCTCAGGGGCTGTGTGAGCCCCGTGTAATCTGGAATGTAAGTGCGACTGTACCCTGTAAGACCTAAAAAGGACAACATATCTTTTACTGTAGTGGGTTTTGGGTGATGCAGGATAGCTGAACGATGAGCTGGGGAGAGACCTGTGCCTGCGCTGGACAACATTCGTCCTAAAAAAGACACCACCGTCCGCGCAACCTGCAATTTGTCTTTACTGACCTTAAACCCTTTTTCCGAGAGTCGGAGCAGCACTGACTGGGTGGCCTGTAGGGCCGCCTCTGATGTTGGGGCAGCAATCAGGAGATCATCAACGTATTGGACGAGGGTGACACCGTCCGGGAGAGGACATCCCTGCAAAGCCTGCTTTAAAACCTGATTAAAAATACCTGGAGAAAGAGCAAACCCTTGAGGGAGGCGGGTATACCGCAACTGACAGCCCCTGTAAGTAAAAGAGAATATATCCCTACACTCCTCTACCAGGGGCAAACAGAAAAAAGCATTTGCCAAGTCTATGCATGTGAACCATTTCTGTTGTGGAGTCAGATTAGTTAGGGCTACATATGGGTTCGGGACTGGAACAGTGGGGGTCAGCAGGAGGTTATTTATGGCACGCAAATCATGGGCCATTCGATACTTTCCTGTCCCGGCTTTTTCCACCGGGAAAATTGGGGTGTTCCACTGAGAAGTGGAAAGCTCCAACACCCCCGCCTGTAGGAGGCCATCTATTGTCTCAGCTATCCCTTCCTCTGCTGCCTGCTTGTGTGGATACTGTCTGAGCCAGAGGGGGCCCTCCCCTGGCTGAAGTTGGAACTGCACTGTACGTTGGGAGCACCCCCCGGCCCACATACGCCGGAGGAGGACCCCCACCACAGATCTGGGTATGTCCTGCAGGAGAGGGTGACTTATCTCTGTGGAGGTGATCTGTCCCTTGCCAAAATAGCGCCAACCTCGACCACTCTCTCCTTTCCCTCTCATATTTTTCTACCTCGGTCTTCAATTTCCCCTTTTTAATCCGAGCGGCAGTCGCCCTCTTACGCGCTGCTTCATCCCTCAGACTAGCCTGCTCTCTCTCTTTTTTCCACAATATTTCTCCTAGAGAGGACTTGTCCTCCAGTTGACTTCCAGCACTCCGAACCGCCTCACACATGCGGTGCCATGCATCCGTCACCTCCTTCTCCTTATCTTTTTCCCTACATGCCCCTATCACTGCGCCCTTCACCACCTGAATCTGCCGTAGTAGGGGCTTCCACGCTTTAGTTTGAGGAGGTGCCCATCCTCCATCATCTAACTCTCGATCAAACTCGTGATCCATTCTACTAGGGCCAAGTATGTTAAGGTTAGTTTTGTTATTATTATTAGTGTTAATATTTTTAGTATATTATCCCCTATTTTTTATCTCTCCTTTATTTATTTATAATTTAATTTACTTATTTATTGTTTTTTATATAATTTTTATAGGGTTTTTCTCCTAACAGTGCTTCTGCCTCTGGGTGTGGATTCACCCAACCACACTTATTACACCTTTTTATTATCCTGGAATGTCCTACCATTAAACACCACCAATACATGAAACAACAATTGCACACACACTGAGCCTTCATTCACACGTAGCCGCTGCCGTGTCTCCCCCTCTCACAGCGCCGCTCACATCCAAATCAGCACAACAGCACAAATAGCTTTAATTCATCCTTCTCATTCTCTCACATATTTTTTAGAGCTAGGACCTTTTCCCTCTTGCCTATCTTGAGTTCGGGGGGTCCCTAATTCCCCGGGTTTCACACCCAGCTTCCCTATCGCTCGTCAACAAGTAGGGGGGGTCGCCACACCTAGGACACGCGGGGGTCCCAGACCCTCCGCTCCTTAAGGTCCTATTCTCCGGCAGGGTTCCAAACCCTCCGTTCCTTATTCTCCGGCAGGGTTCCAAACCCTCCGTTCCTTATTCTCCGGCAGGGTTCCAAACCCTCCGTTCCTTATTCTCACACACTCTCTCGCTGCCTGCTTTCCCACAGCACAATGCATACACCACAGACGCAATACATAAACACCATAAAACTCTGGCACCCGCAGCCCCCTCCCCGTGCTAATTTACAGACGAGCCACTGGACACTTCAAACTGCTCAATTTGAAATTTCCAATATGCAGACTTCGGCTTAACCGGCTCTGCTCACCTCTCTCACTCGGGCCCACAGTTTTCGGTGTCCTAGTAGGCGACGTCACTTTAGCTGAATCCTGGAGAATCTCCTGCTCATCCCGGACGAGCCCCCAAATTGTTGGAGTCAAACTCCGCCGGGTCCGTTGATGAGAAGAGATTCACAGCACAGTCGAGGAGTAATTGCAAGTTACCAGTTTATTCTCTATCAGGTTGCAAGCTGGGAGCGACTATCTGACATACATTCAGCATGTACAACAAGATGCTCAATTTACAAGTCTCAGGTCTGTCCCCTTATAGGCCTTCTGGGGTGTCGCCCCCTCCCCTTCTCGGTAACTTTCCCTTCGCGTGACTACAACACTTCTTAACATTTGCTCTAGTTTAGCCAGTGAGTACATGTTCCTAATGGATTAGTAAGTACGTGTTTCCCTCTTTTGTTAAGCATAAACAAAAATAAGTATCCATTCTATGGTGGGTTCCTGTTTTCCTCGTGTCTCGGGCCAGGTCGTCCTGACCTGCTGGCGTACCGTCAGTTCCCAAATTCTCCAAACTGGGTGGGGTGAGATCACCCCGTCCTATCAAGCTAGTATTGTTTTCCCAAATCTGCTGTCTTCATTATGTTAGTCATATTTTTAGAATCAGAAAGAAAATTATAATATGATTAACCCCTCACTGTATTCAGAGCAGACTGCTGGTAGGGTAGGCTGAGCTGTGAGAGCAGTCTTACCTGAGCCAGAGCCATATAATCCAGTTGAAAGTCTAAAGTCTTAGTCTCTTGCAACTTTTCTTCTATCCTCAGGCTCAGCCCAGATTAGAGCTCTTGCTCCTTCTCATATTAAGCATGACAGAGCAATGGGTACTCAGCTGGTCTCTTCTGTGGAACATTTCATCATGCATTTCAGACGTCAAGCCGCCAGATACGGTCGGCGAGACGGCCGTACATCTGTCGAGGCTGTGAGAACGCAGAGAAAACAGTGCGGGAGAGTGCATTTTCCCAAATGTGTCTTTAGAAAATTCCTGACCTCGGCAGAAGGTGAAACCAAAGAAACGCAGAGACGAAACTAAAGGTTACCACGGAAAAGTCATTGCAAGAGTTTGTAAGGAAAAAGAATCATTGAACTGTATCACTCGCATACAGAGAATGTCTGCGCAGAGGATTATGGGAGTCAACGCTTTACCTTCCCACTGCGAACCAGAGTAGGCAGGTGAGTAGGACAACAGGGTCACATGGCCTTCGCTCAACTCATACTTACCTGGCAGGGGAGATACCATGATCACGAAGGTGGTTTACCCAGGGTGAGGCCTAGCCATTGCACTGCGGCTGTGCTGACTCCTGCGAATTCCCCAAATGTGGGAATCTCGACTGCATAATTTCTGGTAGTGGGGGACTGCGTTCGCGCTCTCCCCTGATTTTTGAGGTACGTAACGAGAGAGAACTTCTTTTCTGTGGCGTTTCTTAGCAAAACGCAAGAAGGTCACGTCTGACAAAGACAAACAAGAGAGCGAAAGACGTATGAGCAGTCTGTTGCTTCTGCTAAGTTTTTTTTGCACGTGGTTCTCAGGGTGAATTTAATCTGAGCATGCCTGTGGTAGGCTGAGCACCATGACTGATGAAACTGCATGTATCTCCAGGTGCCTTTCTTACTGAATGCAGTATGTTTGCTGGATGAGCAGGTGATGAGAGGAAAATGTAAGCATGCTGTGGCTCGCAGGTTCTTATTAAAGGGTAAAGAGTCTCGTTCCTCTTTGCTTCAAAAAAGCATTTGCTGTATTCAGAGCAGACTGCTGGTAGGGTAGGCTGAGCTGTGAGAGCAGTCTTACCTGAGCCAGAGCCATATAATCCAGTTGAAAGTCTAAAGTCTTAGTCTCTTGCAACTTTTCTTCTATCCTCAGGCTCAGCCCAGATTAGAGCTCTTGCTCCTTCTCATATTAAGCATGACAGAGCAATGGGTACTCAGCTGGTCTCTTCTGTGGAACATTTCATCATGCATTTCAGACGTCAAGCCGCCAGATACGGTCGGCGAGACGGCCGTACATCTGTCGAGGCTGTGAGAACGCAGAGAAAACAGTGCGGGAGAGTGCATTTTCCCAAATGTGTCTTTAGAAAATTCCTGACCTCGGCAGAAGGTGAAACCAAAGAAACGCAGAGAGGAAACTAAAGGTTACCACGGAAAAGTCATTGCAAGTGTTTGGAAGGAAAAAGAATCATTGAACTGTATCACTCACACACAGAGAATGTCTGCGCAGAGGATTATGGGAGTCAACGCTTTACCTTCCCACTGCGACCCAGAGTAGGCAGGTGAGTAGGACAACAGGGTCACATGGCCTTCGCGCAACTCATACTTACCTGGCAGGGGAGATACCATGATCACAAAGGTGTTTCACCCAGGGTGAGGCCCAGCCATTGCACTGCGGCTGTGCTGACTCCTGCGAATTCCCCAAATGTGGGAATCTCGACTGCATAATTTCTGGTAGTGGGGGACTGCGTTCGCGCTCTCCCCTGATTTTTGAGGTACGTAACGAGAGAGAACTTCTTTTCTGTGGTGTTTCTTAGCAAAATACCAGAAGGTCACGTCTGACAAAGACAAACAAGAGAACGAAAGATGTATGACCAGTCTATTGCTTGTGCTGAGTTTTTTTGCACATTTTTTTGCCGTTAGAAAAATCCTGACTGTGGGGGATGTTATGGAAATTTGGAGGTAGGAAGGAACAGATGAGTCCAATGGTTTAGCTAGGTTTCATTTATTGAGATATCTTTCTATGCGAGCTCGGGGAGACTCTCCACAGACAGTTCTGAGAAGTTCTCCAAAAAGCAGACGCAGCTGCTTTCATTTTATATTGACAGACAAATGACCCTTCTTTGCAACCACAACCGGAAGACCCATGTCTGCTTTTGCACATTCTATGCTCAGGACAAGCTTTCTGTAGGATCACACATGCACATATCACAGGGCCTAAATTCCAGGTGGCCTGAGACAAGGCTGAGCCTGGTACGAGAGGCACCAAAGGGGTGTTACACACACAAGCACACACACACAGATAACCAGGGAGGCTAGCACTCCAACTTTTATTGCCCAAAGATTTAGGGACCTACAGACAAGCAGAGTGGACTTCACGGACAGGGGTCCCTCCACTTGGCACACAACCCCCTCCACATACACTCTGCCTTACATCTCACTCACCCAACAGACGAACACCCTAAAGGAAATTTAATTTAAGTTTGGCTTTTGTATACTCTGTGTATTGATTTACTCACGACTACTAGTCTCAATATACAGATACGTTATGTTTGTATGTGTCCTTAGACAATCTTAGTGTTTTGTTTGCCACCTTTATAACCATGTTCACGGAGTATCACCTATTTCACCCCTTTGCACTTATAAATTTAAATAAATAGATAGGTATAGCTACCATTGTATGTATGTTCTCATGGTATACCACAAGAATCTGGAAAGTGAGTGTAACCAATGTGTCCTATCTTTTAGAGAGTCTGCTTTGTTAAAAATCCCCCCTTCTCTTCCAACATTCCTTTGTGGTCCTTATCTGATCTTGGTGGACGATTACCAAGTTTCTTTGTTTCTACCATGCTATGTTAAAAGAACTGAATTAAGGTGTATTTTATCCATTCTGGAGAAGATGAATTGGCATAAGCCACACCAAACAAAATATGTTGTTTCCAGATGTGCAACTTATATTGATATTACCACAAACTAACGGCCACACCTATCTATGGATAAGATGTGCTGTTTGTAATATGAATATTTGATGTAATATCCGCACAAAGTGTAACATCTGTTGAGGTGCAACCCAAAACACCTGTATCCTATACTGATGTGAATCAGTCACATAGATAAAATAATTAATTGTTTAATCAATTAATACAGATGGTATGGCGTATGTACCTGTGAAGCTGGTATGGCATGTTTGGTGTCAAACTGATTGTTAATCACCCCTGATTCCAAATCTGGTCAGTGATTACCATAAAAGTGGATGTATCAAAAGTTATAACAGCTTAATGAAAATCATCAGTAAAGGGAGAATCAGTCAGGCCATAAATCCCAAAAGGACTGATACAGACCCCCTTCCGAAAGCCCGCCAAATGGATGGCCAGCCATTGGGCCAGGAGTCGAATTCTTGGTCATCCCTATTCATGAACTTTAGACCATAAAAATCTAGCACCTCAGAACAAAGGGGCGCAGAGAATAACCGCCAGCCCAAAGAAGAACATCAGCCCGGGAGACGAGAAGCCCACAAGAACCCTCCGGTGAAGGCCCAGCTGAACAGAGAACAGCACCCAAGACAAAGCTTCACCAGGAGAGAGAATCTAAAGGGACTCCACTCCACTGCTCCAAACGCCGCGCCTTCCTGAGTGCCATCGGCTCAGCAGCTCTGCAATCAACTGCCAAGATCAACTGCATAACAATTGATTAATAATCAGCATTAAATAATAATTAATTAAACTTTAATTAATTCAAACATATTGGTGGAGATATAAAAATTTACCTGAGCTAATAATTCCTACATTAATTGGTGGAAGAACGCGGGCACAAGGTTTAAACTTTTTGTGAGCACACAATTTAAACTTTTTATGACTGAATGTGCAGTTGAATAAGCGCTACTGTGAACAGGTTGCAAAGTTGAGGATTAATTGCACTCACGGCAGTCCGAAGGCATTTAAGCGGGATTATACGGGCTTATTATTTTTAATTTCTATTATTAGTAGTTATTTTCTTTTGTTTTAATTTTTGGTTATTTTATTTTCGGTTTCATTCGTTTTAAACTGCAGTAAACTTAAACCCTATATCTGACGAGATCCTCAGGTATAGCGCGTTGTTTCCAGGATAGATTCGGACGAGTTTCTCCGTTTCTATATATCCTGGCAGAGATCTCTCTCTATTAGCGAACAGAAATTCTTGTTACGAGTTCTAACCTGAATTTTGTTGCGCTTGTACTCCCTGAGATAAGACCGATAGCTTAGCTACCTATCAGGATCTTTCTCGTATGTGTGTGCCTGCTTTAGACAAAGCAAGTTTAACACCGCTTTGCGCTGTGAGCCAAGTGTGTGTGTTATTTAGAATTTGGGTCAGAGCCCTGAAGGCCTGCCTGACGCCATTTGTTTTTTTTTTCCTGGGTCACCAGTGACCCCACCCCTTTGGCTCACGTACCTGGGAACCCCCCCCCCACAAAGGGAGCAACGTCCCATTGAGCCTCTAGTGGTCAGGCATAGGACTACCACTCCATTTCAAAAGTGCGCCTCTAGTGGTCAAGCATTGAACTACCACTCCATTTTGAAATTGCGCCTCTAGTGGTCAGGCATAGAACTACCACTCCATTTCGAAATTGCGCCTCCAGTGGTCAGGCATAGAACTACCACACCATTTCAAAAGTGCGCCTCTAGTGGTCAGGCATAGGACTACCACTCCATTTCGAAATTGTGTCTCTAGTGGTCAGCCATAGTAGTGTAACAACATCTGAGTTGGGTCTCTAGTGGTCAAGACCGGTAATACCAACACACATAATTGGACACACAGGTTCTTGCCTGAAAGCAGGAATCAACTCCACAGACCAAATCGATTAGATCACAACACATTAACATCTAATTAGGTAATTGCTGCATAACTAACTGATGTTTACAATTAAACAATAAGAAACAATTAATTTGGTTTGATTTCTGTTTTACCTTTTTGATTTATTTTAGGTTTTACTTCATTTTATGCTTTCATCCACTCCCTCTCCCCCAACAAGGAGACTTGCATAGAAGTTCAACCATTATTAATAACAGAAAACCAGTTACATATACAATCACATCAGGGAGTCATTGAGGTTTTGGACGTGACCGGTTGAGCTTTTCCTGTGCTGGGTGCTTACCATTCGCTCTCTGTTGGTTGAGCTTGCCTGTGGCTCTGCTGTCACTGCTTACGATCGTACAGTTTGTCAGAACCGAAGGGGAGTTCTCAGCAATTGGATGCCCAAAAGAGCGCCAGCCCGGCTGCACCCGCTGACTCATTAAGGGCAAGGCTGACAGGTACCTCAGGCAGTCATTACAACTTTTGAGGAGGACCTCGTCTAGGGTGAGTTCTGAGAATGGCCCTAGCTTGGACTCTCACTAGGGTGGGTGACACCTGAAGGCTATTTTGCCAGCCTTGGTCGATTCAGGTCTCAGGCAGTGCAGCCGATAAGCTGAGCCCCACCTGGGTTGTTTCAGTTGTGCGTACAGAACACCCCCTTCCAAGTTGACATTGCTGGGGATCAGGGGAGTGGGAGCCAGACTTGGGCCTGCTTGGCTGGGATTGAGCTTGTGGGACGTGCCCTACTCAGGAGGGACACCTGACAGCGTTCAAACCTCTCTAACTGCATGACTAGCTTAACACCGCAACACCTCATATAGGGACAAATAAAGCAGAACCTGCTAGTGGTCCCCCTTCTGGTCAAAGCAGAGTTGTACAACAGAGCCCAACCCAGGGGTAATCTGATCTGCAACAGCAAGCTACGTTTGAATGCAGTCCCATTGGTTTGAAGCTGTCATTTCTCATTTCCTGTTCCCAACTTCTCCTGTGGTCTTCTGACACTGTCAATAGCCACAGATCTGCAATTTCCAGGATAAGGCTTTATCCTTTCCCCCTCACTAGGGCATCTCTCAGGCCCTAGAGTAACTCACACTGTTCTAACTTGCAACAACTTCTCCCAGGGAACAATTTTTGTTTGTTTATTTTGTCGTGGGTAACTATTCCCGTGGTTCACTACACCCTTCCAGTTACCCATTGACAGGCCCCAGTTCTACTTTATTTTATTTTGTTGGTTTAATTTGTTCGCCCAGATTTAGGTGTTAGGCCTCCCACCTTGGCAAGAGCCAGCCTGAGTATAACAGATTTCTGCGATCACCCTCCAGTTGACCGAGTCACCATGTCCCACAGAGAAAGCCCCCTTGACCAATGGAAGGATTTGGGTACCTGGCTGGATGTTGTGACTTCTGAGTTCCTGCCCAGTCAGGCCGATCTCACACGGTCCAAAGGAGCTGACCAGCTTGAGGAGGACATCGCCGAACTGATGGCCACACCACCCACTCAGAAATGCGGGAGTAAGGAGCTAACCAAAATACTCGGCTCCCTCGCACACAAACTCCTAGCCAGGCTGCAGATTAGCGAAGAGGAAACGTCCTGCCTCAAACAAAGGGTGCAATCACTCAAGCAGCAGGAGGAAAACACCCAACAACTACTGGCAGAGGCACAGAGAGATGCCGCCCAGGCCCAGCATCACATTGGGAATCTGGAGCAAGAACTCCAAAAGAGAAGCTCTCCACCCCATGAGGAGGAGGAGACGGAAGAAGGTGAAATGCTTTGCACCAGCAAAAACCTTCAACATGCCCTGGAAGAGCTCAGAGCTGAAGCTGACCAGCAAAAACAGCAAGCCAGAGCCACCAGAGAAAACCTCGAAGCCAGACTGGACCAGGCCGACACCCTGCTGGACAGAGCCCACAAGGAGCTCAAGAAAAAGGATGGTCGGATCCAGGCCCTGGAAAACCATCTGGACTAGGCGCAGAGACGTCTGCACAAGATGAATCACCAACTGATCAGCTCCCAGGAACAGCTCACCGATGCCAGGATGAAACATCGGGCGGACGCAGAAGAGATTGACCGGGTGAGACAGGAATTGAAGCAAGCATATGAGGTGAAGTTGGAATTCGAGGCACCCTACGAATCAGCGATGGGACCGACGTCATCTCTAACAGTGCGGTCGCTCCCAAGGCACACGGGTATCTCTCATCGGGACGAGGTAACTCCCTGCCCCTCACCAGACCTTGAGGAACCAAGAACCCAGAAGGTCTCTCTCAGAGAAGACACCACAGATGGAACAGGCCTACCAAAGCGAACGTTACTCCAGCACCGGGTTACCACAAAGGAGCTTGATAAAGCAGCTCGGAATATCAACACGTTCACCCCGAATCCCAGAGGAGGCCACGACATTCACGCCTACCTCCAGGACATCGACTTCCACCTCCAAAGACTGGACAATGTGACCAATGAGGACAGAGTCTACCTCATCAGGATCACATCTAGTCTGGAGCTCCGCAGCTTCCTGGATCGACAGCCCAGTCGAATCAAGGCCGACTCCAAGCTGCTACACAAAGCCCTGATTCGAGAGTTCGCTGATCCTGAGTCAGAACAAGGTATCACCGTCGCCTTCGATGTTAAACAGAACAGACAAGAAGCTCCCCAAGTCTACTACAATCGCCTTCGTCGGGCATATTTTGGGTCCAGAAATGAGCCAGACATGGAAGAAGATGCAAACTTCAAGGCTCTCTTCCTTCGGAACCTGCACCCAACCATTAACCACTACCTGGGGCTCATGGCTTGTCCCCGCACCATGACAAGTCAACAACTGCGAGACCTGGCGATTAACAGTCACAACATCTGTAAGACACCTTTGTTCTAAACGCAGTCTTTTAATTCTTGCCACTACCTTAAGGAGTGTTGTCCAAGATGAAAATCTAGACAGGCGATCAAACATATCTGTACACTCTGTCACATTTAATGCAAATGCTTGAACTACCTTAACCCTCTGGGGTCTAGGGGTAGGAAACACACATTCACTGACTGGGGCATGATCACACATTTCTTCAAATATCATAAACTCAATTCATGGCAAATAAATTATTTCTTATATATTTGTTTTGCCATTATACTCATCTTTATTTTAATATATATTGTAAATATGTGAGATTTTTGTTAAGTTTGAAATTTGACATCAAAGTATAGACATTGCAAAATGCAGTCTGGAACACTTGCAGAAACATTATAAAAGTACATAGTAAGCAATGCTGGCAGTTTGTTTTGATCCCAGATATCTGATCACCAAAGTCTTGGCTACATGAAGATGACTAAATGGTGTAGATGCAACATTCATTTGGATAAATAAATAAGAAAAACCTAACTCATGTCACTATTTCTGGCTCCTTTCATTGAATATGTAGCAACTTTCATGTGTATGAATGAGCCATTGTCACCTGGCCACGTCCCCAACCCCCTTTTATGGCGCTGAAGGGGATGTATCTGGATCGCGTTTCACCGTTGCGCTGTTAATCAAATTACCATGCGAATGCGATTTGAATACGCGCTAATGCGGCTATTTAGAATGTGAATAGCGATCTTCGGGTGAGAGCGGTACTACACGCCCCCGATGCAGGTAAAACAAAGTAAGATGACAAGGTTTACTTTTTTGCCGATTTAACCTAATTAAAAAAACTTTAATACTTCCGACAATGGACGTTTTGAAAAGAAGACAGATTACGGATTTAGCCAGCGTTTTTTTCATGATTCTACATTAAGATTTCAGCGAGATATAAACTGAAATAGACGCGAAAAGTACGCGATGTCGCCGACGACATACTCGACCCCAGAGAGTTAACCTCTGGGTCACCAACCAAGAGGTCATTTGACGAAAAAGGTTCAAGTTGAATTTTTTCCTTCCACAAAAACTCGGGACCTGATAACCAGTTGGTTGATAGAATCTCTGATGCACGAAGTCCCCGAGAAGCATGATCAGCTGGGTTTTCTGCTGTATCAACATAATGCCACTGGCTTGAATTAGTATTCTCCCTTATTAACTGGACACGATTGGCCACGAACATGTGAAATCTCCGTGCTTCATTGTTGATGTATGCTAAGGTAACTTGTGAATCTGTCCAGAAGAACTCTTCATCAATCTTCATGTTCAACTCTGATTTCAGCAAAACACTCAGTCGAGCCGCAATCACAGCAGCTGAAAGTTCTAACCGGGGAATACTCATGACCTTTGATGGCGCAACTCTAGCCTTAGCCATGACAAAACTGCAATGGACTTTATTGTGATCATTCTTGTATCGAAGGTAAGAACAAGCACCATATCCCACACTACTAGCGTCTGAAAAGTGATGTAATTCAACACTCACATTCTTGTCAAAGTGTGGTGGATAGTAACATCTGGAAATTAAGACCTCTCTCAGCCCTTCAAGGCCTGTCTTCCATTCCTCCCACCGTGGCCACAAGTCATCAGGAAGTGGATCGTCCCATCCAATGCTCCTGCGACACAGCTCCTGAAGGACACACTTTCCACTTAAAATGAAAGGGGCCACAAACCCTAACGGGTCATACAAGGAAGCTATGACTGAAAGAATGCCATGGCGAGTGTCAGGCTTATCTTTCAAGTTCACATTAAAGTTGAAATGGTCACTTTCAATTAGCCACTGAATGCCCAGTGCATGCTCTACTGAAGCTGAATCTTGACTAAGGTCAAGGCATTCAACACTTGTCGCTCTTTCAGATGGATCCACACAACTAAGAACTTCTTTCTCATTTGAGTTGAATTTATGGAGCCTTAAGCCTCCCTGTTTACACAACTGCTGTGCTTCAATAATCAACTCAGAAGCTTCTTTGATTGAAGGAACACTTACTAGCCCATCATCAACATAAAAACTGTTCGCCAGAAAAGCTGCTGCAGAAGGATAAAGTGACTTGTATCGCTGTGCCAAATACTTCAAACCAAAGTTGGCACATCCTGGGGAAGAAGTAGCACCAAAAAGATGTACAGCCATCTGATATTCTTTGGGCTCCCGATCAAGATCTCCATGCTCCCACCATAGAAACCTCAGATAACTGCGATTCTCAGGTGTCACGAAAAATTGGTGAAACATTCTTTCAATATCGCAGATAATAGCTACCGCCTCCTTTCTAAAACGGCAGAGAACTCCCACCAAAGAATTAATCAGGTCAGGGCCTGACAATAAGGTGTCATTCAAAGATATGCCATGAAATTTAGCTGAGCAATCAAAGACAACTCTCAGCTTACCAGGTTTCTTAGAATGGTATACACCATGGTGAGGTATATACTGTACCAAAGGACCTCTCCCACTGCTGCCTCTGGCACCGGCTCTGCATCACCTTTATTAATCACATCTTCCATAAAGGCCTTATAATGATCATGAAACTGCTGATTATCCTTTAACTTTCTCTTCAAATGCTGAAGCCGAATTGTAGCCAGTTTCCTATTATTTGGCAGTAAAGGAGGATTATGACCTTTAAATGGAAGAGGCATCTCTAAATGGCAATCTGCTCTCTGTCGAATGGTTTTACTAAGAAGCTGAATAAAGCGCACATCATCTTGGGAGACAAGTTTGCCCTCAGCATTTCTCTCACTAAAATCCGACTCCAGGACTCTCAAGATGTCTGCAGCGGGTGGAACAGCAATTTCTTTCACTCTGACTCTGTGCACAAACCTTTGGCCTTCTTGTCTATCCAGATGGGGATTTACTGCTCCTATGATACTCCATCCCAGCTTGGTCTTCTGTGCCAATTGCTCATTTCCATGGCCAATGATGACTTCAAAGGGTGCCAAAGCTGAAGGGCAGTCATATCCAATTAACAATCCCACATCACAATCTTGAAAAGATGGCAACTCATTTGCAAGATGTTTAAGATGAGACCACTGTAAAGCTGTAGCTGCAGTTGGTATGCAGGATTTATCAACAGGAATAAAATCACGTGTATATGCTTGCCGTAACGGAAAATAATTTCCATTATGGAAACTCCTAACTTGCAAATCACCCACACTTTGACTAGCTATAATGGTATTTACAGCAGTCATTGTGCTGAGCTTTAACTGCAGTGGTTGAGTGACCACTTTCAGCTCTCTAACAAGATCTTCCAAGACAAAAGTTGAATCACTCTGTGTATCAAGCAGAGCATATGTAAGAATTTCCTTTTCAGGTTCTTTCACAGATGACAGGAAGACAGGGACAATACTTGAAGTAGCAGATGCCTCTCGAATCACCCCATGAGAGTTGACCTTATGGACTTCCTGAGTCATTTGCCCTTCGGCAAAGGTAGAATCTTCCATCATAGATTCCCCAGGTTTCCTCTCTCTCTCTTCATGCAAACAGGTTGGATGGCGACGACCACACACCCCACAGGCATGCCTTGTCCTACAGTCTTTAGAGATATGACCTTTACGTAAACATCCAAAACAAAGATGACTGATATATAAATGCCCTTTTTTCTCCCATAGGGTGAGCAGCAAAGACTTGGCACTTAGCAATACCATGCAACTCACTCTTGCAGATGAAGCATGATAACCGTGGCCTAGATACAGACACACTTTCTGAGATCTTTAATGTATGATCTCTTGATTGGGCACTTGTGCTAAAAGCCTTTGCCCTTTTAGATGATTTCTCATCTGCTGTTCTAGAACTTAAAAGGAAAGGAGAGATGATAGGGTTACAGGCTATACGAGCTTCCTTTAACACAAACTCTGTGAAGCAGCTGAAGGCTGGATATGCTCCTGTTGCATCAAGTTCTTCTACAACAATCCTACTCCATTTTCGTACAATCCAATCTGGCAATTTTTCCAAAAGTTTGCGTAGGAAATACATTTCCTGCCGATTAAGATTTGGAAAGACATCTTAAAGTCAACAAACAAACCAGCAAACACAGTTGGTTCTGGAACAGGAAGACGATTTAAACTTAGTGCACTTGCAATTGCTTCAGCCAAGCTGGCTGTTGAACTCTGAGGCAATGCTTGTGGTCTACTCAAATCCGCAGTTGTAGTGCTTCTGACAACAGGAACTGTCTCACAAAACTCTCCCACTTCATTCTCCACTTCACCATCAAACTTGTTATGCATTCGAACCCGCGCTGCAGCCACCTTAACATCCATATCTGCTTGCATCATTTTCAACCTTGTTTTCTCCACTTCTAACTTCAGCTCGACTTCAGCTTGCTTCTGTTTCATTTCAATCATCATCTGTGACTCATGAAATTTCCATTCACTTTCCAGTTTACAGAGTTTAATCTGTTGAATTTGTATCTCCTGTATAGACTTTGCTTGTTCTAAGTTGGCTACGAGATCTGCTTCTGCATCTACTTGCTTACTAGAAGCAGCAACATTAGCAACAGACCCATTATCAAACCATTCCAACCTTTCTGAGACGACAGTTTCAGTATTTGTTCCACCAAAAATGGATTTATATTGCTCTCTATTTAAAGTCATTCGTACTCTTTCCTTTTCAACCTCTGCTTCAAAGGCACCATGAGCAAAGCTTACTTCCAATCGTTTATTCACTAAATCGCATATTTCTGTTGTCAGTACATTACAAACATCCAATTTTTTCATAATATCTGGAGTATTAATAAAATTACGTTGGAGTGGTTCGTAATTCTGATTTACACGGTTATATCCACTTTGAATGTATTGATTTATTTTATCAAGATCTTCCTTTGAACAGAATTTCTTAAGACTTTTCCTACATTCTTTCGCTATCTGCTTCCACGATTCATAAGCTTTCAAGAAAGCCTTTACATGCCTTTTAGCTCCTTCTTCACGCATCTGCTTGCCTCGTTCAGTAAGTCGCCTTTCACGAGAACCAGAAACTATTTCTTGCGTGCTTAAGGATTTTTCTCCTCCTACTGGAAGTTCTTTAGATAGGTCCCTCTCATCAGTGGATTTACCCTTTCCTTCTAACACTGACATCTTTAATTTAAGACTTCTAACGATGTGATTTGTAATTACTTTTAAGTGATAAACAAAACTGAAAGTGAGCTATGCCTTTCTATTGCCCTCAAACATTAGAGCATCAAGGATAAAGGTACAATAGGTCCATCACGAATAGATACTTATTTAAACCACACTCAATAATTTATTCCAATGCTTGCTTAATTTACTAGAAGGCTTATATTAACAAGGTAATTTCACCCATAAACAATTTGCATTTAAAATAAGCCATTAAACATTCGTTTCACATTAAACATTTCACATTAAACATTACAAACATTTTAAATCTCAAACATTTAACTCAAACTTCATTCACAAACAAAACAAAATGGGCGACTCCGATGGGGTGAGGGTAAAATGCGGACCGTTTACAAACAGCGGATTCCGTGTTTATAAACAGACGTGTCGCAAAAGACGCACGCTGCGTAGACAGTACACGTGGCATAGAAAGAAACCCATACGACGTTACCTAATCACGGGGTGCATTCGAGGTGTGTCTGCAGCTGACGTGACGTGGAGCGCGATCTGCCGTCGGCTGCAGGGGTGGAGTATACGCTGGACGTAAACAAATGAGTGTTCGAGGAGCTCAGCAAGGCGCAGCAGCTGCGCGTTCAGCCAGTGCAATTTTGTCATCTATATTACAGAGTACAATACGATTGTCCGAAATCCTTATTGTTGTTAATGTTTAACAATTATTTTATTGTTGGTTTTTTTGAAAAAAAAAATTTGAAAATGTTTTATATATCATTTGTTGCGCGTTCTCTAGTCGCGTATAATTTGCATTTGGACGTCCAGCTACCATGAACGTCACAGTTTGTGGGTGCCTGTTCTGGATGAGTAAAATAAATCGTAATAAATCAATAAATAAAAATATTTCTTTCACCAAAAAAGTGTATTCTTAAGTATTTTTGTAGATCTCATATCGAAACACTATCGAACTATATCTTCGTGTTGTCTGGTTTCATTTTCTCATATAAGTAAGGCTACTGTACACCTTGCAAACACTCATGTGAAATATCTACACAATTATAGAAACGTCACATTGGTTGGCACTGTACAAGTCATTATATCAGAAGTAATACAAGAAAGAAAAAGAAAATTGCAAAGCAGATCTGTTACATTTAAACGTGGAAGTAGCATGTAGAAATAAGTCCCCCAGGCTTGGCATATAGTAGTGAAAAAAGGCTAAATTTGTATTTTACGAAAACATTTAAAAGTGTTTGGGGCAGGATTTGTAATTATCCATTTTGTCCTATACACTGTAACAATAGGGAAGCTGCCCTGCATAATCTAAAAGTCCACAGAAGTGGCATGTAGAAATGAGGCCCCAGAACATGTGATATATTGCCAGGAAGGTCGGAATTTGTACTTTACAAAAATGTAAGATTGAAGATTGAAAAGGTTTATTCGTCATGTACACAGTTGTACACACACAACATGTAGGGGAATGTAACCCTGGTCACTCTGAGGAGCTGTGCATGATAAGAGAGTAACAAAATACAGAAAAAATAAGAAAAATAATAAGATAAAAAATATATGAAATGTTCAGCTATACATAATCTATACATAAGTGATAGGTAAGAGGTATTTTGCTGTGCAATGTGCCAGAGGCCTGAGGTATGTGCCAATGATTTGGACAGTGTGAAGCAGCACCTAGTGGCATTGAGTATTGTCCTGATTTAGGAGCATTATGACCTGGGGGAAAAAGCTCCTCTTTAACCTTTCCGTTCTGGGATGCATTTCCCAAGACCATAGTGGAGCAACACTGTTGTAAAGTTGCGTAGTTCGGACTACAGTTCTTGAGCTGTAGTTAGAAGCTTAGTCCCGGGTAAATACATCAGCGATGGTGGAAAATGCAGTCTAATAAGGGTATAGTCACCGTGTAAGTAAGAAATTTAATAATCTTTTATAACTAATAAGGAATAATTTAGCTCTGCGATCACATGTAATGTGAAGTTGTCTGAAAATGTAGTTTGAAACATAATTGTTGTGTGGGTCACTGGTCATAAATACGGTAACTGTCTGTAGTGAGCAATAGGGACACCTTGCTGGGTGATGCGGGAAGAGTCCTCTGTGTGACCCATCTGTACGTTGACATCAAACTTCAACTCACCAGTGACATTTGCACACTCATCTAGCACATATTGTATGTTCTAGTCACTCTTTGGCTTCTTCTCATGTTTAGAAACATGTGTGAACAGTTTTGAGTCATTGTGTTTAAATGATGACTACTGTATGGTGGCTGTGCTGAACTTCTGCAGCCTGTGTTTTCTATTTTGCATCAAAGTTCACCACAGTGCAAAATGTGTTTTGATGAATGGGAATGTGTTTAGAGTTTTGCTCAAATCTGCAAATTGTGTTTAAAGTTTCACCAAAAGAGTGATTGATTCAATAATTGAGTTTTGGCAATTGGAAGTTTTGTTCCAAGAATGAGGTTTAGTCTTTTAGCAATTCAGAAAAACTGTAACAGAAACATAAGGCAAGGTAAACTTTAACTTACCAAAGCTCTTTGGGGCGGTCAAACCAGATTTGTCCAGTTTATACAGATACTGCACAGTTAGGGGTAAAAGGCTGTTATGGGCAGGGTTAATCAATTGTACAGTTGTGCTTAAAATGGGGTATAAAATCCTTCAAATACTACAAAAGTTATTTAAGAGAACTTTTGTTTTTTGTTTTGTAAACCAGTACACCTACTCTTACAGTTTTAGACTTAACAGGTTTTAAAGAATTTTGTATTATATTATATTATTTTATATCATATTATATTATATTATATTAACATGACTATAGCGAATGTCTGTCAGCCCCTTTTGACAGAAGGGCCTGTTAGCTATGTTTTCACAGAATCTGAGCCGGAAAAGTCAGGGGTAGAACTAATTTGCGATAATGCAAAAAACAGTGTGAGAGGAATGGATGTGTGGTTGCAATGACAGATAACATCACACGGTATGTGTAAAAGTCATTTGAAGACTGAATTGTGTTACAGTGAAAAAAACCCACAACAGCACAATAAAGGGCAAGTGACTCAGGCAAAGTCAGTCAGAAGGGAGTGTGAACATGCTTGGCAAACTGGGTGATAAGTATAATGATGAATGCCTGCTCACCAGTAAGTTCATGCTTATTTCCTTACAGTATCTCTTGAGGAGGCCTGCCAATGGTGTGGACAGTTTCAAAATAAAGATGGTGACTGGGTGAGGAAAATTACTGTAGTCATAGATGGGAAAATATGGCTACTTGTCCTATACTGTATGTTGTTAATCCCACTGTAGATCCTCTGTGATGGATGCCAGAGGTGGCAACACCGTGTCTGTACTGGCATGACCAAGAGCCAATTCAAACACATAACAAATGTTAAATGGTATTGCACAGCTTGTGAAGAGGAGTCTTCTTTATAAAAACGCAGCCACACTACAGTGGTATGCAAAAGTCTGCAACCACTTGTTAATTTAGCATTTTTTCCAACTTTTGACCTTTTACTTTTAACTCCTTCGTTGAGCCAATGTATTTATTTGAAAACAGTGTTACAGGGGACACAGTAATAAAAATCAAGTTTTTCTTCTAGCTTGGATTTACTTTTCTGAGTTTGTTTGTTAAAGCTCCCATGTCAATTGTCTTATTGAGTAATATGCGTAATGTACTTCTCTGGACAAAGGTGCAAAATAAATGAGTATACTTCATATATAGTAGAACAGACATGCGTCAAGCTTTCTTCATGTTCGTGTAGGTGGCCTTGAAAAAGGACTTTTTGTGTCTCAGTGATGGCTCAGTATCTGGTGGGCCACACTTTGTTCTTGATCACCTGCCTGCACCGTGTCGGCATTGAGTGAACCAGTTTGATGAGGTGATCATGGCTGATAACATGATTCCAGGCTGCAATGAGTGTCTCAATCAACTCATGTTTTGATTTTGGATGTCTCTTGGATATCTCCAAAGCCACCTTGTGCCACAAGTTCTCAATCAGATTCAGATCGGGAGATTGGGCAAGCCAGTCAATTGATCGATGTTGTTCTGACGCTTCCAGTTGATCACCTGTTTGGAGCAATGGCACGGTGCATTGTCAGCTTGGAACAGGAACCAGCTTGTAAACAGCTGCTGCACTGATGACACCATACACTTTTGCAATACTGTGATGTACTTGGTCCCACTTACCATTCCATGAAAGATGTGCAGCCATCCGACGCCACTGGCAGCTATGCAGCCCCAGACCATGACCTTCAAAGGATGCTTCACAGTGAGGTTGAGGCACTCAGGCTTGAACTCCTCTCCAGGAAACCTCCTCACATAGGTGTCGGCCTGGCTACCAAATAGGCAGAAAGTGCTTTCATCGCTGGAAAGCACCTTTTCCCACCGTTTCACATGTCTAGCGTGAGTTCTTCCGTGTCCAGTCAATCCGGTTGCACCTTTGGACATCAGTCATCAGTGGCTTGTTGCGTGCCTTGCAACCCTGCAGACCAAACAGCGGGAACCAGCAACAAACTTACACATTTAGAAATCCTGCCCCGGGAACTTTCATGCATTTTCGTATAGTACAAATTGCGAGCTTTCCGGCAGTATATCACATGTCCCGGGGCAGGATTTCTACGTGCCACTTCCGTGGACTTTTAGTTTAAGATTCTGGATGGCATCTTCCCCATTGTTATAGTGTACAGGGCGAAATGCACATTTAGAAATCCTGCGCTGGGAACTTTCATGCATTTTCGTATAGTACAAATTGCGAGCTTTCCGGCAGTATATGAATTATCCCAGCGCAGGATTTCTACGTGCCACTTCCGTGGACTTTTAGTTTAAGATTCTGGATGGCAGCTTCCCCATGGTTACAGTGTACAGGGCGAAATGCACATTTAGAAATCCTGCCCCGGGAACTTTCATGCATTTTCGTATAGTACAAATTGCGAGCTTTCCGGCAGTATATCACATGTCCCGGGGCAGGATTTCTACGTGCCACTTCCGTGGACTTTTAGTTTAAGATTCTGGATGGCATCTTCCCCATTGTTACAGTGTACAGGGCGAAATGCACATTTAGAAATCCTGCGCTGGGAACTTTCATGCATTTTCGTATAGTACAAATTGCGAGCTTTCCGGCAGTATATCACATGTCTGGGGCAGGATTTCTATACGTAGCACTTCCATGTTTCAATATAACAGATGCTTTAATTGCAATATCCTTTTTCTTTTATTTATTTCGTGTATTAATTCTGATAAAATGGCTTGTAGAGTGGCGACCACGTTTCTATGTAGATATTTCACAGGAGTGCTTTCAAGCTGTACAGTATAGCTGTACTTATATGAGAAAATTTAATCAGATAACACCAAAACAGTTCAATAGTGCTTGGATGTGAGATCTACAGAAATACAGAATTACAATAAAATACTGACATGTTTGGTGAAAGACATATTTATTTATTGATTTATTATGATTTATTTTATTCGTCAGGAACAGGCATCCATGAACAGTGACGTTGATATAGCCATGGACATCCACATCTGTCTGACGGGACAAGAGAGGGGAAAAATGCAGATTATCCTCGACCAGAGAACGCTCAACAGATAATATATAGAACATTTTCACGTTTAACAAATTACAGTTTTTCTCGATTGCTTAAACACACTTCTTGAAACTATGCCTCGTATTCTCAAAACAGTAAACACAAATCCATAACGTCTCACTCAATTTCCCAAACATCGTATTTTCAGGTCAAAATGAAGCTCTACACTCAAAACCATTCACTGTTGCTGAAAAACCAAACTTTGCCCACAGACATCACACACAAGGCCTCAAAAACACACACACTACAACATAGTCTTACACATTGGTGCAATAAATTAAAAACAATATTGCCAAAACTGGCAAGTTATGTTGCTTGTGGTTCTTCCCCTCAAAAATCTTTTCACATGATGAACACAAAAGACGCAACCAATGTATATACAGTGACACATTTTTATTCATGTACTATACAGTACAACACACCAAAAACATTATTCCACCTCAGCATCCTGTCTTTAGTCTGGGTCAGGCCAGAGAATCTCATCCACATCACAGGCTATATTGGCCCTAGCCAGGCAGCGGGGGTAAAATCCTCATGCATGCCTGATCCACCCCTGGCATGCATCTACTGATATGTCTAGGCAGGCTTCTTCCATGGCCTGGAGGAGGTGAACACGGACATAAGGTTCTGTCGTACACTTTCCACCACCATGCCGAAAATAACTCCTCTATCGGGTTTAGAAAGGGAGAGTATGCAGGCAGAAAGATGTTAGAAAACCTTGGGTTATTGGTAAACCAGTCATGAACCAGAGCAGCGCGATGGAAGCTGACGTTATCCAGCCTCACTACAACAACGTAGTGAGGCTGCTCTGGCTGTGCTGGTTCCCTGTAGTCCAGCTGGAACATATGTTGTCTTAGACCATCAAGAAAAGCAAGGAGAAGCATAGTGTTATAGGGTCCTAGAATGGCATGGCGGTGGAGTCCCCCTCGTTGGCTGATGGCTGCGCACATAGTGACATTCCCTCCACGCTGACTAGGGACATTTACAATAGCCCGATGGCCAATTATGTTCCTCCACCTCCACCTCGTCCTCCCTGATGTCCTGGACCTCCTTCTACTCCTCTTCCTCGACCTCCTCCTTTGCATCTCTTTGGATCCATTGTTTCAAACCTGAATGAGCTGACTTTGGCCCTTTTATCTATCCATCAAAGTTTCTGATTGGTGTGTGATAAATTTTGACTCCTAGTGTTTCCACTTGGTTAATTGTGTGCTAACTGAGCTTAAACTCTGCTGACTTAAGTTAACATTATTGAATGCTAGTGCTTTCTAAATGACCACATGGTGTAAGCACTGAAAAATGTAGGGATTTCTGTGTAGAGTTTTGCAGTAACAGTTCACCAAATTTGACTCATGTGTTAAAGCAGGGGAATAGTGTTTATAGTTCAGGGAAATGGGTGTGCTTTTTGAAAAATAGCATTATGGTTTTGAAATTTTAGTTCAAAAGATTGGTTATAGTGTTTTAGCAATCGAGAAAAACTGTAACAATGAAATTAATGTTAATATTAAGAACAATACGATTTCGGACAACCGTATTGTACTGACTGCGCAGTTGCACCGCATTGCTGAGCTCCTCCTTTTGTTTACGTTCGGCGGAATCCGCATTTTACCCTCACCCACTCAGATGTAGCATCAAATTTTCACTGTTGCAGCCCCTTGGGTCCCAGAGAGTCTCGACAGGTGCTTAAGTTTTTCCCTTTATTTGAAGTTTCAGACAGCGACAACTCTATCCGTCTCATCAGGTATCTTAGCACCGTGAAAACTGTATTGAGACGTATACACAACATTTAACAATCTAATTGACGCAAATACAAACTTCAATAAACACAAACATAGCCATACATCTAATACATAAATACAAATTACAATCATAAATATAAAAAACGTACCTTGCTGCGCTCCCCAAGGAATGCAAATATATTGATATAACAGTCCTTTTCTTTATACAAACGAAGTACAAATTAGGCCTCCAATACAAACAAGCAGCTTCCCTTATTTACGTCTTTAAACTACCTTTAAAGGGACCTCCTTTTATGAAAACTACGGGATCACCCGCAGGACAAAATTCAAAAGCGCAGGTATGCTCAAATTTTACACATAAATTCACATACAACCATACTAAGCACATACAGAATAAAATATTCATACGTGAATTAGAAAATGAATTAAACATATATATATAATTTTACCAAAGCAAAATAAAAAGAAAGGAAAACACATACAGTGACACTCGCGTTACACTCCACTTCTGTCCGTTATTTTATTGATATCAAAACTATATAAGGGGCATTTCTTCTGCTAAATGGTGTATTTACCTGCAAGTAGGGAGATGGAAAAAGGAGTTTAATAAAGTTTCACAAAGAGACCGAACTGGCTACTGCACGCTCACTCTCTTAGCTTGCTCTCTATTGAGCGTCCCTGGAGTATTGCGCGCACCGCGGTGCTCCCCCCCCCCCCAAATAGCTCTCCGCCTTGCAAGGTAGTGCCCTCATTGACAATATTCTCCCTCCTCTTATACAACACGTATATAGACATATTCCACATTAACACAACAATATAAAATAAAATGAAAAATGGGGGGGTGTCTTTTAATTAAAGCCAAAGAGTATATATATAACATGCATTGGTATGTAACCAGACTGTATGCTGCACTACACATGAGTAAAAAGAAATACCTCAAACTTCCATCAAAATGTAGTTCAACACCTTACCTAACAGTATGGAGTAAAAGTGAAAATACATGGATGGTATTATGTGCGCCAATTTACTAACAAGGTACAGCGCCATAACTACAGCTTACCTTACGGGATAGTGCAAAATGAACATAAAGAAACACGGCAACTTGCGCGCAATAAAGTTTTGCACTCCGGTGTCCCGTAAGGGATGAAACAGCCGAAAACGCTCACTGCCATGTACAATACATAACCCCCACAGCGACACTTAGTGGCTAGTTCGAGTCACTGCCCTACATCCACCCCACCTTTAATTGATGGCGACCCTGCCATCACATCAGTCCAAATACAACAGAGATCAACCAACACCGGACACACACAAAAAACGAAAAGTCAAGTGAGTGACCTCCCCCCGCTTTTTTTTTTTTCCCCACAATGTGTGTATGTGTGTATGTGGCTGTGATTTAAATGTTATACATCTGTGCTACTAAATGAGGTCCGCAGCTCTTCTGGCTTTGACTCTCTGCCACAACTCCCACCCCTTCTGTATCTTCTGCTGGTGGCTCTCCAACAGCTTAACCTGTGCCTCATAGGACAGCCTCTTTGGCGGTTGTCGGTTCCTTGGAGGGTTTTTTCTAGGCGTTGTGGAATTCCAAGGCAAGATGTCGCCGCTGGCAGTTTCATCCACCTCCGTTCCTTCACTTGTTGACCCTGTCCCCCTGTCTCCAGGTCCCGTCCCTGTGGTTTCCGGTTCAGCCCTCTCTGCCCGTATCTCTGTCTCATCCAATTCCTCTTCCTCCGCTGGGGTCCAACTCAGTGCCCACATCACTTTCCTCCAATCCCGGCCCAACATCCATGCCGGCTGCTTCATTTGCTTCCTCCACTGGGAGGAACATACACTGTGTGAGGAGATTTCGATGGACTACTCTCTCTGTCTCACCATCCTCTGTGCGGACCACATACACAGGAATGTCGGGCTGTTTCTTGACCACAACGTACGGACGAGACTTCCATCTGTCCCTCAGTTTCTGCCACCCCTCAACATGGCACACTTTAACCATGACCCTATCCCCTGGGCTGAAAACTTGGTTCTTCGCTTTTCTGTCATAGTACTCTTTTTGGTGCCCCTTAGCCTGCCGAGACATCCTGTTTGCCTGAGCATAGGCCTGTGACAGGCTGTCGTGCAAAGTTTGGACATAATCACTGTACTCACACTGCTCGTTCTCCGTGGACAGTCCAAAGATCAGGTCGACTGGGAGTCTGGGGTGTCTGCCAAACATCAGATAGTATGGTGTGTATCCAGTCGAATCATGCAGCACCTTGGCCACTGTGCAGGCTTTTTGGTCTCTGGTGGGGTAGGCCTGGGCGAAGCGGGAAAAATGGTCGGTCACGATAAGCACATTTTCCATGCCACCCCTAGATTACTTCAGGATCAGGAAATCTACACATATTAGTTCCATGGGGGTGCTAGTATGGACGTTAGCCAGGGGAGCCCTGAGGCCTGCAGTCGGGGTCTTCCTAAGACAGCACCTCTGGCACTTCTCACACCATGCCTTGACTTCCTGAAACATCTTCGGCCAGTAAAACCTCTCTCTTACCGCCTGCAATGTCCTTTCAAATCCCAAATGCCTGGAATCATCATGCAGAGCAGTCATTACCAGTGTGCGTAGCTTCTCTGGCAACACTAACTGTTCCACTACCCCCCTCTGGCACCATCTGATGCAGCGGTACAAGATACCATCCTTTATCGCTAACCTCCTCCACTCTTTTAGGAGAAGGCGCAATCCACATCCACATAGGGTTCACTGGACTGCACTGAGGATTCGGCCTCCACTGGTGAAGCAATGTCACTGTTTCCAGCTGCTGAGGCGGATTGTGTTCCCTCCAGCTCACCGGCTCTCACCTGTTGAGGACAGGTCTGCAGGACCTGGGTGACTTCGCGGTTGGACAGACGGGATAATGCATCAGCATTAGTGTTGCTCCGCCCCCTCTGGTACTGGATGGCAAAGTTAAACGCAGATAATTGGGACACCCACCGCTGGCCCGTAGCGTCCAGCTTAGCCGAGGTCATCACGTACTTGAGTGGGTTATTGTCAGTCACAACAGAGAACCTGCGTCCATAGAGGTGGTCATAAAACTTATCTGTCGCTGCCCATTTCAGAGCAAGAAATTCCAGCTTGTGTGCTGGATACCGGGTTTCTGCTGGGCTCAACCCCTTGCTGGCGTACGCTATTACTCTTTCGGCCCCATCCTGCGCTTGTGCTAAGACTGCACCAAGCCCACTCCCAGAGGCGTCAGTCTGAAGGATAAATGGTAGGCTGTAGTTTGGATAGCCTAGCACTGGAGCAGTGGTCAGCCTGTGTTTCAGAGTCTGAAATGCCTCCTCACACTCGTTTGTCCACACGAAAGGTGGGCCAGGGTCTGCGCGTTTCTTTCCTCCTCTCCTCTTCTTCCTGGGGTCACCACTGGTGAGGCGGTATAATGGAGCAGCTATTGTGGAGTAGTTTTGCACAAACCCCTTGTAGTACCCTGCAAAGCCCAGGAACTGCAACATCTCTCTTCGGCCACTGGGTCGAGTCCAGTCTTTGGCCCTGCTGACACCACGTGACCCAGATATTGCACCTCCTTCCTCACCAGCTGGCATTTTGATGGTTTCAGTTTCAACCCATGTTCTCTAAGCTGATCGTACACCAGCTGCAGACTCTCAAGGTGCTCATCAAATGTTTTGGAGAATACAATGAGGTCGTCCAGATAAATCAGAAGATGTGTGAAGTTGAGGTCCGCAAAGCAGCATGTCATGAGTCTCTGAAACGTGGAAGGGGCATTCTGCAGCCCAAATGGCATTCTGTTCGCTTCAAACAGCCCCATGGGGGTGCTGAACGCTGTTTTGTGTCTGTCCTGTTCTGCCACTTCCACCTGCCAGTAACCCGATGTCAGGTCAAGGGTGGAGAAATACTTCTAGCGCTTCCTCTATTCTTGGGAGAGGGAATGTGTCTCTGGTGCTACAGGAGTTAAGCTTCCTATAATCTATGCACAGTCTTAACGACCCATCCTTCTTGGTCACAATCACCACCGGCGAGGCGTATGGGCTCGTACTGGGACGGATGACTCCTGTAGACTCCATCTCGTTAAGCATCCTCCTCACATCCTGCCACTGTGAAGGGGGGATTTTCCGGTATGGGAGCCGGAATGGCTTAGTGTCCACCAGGGGAATCTCGTGCTGTATGGTCTTTGTGTGTCCATAATCCATGGGATGCTTTGAGAACACACTTGCATTCCTATCCACCAGCTCCTTGAGAAGTAAGCGCTGCTGCTCATTCTCCACTGCTGCATTGCTCATGTCCACTCCAAAACCTGCCACCACTTGGTCAAGGCTCAGGCAAGTCTCACTGCCTCCTCCTAGGTCATGCTCTCCTTGCTTGCGGTCCATAAACTCCACCACCCTGTCCACTAGGAAGACCTTAGCCAGGCGTGTGTGTGGATGGATGGTAAATGCTCGCTGGGACAGGTCCATGACTCTGACGAGGGCTCGTCCTCTCTTAACATTAGCAAGGACTTTGGCAACCACAAGATTCTGGGGAGGCTGCATGGAGGGATGGCTCTCAATCAGGGCTGTGTAAGTCTGTCTTTGAGGGCCAGCCTTAATCTTGCACCACACATCCATTTCCTGTCCACCTGGAATGCTAACTTTGTGGCCAGTGTACACAGCGGGGCCCACCATGTCGCTCCCTTCGCTTTGTTCACTGCCTCCAAAATCCAGCAGGGCTGTATACCATTCAGGATGGCCTTGATTCACTTGGGAAAGGAACTGCACACCATAAGCCGCTTGGAGGTTATTCCTGTAGGCGCGAATGACATTAGTTGACAGAGGAGCGATACTCAGAGTTGGGAACCACAAACGTCGGCACAGACTTCAATTCACTTCCCATCACCTTCAGTTCAATACACAAAACACCATGATAGGGCACACTCTGGCCCCCAGCCCCCTCTATGGGTATTCTGGAGGACTGCAGCTTCTGCTTTCTAAGGGTGGGGTGGTTACACCAGTACTCATGGGTTATACTAGTTATTTGAGATCCAGAGTCAATGAGAGCCCTGCACTTCATCCCATTAACTTCTACCTCCCCTTCATTCCTGGGACCCACCAAGGGGGTGCTTACTACTTGATCACCGTCTTTTTGCCCGCTTGGCAAGGGGTCTCGCTGCTGGCCCATAGTTGCCCATGTAGCTATGGGCTCTATCCGTTTAACTCTATGGAGGGCACCAGGGGCCCCTTGCATGGGGGGGCATTTCTTCCCTCTTTGGAATAATTACCTTATAACTTCAGATATAAAAGTCACAGACACATGCCTGATACCTAAAATCAAAGTTGACCCCTTTACAATTGATTGTAGGAAGTTCAATAACGAAATGAATAACCTGTGTATAATTTATGGACATGCGAATATAACAAAAACAGCTGGAAAAATACAAAAACCTGTCTTTGTGTCTTGGATTTTTGTAAATATTTCAAAAACTACATGATGGAATAGGTCCAATTTTAAAAATCTGGTTCCCAAACTTGTTTTCTACATGTGTGCCCAATTTCATATCATTTGATGCAGCCCAACAGGTTTTACGGAGGAAAGAGCAAATGGTGCAACTGGGAGCCTTTCCTATCCAAAACCTAACCTAAACTAATCTGAAACTTATCCAAAATGGCAATAGTGTAACTAGCAGTGTTTTTTGGGGTAGCAACTTTCTTTCTAAATGCATTACCACTTATAGGTCATAAGTAACAATTTGTCACACATCATCACCACACATTTGTAGGAAAATCTATATTTTATTCACACGACTTGTGCCAAACTTATCCAAAACCTATCCAAAACCTATCCAAACTGGCCACAGTGTAACTAGCAGTGTTTTTTGGGGTAGCGTCTTTCTTTCTAAATGCATTACCACTTATGGGTCATAAGTAACATTTTGTCACACAAAATCACCACACATTTGTAGGAAAATCTATATTTTATTCACACGACTTGTGCCAAACCTATCCAAAACCTATCCAAAATGGCCGCAGTGTAACTAGCAGTGTTTTGGGATAGCGTCTTTCTTTCTAAATGCATTACCACTTATGGGTCATAAGAAACATTTTGTTTCTAACCCTAACCCTGCATAACTGTGCCCAAACAAAGCCCGACAAGTGCCCCGCATAACTGTGCCCAAACAAAGCCCGACAAGTGCCCCGCATAACTTTGCCCAAACAAAGCCCGACAAGTGCCCCGCATAACTTTGCCCAAACAAAGCTGACAAGTGCCCCGCATAACTTTGCCCAAACAAAGCCGACAAGTACCGTACATAATGTTGCCCAAACAAAGCCGACAAGTACTGTACATAACTTTGCTCAAACAAGGCCGACAAGTGCCCCGCATAACTTTGCCCAAACAAAGCCCCGCGTAACTTTGCCCAAGTGAAAGCCAAAAGCGCTGCATTACTTTGCACACTTCAAAGCTTGACAAAGGCGATGCGGAACTTTTCCCAATGTACCACAATACAAGTGTTACCAAAGCAAATGTTAATTGTAATTTACTGAATCACGGAATTATAAAAATCTATAGAATAAAAGAGTAAACTGTAAATAAATGTACTTATGTCGAGCGTTGCATCCTCTCCGCGCAAAAAATCGTCCTCCTCCATCGAATCAATGGATAAAAGCGACACTTTCTTCCCCCGAACCACTCTTCAAAATCATCTTCTGTGCTTTCTCAACAGTGAAAGTCATCCGAGCCATTTTTCTTCAGTCAAAAAAGTTGTTGTCCGAAAATAACTGGGTAAACTCACGGAGACTACGTGCGCAATGCGTAATCGAGACACTCCCACAAATACTGCACCTGCAGATAATAAGTTGCGCATTCATGTCCCCAGCGCGAAAAACAATGCCCAATCAGCACATCCCATACCATTTTGCAAACCTTAGACACACCTCTATTGGATGAAGCAAATGACACTGTAATTTGATGTTCATGTAAAAAGTTTATTATGGTGAAACATAACCATGGGCAAAGGTTCAGTGCGTAAAAAATAATGTGCTAGCAGGGAAGCAGAGCATATATCTGAAAAAATACTTGACAATGAAGGATTACAGTGATTGATTTATGTACATAAGAGATCAAGCTTTCAAACGAGGGTAACTTTGTCATTTTATTCATTGGTTTTCTTCTAAAACTCCGAAGATAATAAACATTGCACGAATGTACAGAATGCCGACTGACATTTTTCCGCGATGAGTGAGCAAGCTATTTCAGAGCATTGCAGTCATATTTATGGAAAAATGCGTGTTTTGTCTTAATACTGTGACGGTTTATGAATTATTGGCCGTGAAAGAAATAGTTTGAAGTGCTTAGTTTTCATTTTATTAACACTTATATTTTACTTCCTGACACTCGACCCGTTTAAAGATGGCTACCATGGTCATTTTATTTTTACTTGTTACAAAAAAACCATGGCACAAAAATTGCGCAACTTTCTACAGATATTATCTGAAAGGTTTTTTGTAGTGTAACAAGCCGTTTTTGGTTGATTTGATACATTTGTTTCTTTTATTGAACGTCATTTTTTTTTGTTATTGAAAATTTGGACGTATGCGTCCGAACCACTAGGCGGCGACAATGGAAGAGTTAAAGGTTGAGCTGACGGGGGCAGGGCATCCTCTGGAGGGGGTATGGACTGGGTGGGCTGTCGCACCCGCGGGGGACTGGGCCCAGGGAGGACTGCTCTGCAGGCCCATGCTATGTGTCCTTGTCTCCTACAGCGGTGGCATGTAACACTGGAACTCAGGGGAACATTTCTCACGGGAGGCTGGGGTCCCATGGGCGGGGTACGAGGGGCAGCAGTAATCTTTGACTCTAAGTGCGACAACCTGGCCATCTGTTCCTCTTGGTTACACACTAACCTTTTGACAAGCCCGGTCAGCTCTGACAACTCTGAGGCGCGCTTTGCTCTGTCATCCTCCACATTGGCACCACACTCTGATGCAACATGTAGTTGTTCATATGTCCTCCTTGGCTTGCGGGGGAACTGGAGTCCCTTAGTCTCCCTCACTAGGTCACGGAGCTCAGCTTGTAGCTCCCGAAAACTTAGAAGCCTTGGCTTCATGGGCGAAATCCTCGCATACACCTCCTCATCACTGAGTCCCCTTAAGAACTGCCGGGTGAGTTTGCTATCCCGGTCAGGGAAAGTTCTGCTCCCCCTTTGGCTTTCTTCCACAGCTCGCAACTTCGCTTCCAGCGCAATAGCGTAGGAGCAGGCAGACTCTCCTGGTCACTGACTACACTCATAGAAATCAGCCAGTGGATCCAGAGAGCCTCTTGCGTCCCCATACTCTGCACTTAGCTCTTCGAAAGCCTTCTCTGGAGTTTGCTCATGGGAAGGAAGGTTCAGGATTAGTTTTCTTGCCTCACCACCCAAATGTCGCACAACTGTGGAAAAGCAGAGATGTGTGGGCAGGTCTATTGCCTCCAGAAGATACTGCATGTCCCGTACCCAGTCATCAATAAGCACCTTATTGTCAGTATTACCAGCAAATATGGGGACATTCTTGACCTGATGAGTCTGCAAGAACCCACGGTGGGGGGCCTGGGTTGGCTGGGCCTGGGAATGTGACTTGAGGCGGGCCCAACAGGTATGGGTGCCCGTGGGTGGCAGGGAATGGGGCTTGGGGCACAGTAGGGGGGGAAACTCCATGAGACATATCAGTCCGGGGATTGGGTGCAGGTGTCTGAAAGTGAGCCAACACAGGGACATCAGGAGGGGTAGTGTGGCTAAAAGCTGCATTTGACACAGCAGGGGGGTTAGATTGAGCAGGGGTGTGCTCACAACGGTTCGTGCCCAGCGATAACAATGGGTATGCTTCATTACAGGCTGGGTCTTGAGAGTAACAAACCGGGGCTTGTGGGGCTATCCTGACAGTGGGGGTACTATTTGTCAGGTCTGGGGCATTTGAAAACTTAGCATAGGTGCCTGGGACACTGGGGTGGACTGTATATACTTGGTGTAGCAGTGGGGACTAGGGTTAATGGGATGGGATGAGTAAAGGGGTGGAGCTGGATGGCTGATGGGGGGCTGAGTTGGGGCTTGCATGCCTGCTCGGGTCGACTGTGGAGGTGATGGGACAACGAGAGGAGCTGTGGGGTCATGGACTCCCACAGGCGATGTGGGGGCAGGGTGCATCATAATGGAGGCTGTTGGTCTGGGTACAGGTGTGTTCAGGCTGCTGTCTAACTGGCTTGGCTGACACCTTGGTCCTTGGATTGGGGTCCGGCAAGGTACGGCGCGGGGGTGTACCCTGAATCCCCAAAGCCCCAAGGTGGGGGTGGGGTCACTTGCAGGCTGGAGTCTGGGCCTTGGGTATGCACATATGTGTCAGGCTCTGGAGGGTGATATTGTGGTACAGGGTTAGTGGGCCCGATGGCACGGTCGTAGGACTGGGGTCTCACTCCTTGATGAGGGCTTGCCATCACATCCACGGTGTGCAGCTGCATCTCGTCAAAGTCAGTTTTGAGGCTGGATGCCATTGCTGCGTGCCCTTCCAACCTGAATGGGGAATCTGGATACTCATTCATCCTACTCTGACTTTCCAAGACAGTCTAATGGGTGTATAGTGGGCAATCAGCGGAATGAATTCGGTGGTATACGTACCTTTGATCAGATGGATCAGATTTGATCAATGTGTCGTCACTCCAATGCAATACACACAATAGATATACACAACAGAAGTATCTTTGGCATAAAATACACGCAGTTTACCCCAATGCTTCAACTAGGAATTTGGTTTTTTTTTCTGCAGTAGGGAACCAAAAATCCAAAATAATGAGTGGATTACTCCAATCAGTCCCCAAGGTTTCCGAAGAAGTGTTGATCGCAACACCGTCTGCTTGCTATCAGTGGTGCAATTCAGCTTCAGCCTGTGAGAAGCTGTCTCTCTCTCCGTCCTGTTTGTCTCTGAAAACCACAATCCGAGTCACGGCACCAAAGATGTAACCCCCCACTGCCGGTAATGCCCGGTTTTGGGCACCCGCTGGCTGCTGGAATCCCTCTACACCTCCCTGGTACTCTGCGTTGTGTTTCTGATGTGTGATGGGGAGTGTTTCAGAGGGCAAGAAGCATCGGACGCAAGGTTCTGGATTGCGGCTGAGACTCAAAACGGCACTTTATTTACTCACAGGCACCAGTGGTCCCCCTTATGTCACAACAGGGGTCTGGCTGGCTCTGGCACCTTACGGGATAGTGCAAAATGAACATCATAAATAACAAAACATTGTGCCGGAAATCAAAACTGAATAATTTAAATAAAAGTACATTCCCACGTGACTGATAAGATAAACACAGAAACCAAATACTTTTCCCCACATTATGTTTACTCCGCGGCCGCTTGAACGGCTGCAACACATCGGCCGCTCTTAGTAGTAACATTTTCCTACAGACACGAGTAAAAAGAAATACCTCAAACTTCCATCAAAATGTAGTTCAACACCTTACCTAACAGTATGGAGTAAAAGTGAAAATACATGGATGGTATTACGTGCGCCAATTTACTAACAAGGTACAGCGCCATAACTACAGCTTACCTTACGGGATAGTGCAAAATGAACATAAAGAAACACGGCGACTTGCGCGCAATAAAGTTTTGCACTCCGGTGTCCCGTAAGGGATGAAACAGCCGAAAACGCTCACTGCCATGTACAATACATAACCCCCACAGCGACACTTAGTGGCTAGTTCGAGTCACTGCCCTACATATATATATAATATATTCCTTATTCTGAGCTCTGTATGCTGTGAATGTTGGAGTACAAGTATTTGGAGGCAATGAGGACATCAATGATTGGCCTTGCTGCTTTCTACAGTCAGAATATGGCCACTTCAAGTACAATGCATATGGTCCTAAGTCACCATGGCTATGAGTTAACAGCAGATTTGAATACCCCAATGTAACTACAGCTTTACCACTGGAGATAAAGCCTTATAGACTGGGGTGTTATCATAAAAAAGCAAATTAAAACTGGATATATTTGTATTTAAAAGAAATTTGGGATGTAGTATAAGATTTTACATGAAAATGCAGTTTCAGACTGTTTTTGGAGCACTGGGAAAATTATGTTTTTTTTTCTTAGCTCACATCAGTTTCTCAGTCAACAAAGGATGAGTTTATGAGGGTTGAAATGGCTGACGTTGTTTAAAATGTTCTGATGTGCGACTTTTGACTTGCATTAAATTTTCCAGTAGAAGAAATTAATTAAAATCTGACTTTTTGCCATAGAAGAAGAATCGTTTGAAAAGTGGGATATCAAATACGGGGCATAAAAAGATGTCCTAATTGTTATTTTCAGCAGTAATTCTGTTGAATCTGTTGAACTGAGATTTTTCTGTCCAAACTATATGTGGGAAACAATGACAACTTACTCCACTCTTGAGAATGCTTCTCCACACCCTCCGTACCACAGTGTTATCAGCTACAACCCTGGAACCTTATCAGAATCTCATGTTCAGTATCACCATATCTGCCACCTGAGGAAGCCAAAAACCCAACTAGAGCATTTATGTCTGTCCATCCATCCATCCATCCATCAGCTCCTTATGCTGATCAGGGTCATGGGGCAGCCTGGAGTTGATTTTGAATGTGAATATTAAGGAATCTTAAGGGATTAAAGAATCTTCCAAGTCTTGTATGATTTAGGGCAATCACACAACTTTCGCCACATTGCGCCTCTCTCATGTTTCAAGGTGTGCATTTTTGTAGATCACTCAGCAAGTGGCATGATGACCTTTGCAAGATCCTCACATTGTGTGGGTTTTTTCCCCAGTGATTCCAGTTTGCTTCCATAATCCAAGTATAGTTGCTCTGGTCTACTGATCACACGGATTGCCCATTAATAAATGGTAATGTAAGTGTAATAAATGGTTATTTACACCTAAGAACCTAAGAATGAACTGATTCATTATAGATGGATGTAGATGACGTTCTTAACATTTATGACCATCTCCCAATCCATCACCATGGTCTCATGCTTTGGCTTGACTGAGAAGTATCTCCATCAATATTCTATCAATATTCCTTCAGCTCCCCCTGGTGGAACAAGCCAAGTACAGAACACCAATTAGCACGCAGAGGAGCCACACAGACATTCCTGGCAGCACTGCATTACATTTATTTAGCAAACACTTTTTTCCAAGTGATGAAATGAGAATCAGAAAGCAGAGTCATCCAGTCCCTAGATAAATTGAGGTTAAGCATCCTGATCAGCCTCCAACAATGACATCACTCTTTCAGCCACAGGATTCTGACCAGAAGTACAGATTCCTAATTCACAGTGCCACACACCAATCAACATGCCAATACTATCAATTGAAAAAACTTAATGATGATGGTGCTGTTTGCATTTATTTACAAAATTTTAGGGGGGAACACGTAAAAGCAGCCAGATAGGCACTCAGTGGTAGATTTGGGCTGTTGAACACCCCTCCATGGTGTGTACGATCAGAGTAAGGACAAGACGCTCACTGCATGTTGATGATGATTCTTTATTGGCTTCAGCAAAAGTGGTAAGCAAATAGGCATGCGATTAAATCAATAAATCACATCATAGTTCTGTAATGTTTTATGGAATATTTGATCAGTTTGACTCATCTTTGATACCTCCTCAATTTCCATTTAGCAAATGGATCTTTGTGTACATATCTCAGATTAGTCTTATTTGCAATGCATGATATTGTTTCATCTTCTTTAGGAGAACCATTTTTCTTTGCAGTGAGATTAATTCAACATCAAAACTGACAAGTTCCCAGTGCTGTTTCGTGAGTAGTTTCTTAGATATCACATTTCAGATCTATTTTTTATGTCTTCTTTTTTGACTAATTGAACATTTGATGCATAACAGAACAATTTTGATAAGATCTTTTTTTCATTTACTGCGAATAATGATTCCCCTTCACTCACAAGAAAACGTATGCACACGACCAAATTGACCCGACGTGGACAGCACTGGGGATTTCCACTGAGTCTCCGGTATGAATATCAGCTGGAGGAATACATCCTCACTTATTCTTCTGTGTGTCCCTTGCTTCCACCATGCGGTTGTTCCACAATGTCTCTTATTTATAAGAAATGAATCCAAACAGATCCAGAATGGCACATTTCACATGTTATACATTTGAACTTCAGTCTTCATCAGAGTGATTAAAATAGTGCATGCCTGTCTGAATGTATAGCAAAGGCAGACCAGTAAATGAAAGCAGATTGTCAGTGTCACTGGTAGAGTCTCTGTGCATGTCTTCCTATCCCCGTCACCATCTACGGTCTGTAAGATCAGCTTAAACACTGAAGTGTGTCTGTAGTAGCCAGAGCTGAGGTCTGGGTCATACTCTGCAATCACTCTAAAGCTGACATAATCTTATAGTCAAACTTTGGAGAGAGAACACTGGTAACTATAAATCAAATAGAAAGGAGATAAAAAAAATTGCCTAGAGCAAACTATATCTGTAAAAGCTACAAGTTACAATTTGCATCACAAGTACACACACGCACACAACAAAATGATCATAAGTGAGATTCTGTATTAGTAGCCTATTAGTAGTAATAATAGTTGCAGTAATAGAAGGAAGAACTGGAAGGTTGTTAGGTATGCTCATGTCGAATTACAAATGCAGGCAGCTTTCAAAAGGTAAGATGGCAAAGCTTTCATTGTTATTGGGATTTAAAAAAACTTCTAAAAAAATCTATATCTCCTGCTCTGTTTCCCTGCACACTCTCTATGATCACATTCCCTATTCGAAAAAAACCGAAGCACTGTTTCCCTCCGAGGTTCACAAATGCTCCCCATCTCCTCCTTCCCTCTCTTTTAGACTTGCCTTGGGTCCCTTCTGCGACACACGTGCATGTCTCCCGGACCCTTCCAGAAATGCGCTAGAGCACGGAGGGAGCAAGGAGCACACAGGCAGAGAAAAATACCAAGAAAAGATAGGGAAGGAGGGCAGGGAAAGAGCAAAGATATTAAAATCTACACACTACTGTCACATTTAAGTGCAAGATGGCTGGATGGAAGACTTCTGTGTGGAGAGAGAAACGAGAGGGAATGGGGGATGGGCTTTTCTTTTTTTTCTTCCCTCCTGTTGTCACTCTTGCATATTTATCCTTCTTCTCATGGTCCCACTCAATAGAAGAAGTATACTGTGAAGATACAGAAATAAGAACATTAAGCGAGAATATCAAAGAGATGGATCCATGGAGGGGAGGCAGAGGAGGAAGGTGGAGTGCAGACCTAGTTAAAATTCACTCACGTTAGACAGACACTGATCAGGTCTGACTTTGGATATGTTAACTTTACCTACACTGCCACTAGCAACTTATGATTTATATAAAGTAACCCATACAATCATCAGCTCGGAACAAATATTTCTACACTTTAAAATCAAACAGCTACAGTGCCATCTGTTATTCATGGAGACAAATACAATGTCACAATCTTTGTCTCTCTTGAAAGCCTAAAAATGGCTTTTTGAATGTAGTGATAATTATCCTTGTAGAGTGAAACATTAGGCATGCCATATAAATTCAGTGCATGATTTACACTTCTGTAAGTTTATGGTCAACCAAAATATGCAACACCAACACTGATGCCTAACATGCAGGCTTTATTCTATATCTGAGCGAGCTGATTCACTGTCTGAGATTCCAAGGCTCTCTACCCCCGCAGACTTCAATATGGTATTGTACACAAAACCATCGAGTAGGAAAAATACTCAGGCAAATGAAGTGAGGAATCATCCAGAGGGACCTGCCCCTGGAATAGTGGGGAAGCTGCAAAAATCACACGCCTGAGAAGAAGCGGGATGATTACGCTGTGCAATGAGGCCATCTGAAGCTCCTTGAATTCTATTTCTTCTAAATGTGAAAATATTCGGTTCAAATAAATAATTTAACATAGTTATGAGGACATTAATAATTTGTATTCTGGGCATCCATCCAGTGCCTTAATGACGCTTCGTTACCCGGGCTGGCTTGGTCCTCGCCATTTTGAAAACGTATAATGACATTTAGGGAATGATTTGCACCTCTGTGCTAATGGACGGACTGCTGCTATGGGGCTTGGAAAGCTGACATCATTTGTCCTTGTATGTTTTATATATAACAAAAAAAATTCTAAGGACAAAAAACAAAGGCAGAGTATCGAAATGCAGATATATATTTACGGGGAAAATTTACCACAAAACTTCCTGCGTTGCACAGGAGACTAAATATACCTGCTTGTGTTTTTTTGCATTAATCATGTTTTATTAACATTGCAACATACGCTACCCTGTACTTCTCACGTCATGTAACACCCATGCAATGCAAACATCTTACAAATTAACAGTTTCAAGGCTCATTCCAAATGAGTAACTCAGCAATTTCTCACTCTACATCACAAGCGAATCATCAACTCATTCAATCTGATGGAAGAAGATTCGGGACTTTGCATCAAAGAAACGCACTGCAGCTAAGTTGCGACATTTATCCATTCTCCTCTGACTCGCTGACATTTAACCTCCAAACACAACAGCACTGATCAGACTAGTACACTGACAGTATTCACCAACCTGTATACAATACTTAACAAGATGCATGCAAACCTGAGAGGATGATGCAAAAAGAAAAGTGGTCACTCACAGAAAATGATCCCAACCACGATGACTCCAATGATTCCCATTATAATCATCATCTAGAGGCGGCAGAGAGATCATACATTTAATTCACTTACTAAAATGTTCACCATACATACCCACAGTGCTTAATTTAATTTCAGTAACATTGTAGTCAATCTATTTAAGTACCTTGCATTTCTGGACTAAATATGACAGAATTGTAAATATGCCAATCATAAAACACATATTTAAAGGGACAGTGCAATAATAATCCTTTACTCTTACGGTATACCTTTCCAGACATTAACAGACCAATATCTGGCTAGGTTTGGACAGCTCTATACTGTGTGCCTATTGTGCCATCTTTTGTGGGGGCACCCACTTAGCAAGCTGATTTTACTTTGTCTTGAACAGGGGGTGTCGGTGGTAACGCTTGCTTATGGTGCCACATGGGCTTTGACTAACTGCTCTAACACTACAATGAGCAGTCTCCTCAGTGCTCCTACTGCTTGCACATAAATACCTTGCAGTTTTTCCACCAGTACTTGTTCTTGAGCTTGGCGGCACAGCTCTCAAACTGGGAGGCCCCAGCCTGCAGTGCGTCGGCCCTGTCATCCAGCTCTGACAGCTTCTGGTCTCTCTCCAGGACCTTGTCCACATTCACACGCATGATGTCCACCACCTGAAAGGCAATGGAAGCTGTTATTACCTGACAGCCTAACAGAGGACCTAAGATCTTCTCGGGTGACATAGGATGGATATTTATGCTAACAGAGAAAATTTCATACTTAGGTCCTGAAAGGCTAGACTGTCTTGGGTCCTAGACCTTTTCTCCTTCTTCCTGCCTGCCATCTTTCTCTCTCTTGGCCTGTCCTCCCTGCTTACCTCTTCCACCTGTGCTTGCGTCTGCTGTAATCTGCGATTGCTGGTGAGGTTAGGGGGAGCCTGTGGGGGTCCACCTCCTGGGGCACCTCCTTCTCCTCCTGGAGCCCCTGGGGCTCCTGGAGCACCGGCTGGGGCAGCAGCATCTGGAGCTGGAGCAGACCTAAGTGGAGAGGCCATGTTGGAGGTGAGCGATAGGGTAAACTGACCATGTGATAATCCAACAACTACAGCGGCTCTGGGAAAGATAACGAAGATCTGTATGATTGAGAAATTGAAAATGTAGGGCCTGAGGCAGGATCAAAACCATGTTAACTATAGTGCTCACTGCTCACTGGAGGGTGGATTACTTAATATTACCAAGAACACACTGTAGAATAATTATGTCTTAAAACACTAGAGGGTACACAAAAAGGGACCAACAGATCCTAGGTTATCATCACCGAGAGCGCCCATCAGGAGTGACAATAATAAAATTATAAACTTGCTACATAGTTTCAATTGGGCGAAAGTCATTTAAATTTTAATTTGTAAATAACACATATAATTTTAACTTGAGACTTTTTATGCAGGAAGCGAGTGAGGGGGGGGGGGGGGGATCGATAGATGAAGCGCTGATTTTCCAAGATACTAAAACTATATGCAGAAGCCAGAACTGAAACGAGAGGGGGGGGAAATCATCGGCAATCTGCTGCATAGCCAGGTCCTATAGAGTCATGGGCAGGTACAAGACCGTCAAATCGGTCACAAACCAACACAAATCTCTCTGCAAACACAAATAAGCAGCATAACAATTCATATAAATGATCATGCTACTTGCATTCTGAACTGCGTCAACTGAATTAACACTCTTTAAAGCAATCATTTTCAGCATTAAAATATAAGGAAAAGTAGTAATCACGTTTAGAATTAGAGGCAACATGATTTCATTAAGATCCGTGGCATTATTATTGTGTTTGAGTTTAAAGCGAGGAGGAAATACCGCATAGCCACTTACATCTCGTTTGCAGCTGTTTAAGACTCACTGACAGCGAGGTGGGATGGAGAGAAAAAGAAAGAATGAAAGAAAGAAAGCTCAATTCAGAGAAATTATAGCGAAAAACTCTAAGATATTTATCTTTAGACTTAAGATTGATTCTTTTCTTTAAGAGGAGGTACTATGTATTTGCTGATCAACGCAGAAAGTGCCGCAATATTGGGACGCGCGTCGGACGATAATTCACCCCGGTCGAACAGCTGGATGGGAAGCCAAAAGTGAAAGATCGCCGTGCAAAACGCCTCTTCTTTTAAATCCACATTCAAGGTTTTTCCCCAGATCCACGTGATAACTTACAAAACAGCAAACAACGCCTAACAATGAATAAGGCGAACAAAAAAAGGAATGTTTTGTATGGCAGGGAATTAAAATATAATACGGTCGAAGGAGTTGTCTCCTGAAATATCCCTATTTGATTTGTGGTGAGATCAGTTGAGGTCCTGGGTTTATTTCTCGATGCATTTAAATCCCGTCATTTATATCCTCTTCGGAAAATGCGACTGCAAGCGCTCCTCGCATACGTCGAATTGTAGGTTAGTGCGGTAGTTAGTACGCGTATGTGCGCGGTGCCACTATACTGCAATAATGCGTCGGTACTCTCTCTCTCTCTATCCTTCTTCCTTACGCTACCGGAATTTAACAGTGGTGCGGTGGCTCTTTCCTCCGTGCTCCCCCTCCCATCCTCACTCTCCACTTTGCAGTACTGCAGATCCTTTTCCCTTGCTCCCGGATAGGGCGACGGGACGACACTGCGGAACATGTTTCTGTACAGAATGTCGACTCGGCTTTTTTTTCCTCCACCTACTTCACTTCCATCCACTCACCGTAAGTGCTACCCCCACTCCAGGCGCTCGCAATCCAGTTTATTTATTGCACACATGCATCTATTGCCCTTGCTCCTCCATATCCTCGACACATAGGTTGTATTCATACACTTTGGATAATTTCCTGATGAAGCCGTAGTATTTTCACGCAGCCAACTGGGATCGCGAGGGAAGACGTAACACAATAAAAGAAACAACATAAATAATAGAAAATGCAAGATGAAGTGCTGATAAGTGTATAAATTAAACTTGTTTTCCCCAAGGAAAGCAACGTTTTGATGAAATGGCGATTAAACAAAACTGATATCCCTGTACTGTGTGGTTACAGTTTAAATTACGTTTTGGTTAGGAGAGACCCACCGTACTACGCATCAAAGAACATTTGGGACCGTTTTATATCTTATACGGTCATATGATGATCATAAAAATCAATTCAGTGTATTCATGAACACGTTTATTCGTACTTTCAAACAGTCCAAATACAGCAAAATACTCCAATTATATTACTGAACTGACATCATTAATAACCAAGAAATCCATCAGACAATATCCTGATCCTTCCCGCATTGGCCAGCGGTAACGCGAGAGTCCGGGTGGGATAAGATCAAGTTCAGTGCTGGAATCAGCGGTGTTTGCCGTAGCGGTTTAATCTTCGGTATAAAAAGCGGATTCTCTTCTCCAGGTTGTGCCGGTCTGTTGCCATCATCCGGTCTCCTACCATTCTTTTCTTTCGTGTCAAACGCTGGAACTCGTTGCCACGGAAACCCCGTAACCAGACGGGGCCGACAATCAAATCCCGTGGATGAGCTTTAAAGTCACCTATGGAATATAAAATCAACTTGTACTGATTATACTGTACCAAAGGGATTTTAGTGATTATTAGTGAAATTAACACAGTGTTTGACCTGCACACAGTACCATTTTCAATATTAGTGCTTTCATCTACATTCCTAATTGGAAGCCAAGCCCAGTCATAAAGGAATAAATACAATTATAAATACAGGGGAGGGTGAAACAGGATGCCAGATAACAGTGAATGTGCACACGTGCGCACATGGGCACACATACACAGTCAGATTGTTTTAAAATATTTGTGGGAACTCTCCAATCATTTCTATTGGCATCACTGTAATTTCAATGATAACAACCTTAACTTGTATCCAGTTCTAACCTTAACCAAAAGTAACCAAACAAAATACAGTACTTTCTTGATTGCATTCACAGATTTTTATAAATTTGTGTTTCCCCCTGTGGGGACCAAGAAAATATATAGTCTTCACAAGGTAAAAATAACATGTCTTGATACATAATGTAATATACACATGACCCAAACACACACAAAGGACAACCAACTGACTCCCTTTCACACAAACCTTATAGGAAGAGCCCACACAAACTGCACCACACACACACAAAGCCAGGGCAGGACTCACACCCTCAAGCCTGCAGCTGTGAGAAAAGGGTGCTGCCATTAGATACAACCAAAGATATTTACTCTTTTTTTAATTAATAAAATGTACCTCAATGTATAATGCTGGTCTGCAAAGTACTAGAACCCAATGGAAGCTAGACTGCTCAAAGATTTTGTGCCAGTTTTCAATGGATATCACACACAGACCAAAGAAATGAAACGGATGGGACAATGAAACTATGGAAAGTATTTACAGTTTCTAAAAAAGCAACAGTGAATGTAGCTGGGTTGTTTATGATGGTATACATATTTTTATGCCACAAAAAAAGATCTATAAGGGAAGGCAGTTGATTAGCTTCCATCTGCCAAAGCAACCAAAACTGGACAATTTACCAGGGTAAATATCATTAAAACCATCCAAGACCAAAAACACAGTGGTCATTACCTCACATTGCCTCCCTGCGGCTTAATTCATTTAAAATATTTACCGGTCATTATCTAGCCTGGAATTATGTGACATGGATTAGCCATCTGTACTTCCAAAGCCCTATGGCCTGGCAGGGCTCTCAAATTACTGGCTAAATATATCCTGGTCTCAAATAAAAGTCAGCTAGAAAATACAGGCGAAACAGCTTATTCTCCACTTGTTTTTCACTTGCGAAATTTACAACATTTAAGGAAACAAACAATATTAGTAGAATGTTACCTAATTTCAATAGATTCTAATGGATTAAAGACAAAATCATTTCATTAATAAAACATTTTACTAATTTTCTTTGGTAAAAGTATTTTCTAGTCAATAATGAAACTATAAAGAAAAAGTACAACTGCATTCTGCACTGCAACCAGTAGATGACAGTGATACACTGGAGTCATTTAATTATAATGAGCTTGTTTCACTGCAGACCTATGCATCATGTCTGTGGGTTAGCCAAAACACAGACCATTTTACCAATAAAAACAGATACCATATTAACCCTGTATAGTGAGATACCTATGAGGAAGTATCCTGGTTGAGACTGAAAAATCCACTTTAAACTCTTTAACACTACATGGTCATTAGCTCTTAAGCTATATTACAGAAACCCGCCCACACTTTATAAACTGCTTAAAACTGCACTGAGCCCACAAACTGGTACCTTTATGTTGTTGAGCTGTCGTTAGTCAGATATGATGTTGGTTAGCAACGACAAACTGATAACCAAACCAAAGACATCTACCTGCCCACTAACTGTTCTCCTCTATGGCCGTGCATTTCTAACAGAACTGCAACTCGAACAAAAGAACAAATGAAAAGCAACTAAAAATGAAGAAGTGATCCGTCACTATTCTATCCTCAGCTATGAGTCAGAGCCCTGGCAGTATCCCAGCAGGCTTCACTCATGAAGATGAGTGAATGCCAGCCCCTCTGCGGCTTTCTGGCCTGCCAAGATGGGCTGCTGCTGGGAAACCCCCAGATCACAGGGGGCAACATGCGGACTGTGAGCTGCTCCAATAGTATGTTTCATTTCAAGGACCTGTCTCTGGTTCAATGGCAAAGGGCTATTCATCCATGACCTCGAAAGCGCTGGGGATTGACAACCATGAGACCCAGACATTGATGTCAATGCCCAAAGGGGAATGACGTGTGGCCCAAGGACTGCAGAGTGATGTCACTGTTGGGTCTCTGAGAATGGCCTTTAACCCTAATCACTCCCTGCCTTCTAAATTGTATGCTGCTCTGGATAAAAGCTTCTGCTAAACAAATGTAATGCAAAGGATCAACTGGTATTACAAGCAGTTTTGCTGTGGAGAACAACAAAAATTATCAAAAGTGGCCAAGGTAACGCTGATATAATTGCCTAAAATACAGAGGTCTTTAGGATCTTTCAGTCTGATAAGCAATTAAAGTCTATATACTGTATAAATAATGCATATTACTGTTAATTGCGTATACAGAACCACTAAATGTTTATAAGATACATACCTCTGAATGAAAAGCAGTACAGAAGGAGAAAGTATTTGCATAAACTGGCTTAAATCAAAATTACCACTAATGCATGTTACATCTGGAAGAAACCAGTGTATTTTATTACGAAAGATTTACTGATACTTCAGCTGACAACCAAGTGGAATGTATGTATTTGGTAAGTTCAGATACATACTCACCTAATATTCCAATGTTATCGTAGACACCAAAGGTGACACGCTTCTCTGTCCATCTGTCTATGATTCTGGGTTGAGGAATCACATGCATGCGGATCCTACTGCAGACACCTATACAAGCCAGAATGATAAAGCCCTCAGCCCTTAAAGTAGCATCACAAGCTGATCAACAAAATCAAAACAAAAGCCACAGTGAAAATAGTCTAAGTAACAAAACGAAAAGGATGCCAAATGTTTATGCTTTAGTTGCTTAGCAATTGCATTTTCCAATGTAACAAAAATTTTAAACAAATATTTATTGAAATAGTAATTGAATATCAAGATAAAACACGAGAACCTACAACTTTTTAGACACCATACCATCTAAGCAGTTAACCCTACATCTGATGTATGCATAATTATAATTATTATCTCTTTTTTTTATTTCGTGTACCAGTGGAGAAGGACCTAGGTGACTGGATAAGTGTAGCATGGCAAAAGGACGCTGCGGCTTTTAGCAATCCACCTAGTAAAGACATGGCGCACCTGAAAAAGAGAGCAATTGCCAGCATTATATTTTATGCCATATAAAATAAAATTTAAAAAAGCTTTTACAACGATTACCGCAACACCGTATGACGAAAAAACGATACGGACCTCAGCACTCTAAGTACGTGACATTGAAAACAGTCTTTTCACTAAATCACTAAAATCAGGATGTCAAAACTACCCATCTTACTTTCTTCAAAGAAATAATCACACAACCAATAATCGTAACAACAAGGTCATTATACATATTATATATATATATATATATATATATATATATTTTTTTTTTAAAAAGAATTTCTTGCATACAAATACTACATCCGCAAACTTACTATTAAACAGCTGGAGATGACTTAAACAGATAAGATGCTGAAATCTATAATTATAATACCTTCTTAGTTTAAGAACGGAAGGAAAAATACGAATTTAGGCTGTACTTTTAAATTGCATAACGTTTTATTTTGCAGTATAGTTTCATTTCTAAATGTCACATTTCGCATCGAAGCGCAGCCATTTTACGACACGTCCCACAATGCATTTCGATCTGTGACTTTACCGTAAAATGTCGAAAGTAGCGCACTCGCATTTACACCGAACGCATACATGCGGAACTTACCCACTAGATGGAAACGTTGACGTTGCTATATTTCCAAATTGATAACCAGTTAATACTACACTTAGGTGTGTAGCTAAAAATTATGGGCCCCTTACATTTTAAATCTTTCAATCGGTTAAAGACGGGAGGAATAATGTTCCCCTAGCGTTATTGTATCATTTCTGATTTTCAAGGATCGTAGAAAGTGCTGCCCCCCCCCCCCCCCCGAATCTGCCGGGGTAACAATGCCCCTCCGACCCCCCTTAGTTTTATACAACAGTATAAACTAACTAATCTGGCACATAAAAAATGTCAGTTAAACTTTATATTTTATTCGGTAAGATCTATACTAAGTTGAATTAGTAATGCTCCACACAATTTCATATGGGTAAAATAGAGGTGCCAGTAAAAACGGACGGACTAGATCAAAACAAATGACCTCTCCTCTACCACATTTTCCAGCGATCAAAATTGACATAGCTTCGTGCATGTGCGTATTGACACTTTCGTTCTTACTGTTCGAAGATACATAACAAACTAGCTTAATGGAATGTAACGTCGGGTTCACAGAAAATGGTAACTTTTGAAGACGTTTATTTGACGTCAATTTCTTAATTGCTATCGTAAGTTGAAATTAATGGAAAATTACAGAAAAATATTGGGAGAGGTAAATGTCATTTTTATTGCATATGGTCATTATAGTCGTATGCGATTAAAGTACACCCATTGTCTGATTTTTAAATGATAAATAGGACATTTCAGTAGTACTTGGAGAGCTAGTGTAACGTTCTGTAAAGGGTACAAAACAACAATTCTTACCAAATAGCTTACCTTTCTAAGTAAAACATCGTTAAAACTCTAAATAGGTGAAATGGGATTTAACACGTAACACGTTGTTATGGTTTATTTTGGTTTTGCATGCTGAGTATAAATATATAACATATAATGAGACAAATTAAATATGGGCTTGCAATATGAATGTGAATATTACAAATTTCTGAATGACTTCGAGGCTCTTTTTTGCATACAGAAAAGTTACACAACTTTTTTCAATATTATAATCCAAAAATTAAGCGTTTCTACACGTCATGCATGTGTGCATTCTGTAATTTATGCCCTGTTTTTAAATCAGCATATGTTTAAGTAGGCCTATACAGTATTTCTACATGGACAATGGATAATTCTTGGATATACAGTGGATACACACTACCAGTCGAAAGTTTTTGCACACTATGAGTCCACTTTTCTACAACACTTTTCCATTCATTTCATAAACTGCAGATTTTTCATTCTTCTTAAGCATTGAAAAACTGAGAGAACATATGTAAATGAAAATATAAGTCACATATAAAACAAGTCTCTTTTATAACCTGGAAAGAGTATGTAACAGTGCATGTCTGGCATCCTAGCTATTACCTGGTTGTGTGGTGATGGCATTGTCAAATTCTAGTTTGTCCTTTAACTTTAAATGCACTAGTTAACTGTCCTTAACTTAAATGTCCCTTGTTGAAAGAATGCCTCGAGTTTTCTCTGCTGTTATAACTGATAGAGGAGGTTACTCTGATGAATCAAAGATATGACATTTTCTTGCTAATAAAGGTACGTACCCTAAATGGTGAACATACTGTAAATTTATTTGTTAGCAAAGAACATCGTGTATTTTTAGTAAACATTAAGTAACATGCAAATGTGTGTGAAAAAACTTTTAACTGGTAGTGTGTGTGTTTGTGTGTGTGTGTATATATACACACATATACACATAAAGTACCAAATAGCACAAATTAAATAATTATATCTAATTTATTTTTAAACATTGCTAAATAAATCAGTTAAATCTTGTGTTATATCTAAAACACAAAATTCGTTTTTGGGCCCCACTGCATATTGTTTCATAAAGTAAGACCTCGGAATCACTTGGAAATAGAGACAGTTGCCCCATTTTTCCTTATAAAAACTTGACAAAATGACGATAACGCAGTCTCTTGTTTAGTGCCATTCTGGTAATAAACTCATACATTAATATCGGTAAGCACACAGACCGCTTTACCTACGTAAAAGTTGGTCACCGTCTAAAAATAAAAATGGCTGAATGGACTGGAAAGTCACATCGCAAACTATAACTGCAAGTACACTTATTCATTTGTCTGTCATGTAACTGTCTTATTTCCATTAAAATAAGTCCTTAAATCGAGGCCAGGGTGCATACAAAAATTCTCTGTGCCTTTGGCATGCTTTGTATGCATAAATAGTGAACAAACAAGCAACAATTAATTAGATTGAGGATAAGAGGAAGAAATTGATCTGGAACAAATGACAAAACATGCCAATCATTTGTTTTACATTTTAACATATTTGCCAAGTATGAAAATTTTCCAGCTTGTTCATAATTTGCATGTGTTTCATGGTTAACTTTTTCCACGTATCAAGGGGGGTTTCGTTGAATATAAAAAATTTGATTGCAAGGGCTAATTGAAGCAATAAAGCATGAACAATGAAAAAGAAAGCAGATCATCAGAGGGCCATTATAACCAGTTTGCTTGTAGGAAACTCTGAATACATCAGAGAAAGCTGGTAAGATTAAGACTGTTTAGCATTATGCAAAAGCTATGCCAGAAAATGTGAGGTTCTGTGTTTTAAAAATGCATTTGAATATCTCTGTTTTGACGGGAACAGTGTGGGAAGGTGCATAACTACTTTGAAGAGGAAATGCTAACCCAAGACAAAGCGATGCATATACACACGTGGGAAAATGTGGTCATGTTACACAAACATCTCGTCATAACGTCTGTTCAATATCTTCTCCTCCACTTACTATTATAAATATGCTCTAGTTTAGCTACTATGTGCCAGATAACTTCACATCGCTACATTTATTCTGGAAAATTAAACATGCTGAAAATAAGGCGAGTTGTCTAGTTGAGTTCGTATAACAAGTTCAGCTGGCCTACTTAGTTTTTTAAACGTGTTACATAAAAGTGAAACTGGTGTTTTTGGATCGTGATACATATATATTTTAATAACAGAAGGCATCTTCTTAAGTTAGTACAAATGTATTAGTTAAGATTAAGCTTAGATATAATAATACAAATATTAAATAGTTGTTTATTGTAGTAGTATTAGTAGCAACGATAGCATACTATTTATCAGTGTGTTTTTTAGATTGTTTTTGGTTTAGTGTTGGTATAATAATGATATTAGTCTTATTGTGTATGGTTTAAATATTTAAAAGCTTGCAGTTGCATAATTTCCAAAGTAAATCATACCAAAGATCCGTGTTTATGATAAATGGTTGTCTCTACAAAACAATATTCTGGCTTGTTGAAAGCCTAGTTTAAAAAATTCATCAAATTATGCCAAAAGTATAAAATGTGAAATATGCAAAAATACTTATAAAATAGGGTTCTGGTATTTTTTTTTTAAGTGTTTTCACTGATAATAGACACATAGCATGAATTAAAAACCCAAATACGACTGAACCAATAGACCTACGAGTGGAAAAAAACCCCACCAATATTTGTGAGCAACACCACCCAGTCTCATATTCATCATTTACCTCACTCAGCTGACCCTGTTTATCTCTAATAATTAGTAATTGCGCCAAACAAGTTTCAGTAAGAGGCTAAAAATCTCATTTTGGAGTCTCACACTCTTATTTTTTTCCCACTCGCCTGCAATTAGAAAGGTTTTAAAATTAAGACATGTACTATGAATTAACTATACAGCCTCTCCCCAGGGTACTATGGGGTTATGTATCGATAAACCTATTGCAAGGCGAAAATGCATACAGTATACCTAACCTAACAAACATCGTTGCCTAGGCTACCTTAAACATGCTTAGAACACTTACTAGCCTACAGTTGGGTAAAATCATTAACATAAAGCTTATTTTACAATAAAGTGTTGAATATCTTACGAAATTTATTGAATAATGTACTGAAAGTGAAAAACATTTACCCATCATAAAGTCGAAATATTGTAACACAGACCACCTGGGGAGTGTCTGTATATTGAAACGGTAGGTCCCTCTATTTTCCATACAGAACAGGGTGATGGTGAGCTTGAAGGCTCAGTGCAGCAGGCAGGGGACAGTGTGGGTGGGATGCCAGCCTATGGCATGGCACACACATGCACTCTAATACCGAGAGACTCTAGTTTAGAGACACAAATTCACCCAAAAGTGAGGGAGGAAACAGGAGTTCCCAGAGAATACCCTAGCAAACCCAGGGAGGCCATGTTGACACCACAAACACAGAGCCTGGGGGTGTGAGGCCACCCACTGAAACACCGTGCCGCTCTGCTGAAACAGTAAAGAGCTCAGTTTCCTGGTGTGCAAAAACACTTGGCTTTCATAAAAACAAAAAATCGATTGCTGCAATTACCTCGAAACACATAGATGTAATATAAAGCAACTGCAGCAAACTTTTGATGAGAAAATAGCAGTGCTTAAATTTATGATGAGGATTTAAAACAAGCAGTAAAGGGATTACATTGTTTGTGGTATTATTGTTTGATGCAGCAGTACTTTCTCGTCAACAATGCAATTTATGTTTTTTTATATTTGTCTGCATTTTGGAAATTTCTTGTTTGAACATAGGTATGGTTAAGGGTTACGATCATGGTTGGGGTTATGTTTTTCTGCGTTCGTGGAAGTCTGAAAGTTTGCAGGCAACATATTCCGAAGTACAGCGTTGCGAAATGGTTGTTTTGGAGGAAAGTGTCTATCAAAAAAATAGAGAAAATAAATGTAAAATGTAAATATTTTTTTAAAATTGCCGGTGAATTTTGTAGCTAATAATCTGTTTTATAGTTAATAATCTGTTTTTTATAATTGAAAACATGATACATGATAACCACAGCCACTTAGGGGACATGGGAATCAGTGTTGGATGAGAAAATTAGGTAGGTTTGGTAAGAACAAAAAATCTAGGTAAAATAAGGAAGGAAAATGAAAGATATGTAAAACTAAGGGGAGGTATTGTTCAAATTCAAACATCCTTTTAGGAGGTAATAATTGCCATTGTGGAGACACAGCACCTCACATTGAAATGATCAAACAACAGAATAGATGTGAGAGAGAATTCAAGGGAGAGAGTGAGTCATATTCTTAGTCTCTTCTTAAAATCAGTTCCCCTCCACCAAAACAACGCCACCTCTCTTCCTTTCTTATTCTATTGCACTCATTACTGGAAGACACGCTCCTTCAGCTTGCTGACAGACCTTTCAGTAAATAGATGAGCCAATATAACTGATTTTCCTAATCATTCCTCTTAACAGACATCCAAGAAAAATAAAACGAAGGCGTGGAGGTTCTGAGGCTTTTATTCTCAACACAGCACAAGAATCACTTGAATATTTGGCATTATCGAGATGTGATGTCCCTCAGCAAAAAGAAGTGTTGTATATTCAGTTTGAAAATGAATTTGACAGGAGTGTGACAGAAGAAAGAAAGGGGTATGTGGGTCTCCCTGGAAGATGTGTTTTCTTTGCAAGTTTCCGAATTGCGTCACCAAGAGTGATACACGCCACATCAAACGATCATTTGAACGTAGCGTGCTGCAACATCGAGAGGGAGTACCTTCTTTCACCTCCACCCTCGGATTCCCACCCCCAGGAAGATATATACAAATCATAACTTAGAAAGGCAAAGACACGCAGGACGTGACAGCGACAAGTTCGGAAGGTAAAAAAAGAAGAACAGGCAATTCACGTAAAATAAAGAGAAAAACTGAAGAATTCACCAGCAAACATGCTGGCATTGATAACCTTGCTGGGAACTATATTGTTTATAAATGGTAAGAGATATTAATATTTTTTTTACTTTTCAACACGGTTGTGATTTCATCATGCCCATGAATACTATAATTGCAACACAAATATTTTTCCCAGAGAATTACAATTCTTTTTTTGTTTGTTTTTATGGGTGGATAATTTAAGAGAAAAGGGTGTGTGATTGGAGTATAATTGAAAGTTGAACAGTTATCTTTGGTTAATAACTGGGTTTAATAATTGCTACATTCCTGGCTACTGTCTTGCGAATGCTGTGATGCAGAGTTTAACACATGCATGCATTTTTTTGTGTGTGTTGACCAGTCATCTGGAGTGAGGGGACGGAGGTTTTGGTTGCAAACGGGTCTTTGGCAGTCTTGCCCTGTGTCGTCAGCTCTTCAGTTCAAACACCCTTGGCCGTGCAGTGGGTGAGGGCCAACATAGCGCAGAGACCCGACCTTGGCTCGCCCAACAGCATGTAAGTCAACTCTGATGTTCAGACAAAAACTTGAGTGTGCGCCATCCTTCCCATGTCGGCCGCCGGGGGAGAAATGCTGAATTGGCTGTCAACTCTGTGCTTCTGCAGGGCACCAAGCACCGTGTGGAGGATGGATGCCAGCGGAATGGAATTCCGGGGAATGGGAGTCGGCCAGAGGTCTGGGTGCCCCCACACTCAATTTGGCAAGGGGGAGTTCAGCCTCCAGATAGAGGAAGTAAAGAATGAGGATGCAGGAACCTATATCTGCACAGTCATGACAAAAGCTGTAACCATCCAAAAACAAATCACTCTGCGGGTGATTCAAGGTGGGAAGAATGAAACATCCTCAAAATAAGCAATTAAGAAACGTGGAGAGTATTGTATGTTTTAAGACTCACCATTATTCTATATGATGATTCTGTTCCTGTCTTTCCTACAGTGTCCTTCTCTTCATATCAGCCACTCGAAGGCAGTAATGTGAAAATTGCTTGCAATATCTTCCCTTCTCCATTCCGAGCAACAGTGACCTGGAAGTTCAATGGCAGCCCTTTTACACCTAAAAGTCCATACCAAATGTGGACAGGTGCCAAGAAAGAGATCAACCTTACGAGGGTTTCCCAGAAGTATATGGGAAATTGGACTTGTATTGTCCAGTACAAAGGACAGGAGGGAAAGGCAACTCAATCCCTTACTGTGATGGGTGAGGATTTATGACCTCATTGTTGATTGGCAATAGTCATTCTATGTACCGATGGATGTGACTAAATAAAAATTTAAGTCACCGTATGAGTCTCATTGCGACGCTTTCTTCCAGGTATCACCAGTCCTGCAAGTGACCTGACTGTCGTCTATACTGAATTGGGCTCTTCTGTGCTGTTGCCCTGTGTTTATTCAACTAGCCTGACCCCAGAGAACCCAAGTTGGACGAGAGTGTCTGACACTGTAGGCCGTTTGAAGCCCCTTCCTCCCTCATTCCACATCTCTCCAGTCTCGTCCAAGACACCCTGGAACAGATCGGCATGGATCGAGAGGGTGGAGAAGGGGGATGAGGGGATCTACAAGTGTTTGGGTTCGGTGGAGAGGAAAAGGATGGAGAGACAGCTGTGGGTGGTGACAGCCCAAGGTGAGCCATGTTTTGAGTCGTCTTCAGCTAAACGTCTAATGGTGGAATCTAAGTCAACCCAAGGGTCCTGAAAACTAGAAAGGAACTAAGTTAACTTAAGGGACATCACCCTGACCTTGAAATTACCTGTTGATTGTAAATTATTCTCTTTTTTCATTTGGTTGTGAAAAGCTTTAATAAATGCATGGTGTGATTTGTTTTCAGTCTTAAAAACAAGTGGGACAGAAAATGGCGGCTCGATGCTGACCTGCCATGTCAGCAACACGACAGGCATCACTAAGTATGAGTGGGTAGAGGTGACGGACGACACCAACAACATCCAAAAAATGACACCTTTTCACTGGGAAAAGACTTTGAAGATTGAAGAAATGACAGTGAATTCCAGATATTTATGTCGATATTTTGGGGAGAAAGGAATCCTGGGAAATGCAACATACCATGTATCTTTTATGAGTAAGTCTGGTTTTGCGGTGTATTTTATTAAATATGACATTGATTGGTTATTGTTGTGATGATAATTAATATCATGTTGGATATCACTTGATAAAGTTCATAAGGCTTCTTCTCCTGATGTGCTTTTAGGTGCTTTGAAGCAGACGCAGCAATCAGGACCTCTGAGTGCTGGCATGATAGCGTTCCTTGTCATGCTTCTCTTGATGTTGCTGCTAGTTGTAATACAGTTGTACAAAAATCATCGAAGGGTAAGTCCTGCACTCCATCCTACTTCTGCTAACTTCCTGATACCACCAGTACCATCCGTAAGGATGCGTCACCTCCACCGCATTTGCTTAGCTAGCATACTCAGAGCGCTAATCACTCTAGCTAACCAGTAAACTTTCCCAGAGTGAAACCCACCATTTGTGCTTTTCTCCATAGCGGAAGATGATCCTTCCTTATCCTGCCCTTGAAACCATCGTTCACTCCTTTTACAATGCCCAAGAATGCAGCGAGCGGAATAGAGCAGATACCAAAGGGCAGAATGACCAAAATGCTCTGTAGATCATGTCAAAAATGACCATTTTATCTCCTGGACACAAATCAACCTTCCAGTCTAATGATACACAGAATGTGTTTAGAAAGGATTGGGTTCGATTTATCCAGCTCACCGTTTTGTAATGATGTAATACCACTATCACAGTGGCTGTCAGTATTCATCGCTGAGCATTTTATGTAAGCTATTTTGTAAAAAAGAAATGTTAATGCAGGCATATGTAGCAAAATTTCTCTTTTATAAGTATTTGAATTATTTTTTTATGTATGTTTTACATATAATTAATTTTAATAAACTGATATATTTTTGTCAACTTGTTTTTTTGCATCCTCGTATTTAAACCAACATTTGAAATGACATGAAAAAGGCTTCACTGCTTTTTGCAAATTAAATTGATTTAATAACCAGATTTACATATAAATTACAAGGAATACATAATTTATTTACATGCCTATTAAATGTCACCCTCATTTATACAAAATAAGTTTATATACATTCTTTACCCCAGTGAAGCCTGCATGGGGGAGGAAGGGCGCCTCCGGCGCATGGCTCAGAACATGGTGCCTTAGGCGACTGCCTGTGTCGCATAATGAGTTGATTGACTTTTCTTTAAACAGACAGGGCAAATGACGCACAGGTCCTTAATTAAAAATACAGTGAAGGATGTAAAACCCTTATATATAGAAATTACCTATCTATCATTAGCATTCATAATTTGAATGGCAATGATTTTAAAAAACAGTGACATCCCAATCTTCGTGGGACACCAGTCATGAGTCATTCCTCAGCAGGCATCTCTTACAACACTGGATCTCCTCCCTCCACCCCACCCAGAAAATGAGCTTGTTCACAGTGCAATTACAGTCAAAACCTGACTTGCAAGTCGAACCCGCTGTCGTTACTGCATTGTGGCAACCTCTTCCCCTTTCACTCCAGTTCTACAACTCTCCAAACTCCTGTTCTTCTTGTCCCTTTGTTCCCCGGAAATCTATATTGGGTAGTACTGCAATTCCAGGTCTGCTTCCATCGCCCTCAGGGTCTAGACGAACCATGACCTCGTCGTCGTCAAAGCACCAACCTGTCCAATCAACACTTGCACCTTGGTCGGAAAAGCTAAGAAGAAGAAAAATTGCATTTCAACATCAAAACACCATTAAATTATCATGTTAAATAAACAGCAAAAAGGAAATATTTTACACAGTTCATGCAACCTTCAAAAATGTCTCATCTGTGCCCAGAATACTTCGATTGCCTCATCCAATCACTGCTCTGCTTGGTTTTCTTGTGCTATCATGGTTATGATCTATCTATACTGCATGCTCTTGTACAATTGCACTTGTAGGTATGTAACCCTATCTATCTTTTGAATAGCCCTCCTACAGAGTTCCTGTATTGTATAGCTCTAGCTCTGAAGCTATGTTGCACTTCGTGCTCGTTGTTACTTGTTACAGCCTAGCTACAACTTACACCCACTTTGCTCCTAGACAGCTTAATGATTGTATTGTACTATCTGCCTGTCTTGTACTAAATAAATTAAGTACCTGCTAAATAAATAAACAAATAAACAAGTAGATAGATAGATAGATAGATAGATAGATAGATAGATAGATAGATAGATAGATCTGAAACTGCAGGTAAAATTAAATCACCCGCAATTGTATTCATTATTATATTTCTGCTTATCTTCCAATTCTTTGTTCACATCTTGCCATTTGTGCTGCCCTTCATTCTCCTGATCTCCAAAAATGTCCAGGTTGTCTTCTCTTTCTCTTTCCTCCTCACTGAAAGAGATGGATGGAGAGATTGAGCGTGAAGGAGAAGGAGAGATATCCCACACTTTTTCAGACTTTCCCAATCTTCTTTCTTTTCCTCGTTCTCTCTCTCTGGCTCGTGCTAAGAGGTTCTCCAGAGAGGTTCCATACATCTTGGCTTGAGAAAAGAGTGGGAAACTGCTCTCCGACAAGCTTGGCCTCAAACCAAGGGTCTGCCCTTCCTGAAGATCCATGTCTGGGACTGAACCTCTTCTCAGTCTGGGCTGTTTTTGAGTGTTTAGTCCTGTCCTCTTGCATGGTAGCTCTGCTGTCAAAAAGGCCTGTCCCTTTGCAGGTTCACTTGAAGTGACTGTGCTCCACAGCATTCCTTGGTTCTTTCTTACGGACGCCAAGCTGATTACAACTTGAGGATTAGACCTTTGGCCATTCCTTAGTTTTTGGTTGCAGTCAGAGTCTGAGGAATTGGCACTAGATGCCAATACATCTGTGTCATTGTCTAAATATCCGTTTTTATCAGTCTGAGGCGAGAAGTTATGCGGAGAGCCCATCGGTCGCCTCTTTCTTAAGCGGGGGGAATTGAGTTTACGTGAAAACCCCATTGTGTCTGTTGCCATATCATGCTCTGGTACACTGACTGTCAAATCCATTCTGGATGCCTTGTAAGGATCTTCACTCTCAAAATTTTTGACTTGCATTTCTTTCGATTCTGATTGTGTGGACGACATATCCACATCTGACCCTACATCAAACAATGTCAATGTGTTGACATTAGAATGAATCTCACTGGAATCCCTGTGACTAAAGGATGAATGTGAAGATTCTGAATGGCGTCCTACAACCCTTCTCTCTGGTGAACCCATTAAAATAATTTCACTCGATTCCACCTGGTTGCAATCTCTGTTCTTGTCTCCCTCCCCTTCTGTCAGTGCCATATTGCTCACGCTGTGTCGGCTGTTTATGATTTTACTTGTAACAGATTCATACACCGATGTATGAAAAGGCTGACTGCCTATCAACTGAAGACCCCAGGCTTGCTGCTGCCTCTGGAAGATACTCCCTTCTTCTGTCTCTGGCAATGGTAATGCTCTGTTTTGCGGTTGACCATGTCTCCTTTCTTCTTGGTCAGAAAGCAGAGTATGTTCAACTCCTGTCAAGTTCAACTCCTTATCTTGAACTTCCCTTACAGTGTCAGAGGGTTCTGCTCTATTAGGGTTGACTTTTGTCTCCATCCGTATATCTGTCAGGAGGAAACCCCCAAATCTCTGAGAGGTTTCCCTCTCCCTCATGGCTGCCAGAGACTCCTGGAATAAGAAGAGAGATTGAACATGAAGGGAATCGTGAACAACAGTAATGCTTTTAGCTGTTCGAGCATGTTACCTGTGCAGCCAGGATGCTTTTGACCCACTCAGATCGGCTGTCTGTGCTGGGTGCCGTTATAGTATAGACGTTCACAGCACAGAATAGCTCCCCAACCTCTACTAGCACAAAGGAGACTAAGAAAGACCAAGAGGTAGGAGAGAGCATGTTCATTATTTTTCAGACATAGTTATAGCATGGTGTTAAAAGCAATAAAATGTTAAAGGTGATGATTTCCTAACCAAAAACCTCATACCTGTTAATGGCATTTGCTTTAGCAAAACAGAGAGAGAAACATAGAGAGAAAACTTCAGCTCATGACCACTTCCTATAAAATAACCTACTTCTCATTTGGGTGCTGGTCTATATGGCACCTGATAGGCTCTCTACACAGGCTCTTTGCAGATTAAATGCAGTAGAAATTCAACAGAAATACTACGACCAGCAGTAATGTTTGTGTTCCCTTGTTAAGACCACACCCTCACTAAAAATCATTCATGTATTACACTCATGTGTCATGTTTAACGACAATATTTGAGTGGGATTCCAACACTCACCATCATCTTTAAGGGGAGCACAGACAATTCTATCCAGAGCCAGTGGGGGGCACACTACTTTTAACTTCTCTGACTTCTTCAGTGCCTTTGTCAACAAAAGCACATCCGAGAAGAGCAGAACAACCATCGGCTGCATATGAAAGTTTTGTAAAGTGAACACAGAAGGTGAAAGAACAGAAACAGAAAAATCAATTTCTATGTGAATAAATTATGGCTGTGAATCAATTATAAAAAAATAACTAATCTTACAGTTTTCTGTGATTAATTGCAATGAATTGCACCTGACTTTAAAACTTACAATAATAAAAATGTACATATTGAATCACTAAATGAATGTAGAATTTACACAAAGGGGAGTGTATGGGTCATTCTCACAAACTCATTACTTGTAACAAATCAATTTTCTCTGAATTTTAAAATGAGTTTGAAGACAGACTCAAATCATAAAACTTTATTAGTTAAACTGTCGATTTTGCCTCTGAGGTACTCAATCAGTTTAGTTATATTACCATTTATTCCTGTAATAAGCAAACATATTTAAAGAAATCCAGAGCAACAGAGATAAAATACTAACCAAAAAATTATGCATCTTCTCATGAAATTGGGTTTCATTCAATAAAGCTGAAACATTAAAAAACAAAAATCTAGTTTTTTGTTCTTTGGCTACCTAAAATGTTTACAAAAATCATCTGATGAAAGCAACAGATAAAATCATTTTAATATAATTAAATGCACAGGGTAATATAAATTGCGCTGCACAAAAAAACACAAATACTGTATTTCATTGAAACATTAAAAAAATTCTCAAGTACGTGAGAATGACCCATATTTTAACCACTGAAAGTACACTTAATAACATGAAAGATCTCAAGATTTTAAGGCATAAGTCACTAATAAAATTAAACAAACACTGCTAATTACAATACATCCTATGTATGCCTCTGTCCGGCAATTTTTTAAAACAAAATAAATCAGGTGGCATCAGCTTCCCTGTGAGACGCTAACTGATTGTTTTGATTTTAATAGTGGGAGTCTGTGCAAAGTCATAACCTAAACTCTCACGATGTTTACAACCAGGAAAGTATTTTATAGGTCTCTATTAAAATCTATACTAATACTATTCTCCCATTTGGGGAAGAACATAATGCATGCGTCAGCTTGGTCAAACAAATGATAATAACACTTTATGAGTTATAAATTTGCACAATGCTTTAATGTGATACATTTCCCAGCAATAATATAAATCTATGTAGTCACTGATCATGGTTGACATGCTGAAAACTTAATTCAGAGAACTGACCATTGAGTAATACAGCAGTGAATCTATTAATATATCATTGTATTTCATTTCATCGGAAAGGGTCCTGGTCTGCCATCGGGTCAATACTTCATTTGAAAACAACCAACCTTGCTTTCCCTCCTTGCTTTGACCCTGAGGGTCTCCTCCAACAGCAATTTACGTATATCCTTCATGCCGGCACCTCTGATGGGGCTTGTCAGATCAAAATGGCAGAGTTCTCGAACAAACTGTCCAAGATATTGACATGAACCAATCACTCAGCCCATTCATGTAGGCAATTCATATATTCCATTGTCCTCTCTGGCCTCTGGAGGGCACCATGCCTGTTTTCTCACCTTCTCGATTTCCTCAGTTACGCCCTCTGGCACATCGTATCCTTCCAGCCTTGAGGCAGACTGAGAAAGGGCAAGTTCCTCATCTTTCAGCCTTAGGTGGTCATTGATGCTATCCAGAAACCCATTTATACTGCTCAACTGATGCAGAACAATTCACAGATGGAGAGATACAGGGACAGATGGTCATGTGTTAAAATGAGATCTTGTACCGTTGTCTCACATATCCCCCAACATTTTTACTGTCCTATAAACTAGAAAACCCTACAGCATTTAAAGATGTCCGGTACCACACAAAAGTCTTAGCCCTTCAAATAAATGTTTACATACTTTGACATTAGAACATGTGTAAATGAACAGTAGCACAATAAAGCCAAACATACTTTCTTCTGTTCTTCGAAACTGTTCTTTACTGGTATATCTTGTTGGATGGTTAGAAGAATACTGGCTAGTTGGGTACTGCAAATTCTGGCATGACTTTAGGAGAGGTTTAGACAGCACTATATGCTTTCCTCTTAAATATATGGAGTCCTCCTTAATTCCTCAGTCCAGGCCAACTACTTATAATGGACTAGTATAAAGCAGTATTGTTCAGTTATAGAGAAGCTTTCATTATAAGGGACTAATAGTGTAATAGGGTGCAAAAATGTGGACTGTCTGGTGGTCCCCAAGGACTGGATTGGGAAACACTGAAATAGGGTGTCCGTGCAGTCCAGCTGACTGGGTATCTCACCATCTTCCGCAATGCATACTGCGTCTGGGGGTCCTGGGTACATTTCAGTACCTCTCTCAGCAGCAGTGGGTACTTGGTGATTCTCTGGTGGGGCTTGGCTTGCATGTCCCCAAGCCGCATTCGCCCACAGCCAGGGCAGTTCTCCACCCACTGAGGGAGCATTAGTGAGCAACCGTTAGCACAGAGCCCAAGACAAACCAGCACCCATAAGTTAGTAAGCAAGGCTGTAAAAGGCTGCAGCACCAGGAGTTGAACCAGACTACAGGCATGGGCTTAAAAGGCTACAAGACCCAGGAAAATGTATCTTACATTGTTATAAGCAAAAGAACACTTTGGTTTTGTCACGTAGACATGTGGAAAATAATATTTATAGTAACAACCACAGCATTTGTATAGCTATGACTGTGAAATATTATTTTCCATCTTGACTATATGTTACTGCAAGTGATGACATATGCAGAGTGTCTCTGAATGTCACTGAACACACCTTGATGTAAGCATGAAAGAGGGGGTTGTCCATCTGTCTCCGTGCAAACTCCATGATGTTCTCCTCATCCCGGCAGTAGCGCAGGTATGAGGAAAAGCGCTGGCTGAACTGGCAAAAGCAGGAAGATGGTAGAGAGGCACATGCATGAGATGAGCGCTACATATTTACAGGGAAAAAAAACGAAAGCCAAAAAACTAATGTCAACATAACTGTTGACTGCTGGCTAGGACATGCTCCCCCCCCCTCCAACCTGGGCCAGTTAGAGGACAGATGGATGGATGGATGGCTGAATGGATGGATGGATACACGCAGATTGATCTGCAGAAAACTGACACTCACCAAGCCCAGAAAGTATATCAAACCTAGGACGTGGGTCAATGAATTAACTAGGTGGGTGACTAAATTTCCCCATCAGAGCAGGTGCTTTAATGGATGTAATTGGTCCCACCCCCAGTACCTGTAGGAAGCCCTCCTCCAGCATGAGTGGTTTGAAGGGACCCCCAGTATGCCGGGCTTCCAGCAGCATGGGGAGCATCACCTCCTCCCAGAAGCATCGATGAGCATCCAAAACAGAGGGCAGGTTAGAGAACAGGTACTCAAGAGTCATCTGGGGAAAAAAATGAACTGTTGGAAAGGTGTAGACCGAGGTGTACTTTCCTAAATTGGTAAAAATCTGCACGCAGCGAGAAATAGATGCAGGCAGAAAAAGTGTGAAATGCGTAGGTCAGTGTAGAAGTAGCCAGGGAGCAGAGGCAGAACAACATCGGCAGGAAAGCCCTTAGTGTACATGAGAAGCAGGTCTGTGCTCTCTATTCACCAAATATGGCACTCTAATGGAGAGAAAGCACCAGCTTCCTTTTACTCAGAATCGGGTGTTTACATCGATGGCTTTGTGTTTGTTTGAAGCCCCTTTTTAAAAGGATCAAAGGGAGACAAAACACCTCAGGACTGGAGCAGGCACACTGCATGTCCATGAAGCTGAGGGTCCCAGGCAGTGGTAGCATTAACCCCAGTTCATTAACCTCAGATGGAAAACAGTCAGAGTCCAGTTAATCTCAGAACTTTTCTCTGCTGTGGGGAATGCAAAATGTGTCAGAGTTGCTCCCTCCTACGCATGGTCTAGTTTCCACTTCTTCAGCAGATTCTCACCGTCAAGTTGAGGATGAATGGACTGACAGTGGGTCAGAGGAAGCATGAAAGAGAGACACAAAGCTGTGCAGAGAGACCTCCTAGCAAAACCCTCGACGGGAATCACCCCGAAGGTAACAGGGACATCGATAGGGCAGAAAACACAAAACACCTAAAGTGATGTTGCCTATAAAATATATTAAGGCTTTCCAGCAAGTCCATTTGGAGGATGCTCATGTGAGGAATGTGACAGGTGTTTCATAAGCATGGCAGGACTGGAAATAACTGGAGAAGGATGACGGGCAGTGAACTGACCTCTTGCAAAAAGCCGTTCCTGTGCAGATGGGTGAGAGCGCCCATGACAATCTGATGGAAAGGATGCGATAAGTCAGTCAGAGAATGATTCATCTTCCGGCGCACGTGACCCTCTGCGTTACCCCATTGCACATTCAGGGGGGCCGAGGGGGGTAGCACACAGGAACAGCTTCTGTATGGCGCTTCTTTAAGAAGGGTCCCACCACCTCAAATGACTGCGACATTGTAATGGGGCACGCGGCCCATGGCAATGATGGATGCAAACCAGCTCCTTTGTGGTCACACGGCGAGATAATTTGATTTACTTGAATGGGCCTTAAAAATGACTCACGTCTGTGACAACAGTCAGCTTGGAGATGTAGTTCAGCTCGGTGTACAGAAGCTCCCAGAGGGCTTCTTGCTGGTGCCTTGCTGACTTATCCATTGCCTGAATGAGGAAATCAGCCATTTCTTAACACATTCATCTCAAATATGTATTACCTATCATGAATGAGAAGCTATCTGCATCCAAACAATGCCTGTCACTCAGAATCTTTTGATTCTAAATGATGGTGTTGAGCAATGTACATTTCATAAGGACTGTATCATAGTGCACTGTATAATGATTCCATCACCATAACCACTTATCCAGTACTTGGCTGCAATAGGCCCCAAGCCCCAGGGACTGGACAGGGGGCATCCTGCACAGGATAGCCATCCATCACAGGGCACACTCTTAGTCGCATCAGAGACACCTGATCAGAAATGTCACACATGCAGAACCACGGGTGGGAACTGAAGACCCAGAATGTATCTGTGAGGCCAGCCTCATTGTGTAATAATAATCAAATATATTAAATATAAAAAATATTGGTATCACTTTACAATAAAACTACCCTTATAAAGGGTTAATGAATGGTTTAAGATGAAGATATTAAGCTGTAACACCTTTAGACAATTATGAGCAAGTTGTAGCAGAGTTTTCTTTTTTTTAATGAGTTGCTATCATTTATAAGTGGCAAAAGGGAGCCTTATTGTAAAATGGTATTAAATATACTAATCAATACTGAAACAATAATAATGTGACCTGGTGTGACTGGACAATGTTGGTCCAGTTGTCCTCCAGTGGAACGCCGGCCACATCAGTCTGGTTATCAGGAACTGGCAGCGGGAAAGACTCCAGAGTCGATTTAAAGGTGTCCTGATGGACAAAGTGCATGTTAGATCAAGTAGTCAAGACACGTTGTCATTTACCTCTTATTTAATTAGGCGCAATTTTACCTAATCTGGATTAAATTTAATTGACTAAATGCTTCAGAATTTATTCAACAAACTTCAGTCCATCATGGACAATGCAATCATCCGCTCCACAGTGTGGTGGCTGATCAGAGAAGCACTTTTAGCTACAGGTTGACTAGCAGGTTGACTAGCATTAAGTGCTCCACTGAACGCCACAGAAGATCTTTCCTACCTACAGCCATCAGACTCTATAACTCCTCACACTGATCTCACACCCAGCCTGACGCTAAACATAAAATCCATCCCGCCGCACACCATACTTTAGCCTGTGCAATAAACCTGCTGCTACTCGGATGTGCAATGTTCATCTGGTAATTACCTGTATTTCTACAATTAGCAGTATTTATTTTATTTATATATATCGTATTTCTGTTTCTCTTATGTATATATCATGGTGTGTATAGCGCAGAGTCTCTCTTTTATAAATTTATTTCAGTTCTTATACTTATATCTGATATTTTTCATTGTTCTTGTCTTGTGTTTCTGTGTGACTATCTAGTAGTAACATGAACAATTTCCTCCGGGATCAATAAAGTTTTTCTGATTCTGATTCTGATTATTCAACTGTGAATATTATTATTAATTGCTATTAACAGGCTGTAATGGGAGAGGAGGGGAGGGAAGGCGAGGGGAGGGGACAGGTGTGTGGAAACAGACATTACTATATACAGTATTACTTACTCATAAGACTACAAAATTACAACAATGCAGAAAGTTTCTTGTTATAAGTGAATTCCAATAGGACACCAATGTTTGCATAGCATCAGAAAGGATGAGTCTGAGCTGTAAAGAATTTCCACATACTATTTAATCCACAATAAATCAAAGTTGGGGGCTGTAAGTGATCATGTTATAGGGCAGAGAGAAAAATCATGACCCATATGGAGTACTGGGTTTGCGGGTTTGAATTGATTGGGTTCATTGCTTGAAAATAAATTCATCCCACCTGATCTTTGCAAATAAATATCAGCTACTATGTGAATAGTGATTAGTTAATCATTCTAATCTGCGAATGTCCATCACATTCTAATCTGCGACACTTTCATGAAAATGTTTCTGAAGGGCCATTAAGTACTGAGCTCAGAACTTGTGGGGAAAACTGAAAATTCTGATGTAGATTTTTAAAAATTACATTCAGGATTCCCAAAGCAGGGACTGCAAGCAGCATTAGTCTGTTAAGCAAGTGAATAATTCATGGATTACCCCAAGGGTTGGAGCTCTGTCAGAAAGGCCCTGGTTAAAGAGGACCTGCCTGAGTGCAGGCCGATGTTTGACGTTCGCCTTTCTCACTGTCACAAAATCGTAAATCATTGGCTTTTGCATTTTCTGAAATGAAGCATAAAATTATCAACACTTTGCACTGAAGCAAATAACTAAAATAAACATGATAATAAAAAACCAATGTGCCCATGGTGATAACAACAGTCACACAGTGTTAAGATAAAGTACTCTGTAGTCATTTAACAAAGACAAAAATCAGCTTACAGGTGTGCATGCCATTTGTGTGCTATAAGATCGCTACAAGGCACCCAGTCCTCGAGGAGACCTTATGGTCCACATTTTTGCTCCTTCCCAGCTCCCAGTAGGATAAAAATGTGGACTGCCTGAGGAATCCTCCTTTGTTTTTTCTGTTTGTGTGATTGCTGGTGGAGGTCAGCAGGAACTGCAGTCAGATAAAGTACCTGATATCCCAGAGTGTTGAACTTGTGTTTGTCTGCTGCACCCTTGTGGTGTTTCTGTGTTGCTGCACTTGAAATTTCGCCCTCAACCTCAGAATCCATTTCCATTGCAGCCTCACTCTGTTTCTCCACCTCCACATCTGTCACCTGCACCCTTGGTCCCAAAGGACTCAGGTTCGTTTCGTCTGGACACTCAACATCACCTTCTCTCATTTTGGCAGAGGGGTTGCTGTCAAAAGAAATGATGTTATTGTGGTTTCTGTAAGTGACTGCTTTAATACACATTAACACACAATAAGAGAGAAGTAACATGTTAGACAATAAGAAAAAACAACAAGAGAAAAGTAATAACCTTTTCCTAAGAAGAGGTAAGTTAAAACAAAAGGGAATCTTTCTGTGCTGGAGAACATATTCAGCATCCAAAATGGAGTCAAAAACAGCTGCCGATGTTACACCATTAAAGGCACCTTCTGAGTTCAAACATTTTTTTTTCTTTTTTTCCTTTGCCATTCTGTATGAAATTAGTTGCTAAACTTCTAATAAATACATGTGTGAAGTTGTAGGCTTATTTAGGTTACACTTTACTTGAGAGGGCACAGGTGACTTAGTAACTCAGTTACTACTCAATTACAAATCATAAATATATATAGCAACTGCATGAAACACATAAACCATTATGATTAATTAATGATGAACAAACATGGGATTAGTACATAACTGTTTATGGTTAATTAATAAATTAAAGAAGAGTGTACTACTACATTATTGGTCCCTCTCAAGTAAAGTGTTACCCTTATATACATTTAGATTTATCTTATTTAACAGGTGCATTTGTGTAAAGCAGCATACAAGTGAGGCAATAGCACATTACAAACACATCTGTTGTCATGGAGCTGCCAATGAATGCCCAGGATGATGTGTACTGTACGCTGTATGGGAGTAAGAGCTACACCATCCACCAAATCAAGCAAGAACCTAACAAGACAACCATTTAAATTGGCGTGACACTGAGAGCATCGGGGGAACATGGAGTGGTGGTGGTTATTAAAGGTGTCCGTGGCACTTATGACCCCTCGACATCAACCCTCACAGGTAGCCAACAGCTAACAGTAAGGGCATTGTGGTTAAATTAAATTGACATCATAGCTGTAGGCAGCTACTTTGTATACAGGAACATACCGGTGATCGTGCTAATTGCCATTTTAGAGAAAATCAATAAACACTCTGCCTTCATGGGCAGTGCATTCAGGCACATTCACACCCACAAGTTCTCGACAGGAGGGCTTAATCCCGGTACAGCATTACCCAGTAAAGCCAGACTAGCTTTAGCCTGACATCTGATATGGAAATATGACAGTGTTTAAGTAATGTATGACTAAAATAATGTGTAAATATACTGTAAGAATCTGCACCCTCAAGATAGCAACCTAATCCACAGCTCCATTAATCCACAGGACATAGCCTTTCCCAATCATTGTCCTTGTTATACTGGTACAGAGCGTAATTGCCTCTAAATTCACACTGTTGATCCTTATCCTGTCTCAAACACCTTAGAATTAATTAAACAGACACTGTTTTCAATAATATCTGAAATTTATTAACTATTGTCAGCTATTATGTCTCGGAAAAGGCAAGTTACCTGTCTTGTGCTGGCTCCATCCTGTTTTTATGAGTCCTAGAGCATTTTATGTTAGAGCAGTCTCCTAGTTTCTCCCTCCTACTTATAAACCTGCCCAGCTGCAACCAGCAGAACAAGAAAGGCAAGATTCTTACCACACTAACTGCTAAACTCTGTTCACTCTCATCATTTTGTTTCCCGCTGAGTCTCTAAGGAAATACGCCACACACCTTTTTGCATTTCACGCTGCTTGTCAGCTCCTCTCATTTGTCTGGTGCCTCCCTTTAATTGAATAACTATACGTCAGAGATGGGGATGGTTGACTATGGAATTAAAAATAGAGAATTCAGGGGCAATGAGATTTATGGTAATTATGAAAAGTAAAAACAAGCTTGTATAACATCAAGACAATACATTCATCCATATACAAAATGCTTATCCTGATTGGGGGACTATGTGAGGTTGCAGAGGTGCTGCTAGAGATTTTGGACCCCCCACAGAGACTAATCCCATAATGTGCTTTTTTTAAGGCCCCTGTCACTCAGGGGCCCTAGAGTCATCCTACCCCCCCCCCTTTCCAGCACCCCTGTGAAGCAGCATAGGGAACACAGCTTGAGTACAACCTGTATGGGGTGACAGTCCATCACAAGGCATATAAACACCCACATGCACCATCATACATTATGGGGCATTCACAGACACCAATAGCCAAACAGAATGTCTTTGGATTGTGACAGGGAGCAACAAGGTACACAGATATTCTAAGAGGAAAAGAGAGTATAATATCAAGACTATATATATTTATTCATCCATCCATCCATCCATCCATCTCCTACCTGGAGGAAATACATGTGACCTGCGGAGAATATGTAAATTGTCTTTATGTACTGAAAGCAAATGTTTAGTTTCTCACTTTTTTGCAATTCTATTTTATTGTAAATATGTCTTCTGAATTTTCCAAGCACTCTGCCTATGAGTTTTAGTGAAAAATCAACCCAAATGCTTACCCTGTTCAGGAAAAATGAAAGAAAAACTTGTTTTACCTACTTTGGTAACATTATTTTATCTAGATTTAAATGTTTTGTTTGGAGTTGTTAGATTTAGGAGTTGTTTTAAAGTTGTCTATCAGTGAAACTGTATATAATTTATACAACACCCAATTCAAACCATGTTAGTTCATAATTGAGGAAATAATGCAAAATCAAAAGTCTGCCTCTGTACAAATCTGTTTATGACAGAGATAACAAGTAATAATCACGGCACAGATTACAAAACAAAATGGTGGTAGGAAACGAGGCTGGGAGATGGCTAAGAGTCAAAAGCCGACCCAGAGGAATGCGGAAAGGCAACATGCCGATCGATCAAATGCACACACATGCACACACACAATCACACTGAGTAATGATGCATGCATTCACATTCAAATTAACATTTGAAAGAGTGTGCTATCACCTCAATAAAACACTCACACTGCTTTTGTTTATAAAGACATATATTCTCATGACATGACATATTCATAAAAAATGTATAGAAATTCAATGCAGAAAAGAACTAGACCATGGAAGAAATCAAATGAACCAATTGAAGTTTAAAATTGATTATACATCGCTAATATAGGGTTTCTGCTCTGGAAATTGAAGAATCACCATGGTTTAAATTGCTTAAAATAGCTTTGGTAAAAATGTAGATAATGCTTTTTAAAGTTTGTGTGTTGCAAAATGTAGATATTGAAAGCATCAAGTGACACATGCAAGGTTTGTACAGAAATGTTGTGGAAATTAACTGTTATGCCCAGAAATTTGAGTTTGAGGGTCTGCTCCTTATAGCAAATATTACAGTAGTTACATTAAAAATGTGAAATTATGAGTTGCTATTACGGTGATTTTCTATGAGGCTGAATCGCTTAATTGGAATGGAGATAAAATGAAAAAATTCTGCATTAGTGTGGTATACATGTCCCCCTGCTGGCATTCACACCCAACATGGTATCAAATTCTCATACATTAATATCACATTATTCAGCCGTAAGAAATATGCTGCAGGGGGCACCAATGTGCCACTTCTCAGGTGCCTCACCGATCACATGTCACCTTGTTATGTTGCATGGGGGGTGGGGGGTTCAAGCAACACAACAGAACTGATATCCAACCAGTTAAACCTTCTCAAGGCCTGGAAAGCGAAATTACTGGCCAACCCCAAACTGGCTGTGTTTTCTGTTCACAAAACATGAGGCTGTGGTGCTTCAAAATTACAGAGATCACCTTGCTGGATGCCACAGAGACAAACACAAGGAGGTACACGTGTGGGGAAGGGGGGGGGAGTCACTAAGGAAGCAGAATTGACAATGGAAAAGCACCAGACATGGCACCCACCCTGCCACATGTAGCAACAGTCCAGCGTGCTTCAGTCCAGTTCTGAGTCTCTGAGTCATGTGAGCTGATATGCCGTCACTGGTCAGGTGACAGCACAGAATCGGGAAGCCTAGGTGAGGTGGCACAAGTGAAGGAAGGACTGGAAAGTAACGTGAGCACCTCAGCCTGGCCCTGATGCCTGGTTTAGAGTTTACAGGGCTTAAAAGTACTGCCGGGTTTCCTCTCTAGGGGCTCACAGCTGGAGGGCCACAGCGCCCCTGGTGTACACCAGGCGAGTTTAGCAAGGCATGACACTTCATAGTTATTCCAACCAACGTGTCTCCCATGTAAGCTGTAAGAAAAAGTTCTGATACATGTATATATCTGTGTGTCTGTGTCCACATTCTTGTATGCGTGTGTGTTTACACACTTACACGCCTCTAAAGGATCTGAAAGTTGGCCTCAATGGCCTCCGCACCCGCCATCAGTCCCATGGCCCTCAGTGTCTCTGTCATCTTCTGGAGCCGTGCCCTGGAGAGGGTGTCCACCTCATCCCCCCTGCCGCTGTCACACCACACTTTCAGCATCTGGAACTGGGCCTCTTTGCAGGTGTGATTATCCCTCTCTGCCCACTCGATGTCCCTCTCAGACACACCCAGGCAGCGGACCAGCTCCTTGAAGCGGCTGGCTGGGACGTGCTGCAGCAGGAAGTAGATGAAGTGGCAGGCTGAAAAGGCAGAGAGGGGACCCCCCCTCATGGTTAGTGTGCTGTCTGCACCAATGCCTGTACACCACACCATTACCACCGGGGGGCACCCAAAACACACATAACTCACTCTTGAATCCACGAGGGATGCAATCAGGAAGCTCTTCCTGCCCACCAGGATCCTTCCGAACTGGGAGCTCGTGTTCGGGCAAGGGGATCAGGGCTGGATGATCTTTCACCATTTTCCCATCTTCATTTACGTAGGACAATAAATTCTGATAATGATAAGTCAGCTCCACATCAATACCATGCTGACAGTGGCAAGCACAGTACATGGCGCATTCATTATCCCTTGGATTGCTGCTACACACGTAACCCATATTACACTGTCTGATACCGATCAACACTCTAATAACATGCTAATATACCTTTATTTCATTTCTATGTTCATCATCATTATTCAAAACATCGCAATTAAGACTCATGATGGATACCTTGGATATTTCGCTGTCAGAAGATACCGGACTGACTACAATCTCTTGGCTGTGACAGGGACGCCTCTTTTGAATAAACATGCAGATCATAATTAAAATGAACACACTCGTGAAGGCTATCACCACCACCACGAACGCCAGCTGCCAGTCTGATGGGGAGAGAGAGAGAGACAAAATGTGAACAGTAGTTATACGTGCTAACTGTGACATTGTTATATTCCCAGAGATCCATGGGAATACAGAAGAGCTCTCGGCTTTAAGGCACTGACCTGCGCTTTTTCCGCATAGGTGGCTGCATTTTTGGTCACCGTTGCACCTGAAGGAGGGAGTTGTGAGACAAGAAGCTGACAAATATCCAATCCAGCCATGTCCTGCCTCTTTAAGAGAAGTGTGGTCACAAATTGAACTGCACTACAAAACAGGAACACAGACACACTACTCACGTTTTGCATTCTTCGCATATTTTGTTGCTGTTGCGATAAAACTTCTCCTTACAGTCACATTCTCTGTTAGTGGACCCTGAACCTGAAGGGACAAATGAAAGGTTTAATGTTAGGAACCTGAAGGGTGCAGCACATAGATGGCTGTAAGCAGCCTCCTCCCAGTATGGGGCATGAACATGCAACTCACATGAGATGCGTTCCTGCTCGCCATCCCCACAGGAAGTGCATTTCAGACATTGCCAGGTGAGGTTTGAAATAGACTGCTTGAAAAATCCTTCATTGCAGACACATTGCCGGTTTTTTTTGCGTGTGCATGGAGACAGCTCCCTTTCATCTGTGGATGGAAAAGGAGAAGTGAACTGAGCTAACTGCAGTAGCTATGGCTATAACGGACTGAAGATGGGCATTGGCCATCTCATTTTCTGGCTCAGAACTCGGCTGGCTATGAAATTCGGCCATTCTGACATGTCCATGTAGATTCTTTTGGTCCACTGAGGTTCAACAAAGTTCTTTGCAAAATATATTATTAGTTTATGTCACAGAGGAATAAAGTGCTTTAGTGTAAAGGTCTGCTATTATAAGTGCTATGACACCCATGATGCTTTGCATTACAAACAAAAAGTACAAACTATATTCCACTCTGTATTTTCTGGAATTTTCTAGAAAATGATCAGAAATATTTGACTCTATATCAGCTTTCAGTTCCGCTATTTCTCACATTTCTATTACCTTAAGAAAGGATTGAAAAACACAAGCTAAATTCAAGCAGCTCAACTGTACCTAATGATTCAGTTCTGGCAGAAAAAAAATATTTACACAGTGAAGCAGGCCAGAGACAGTTTATTACCCAATCCATGCTTTCCTGTCACAGGAAATGCTGGTTTCGCAATGTTGTTGGCCAGGAGAACGGCTCAGAGCAGATCATTAGGCATTACTTATTTTTACTTACTGGATTTGCAAGACCTGCATCGAAAGCAGTTTGGAGCATTGTTGCTGTTCTCTATGTAATAATCATTCAGACACGGCTTGCAAATGCTTTTGCGGTTACTGCTTTCACAATCTTGTTCCAGTCTGAAACCTGAAAAACAAAGAAAATAACGGCAACATCAAACGTGAGCGGAGCACTTCCAGCGGACAGGGATAAGGGAGCCCCAGAGGTCCGGTAGCTAACCTCCATGGCATTTGTTACAGCAGTGGCCCTTTGTTGTGCTCCAGTACTCATCCTCTTCACAGTCTTCTTCAGCTAATTTGTCATGTGAAAGCTCCGGCGATGGACGGGCAGGAGCAGCCAGAGTCTGAAACACAAGGGGTTTCTGCTGAAGTGCACAGATAAAGGTGAGGCGAAGGAAAGGACCACATTATGTCAGGAAGAAGGATGACTAGTGGTGGGAGAGAAGAACCCTGGAAAGCTCTTTGTAGGATTTAAGGACCCACAGTGATTTTGTGGTCCACAAAACAGATTACCTAATGGTGTTCAGTGATAAATTTCCTTCCATCCATCCATCCATCCATCCATCCATCTGTCCAACTGCTTATCCTGGACAGAGTCTCTCCCAGGCTACTCCCTGACTCCCTGAGAACCCAGTCCATCACAGGGAAATTACCCTGTGTAAGCGATTACTCAAACACACACAATCATTTCCTATGGTCAGTTTAGAAATGCCACTTAATCCAACTGTATGTCTTTGGACTGCAGAAGGAAAACAAACGTATGTAAACCCTGGGGGTGTGAGGCTACAGTGCTATGACATCACATATGCAACAAACAAGCAATAAACAAAACAAAAAAAGTGTCAAATTCAGAGGGTGGCAAGTAGTACTGTTGCATAACAACAGGGTTTGAATCCCGCTCCCCTTATTTCTGGACTTGCATGCTCTCCATGTATCACACTGGTTATCTCCTGTAAACAAAACATGCAGTTGGGTGAACTGCTGTCTCTACAATTTGTCTCTGTTGTGTGACCTGCAATGGACTAGAATCCTATACAACTCTGCATTGGATAATTGCTTGGAAGAAGGAAGTATCAGTATGGCATAAATCCAATGTAACACCACAAATGTGTAAAAATGTTAACTACATCAAATAATGAAAAGACTATTACACTGAAAATAATATACATATTAAGACCTAGATTAAGATGCACTCTACTGATGCCAAGGGGAAATTCTAGTACAAAAAGAGCATGAACGTAGGCAGTAACGAAACCTGAACATAAGTAGTCAGGTAGGCACCTTGGAGACCCGTCATAGACACAGGTGTAACCGGCAATGTCTTGGCTGTCCACTTATGATCCAATCACCCAAAATGCATTTTAAAACCAAATGTAAATAGGGCCTAAGTGAATCAATTAGTAGTTAGAAGATAGGAATGATCTCAAATTAATAATGGCAACAATGGCTTCTCCACCCTTGTTTATAAATTAAACTGTAATTTATAGATACAGGAGGCTGCATCTGGGCTGTCTAATATCATACCTAACAGGATTACTGTAAATGAGGGGAAAGTTATGACAATTCCAGAAAAATAGAGCATAATTGGACTGGAGGCCCAATTTGATATGCTTTCATGCCCAAAATCTCTAGTGGCATCCCTGCTAGTTAGTACTAACCTACCTGAACGCGATTGGCCAATTATATTTTCAAAAATAAACTCTATGGTGCTGGTTGTCATAGCATTAGCATTTTTCCCATACAAATGAATGAGCGGTCCCCAAAAAGATATGATTACATGACTCTGTGTGTGTGTGTGTCACTGTGTGTCTGTCTGTTTGTGTTTCCCATAAGTCGCTCTATTTTTGTTCTGCACTAGTTCTTGAGTCAACTGCCTCGCTCATAATGGCAAATAATCACATATATTAGATTGCATCTTTTGCTGGTATAGCAATCTGTTAGAGAGTAACTAACTTGAGACACTGCTTACATTACTAATAGTAGGTGGTCTTTTAAAGTTAATAATATACGTTTGTTAGATTATCGCATTCCTAAAATGACGCGCACCTGCTGATTTATGTTTTTTTTTTAAAAACTCACCACCACAATAGTCAGTATAAATATCTTCCTGAACGAACTGTTTTCCTGCTTTCCGTCCATAATCTCACTCGATCTTCATAATCGCCATTAAGATCACGATCCACCCTAAAATGCACAGGACATATACACACACTTTGACACTTCGTTACAAGAAAAAAAGACAAAGCTACCCACGTCAGTATATATAGTTACTGCTTTTCAAATTGTACAAACAAATACTGTGTATATTGCAATAATACATTGCGCAAGAGCACACTTTTTGTCCCCTTCAAGCGACATTACGTTTCATTACAATACTAAAATCGCCCGAAGATAGCATTTGACTCAAACCTGGATTTCTTTTCCACAGATTTGTAGATGTTTGATTTTTTCTCCAATCCAAACCTCAAACCAATTTCAAAGATATTTTCCTTTACATTTTACTTTCACTTTTAAAATTACACCCACGTAAGCTTTTCAAAGATCGACGCACTACTTTGTAAATTTCATATATGCGATGCGTTTAATTAGTCCATCTTTACCTTGAGGAAGGAATCCGACTTGATCTAAACTGTTATTTATGATAATGTTGTTATAAGACATAAATGTAGACTAGATTAGTTACCCCAGCACCAGACTTCCAGACATTCACAAGAACTTAAGTGCATTTCCTCATTCGAAGGAGGGCGGATTTAACTGGAAACGATACGTACGTCCTGTATTGCGGCTACAATTTTAAAATATTATGCAAAACGTACAGTAGGCATAGCCTAAATAAATAGGTTATGGATTTATTCCTACTAATATATTGCTGCTGTAGGCTATGTGACGGGTATTATATACGGTAATTAAATAGGAATCGAGTGAGTTCAAACAAATAAGGGCATTTTACTGGGAAACTGCTGTATATGCAAATACAGGGCTGTCAACTTTGGTCAGCTGGTTGGCGTGAGATTTTCAATTTCAGACAAGTCCGCACACGCATTTACACCTTTGTGACAGTTTTATTCCCTTGTAAATGGCCTGTAGGGTTTGCAAACTACCTCAACGCTTTCGCTGCAGCTAATTTTAGGTTTATAATGTAATAATATAAATTTGCCGTAAGATTTCTTGCACGAGCGTGAGAGTCCGAAAGCGTGAGTGTCACGCCAGATGCGTGAGAGTTGGCAGCCCTGCAAATATGACAATAGAGTTAATCTCTGGAACATTTTTAGTTTTACAGAAGTTTTCACTACGTTGCTGTTGGATCATATGTGATGACGATTTTTTTCACTTACTGTATATCTTTAATTGTTCGTGTACTTTTGCAATATCGATCTATCTACCTAGTCACTACCAAGATTTGAATTAAGCAGATTTTGGGTTATTCTTAACTACTATTGAGAATGTTTCTGCCAAAAACTTGCTCGGAGCACAATAGTTATGTATGTATCCATCCATCCATCCATCATCTATCCACTAGTCTTCTTAATGCTTATCCTGGTCAGGATCACAGGGCATTTGGAGCTCATCCCAGTCAGCACAGGGCATAACTTTAATTTCAACATGAGGGGGAGGGAAATGAGGTATCCACTCATTTAGAGGGAAACATTATTACGGGGGGGGGGGGGGGGGGAGTATATTGGCCGGTTTCGATTATTGAGGGGTTACAACCCTCCCACCCGCAATTTATGCCCAGTCAGCACAGGACTAGGGTAGACCCTTAATGTGATGCCACAACATTGCAGGGCACATTTTGAGCAATTTATATAATTTATATTATAAATTACAGGTTCTCAGATAAGAATCAATTGAAACAAAGAGAAACACATGTTCACAATCTTATATCACAGGTGCATGTCATGCCTCTAAATTGCATTCACACAAGCAGATATACACTCACCTAAAGGATTATTATAACACCTGTTCAATTTCTCATTAATGCAATTATCTAATCAACCAATCACATGGCAGTTGCTTCAATGCATTTAGGGGTGTGGTCCTGGTCAAGACAATCTCCTGAACTCCAAACTGAATGTCAGAATGGGAAAGAAAGGTGATTTAAGCAATTTTGAGCGTGGCATGGTTGTTGGTGCCAGACGGGCCGGTCTGAGTATTTCACAATCTGCTCAGTTACTGGGATTTTCACGCACAACCATTTCTAGGGTTTACAAAGAATTGTGTGCAAAGGGAAAAACATCCAGTATGCGGCAGTCCTGTGGGCGAAAATGCCTTGTTCATGCTAGAGGTCAGAGGAGAATGGGCCGACTGATTCAAGCTGATAGAAGAGCAACTTTGACTGAAATAACCACTCGTTACAACCGAGGTATGCAGCAAAGCATTTGTGAAGCCACAACACGCACAACCTTGAGGCGGATGGGCTACAACAGCAGAAGACCCCACCGGGTACCACTCATCTCCACTACAAATAGGAAAAAGAGGCTACAATTTGCACGAGCTCACCAAAATTGGACAGTTGAAGACTGGAAAAATGTTGCCTGGTCTGATGAGTCTCGATTTCTGTTGAGACATTCAAATGGTAGAGTCAGAATTTGGCGTAAACAGAATGAGAACATGGATCCATCATGCCTTGTTACCAGTGTGCAGGCTAGTGGTGGTGGTGTAATGGTGTGGGGGATGTTTTCTTGGCACACTTTAGGCCCCTTAGTGCCAATTGGGCATCGTTTAAATGCCACGGCCTACCTGAGCATTGTTTCTGACCATGTCCATCCCTTTATGACCACCATGTACCCATGCTCTGATGGCTACTTCCAGCAGGATAATGCACCATGTCACAAAGCTCGAATCATTTCAAATTGGTTTCTTGAACATGACAATGAGTTCACTGTACTAAGATTCAAGATGGCGCCGAGGATGGTAGCCTCAGTGCTCAGCTCTCAAGTGCTTGTTTTGTTTTTGTTAGTTTTTCCAGTTTTTCTTGCTATTTTGCACGCTACTTTGTATATTTTTGTATATCTGTATATAACTCTTTTTATTACCTGTGTCTTGTCTTGTCACTGTCTTTCTGTTGCACTGTAGAGTTCTGTCACTACAACAAATTCCTCGTATGTGTTAACATACCTGGCAATAAAGCTTATTCTGATTCTGATTCTGAAAATGGCCCCCACAGTCACCAGATCTCAACCCAATAGAGCATCTTTGGGATGTGGTGGAACGGGAGCTTCGTGCCCTGGATGTGCATCCCACAAATCTCCATCAACTGCAAGATGCTATCCTATCAATATGGGCCAACATTTCTAAAGAATGCTTTCAGCACCTTGTTGAATCAATGCCACGTAGAATTAAGGCAGTTCTGAAGGCGAAAGGGGGTCAAACACCGTATTAGTATGGTGTTCCTAATAATCCTTTAGATGAGTGTATACTAAATTGCCAGGTTATGTTTTTGGATCATGGGAGAGAATCAGAGTGCCTGGAGGAAAGCCATGCAACACAGAAATTGAACTGTTTGGAGCCATATGAGTTTTTAAAAGTCATTTTATGGTTGGATTTGTGGATATGTTTTATTAATTGTATATGCTGGATATATACCTCAAATGAAAAATAACACTGAAGCTGGTTAAATTTCTATTTACTAAGATTTGCAAACAGAAACCTAGATTTAAGTCATATGTCATAAAAGGTTTGCCATGCATTACCAAGTACTTCCTGTGCAATCAGCCATATCCTGACCCCAAATTATACACACAGTGCAGCAGCTGTTCAGACTAAGCACACATCCACAGCCTATGGTATATGAGAATGACCTTTCATGGACGGCAACAATGGAAACTCAGCCGGAGGTGATTTTTGCTTAGATCTCATAAAGCCAGCTATCCATCCATCCAAACACACACACACACACAGTTGTGTAATCATATCTTTTTGGGGACTACTCATTCATTTCTATGGGAAAAATGCTACTGTTAACTATGACAACCTTAACCCCTACTCAGCCCTAACCATAACCATAAGTAACTAAACAAAACAGAAGACCTTTTGCATTTTTTTGTCACGATCCACAGGGAAGCAGGCGAAGGAAGCCGTGAATAGGTACAAAACGAATTTATTTCAGGGCTGACACACTTCAAGACACTCATAACGTTAATGACCGGACTGGGGAAACGAACGGAAACGCGGACTAAATACACTGGACTAATGACAGCAATCAGAAACAGCCGTAAAACAGCCGGAATCCACATGAGGTTAATGAGGGGGGCGAAGCACAGAAGGATCAGCACGATCGGGGTGTGACATTTTTAGTTTTTTCATTGCAGTCACGGATTTTTATAAAATAGAGTTTTCCCATATGGAGACCAAGAAACTTTTCCCCATAAGGTAAAAAAATGGGTATTCATTACATTGTGGACACACACACACACACACACTATAGGCCAGAAGTATGGGCCCACCCTCGGATTTTAGAAATAGTAAACAATACACTGCTTTGTCAAACTATTATGACAAGCAAATATTAGCAATACTTAAAACAAATGTAACTGACTGGTTATCAATATTTTATAGCTTGTAGTGACACATTATTTAGCCACAAGGGCTGATACTATTGGTTTTGAAGAAGGCATATCAGGTCTGTCTTTAGTGCACTGACATTCACTTTGTGTTGGAATTCTACTTACAGTACTAATGTCAGAGCTTGATTTGCTTTTGGCCTCTCATTATTGTGTCTTAATAAACTAAACGATAGCCACTTGTCTGCCTTGTCCCAGATCAGTTTGTGAGAAGTTTAATGAACTGTCTGCTCCTCATTTCTGTTGGATCGTCTTCTGTATCACAACTGGTAAGTCATAATTTTTGATAAATATTTGTTATTTTTATGTTTGTAATGACTAGAAAGACTCGGCTAACAATTGAACAGAGGGCTCAAGTCAAAATTTTGAGTAAAGAAGGGTTCTCTCATCGCCAAATAGCCAGGAAGTTAAATGTCTCTAATCATGGAGTTACCTACTGTTTACAGAGAAAAAAGGCTGACAAGAAGCAACAGTGACCAAAAATGGTCCAGGGCAAGGAAAGTGATATCAAAAGCTGAATCAACAATTAGTTGTGACGTGCAAAAGTAATTGGAAGACGACTGCAGAGGTCTGAGGGCTGCGATTAATGTGAACAGAGGGAAATTGGTATCTCTTAATACAGTCAAGCAAAGACTGAGAGCAGCTGGACTGCATGGTTGAGTTGCTGCCAGAAAAAGAGACTACTATAGGCTAAACAACACAAAAACTGGCGTAGTCAGGACTGGGAGTACATTTTGTTGATGGATGAAAGTCCATCTGTGGGACAGTTGGGGCCAACAAGGTCAAAGTGAATGTCTACAAATGAGACAGAACTGTTTGCATGCTTAAAAAGGGGCTGGGAGGGTTTGGACACAAGTTATTTCCAAAAATTGCTAAAAAGGATGTTGTGAATATGTGTGGCTGAGTTAAAGGCATTGGGTTTGGGTTTTGATGAAACTCATACTTAGGCACTCACATTCATTAAATTGCACTTACAATGCATAGTAAATTCTTACATTACACTTCAAAACCAGTGAGTTACATTTGATCTAAGTGTTTCTAATATTTTCTTATAAGTTCGAAAAAGCAGAGTATCGTTTATTTTTTTTTTTAAATTAGATGGTGGGCCAAAACTTCTGGCCTGTAGCGTGTGTGTACATATGTATATATCACACTATACACATACACACACACACACACACACACACACACACACACCGATCAAGCATAACATAAAAACCACAGACATGTGAAGTGAATCACATTGATTATGTCATTAAAATGGCACTTATCAAGGGTGCAATTATATATTAGATGCAAGTGAACAGTCAGAACCTGAAGTTGATGTGTTGGAAGCAGGAAAATTCTAGTAGGCTATATATCACAGCAGCTGGGAGCTGAAAGTTGAGTAGGAGGGGTTTATCTTAACGGGTGGGAGGGGATTATAAAGATGATTAGGGTATCAGATGATAACAGTTACAAACCCCTCCCACATTGTGCCTCTTACTCCACATTACCCCTCCTATTCAACATTGCTCCTCCCTCTCGGCATTCGGCCCCTGGCTGCAGCAATATGCCTCTTGGAAAATTGGCATGCGTAAGTATTTGAGTGACTTTGACAAGGGCCAAATTGTGATGACTAGGTCAGAGCATCCCCAAAATGACAGGTCCTGTGGTGTGTTCCCAGTATGCAGTGGTCAGTACCTAGCAAAAGTGGTCCAACAAAGGCCAGCTGGTGAACCGGCAACAGAGTCATGGGTGCCCAAGGCTCAGTGATACATGTGCGGAGTGAAGGCTAGCCTGTCTGGTCCGATCCCACAGGCGAGCTACTGTAGCACAAATTGTTGAAAAAGGTAATGCTGGCTATGATAGAAAGGTGTCAGAATAAAAGTGCATTGCAATTTGCTGCATATGGGGCTGCATAGCCACAGACTGTTCTGAGTGCCCATGCTGACCCTTGTCCATCTCCAAATGCACCTACAATGGGCAAGTGAGTGTCAGAATTGGCTTATGGAACAATCGAAGAAGATGGCCTGGTCTGATGAGTCATGTTTTCTGTCACAGGTATGTGGCTTGCACGCGTGGTCTCCATTATAGGTTCCAGATCGCCCGCAACCCACAGTTACAGAAAATGGATGGATGGGTTATTATATTACAGTTTTTCTCAGTCACTTTCATGCAATTTTCTCATCAGAAACACCATTCTCAACACTCTTAATGGTTCTCAAAATAGTAACACAATCTCCCAAAGAAATTAGCATTTCTCATCTGACTTTGACAATTCATCAAATCAGTTCGTACATTCATCACTGAGAGCTGCAGGTCTGTCACTCGCTTTGATACTGTCGTGCAATGCATTAGTGTCATCGATCAAATCAATTTTAACTTCTTTCAGGTATGTAATAAGAGTAAGGCCAATTACACACTGTAAGTGGTAACAATAAAATTGGTCTTCAATTGAAAATAAATAGAATTACATGCTCTCAGATAAGAATCAAAGAGAAACACATGTTCACAATGTTATATCACAGGGGTATGTCATGCCACTAAATTGCATTCACAGAAGCATATATACACTCACCTAAAGGATTATTAGGAACACCTGTTCAATTTCTCATTAATGCAATTATCTAATCAACCAATCACATGGCAGTTGCTTCAATGCATTTAGGGGTGTGGTCCTGGTCAAGACAATCTCCTGAACTCCAAACTGAATGTCAGAATGGGAAAGAAAGGTGATTTAAGCAATTTTGAGCGTGGCATGGTTGTTGGTGCCAGACGGGCCGGTCTGAGTATTTCACAATCTGCTCAGTTACTGGGATTTTCACGCACAACCATTTCTAGGGTTTACAAAGAATGGTGTGCAAAGGGAAAAACATCCAGTATGCGGCAGTCCTGTGGGCGAAAATGCCTTGTTCATGCTAGAGGTCAGAGGAGAATGGGCCGACTGATTCAAGCTGATAGAAGAGCAACTTTGACTGAAATAACCACTCGTTACAACCGAGGTATGCAGCAAAGCATTTGTGAAGCCACAACACGCACAACCTTGAGGCGGACGGCCTACCTGAGCATTGTTTCTGACCATGTCCATCCCTTTATGACCACCATGTACCCATCCTCTGATGGCTACTTCCAGCAGGATAATGCACCATGTCACAAAGCTCGAATCATTTCAAATTGGTTTCTTGAACATGACAATGAGTTCACTGTACTAAAATGGCCCCCACAGTCACCAGATCTCAACCCAATAGAGCATCTTTGGGATGTGGTGGAACGGGAGCTTCGTGCCCTGGACGTGCATCCCACAAATCTCCATCAACTGCAAGATGCTATCCCATCAATATGGGCCAATATTTCTAAAGAATGCTTTCAGCACCTTGTTGAATCAATGCCACGTAGAATTAAGGGAGTTCTGAAGGCGAAAGGGGGTCAAACACCGTATTAGTATGGTGTTCCTAATAATCCTTTAGGTGAGTGTATATAGATGCTCAGGTTCCACTCAGTGCATAGTGCTAAAAATGGTGCATGAAGTTGTGAGAGGGCGTGGTGTTCCAAATGCATATTTGTCTTTGACGATTTCAAGATTTCATGATCAACATGATCACTCTTGCTCTCTCTTTTGCTATTTCTTATTTACAGTATATATGGACGTTATATATGTTTGTGTTTCTATTTTACAGAGGATACTTGAGTTGGAGGCCAGTCTATAAATGAACTATGTACTGTAACATAACGTACTACAGTAAATGTACAAATTTAAATTCCATATTTTTGATCATGGGGCCTGCAGTCATACACCTTCCACCTCCAAGCAGAGAAGAATTCCTCGATGGGGTTGAGGAATGGTGAGTAAGGCGGCAGGAATACCATCATCATTCGTTGGTGGGTTTCAAACCATTCCCTCACATGGTTTGAATGGTGAAAACGTACATTGTCCCAAATCACAACAAAGCATGGCATATTGGCCCTCACAACCCCCCTTGCATTTTCTGGAATAAGAGCAGTGTAGAGCCCATCCAAAAACTGAAGAAGCCGGTCGGTGTTGCAGGGCCCAATGCTGGCTGCATTGTGAATGACTCCATGTTCAGCAACAGCAGCACACATTGTGATGTTGCCCCAACGCTGGCCTGGGACATCTACTGTGGCCCTCTGACCTATTATGTTCTTGCCACGTCGCCTTACTTTGTTTAGGTTAAATCCTGCTTCGTCTACATACACCAAAATGTGCTGGGTCTCACTGGCCTCCAACTCAAGTATTCTCTGTAAAATAGGAACACAAACATATGTAACATTCATATATACATATATACAAATAAAGAGCAAAATAGAGCAAGAGTGATCATGTTGATCATGAAATCCTGAAATCTTGTCAAGGACCAATATGCATTTCCTCACCTGTACATACTGGTATCTTTGTTCTTTAACCTTTTCACTGTTCCTCTCAAATGGAACCTTGTACAGCTGTTTTGTTGAGACAGCATGCTTTTTCAGCACTCTGTCAATGGTGGAGAGACTCAGAGGTAATGTTCTCAAAAATGCCATTGTCCTCCACAATATTACGTTGTATTTCTTTTAGCCTAATGGCATTGTTTTCCCTCACCATATCCACAACTGCCATCTGCTGCTCATGTGACAGAAGTGGGCCTCTCCCACCAGAATGAGGCAGTGGTTCTATTCTGACAACACAAACGGGGACATCAATTGTTATCCAGAGGTAGCTGACTCTTTGTACTGCATACTACAGAATTGTATTTGATACACTGCATATGAAACAGAACTAATGAAAATGTTGGACCAGTTACTTGCTCTCAGTCCTGAATGTCCGTATAATAGATGCCACAGTACATCGTACCACCTGAGGCTGCACCCGCCTGCCAGCTTCAGCAAAGCTCATGCCATGATTGAAGACATGATCTACAATTGTTGCCCGTATTACTGCAGTGACCCTCTGATATCTACCCGGTTGTCTTCCGTGAGCCCTTCTTTGTCCTCTGCGTGCTCCTCTCCCTCTTGCCATTCGAGCCTCACGCCCTCTCGCAACTTCCTGCTCCATTTTCAGCACTATGCACTGAGTGGAACCTGAGCATCTATACACTCACCTAAAGGATTATTAGGAACACCATACTATTACGGTGTTTGATCCCCTTTCGCCATCAGAACTGCCTTAATTCTACGTGGCATTGATTCAACAAGGTGCTGAAAGCATTCTTTAGAAATGTTGGCCCATATTGATAGGATAGCATCTTGCAGTTGATGGAGATTTGTGGGATGCACATCCAGGGCACGAAGCTCCCGTTCCACCACATCCCAAAGATGCTCTATTGGGTTGAGATCTGGTGACTGTGGGGGCCATTTTAGTACAGTGAACTCATTGTCATGTTCAAGAAACCAATTTGAAATGATTCGAGCTTTGTGACATGGTGCATTATCCTGCTGGAAGTAGCCATCAGAGGATGGGTACATGGTGGTCATAAAGGGATGGACATGGTCAGAAACAATGCTCAGGTAGGCCGTGGCATTTAAACGATGCCCAATTGGCACTAAGGGGCCTAAAGTGTGCCAAGAAAACATCCCCCACACCATTATACCACCACCACCAGCCTGCACAGTGGTAACAAGGCATGATGGATCCATGTTCTCATTCTGTTTACGCCAAATTCTGACTCTACCATTTGAATGTCTCAACAGAAATCGAGACTCATCAGACCTGGCAACATTTTTCCAGTCTTCAACTGTCCAATTTTGGTGAGCTCGTGCAAATTGTAACCTCTTTTTCCTATTTGTAGTGGAGATGAGTGGTACCCGGTGGGGTCTTCCGCTGTTGTAGCCCATCCGCCTCAAGGTTGTGCATGTTGTGGCTTCACAAATGCTTTGCTGCATACCTCGGTTGTAACGAGTGGTTATTTCAGTCAAAGTTGCTCTTCTATCAGCTTGAATCAGTCGGCCCATTCTCCTCTGACCTCTAGCATGAACAAGGCATTTTCGCCCACAGGACTGCCGCATACTGGATGTTTTTCCCTTTGCACACCATTCTTTGTAAACCCTAGAAATGGTTGTGCGTGAAAATCCCAGTAACTGAGCAGATTGTGAAATACTCAGACCGGCCCGTCTGGCACCAACAACCATGCCACGCTCAAAATTGCTTAAATCACCTTTCTTTCCCATTCTGACATCCAGTTTGGAGTTCAGGAGATTGTCTTGACCAGGACCACACCCCTAAATGCATTGAAGCAACTGCCATGTGATTGGTTGATTAGATAATTGCATTAATGAGAAATTGAACAGGTGTTCCTAATAATCCTTTAGGTGAGTGTATATCTGCTTGTGTGAATGCAATTTAGAGGCATGACATGCACCTGTGATATAAGATTGTGAACATGTGTTTCTCTTTGTTTCAATTGATTCTTATCTGAGAACCTGTAATTCTACTTATTTTTAATTGAAGACCAATTTTATTGTTACCACTAACAGTGTGTGATTGACCTTACTCTTTACTATATACCTGAAAGAAGTTTAAAATGGTTCGATTGGTGGCACTAATGCATTGCGCGACAGTATCAAAACGAGTGAGAGACCTGCAACTCTCAGTGATGAATGCATGAACTGTTTTGATGAATTGTCAAAGTCAGATGAGAAATGCTAATTTGTGTAGCAGAATGTGTTACTGTTCTGAGAACTGCATTAAGAGTGGTGAGAATGGTGTTTCTGATAAGAAAATAGCATGAAAGCGACTGAGAAAAACTGTAATTAAAAGATTAAAATATTTGCTGACTAAGTCTTGATGTACTGGTGAAAGTGTTTTATTCATTTGTCACAGTGATGAAGTGATTGACTGATGTTGTATGCTCTAACACATGTACACATGGTTTTGATTGTTTTAGTAGCTTCTGCACAGGTGATTTAGTGTTAGGAGACATGCATGAACTGTTTTGAGATCTGCTTTAAGAGTGGTGAGAATGGTATTTCTGATGAGGAAATTGCATGAAAGCGACCGAGAAAAACTATAATTCAGTTCATTTTAACGCGTGTACCAATACATGTCCACTTTTTCACAACACTTAACACATGCACCATACCATTGGACCATGTGAGCTAAGCTATGTATACTTTTGCATTGCTTTGACACAATATGCATTCAATCACCACTTCCCCCAAATTTCATGAATACTTCTCTCAGTCAGTGTTCACCACCAGCAAAACTTTGTACAACTACAGCCGATTTTTCAGACGTTTAGATAATCTTTTCCAAACAATTAACTTTCAGGTCAAAACCTAATGAAATTTAGAGCACTGTCAATTGAAACATGCTGAATTTTGACTTTATAATTATGCTTTTAGCAGAAATTTCCTAATTTTGTTTTTGTTTGCTGCTTCGTTACCATCTACACCATCTATACAAATGAGGCCATGGAGTGTCCCTTTCCTTTTTGCAAGGCAACACAATATATAATCTGTGCAAAAACAGTGGGTATGGCAACACATATATTACAGTAAAACATTTACATTTATTCATTTAGCAGACACTTTTATCAAAAGCATCTTATAGTGAAGTACGGTAACTACAGGGACTGTCCCCCTGGAGCAAGTTGGGGTCAAGCACCTTGCTCAGGGGCACAATGGTGGCACCCCCTGGGATTGAATTCACAATCTTCCGGTGTTCCTACAGTAATAGATCCAGATCCCTAACCACTAGACCACCACCATCCCCCTATATCAGGGATCTCCAAGTCCGGTCCTGGAGAGCTACTGTCCAGTAGGTTTTCTATCCTACCTGGCTTCTGATGAGCCACACCTGCTCCTGGTATTTACTTGAGTATATCAGACTCATCAGAAGCCAGGTTGGACAGTAGTTCTCCAGGACTGGAGTTGGAGACCCCTGCCCTAGATCACCCCAAGCATTTTACAATGGTTGAAGCTGGAAAGCTGAATGAAAACACACACCAGCCTGAAATTTCAGCTAGGAATTTGTTTGGTTAGTGCCAATTTGCTATATGTACAAAAGGGGCCATCTTTGGATTGGCATTTTCTGCTAGGAATTAAATATTTACATACTGCAAAAAAGAAATAGCAACACCTACATGATTTCTAAATGAAATATATTGTAGAATTGGTTGGTATTACAATTTTTACACGCAAAAGTAGTTCTTGTTTATTTTATTTTTACAATGCAACATGACAGTAATTTGTGCCAAATTGGACAATACAGCCACACTTTATACAGTATATGTAATTTGCAATGCTGAAAGTTGTTAGTGTTTTTTACCCGTTGAACATTGAGTGCCCCAGTAGTGTTGTTGGGTGACAGCATTTGTCATTGTTATGGCAGCATGAGTCACTTTTGGGTGAATTGTGAAACGTTTTGGTGGTTGTAGGTAATGTGGTTGTAAGTGATGTGCTCAGGTGTGCATTGGTACAGCCCACTGTGTGAAGTGTTGTGAAAAAATAGACATGGTATTGAGACAAGTGTGAAAATGATTGGAAAAAACTGTAAATAAACCACAATGAAATAAATCATGATGAAATTTAAGCAATGTTTGATAAATGAAGCTGCAGATGAGTACACCCTTCTTTGACTAAAATCTAATGCAAAAATATACATTTTCTGATTTCTGGAGAACCCATCAGAGTTAATCTGCCAATTAGTGGATGAATTACTTAACATCTGAGTCTCACAAAACACCAGTCAGAAAGCTTGTCATCTCCACAGTGGATTATATTCATTAATTCTGGTGAGACTGAGAGTTCAGAGACTGAATACAACAGCAGAAGATACAAACAACCAGAATCATGTTACAATAGGCAGATGAGAAATAGTCTCCTGCTGTCCAAATTTTGACCTGTTACTTCATATTCATATTTGTATTCATAACAACATACTGCTGCTTCCACAAAGGAAGGGGGGCCTTATAGGTTTTTTAATTTCAATGTTTTGACCTACTATTTCAATATAGTTTCAATATGGCTGTGTAGACTTTTTATACCACTACAAACAAACAAACGAATCCACTTCAACTGGCTGAAAATAAAAATGGCCAATGTCAAAATGAAGATATCTGGCTTAAAAACATAAGAACTATACAAACGAGAGGAGGCCATTTGGCCCATCGAGCTCGCTTGGGGAGAACTTAACTAATAGCTCAGAGTTGTTAAAATCTTATCTAGCTCTGATTTAAAGGAACCCAAGGATTCAGCTTGCACTACGTTATCAGGAAGACTATTCCATACTCTGACTACACGCTGTGTAAAGAAGTGCTTCCTTAAATCCAGTTTGAAATGTTCTCCCGCTAATTTCCACCTATGGCCACGAGTTCTTGTATTTGAACTAATGCTGAAGTAACTATTCGGTTGAACAGCATCCAAACCTGTTAGAATCTTATAGACCTGGATCATGTCCCCCAGATTTAGCTCAACTAACCTTTCCTCGTATGACATTCCTCTAAGACCAGGAATCATTCTTGTGGCCCTACGCTGCACCTTTTCTAAGGCCGCAATGTCCTTTTTAAGATATGGTGACCAAACCTGCACACAATATTCTAGGTGAGGTCTCACCAAGGAATTGTATAATCTTAGCATTACCTCCCTTGACTTAAACTCCACACACCTGGAGATATACCCCAACATCCTATTGGCCTTTTTTATTGCTTCCCCGCACTGGCGAGAATGAGACATGGAAGCATCAACATACACACCAAGGTCTTTCTTCAGCTACCTTTATTTCAGTAGGTCCCATAAAATACCTGTACTTTATATTTCTGCTCCCTACATGGAGTACCTTACATTTGTCTATGTTAAATTTCATCTGCCAGGTATCGGCCCAGTCACTAATTAAATCAAGATCCCGCTGTAGCTGCTGAGCCGCTAGTTCAGTGTCTGCTACACCACCCACCTTGGTGTCATCTGCAAATTTCACCAGTTTACTGTATATATTGATGTTTATAACATTTATGTAAATTAGGAACAATAGTGGTCCTAAAATTGAACCCTGCAGAACCCCACTATGAACGCAGGCCCACTGTGACATTGTGCCTCTTATAACTACTCGCTGCTTCCTATCTGTTAACCAGTTATCAATCCAGGTCGCTACAGTTCCTAAAATACCTGTTGCTTTGAGTTTAATAAGAGCCTCTTGTGGGGGACAACATCAAAAGCCTTTTGGAAATCTAAGTAGATGACATCATAGGCCTTCTTAATCATCAACTTCCTGAGTAGCTTCCTCAAAAAACTCCAACAGATTTGTTAAACAGGATCTACCTCTCCTAAATCCATGCTGGCTATCCCTCAAAATGTTATTCGAGTCCAGGTAATCTACCATTTTCTCTTTGATTATAGCCTCCATAACTTTACCAGTTATACAAGTTAGACTGATTAGCCTATAGTTTGACAAATTACTAATATTCCCTTTTTTGAAAATGGGCATTATGTTGGCATGCTTCCAATCAGAAGGTACCACACCTTCACATAAGGATTTTTGAAACAGTAAAGATCTTCCAGCACTGCTCGACTGGTCCCACCACCCCTCAAGGCACAAGGAAGACACCTCCCGGCTCTTCTCTGTTCTGGAACCAAGTTGGTGGAATGAACTCCCCCTAGATGTCCGAACAGCTGAGTCACTGAATGTCTTCAAAAGACGACTTAAAACACACCTTTTCCAGAAATATCTGAATTAGCACTTCTGGCATTATACTTTCCGGCATTCCTTTAAAAAAAAAAAAGCACTTTTCCAACAGAGTATTAGATCGATGGTATTCATAGCCTTGGTTTTATTGAGCTAGTATCGGGAAAAATTCATTGTAGAGTCTTAAAGCACTTATGTAAGTCGCTCTGGCTAAGGGCATCTGCCAAAGGCTGTAAATGTAAATGTAAATGTAAATGTAAGGTTAAGGGTCGGCAAATAATATCCCTCATCTCTTTTAACACTATAGGTAAGACGCCATCAGGCACCAGCTTATGCATGACGGTTCTGTTCTCAAAGGAAAAAATGTATACAGAGTAGAGCTAGGCTGACAACTTTGTTACCCAATCCATGCTTTCTTGTCACAGGAATTACTTCGTTTTGCAAGGTTCTCTGCCAGCAGAACAGCATCACCAGTAACATGAGCGAAAGCGTGGTAGCTGTTATCTGTGCTGTGCAGAGATTGACATCTGCTGCAGAAGCACCTGTGGTTTCTGTCCTCATGCGCTTTGTTCAACATACACCCCAAAAAACAGAGACCAGAAAAGCTGTGACTGACAGGGTGGCCCAGTAGGTAGCACTGTTACATCCCACCTCCACGTTTGGGGGTTTGAACCCCTGCCCTGCATGTGTGGTGTTTGCCAGCTGGCCTGGTTTCTTCCTGTATTCCAAAGACATACAATTTGGTTGATTGAGTGTCTATTGTAAAAGTGATGTGTTGCCATCCCATCCAGTGGCCTGTACTACGAAGCGGGGTTATTAGCTTATCGGGGTAACTTGTCGGATTTAAGGTACCACAGTTTAAATGCACTTCATATTCGTTCACTTACATTTTGCCGAAACTACCTTAAATCCGACAAGTTACCCCGATAAGCCAGTAACCCCGCTTGGTAGTACAGGCCCCAGATGTTCTTGTATTAGATAACACAGTCATCAACACTGAGGCTATCAGGCTATCCTGTGTGGCATCACAACTAATTAAAGTTTAATACTTCATTAGCAAAAGGATATGTTAATATATATTGTCTTGGATTTCAGACTTCAGAAAATGTTTTTTCAATACACTGTGTAAGGATTAATGGGATATGTATCATCCGGGTCACATTATTGTATTAGTTGTTAGAAACTCTTAATCCTAATAACTGTGTGACACTGAGCTGTTTTCTCCCACGAAACATGTAAAGACATTGATGTCCGACATGTGTTATTCCCTATAAACCAACAATAATTAGTTGAAGTTAAATTATACAACCTAGTGAAATATTTACATCAATTAAAAATCTTTGCTAAATCCTGATTATGTTTTATTCGACAGCCAAGCCAGGCCAAAATCTTTAAAAGCTCGGCTGAAATGAAATTAGCACAACAAGCTGGACCACAGCAAATGTGCATTTAATCATGTCATACCATTACCACTCATGTACAGCTATCTCATACACAGAAGTCATTGTCAGTATCATTTTATTACAATAGAGCTATTTTTGCTGTTTCTAAGAAGAAGACCAAATGTGACATTAGGAGCAACTTTAGGAGTTTAGGTGAAGCACTTGCTCTGTAAATTAATGTAATAATAAAGTGGTTAAAAATTACCTTTCATAAAATTTCCCATAACCTATAGCACAAATGCAAAGAAAAAATACAGGTTGTACTAAGGGCATTTCTTGTTCTTGAAAGATCAATACCCATATAATGTCCAAGGAAACTGAGGCACTTATATTTAATACAACTAGTACAATTTATCATCAATTATCATTTAATCAAAATAAATACATTTCTCACATCTCACATTTAGGACCACAATGACAGAAATTCTGTGCTACATCATTATACAGGGTGGGCCATTTATATGGATACACCTTAATAAAATGGGAATGGTTGGTGATATTAACTTCCTGTTTGTGGCACATTAGTATATGTGAGGGGGAAAACTTTTCAAGATGGGTGGTGACCATGGTGGCCATTTTGAAGTCGGCCATTTTGGATCCAACTTTTGTTTTTTCAATAGGAAGAGGGTCATGTGACACATCAAACTTATTGGGAATGTCACAAGAAAAACAATGGTGTGCTTGGTTTTAATGTGACTTTATTCTTTCATGAGTTATTTCATGAGTTATGCCACGTAGAATTAAGGCAGTTCTGAAGGCGAAAAGGGGTCAAACACTGTATTAGTATGGTGTTCCTAATAATCCTTTAGGTGAGTGTATATGGTAATACAAATATCTCTTTCAAGTTTCTGTCTCTCTCTCTCACACACACACACACACACACACAAATACAGGGCTGTCAAGTTTTGAAGAGTAAGAGTGACATTCCACAGGATGCCTTTTCATTGGTTGTTGTGTTGTATTTTACCCAGATACAATAGTACTATTTTCTGATTGGCTATTGTGTAGGCCCTTTCTTTTTTTTTGGATTGGCTGGTAAGTGACAGGCTCTTGGGGCAAATCTTGTCCGACTTCATAAAAGAGGCGTGTTTCCGACGGGAAGCGATGTTTTTCTTGACGTTTCGTGACGTTTTCATCCGAGTTCCGACTTAAGAAATAATTGAACGCACCATAATGTCACTCAACTCAGAATTTCCGAATTCCGAGAGAAAAACGCACGCACCATTAGACTTCAGTGGAGACACGCTTGTTTTATAGTGAGGCGCTACTGTGCCGCGGTCTGGGGAAAAATTGGGCTCTGCGGCATATTAGCCTACAAATTATTTTTCCGCGTGAGAAATACAATGTGTGGCGGGAGTGCGTGACAAAAGACTGAAAAGAGTGACTGTCACTCTCAATTCGTGACACTTGAGAGCCCTGCAAATACCATATTCAGCTATGAAGCCTGGCTCAGCTGACTGCAGCAGCTCATCATAATCATCACTGCCTCTACTGACTGCTGTTTTTGGTCCCTGGATAATACAGATTTATTAAGATCTTAAGATATTAAGATCACATCAAATCAAATCACTTTTATTGTCACATCACTTGTCACCAGTACACAGGTACTATACATGTGAGTGAAATGCTTGTGTGCAAAGCTTCTCGACGCAGCCGTAGTATGACATGAATTAAAAATCAAAATTTAAGTATAAATTTGTGTCATACTACAGCTGTTTCGAGAAGCTTTGCGCACAAGCATTTCACTCACATGTATAGTCTTTTGTCACAAATGTGACAAAAGAGAAAACTTTTTTTTTCTTATCCCTATATAGCATATGTGTTTTTTTTTGTTCCCCAAGTGTGTTTTGGTAATACTGTTATGACTATGTATGGTCAATTATGGTCACGTATGGTCAATACAGCAAGCCTACTTGAACTGAATTGAATACCCATGTTCAATGATTTACCTTGAGTTTTCTTCTTAAAATAGCCAAGAAGGCTAGATAGGATTTTAAAACCAGAGTTTTTCCATATAGGTACACACAACTTTCAACTTTTGTGCACTGTGTAGCGCTTGACTACTCCCCTATCCTTCGGGCATTGCAAGTCAAGTTCCACTCTGTTACACCATCTGTGTGTTGATTTGATGTAAGGCAGGGTGTCCAGTCCTTGAGAGCCGGAGCCCTGTGTAGCTTAGTTCTTTCCCTGTTCCACCAGAAATGATTCAGCTCAAGAGCTGTGTGGTATTTAGCAGTTACAAGGAGTTGAATCCGGTGTGTTAAATGAGGGGAAACCCAAAAATGTGCAGGGTTCCGGCCCTCCCCGACTGGACACCCCTGCTGTAACAGCTCATTCCCACTATGCGTGTTGCGTTGAGCTTTTCATTAGATGTTCGTTAGAACATCATATATTGCATAGAAAGCAATGACGCTCATTGATGACAATGAAAAATGGATACAAACGCATTCCAAATTGTTTGTATGCGTTTTTACTCTTTTTTCATAAAATGTACAAAATCAACGTAACATTGAAAACGTATAAAGACGCACAAGAACGTGGACAAAAGTGAGATGAAAACGCAGAAAAACGCTTGTGGAAAAAAAACGTGGTACATGATGGCCCTCCCATTATTATAACCCTATACTTAAAGCGTGTAAACTGCGGTGCCAGACAACTCTCAATCAATATGGAATACTGGCAGAAAGCCAATAAGGAAGGGCAACAAAGTAAGTGACAATTATAAATATTATTCCTCTTGGGACGTTTACAGTTTTTCTTAGTTGTTTACACACAATTACTTGTACTTGAGATACAATGACTACAACATGTACTGTAACTGATGCACCAACCCCCTGAACCAATTCTGCTAAACTACAAGCACAATTCCTGCTTTACACTCAAATTGCAGTTTTAAAACACACTTTTCTCTGAATTTGGCACAATTTTCATGAATAAAATCTCTTGTTTTCACAAGGAACACACTGTCATTCAAAATTGTACAGTCAGTTGCCCTACTTTGCATACTAACTCATCACATGGGTAAACACCTGTTACACATAATTGCAATTTAGAAATCAGAGCTTTATAAAAGGGCAACAGGTGAGCTCTTCAGTTTTGGAGCAATGGATGCCAATGTTGGAAACAGAGGCAGAGCCAGAGGAGTGAGAGTAAGAGGAGGAGGACGGGGAGGACGAGGAAGAAGAAGGCCAAGGAATGTAATCTCTGCTGAGATCTAAGCCACTTTGGTTGACCATGTGGTCAACCATGGTCTAACAATGAGGGAGGCTGGGCAAAGAGTACAGCCAAATTTGAGCAGGTACACTGTAGCATCCATCATCCGGACTTTCCGAAATGAGAATAGGTAAGAAATCTCACTGTACTCAATGAGTACATTACTGTAGTACAGTATTGCCTGTGGACTGTGTTGTAGACTGTGAAAATACTGTAAAGTATGTTTCAAGTATTTGGGAAATGTTTTCCTACTTTGTATTCCTACACAGTAGGCCTATTTACAGTATTTTACACTATACTATTTGTATTGCAGAACTGAAAGATTACCAACACGAGGTGGTCGGGGGCGTCTTCTGTCTCCTGAACAGGAGACTGAAATCATAAACATGGTTCTAGAAAATAACGCCACAACATTACGGCAAATACAAAGAAAAATAATAGAAAACAACAACATATTTCAAAATATTGATAGGGTAAGCTTATCAACACTGGACCGTGTCTTGCACAGAAATAATCTGAGGATGAAGCAGGTGTACAGGGTGCCATTTGAACGCAATTCAGAAAGAGTCAAAGAATTGCGATATAACTATGTGCAAGTAAGTCCCATACAATCCCACAATTGATGCATACTCTCAACACTGTATAAATTACAGTATACCTTTTTCAGTACTGTACAGTAATCATACTCTGATTGTGCTTCACAATAGTGACCACTCCAAGTCTGTATTACGTATCATGTGTGTTTCAGAGAGTCCTTGAGCTAGAGGTGGCTGCAGTGGAGCACCAGTTCATCTTCATTGATGAGATTGGATTCAACCTCACAAAAAGACGAAGGCGGGGAAGGAATGTCATTGGCCAGCGTGCCATTGTTGAAGTTCCTGGCCAGCGTGGTGGAAACATCACAATGTGTGCAGCAATTACCAACCATGGTGTCATCCATCACCATGCTACCCTTGGCCCCTACAACACTGCCCATCTGATCACATTCCTGGAAATCCTACACAACACACTCATTCCACCAGATCAGATGGATGGCCCAGAGCAGCTCAGGTATGTTGTCATTTGGGACAATGTAAGTTTCCACCGGGCTGCTCTGGTTCGTAACTGGTTCACTGCCCACCCACGTTTTTTAGTTGTTTATCTCCCTCCATATTCTCCATTCCTCAATCCTATTGAGGAATTTTTTTCTGCCTGGAGATGGAAAGTGCATGACCGAAATCCACACACACGTATACCCCTTCTCCAAGCTATGGACGATGCATGTGGAGATATAGCAGTTGATGCTTTTCATGGCTGGATTCGCCATGCTAGGCAATATTTCCCCCGCTGCTTGGCCAGGGCAAACATTGCTTGTGATGTGGATGAGGTGCTGTGGCCAGACCGAAACAGAAGAGAGGATGCAGCATAGTTTTTTTTTTTTTTACTGTAACTGTATTACAGTTTTTCTCGATTGCTAAAACACTATAACCAATCTTTTGAACCAAAATTTCAAAACCATAATGCTATTTTTCAAAAAGCACACCCATTTCCCTGAACTATAAATACTATTCCCCTGCTTTAACACATGAGTCAGATTTGGTGAACTGTTACTGCAAAACTCTACACACAAATCCCTAAATTTTTCAGTGCTTACACCATGTGGTCATTTAGAAAGCACTAGCATTCAATAATGTTAACTTAAGTCAGCAGAGTTTAAGCTCAGTTAGCACACAATTAACCAAGTGGAAACACTAGGAGTCAAAATTTATCACACACCAATCAGAAACTTTGATGGATAGATAAAAGGGCCAAAGTCAGCTCATTCAGATTTGAAACAATGGATCCAAAGAGATGCAAAGGAGGAGGTCGAGGAAGAGGAGTAGAAGGAGGTCCAGGACATCAGGGAGGACGAGGTGGAGGAGGAGGTGGAGGAACATAATTGGCCATCGGGCTATTGTAAATGTCCCTAGTCAGTGTGGAGGGAATGTCACTATGTGCGCAGCCATCAGCCAACGAGGGGGACTCCACCGCCATGCCATTCAAGGACCCTATAACACTATGCTTCTCCTTGCTTTTCTTGATGGTCTAAGACAACATATGTTCCAGCTGGACTACAGGGAACCAACACAGCCAGAGCAGCCTCACTACGTTGTTGTAGTGAGGCTGGATAACGTCAGCTTCCATCACGCTGCTCTGGTTCATGACTGGTTTACCAATAACCCAAGGTTTTCTAACATCTTTCTGCCTGCATACTCTCCCTTTCTAAACCCGATAGAGGAGTTATTTTTGGCATGGCGGTGGAAAGTGTACGACAGAACCTTATGTCCGTGTTCACCTCCTCCAGGCCATGGAAGAAGCCTGCCTAGACATATCAGTAGATGCATGCCAGGGGTGGATCAGGCATGCATGAGGATTTTACCCCCGCTGCCTGGCTAGGGCCAATATAGCCTGTGATGTGGATGAGATTCTCTGGCCTGATCCAGACCAAAGACAGGATGCTGAGGTGGAATAATGTTTTTGGTGTGTGTTGTACTGTATAGTACATGAATAAAAATGTGTCACTGTATATACATTGGTTGCGTCTTTTGTGTTCATCATGTGAAAAGATTTTTGAGGGGAAGAACCACAAGCAACATAACTTGCCAGTTTTGGCAATATTGTTTTTAATTTATTGCACCAATGTGTAAGACTATGTTGTAGTGTGTGTGTTTTGAGGCCTTGTGTGTGATGTCTGTGCGCAAAGTTTGGTTTTTCAACAACAGTGAATGGTTTTGAGTGTAGAGCTTCATTTTGACCTGAAAATACGATGTTTGGGAAATTGGGTGAGACGTTATGGATTTGTGTTTACTGTTTTGAGAATACGAGGCATAGTTTCAAGAAGTGTGTTTAAGCAATCGAGAAAAACTGTAAGTAAATTCTTCTGTTCGTATATGTAGACCACGGTATGTGCAACTTTGTGTTGGTTGGCATGAACACTGTGTACATTGTTTTTGTGGGGAAAAATACAGTAAAATACATTTGGTACCGTGTATTTGTGTGTTTTGTATAAAAACAATATTCTGAAATATTTTACAGTGCACTTATGTAGGCCTATGTACTGTCTGTAGTAAGTGTAACACTGAACAAAAAAAGGCTTACAGTAAGTCATTATGAGGAATGGAGAAGTGGTCATAGTGTTTTACATTAAGCACATCAGTGATCAACTGGTTCTTATAAATGTCTGTTCATATGATGGTTTGTTTGTGTCATTTGAAAACAAAATATCATTTTGAAAAGAAATTACATTGTTTTGAATGCAAAGTTTCATTTTGCAGGAGAATTGAAGGGTTTTGCTCATTGTGTGTGTGTTTTTTGATTTGTGTGTAGAGTTCTGACAATATGAGGCATGCTTTCAGAAAATGTGTGTAAACAATTGGGAAAAACTGTAATAGATGTTTTCCTTTTGTTCAACACAGTGAATCCAATGGAGTTTGGGATCTTTCAATGAGATCTGTGGTGACTGTTTTGACAAAGGGTGTGAAAAATGTGTGAAACAAATGAAAAAGTGTTAAGGCATTTGAAAGAGAAGACTTCTCCTGTGCTAAGAATGTGATGATGAAGATCAAGTGAATCCCAGTTTCACTGAGCGTGTCTTAGCAAATGAGAAAAACTGTAACACATTTCTTGTTGCTTTGATACAAAATGCATACAGTTAACACCAATTTAAAATGCTTGAACTTCTTTTACACACAAGCTCAACCAAGACCAAAACAATGTAATTTTACAGTCAAATTTACAAATGCTTTAACACTGTATGTCAGAACAGATAACATCATGTTCTAAACATAACTTATATAGGCTAAAGTCAAAGTGAACAGCTGTTTATATTGTGAATTGAAACACAAATATATTCCCTGTATTTTATTCCATTGCCAATGAGAACTATACAAAGTTCCTTTTGAAAGGAACAGTGAGCGCATCAAAGAACTCCGTCACCAATACGTCCAGGTAAGGTTATGCAATACAGTCATTACTGTACTATACACAGTGTGTTTTGCAGTAAACTACTCTATAAACCTGGAGTGCATTAGTACATACAGTAGATATACAGTACAGCACAGCATTTACATACACTGTGTGTAATTACTTTCAGAGAGTCATGGAGTTGGAGGCCAATCAAGTCCCACATGAAATTATCTATGTTGACGAGGCTGGCTTCAACTTGGCGAAAAGGCGTCGCCGTGGGAGAAACATAATAGGCCAAAGGGCCACAGTTACCGTGCCGGGCCAGAGAAGAGCCAACATCACCATGTGCGCCGCAATCTCCAACAACGCATAAATGTCAGATTGGCCCCTACAACACCGACCGCCTTCTCCTGTTTTTAGAAGACCTGCACGAAAGACTGGTGCCAGAGGTAGAAAGGGGACAGGTGGGAGACCACTTGCCAATATATGTTATCACATGGGACAATGTGGCATTCCACCATTCCCGTGCAGTCACAGCCTGGTTTGACGCCCATCCAAGGATGATGTCCCATTTCCTTACCCCTTACTCCCCTTTCCTCAACCCCATTGAGGAGTTTTTCTCAGCCTGGAGATGGAAGGTTTTTGACCATCGTCCACATGACCAAATGTCCCTCCTGGATGCAATGGATGCTGCATGCCAAGACATCACAGCTGAACACTGCCAGGGGTGGATAAGGCATGCCAAAAGATTCTTCCCACGATGCCTTGCCAGAGAAGATATCAGGTGTGATGTGGATGAGAACATGTGGCCAAATGCAGAAGACCGGGCAGAATAGAAGATTACTTTGTTTTTTTATATTATAATTCCGGTGCTTTTTCTGTTTGTATATCTTGCAGTAATGTCCTTTTGCAAATAAAGTCTGTACTGCAGCAGTTCTGTCTGTATTTTTTTTTACATAAACTGTACATTTTATAAAGCTACTCTGAGATGGTCATTCACTTTTTTGTATTGAATTTCTGCAGCAAAAGAAACAAAATGCATGCATTTACTAAACCCAACAAAACAAAAATGTAGAAAGGCTTCAAATATAAGGGCAGACCTGACACATAAAATAATGCAGTTTCTGTAATTTCAGCTGATGATAGTGTTTTTTTGTCAATGTGTTATGATTGACTAAATGTTCCTGTTGGAAGAGAACATGTGTTACTGTTTTGAATAATTATTTGATTTTAAAACATGTTTGCAGTGTTTTGCTAGACATGGTGTACTGTGGTAGTTTATTATTGTATTTTGAAAATTAGTTTTGGGGTTTAGTTTACAATGTGTGATTTTGAGCATGAAATTAACCGTTTTGTCAATTGTGTGTTTTAGGTGTGATGGTGCGTTAAGAGTTTAGGAAACTTGTTTAATGTTTTGAAAAAACTGTCATAGCGATTGTAAAAAACTGTAGTGCAAGTGCATAGTGTCCTTTGTCTGTCAAAATGCAGCATGTTTCAATTGACAGTGCTCTAAATTTCATTAGGTTTTGACCTGAAAGTTAACTGTTTTGAACAGGTTATCTAAACGTCTGAAAAATCGGCTGTAGTTGTACAAAGTTTTGCTGGTGGCGAACACTGACTGAGAGAAGTATTCATGAAATTTGGGGGAAGTGGTGATTGAATGCATATTGTGTCAAAGCAATGCAAACGTATACATAGTTTAGCTCACATGGTCCAATGGTATGGTGCATGTGTTAAGTGTTTTGAAAAAGTGGACATGGTATTGAGACACGCGTTAAAATGATTGGAAAAAACTGTAACATAATTAACACATATCACGCGATAATAACATTGCCACATTGAATGACGCACCGTAGAAATAAAAAGCTGAATCCAATGAATCCAAAAAGTTAAGTAAGCAGCAGACATGCTTTTTCAAGCAAAATTATTTAAAAATGGATACGAGTAATGTCCGTGTGCGATGCACAAGGTCACGAGCAATACTTCCTCATTTGTATTAAGGTTTTTGCTAATAAAAATATGTTTATCTGTAAAGTGAGAAGAAAAATACTCACAGTACGGCCCAAGTTCCCTGGCATCACTGAGTCGCTTCATAAAAATTATTTTTTTCAAGGAAAGCTTTAATTTCGTATATAACATATCAGAACAGATTAGGGCTTTCTATAGCAATGAGTCCAAAGCTATGGCTTAATGTGACTGAACATGGGGTGACATCATTCTCTAAGAACACTAATCACTGAATGTCACATTAAATCCTGCAGTCATTCAGGCTTTTCACACCTTGACCACATCATTATGCTGCAAAGTCTTAGACCACCCCTCCCCCCCAACAACAAGCTTTGCCATTCCCTCCCCACCCCAAAAATTTGCCATCCTGGTAACGCCACTGGTGCCCCCCGTCACATCTGTTCAGGTGTTCACCCTGATGAATCACTTACACCAGTTTACAGCATACATATGTTACGATACATTGTAAGGTCTGTGATTACATAGACAGTGTAAAGCAAGTATACTTAAATGAGTGATTTATTATATCTGATTTAGCTAGGGCTGTCAAAATTAACGGGTTAACGCGGATTAATCCATCATCATCATTAATCTGATTAAAATGTTTAACGGAATTAACCCATCTGCAGCGCAGAATGACTCAAAATCCCTGAAATGTCTCTGTCAACCTATTTCAGGCAGTTTTGGTGCGTTCCATTTGCCCCGGGTATTCCGAGTTGGATTCCGAGTTTTCAAGCCGGAAGTGACGACATGCGCACTCCAGTTTCTTGGAGATCCGAGAAATATCTCGGAGCAGCACAGAGGATCCCGAGTTCAGAATCCAAGATGGCTGCACCCTTTATCAACAGAAGGGAAAGTTGTAGCTTTATACTGTTTAAGCCAGGGGTGCCAAATCTTATCCGCAAAGGGCCGGTGTGTATGCGGGTTTTCGCTGCAACTCCCTAATTAGATTACTAATTAGAGGACTGATTGGCTGAAGAGTCCTCACACCTGGGTTTGAACAGCTGACCTACAGGTTATCCCAAAAACCTGCATACACACCGGCCCTTTGCGGATAAGATTGGGCACCCCTGGTTTAAGCACTACTTCTCATTTGTGGCTCATTAAATCGGTCGCACACACTATACCATCCAACTTATCTGTGGACGTGTTGCTACGGAGTTTTATACGTAAAGCACCGCGCATGTGTTATCAACTGATATTGCTAACAATGGCAATTAACCGGGCTAGAATTGAATTTCATGATTAGTCGGATTATTGGTTGGATTTACGGTAGTTCGGGCTAATTGTAAGTGAACGAAGATAAAGACCATTTAAACTGAGGTACCTTAAATCCGACAAGTTGTCAGCTAAGCAAAAAATCTTGCTTTTTGATATGGGTCCATGGTATTGCACTTATGTGGCAGATGGAATGCATCCAACTCATGTTCAAGATGTTCAATAAACATGTTAAGTGCATATATATTCCCTTTTTTCTTGAGTCTGTTTGCTCATGCAAAAATTAAATGCGATTAATATAGATTAAAAATGAATGATATTTAATCGTGATTAATCAAAATTAATCCACAGCAACCCTGTGATTAATCTGATAAAAAATTTTAATCGTTTGACAGCACTAGATTTACCACAACAAAGACTTGTCATTTAAATATGCTGAAACACGCAGACTTCTTTTAGTGTACTATCATTTAACGTATGATTTAAGACAATAGATCAGTATAAAACATTATTTATTTAAAGCCACAATTCCAATAACTGATTCCAGGTTTTGTATGTAAGCTCCTTTCCTCCTTTCCAGTATGCAAATACTGAAACTGGTTGAATTTACTTGAACAGCTGGCCAAGAACTGAAAATCATTGCAGATTCTGAGATAAGAAGAACCTGACTATTATGTGACAATTCTATCTGCAATGACGCACCAGCATAAGCATCAGTAGAAATATGATTGTTCTACAGTAACTATGCTTTCAAGTTAAAAAAGTCATTTATTTATCTGCACCATTCTGCCTCCAGGAAGTACCACCCAGGAGGGGTTCAACCACAGTATTACCCACTAAGCTACCATGTTGGCCAAAAAGGTAAAATTATTGAACTACATAAAAACATATAGTAAATATCACATTTTTATTTGATTCACAAATCACATAGTCATAGTCAACACTGACGTGAATAACAGTATTCACAATAAGAAAGCTTATCATACGTATAAATGATTATAAGAAATCATACTTCAGCTTAGGGGAAACTCTTTCAGGTAGGTGGGCTTTACTCGATTGCCTCTGAGTCAGTGTGGTTCACTTCTTGGTGAGATCTTCAGAGCAGTTTTCAGACAAATATGCCGTCATTGACAGTTTTAAGGTGACAGGAGATTTACTCATTTATTTATATAGATGTTTCAATAGACCATTTCCAGTTGAAATGACCTAGTATCTTACTGGTTATCACTGTTGCATTACACTGGGGTTTCAAATCCCACCCCCACTCTGTATGTATAACATTAAATGTGCTCCTTGTGCCATGTGTTTCTCTGGGCACACCGTATAACCCCCCCAACCCTGACCAAGAGAAGCAGTTAAACACTACATATAGTCTTGCCAACAGGCGCTGAGGTAAAATTTAATTGCTTGAACAGCTGCTAGAATGGAAATTCATCAAGAAGTCAATTTTACTTAAGTTACTTAAGCCATTAAATATTGATTCTGCAATTAATTGATCTTAACATTAGTATCCTCAAGATTGTCAATACCAACTCAAACAGCACTGACCTAGTCAGGCTGAAAGGTGAGACTACAACAGAGGGAGACATTTCAGGTCCAGAACATAAAAATTCAGGCTAAGATTCTGGTTCAACAAACCAATTGAGTATAAAGAGTCACAATCAGAGTGTAGTCAACTCTGGACTATAGAAGAGGTAGAGTGCTTTATCGACCTTGATGATAAATGCCAAGCAAGGCGGCACAGACACTTACACAAGAACAAGGATTGGCAGTGTAAGAGCAGCATTCTTCCTGTGAGCTAAGGTCACCAACGTTAAATCAGCCCTATATGGGCCAGTGATGTGAAGGACAACAATGCCAGCTATCAAGAAAATATAGACATTCATTAACGCCTGCTTAAGGAGGATCCTGCAGATCCAACATCATCAGTAACAGTGATTCTTCGACAGAAAACCAATCAGATCATAAACAATATCACCAGCAAGGGTCTATCCTGGAAGCCCCAAGGCAAGAAGAACACTTAGCTTCACCTGGAGCCAGCTGGAGAGAAAAGCTTAGGACAGAGACGTCTGGAGAGCCTGTGCTGGTGGGCAGTGTCCCAGAAGCGCCAGCAGGCTTTAGTAGCAGTAGTCTAATATACATATCGGAGCAAATCTGCAAATCAGTGGGCTTGTAGTTTAGTTCCACCTAAGGAGATGAATGACAACAAGAGTGTGTGACAAACACAGTCAGAAAGCACGTTGTCTGAACTGAGGATTATAGTCGTTAAGTCTGGTGAGACTGAGAGTTCAAAGACCGAACACAACAGCAAAAGATCCAGACAACCAGAGTTGTGTTACAACAGGCAGACGAGAAATATCAACTAAGTCTCCTGCTGTCAAAATTTTGACCTGTTACCCCAAAAGCAGCTTTTTTCACCATGTCAGCACAGAAACCATGCATAGCAGCTTAGCTGGGGAGCAGTGGAAAGAAAATTAAAAACAAGGGGGAGGAGGACCGTTTACAGATGGAGAGATATACCATCTTGGGGGTCGTCAGAAAGGTGATTAAAACTCTACATATGACTCATCTTTTGACATTTCACAAAAGCTGGTTAACATATCATTGCCTCTTTAGTCAGAATCATCAGTCTTAGTCCATCACATCTCTCCATCTCAATTCATTTGATCTAATTTTGTCTCTGCTTCTCGTAAGTGTTTTAGGTCTGTCTAGCTGCTTTGGTAAAACATGGTATGATGCCTTGATGAATCTCGCACAGTGCCATAACGTGTAAGGATGAGGCTGTTGTAGTCAGCTGAGATATGCCTTCAAGATTTGCTGTTAAAGAGAGACAGTGAAATAGCTGATTTTGTTTCTGTTGAAAGGACTATCTTCCTCCAATGTCTTCTTTCTCTAAGTGCTCTTTCTTTCTCTGGCAGCTACAGATCGAGATGCGGGTCTTCAGGATCTTTTTCCTGTTCCTGTTTACCTGCTTTACTGTCTTCTTTCCTAACAATTCACTACAGTGTGACAACCAAACACAGTACGAGAAAAAAAATACATGCTGTAACCTCTGTGAGCCAGGTAAGTGTTAAGTGAGTTAACTTTGTTATCAGAGCAATGTTTTGTGTTGTGTATGTATACAATATACTATAGCCTATGTTTTTGTTTAATTCAACAAGTGGAATACATTCATAGCTGTTAAGTTCCATGGTAATTATTCATATTTATGCAACAAAACAAATGTTTAATGCTTGTGTACTGATTAATTCTGTGCGGTATTCATTGTTGACTGATGGTGTTCTCTAATATTAAGCTATTGTTAAAGCATATTTAATCTTTAACTCAGACAATTAACGATCACAGTTGTGTGTGTGCATGCTTGTATGCAACATTGTTTTGTAAAAATGTAACCTCACATAAGACTTTGCTGATTATAATTACGACGATGACCTCAAATTACAGGACACAGGGTAGAGAACTCCTGTGAGAAAGAACCCCCAAACACAAAATGCAAAAAGTGCAGTCTTGGATTTTATATGGACACATACAACAAGGAAAGAGAATGTCACCCATGCTTTGACTGCACTATGAAATGTAAGTACTATATCAAAGTATGCATGAGTCAAAAAAAAAAGTTTCGAATTCGAATTTCTCTTCTTGTCAGCAGACCACTGTTGCCAGTTTGCCTTAGTGACTAAATTATTCTGCCTACCTGAGAAAGAAACTTTAGAGGTTTTACAAGACATAAGCAGAATCTTAAAAGTCTCAGTAAAAAAATAACACCATACATGAGACAGTTGGAGAAGGGACTTCCCCCCTGTTTCTGAAGGGTGGGCTCCAGTCAGACAGAAAGGGATTAAGTAAAATTGTGATTTAGCACATCCGATAACTAGAAACAGGAAAGCCATTATTACTGTCTTTGAGAGCTTTAAAAAAGCATAAATCATCAGTCGTCAATGCTGAATGATTCACTGCAATAGCTTATTATCATGAATAGGACTAGCATAGCCTGCAAATTTACGTTAACGTTAAAATACATCTTTGTAGAAAACACACACAGACATGCACGCAAAAAAATTAAAAAGGAAAAAGTAGAAACCGTGTTCATTAATATCTACTAAGTAAGCAGGTCGCTGTGAAAGTCACATTTCGATATTGGCGCCTGAAACTCTTAAGATGGTGGTTTGAAATGAGTCATACTGTACAGAGTTGATGTAATATGTCTGCTTTTTCAGCGTCTTCTCAAGTCACGCTCCTGTGCCTCATTTCATTCTCTCTTACGCACATTTGTACAGCATACTACATTTACGCTGCATTTTACAACATCTCTGTATTTGTCGTTGCAGATATGATGTACATCACAGACTGCACTTCGACTAACAATTCCGTGTGTGGGTGTGTGTCCGGGTACCGGTGCACAAACACGGCGTGTTTAAACTGCGAGCGTATAACCAGCGAGACACCAGACACACCTTCGAAAGGTAACACCCTGTGATTGCTCACCAACTTCAAACTGCTGATATGTGAAGTCCAGTTTGTTCCGGTGTGACCATTTAACTTCAAAGACCCCGTAAAGGTGCACGCGTGGATTTATAATGACTTCTTCTACAAGGGAAATTAATAGAGAAATTCGTAAAAATGTTCGGGTTTAAAGTCATCGCATAATTGCTGTCACTTTATTTTGTAATGCTGCAGGGGAGCAAAATATTGTATAAGAAGTGCTTTGAATTGTGTTTACACAGACCCAATACTTTTGCTTGTTCTCACCCTAAACGGCGAGCAATGCCTACTTTTTAAATTAAGGTGCTTTAGAAGTAACGGATTAAACGCACAATTAAGCTATTGAAAAACGTCTAAAACTTCCCTCGTTAATGTGTCAGCCCATGGTAAAGTGCCCTTTAAAATAAGGGTGCATGATTTTCAAAGCTACGGATTACATACTTTGATACAGGCATCTTATTTTGCTGTGTTGCCTTCAGCTGATTTTAAGAGTTAAGTTTTGCTGTTCATTATGCTTTTTAACGTGATAAAACTCATTAAAAACTCTGGATGGAACGATATAAATATTTTTTATTATATAAAAATAGTACACAACTGGCAAGTATCAAGCCTATAGAACTAAGGGAATATAAAAATGTATTTGTAGTTTGAATGAGTTCAGGAAGTAAACTTACTTACAGTTTTTTCCAATCATTTTAACGCGTGTCTCAATACCATGTCCACTTTTTCAAAACACTTAACACATGCACCATACCATTGGACCATGTGAGCTAAACTATGTATACGTTTGCATTGCTTTGACACAATATGCATTCAATCACCACTTCCCCCAAATTTCATGAATACTTCTCTCAGTCAGTGTTCGCCACCAGCAAAACTTTGTACAACTACAGCCGATTTTTCAGATGTTTAGATAATCTGTTCAAAACAGTTAACTTTCAGGTCAAAACCTAATGAAATTTAGAGCACTGTCAATTGAAACATGCTGCATTTTGACAGACAAAGGACACTATGCACTTGCACTAACACAAATAATTGTGCTTTTAGCAGAAATTTCCTAATTTTGTTTTTGTTTGCTGCTTCGTTACCATCTACATCATCTACACCATCTATACAAATGAGGCCATGGAGTGTCCCTTTCCTTTTTGCAAGGCAACACAATGTAATCTGTGCAAAAACAGTGGGTATGGCAACACATATATTACAGTACAACATTTACATGTATTCATTTAGCAGGCACTTTTATCCAAAGCGACTTACAGTGAAGTACTATATCTACAGAGACAGTCCCCCTGGAGCAAGTTGGGGTCAAGGGCCTTGCTCAGGGGCACAATGATGGCACCTCCTGGGAGTGAACTCACAATCTTCTGGGGTTCCTAATGGGAGCCCAGCCAGATCCATAACTACTAGACCACCACCATCCCCCTAGATCAGAGATCTCCAAGTCCGGTCCTGGAGAGCTACTGTCCAGTAGGTTTTCTATCCTACCTGGCTTCTGATGAGCCACACCTGTTCCTGGTATTTACTTGAGTATAGGTGTGACTCATCAGAAGCCAGATAGGATTGAAAACCTATTGGACAGTAGCTCTCCAGGACTGGAGTTGGAGACCCCTGCCCTAGATCACCCCAAGCATTTTACAGTGGTTGAAGCTGGAAAACAGAATGAAAACACACACCAGCCTGAAATTTCAGCTAAGAACCTATCTAGGAATTTGTTTGGTTAGTGCCAATTTGCCATATGTACAAAAGGGGCCATCTTTGGATTGGCATTTTCTGCTAGGAATGAAATATTTACATGCTGCAAAAAAGAAACAGCAACACTTACATGATTTCTAATGAAATATATTGCAGCATTTCAGAATTGGTTGGTATTACAATTTTCCCATGCAAAAGTAGTTCTTGTTTATTTTATTTTTACAATGCAACATGACAGTAATTTGTGCCAAACTGGAGGATACAGCCACACTTTATATATGCACTTTATATATAGTTGTTAGTGTTTTTTAGCCCATTGAACATTGAGTGCCCCAGTAGTGTTGTTGGCTGACAGCATTTGTCATGGTTATGGCAGCATGAGTCACTTTTGGGTGAATTGTGAAACGTTTTGGTGGTTGTAGGGCATTTTGCACCAAAGGTTAAGTGATGTGCTCAGGTGTGTATTGGTACAGCCCACTGTGTGAAGTGTTGTGAAAAAGTGGACATGGTATTGAGACAAGTGTGAAAATGATTGGAAAAAACTGTAATAGGATTAGGGTCAGAACTTCAATTTTAATCAATTAATGCATAAACTGTACAGCTTTATCCATACATCCATTTTTCATACCGGCTTGTCTTATGCTGGGTCACAGGGGCCTGGAGCTTACAGCTTTATTTACTGGTCACTTATAATACAGGTTTTATGTTGCATGATCTCTCTGTAAAACCTCATCACTGGAGGATTTGGTCATTAAGTGCACTCAACCAGAAAAACAGCAACTGGCAGACATCGAAAGAGAAATGCACTTGACACTTGCAAAATGAGATTTTATGACCAATAACTAAACATATCACGTGACATCACACCAACAGATCCATGGCTGCCCTGTTCTTATTACTTTGTGCAACATGAGGAGAACCCACAACCCTGTGACGGTATGGCAACAGTGCCACCAAGTGAACCTACCTACCACCATCGCCTGCTAAAATATGAACATACTTATAACAGTGTGGAAAAACTGGGCAGCAGTGATATCGCACATCTAATCACTCCATGCTATTCATTTGGGGTTTGTAGGCCAGCCAAAGTTTCAGTTGCATTTTCAGAGATGTCCTTCTCCTTCTCTGTGTTCGTTTCCTTCTAAGCAGTTTTGATGTTCGGTAATGCAATTATCCTGATTACAGAAAAACAGTATATAAATTAAATATGACAGCTTTCATCTAAAAGTAGTGTAAAACCATATTTCACATACATGCAGTACTTCCCAATTTAACTTATTTTTCTTATTTTTTTATTCCAGGTGTAATTGCCTCACACCTCCACGGGAGGGGGGAGGGGGGTTGCAGGTTCTGCCCATGTTGTGTACAGTAGCTTCCCTTCTCCAGAATGTTCAGTTTCTTCCCAAAGTCCAAACACATGTAGTCTGATGAACTGGAGTTTCTAAATTGCCTTGAATGTGTATGACTTCTTCAGTTTTCTAAGTGCTTATTTGTTTTATGCATCATGTTCACATCCACATTCTGTAATTCTTTTAGGCCTTGTAAAGCTCACTACTACTAAAGCTACTGACCCAACTGCTTCCTGTGAGCCTGGTGCTTTCTACAGTGAGTCTTTTAGAAAGTGTCAAAAGCACAAGAAGTGAGTATTTATGAAGACATGGGTGTGTGCATGTATATACTTCCTGATCATGGACCATAGACATATATTCGCAGTATACGTTTATACAGGGTACTGTGTAAAATTGTTAAGCTGTCACAGAAAATGTTTAAATCCATTTACATGCATTGTAAGCGTATGACACAGTTTAGAATTAGAATATATGCAGGATATAAAGAATTTCTTCTTCAAGAAGTTACTGATATCCTTTTGGATGACTAGAAGAATCATCATTATGATTCCCAAGCCTCTCCTCAGGGGATATTCCATATTTTGGCTGAATTTCGTCCCCAGCTTGCTTTAATTAATTAATTAAGTCGATGAGGTATTGATTAGCCAATCATAATATGTTAGTGGTGAACTCAGCAAATGCAAGGGTATGTTGGGCGGTTACTGCAAATACTGGGGCGACTTCAGGAGAGGTGTTGAAAAGACTCAGCTGTCACACTTTGACAGATGTAATATCATAGTGTACTGATGATTATCTGTGTTGTTCAGCTGTACCTCCCTTGGCCTAAGCGTTGAGACTGCAGGAAATTCTACTCACGATACAGTTTGCGGCAACCCTATAAGAAGTGCAGGTACAGCTCATGGTACGTCTGCAACAATTGTTCCTGCCTCTGCTCATTTGTAGACACTGCTGGTCATAAAATTCACTGTTTTTCATAGACTGGCTGACAGTGCTTCCCTCATACAGCTTCCCTTCTGCTTTTAAGAAGGCTCTTTACAAGCCCTGTAATGCTGGCTCAGTAGAAATTTTGCATGCTCACTTTTGTGAAATTTTATGAAGGCTAAATGAGGGAGATATTACAATTTATATGCAATTGATTCATTTTATTTCATTTGAATTGAATTGCAGAGTATATTAATCCAATTGCATAAAAAACATCTTGCCACTGATGAATGCTTAACCCTAAATATCTGATTTTCAAAACAAAAAAGTTGAACTGTTTTTATGTGTGTGTGTTTTTTCCCAAGTTTCTGAGATTTTCTCAGAACATTCACCTACTGTAAGCCCAATTAAGGACTTAAAGGAAGGTAAACAGTTTTGATTTGGTATGGCTCTTCGTGTTGATCTATTAGTTTTGTAGTAATTAACTAATTTGAAAATGGTGATCATAATAGTGATCAAAGTAATATAATGAATATAATGATTAAAACTGCTTGTATTTTGGTGGTGAAATAAGTTCCAAGTTGCAAATAGTATTGCAAATCATTTTACATATTTGAAGGGGTTTTCTGTTTTGGACTTTATTTAATTTGATTCTTAATAAACCGCTCCATTTTCTCACTCTCTTCTCTTTCTCTCCCAGAAAAGTCATTATTGTTTCTATGTGTGGTATGTATGTGCATATCTGTCTTCCTGATTGGTTTCAACTTCGCCTCACGGTGTCACCTGAGCAAGTGGAGAGCCAATGGTCAGTCATGCTTTATTTGATGTTTAACGTAATAACTTAACTGCCTGCTTATAAACTCTATATTAGCAAAATTTAAACAGAGTGAACTGCTTCCCCATTAACATCACACTGACTGCATACTACACCAAAAAATATATGTAGAAAACATAGAAAAATATCTTTCAGTTGTATGATATTCACCGACCTTTAACCAATGAGACTTACCCACCTCCATTTCTTTGGTCTGACAGGACTCAGGGTTCCCAGGGACGTGGAAGAGGAAGATGCCCAGAAGCCAATTCAGGAAGTGTGTGGAAAACTGGAAACATGTTACACTGAAAATTACTAGCTGAGAGTGGGAGTTTGCAACAGTTGACAAATTGATAAGTCTGAGGGGGTGTATTATGACATTAGAGGCAGTGAACAGGGGCACAGAAAAGCACAAAGGAAGTGTGACAGTCGACAGGAGGAAGTGGAACGGCACTGAGGCGTACTGACAGAATCACACACTACAGGCACTCCATATACACACTATGGCTAATGGCATACATAAACGCTGCTTACATGCTACTGTTATATTTTAGAGTTACAGCTGTCAATTTTAACTGCTAATAAGTCATTTTTACTATGATTTTTAAATCCTAGATTTATACTTTTATATTTTTTTCCCACTCTTTATAATAAAAAATCTTTTTCTGTCAACTTCTGTGTTTAAAAAGTTGCAGTAAATGTGACAAACAAGAGGGGTTGTAAAAATCTGTTTATTAATTTTATAACAGAAACATAAATACAAAATATATTATAAGTGAAATCTTCACACACTACTACAAAACATTACACAAAAACTAAATACCAATAGACATATTTACATCTGAGCTGAGTGGAAAAAAACACAAGTCCTGCTGTAGTTATGTCCTACTACATGTCCTATGGCAGTTATGCTGATTGGTCTGTTTCTGGCTGGACCAGGAATCTTTCCACTTGTATCTACCCATTCACATCCTCTCTTCTTTAGATAAATGAGTCTCTTTTCCTTGTTCTTGGGACGGAAAGAAAATGCTGTGTGATTGTCCATCCCTCTCTTCCTCGGAGAGGTGCACAGGGGGGGAGGATGGCACAGGGGCCGGCCCCAACCAGTCGCTGGTCTTCTTCTCACCCTTTCTTTCTTCTTCTGCCTCTTTTTCAAAGCCAGTAACATGGTTCAGAAGGCTGACAAAAACCGTCCCTGCACTGTAAATATGAAAGGGACCTGAAAGACACCACGATCAACCATGTTACCAGATTCGGCCCACTCTAAAGACACTTCCAAGTAAATGAACAACTTTTATTATTTTTTTTAATAACATCTTTAATGAATCCAGCACTGAAAGTTTATTCACGTATTTTATTTCGCTCAAAAACTTAGAAACAGTTATTACATTTTGTTAAAAGATATAACCATACCACAGTAAATAATATTTAGGATTAACTCTAGAATGATACACAGCAGTTAACAATGATTATTCAGCAAGCTAATGCCTAATGATAACTATATAGCTGCAAATTCAATATTAAGGGAACTACTTTGTATTCCTAGTACTATCACTATTACTATCCACCTGAGAGCATTGAACTGCCCTGTATTAATACTATCCTAGTACTAAGTGCTATCCTAATACTATCACTATTACTATCGACCTAAGAGCACTGAACACGGATTTCTGAGATGCACCATCAGAGAGGTGATCATGGATTACTGGGTACCGAGATTGCCGGCTCCTTGGGATACTGAGTCTGGGCCCAGCGAGGTGTCCAAAGGGCAGTCCGGCTGATGGTCATTTTCTGGTCTGCCACAGTAGTTTGGGGTCTGGCCACAGAGGGCTCCAAAACTCTTGCTGGCATCCTGAGGAGGGCAATGATTTCCTTTCTGAAACCACTTTGATGATGATTATATTTACATATATATTGATTTAAATAATAGTATGACACAAAGCACACACATACCATGTGGCCATCTGGTGCACTTATCTTGATAACTGCAAAATACAGAAGGTGTGTTGGGTAAGCCAGTGTTTCCCAACCTGGTCCTCGTGGACCCCTAGACATTCCACAGTTTTGCTCCCTCCCAACTCCCCACCAGGGAGCAAAAACGTGAACTGTCTGGTGGTCCCCGAGAGCCGGGTTGGGAAACACTGGGGTTAGCCCTATCACATATCACGTATCAGTAATGCAGTATGAAACTCTGAATGGAATGGGAACATGGAGGGAATTAATCTTACTTTGTTTTAAACATGCTCCATCCTCCAACTTCCAGAACAAACGAAGGACAACTGCTATACACAGAAAAACTGTAAAAACTCCAACCAGGATGTGCCACCACTTTGTATCGTTGACACGTTCTGGGAAAAAATGAGAGAATTTTATGGTCAGGTACTAGGATTAGGAGCCTGCACACCCTACTGGTTTACACAGGTGCATGCTTTGTACAATTAGATAACTGACTGACTGGGTGGGTATGAGACCCAAGCCATGTTCGGACTCTCTCTAAAATATATTTTAGCAATGCCAGACGTTTCAGATTAGGCATTCATCAGTGGCAAGATGTTTTTTATGCTATTGGATTAATATACTCTGCAATTCAATTCAAATGAAATAAAATGAATCAATTGCATATAAATTGTAATATCTCCCTCATTTAGCCTTCCTAAAATTTCACAAAAGTGGGCATACAAAATATCTACTGAGCCAGCATTACAGGGCTTGTAAAGAGCCTTCTCAGAAGCAGACGGGTAGCTGTATGAGGGAAGCACTGTCAGCCAGTCTATGAAAAACAGTGAATTTTACGACCAGCAGTGTCTACAAATGAGCAGAGACAGGAACATGTTGCAGACGCACCATGAGCTGTACCTGCACTTCTTATAGGGTTGCCGCAAACTGTATCGTGAGTAGAATTTCCTGCAGTCTCAATGCTTAGGCCAAGGGAGGTACAGCTGAACAACACAGATAATCATCAGTACACTATGATATTACATCTGTCAAAGTGTGACAGCTGAGTCTTTTCAACACCTTTCCTGAAGTCGCCCCAGTATTTGCAGTAACCGCCCAACATACCCTTGCATTTGCTGAGTCCACCACTAACCTACTATGATTGGCTAATCAATACCTCATCGACTTAATTAATTAATTAATTAATTAATTAATTAATTTATTTATTTATTTATTAATTAAAGCGAGCTGGGGACAAAATTCAGCCAAAATATGGAATATCCCCTGAGGAGAGGCTTGGGAATCATAATGATGATTCTTCTAGTCATCCAAAAGGATATCAGTAACTTCTTGAAGAAGAAATTCTTTATATCCTGCATATATTCTAATTCTAAACTGTGTCATACACTTACTATGCATGTAAATGGATTTAAACATTTTCTGTGACAGCTTAACAATTTTACACAGTACCCTGTATAAACGTATACTGCGAATATATGTCTATGGTCAATGATCAGGAAGTATATACATGCACACACCCATGTCTTCATAAATACTCACTTCTTGTGCTTTTCACACTTTCTAAAAGACTCACTGTAGAAAGCACCAGGCTCACAGGAAGCAGTTGGGTCAGTAGCTTTAGTAGTAATGAGCTTTACAAGGCCTAAAAGAATTACGGAATGTGGATGTGAACATGATGCATAAAACAAATAAGCACTTAGAAAACTGAAGAAGTCATACACATTCAAGGCAATTTAGAAACTCCAGTTCATCAGACTACATGTGTTTGGACTTTGGGAAGAAACTGAATATTCTGGAGATGGGAAGCTACACAACATCAGCAGAACCTGCAACCCCCCTCCCCCCCAAAGAGAGTTATAATTCTCTGAGACTCTAACAGCAATTGGACTGTGTTGTGAAGACTCAGGTAAAGAGTATTATTTAATTTAATTATGTAAAATGTTAATCAAATCATCAAATCAAATAAAAAAACTTTATTTGTTCCCGAGGGGCAATTTGATAATTGAATTGTTAATAGATGCTATCCCAGTTGTATGGCTGTCATAAAAGGGCCAAAATGTCAGACAATTCACTGAGTCCCTTTAGAAAAGCACCTTCATCACACAGCTGTTGATATGTACACCCACACACAAGGTTGATGCAATATTTTCACACACCTGATGGAGACGGCTGGGGCTCACAAACTTCACAGTTGTTCTGGGAGTCCTTGCTGACACAGGTGTAGCCGTCTTGACACTTGCACACAGTGTTTGATGTGGCACTGCACCTTTTCACAATCTCCATGTGTAAATCTGGAGGAAGACACACACTCAGGATTACAATCTAAACAACATATAGTACATAGGCAATTGTATACTTACAATTTTATAACATAAAGCACATGGTTAAAAAAACATGCTAAGACACCAATTATTACTAATAATAATGGCCGGAAAGCCAAGACTCCCTGAAGGAAGTCGAGACCCCAGGACACTTCCTTCATTTTCTCTATAAATTCTAATCTTTAGGAAACATTTAGCTCTGTCTTCAGAAGTCACTTTCTACTCATTGCCAAAGATGACAAAGATGAGGAAACTCACAGCTGTTTTTGTACTTCTAACACCCACTCAAGACTTGGGAAGTGCAAAATGTAAGTGTATATCAGTAGATACATAGAACGTCATTCTATCATTAATAATGAGAAAAGAGGCATTTCCTGGAATAAACAACAACAGCAAATGCACCCACTAAGGGTTGGCCAACTTAATTTTTCATGCTGCTAATTATTATATGTTACTCCTTCTGTGAGCCTGAAGTTTTCCTTTTCATGCAAATACAGACATTATCTTAAAAATAAACCAAATCAGGGGATAGAGAGAAAGAGAGAGATGGTTTGAAACAAATCAAGGAACTGCCTGAATTTTAACTTAAATCGGTGTCTTTTGTTAAAAAAAAAAAACACTGTGGGGGTATTTGACACCCCCTGGTGGACACAGACAGCAGAGCCCGGAAACAGAGAGACTGTGCAGAATGAGATATATGAACAGCATCCTCAATACCCTCTCTGCAGTCACGGTAGCAGGGCATGCATCTGCTTTCTGTATTATTGAAAGCAGTGAAGGTGTCCAAGGTGCAGGGAGCGCATCCACATTTTAACCGGTGTGTTCCTGGAGGTAGGAGACAGAATTAAGCATGCAAACCCTAAACAGTGGCCAAAACCGTGAGTCCGTGGAGCTGGTTTGTGCACTATGAAGTCTCTGTGGCCTGAGCTGCATTCTACAGTGCATAAGAACCCATTTAAGGGAAAGAATGACAATAACAGGAAATCACACCACTTCTGGTAGCCCTGTGCATAATAATTAAGGATGTGGTTGTGATAGAGCATTAGATAGCCTACTCAGCATCATGCTTCCAGTGAACTTAGAGAGTACAGAGAGAAAAAAAGACAAAAGCAGCATTTCAGATATAAAATTTTAGACAATTAAAAGAAGGGAACAAAACAGAAGAAAATGTTTTAAAAGAACAGAAACATTCAAACAAATGACACTTCAATTACCTGGAGGGCAGAGGGGCATGTTTTCTGGGCAGGCGCTGTGAGGCTGCAGTCCATGGCATTAAGAGAAACCGACAAGAACCAGCATTAAGGGGCCATCAGGCAGAATGCAGAAGCACAGCAAGAGAAACGGCCAGAGATCATTACCATGGCAAGCAGAGATCCGATGCCATCCAGCAGCACCAGCATGAACAGGGTGAAGAAGAGTACCTCCATTCTTCAGTCAACAAGCAGGCAATTTAATGATAAATGTACAACAGTCAAAGTGCTATACATCAGTTATGCTCATAGTAAAAAATTGATTAGAGAATAGAAAAATCAGCTGTCATTCTGTATCACGCAAAATAAAAAATACCATTTAATCAGGAAAAGCAGTATTGCAGTCGATTAGGTAAATGGCATTATGCCTTCAGAATGACCCTCTATTAGTTACTTAAAAATGCGCAAAACAATATTGATGTCGATTCGCCTCACCTGTGGCACGAGTCTACGTTCTCCTGTTCTCTCTGTCTGTCTTTCTTTGAGCATGTCCACGTCACCGTTTCCTAACCTGTACGGATTCCTGTCTCGCTTCCCCGCCCACACGCTCACCACAGTCAGTCGTGTGTTTATATGGGCCAGAGACACACAGTGCCGCTTCGGATCAACCAGATTCAAGTTTTCATCCTATGTGCCTTTTTAAGGAAGGCAGATAAAGGCTGTAGAGACAGACAGATGTGAAGGCTCGGGCCTTACCGTCTGTCAGGCCTGTGCTACCTGCAGTTCATACACACACCACTTGCAAAGGGAGAGGTTTAAAAGCGAAAAATACAACAACCGTGCAAATTTGCTTTGGGTAAGCAGAATGCACATAAGCAGCTATGTGAAGTCTGCATAAAGTAGCAGATAGATTTGGCAGTTTTAATGATGCTTACACATATATACACATACACACACACACACACACAGATACATGTATATATGCAGAGCCTCATTTCTCAATTTAACGCTGTGCATCTGTGAATATTTTTTTTTTTGCAAATTAGTTCTTCCCTGTTTCTCATTAATGAAGGGCTTCTTGCTTGCTTTATGGGACTTCAGTCCTGCTTCGAGGAGCCTGATATTAACTCTCCTAGCAGTGCACTTCACACCTGCACTTTAATGTTTCCCATTCCTTTTGAAGGTCACTTGAGGTCATCCTGCAATTTAGGAGGCACTGTTGCAAAAGCTGACTGTCATCTCTGCCATTAGAAAGTTACCTCTGCCTTTTACCTGGCTGGTTTCTGGTCATTCCCAGTGTCTCCTGCTTCACCTTATTCTCGTGTACTGCTCTCTTAGAAATATTGAACCTGGAAGCAACCTGCTGCTCAGCATAGCCTTCTGCCAGCATTTAAAAAAGCAGATGTTTAAAAATATAGAGTAGTCTCAATTTTTTTCCACGTCTGTATATGTGTGTCTCTATACACAAGCACACAAATACCTTATAAGGTAGTAATTTTTTTTTGTAAAGCCACAGTGATCAATGGTACGTACAAAAGTGAAACGATGAAGACATCAATGCCTAATATAACTACATAAAAAAGCAATGAATCGCACTTGTATAGCAGAAATGTGTCATCATGGCCCCTGTCTCACAGCAAGGTCTTCAGAATAAGACACAGAGCACTCAGTTGTTCCAAAGCAGGCCTAGTCAAGACATTCCTATTCTATGCATGTACAAGTAAGGCACATGAACACAACTCAGCATCAATATTCATAATGAAAACACTGAGACAATGAACAGACGAGAGTCACCGTTGCTTAGTAATCACTTTTATTCTGCACATGTCCAGAACCTCACAGCACTGTATAGGATGCACAAGGACTCAACTCGAGTGGCTGTAGATGTCCATGAATGTTTACTCTCTGGGTACTGGCCCACTTTCCTAAAATCTTCACCTGTGATTCATTAATTCCTTCAGTTTAAGGTTCTTTCAATAACAGCTGCAAAGAACAGTGACTCATTTTAAAGGAAACGTCTCAACCGATAATTAATTCCGGACAAAACAAGTCAACCAACCCATGATTAAGGACTTTAAAATGTCACCAGTGTCCCACCACCTTGGATTTTTTTTATTTTTTTAGCAAAGTCAGTAGTTACCCAGAAGGACGTCATAGCACATTACACTGCATAAATGTGTTCAAATTCGAATTAATGCACTCATAAATTTTCATTTATGTCCAATTGTGGCAACTTCTCTCCATTCATCAATCACACCAAAGAGCAGTTCCATACACTGAAGAAACATTGAATTTAAATATTTCGTGGAAAAATAAAAGGCTTATTTTAATTAAGTTTCTTCCGTGCACAATAACACTTAAAATATGGGATCCATGACTCTCACATATGCTCAGTTAACATAGCAGAGGCGCCTGGAGGTGTTGAGAGGGCTTCTGTAGTCCGATGGCCTTTAAAACGTAAGCCTGCCATTTTTAAACGCACCCAGAATACATATGAACATGCAGAAACACGCTACTGCGTAATACTTTCCGTTATACTTTGGCCTACACTCATACCTAAACTCCATACTCCATCTGTCCAATATATCATACAACCAAAAATGTGTGTACATTTTCTTAAAGCCTTGAACTATACAAGTCCTTTTAAAATGATTTTTTTTCTGTTATTAGATTGATAAGCTTAACATTCCAGTAAACTAAAGTTCCTGTCTATCTGCTATACATATATGTATATATATGGTAATGCTTGACACTTTTGCACATTATGGAATACAAAAATAGTGTTTTAAACACAGTTCCAGAAAATACACGTATATCACGCGCATACCAATAACATTCATTCTCAGTCACGCCACGATCTCCCCAGAACATGACCTCTTATAATATTCATTTGGATCATTAGTCATTCCTAGACTGCCGTATTTGATATGAAAACATACAGGATCAATGCATGCAGAGTTTCTGCCAAAAATGAAATGTGTTCATACCACAGAACAGCACAATACATCTTACAGACATTTCAGTTAAAGCTTAACGAGAGATTGCAGAGCTGAGGGGGTCCGTCGTATGTTCCTAAGGTTCCTGTGTTCTTTCATTGATAACGTTCCCGATGGTCACAGGGTGCCACCTCAGCACTTAAATCAGACCAGGTCACAAGTCCCCAAAATATATCATATTGAGGTAACACAGGGGGACATAGAAATATTCCTAAGTGGATGCAGACTATGAATGTTTCACTGGCTAGTCTTCTATTCATCGTTTGTCAGGCTTTCAGAAAGCAGGTAGCACAAAGGATTTTAAATAATAATAAACATCTGGTGATGTGTGAGTGGCTGTGTCTTATAAAATATTCCCCCATCAAAGCGACACCATCACAATGTGAAGAGACACATTGTGTGACTGGGCTGGGAGGACAACAAGTTTTTAATACGCACTATTGTATTATCAATGGCTTCAGAAAATTACGAGCTGAAGTACGAGTAAAATGCTGAAAAACAGTATGAATCCTGATAATGTATTTCAGTTCAAACCCTAGAATAACACCGGAAGCTTGGCTGTGTGTGTCTGGCTGCTGAGGTACTCGTGTGTGGGAGATATGGCTGTGGAGGTCAGTACTACAATTTTAGAATGAAATACAGCTGTGCGGTAGACATGATACACCGCGCTTCCACAAGGGGGGCAGCGGCTATAATGTCTATCCAGTTGTGTTGAGGAAACGTGTGAGGTGGTATTAAGTCACAGGACGTACAGGAAGTAAAGCAGGATGTGAATGGGCCAGTCCATCATGGTACAGTCAAGCGTTCATTTACAAACTGGAAAATCACTCCTCATCCTTCCAATTCAGAAAGCTAAAGAAGCCAGAGATGCTAGAACACACAGGCCAAGAGCAGGAGTCAGGTTCAAACCCTCGGAAAGGACACAAACACCTGAGCCTCCCGTGGAAGTATTTTTGCAAATCTACAAGTCCATTCAGAAGCTCTCGTGGATGTATTTACAACACTTTCCCTTACAAAAGGCTGCATATGGGACACAGATGAGCTATTAAGCAGTGAAAACAACACAGAACTCTCCCAACACACAATGGTGTGAGGGAGGATCCGGGGTCTGCCACCTGCTGGCCAACAAGTGCTAGTGCGCCCCGCTGGCAGCCGCATCACCTCCCCGAACGTGCAGGCGAAGGCACTTGCATCTTCTCCCGGTCAACATTGTCACTCTCTTCAGCAGCGGCAGAAGACGGGGGATATTTACTGAGGTGAGAAAGAGGAGGGGGAGTTGTGTGTGTGTGTGTGTATATATATATATATGAATGGAGGAAGTGTGAGGAAATGTGAGGAAGTGTGAAGGTGGGGGCGAGAGCGGACCTGTCCCCGGTCTGAGTGATGAGCCTCCGGCATGTCTCCATCTGCACGTCTAGGCCACGCTTCATGGAGCACATCTCCATGTACTCGTGCAAATGCCGGTTCATGTCTGACTTGGCCGTAGCGAGCTCCAGCTGGTGGGCACGCGTATACACACACATACAAACACACACAGAGACATGCAAACATTCACATTTACAGAGAGGCATCTGCCCCCATTAACACAAAACCAGCACATTTTCCACTAAAAAAAAAAAAACGATGTTAAAATAGACCACTTTTTTGGAAGAAAACTAAATCATAAGCACAGAACACAAATACACAAATACACTAAACGTCTGCTACCATGACAACCCAAGGTTATGGCATTTTAGCTGCATTACTTTGTGTGGAATTGTGGCTGGTTAGCAACATTGTGTGGTAAGAATGTGCTTTTAATTGTTGCCTTTTAATGAACTGAATTCAAAAACAAAAACAAAAGGAAATGACAACTGTCGAGACGCACCTCAATTTGGTCGATAGTTTCTTGGTACTCCTTCTCACGGGATTTAAAGAGGCACTCCGTGTCCGTAATGACCTTCTCGAGGCATTCTTCCTGCTGTGGACAAGCAGACCGTAGTGAAGTGCTTAAACACCAACCAGGTGGAATTTCCCACGCGGCCTCGTCACCCTACACAATGGCCCCATAACGCTGTTTAATTTACCTTTTATTAATTATTCATTATATCCATTAGTCTTTTACATATTCCAAGCTGGTAGCATAGTGGTTGAGAACATGGTATCCTGTAGGGCGGCACAGTACCTCGTTTCAGCATGCACATGTGAGATAATCACGTCGCAGGATGAGCAATATCAAGGAAGGCAAATTAAACAAGACATCACGCTGCAACTTTTTTGCTACTTGACACAAAAGGAAAATTTGCATGGTTCTCTTTTTCCATGACTAATCTGCAAGCCAAATCATGTAAATTTTATTTGTACAGCACATTTAAAAACAACAAGGGTTTGTTTTTTTTGTTTTGAGTACAACAAAAGTCTGTCTGACATAACAATTTACTCTGATTTAAGTATTTTTGGCAACACAGAGTTTGTTGCTAGTGAGTGACATGCAGGCTCTGCTTGCACAGCGAACCACCAGTCACAATTAGGGCTGAGAGATGTGCAATATTAATATTGACATTGCATGTTATGCACATTCAGATCTTGTTGAATCTGTTCTTCTGACCAGATCACAATTATTGCTTGGGTTTATTCATTTGTCCAAGCACCCATTATTACTTTTTGTTTTTACTTTGTTTATTATTGTTTTCTGAAATGGCAACTATGTTTTTTCATAATAGCGGATGTATTTTGTGTTTGCAAGGCAGGTTATCTATAACCACTCTACAAAAACCCGATAGCAAGTCCTACCCCAAACATCAACGCATGAAAAAGTTGCTACAGCTGGTTTGGTACTGGTACTCAACCAGAAGTCAACAAAAAATAGCTCCGGCTTTGTGGCGCAAAAATCTAAAATGGTTAATAAAGAGTATACCTCAAGTAACAAGAGGAGCTTAATCCGAAGCTCCACTTGGCAAAATGAAAAAGTGTTGGCACAATAAAGCACCCAGACTAACATCCTGCTTGCTAAACTGCCGGACACGACAGGGGTTAATAAAAAAAAAAAATAATTATATATATATATATATATATATATATATATATATATATATATATATAATGGCATGCCAAACAGGAATGGAATGAAACCCGATATATATGGAATGAAACCTGATATATATACAATGAAACTCAGAATATATGGAATGAAACCCGATATATATGGAATGAAACTCGGAATATATGGAATGAAAGTCGATATATATATAATGAAAGTCGATATATATATATAATGAAAGCCGATATATATATAATGAAAGCCGATATATATATATATAAGGAATGAATGTCGATATATATATATATAATGAAAAAAAATAGAAAAAAAAAATAGACAGAAATTGACAGAAATTGTTCATCATATAAACGACAAAGATAATAAAAAAAAAAAAAAAAAAAACTTTTTAGGCAGTTTTCAGCGTTCACTCGATCTGTTCACCAAGGGCGATACCATTAGCTTTCATTCCATACAGTATATTCCGAGTTTCATTGTATATATATCGGCATTCATTCCATATATATCGGGTTTCATTCCATATATTCCGAGTTTCATTGTACATATATCAGGTTTCATTCCATATATTACGAGTTTCATTGTATATATATCAGGTTTCATTCCATATATATCAGGTTTCATTCCATATATTCCGAGTTTCATTGTATATATATCAACATTCATTCAATATATTCCGAGTTTCATTGTATATATATCAGGTTTCATTCCATATATATCGGGTTTCATTCCATATATTCCGAGTTTCATTGTATATATATCAACATTCATTCAATATATTCCGAGTTTCATTGTATATATATCAGGTTTCATTCCATATATATCCGGTTTCATTCCATATATTCCGAGTTTCATTGTATATATATCAACATTCATTCAATATATTCCGCGTTTCATTGTATATATATCGGCTTTCATTCAATTTATTCCGAGTTTCATTATATATATATCGACATTCATTCCTTATATATATATCGGCTTTCATTATATATATATCGGCTTTCATTATATATATATCGACTTTCATTCCATATATTCCGAGTTTCATTCCATATATATCGGGTTTCATTCCATATATATCAAAGATGATTAAATATTTCCTGTTTGGCATGCCATAATATATATATATATATATATATATATATATATATATATATATATATATATATATATATATATATATATATATATTATATTATATAAAAAGTACAGTGTTACCACAGAACTCGAAATTAATCCGTTCAGAACTCTGGATCGAATCCTAAAACATTTGAGTTCTTCAGTAAAAAAATTTTCCCCACAAGAAGCAATGGAAAACCAATTATTTGGTTCCCGGCCCCAAAAAATTACACCAAAATATGTTTTTTTTTAAGCATTTAAACACAAAATGAATCGGACAAAACAAGAAAAGCATATACTGTACTAAACATCTAAGAACATTTATCAAAAGTCATTTTTAAAGTAAGAAAAATGTATCCAAACAATGTGTAAAGTAAAAAAAAAAAAACAATGTGTCATGACCCGATCGTCCGCTCCTTCCGTGTGCCACGCCCCCTCATTAACCCCGTGTGGAATCCCCATGTGATCAGCTGTTTCTGGTTGTTGTGTTTAGTTCTCTGCATTTAGTTCGCATTTCAGTTTGTTTCCCCAGTCCGGTCACTGTATTGTCCGTCTGCGTTTCCCTGCCTTACCTGTAATTAAGCCCCGTATTCCCGGATATCCTGACCTCTGCGCCTTTGTCTCAGTTCCATCCCCGCTGGGCACGATAATATTATTATAATTAAATGTATTAATGGTTTATTATTAATATTAAAATAATTAAGAAATATTTATTTTTAAATGTATTTTATTATATAATAATTACTGTTACTGTCTATCATTGTCTAAATGTATTTTTACTGTCTAAATATATGTATTCAGCTAGTGTAAACATGCACAATGCTATCACAGTGAATGTGAGGCTGAGACTGAAGCGTTACCCTTTGATTCTGCTGAGAGACGTGGAGCGTGACTCATTTCCCCGCGCATAGAAGTTATCTTAGGTTGGCGTTCACGATTTGACTTCTGAGATCAGATCAAGCTCTAGGTCTTTTTTTTTTTTTTTTTTAACTAGTTGGTTCGACTTTTAAGAAATTCGAGTTCTAATGAGTTTGAGAACTGAGGTACCACTGTATTGAATTTTTTGTACAAAAAGTATGGTACCTAGTGCAGTGGAAAAGCACTCAGATAAAAGGGTAAATCTATAAACTAACCTGTCCGTAGCCTAAACTCCCCTCCCCCATGTGTAGTTTTAGACCTGTTCAAATATTACAGTAAAAATTTAAATATTCAATACAGTAGTCTATATTTATCCAATCAACTACTAAATAGAAAGTGATGAGAAATACCCTGAAGTCTATGAGTCTAGTGATGCAGAAAATATTTTGCTTCACTGAGGTTCCTTTTATCAACCTAAGGGTGGTTCTGTTTTGCCCAATACTTTGTCAGACATTTTTTGAACTCACATAATTTTTTGGGTTCACATGCAGTCATGTGAAAAAGAAAGTACACTGTCTTTCAGTTCTATGGTTTTACGTATCAGGTCATAATAATAATGGGGGAAAAAAATCATCCGTTCCTTAGCAGGTTCCAAAATTTAAATCTAAACTCAGGAGTAAATTTAGAATTTTGTGATTAATTATCCTTGTTGACACACCACAGCACACAACAATGGAATGTGTTCTTTGCATTTAACCCATATGTGACAATGTGACATAGCAGGGGGCAGCTAACACAGCACCCAGGGAGCAGTGTTTGGGGGCAGTACCTTGCTCAGGGAACCTCAGTGATGCCTTGCTGTTCAGGGATTCGAACCTACAATCTTTCAATTACAAGTACGTGTCCCTAACCATTAAGCCACCACTGCCCTCAAAAAAAAAATCAACACACATCAGATTCCATGTCATTATTTAACAAAAATGAAGCCAAAGTGGAGAAGCCATGTGTGAAAGCCTAAGTACACCCCAAGATTCAATAGCTTGTAGAACCAACTTTAGCAGCAATAACTTGAAGTGATCATTTTCTGTGTAACGAACAGTCTCTCACATCATTGTGGAGGAATTTTGACCCTCTCTATTTTACAACGTTGCTTCAGTTCATTGATGTTTGTGGACATTCGCTTATACACAGCTCTCTTAAGGTTCTGCAGTAGCATTTCAATCAGGTTGAGGTCTGGACTTTAACTGGGCCATTACAACACCATGTAGAATTTGCCATGGCCCACAGCTTGCAGCAAGGATGGACAGTGGCAAAAGGTTGATTTTTCTGACGAATCATCCATTGAACTACATACCAAATGCCGCAAATACTGCAGGAGACCTGTTGGAACCCGCATGAACTCAAAATTCACCCAGAAAACAGTCAAGTTTGGTGGAGGAAAAATCATGGTTTGGGGTTACATCCAGCATGGGGGTGTTCGAGAGATCTGCAGAGTGGATGGCAACATCAACAGCCTGAAGTATCAAGATATTCTTGCTGCCCATTATATTCCAAACCATAAGAGAGGGCAAATTCTGAAGAAGGATGGCGCTCCTTCTCATACTTCAGCCTCCACACTGAAGTTCCTGAAACTGAAGAGGATCAAGGTGCTCCAGGATTGGCCAGCCCAGCCACCAGACATGAACATTATTGAGCATGTCTGGGGTAAGATGAAGGAGGAGGCTTGGGAGACGAAACCAAAGAATCTAGACGAACCCTGGGAGTCCTGCAAAACTGCTTTCTTTGCCATTCCAGATGACTTCATCAACAAGTTATTTCAGTCATTGCCAAGACGTATGGATGTGGTCCTCCAAGCTCATGGGAATCATACACATTATTAATTTTTTTTTCCAAGGCACCATTCTGATGTTATTGTAGCATGTTTGTGTATTCTAAATTAAGTATATGTATAATTTCTACATTATTTTTGTATATGACAAGACTTTTGTCCAGGCAAAAGTTGACCTTTCTGTCCTAATTCCATGACAAAACTCAATGAATGATGCAAAACTTTATTTTGGTATAATAAGCATAATCTAGAGGGCTTTGCCTTTTCTTATAAGCCATTTCTGATTCCAACTGATTAACTACAGGTCAAGTTATTATTTGTTGTTCCTACAACTTGGTTAAGTGACAAGACTTTTGTCAGGCACTGTAGTTCAAATGGAGTGGAACAATGTAAAGTTATTTCTGGTGACTGGAGTTGCAATCCTGCCACCAACTTCCAAATTTTCCATGAAAGCTGGAGGACCTGCTTGCAGGGTTGGATGTAGGTTAATGTCATAACCAGGATAAAGCAACTGCAGGTTAAGGACCTTGCTCAAGGGTTAGGGTTAAGGTTAGTAGAACCACTCCTGGCATTCACAGGATGTGAACTGACAACCTTCCAGGTACCAGCACAGATCTTTCAGGTCCTGTGACTGCAAAAAAAGCCCAAATCATCACACCTTCAACACTGTGCTTGACGGTTAGTATGAGGTGTTTGTGCTGATCTGCTGCATTTGGTTTTCACCAAACATATTGCTATGCATTATAGCCAAATATCCCCTCTTTGGTCTCATCTGTTCCAGAAGTGTTGATGGTTTGTTGAGATGCAACTTTGCAAACCTAAGTCGTTCTGCCATGTTCTTTTTAGAGAAAAGAGGCTTTCTCCTGGCAAACATTCCAAACAAGCCATACTTGTGCAGTGTTTGTCTAATTGTACTGTCATGCTAACTGAATCCTGTAGAGTCTGATATGTAGCTCTTGGGTGTTTTGTCTGACCTTGGAGTGAATTTACTGGGGTGTCCAATCTTGGGAAGATTGGCAACTGTCTTGAATGTTTTCCACTTGTGAATAATCTTTCTCACTGTAAATTGATAGACTTCACATTGTTTGGAAATGGCCTTATAACCCATCCCAGGTTGATAGGCAGCAACAATTGCTTCTCTAAGATGCTTTTCTTCCACGGTATTGTGTTAAACTACTACAAACTGCCAAAACTTCTGTTTTTATAGAGGTGGTCACACTTGCTGATGATCAGCTAACCAAGTGTATTTGATTAGCAGCACCTGGCTGCTATTTATGCTGTTAATTGCCATGGAAGCAGTACGGGCGTACTTAATTTTTCGCACACGGCTTCTGCATTTTTGTTTATTTAACAAAACTAAGCCATGACACTGTGCAATATGTCATTGTGTTGCTGTTCACTTGAGGTTGTATTTACCTAATTTTAAGACCTGCTAAGGGCCAGATGACTTTTTATTAAGTCTTGGTACGTAAAACCTTAGAATTACTTTCTTTTTCACATGACTGTAAATGAAATATTGGAATTAAAAAAGATATTTTATGTGATACAAATGTAACTTTTTTCCTTTTACTTTATTTTTGTGAAGCACTACTTCACCTTTTGTCTTAAAGAAACCTTCACTGCTGCACACACATTAATCACCATTCAGTGACAGGGATAACCTACGACCAGCGTACCTCCCCCTGCGTTTCCACTCCCAGGCCGCAGCCGGGAAAATCCTCCCACAGTAACAGAGTCTCCTCTGTCTCCTCCCAGGCCAGACTGTCGCAGTCGTCCTCAAACTCACTCTCCCGCCTTTTAAAAAAACACAACAAAACACCAACCTCAGATCCCGCCCGAGGGAATATGATAGCTTCGATACAGATAGAGCCTGAAAGCCATACCCCTGTTTGTGTTCACAGAATTATTCCTGATCAGTCAAAAACACCGAGTTACACAAACAATTAGAGGTATAAACATATTTATCATTTTTGTATCACTGGTGCCTAGGGTCAGTACACTAAAAAGAAAAACAGAATAGATTTGCTCTATTCATCCCCACAGAGAAACTCTTTTTTGCATATCCTGTCTTGTTCTCCATGAGACACATGAATACAAGTGAGAGTAAGTTTAAGGGTCATATTGCGAGTTCAGCCAGTATGCGGCGCTCCTGGAGCAATTAGAGGTTATGGGCCTTGCTCGCTGTACCAACAGTGGCATCACTATGCTGACCACAGTATTTGAGCCAATGATCTTCTGGTCACAGGCCTAACCACAAGCCACATACTGGCCCATTAATCTGAGGAATCACAGTCTTCTGCACACAATATACTATTATTCAAGGTTTTATCGTCACTCACAATTGATTCAACATCCTCTGCATTTCCTCGTTAATCTGATTGGCCGAGGAGGGGTCTTCCCTGGCTCCACCCCCCTCGCTCTCAGAGGCGCTTGTCAGGTCATCCGTCTCACTGGCAGTCGCAGTGGTGGGTGGGGGAGCATGTCTGCGGGGGCGCCTGTTCGCAGTTGAAGGTGAGGTGGGCACCTACACGAGTGGACGAGGAGCGTAAGGCTGAGGTGAGGAGGACATGGGGGTGGAATGAAGCCACTGGGGCATCAGAATCAGAGGCTACCTGGAACATCTTGATCATGTCCTCACAGTTCCTCTGCTGGGCAACATCGCACAGCCGGGCAGTGATGTCAATCCGGCGACAGATGTCCATGTCCACCTTCATAGCCTTCTCCTGGATCTTACTGTCAAGCTCAGACAGATTCTGACAGACACAAGGGGGAACAGTCACTTACACATTTCACCCGAGTCAGCTAAGAAGGGCAGAGGAGGCTCCACATACCAAATATTACAAGAATCATCACGAATGAATATCAGTTATAATCCAGGACATTGTAACATTTTTATTTAGCAGATGTTTTATCCAAAGAGAAAAGCAGGCTCAGCCAGTCCCTGGTGCAGTCAGGGTTAAAGGTCTTGCTCATGGACCCAATGGTGAAATCAACCATAGGATTTGATCCGACAACCATGTGATCCCAACCCACACGCTGTTCCCTAATATGTGTTTAATATGGGCTCTTATACAGATCTTCCAACCTGTCAACAGGAAGGGTGTTCAGAAGTCCCTGATTCAGATGAGAAGTGTACCTCCTATGATTACTGATTACTACCCAGTAGTACACTACACTTGCCTAGGGGTGGGCGATATGACCTCAAATTATTATCACAGTATCTTTCACTTTTGGACGGTGATGGTATTATATCGCGGTTACTTTTTTTGGGAAGAGTAGCATGTCCCTTTATGTAAATTTTATAGTATATTAAGTACACTTTAAGATGGGTCTGGGTGGTTTTATTTCAAAAAGACATAAAATGTGTCATAGGTAATGTTTTCTCATATTTGTTTTAAAATTGTCAGAGCAACAAGTTGCTTCAGCCTAAAACAGTGCATTTTACAGTTCATTTCAAATAAAACACAGGGTTGCCAACTTCGGTCAGCTGGCTGGAGAGCAATTTTCAATTCAAGACAAGTCTGCACACATACGCAAACGCATTTACATGTATGTAACCATTTTATTACCTTCTAAATAGTCTGTAGGGTTTGCAAGCTACCACAACGCTTTTGATGTCCCCAATTTTAGGTTTGCAATGGAATAATATATATTTGCGGTTAGATTTCTAGCGTGTGCGTGAGTTTGAAAGCCTGAGTGTCACGCCAGATGCGTGACAATTGGCAACCCTGAAAATGTACGTTTTTTGTTTCACATGAGTTTATTTGTATAAAAATAATATTACTTTATAGAGTTGTTAAAAAAGGTCATCTTTGACAAACATGAAATAACCAATTATGTAAGTCCATTTATCCAGCATTTTATAAATTACTGCGTTTGAAAACTTTTCAGCTGTAGAATTTCAGGACAGAGCAGCCACTCTGTTAGGAACATTACGGCTTTATGTTACATTCCCTGCTGTTATTAATATTAATGGCACATTAGCGCAAACAAAAGGGCTGCACACGCCAACGTAAGTCTTACTTGGAGTTCGAGTTTGACGTTCATTGATGTTGGAAACGGGCGGTTCCAGTGTGAACTGGGCAGTTGTGCTTTTGCACCTTGCATGAAGGCAGCGGCGCATATATATTTGGCGAATGTTTTATTTTTTTAATTTGCTACTAATATATGATTTATATATATATATATATATATATATATATATATATATATATATATATATATATATATATATATATATATATATATAAATAAATAAAAAGCAGGGCTATTTAAATACCTAACTTTATAATTTTTTAAGAAATGGGTCAACAGAAGAGCCTAAAGGAACAACAAAGCCAAACACGGCAAGTTCTGACAGGACAGAGACGTCGAAAATAGCACAAGCACAGACATTCCCTCCCAAAATCAGCTCCAGCTCCAGAGTTCACCCCTCTCAGAGAAACGGGACACCATCTTAGAAATCACTGAAGTGGGAAGATGGATGAGAATATGATTTACTTGGGCAGGCTGCAGGGTTTGGGGCAGGTGGTGGGTATTCATGGAAATGCAGTGCGTGTTGTGCTGAGGGCGAGGGGGCCGAGCAGTGGCAGAGACTCACATTACTCATGAGCCCCTTGAAGAGGACGAGCTCCGCCTTCAGCTGCTGCACCCGCAACGCCAACTCATCTTGGCTGGACTCGCTCTCCTGCAGGTCCTGCAGGGGGCGACAGGCACGAAAGACGCTTCGAAGCCAGGCCGCAACAGGGCGGCGCTGTTGCAGAGACGGGGCAGAGAGGCTTGGAGGAAATCCAGGCAGTCAGGGTCACTTTGGAAATAATGCACCTGCAAGCTCGTCCAGTAGCTTGGACGGGATGGGAGTTTCAAAGGTGATGAGCCAGGCAGCTTTGGGCCTGCAATCCTAGCTGGATTCTAGCTGGTGTGTTTCCAATCTTACATTGGACTGCCTACACTAGAAAAACAAACAAGCCCTTATCCAGCAAGCCTTCGTGTCATAAGTTTTTAACAGACAATTATCCCCCAGTATCAAAACCAGAAATCGTAGGGGCCTGCAAGTATGCAAAGCTTCCTAAACTGAAGTACTGTTCTATCATAAAATAAGGTCCTTTCCTTCCACAGGAACTTTTTTCAGGAAACAGGAATTATTTAGGAATTCTGGAACTTCTGTCAGATTCCTACTGCAGGAACTTGGCCCGATTCTAGTTCCTGGTCCTATTTTTATTCCCTACTCCAGGGACTCTAGCCCCAAAGTACTCTTTGCTCGACCAGCAAATACTTGGGGAGGGACTTATAGCGAAAATCTTTGCTGATCTTTGTTGTCCACAAGCACCAGCACCAACTTGGAAGTGTGGGGAAGAAAGACAGAAGTAGTGGAGCAAAAACGGAGCAAATGTATCTCAAATACTTTAACTGTTTTAATGAATACCTTTTCTTTTTATTTGCATATTTATCTCCATATTTCTGCTTCGGAAAGTTTGATCTCCACAATACAACGTAAAAGTCATATTCTGTTTTGTGCGCTGGCTTTCTTCTCATATGCATCTGTTTATCTACAAGATCTAGGAGATTTTTATTTGCCATTTGTGCATAAAATCAACATTCCAGGCACATTGGAATTCTTGTGCAGAGCTCTCTCAGAGTCAAGTAAATAGAACACTTAACAGAAAAAAGAAAAAAGATGGTAATATCTACACAAAAGGAAAGAAATTTAAATATAAGTACTGATCATGAACGAACTATGAAAGAACTTATAAATACAATAAGTATGTACTATAATCGATGCACATACTAGTGGTGCACAGATGTGTATATGTTGACTGAAGACCAATATATTTTTGTATAATACAGCCAATACCAATAACTAGCTAACCTTCAAGACTTGCCAAACATAGAGGCTGCTGACGGTAAAACTTGCCAGCATGTATAAGCGGAATGACGTTGCATGCTTTTTTTATTCTGCGGTAAATGAAAGATCGATCTGCAGGCTGTATTTCATAATGAATTATAAACATGTCCCAAGCCAGTACTTTGAGCTTGTTGTCACCTCTTCCAAGTGGTGAAGGAGCCGATAAAATCCCTCATTGTCCACTACGGAAAATAGCTTATCATACAATGGAATCAAATCCTTGTTTCAGTAGTTGTGTCTTTGGTGCTGCTAACTTTGAATACTTATAAAGTTTAAATATCAGGCAGCAATATCAGCCAAGACTGACATATTGGATCTATGCAAAAATCTTTCGACGAATATCGGCCAATACCACTACTTCATGCATATCTTGTACAAATACTAATGAAAGAATATAGAACAATATCTAGCAAAATTAGTTGTTTATTCTATACTGGTTTGGAGCAGTAGTGTACTTTCCCGTAATTTTAACCTACAACCTTCTTGCATCTCTCGTGCTTATTTAGGATAAAGGTCACAATTCCTGTTGTGTGATGGGAATGCGACACACAAAAGTCCAAACAGCTCAGGAACTTGGAATCAAGAACCAGCTTTCTGAACTTTGCCAGGGACAGACCTAAAGTAATCAGTCTGCAGTAATGACCACAAGAATTGACCACTTTTGAAATGGTAGTTAATGTACCAACCTCCAAAACTGTAAAACCTACAGTGTCCAGATTACATACTTGCTAAAGATAATTTCAAATAATTCACTACTTAAATAGTAACACACAATATATGCAATGCTAACAGTACACTATATCCTTGCAATCCCAAATAAGCTGTTGGACACCAGACTGAGAGCAGGAGGTAAAGTAATTCAATAAAAATATACAAACAATCAAGCTGGCAGTAGGTACCGCAAGATCAAGGCTTTAGGATTTAGACACATAAGAAGCAGGATAGCTATATTACATATTAGTTTAAAAACTGCAGCGAGAAACACTTTCATTGCCCATTTAAATCAATAAATTCCAACTTACTGGGAAGAGCAGTTAATGGTTTTGGAAGCAGGCAAGTTTAAGCAGGCTGTTTTGGACATGTGCTGTCACGAAGACGCAGGTATGCAAAGCTCTCCAAATGGTGAGCGTGGGGCAGTGTGCGGAGTGCAGTGAGGGCACCGCGTCCTCTCACCTCCTGCAGCTCCGAGACCTTCCCCTGGAGATCCACTCGCATTGTGTACTCCTCTTCCCATCTACGGAGAACCGGGGGGGGGGGGGACAAAAACAGTGTAATTAAAATGAAAAGAGCATCAAAGTATCCACACAAAAAAACAAATGCAACTCTGAATTACTCCTAATCAATACTCTTTGCTGGTAAATTAATATAATTAATGTGAGACAAATGTTTTAAAAAAAAGACCACTGTATTGCATTGACTCAAAAAAGAAGGTGTACAGTGCAATTCCAGTAATGCAGAATGTCATAAAAAAGTCACACCTTTCACAAATCACATATTATATTATGTAGGAACCAGATAAATTGGTAAGATGCTGTTTTGTTTGGCCATAAACAAATGTGATTGTGCTATAATTATAATAATGATTAAATATACTGCTGTAAGTCAGGGAGGGGACATGAATTTCAGGGGGTGTGTCTCTAAATTTCCTTGAACAGCTACCAAGCAGTAACTGCCAGTACAAAATACTGCATTGCAGATGCAGTGTGGACGCATATGGGGAGTAAGGAGGAGGGGGTGGCATGGAAGGCCACAGGCTCAGAAATAACAGGAAAAAGACGAATTAGAAACACAAATTGTGACTTTCTAATTTGGCCAGCAATACATATTCTGTTCTAAGCCCCAATCGAAGCACCCCGGGACTGATCCCACACCATGATGTTAAACAAGCGTGTCTCCTTCACACAATATGCTGCCAGAACGCACAGCATCTGTTTTAACCTAGTTATCGTCCATCACATGGCACGGCAATGCGATCCCGTTTACTAAACATATAAATGGGTCCAAAGCCATACTATTAAGAAAAGCCTGAGTATTCTCAAATATCTCAAAAGCGATTCTTATATAAATCACGTTTCATTAATTTTGCTGCCCGCTCGTAACGTAAGTATTCGTAAGTATTCACTACATTTAATGCCTGTCTGTAGATACACTTTCTTGCCACTTTTATCTGCTGGAGTAGTGGTTTAGAAACCCAGTTAATCTTGAAACGTCTAAGCACTAAAGGAAACCAAATGCCCGAAAATCCTTCGGGTAAACCACCAGCCTATAGGTACATGCGTTTAAATAAATGTGTACTATTCATAGATTCCTGGCATGACATCCGACTTTCCTTTTAATAAGGCAACTCATGGATTAAAAAAAGAAAGAAAAAACGAAATATTAAAGAACTTTAACTACTGCTTTGACATGTGAAGCTGCTTTTTATGCCACATTTACATGTTACTGCGTCACTTCAAAGTAATTTTGCAAGATTTTGATCGTTTCTGTCAAATAGAAGGCAAAGCAAACATAATTGAAACAATCATCCCTTATAGGCACACAATGTGTTTGGCTTAATTATAAAGCAATGATAAACAAAGTTAGTTAATTATACGTCTAAAATACACCAGGTTTATTCTTAACAAATCAATCTAAAAATTAATGAGCAACAATATACACACATTTATTGCACTTGTAATTTTGCGGTTTTATTCCCTGGACCAACACCTTAATTTGTCATTCAAAAAATCAGGAAAAAGACTGAAACTTAATTGCAATTATGCTTATCACTAGACACACTTGCATCTACTTAATAAGAAGCATCACGGTAATACACGAAGTAATACTTTGCATAATTTAAATGACTTGTATTAATTGAAATCAAGCGATAGTTACCATACAGAAAAAAATGGTTTATATTTAAAGCCAGTTTATCTTTACCTCCGCTTGTACTCGTCTCTCTCCCTCTTCACTTTCCCCAGCACATTGTAGAGAGCCCTTATTTCAGGGGTGATGGTATCGATCTGCACCCCTACCCCGTCCGGGTGCACCCAGGACACCCCAGGGCTCGTCACCCGGGTCTCGATGCCCGATCCCAGCTTGCGAGTATGGTTGTAAGACCAAATGGTACCGGGAAGAAACCTTGGAGGCGGGTTAGTGGAGGTCACCGGCCCATTCTTGGTGTTGATGTTGGAGTTTGCCGACGTCCCGTTTGGAGTCGGCGGCCCCACCACGATATTGGGGTTGGAGTTAGTGTTCGGACCGCCGGTGTTTGGGTCATCGGAACCTGCCGGGGTTCTGCTGCCCTGATCAAGCGTAAGGACCGTAGTGAGGGGAGGCATGAAGAGGGTGGCAGGTCGTTGTAGCGGATTATTCGCGTTGTGGAAAGGCAATGAACCGGGCCGGAGTGAGATCGGCCCCACAAAGCCCGTCTGGACAGCCATCTCTTTCGTGAGCGGCTTCTTCGCATCCCCGACACCATCGCCTTCTAGCGCCTGTTGGAGCTGCTTTTCCAAAATCTTATTCCGCCTTTCCAGCTCATGCACTTTGGCTAAAAAGCAGCGGAAGCGTAGATTCAGGGACTTCAACGAGCTGATATTGGAACCCAGGTCGTTTCGGAGGGCCATTGCTGCGGGTGGAGTCGGAGGGGTAATGTGCAAAAAATTGTTAATATGACAGTAAGCGACGCCGGTCTGCGGTTGGGCGCTGAAATCCAGTCCCGATATGCTTCCTGTACACAATCCAGGCTGCTCGTTTAGAAAAACCGACGGATCGGACAGGCCTGTCGGGGACTGAAGCTGGAGCTGAGCCGATCCCTGGTTCTGTTGCTGCTGGAGAAGCACATTGGCCCCCAACGAAGGATTCATTCTACCGCTGGAAAATCTGAAATGCTCCAGATCCGGCATGAACACGGACTTGATGGGCTGATTTAGACGAACGGGTATTTTTTCCAGCTATAAATACCAATAGGCTTTTAGTTAATTAGATGCACCAGTCCGGTGGGTATCTGTAGATCAAAAGGACGAGGCTTTACAGCGTTTTAAGAGATAACAGAAAGTCTGCGGAATGTTGAGAAAAAAGCATATCTGGCTACTGATTTAAGTCTTTTCTATCTACAAAATACCGCAATTTTAAAGTCCGCACAGATTGACTTGACTCGGCGACATAGAAAACCAGCTGTCCGGCTCGACCGTAATCTGGCTGCAAAATAGACAAACATGGGCTAATGCGGGATTTCGTTTTATTACCGTAAGTACCCAAATAAAGGAACTCCTTCGTTTGTCTCCAGTTGCTGTTCGTTTTACATCTCACCTTGATAGTCGATAATCTCCGTATTTACGGTAACACGGCTTTTACGTCAAAGCATAATTAAACATTATCGGTGGTCTTTTTTATATTCAATTTATCGAGCAATATCTCTGGAGGTTATTGCTATTAAAGCTGCCTTTTAAGTTTATGTACAAGTGCACTCTACTGACCACCTTGAGGATAATATTTTTCATCCTTGTGACGTGATTTGTGATGTATAAGTGAAAGTGCAAGGATTTATGCGTAAATAAGATCTGTAAAATGACTTTATTAAGTAGCATTCAAACAAGAGAGCGCACAGAATTCTCGAAATGTTTCCTATATATAGCTTTGTTTAACTATGATGTATAAAATAGTGTTCAGTATTAAATTAACATTTTAAACGGCCATTGTACAGTGTGGCATTGTACTTTTTCTATAAGATGTGTGTGGCACGATGTAGACCATGGTGAAATGCACTTAATTCTAACAATAATCTGTACAACGCTGCTATTTTTAAATGTAGAACTATTGTTATAGCCAAGATTATTCTTATCCTGATTTCACATTTAATGTGACAGTATTGGTTGTTTGCTTAGTTACATCCGCATGACAATTAAATAATATCCATCCATTTGTCCATCCACCATGACTGCCTTTTTATTGCAGGGAACAAATCTTCATGAGGGGGAGCGTTGTAGTTAACAGGACGCCATGGGGAGAGGCGACTGTAAAACTTCAGAATCAGAACTCACTTTATTGTTAGTGTGTATGAACATACTAGAATTGTTTGTGGTCCAGTGCCCAACACGAAAGGTATAATAATATAAACAAGGCATATAGGAGAAAAACTTCACAGAACACATGCAAAAAATAGGAAACCAAGTAGGAGTATAAAACGTTACAGATGATGATTATATAAAATATACATTGTAAGACGTAAGAAAATAAATTAAACCTTAAAACTAGTGCCATTGTAGTGCAAGTTGAAACTATATTGCATGTATGCTATGAAGGGAAGATGTCAGATAAAGGGAATCACACCTGGGTGTTAGATTACTGAGGCACTAGGCAGGTTTATTTAAGGGCTGGATGGCTACGGGGAAGAAACCGTGGAGGTGGTGTGAGGTCTGGTTCAGGGGCACCTAGAAACTCGCCGAGCCGTCACACACCACAGGAAGCAAAAGGCATGTTACCTGGCCTTGCACAATTTGTCTTGATCTTCCTTTTTTAGCATCTTTAGGTGATTTTTTTTTTTTTGGGGGGGTGGCAGCCCTATGGTCATCTGGGAAATGAGCTGGTAGGAGATGGAGATGGAAACGGCTCCGTGTGGCATCCAGGCTGGAAGGAAGGTGCCGCTACAGCCTAATAGGGAAAGAAAGAGAGAAGAAGATGTAGCAGATGTGTGTGCACTGCCAGTGCACTACAGAGGGTGCCACTAAGGGTAGGGTAGAAAGAAAGAGACAGAGGCTTGTCCCCTAAGGAGGGGCCACTGGAGCTTTGCTGAGGAAGGAGGGAAAGCTGCTAGGGAGTGAGTGGAGCAACAGCAGCTGGGTCATGACAAAATGCAGGTCCACAATCAATGGGGAAGTGTGGACAACAGTGTACATCAGCAGTATTAATACACAGCCCAACATCATGTTATCGACAAATCAGGAGACAGTGAGTCAGGAAGTGTCATGACCAGGGGTCCCTTTGCTGATGACAGATTTGGTGATGTATGATTTTTGTTGGGCGCATTAACATGGTCAGAGACCCCTTGGCTATTTGAGTTGTTAGAGGCCCCCCTACTGTATTCTACAATGGTGTAGTTATTGACTGGGATGGGGGCAATAATAGAGGTTGAGCCCCTATTTTTGCAGAAGCCCCTGATGTCAAGTAATTACCCGTTAAAACTTGTTAATCAGATGGCTCGTGTTTGTGGGTCTGTTATCAAAGAATATGGTGGCACTTTCGAGGAAACCAAGATTTAGTGATAATTTTTTACGTTGCGGAACTGTTTTGTTTTGCATACTGTACTGTTTTTAATTTTCAAGAACCAAATCAAAAAATATATGATGCACAATGATGTACTTAACAGCTATTATATTTAAATACTATGACATGAAATTGGGGACATGTGGGTTAGTCTGAGCTTTTGATCAGAAGGTTGCTGGTTCTAAACCCATGGCTGGCAGAGTGATTCCATTGTTGGGCCTTTGCAAAGCCATAACCCTTATTGTTCCAGGGGAGTTGCTGTACACTGGATGACCCTGTTCTTTGACCCTCAAATGTTCTCTCACCTGTGTGTGTGTGTGTGTGCGTGCGTGTATGTAAAAAAAGGTCTAGGTGAAAAGATCATTTCCCCACAGGGTGAATAAAGGGTCACATTAACTCTGTAATTAAACAATATCAGCATTGTACTCCTTGACGCTTACAACCCGTGTTTCTCATTGTCTCCCTTCGTGACCCAGCACACCTGGATGTTACTACCTTCCCCCTTTACCAGGATGGCAGATGGCAAAATGCGAAGAACACAAAACGGGAAGATGTGCCTTGTGAAACTGAAGCAGATCCTCATTCGCCTCCTTGGAAAGAGACAGTCAGAGGATCATTTAGAGCATTCAGTAGTTAATACGTAAACTGGTAACTATAACTGTATCAGTCCTTGAAATATTTGAGAGGGACAGGAAACAGAAAAATTGCTGTTAGAATATGTTGCCAGGTATCAGTACGAGATTCCAGTGCTAATGTGTTTATCCCAAGGGCTTCTGGTCCATAACATCTAAATCTCAGTGCAGGCAGGGCTGCCCAGACTGAGGTGTAGAGTCACAGCAATCCTGTAGGGGTGGTTACTGCTGCATGCAGAAAATATCCCTCAGTTAGAACAGGCCACATTTCCACCAGTTACCCTATGCAGTACCAAACCATCTTCAGTCAAGCTAAATCGAGCCTGGCTCCTGTTCTGGGATGAAGGGTGGGTCCAGGGATTCTCTGGCGGGTGGGGGCCACCCTGCCCCCCTTCCATGATGCCAGACATGTGCTAAGTTCTGACAAGCTGTCACCATGCAGAGATGCCTGATATAAGTCTGCTGGCATAGTCTTTCACAGAGATACTTTGTTACTAAGAATAAAACTATGATGCACCTCAATATGTGTCAAATCTCCTGTTCAAGAGAAGCTCAGTAATCTGCTTTCTGGAATGTAGATGCTTTAATGTAATTTATAGAAAAGAAACATTTCAGAGAATAAAAAATGTGAAGAATGCAAAGAAGTATGCAGATCACATGTTGCAGTTATGGTAATGAATGACAATAAAGACTGATTCCTCCCAGTCCATGTGACCATTATTGTGAGGATGCAGTCACTAGTTAAACCATGAGTTTTATGGAGTCTAATAGATAGATGGGACATAAATGCGAAAAAAACAAGCAAAATAGTTTCACAAGAAAAAAAATCATTAAAACTATACATGTAATTTAAAAATATTACTAAGTGTCGAGTCCAAGGACTTGAAGTTTGGCTAACTGGTATCTCTAAATTGCCCATAGAGTTTGTGTGTGTGTGCCCTGTGACAGACTGGGAGTCCATGGCCTTGTGCCCTGTGCTTCCCAGGATTTACTCCAGGCCCCTCTACAGCCTTGCCTGGGATAATCAGCTTCAAGATGGATGGATGGATGGATGAGTGGACATATTAATAAAATGGTGTCAACAAAGCATGCTGAAGTCACTGTTGCTGAAACATAACCAGCACTTTGGCAGATGGGTAGAGGCAGCTGTAATAGAGAAATCCATCCATCTTCCAGCAGTGTGGGAGCTGATCACAGGCAGTATGGGGGAGGGAGCATCCTACACAGGACACCAATTTATATACCTCAGGCAATTTAGAGAATAAATATGGGTGTCTCTGGACTAGAGGAGACAATCCATATGAGACAGGGGGACCATGCAAACTCACACATAGCAGGGTGGGACTCAAACCCACAAACCTAGATGGGTGAAGCAACAGTGCTGCCCACTGAACCACACCACCCTACCCTACCCATAATCGAAAATACACTCACCTAAAGGATTATTAGGAACACCATACTAATACGTTGTTTGACCCCCTTTCACCTTCAGAACTGCCTTAATTCTACGTGGCACTGATTCAACAAGGTGCTGAAAGCATTCTTTAGAAATGTTGGCCCATATTGATAGGATAGCATCTTGCAGTTGATGGAGATTTGTGGGATGCACATCCAGGGCACGAAGCTAACGTTCCACCACATCCCAAAGATGCTCTATTGGGTTGAGATCTGGTGACTGTGGGGGCCACTGTAGTACAGTGAACTCATTGTCATGTTCAAGAAACCAATTTGAAATGATTCGAGCTTTGTGACATGGTGCATTATCCTGCTGGAAGTAGCCATCAGAGGATGGGTACATGGTGGTCATAAAGGGATGGACATGGTCAGAAACAATGCTCAGGTAGGCCGTGACATTTAAACGATGCCTAAGGGGCCTAAAGTGTGCCAAGAAAACATCCCCCACACCATTACACCACCACCACCAGTCTGCACAGTGGTAACAAGGCATGATGGATCCATGTTCTCATTCTGTTTATGCCAAATTCTGACTCTACCATTTGAATGTCTCAAGAGAAATCGAGACTCATCAGACCAGGCAACATTTTTCCAGTCTTCAACTGTCCAATTTTGGTGAGCTCATGCAAATTGTAGCCTCTTTTTCCTATTTGTAGTGGAGATGAGTGGTACCCGGTGGGGTCTTCTGCTGTTGTAGCCCATCCGCCTCAAGGTTGTGCGTGTTGTGGCTTCACAAATGCTTTGCTGCATACCTCGGTTGTAACGAGTGGTTATTTCAGTCAAAGTTGCTCTTCTATCAGCTTGAATCAGTTGGCCCATTCTCCTCTGACCTCTAGCATCAACAAGGCATTTTCACCCACAGGACTGCCGCATACTGGATGTTTTTCCCTTTGCACACCATTCTTTGTAAACCCTAGAAATGGTTGTGCGTGAAAATCCCAGTAACTGAGCAGATTGTGAAATACTCAGACCGGCCCGTCTGGCACCAACAACCATGCCACGCTCAAAATTGCTTAAATCACCTTTCTTTCCCATTCTGACATTCAGTTTGGAGTTCAGGAGATTGTCTTGACCAGGACCACACCCCTAAATGCATTGAAGCAACTGCCATGTGATTGGTTGATTAGATAATTGCATTAATGAGAAATTGAACTGGTGTTCCTAAAAATCCTTTAGGTGAGTGTATATGGAAGAACAATTAATGTTAAGTTTTCTGTAACTAATTAATATGTGTCAGTCAGGTATTGTTAATGGTGTGTGCCTCAGTGGGTTGTTGTGATAGGAAGGTTGCTGGGTCAAGTCCCAGGGTCACCAGAGTGATGTCACCATTGGACCCCTGAGCAGGGCCCTTAAACCCCATTTGCTCCAGGGACTGTCTGAACCTGCCTTCTCAAAAATAAAAATGTTTTTAAAAAAGTTTTCCGCTTTGGATAATCATGTCTGCTAAGTAAGCTAAACGATTATAAGAAGTAGTGTTTTTAAAGCTTAAACGTGAAACAAGGCTTGTTAATTGCTTTGTGCTTTGATCTGATCTCACAGGGACTTCAGAAGCCTGGGGAGGAAGTGAGGTCTCTGAGACAGGATGGCTGCCTAGTATTCAATATCACAAAGAGGAAAAATAGCGATTTCACTATTTAACACGAAGCAGATGTTACCCTACAGTTATACAACAGAAGAGGTGCAGGTAATGCTTTCAAGTGTGAAATACATGATCGTTTGGAGGACACTCAGTGCTTCCTGGTGTTTCAGGTGATACCAGCAACTCTGCTTTACAGGAAAGTGACAGGAAGGTGCATGTTTGGAGCGGCACACTGGTTTGTGGGGCATACGCACACAGTTGCGGTGCTGACCTCACTGACAGTAAAAGGAACGAACGGAAGCCGAGTTTTTGCAAGATGAAAAGGGCAGAATATGAGAAAAAATGGCAGTCGCAGGGAAGAAGAGGACAAACAGAAACAGCCCTTTGAGATCTAGAATGGCTGAAAGGACATTGAGTTTATTTTGAGAGACAAGCAGCATCATTTCCAGGCAGATTGGTTAAATGGACAAGGAGAAGGTCAAAACTACACAGCAACACAGGAGCTGTTTCTGTCCTCATGCCATCACCCCCATAAATAGCTGACCTGTATCATCTGCTATGCTGCAGCCACTCGTCTTTACACCCTGCCTCACTTATACTGTATTGTACAACCTCATTGCGATACGTGATGCTCATTATTACTGTTGGCACTTTATGTTTATTACTTGCCTTGTATTTAATCTGTATATTCAGATTACTTTATTGATCCCAATATATATATATATATATATATATATATATATAAATGAAGGGGTAAGCCACAAATAATGTAATTCATACATGTTAAAAATTAGGAAAATAAAATAAGATAAATATCGCTAACGGCTAGAAAAAGAATAACCGCGTGCAACACTGGAAGCAGACAGAACTCGCTATTTCACCAAATTACATTTATGCAGCACCTCCCCCTAGTGGCGGAGAGGTATTACAGCTCTAGCTTAGTTGGACTACAGTAAAATTAAAGGTACATATGTATATTAATTGGACGTGGTTTCTTCTGGTGCTTTTAACATACATCTTTTGGTGTATATAAATTGACATCTAGGGTTGTGTCACGGAAGTGAAAAAAAAAAACTGATATTGCTCTGGGAAATTGCTGGCGTGGCTGTTTAATGGATGGTACTGTTGTCTCACCTCTAGGCTTGGGGGGGTTGAAGTCCATTCCCACTTTGCCTGTCTGCCCTCCCCATGTTGGGTAAGGATCCTCTAGCCCTCTCACAACCGAGCAGAATAACAGTCAGGAAAATGGATGGATGGATTTTTGTTGGAATATGAACAGTATTTTGGCCTCACATTAAACTCTTGAAATTGTGTCTTTTGGGTTGATGGATCCTGGTAAGCTGATCCCTCTCAGAGAATCACGAATATCAGAAAAATATAACTGGAAAAAGATATTTAAAATCGGTAGCTTGGCTCACTGATGCAAAGTGCAAAAGGATGGATAAAAACCCATTAGGGTGGGAGATTCCAGATGACGTGGACCAAACTACCTTAATGGCACATACTGACACTTCCAAGAACCTTTCAAATGTAAGGCCTAAGTTTAGTGGGTGACATCATCCTAGGTGCATGTTTGTTCACCTCATGCATGACATTAGTCCTGATACTGTGAAATATTAATGCCATCTTCATGCTGTTGAACTGGCTTAGGCATGCAGCTCACCAGTCCATATTCCCCAAACACCTTTTGTTGCACTTCATCCATGACTTTGAAGAGTCTTACAAGGTTTTTTTATTTTTATTATTTTTTTTTTTTTTATAGAGGTTGTACAGCTGTGGCTCCAGTACTGCATTCATCAGAAGCTTAGACTAGGCACAGTCAACTCCTTGACAGTATAGCTGATGTTCCTTACTCATACATTGCTTTGGACAGAAGCATCTAAGCAAAATTGTAGCCAACTCTGCTAAACCACAAGTTTGTCCATGTACATTAACACCCTTAGCTATCAAGTGTCTCTCCCCTTTATCAATGGAGAGCTGTAGCCATCACCAACTATACTCCTAAAATTAGTGACCGTCTAACAGCAGGTATGAGTGCCTGTCCTTTACACTCTGCAAAGTCAGAAGCACACCCTTATGTCAGCACTAACAATGTTTAACCCAGTGACAATGCTCCATGAAATGGAGAGGACTTTAAACAGGTTAAACATGCAACCTTCTGTTCCAAGGACTCAAACAGGACATTTGCACACAATTCACCAAGTTCAAGTCGCAGATCTGGGGAGAAAAGCATTATCACAGTCCAGGGTAAAGGGCAGTTTTGTCCATAAAATGGAGGTACAAAGTATTAGAAATGAAAAATGAGGGAATTTAAACAATTTTATTCTGCAGGATTAAATACAGCAGACAAACTGTCACTGTTCAGGTTAGCCTCACACTGTAGGGACAGCATTGGTACAAAAAGTATTTGGTCTTCGTTTCTGCTGACCACATTGCAAGTCATCCAGATGGAGGGAAAGGCCATGTGACCAATAAGGTTCTACTCCTTGGAAGCCATGTGAGCCATGAGGTCAATGACACGGTTGCTGTAGCCAAACTCATTATCATACCTGCAAAGATCAAAACCAAAAATAGACAAGTTACAACCAAATTAGACATCTCAAAACACTAAATGCCACAGACAGGACCAAGTCATTAAGATTTCACATACCATGAGACCAGCTTGACAAAGTGGTCATTGAGCGCAATACCAGCACCAGCATCAAAGATTGAGGAACGGCTGTCCCCATTGAAGTCTGTGGACACCACCTGGAATAGGAATCCATTCATTAGGAATAACTAAATCTTAAGGCTCATCTTCACAACTGGGCGTTCTACTGGAGTAGCGCCAAAATATACCATGGCAATGCATTGGCCACCACATCCTACTTCCCCATCAGCATTCACACCCCTACACACCTGATCCTCTGTGTATCCCAGAATGCCCTTCATGGGTCCCTCAGAGGCAGCCTTAACAGCCTTCTTGATGTCATCATATTTGGCCTGAGACGGGAAAAGGCAAGCTAAAAACAAGTCCTATATATATCTATATCTCTATATACATCTATACATCTATAGATCTATAGATCTATACATCTATACATCTATACATCTATACATCTATACAGATATACAGATATACAGATATACAGATATATAGATATATATAAAAAGAATTAAAAAAATAAATACCGGCTTCTCTAGACGGACTGTAAGGTCAACCACTGACACGTTGGGGGTAGGCACACGGAACGCCATCCCAGTCAGCTTCCTGCGACATTTACAGAATGGGAACGTCGACATTAAAATTTCACAAAATTATACAAGGCTTCTAAAAGGCTACTCTGTACTGGTACCAACCCATTCAGCTCAGGGATGACCTTGCCCACAGCTTTGGCAGCCCCAGTAGATGCTGGGATGATGTTCTGGCCAGCACCACGGCCATCTCTCCACAGCTTGCCAGAGGGGCCATCCACAGTCTTCTGAGTGGCTGTGATGGCGTGCACTGTGCTCTGCGAAAAGGCAAGAGGGTACACTTAGGAAAGTCTCACCCCTGCACCTCGGTAAACACTTGTCTGAAGCTGACCCTTACCATGAGCCCTTCAACGATTGTGAAGGTGTCATTGATGACCTTGGCTAGCGGGGCCAGGCAGTTTGTTGTGCAGGAGGCATTGCTGTTGAAGAGAGAAATCAACCTTATTGCTCATGTACTGTGATCAGTCCAAGTATGTGCAAATGGTTTGCTGGGAACTTGTTGGAGAGGGGAGGGGGGGGGTTACCTGACGACCTTGAGGGAGTTGTCATACTTCTCATGGTTGACACCCATCACAAACATGGGGGCATCAGCACTGGGGGCCGAGATAATGACCCTCTTGGCACCTCCCTTCAGGTGAGCCTACGGAAGACACACTGTTCTGGATTTGCTCAGAAGAGAGTGCAGACTACTCATGTGTGACTGGCACTTACAGAGGCCTTCTCTGTGGTGGTAAAGACTCCTGTGGACTCCACAACGTATTCTGCCCCGGCCTCACCCCACTTAATGTTTGCAGGGTCGCGCCTGAAACGACATGCAAGGTGATTCATCGATCCAAAAGCCAGCAAAACACCAAGCTAGCAACAGGCAAGCCAGACACTCACTCATGGAACACAGTGATCGCCTTTCCAGAGATGTAGAGCTTGCCACCCTCAGCTTTCACCTCCCCTTTGAAGTTCCCATGCGTAGAGTCATATTTGAACATGTACACCTGCAGAGTGGAGGACAGGCAGACAGAGGATTATGCCACATTAACAGGGATATGCATCTAATGAGACATTAGTGCAAGACATGAGCTCAGCAGGATTCCAGCCTCACCATGTAGTCCAGGTCAATGAAGGGGTCATTGATGGCCACAATCTCTACCTTTCCAGACTGAAAAGCAGCACGGGTTACCAGGCGGCCAATACGACCAAATCTACAATCAAAATCCAATATGGACACCAATTAGATTGGAGCAAATATTTGCCCCCCTTATCCAACAGATCATTGAAGTCAAAGCAAGCAGCCACCCCTTGTTCAAAAACCCCATTGAACCTATAAAAAAGGTAAGATCAAATGAAGGAGAAAAAAAAAAAAAAAAAAAAAAAAAAAAAAAAAAAAAAAAAAAAAAACTTCAGGGTTCTCATTCAGCCACTAGATGGCATAAGAGCTGCAACTCCATCAAATTCAGCAAACATGGCTGAATACCCAAAGGACAAGTCATACAAAACCAAAGACAGCACAGACTACTGGAACGACTGCATCATTGTGTGGGGAAGGGTTTCCACTGCATTGGCATACTAAATACAGCACTCCTTTCACGAGAGACTTGACTCTGAATGCCAACTGAGCATCAAGTTTGGCTGCATCTTTTCAGAAAAGATGTTACACTAACAGACTAACTGGTTTCCAAGAGCTTCAATAGAAGATCAGAATTTAAAACAGAATTTATCCTTGACTGTTGCCCCAGACTGACAAGGTGAGATGAGCTACTACAGTGCTGACGACAAAAAAAAAAAAAAAAAAAAAAAAAAAAAAAAACGCACCACTTCCACGACAAACTAGAGCTCACACTCCTTCACAGAGGAGCGAAGGTCAATGTGGGGCTTCATTTCAGAGCCCAAAGTTCAACAAAACAAGCAACAAGAGGCAAGTGCTTTTGGGACATTATGCTTTGCAAATTAACCCATCCACTTCTGTGTTCGACATTGTAACCGCCATAAGAACCAAAACAATAAGACCAGCAGGATAAAATTAGAGAAAGAAACGTGATCGCAGACGAAGAGGGAAGCGATGCATAAAAGATGTGTGGCGACTAGTCACGTCCCCAAGCCTCCCGCAGCCTCCCAGCGCATAGTGGGTGGGGACATGCCCATGCAATTCCTCTGACATTTAACCTTATCCTGTGATATTTCTAAAATTCACCAGGCAATCGATAAGAACTTAAATCGTCTATGCATTGTTAGTGCAATTCATCGTCGGCAACTTACCCATTAACTCCAACTTTCACCATTTTGTCGGGTTTGGTCTAGTGCTCTGAAAAGATACACATTAGTCATTTCCTCCTTCATAAGGAGAGGACCAATACCTCACAAGGCAAATTTAGTTAGGTTAGCACATGGCTCTCATGGGTCTTCATACGGACACGTTTAAGGTCTCATGCATTGCAAACAGGTTCATGTTAATACAGATAACCTGTTAAGAGATATGCTGATCCAGCACGCAGCTGCAATAGGCTAACTCTATGCGGAGAAACTTCCCTTGTTAAGAAATAAATCGCGCAACCCGATTCCGCAAAGCCAAATTAGGTAACTGCTCCAACAAATTAATTCGCATATAGCAATCACATCATGTACTAACGGATTAAAGGCGCTTTTTGATCAACCAAACGCAAAAAAAACCAAAACCCGAGAGAAACGCAACTGCGTAACGTCGCCATTGAAAGCCCCATTCAGCGAGTTACAACGGAGTTATAACCTCCAGACTCGAATAACGATCAACTTTTAAAAACGTATTATACTATACGATATATAATATAGCAACCACAACCTCAAATAGTTACATTTTAGCTTTAAAATATCCGTATTTATAAAAATGGCAACAAATGTATGGCATTAGAAATACATTACGAACGTTTCTAGTCTTAAGGTTCAGGCTTACACTAAGACTGACAGTATTAAATACTGCATTTTACCGATCACGAGGCGCCTGCAGTCCTGCAATGTGAGTAGACCGGATTTGGCCGAGCTGGCACCTTTATTAGGCTGCTGGGACACGCCTCCTGACACCACTGGCTCGTAATGTCAAGGTCATCGCCATCATGGGGGAGGGAGGAAACCCAGGCCATCGCTCCCGGCGGTCTGCTGATCTTTTCTTTACAGTGCAGTCGTATAAAGATCGTGTTTAATTTAACATAATATTTATTTATTAATTTTTTTATCGTTATATGATGTATAGTTTAATATACGTTTCATTTAATAAAAATCAAATCATTCCTATGGCACGGTTCAGTTACACGTACCGGGCAAACTTTTGCCACCATTCTTTTGCTCGGATGGATATTTTACTCGTTTTTATTAAAGCTTCGCCATAATATTAAATAAAAAAATAAGAAATTTGTGCATTTCGCAGGTAGGGTGTAACAGTACATGTAATCCAATGTGTGTTTGTTAGTTGAAATATGGGGGAAATGATTACCGAAATATGGAGGAACGACATGATTGCCCAGGTGTTTAAATATGTGGATTTATTTCTCGTCTTTAAAAAGATTCTTAAATATTAATAGATACATGAATGACAGGTTTTTGTAAGGTAGTTGTAAGTATGGGTGAAAAAAAATCTTGGTTTACTCTATAGTTAAATTTTCAGATAAACTTTTTCTAATTGGCTGCAGACCTAACCTAATTATGTTGTCCCAAGTTAACAACTTCAAACTTTTTACTCTGTAAATACTATATGTAAATAACATGTTTTATGTAAATGAAACTCAATAAGAAAAAAATGTAATGCTGAGCAGATGATCGCTGGAAAAGGTCAAATGTTTGCTTAAATGTTGAGTACCAAAGAACACAGGGTGCATGTAGAAAGATTTGTAGAAGTAGGCAGGCAAATGTCTGACCTTCTCCCCAGCAGTGCACAGACAGTGAGAAGGATCAGATCTCGGTTTTTTAGGGGGGTGACATTTAACAGAAGGACCATGACCCCTTTTTTTCACCCTCTTGCTGTCCCCCTATTTCTGGTGTGCTGGTAGCCAGAATCAGCCTGAATCAGAACAGGCAGGGCCACAACTTGTGCTGTCATTTAATGAAGTATATCAAAAACATGTTAGGGGTCGCTTAGCAAATCGTGCATCCAGTTGTAGTTAACTTGTTGTGGAAGTGAAGGCCTGCAACTCAACTGATTCTGGTGACGTTTTAATGGAATTGCAAAGTGTCTCTTCTATAAGTATAACAGCTCTGTAACTGTTATGTTGGCCCCCCTCCTCTCATTCCCCGGATGCCCTGCATAAGCTTTCTGAGGTGAAGTAAAGGTCAAACTAAAAGTAACTCAGACAACCTTTTTAAACCATGTCAGTGGGTGCTAAGGGCTGATTCCTATATTCCCAGAATCCTCCGCTCCATGCATGTAGCATCTGACAATTTCACTTTTACTGATTGGTCATTAATCTTAAGCAGTTATCAATTTGTCCTTTTTACTATTAGATTACAATATTTTAAAAATAAAAGTCTTTAAACTGGTGACTACCAAATGTAGGTTTTTCAAGAAATATTATTAACTCAAGTTAGCAGCAGTACTGTTTTTTTCACATTTTATATCTTCTTTCCCAGAAAATACTTTTAAAATGTAAGGAGTTGATTCTAAATGTGAACAAATCTGAACAATATGCCGTATAATCTTCCCATGAATAAAACATTGTGATCTCTTGTCGGAATTCCATTCATTTGTCCATCCATACATATATCTTTCAACTGCGTTCCTTAGTAATGATTATCAAGGGCCTGGAAACATGTACCAGGCAGCATGGGGTAGCATAGGGCACGAGTCGGGAGATGAGAAATCAGTGTGTCGCAGGGCACTTTCTCTCTCTCACACACACACATACACACAAGGGGCAATTTAGAGACACCAGTTCAACTAAACACTGGTATTTCAACTGTCGTGCTCAAGCAAGCACCTGGAGCACATTAAAAACTCCACATGCAGACTGAGCTGGGACCAGATTTGAACCTGGAGCCCACAGCTGTGAAACAGTTTGCTCTGAATGAACCACTTCTGAGGTGTTAATGGCTTATTGTGAGGGGTAAATTTACAAAGTAACGAGCTCAGATTTCTGTACTTTCATTGAACAAACTTTAATTTAAAGGCATTCAACTGATGACAAACGTTCAAAGAGACCTTTATTTATTACATAAAAAAGAAACCTTTACATGTCTGACAGCATATACTGGTAGACTTCAGTTCAGTCTTGTTCTTTACTGTTCATTTTTCCAAGCAAACGTAACTGCTTTTACATTAACATACCAAATGACACAATGTTTAAGTGACTTTTTCAGCAGCGAATGTAAACAAATAAGTAAACTATCTTTCAAGATTCAAGAGATTTTTAATGTGAATGGAATATACTTTCATATAAAATGATGAATGACAGCTATCTCTAAAAGCAATATGGAATTACTGCAATTTACATAAAACAGATTTAACAGCAATAATTTAGGCAACACGAAGTATTTTTATATATCACTTAAGCCAAAATAAAAATATGCAAAAATATGACTTCACAGATAGTGACCACTACATTACAGAAATACAGATATTTTAACAGTTATTAGTACGATTATGTCATGACACACAGAGTCTGCCTCCTGGCCTTTTCTCTGTCCCAGCAGTATGTCTGCTCAGCCTTGATCCAGTATTGGCCACGTAATAACGACACTGAACACAGACTGCCCCTCATTCCTCATGCTGCCTGCATTCTCACTGCAGCTCCCGAAGGCAGAATCTCACCTCGGTCAGTCACTAGCAACCCAGGCCGCTCAGGGACCCGATGCGATCCAGCTTCAAGCCGAAACAGCCCCGGTTCCAGCCCCTCTTTGCCCTGTCTGGCGAGGCCCTTTTCTGACTGGTTATAGCTCCCCGGAGGAGGCGGACCCAAGCGTTATCATTCTCAGCGGGAATATCGATCCATTTAGGGTACTCTGCGACCTTTAACCCTGAACCGAAGGGCTGTGGCTCTTCCACTGGACTGCTCACTAAATTCTCAAGGTTGTCAAGGGTCAAGAGGTCATTGTAGTGTTCCAAAAACTGTTCCACAAACTAAATGGTATAAAAAGGGGGAAAGAGAGTCAATAAATGGACGATACTCATGCAGTACATATAAATACCAAAGACAACCATATTCACAGTGCTGACAATCCCATTTCAATGAGCAGTGTTTTAATCTGCTGTGGCTGTTAAATATTAATGCATTTTGTCTAACATATTGAGTCCTCCTGTATGTCAAAAGATGCAGCATGCCGTCCATCTACGTGCCTGCATTGCATCACTGGGGTTGTGAAGAGCACGACTCTCTGTATGCTGCGCAGGAACTGTGAGGAGCAGGACTGCGAGGATGAAGGCTGAGGACATGCTGGACCAAGACCGTGGGGGGGGGGGGGGGGGGCAGGGGGGATGCCAGAAAAAAGCCGGGTCTGTACAACTGAAAGACATTCACAGCATAACAATTCTAGTGACTGTCACAGAAACTTACAGAAAATCACATTCCCACCGGTAATTATATAAAAAAAAAAATACATTTGGCACTGTGATATTAGTTCTAAAAAAGAATTCATTTAGATGAACAAACAACTATTACATGGACATCTATAAGCTCTATGTTAGTGAGAGAACGTTTTCTGACTGGGGTGTAGCGTGAATCATTCACGCCTGATGTTTCCCCAGCCGGTGTCCCCTCCCATCGCCTTACCTGTCACCCACGGCGTACCTACAGAGCCACTCACCTTCCCTTTTATGTTCCCCTGAGAATCCGCGATCTGGCAGCTGTTGTTTCTGTGTTTCACAGGCTGTGTTCCATGCCTCCTTCCCTCTCTTTCTCTCTCTTTCTCTCTCTTTCTCTCTCTCTCTTTCTCTCTATCTCGCTGCCTCTCACACACTTTTGGCATCCACTTAAAGCCGCTCCCTCGGCGATGGTGTAAACGTTCCGTGGGCTTCGGTTCACTTTCTGTGCAGTTAGCTCAGTGTCTGTGTGTTCACTCTGAGGGAGGGAGCCCGTGTATATAGCAGCTGATCTCCCCCCCCATCCGGCCCCCACACTCTCTGCTTTCTCTTCACAAAGGGGTGCTGCCGCAGCTGGGTACGATGTGCCACACGGCCAGAGGGGCCAGCAGTCACAGGTGGCTGTGGCGTTTCCCAGAACATGACATAAGACGGGCACAGACACCCACCAGGGTCAGGGCTCGGCCAGAACAGCTCGCAAAATGTCACCTTGGGCCCCCCTTCGGTTGGCACTTTCAATCTAAGGAAATACATGTCAAGCGAGAGTGAGGCGCCCCCCTCACTAAATTTTGCCGTAGGTTGGCAGAGAGGCTCAGTAGATTTTTGGCCCCTATGAAATGCTCCCTGAATCTGCCAGGGTGTACATGACCCTCCGGTGCCCCTGTAGGTCGGTATCATGGCATTCACGCCGAGGCCACCCCACCACCCAATACCCTTACATCACTTTTCGCTCCCTTTTCACCATCCGTCCCTGGAAGGTGCACAAACGGTGCAGGCTGCCAAGCAGCACAACGGTTCTGGTGTCATGCTTCCTGCCATCTTAGGCACGAGCACCGCACATATTGAACAATTACAATAAGTAGATTTTTTTTCCACCAGTGATCTGGCAACATTGAGGCAATTTTGAGACAGACATGACAAGACTTGCTTGATACCCAGTGGCAGATACATAGGATACACTTGAAAGCGGCGTTTGGAAAGTTTCGATGATGACTGAGCCTAATGGTTACGGCATAAAGATGACAACCCGTCTGGTCTTGCTTCGAAGGCTTGATGTGTCAGAGCGACACTCTACTATTGCTAGCTTCACACCGCTTGTAACAAAACTAGCTAAACACCATCTAGTTTTTTCTATAATTTTAACTACTGGCACTGTCTGTACGGCCCATCCACACTCCTCCTGGTGAGTTACAGTCTGTCAGGGCCATCTGCCGTCCCAGCGCCCACGGTCTTCATGCTGTCCCAGCACTGCTCTCCGCACACAGCGTCCAACACAAATACCAACCATCGGCGGAGATGTCACACATGCTGGCTGGACATATTGCCAATGTAGTGTCCGTTAAAAAAAAAAAGCTGGGTAAATGTCATGCACAAAGAAACGGACATTTTTATAATCGCGCACTTAGCATAAGCTCTGTTTGTGCTACAGTGGACCATCTCTCTGATTCTCTGAACAGCCTAACAAGAGGTTTTACAGTGACAGCTCCTGACATTGCAGGGACACAACGTGAGATCATACTGACTCTCGACTCTAGTGGTGCGCGGGAATCGTGGTGACAACAGCAGTGGGGCGATCCTTCAGCCGATCACTGGTCAGAGGACAAATGAAACAGAAAAGTTGACATTTTTCAATTTTATTATTTTTTTTTTACATAACTTGTTCACAAAGACAGGAGAGCAAATAATTGGCCTTCGCCACGCTTGCTGTCATTTATGAGATGGAGGGAGCGCAAGGGAGTGGGAGGAATGAGTGGGCGAGAGCAGATTAACAAAAGATGCAATAAAACGCCGAGGCAGAGCGAGTGAGGGGGAGGAGATACCAGTGGCTGGGGGGGGGGGACAACAAGATAGGAAGGTATAGGGGAATGATGTGCATGCATGGGTAGGCGGAAAGGTAGGAGAGAATGGAGATTAATTTAAGAATGGAGACAATGAACAGCTAAAGAATTCAAATAGGAACTCATTTGCAAACAAATCCTCATCTTACTGCTTAATTATGAGTTCTCCCCAATACAAAGAAAATAATTAGTGAGCATATAATGCGTGGGCTATAAGAGGTGGATTCTAACCCCCCCCCCCCCCCCCCCTACATCTGTACTATTTACTTTCAGTAGCCAGCATGCAAGAGTATGAAACGAGCAGCAGCCAAGACTTGCACCACTGTCTGTCCAAATACAAAAAGAGCTAACGAGGAAGAATTAATGAGTTACGCAGAGAAGAAATAAATCCGGCCACTATGAGGTCATCCCTGTCCAAACAGACATTCCTGGGAATGTACGTTCAACCTAGAGCTGCTGTTGCCTGAGGAGACAGAGTTGCCCAGAAACTTGGATGAGGTGGCAGGTTATTGTATCAGTTTCCCACAGAAGCTGATCATGATCAGCTCAGCAAGGGTCATTCAGGGAGACTAAACATTTTCCAGGAACTCCAGGCAGTTTGAAACACAAATAGGGAAAGTTATGAGTCGTTTTTCATCCCAGTTTGTTCTCAATTCTGTAACATCCACAGCCCGTTGTGCACACCCCCACACCCCATTGCCAGCCAAATAAGCATGGAGGACCACAACCTCATCCCCAGTGGTACCATGACCGCAGAGTAGGAGACCGATTACAAACGTCAAAAGGCAGCAAATGCAGTGTGACAGGTATTGGTCATACAGTGAGATGAATTCACATGCACATGACCAAAGTGTGTTTAAAAATTGACCATTTATTTTGAACAAGGCAATAATGTGTTTTACTGACAGCAGACAATGTCCATCATAGCAACAAAAGCCAGTTTCAAGACACTTCCTTTTGGTGCCATATGGAAAAATATGAATACCGGTGGGGATATGAAAGGAGGAATATTTGACTCACTGTTCAATTGGTTTAAAACAGAATAAGTTCATAATTACAGATTTAGTGGGGGGAGGAAAAACACAAAAATCATAGCACAAGACATTCAAAAATGTGTTTTAGGAGTTAAAAACAGAAATAAAATAAGACTGACAAAAGTGCTGAAGCTGGAGCATCAGTGCCTGAGGCGAGACCGTCGGGAGGAGCGGGAGATGGGCGTGGTCACCTTGGGAGTCTCACTGTCAGCCAGCATGGCCCCTGGGGGGAGAGAAGCTTCCAGAGTGACACACGAAGGGGCGGTTAGGGCAGACCCGGAAGGCACATGAGAGCCGGCAGAGCCTCACCGTCTTCATCTTCCATTTCCTCCTCATCACTGCTGAAGGTGATGCGGACCTTCTGGGGTGCTCGCCGCCGGGCCCTGGGGGTCACGAAGTCGCTGGTGTTCTGGCTAGCTTTCCCTTTGCCTGAGAATGTCAGAGACAGCTCAGGGAGCTTCAGTGGCCTGCTACGGCACTGACACCGAAAGGCAGCAGACCCCAGCACTCCTACCTCTCGTGGGCCGGTGGCCCCTCTTGCACACGGCCTGAGGTGTGAAATGAGCCAGTTGGGTGTCCCCAGCCTCCGAGCGGCTATCCACCTCGCCACTCTCCACGTTCTCCAGGCCCCGTGTGTGCACTGCTGTGAGTTTCTTCTCAAATTCCTCCACCTGGGTCTAACGGGGCAGGAACGTGTAGTGGGTGGGCAGAAGAGGGGTGGGGGTTAAAACTTTCCTCCCCAGCACTGCATGAGTCATCCATGAGCACATCTTGGTGAGCGAGTTGTAACAGGCCAGCACGCGATACTTCACACAAAAAGCTATTGGAGCTCACTAGCAAGCTCCAATGGAACCAACAAACACCCCCCACAACACTGACCTTGAGCTGGGGTTTGGCCCCGCGACGCAGGCGGGCTGTGATGGCCAGCAGGGGCTGGTATACGCCAGGCTCAGAGAGCTTGTCACTGTAGCATTCCCAGCATTCCTGCAGACGCTTGAAGCCGCGCTCGCACATATTGAGCAGTGAGAGAGAGACAGCCAGGTCACACCACTGCCTCTCCGTCCTGAGGGGAACATGGGGGGGCATGCGCTCAGTGGCACAGGTTTCAAAACAAACAGGTTCTGGAAGCCTCTCCTGACAGGGCTCCAGGGTGGGCACTGACACACATGCCAGAGAGGAGCTCAATCACGACCAGCATAGGGCGGGTCTTTTCCTGTTTCCCGGGGCGTGAGCACGATTGGCCGCTCACCTTGCCGTCCTGAATCTCTGGCACAGCTTATCCACCAAGCTCTCGGTCTGCTTCTCCTTGGTGATGTAGGAGAAGATCTGCCTGCGGGGGGGGGGTACAGAGGAAACGTGGCCTGCTCAGTCCGGGCCACTGTGTGTCAGGAGGACAGCATGAAGGCACTGCTGAGGACCGGCTCACTCACTTCATGATGGTGTTGAAGTCTTCCTCATTCATGCCACGCTGCGGGTCCGACAGGCGGCTGATAATGTCCGGCAGAAGGTTGTAGATGGCATTGTCCTGCAAAGTCAGACATGCAATGTGGGCACAGAGGGTCACAGTCCCAAAGGCACAGGAACCAAGAATGGCATGAGGGAATTCACAAGATCGAATTTATGAACACTTTTTGTAGCGTGCATACTGCTATATGTAGTGTCACAAATGTAAATCACAGGCATGTGAAAGCAGAACAAGTAATACACATTCAGAGGCTGTTCCCCTTTTAGCAGCTATTCATGATGGGTAAATTATGCCACCAATATACATCTACGGGAGCGCAAGAAAGAGGGAGAAAAATGCAATGTGAGCACGTGTGTGTTAACAGCAAAACCATACAAACCAAAATCCTTGCTGTGCACATTATTATTTTTTATAGAAGTTCCCTGAAGAGAGTCATTGAAAACCTCACAGTTCAAGTCAAAGCAATAGAGATGACCATTAATTAGAAGTAGAAAAATCTTAATGACTTTTGTAGGGATAGGCAAATCCACGTTTTTTCAGTTCCAATCCGATTAGGATACAGATTCCAAAACAAGAGCTCTTTTTACTTTGTATTTATTTGTTTAAATACAGTATAAATACACTAAAATATTAAACGACAAAAATTAATGCAAGCCAAAAAAAAGCTATAATTATGTTACTACACACACATAACTTACTGTTCCACCTTGTTTGTACATCTTGTTTTAAGCGTTCATGATGCATTTGCATTTGAATAACCTAAGGAGTAGGTTAAAATGCCCCACAATTTCTCCCCCACTGGGAACAACGTCAGTTACACTTCGTTGGGATAGCAGCCCCCGTGTATCACAAGCTTTAGCGAGAGTGCAAAACCCAAGCTAGACTCCCAAACCCTCCATTGCATTTTCCATATTACTTGCAACATCCCAAAAAATTGTGTGCGCTTTTAGTGAGATTTTCTGCTAAACGGTACTTCCACCATTCAGAACTTTTTACGAAGTTTTGTATATCGCGGTGCTACTGTTTATTAAAAGCATAAAATACTTCCTGATCTTTTTTCGGGCTAACAAATTAACGTTCCACCACTTTTCCTCTGAGTTGCTAGAGTACAAGGCAGACCCCTGACCCGTCTCTGGCATTTACCCTGCACTCACTGCTGTCTGCAAAAGTGTGAGCCCTGGGCTCTGTGAGATAGCAGCTTTGACATCTTTGGGCTGACAGCAGCTGCTTTATCAGTGGATGAAATGCCACCCCCCCCCCCCCCGGAGCCGTGACCAAACAAAGGCAGAAAGCACCACCAAAAAAAAAAATTAAAATCACACCAACACTACTGGCTTGTGATTAACAACTGTTTACATTTCTGCGGCACACAGTTATCGCATATGGTTGCTGACCCCATTAGTGCATTGAAGGTACTGCTGAAGCTTGCCCAACAGGGGAACATCCAAAGTATAGAATCAAGGAGGAACCCATCCGTTTGGTTTAGGATGCCGCTGCATGATAACATTCATGTTTTGGCTGGTCACTCGGATATTCACGTTTGGCTTTGCGTCACTTTCCAGCAGCAGGTTTACACTGAGTGTTTACTGTACTCCCAGGCATGTGCCGATTTCTGGGGCAATTCCAGCATAAGGCTCACAGTCAGGATGAGGCAGCTTTGTACCTTGGTGGCGAGCTCATTGAAGAAGTTGAGGGCCAGGCTGACGATGTGCGGCTGGGGATCGATGAGCAGCATGGCCACCTCGCTCACCTGCCCCTTCACCTTCAGCACGTCTTTCAGCACCAGCTGGGTCAGCACAGTGACAGCAGTCTGTCGCACTGCCGGGCTGTCATCACTGAGCCTGCCACAAGGAATGTCAAAGTGGTCACGAGCCTTACACCCCCTGCCCCCCAGTGTTCCCAACACAGACAGTTCATTGAAGGGCCAACACAGAAACCAAATACAGTCACTATGCAAGGGAGACACTAATATAATGAAGTCACTTCCCACATATTTAAAATCGGGCTGTGACAGCCTCAGTTCCACCCCCCTTCCTTGGATGTCATTCACTGCAGCCAGGGGGTGTAGCCTCAGACTGAAAGCTTTCTCCAGACAATGGTTCCCCAGTGGAATGGGTCATTTCAGGGAGGTATTGGCTCAATTTCAACTAACCAAAACGCAACAGTGCCGCAGGCCTGTTACCATGGTTACGGCACACAGGTCAGGGGTCAGAGAAGGAGAAGCATTATGAGCAGCTTGGTCCAATAACTTACTCTGGACCACATCCTTTAGTTTTTTCAGGGGAAAAAAAAAAAGACTCAAGGAGTTTACTTAACGGTACAACATAGTGCGCAGGCAGGGAGAAGCACTTCTTAATTGCAAATCTTCTTCTGAAAGTGCAAGGATGACAAAGATGCCATAATGCAACTAGCCAGCCAGCAAACAGAGCGCCATCCTGGAGAGCCTGAGTGTCACCCGATTACTGCTGTGCTTTTGACAAGCCCCCACGGGCCATGCCAGAGCCTTTCAGGATAGCGACAGTCAGGCTGTAAAGTGGCACAACCCAAACATCGATTTTGACCAGCCAGGTCCAGCTCGTGGGCAGAACAATAAACACGTGCTCCTACGCCCGATACACAAGGCCATAACAGACCCATTTTGTGCATGACACTACATTCACAAACAGGTGCTTGCCTGGAACTCGTATCAAGCATCCACCATAAAAGGCAGCACAGCAGCTGGCTGTCCAGCCATAGGTTCGGCTCCCACCCTCTGGGAATAAAAGCTACTGACCACCTTGCAGCTTGCCAGGGGATGTTGTAGGTGGGGCTATTACCTGGCATACAAGTTCTGTGTCCAGGGCTCCAGGATGTTGGGGAAGCGGACTGTGAGGTCTCCCAGGGCGATTATGGTGTTGGCTCTGACAACAGGAAGGGAGGACTTCTCCAGCACTGTGAAGAGTAGCCGGATGTTCTCCTCACACACAGAAGGGCTGTGAGTTCGAGGGGGAGGGGGCATGGAGGTCATAATGAGGGGGACAGGTACACCAGCACCGATTAAGTGATGTGTTTAGGGAAGCCAGAGAATGCGACTTCTGCAGAGAAGCAGTCACCTGATCATCATGAACTGCGCCAGTGCAAGACAGGCAGCCACCGTGAGCTGGGGGTGTGAGTAGTGCCCCGGGGAGCTGCACACCCTCACCACGAGAGGCAGGAAGGCCACCAACAGGTTCTCCTCTGGACAAGAGCAGTAGCATGTGAAGGGGTGTCAGTCATGCAGAGTAGTGTATGGAAGAGGAAGCCACAAGACCGCGTAGGACTGGGAAGCACCAGGTGGGGACTCGCTCTCACCAGCCAGCAGCTCTGTCTCACAGATCCTGCGGATAAGCTCTGCCTCTGTGTCCTCTGCTGAGGCACCCACCAATCCCAGCTCCTCCTCTATGCAGCTGTCATTGGATGCTTGCTGCAGGAATGTACATTTCAGCAAAAACAACACCCGTATCCGCAGGTGACACATTCCAAGATCGGCTGAACCCATGAAAAATGTTGAAAATTTGACTAATGTATACACATATAGTAGTTTAGCTGATGAACAAAGACAGACATTTCCAATATAAAATACAGTAATAACTGCACATCATACAGTATCGTACTGTCGAATGAAAGGGATTGATGTTTTATCCTAATTCAAGAGAGTAACAATGTAAAAAATACCATGTATCAAGGGGGAAAAAAGACACACCCACTAACTATATTTACGTTTGTACGACCCTTCTTCTGAAGGTTCATGATCATGGGAAGCACCCAGTTTTGGAACTTTGGTTTTGCCAGTGACCAAAACTATGGCAGAAAGTGAGTGACTATTAGTTATAGTTTACTGGCTTGAGGTCTACAGAGTCAGTGGTGAAGCGCTAGTTCACAACTCTTGAGTTACTATGCAGGATGCTCACCAGCCACAAACACTAGAAGCCTGATTTGTACAAGGCACATTAGGTATACCTACCAAAGGCTAGTCCACCTGTTGTCTGCTGTTTTGAAGGGGTCTTAGGGGCACTCAGATGCTGTAAAGGTGCCAGCGGGCAGCAGCTCACCTTGGTTTTGGCGGAAGGGCCCTTGTCCTCCTTCTCTCCTCTCCTCCTACGCAGCTCTGTGCTGACACTGCGCTCTAAGTATGACACCTGCCAGAAGGCCACACGGCCACAGAGGGAGAGCAGCTGGGCCAGGGAGACGCAGCTGACTGAAGGGGGGGGGGGGGGGGGGGGGAACGGGGGCGGGTTGATCCTCTTTTATAATACAAGGGAATATTCAAATCACGCCTTAGGCAGGGGTGCCACAGTATGTCAGTCACTCTTAATCTAAGCAATACCACTTTGGGCTTGTATAGGAAGAACCCCACAGTAATTCAATGATTCAGCACCTAGCCAGTAAAGCTGGTTGCTCTTCAAGACTTTGGCGCTCTTGGTTTTTATAGATCTTCAAACTGGCTTGAGCTTGTTGGTTTTCTCTATCAATTTTGGCATGCTACTTTGAATGGCAGTGAGAGGTAGTGCAAATTTAAGGTGGTCCAGAGCATCGGAGCGACATGGTCACATGGGCCGCCAACCAAAAGTATCAGAATCAATGCGTGTGTAAAGTTATTGGCGACATGCAAGGATTTGAAAAGCACATCTCATGAGGAGCAAATATGTATTTTTCCTAGTATGTTTCGATGGATTGGCCTTATAAAAGTGGTTATGACTGGGGAGTGTAAGGATCTGTCTCTAAACAATTTAGAAGTACCACCACCCCATCACCCTCACAGCCCTTGACCCACAGGAAATCTTGTATCTTGTTAAGTTATGCAAGAGCGAGTCTACATATAGTGAATGTACATGAAGTGTTACATGAGAGGGTGTGCTCATGCTTTAAATAAATTTGGAAGAAAAACCATTTGGAAGGAAAATACAAAGTAAAAACTGACAGCTCAAAATGTGTCACACTGCCTATTGTAAAACTGACATGAATTGTTTTGTCAGTAACTGGACATGCAAATGTGTTAAAAACAACACGGGTTGCGTTAAAAACAACACATTGTTTTTAGAGCATTATACCATTATTAGATACTGTTATTGTTTACAGTGTAGAGAACTTAAGGTACTTCAGCAGATGGCGAAAATGACAAAATTCAAAAACTTTATGGACTGCACAAGTTTTCTATTCTAAAAATGTGTCTTAAGACATCAGAACTCCAAAAAGGACATTGTTTAATGCCAAAAAAAATGGCACCATGTAATGATTGACTTACCCTGCTCTGTCTCAGCCTGTGAGTGGACAGCCTCCTTGCTGCCCTCCTCACCCTCGGCAATCTGATCCAGCAGCAGACACGAGCATCGCTGGAGGAGCCGGGAGCAGAGCTGGTCAGGGGACTCAGCCAGGAAGTAGAGGAGTCGGATGGCCTGCTCCATGAAGGTCTGCCAGTGGGGGTGGGTCAGCAACATGCCTGGGGCAACAACACACGCTCAGGGTCAAAGCAGGGCTAAATGGATCGCAGAACCGAAACAGGCCAAGATCGACAGCAGGTACCTTTAGCTATAGCCTGGGTGAGGCAGGTGAAGAGTTGGTGGTCTTGGGGCAGCCTGAACGGGGGGGCACCTTTATTTGGCTGAGGGGCAGAAATTCAGATTGAGTTAGCTGTCAGCGAGCAGGGATGGGGTGGTAAAGAGGAGAAGGGCTGGCCTTTACCCTGTTATGATCAGTGATGCTGCAGATGGTGAGGACAGCATCTCTGGCCAGGAGGTAGTCCTCAGCCACCTTCTCCCCAAGAGCCACGGAGCACAATGTATCCAGGTTACTTAGCACAACCTCCCTTTCTGCCCTGAACACCCCCCATGAAAACAGGAGTAGCACGTTAACATTGCACAAAGATTAACAAAGATGGCACCATATTTGCTTCACTCATAGAAAGAAGTTAGAGCCTAGGTAATGACCAGTCTGTGGTTTTCAGCTTCCTGGAGACGGCAGTGTCCCCGAACCCCTCACCGTGCGGCCATTCCCAGCAGCAGGACGGCGGCACGCCGCTGTAGGCTGTGGCTCTCCAGCTTCCCAGTGAATCTCTCCCACAGGAGCTGCACCACACTGGTCTGCAGGCTGGAGCTACTGCTGAAGAACTCCTGCACCTACGGGCCACAGGAAGTGAGCATCACGCCACACTGCGCTGTATCATGGGACAGCACCAAGCAGAGTAGTTTAAAAGGCCTCTCACTATCTCCTCCAGGCACTGGATGGTCCCCAGTGAGGCATCCACCATCAGCTCTGACAGGCTGTTCACCAGAGTCTGCGCCTTGGCCCTGTAAGGCAGGGGGGTTTAGGACCACGTCAATTAGACAGTTACCAAACCAGTTCAGCTCTGATGCCAAGCATAATCACGGGCAGGGCACTGACCGTGTTGTGTCCCCCTGTGGGTTGAGGTAGAGTCTCTTGTATGCCTGGACCACGGCATCCTTCACGGCAAGGTCTGAGGACCACACCAGTGGCAGCATCTTCCGCACGCCGGACAGAGAGTCAGCCACGCTGAACTCACACACCGTCACGCAGAACTGCACCGCCTCCTGGACCACTGCCACCCACACACACAGAGACAGACTCAGAAGAAGGCATCACACTGCAGAAAGCTCTGCACAAGGGGTCAGTTTTCATGAAATATAGGTTATCCTTTAAACAGCATCAGAAGGCCTACCACTGGTGGTCTTCCAGTACAGCATGGTGTTAATGACTGCTATGGCCTTCTCCACCTGGAGGACAAAGCTCTCCGTGTCTCTCAGGTACTGAACCAGCATCTCCTGCTTCTTCAGCACACTCTCTTCCACCTCATCTCTGTGGCTCAGCTCTGCTGCCTCTTCCGCCTGAGCGGGGACCTGCACCTCCTCGGCATCAGAGTGAGCTTGCACTGGACCTAATGTCAATGAAAAAGAAACTCAGGTGGGAGATTAGCGGCGAAGAGGATGGAACGACCCGCTGTTGGACATCAGAGGCCCAGTGGTGTGGGCCGAAAGCCTGAGATGCAGGTGAAGTGCAATCCCATTACCTTTGAAGATCAGACTCAGCGTGTCAACAACTGACTCCACAGCAAGCGGGGAGACGCCACAGAAGAGCCGAGAATCGGGGAAGGTGTCGTGGGCTTGGACACAGAGCCGTACAGCATGTCTGTGGGACAATGGCATACATGAGAGCACCGTCCAGCAGGGATAAGCGTGCACACACACTTAGCGTAGACGCAGACACCACACACACACCTGTACTTGTTGTCTCTGAGGAGCTGAGCGACACTCACAGCAGTGGCCTGGTCGGTTTCCTTCATGCCCCCCTTCCAGTCCACTTCCTCGTCCTCCTCCCCATCCTGACCGCAGGCCTCCAGCTCAGCCTGCACTGTCTGCAGCAGCTCAGGTTCCATGGCCTCCCACAGCTCCGAGGCTTTGATGACGGCCACTGCAGAAGGCAGCGAGACAGGCATGTCACAAAAAAGGGCAGTGGTGGCTTGATGGTTAGGGTAGCGCACTTGTAATTGAAAGATTGCAGGTTCGAATCCCCCACCAGCAAGTCACCACTGAGGTACCCTGAGCAAGGTACCGTCCCCAAGCACTGCTCCCCGGGCACTGAATTAGCTGCCCCCTGCTATGTCACGAAAGTCACATATGGGTCAAATGCAGAGGACACATTTCGTTGTTGCGCACTGTTTGCTGTGGTGTGTTGACAATGACCACTGATCACTAAATTCTAAAATCCACAGGAAGGAGCCATCAAGACTGACAGTCCTCAGATTATCCAAGACGCTGCTCGCTAAGAGCTTCTTCTGCATAACCACCCCCCACCCCCACCCAGCATATGGTCTGAGGAGGATGGAGGACTAGGGCCCGGTTACTGTAGGTGGGTCCTTAGAGCAGAGCAGCACATCGCCAATGACCTGCCAAGATTACATGCCAATAAGGAGGCAGAGACATGAGACTCCATGGCAAGAAGCTTGCATTCACCTTGGTACCAACAAAGGAATAGTGATTCAGGAAGGGTGCGGGGGGCCACTTACCAGGGACTTTGGTGGCAGCCTTCTGCCGAAGCTCTGCCAGTTTAGCAGTCTCCTTCTCCAGGGGTTTTTTCAGATCAGCGCTGCTCAGCTGCATGTAAATTCAGAGAAGCCAGTTTCCAAAAAAGAATAAAAAAATCTAAACTATCTTCACAACAATGTGACTTGACAAAGCATCGTTTGTACCTTACAGCTGTAGGGGTTATGAGCAATGAAGGCAGCCAGCAGCTGGATGGCGCTCTTGCACGCGTTGACCGACTTGTCCATCAGCCGACCCACTGTCAAGCTCATGACCTCGGTGTACCTGGTAAGGGGTAGAGCCTGAAAGACAGGGCAGTAACCATGAATGCATGCAGGCCTGCCGATGACTCAGGGAAAGCCTGGCTCGAGCCTAGCCACCCACCCACCTTGCTGTTGACGATGCGCGCATAGACCTGCAGTACGCGAGACCTGACGTGGGAATGCGTGTCATGCAGGTGCTCTTGCAGGGTGTCCAGGAAACGGTCCCTGTCGGCCCGTCCCGAGTCGTCTAGCCCATCACCACTGAGCACCCGTACCAGCACTTCTCCGAGCACCTCACACACAGCCACACGCATGCTGGGGCTCTGCCATTGGTCAGGGGATGAAGGAGGGGGAAAACCATTGAAACGACTAAATTAGGACAACTCTGCTGTCACCCTTACATGATACCCAAGTATGCTGTTGAGAATATGGTATACTGGCAATAAAGCAGAGAAGAGCTCACTTTAAAAAATGAGCTCAGTTCCGAGATCTCCTAGCACAGGGACAGCCTCACCTCTCCATCTAGATGAGTGAGGAGCACACTGATGTTGGGGATCATGGCTTCAGGCACCAGCGTGCTAAGCTCTGACAGGAAGGAGGAGAAGGCCTTGACGCCCGAGCCCTCCCTGCTGAGCTCCTCAGAGGGCTTCTGACTGATCTCCCTGCAGCAGGAGGATGACCCACATGAACAAGGCAGAACAGATATTAAGAAATAGGGAGACGTTCAGGGAAACATTGCAAAATCGGCATCTCATCCAGGGTGCGTCCTACACTGCCACCCCAATGATGCAGTTCATGATATGCAGTTACAAGACAGATGAAAGGGCAGAGTCAATAACACACAGACCTCATAACCTCCCCGACGACAGCCTTGACACCATACTCTGTGCTCCACACAGAGACCGCCTGCGCGCACACAGTGGACAGCTGCTCAAAGTGCTGCAGCAGCTGGATGATCTTCACACTGGCACCTGGAGGATGGCAGTCACTGGGTCAGAAACCAGTTACCAGCCCCCCCCCCCTCCCCTTTAATGATTCACACAAGGAGAACAGTAGGAAGAGTAACAGGCTGCACACCTAGCATGTGGTTGTACTTCTTGATGAGGACCCCCAAGAGATGGATGATGGCATCCCGGCTGGCCTTGCTTCTCACAAGGCTGATGGTGGGGTTCTCCAGGAGTTTGTAGCAACAACATGTCACACAACTGATGACAAGACAAAACCCAACTCAGACCACCTAGCAACTTGACAAATGTCATGATAAGTTGACCTATATTAATTTGCATTACAGCAGCAAAATGGACAATACAAGAGTAGTATTTTTTATATAAAAAAACAAAAACATACACAAAAAATACACATATACAAAAAAAACTACTAAATCTATAGTATTTCAGTGGAATGGGTCTGGATTTTAAAGGAAACAATCATTCGCAGGACAAAGATACACACCCCCCCCCCCCCCAAAAAAAAGAACAGGTTGGATCTTGAGACTGACCTGACAAACTCTTCCTCCACCAGAGACAGGCTCCACAGAGACCTGATGTCCAGCTGTAGTAGCTGGATGAGAACCTGGAGTACCGTTTCCCTCTCTGCATCCCAGTGCATCTTGGATTCACTGCCAGCCCGGCCCTTCTTGCTGCCCTGGAGGTGCCGAAATCCAATATGGTCAGCAACAGGAGTAAATACAACAGACGCAATGGGTGAACTAATATCAAAGACCCACAACGAGTCGCAAGCCAACAGTTGTCCTCAGATTACCAAAGATGTCGCTCATAGCCAATGGGCATATAGAGGGCAGGGTGTCCTCTGCCTCCTGACACACACACACACACACACACACACTGTTGGCTCCCTCCTCCTCCTCCCCATCCTTAATTTCCAATAAGGGAAATGAGGAGAGGAGCCATTTATTATGGGTGGGCCCTTACAGCAGAGAAGCCAAGCTCTACTACCCTGCCAAGATTACCCATCAAATCAGGAGACTGATGCACCCATACCCTACCAATTAGCTCGCATTCGCCTTGGTTTCATCACTGGACAACAAAGTAAGCATCAGTGCCAAGAGCACCACCAGTGAGCCAAGTGGCACGACGGATAAGAACACACTAAGGAATTCACTGCAGGTACTGAACGTGAAGTGTTTGAAACACTTCAGGGAACAGAATACCTTGCTTGGTGCAGTGACAATACTCTGTCTGTAGGAGTCACTCTCCAGGCACTCTGTAAGCTTGCAGAGCAGGAACACACCCATCTTGACCACATTGAGATGTTGCTTCCTGTCCACAGCAGACAGAGTGGCAGAGAGGAGGAGGGATGGGAGGGACACTGAGAGACCGCTCACCACTGGTTAAAAAAAAAAAAGTCAAAAAGATGAGATGTTGATATACCATTGCATGAAACAAAAGGAACAGGCATAATGCATTTGTGGACTAACCTTGTATGAGTAACTCTAACGCGTCTTCTTTAACAGCCAAATCTACTGCCTGGAAGTGCCTGAAAGAGAAAGACACAGTCAACTGCATGCAACACTCCATGCAACAGTCCTACAGAAAGCTACATACAACTCAAACATCACTAGTGTTTTAATGTTCTGTTTATAGGCATACAGTACTTACTGCAAGACGCTGTATAGAGTATCAAAATGTTCTAGGATACACAGTGGACCCTGGGTCCTCATTGCAGCCTTAAAACCTGAAGGAGAGGTTGAGATGCATACAGGTAAAGGCCAACATATCAGAGATCCCCATCCCTTAACTGAGGAATTGGGACATGGACAAAGCTTACCATACAGGGGAAATACTTGGCTGATCTAAAAGGCTAGTTTGTAAAGAGATCCGTGGACTGGGGAAGTCCACGCAGGCACTGGGGGTACTCACTGTTTAAGTGGGAATGCAGCTGTTTGGGGGAGAGGACGTCCTGAACCACATACTGATTAATACCGCCGGTCTTCACCAAATCATTCGTACACACTGGCACCGCGAAGTCCCACATCTCTATCAGAATGAGGGGAAGACACGATCGTTTTACAGCAAATCATGTCGTCCCGACAATCGCATCAACGTAGCGAAATTGAGCAGAGAACCATAATCTCGAGCCAGCCCCCGCAACTCCTACAATAATGAGCGCAGGAAAAACATTCGTTTAAACCTTTCCATTCTTATTTACAATTCACTAAATGACACAGGATAACAGCGGACTTAGACTAATGGGAAACACGTTATCAAGCCTGTTCGAACCCACTTTTCATTGTTATTTAACAATTTAGCAAGCGAAGAATGTACGTAAACTTCAGGGCATATCTTACAATAATGTAAAAGCTTGGAGCAACAAAAAACTAAATATTTGATACCGAACAGTAAATGTCTTGGAATGTAGCTAATGGCGTAAAACAAAATGCCTTCGTCATTACCAACAAACAACGCGGCTGAACAAAAGCTACCACTATTTTTCCAACTGAATAAATCGCCATTTAGCTGAAGATCTGTACACAATGTCCAATATATTTCAAATTATCGAAACATGCATATAAGTACCACTTACCTGTATTTGTGTTATATGGGCAGCTACAAACAGTGCAATTATAAGTATTACCACACAGCACATCAGCGGCCAGCATAAATACACTGGTAACGGTTTGCCGCAGAGGTTTTGAATTCTACCCTATTGGCGCCAAAGGAAATGCGTCATCACGCAGCTTCCGATAGGACGTAAACCGGAGGCCATTTACCACGCGCATGTCACAAGGCCGCACTAAGTCAAAATGGCGGTGGCTTTTGAGATAGAAATTACTCAAGGTGAATTAAACTCTTAAAATATCCACCCCACGACTAAATAAATTTGTCCATTTATGCAAAGTGAATTCGCGTATGTAATTAAGTTCATCATTTCATTGTATGCTACAATTTACAGCGTTCCTGTTGCGTCAAATGAGAAAACGAGAAATACAGCGCGTGTACAATGTAGTAATTGTATTTAACAATTCCGAACAAGTCGTACATTTCTGAATTAGTTATCAGTTATTTACATTAGTTTCTGCCACTACATCATTATTTACGAACCATTCTAGCCAGCAAAGGTAGAGTAGCACAGTTCAGTAACATAGATCTGAGTCCAGGTTATAATACTGTCCATGTTTTGCAGTTTTTCCTGTAATAATAAACTACAGTACACACAAACATAACTTACTACATAGTTTAGCCCTGTGAATCTTCAGTATATAAAGTATGCCATTAAAAATTACCCCTTCCAAAATGAATTGATGCAGTACACAAGATGTTTAATATAATATGGAATAACAGAACACAATATGATAGAGTACAGTATAATAAACATTCCAGTCAAGGGGAAAGTGCTGGATTAATGCTGTTTATATTTAAGTTTTTTTAACTCAGTTAAAAAAAAAAATCACAACCGTCAACAAAATAGTCACTGAAAACAATGCTTAAACTGAAAATACAGCTGTAGTAACACCTGCAACTTTCCTTCCCTGTGCCAGAGACAGGGATTAGGAGAACAAAAAAAAGCACCAAATACTGCAGAGAGGGAAAAGGAGATCCTATCATTACTTGAGTGAGAAGAGGGAGCACATACACTGTCCCCTCCTCCCCTCTCTTTCTCTCTCCACTCCTCCTCTGAATGAGTGCTTCTACCTCAGTCACTTCTTTTTTCTTTCTTGAGAGCACCGTGGACAGTACCTAAAATAAGAGGAAAAGTTAGATGACAAATGGAAGCCTTCAGTATACTGATTATGAATACTAATAATAAAACTAAAGCATTTTAGTAACTTGGAGATCACTCACTGATGAAATTCAGCACATATTATTGCAATTGTCACAAACATAAAACTGCTACAACTTTAAAAGAACAAAATTTTAAAGTGATAAATGCACATTACTATCCTTTGTAAGTGTACAATATGTAACATTTTATATATACTAATGTAAGCATGAACATCATCTCACCATTTGCCTCTTGGCTTAGTTGTCAATCCCACACAAGCAAAGTGGAACCACTCAATGGAACACTAAAGAAAGATAAATGTTAATTAATTCCTGCTAGCATACAGCATCACAAAAAGAAAAATAACTGGGGGCCACAAGTCAGCCATCAGAGGTGATCTCACATCTGTGTTATCGCAGCCAATCATCTCCCCGTAGGAGACCTGGTGGCACAGACAATATGTGGGTTCGTTTGGATCCACTGGCATGTCCAGCACATCGGAGGGATGGACGTTCCCAAAATTCACAGATGGTGCACTGAACTCCCCCCTGGCAGGCAAAGGGAAATCACCTTATAGTGGTTTACTGTTACAGTACATATGCAAACAGTAAGGCTTGAGAACCAATTTTCATTATTGGTCCTAGACAGCTGGCACGTATGATAGCTGTAAGCTGTTGAAACCTTTAAATACAATGTACAGGCCCAATAAACTATTTTACTCTCTCTTGCCCTAATGTGCCATCAGGGCCAAGTAAAAATTTTAATGAAATTAAAGGCAAAAAAAGATTTACAGCAAAGTCACAGGAGAATTAAAGGGAAATTGCCGAAGAGCAGTTATGAAGACACAGAAGCAGAATAAAACCTGAATATAAACATTAATGCAAATAAGCCTACGTGTGATTAAGTTTGACTTTCTTTTGTCCATTCTTTGGGCTTCCATCCTCTTCTGGGTTCTTCACTTTTGACCGAGTTCGAGCCACTTTCTTCTCTTTGGGGCCCCTTGGTTCACCTAACAGAGGCAATAGTATTAGATGAATCAAGCCCATAACTTCTCATTTTTGTGTAAAAAAATAAAAATATATATATATATACACACACACACATATATATATATATATATATATATATATATATATATATATATATATATGTGTGTGTGTGTGTGTGTGTGTGTGTGTGTGTGTATAATATATATATAACCAAATATGAAGGAAATTGCTTTCTAACCATACATTTCCATTGCTGCAAAAACCTAACCAATTTATAACAACAAAATTACACTGAGAACAATGTGCAAACCCTTACATCCAACTGACTGTATTGAAAAGCCTCTGTATTAAACCTATAATGTCAGATATTAAATATTTAGAGCTGTATACAATGAACAGAAACAAAATGTATGATTCATATAGATGACCTCTGCTCTCATTAAAAGCCATACAATTCCCAAATAGATTTGTTAAATCGGTTTCACGAATTCTAGCTTAATCCAGGAAATATCTGCAGTAAAGTTCGGTAAAGATATTCTGCAATGTGTGCACAGATTTCAGTCTATTCTAGCTGATGATAACCCCATAGCTCTAGATTGCCAACACCAGCATAGTGTATACTGGCTTTGGTGGTATTTCTCTTTAAACAAATAGCTCTATTCCTATGTCTATAACCATTTCTAATTTATTATGTAGCCATTAAAATAAATGAGCTGCAATATAGCAACATAATATAAAAACACATTCAGAATGAACATGAATCTACCAGCTGTCTGAACTCACTCTTTTTGCCCTTGCTGGAGGTGGAGTCATAGTCAGTGCTCTCAATTTGTTTCTCCTTCAAATCAGCCTCAAAGCGAGCCAGATCCGTGTCCAGCCTCCGGATATGTTTGTCAACCTTGTTATACAGAAACACACAGCACAGTGAAAATGGCACAAGAAGACCCTGTAGCTTCTAACAAAATGTGCTGACATATCTAAGTATTTCACTTATTCTACAAATAAGAATCAAATTCAAATGAAGTACTTATCCTGCATTCATAGGATCCTGCTACAGTTTTTGATTTGTAAGATATCTGCATGACCAGCCATAACAACTATAATCACAAAAGGGAAACAAACTAAACCTGGAGCAACTAATCCCTTTATTCGTTTTTTTTACATTAAACCAAATTATGAATGTAAAGTCCCAAATAAGAGACGGCGTTTTGGCATGGCTCCTTTATGTTCTAACTAGGGCTGGGCATCGCTCAAATATTTTCCATACCAGTATCAGAACGATACATTGATTTTATACCGGTTCCTGAACAATACTTTTTTTGATGCCAATATGTTTTTTAATCAATTTCAACAACAAGAATACATAAAACGTTACAGCACTAATATTTTATTTGAACAAGTTGTTTTGTTGGTTGGTTACTAGGGGATCGATCGCGATCATAAAGGGATACAGCCTTTTACGTATTTTACCAGGGTTATCAAGTTTTAACAAAAGTTGGGGTTTAATTACACTTGATAGGGATGCAGTGTGTGTCACACGGTCAATGCGTGACAGTCTAGAGCCCTGCCTACTGCGTTCATCGGATCTTGCGCTTTTTCTGCCCTCCGGATGTGCGCGCATCCATGTAATAACGTACTTGCAGCGGTATCACAAGTAACTTATTTTGGAATTTACTCAGAAACAATAAATTCACTTTTCTGATTGACTGGTAGGTGGCTATTAACTCTGTATAACTCGGGACAGCTATGAACTCGGCGGAAAATTCCACTCCGTATACCCGCGCCACGTCTATTAATTCTATATAACGAGATACTTTGGTGGGCGTTATCCCTTACTTCTCAGCATGAGAAACACACGGTGTAGCGTGTGTGAACTGGGGCATATTTGCAAGACGGACCGGTGCGCCTGGTTATAAAAATTTAGTCGCACTGTCTCCAAAAATGTCGCAAAATGCCTGTAACATTCGGAACCATATTTTTGTTTTCTTATGCATTTTTTTACTACGCGACAAACAAAAACAACACACACACGCTGGCTAGGTCACAAGTTTTTTCTCTGGGCATATGTTATTGTGTAAGGTTGTGTTAGACAGTTAATCATCAGCGTCTTTAGATCTTTACACAGGCGCTGAGATTTACTGTTTGGGTATCGGAATTTGGCGCCGAAAGAAATTTTATTTTCAGTATTGGAGCACTTCGGTCGGTACCACAAAAGCACCGAAAATCTGTACCCAGCACTAGTTCTAACATGTTGTAACAGACTGTATCAAATCAGCTTACAGCACAACTGGACACAAAAAAAGACCATGTGAAAGACGTGTGGTGCTGACCATCTCGTAGGTCTGCATGGCCAGTTGCACTTTGTCATCTCCAAACTCCTTGCACTTGCTGTAGGACTGTTGGATTTGCCGCAGGAGTGACACCTTCTGCTCTGAAGACAGAGTCCGCGCATTGGCAGTGTACTCACGTGCCATAGAGTCAATCTGCTCCTTCAGGTCTATGAAAGAGCAAAAAGACCAAATAAAATCCATATAGCCAGACACCATATGTCAATACGGAGAGCATCACATAGGACATTTAAGCTGACACAGAAGCTATATATTTGCCGTACACTGCAAGAAGTTATCCTAAAAAATAGAGGACCAATAATACAAAATAGAAAAATATAATGATATGGATCTAATTGATGTTCGGATAATCGCCCTACCCTCTGTCCGCTGGTCCAGGTCCCTCATTAACTGGAAATTCCTCTGCAGTTCAAATGGCAGATTTTCTATACCTGTATACACGAAGATATAACAGTGTTTTCAAAACAAATCAACACAAATAACAAATGCGGCCAATTCCACAATCAAAACTGATCATATCTTAGCGAGCAGACAATAATTATACCACAACAAATTTAACCACGACTTAAAACTGTCATTTTCACTTAGAGTTGTATGAGAAGAAAAGAAATTACTATTAGTTTAAAGATATGCATATAATAATTTGACAACCTAGCTAATTGTTCATTATACTGGCTGCAGGTACCGAGAAAGGGCTCGCAAACTCACACGCAAGAAAAACAAAGCACAATAATACGAATTTATTTATAACATATTAAAATGCAAAATAACGCACAGCCATGACAGAATTAATAGGAATTGTTTACAAAAAAAGGCAAATGTTAACTCACTGTCCAAGTAGTGTTCTAAATACATTCCCGCCGCCATCTTGGATAACAAAAATAAGACGACTTCCGGTCAGGGAACACGCGAGCCAATGGAGGAAGGACGGAAAATGCGGATATGCGAGGAGGGGGCGGGGCCAATCCGGTGGAGGGCGTGTCATACTACGCCGGGCGCTCGCCCTACCAGGTAGTATGGCTGGGTTTACTGGATATGGTTTCATTCCGTCATGGTGCTATCAAATCCTTTTAAAAGGGACGTATTTATTATTCATCTACACACCAGGCAAACTGGTAATCAAGTTTAAAATGCTCTCGTTTCTACTTGGATGCAAAAAAGACTATTTTGACCATTTCCCTCAAGCTGAAATGACATAGCATGTTAATGGTCATAACTGGGTAATACATCAACACATCACTAAATTACTAAGCAGAAAAAAAACGATGACACTGCATTCAGTCACTGCAAATAAAGTGTCCCCAAAATGATTTTATTCAATGTTTTCTTCAGGAACCAGTGGAGGTGGGGGAACACATGAGGACACAACAAAAACACATCTTTATATAAAATATCTTGAGGTGGTAAAAAGTCCATAAAGGCATCACTCTTTGAAATTGTACTTTTCATGGATGAATGTCGTAAGACAGCAGTGCAGTGACCGCTGGCCATTGGAAGCCCCTGTGGTTTTCTGCGAGATTTTCACCCTGCCAGCAGAGACCGGCTCACTGGTGATCCCAGATGCAGCAGTACAGCCCTGCTTTCCCACTGCTATACACATCCTATACACTCTTTACACCCTCTGCAGCTTTCTAAATTTATTCTTCCCCATTCTGTTGTTTTTCTTCATAAGCCTTTTCCTCTTTTGTTCATCTTTCTTCTCAAACTTGCTCCCCTTCTTTTTCTCCCCCACTCCCTCCCTTTTTGCAGCATTCCCCTCTACTGCCACAGTTTTAGGCTGTGTCGTTCCTTCCACTTTTCTTTTCTTCTTCAAGACACGTGTTGGTTTTTCCCACATGCCTTTTGCTGGGCTCTCATTGGTCTCCTTTTTCGTTTCAGTATCGGGCTTGCTTATTGGCTGTTTTTTGGCCTTGGTCTTTGTAGCTGACTTTCTGGCAGTCTCATTTGAGGGGGCAGGCGTTTCTGTGCCAATGGGCTCGTCGTCAGCCTCTGCAACACACCAGATGGAATGTTTAGATGCATGTTGGAATGTATTAAATATGCATTTATGTGAACCAAAGTTGTTAAATAATTGCATAGTTCTTGTCTTACCTGCAGTTTTGTTAACAGGCTTCACTGGAATAGTGTTGGAGAATTTCTTCAGTTTTGCCACAAAGAAACCATCCATGTTGTGTGAATGAGGGTAAAATCGGCGTGAAAGACGGAGGGAAGGATGAAACCTACGCTCTTTAAACCTTAGGAAAGAAAAAGGCCTGTAAATTATGTGCTCACGTCTAAAGAGCAAGTCAGACTCTGCCACAGTGTCCCACTCACACCAATAATTTTATCCATCCCTTCCAGAGCTCAGACAGAGCAAGATATAAAAGACTGCTGCTGCTTTACCTGGTGAATCCTTCTTTCCCAAAGTCCAGGCCAGTGGGCACCAGCTTCACGTTCCTCTTCTTCAGTGCATAATCCACCACCCATTCATTCTCCTCCACCTAAAGCAGCGTGAGTGAATTTCATTACTATCGGCATCCATGTCCATATCAACCAAAGGAATGTGCGTGTCCAAAGAACTGAAAGATACCAGTATTTGAACAGTGTTTTACAAATTTATCCTTTTGTGAATACTACAATTAAGAAATTTCTGAAATGTAGTTACATTGGGGAAATCATACATGTGAGCTAAACAAAGATAGAGTGTGAAACAAGCTGATAACAGGTTTTGTATTAAATTCTTGTTAAATAAGACACCACAGCATTATATGAAAAATAAAATCTCCTGTATTGTCATCATATCAAAAAACATGAAACCTAAAGGAGGTGAAATTGTCAGAATCAAACACTGCTGAAGGGCTGTAACAGTATTTGTTGTGTACCGTCCGGTACATCATTTTTGGTTCAGTACACATTACTAATGAATGTATCTACTGTCATCGGTGGAACCTAAATTCACAAGTAGATGTTCAGTTACAGCCAAAGCTTTAGATTGTTCCAATTGAGACAGGATTTAGTTAATTATAACTTATGATATTATAGTTCTGTTTTTTATTTTTATTGCCTTTACAATGTGTAAATAAGCTCTTAAGGTTTGTAATTCAGACATACTTGGATTGCAACTGTACCTAATTGTTTGCAATTGTAATAAAAAAAACTGCACTGAACCGTAAATTGTGTGTGCAGTTACAACCCTAGTTGTAACCTGAGAAAAAGCAGCATGCAAGATGCCTTTGCATCTTTTTTCAGAAGATGCATAATTTATTAATGTCGTCCATCTCGAGATCCACGGAGAATGAGGCAAGGTACCTTGGATGGGATGCCAGTAGCATGCGGGCGCACGCTGTAAACTTAGAGGGGGTCATAGGGATGGGGACAGATGGTCCCTCTCGCAATTGGAGTTGAAAGCCTTGCTCAAGGGTCCATCAGTGACACAGCTCTGCCAGTCATAGGATTTGAACCCACAAGCTTCTGATCACAATTACAGAGTTTTAACCCACAGAGCTACCAACCACTAAAGGATGAGGGGAGGTACTCTTACTACTTACCGTAATGGAGCAGGTACAGTAGACTAGATAACCCCCCGACGGAGAGTCCGCATTGAGGGAATCGATGGCGGACAGTATTAGTTCTTTCTGCAGGTGAGCAGATCGCTGGATATCAGCTTCATCCTGGGGAGATGAGTGGGGGTCATTCTGATCCAGGAACCACATTACTGTGCACACTGCCATCATCATCCTACTAGTGACAGTCTGATCTATGTGTTACCTTACTGGTCTTCACAGCTGGATCTTTGGAAATGACTCCAGTGCCAGAGCAGGGAGCATCCAGTAGCACCCGATCGAACCCACCCATCACCTGTCAATCATATGATTTTATTTTTAAAATAAGGGTGGGACATTTCCAGCCATCCAATGACAAAACACCTAACTAAGCAGGAGCTAACCATATCAGAAAAAATATATATACAAATGACATTCATTGTATAAACATAAAACAAGGCAAATATTAGTTTGGTAACTACTGAAGAAAAGAGCGCGTACCTTAGGGAACTGTCGGCCATCGTAGTTGCATATGATTGTGTTGGTGACACCCAGACGATGGAGGTTTCCCATGACGCTCTTCAGTCTGTCTGCATTGGCATCATTTGCCACGATTATACCGGTGTTCCTCATGAGCTGGGCTGGGACACAAAACATGCAGCTCAATGCGTCCATTCAAATGTCAGACGGCACACATTGGATGAAATCTACAAGTCATAGCTGAGAAATTCTTTGCAAAACATTCAGCATTCACAGCTGTTTACAGTAATTTTCCTGCAGAGTGAGACACATACCCATATATGTGGTTTTTCCTCCAGGGGCACAGCTCATGTCTAGCACAGACTCCCCCTCCTGGGGGGAAAGCGCCATGACAGGCAAAAAACTAGAAGCACCTTGTAGCATGTAATGACCAGCAAGGTATTCAGGGGTGGCACCTATGACAGACCAAGAAGTCATGATTAGCACAGTCGAGGTACAATCACGAGAACTGCTACTCTGTGAAGTGGTAAGAAATTATAAACACTGGCATCATCTTCAGGTTTCAAGAAAAATGTAAATACTGACCTATAGGTACTGAGGAATCAAAGATGACCAGGCCCACCTTAGACCACTTCCCTATTGGATCTAAATTCACACCTCTGTTGATCAGAGCCTGTTTTTAAACAAAGAAAAGCTGAAAAGAATTCTTCATGTTCTCAAACATTCAACATCAGTACCCCCAATAAAAGAGAGGACATTGGAAGAATATATCTGTCCAGAAGCAAATAACAAATGTACATAAAAACATATCTTAAGAACTAACAGCAAAGCCTTGATAATATAACGTACATAAAATTATTGAAATGTAAAAAAAAAAAAACCCAATAAGCTGCTGTTTACCTGAGCCAAATCCCGTCTCCTTGTCTTGAGGGTATTGGTCCGAATTGTGACTGGTCGCTGGATTTCATTGGCCTCCAGGAAATCAACCAACTACATAAAAGAAACAGAAACAACAACTATCATTTTCAGATATAGTTGAATATCATCTATAAAAACTCACATAATCCATAAAAAAAAATCAGTCTTAAATTCAAGATGGGCACACTTAGTGTATGTCCCAGACTGATGTCTCTCTGTGCACTCCCTTATGTCATATCATATACACAAGGACGGGCTTGTTGTTTCAGGGGCCCCACTGAAAAATTACTTATGAGGAGACATAAACAATCAGATTGTAGAGGAAGTGAGTCCAAGCAACTAGAGGGGGTGGGACCAAGACATCTGGTTGGTTGGTCCCACCTCCTCTAGTTGATTGGACCAACCTCCTCTACAATCTGATTGGTTAAGTATCTGAATCAATCATTTTTCATCCTGCCTTAGAACATTTTTATGGAAGTAAAACTCCCATGAGTGCAGCAAACACTAGCACTAATTACACACTGACATTTTAGTATTAATTGATGGATTTCAGGACAGTCTGAAACTAATAATTCCTTTACACTAGGGTGACCACCTAATCCATGTCAGGAGGGACACTATGAGCTACAACAGGATTTGTAAACCACCATTTCATACATTTCAATTAAAAGGAGCAGGATTTCACTTAAGCACTGGGTTCTTGCCGTGTGCTGATTGGTCAGTCTCATATAATCATGCATATGTGTCAGTAATGTTAATGCGAAACAGCTGGATGAGTCTTTCAATCTAGGAACTAACCAAACATTTTAGCAGAGCACAGAACCCTTTCAGCTTTAAAGTAGTTCGTAAAAGCTGAAGTAGCTCAGTGTCCCTCCTGACATGGATTAGGTGGTCACCCTACTTTACACAAAATATGTACCATTTACCTCAGACAACGGGAAAATGTCAAGGAGCTTCTCTATAAGAAACCAATTGTAGCTGTAATATGTGCACAGGTCCTTCTTCAAGAGGGAGAGGTACTCGGCCCTCCCCTTCCCCTCTTCCCTTTTGTCTGCAAAGTCGGAGAGGACATCAACATTGTCCTTTATGCGCTGATGGATGCTCTGCAGATCTATGGGCATGGCTTCTAAAAGGAAATCAAGAAAGAAAAACAAAAGAATGTGTACAAGGTACAAAAACTAGTAAAATATGCTGTACATTACAAAAAAAGCTCTGAAGTGAAATTAATGACACAAGGTGGAACAGAATTGTAATAAAGACAAAGGCTGTGCAGATTCAGCACTGACCCTCTTTTTCCCGCTCCTCAGCTCCAGGCAGCTTGAATCTGTCCATCTCATCGATGTTGGCCTGGACAGTGTCATCTTCATCCTCCCCCTCACTCCCACTCTCCTCTCGCTCTTCATCGCTCTCCTGTTCCATGGCTTCTTCCAGTTTCTTCTGCTTCTTTGCAGCACGCTCAATGGGGAGTAGCTGGATTTCGCAGAGAAGAGGAATGTCAATAAATGAACATAAAACAACTAGGGATGATCCGATCAGGTTTTTTGCTGCCAATACTGATCACCAATGAGTGCTGATCACTGATACCAATCACAATGATTGACTGTAAATTTTTCTATTTAGTTATACAAAAAATACAAAAAACCTGCAGGCACAATGCAGCAACTATTCAGTCAAAAGGACAACCGAAAATTACTTAAGTTTTTTTAAACACAATCTTTAAAAGATTGAAAACATTAAGGCTCTCAACAGGCTAAATAGTGCAGAAAGTCAAATAAATCTCACAACATTGCCTAAATCAAATAATCTCAAGTAAAAAGTCAAATGCAGGTTGCATTCAAATAAACAAGTTACTAAATCAAAAATACCTGAGAGCATGGCTTACTGTTTTGTGCATGAGCAAGCTCTGTTGTGCATTGTCAAAGAGAAAAAAAAACTGTTTACCTTTCTTATAATTTATAATAAAAAAATTATATAATGAGTCTGTTGCTTCGTATGCAAAATAAAAAAGCCCATTTGCTACTTAAATAACATGTAAATGCTAAATGCCTATGACTCGTTGATGTGCATTGTGGGAAGATTCTTTTTAATAAAGAGGAGCATCTCAGCTTTGTCAGTCATGAGTCTATTCCTGTGTTCGTCCACAATGTTGGATGCAGCGCTGAATAAGCGCTCTCTCTCCACAAATATTTATGTCCCGGTAAAACTTAGCAGGGCTCCAAGTGAGAGAACAGTCGGTGGAACCCGGTGTCTTCCACCACTGAGAAAGGCTTGTCATCCAGCCCAATGAATTCAATTATTTGCTTAGCCTTCTGACTGTCGCGCTCATACGGACAAGTGTTGACAGGTGTATGCTGCGTTAACTGCCGTCTGACTGTTGCTGCTCCGGGTGTCTTCTTTTCATTCTCTGCAGTGAGCCTTGAAAACTCCGCCAAGTGTTTGTTCTTTAAATGTCGTATTAAATTTGTTGTGTAACGAGCTTTCCCTGCGAGGTATTTTGTGGTTGCATGTGTTGCAGGATGCAAACTTTACATCACTCTTACAGGCGGTGTAAAAGTTCCACACGGCAGACATGTTTGTTGATGATTTGCCGCCATGCGCCTGTGCAATATGAGCTACAGGTGATCGGCTTTTGTGATCGGCAATGAAAGGTATGATCGGAATTCGCCGATCACATACTTTCTCACGGAAATCGGCCGATAATGATCTGTTGCCGATCGATTGGAACACCACTACAAACAACAGTATATCAGAAATAAGGTGTCAGAAGCATCATATGTACCTCTTCTCCATCACTACCATCTTCTTCTTCCTCGCTGTCATCCATAGCTCCATAGTCATCAACCATTTCTTTATCATCATCATCATCACTTTGTTCTGCTTCATCAAAAGCATCTCCAGCTTCCTGTCCTGACTCCTCTTCCTCCACTTCTTCCCACTGGGTGTCACTGTCATCTCCCGTGTCATCAAGAGAACGCTTCCTCTTTGCTGGTTTCAGCCACTTGCTGTTTTCATCAGTAAACCCTAAGAGGGGGAAATAAGAAAAAATCTACAGACATTACTGTTATCTGAGCTACTGCAGTAGGTAACTAGCATCTCCAATTAACCATCTGTCCACTACAGTCAAACCAATCATGTGTGAAAAATTACTATCAACAAGTAAAGAATACAAATATAGAGAATCACATACCTTTCTCTGTATGCTTCTCCACAGTCTCTTTCGGCTTCGGAGAAACCTTTGCTCTCTTTAAAGCACTACATAAAAAGTATGACCATTGCTCAAACAATGTATTTTCTTATCAAACTATTACATTTCATGCATGAGAAGTACTGCTATCCTTTCTGCCAAGGTTATCTTGATGTTGTGATTTCCAGCTTTAATTTTCCATCATAACCTTCATTACGGCCGGTTGTTTGCCATTGGCTAATTGCCCGTTAAATTCTTACCGTCTTCTGCCTCTGCTGGACAGTCGCTTAGGTTCTCTCTCCTCTGAAAGAACACAAACATTCCCAATGTTTGCAGTTTTTCAATTAGAAATAAATGAACAATAAATTCATCAAAGTTTTATTTGTTGTATACAGTTATATTCAGTACAATGTGTAGTGCTAAACTCCAAGTCTGTAACTGCAGGAGACATAAGTTTAAAGAGACAAAACTTTAAACAATAATCATAAACATCCATAAATAGTGTCCAATCAGCAGTACAGTTCAAAGAATTGAAAAAAAGTGAGTAATAAGTCATATTTATATATGTAAGCTGTACAGTGGGAGTACATGTAGGCTGGACATGTATATGCAGTGGCACACAGGTTAAACCTTACAAAGTATAGATGATTACAGACATTATTTGTAATATGAATGTCAGAAAAGAGCCTGTGCAATCATACCATCTACTAAAAACTTTGCGACCTCTGTCTCTGCCCCCTTCTGCTTCCTGGCCTTGCGACCTGGACCTCGCTTCACCTTATTGGTGGGATCCAATTTTCTGCCCATGCTAAATACGTTGTTCAATCTGGAAAACAATTACATTATGGGTTGGTGTACTTTTCCAAAGGAAACAGTAGCTAGATACAGTAGATATACAGACATATGTGCTGCACAACCAAATTGCTTCATCTTGCACTTCACGGTTTAAAATGATGACGGAACTGATTATATTCATCAGCAGGCCACTTTTAACAGAAATTTGTATGGCAGATTAAATCACATATTTGCTGGCTACTGTTGTATAATGCTATATCCTGTTACCCAATTACTTTTCTTATAATCTCGTTAACATCACAAGCACCTCTAAGAACTGAACCGGTCATAGTATCTACATGGGCTGTTAACTACCTTGCAGGTAATCAAAGTTATTAAATGATTTACTGATATATACTGCAGATGACAATAAAACAATACCTATTTACATTAAACAAACAGTAGTGGTCAGACGTGTGGAAATATATCAAAAGCCAAATGCTGAGTGAAACCAGTTTTTAATCAAAAATACTTATTCCACGTATCATTTCATTAAGCACTATGCCATACATACACTACACGCGTAGTTATAATAAAGACTTACTCTTATCTTTTTCCTTTCACTTTGATTAACTCCGCTTTTAGTTGTTCTTCCCCAGTTCGTTTAAACTGAACGCTACAACGATGCGCATTAAACGCACATGTACATCACGACACGTTTGTTCCCGGAAGACCAAAGCACATGAATCACGTGTTTCCTGCGCTGGCTGCGCGCTGACGTCATGCTCAAGTCATCAACGTGGGACGTTTCAGCCTGGTGTATGAAAGCTGAACTCCCTTAACATTAAAATCAGTCCTCCACTTCTAAGTTTTTAGTTACTTATGTGATCATTTGTGGTGCCCCACCACACACACACATTTTTACTAACATTGAAAAACATTGATACAATAATAATTAGTGTATCTTACATTAATTTCTGCTAAATTAAAATTGTTCTGCAAAAATTTTTCATTGAATGTTTATTATGAGGCATATGGTCATGTATTTTTGTTAATGACTGGAATTAATGTTTCATCATTATATACAACAACATTATACAATGCCTCTCATCCAGCTCACAGTTCTCCTGAGCCAGATGGGCCTTCCAGCTGTGGTATGCCTCCTCATGGCCGAGCAGAGCAGTCTCAGCCTGCAGCCTCTGATGGTCACACCATCTTGGGAAGGGGACCAGTAGGCTAATAGGAGTGACATGAGGGTGCCCTGCATGAGTCCGGGGCACTTTGGAAGGATAGGGTGGCACCTCCCTCACCGCGTCACTCACAGGTTATTTGCTGGCAGGTCTGGTGTGGGCTTCTGGGAAAAAGTGTGCCTGTGGCTCCTCTTTCCTCTGCACTAGCAGACAAGCTTCCCATCGTGAAGCCTTTGGTCCTGCGCCATCCTCAACAGAACACTGCCTCCATTGTTTCCAATCTGCCACTCCATGGTGACAGGTCGAACTATGCCGGACCCAAGATCACTTTCACCATTGGTGAATATTTCACCATTGTATATGTTTTATCAGTCTGTAATGATGAGCATGCTTTTCTACACTGTGACCTGCTGGGAAGGTGCCATCACTACAGGTGATGCAAAATGCCTGAACTAACTCATCAGGAAGGGTAGCTCCATCACAGCACTGACCCTGACCAAATTCATTAGGAAGGGCAGCTCCATCACACTGACCCTGAACAAACTCATCAGGAAGGCCAGCTCTGTCACAGGACTGACCCTGAACAAGCTCATCAGGAAGGCCAGCTCCATCACAGGGCTGACCCTGGACCCACTGGAGGCAGTAGCAGGGAAGTGGATGTTAGCAACATTGCACAATATTAATAACAATTCTGCCGATCTGCTTCAGGGGGAGCTATCCTGGAACACATTTAGCCATAACATTTCAGGAAGCAGCCTGTCTGTTACAATACTCTCTGGTGCCTTCTGTTCTAACTGCACATAGTGTGGGGCAGTGTGTGGCTCAGTGGGCTAAGCCTGTGTACCTCTATTCAGAAGATTGCTGGTTCAAACCCAGCTGGAGCATGTTTGTGGGTCCTTGAGCAAGACCCTTAACCCCCAGCTCCCTGGGTGCTGCTATGGGTGGCTGCCCTTCACAGACAACTTACTCTACAAAAAAGAGCAAGTTGAGGGAGGCATAAAGACAATTTCTCCATGGGGATCAATAAAGTATTGATTATTATTATAATAATTTTTTCACATAATTATCATTCCTACTTTTAATTATTTATTTTTAGTATCTTCTGAATCTTAGTATTTTCACAATATTTCATTTATTTGTGTTTCTGTTTCTTTCTAAATCTGCTTGCAGTATGTTTACTTTATTTGCACTGTGTGTACAGTCTTTAGACCTATTTTGCACTATATCTATGTCTGTCTTGCTGCTGTATGCACCAGAATTTCCCCCTGGGATCAATGAAGTTAATCTTAATCTTGATCTTAATGTAGCCCAAAAGTGTACGCAGTCCCTGATTGGAGTGCAGTGACCACAGCCGAGAAGCTCTTTGAGGAGGAGTTCTGCTGCTTTGGTGTGCCACAGGAGCTGCATAGTGACGAGGGCTGCAACTTTGAGGTGTAGGTATTTGGCAAGATCTGCAAGCGGATGGGTATTGTGAAGACCTGCCCCTCCTCGCATCACCCTCAGAGTTGGACCCCTAAAGCAGCTCAGGACAAGGATGTGCCAGAGGAGGGAGGTACACCAGGAGACCAGGGGGCTGTGCAGCAGCCATGGTGACAACGCCCACTTGAGGCACTTTGACTTGGATTTGTGGGTCGCTGGGGATGGCTGACCACTTGAGTGGAGCAAGTGTGATGCTGATCAATCAGTACTACTGATCATCCAGATTAGCAGCATGCTTTGTGCCACATGTACATATTACATATGTGTAATCATGTTATTTAATCAGCGAGTGTTGTGTAAATTGTCGGCTTCCCCTGTCTATCTCGCTGCTAGTTATCTCTGGCAGTGCACTGTCAATAAAATCAGAACTTCAATTTCCTTTATAAGGAGCTCTTTATATTATAACCCACCAGCCATACTCTGCCTTAATATAATATAGAAAAAATAGTGCCAAACATTACATGGACTTCATTAAAATAGTTCACATTGGCACCATTAGTATCAAACATGTAGGAATTGCTGTAAAATTATTTTGTAGAAATATAATTCAATTAGTAATTTTAGCAGTTTCATATATGGAATCACTTTTATCAGTTTTTACAATAGCTAAAAACAAAAAACAACTAATAAAGGCAAGACCATCTGTACTGCTATGGAAATTAATTTGAGTAAATCTGGATATTTATGGTAGGAGAAACAAATACAGGAATGCAGCAATATCAGCATTTATTTATTGATATTCATCATTAATTTGAGTGGTATTTAATATCTGAAATGGCTCGGTTTGTGCCTTACGGAAATAGGATTAAATGCGCTGCAACAGTGAACAATGAAAAAAAGTCTGACAAATGGCCTATGAATATTTACATTCATTTTTATAATATCTGAATTTTCCCTTGAGCTTCTAGTTGACATGTTGCAGCCATGGTTACGTAATTTTGTGAGCTGGACACAGATAGTCTGCGAGGACATAAGCAAAGGACATGCGAGACAAGCTGAAATGCTGCAGGACATCAGCAATATTCACAATGACAACCAGATATCACTAACTCACTACTACAGGCTACAGATTCATGAATAACTGTTAGCTTTCCTGCTGTTCCAGTAAATGTATTGATTAATAATGCAGAGCAGTTAATTATTTGACAGTGTCTGCTGGTTTCAGATGCAATTTCCCACTAGGATCACTGATCAAGTGACTAAAGAACTGACCAAAAATGAACAAACAATGATGAATGTTATGATTAATTCCCCGATCTTAAAATAATAACTTCTGCATTATTTGTGTATATGTCTTTGTAGGCAGTAGCAATTATTAACAGGACATATTTATCAGTTAAATGGATATTTATATTTTTAGAAAGCTACCCAACCTGCTTTACTCATGTGTTGGATGGATTTAAAATAGTTGCTTTACGGTAACAGTATAACTACTGTCAAGTAATCCGGAACAGTGAAATTGTTCAAAATCATTTGAAAATTGACCAGCTTTTTCTGATTGAAACAATAGTTGCATGTTGTCATTTACTTTTTGGTTCAACTTATACTCAAAGTGTTTATAGATATGACATATATTGTGTTATACAGAAACCCCATTGCGCCTTTTCAAGCACATCGCAGTAACTGTAGCTAAAATCAGTGATGCGAGTAAGAAAAGCAGTAGTGAAGTACATTGACTCGTCCTGCAAATTGAGTCAGAGGATAAGAACCGTGATGGGGTGTCAAGGCCCACCTGAAGCAAGAACTGTGTACATGCAGCTTTGATGATGTCGACAAAAATAACCAAGTGAACCTGCCACAAAAAGTCTTATCAGAAAGAAATCTTTGGTGCAGGTTAAAGAAGCTGGTGCATGTGGATCCTTTGGGGATAAGGCATCAACATTATGTGTGAAAGCAATATGGTTCATAGCTTCTCTGAGTCTGCTGACAGTTTTGATAAATTGTGTGGCAGAGATCTGCGCTGAAGAATGCAGGGAAGTCAAAGCTGACAGGGAAGACAGCCAGGAGCGGTGGGGCCAAGCAGGAGATGATTTACTGTACAGTAGTGTCTGAAAGGCTGGGCGGCTCCATTATGCTCATATAAATTTACAGAAAATGCAAACAATTCACAAGTGTAGTGCACTTCTTAAAATAAAACATAAACAAGTGTAAATGCCTGTTTATTTGTTCTGACATTGAAAAATCTGTAAAATTACACATTCTGGAACAGATTCCTTGTAACAAATGAATGTTTCCAATGAAATTCCTTTTCTATACATAAAAGCACGTATGTATTGACTACATAGATTACAACAGACCACAGACCCATTCTCTCTCTGCTAAGGACAGTTAAAGGTGGTTAGAACTGAGAATTTATTTTCTCAACAACCACACATACACTGAACCCTAGGTCCGGTTACAGGGATGAAAGACTTTATTGAATCCAACAACAGATTCAGACAGAAGACACTTTAAACTTTTCCAGGTCATAAAACACCCCAAACTTCCTCATACGCAGAACACACCTTGGCACATGTCAAAGCTGCAGACAGGGGGTAGTTACTGATAGAGACCGTTTTTTCTGTATAATCCACGTTCACCTGGAAGAAAACAATGAGAAGCTAATGTTACCCAGGAGAATAAAAGGCAATCATGTCACCACAATGCCACGATTACTTCCTAACAGATATCAGCTATATGTGCAAAATAGTACTTTTGGTTTTATGCACAGCACAACACATTACACTGTTGAAAGTAGCAAATATGCCAAAGTATCAGATTTTATTGCCACATGCAGAGCCGGCCCTAAGTGCTGCAGCACCCTAGGCCAGATTCTGTTGAGCATCATGCTAAGTGCAAGAAAACTTGAAGCCATTAAGGAGTCTTCCCATTCCTCAGCCATGGCTCATCAATTCATCCCTCTTTCCTTGTCTCATTAGACAGCCATGTTTCATCCATCTGTGTAACATCAGCTGCATCAGACCCTGCCATCCTGCTGCTCAATTCCTCCTCCATGCCTACATTTCCAGTCACCTTGACGACCACAACTTCCTCCTGATTGGCTTCAGCTCCAAATCTCTGTTGGCAAGTTTCAGTTGGTCCAGAGTGTCAACTTACTTAGAAGATGTCTCAAGTATGGGCACACATGTTTATAATGCATTATTAAATCTTGCTGGCAGATTAATTGTTTATTTCCCAAAGAAAAAAATATGACATAACGTTATTCTGTTAATCTGCGCCTCCAAGCTAGGCAAGTGTCACACTCAGTTCCCCCCACTCAGCAAGTGGCTCAGAATTGTTACCCAGTTATCGGTGTCAGCGATCTTACGGAAAATATACCTGTTATCAGTATTGATCACAGTTGTCACTTGAATACACCACTATAAAAAATTCAGTAAAAGCTTGACTTGTGTTTATATCAGTGTTGGCTTAGGTCCAGGGGCCTCCACTAAAAAAGTACAGTCAAGCCATCCACACATTGTTTGCAGGTACGTGAATACTAAGGGTTTTATGGTTATAAATTAATTTGCTCAAATCTTTCTAATAAAGCATAATGTGTCTCTCATTCCAACTTTAGAATGTTCTTCTATATCTGGCAAGGAGTCACACAAACACAAAGTTTCATCCAATTCTATAGTGGAAATATTTGGATTCTATAATTACCAAAACCTAAATACTGCATATGATAATAACCAATACACATAAAAATGCCATAGACTGATTAATATAGAAAACATACTCATCAAAATTTAGGATAAACTGCCAAAAACGAGCCAGCGGGATGCAGCAGCGAAACTACAAAAAGGTATATTTTATGTACAGTACTGCATTAAAGCATATTTGAATTATACACAGTTCAGTAATTTGTACAGTACAGTAATTTGAAAAGCGTTTGAAACAGCTGTACTGTATTTTGAAAGAGTCAATAAAATTCTGGAAATAGTGATGCTGTCCATTTTATTACAACAACAACAAATTTATTTTTGTATAGCGCATTATCACAACATTACATTGTCCCAAAGCGCTTTAAAGCATCCCCACCCAAAGCCCGCAGTGAGTAAGCCATAGGCGACATTACCTTACATTCATGTAATAAATATACAAATGTCAGTTAGACTGTCATTTGACTGAGACAAAGAAAAAGATAAAAATCGGTTATAATGATGATCTGCTTATAGTGATCAATTTCACCCAAACAGACATGATCACTATAAACGGTTTCCAATGTAATTTATTAGGTTTACAAGAAATGCTAATTGTTTTTCTACTTTTTTAGGGAACTTGCTTTTCACATTAAAACTAAAATGTTACCTTTTTCATAAAACGTTTTCATTGCAAGCGATTTGTGCTTTGATTTCAGTTGTTCGAAATATTCAATAAATAACCATGAATGGTTCATCTGTGTGTTTCCTTCAATTATTTTAAAATCATTAGAAAAAATATTCCAGCTTTAATAGTTGAGCATATTTACAGTACAAACCTTGTCAGTAAAACGTAAGGGTAAAAAAACAAAAAAAACATTGATTAATCATAATCAAGGTAAAATGTTCAGTTAATCGTGACATTGATTTGAGGTCATACCGCCCAGCCCTACTGTAGGTTATGGCCATTCAAAGCAGCCCACTATGCACTGTAACTACACACACACACACACGTTTAGAAAAAAATGTGTAATATATCTCTCATTCTAAATTAAGAATGCTGACCCCTTCCCACCACAGAAAGCACCTACAATGGGCACACAAGTGTTGGACCTGGACCTTGGAGCAATGAGAGAAGGTTGCCTAGTGAATCTCGTTTTCATTGTCAAGCCTCTGTGGGATGCGTTGGACCAAGAAGTCCAAGCAACACCCTATCAACAGTTTGTGGTTCTTCCCTCCTCTAAAAGGATGTCACAGTAGGTACATACCACAGCTGACCGTGAGCACCCCACAAGCCACGCCATCTTTGAGATGCTCTGACCCAGTCGCCTGAGCATAATGATTTGGCCCTCGTCAAAGTCACTCTGATCTTTACTCTTTAAACCCATAGTAACCTGCATGATTTAGAGGACTGTCTATCAACATCAGCAAAAACTGTTGAACAGAAATGATAAACAGCTACAATGTCTGTATCGGAAGTAAACATGTTTTAAATATTTCTGAGCACCTGCATGTTTGCTTACTATCTAATACATCCCAGACCATGACATGCACTGCTTTTACGAGTTAGTTAACATTACCTTGGTTCTCAAACTCACTAGAACTCGAATTTCTTGAAAGTCGAACAAACCAGTTTGACCTAGAACTCGATCTCAATATCAGAAGTCGAACCGTGAATGCTGACCTAATATAAATTGTACACGCCAGGAAATGAGTCATACTACAATGCAATTCTTACTTGAATGCCTTCTTCACAGACTGGACGATTAACCAAATAAAGCAGCGCAACATTACAGTAACTAACAATAAATAAACCACTAACTTACGTGTACTATTAGAGCATTTATGTAATTTATTTAAACTTTATTTTACCAGGTAAATTAACTGAAAACCAGTTCTCACTGCTTTACGTGATATTCAGGAGAAATAGCAGATTACACATCGGAACTGCCTGGGATACAAACGTCATGCGTGTAACTAAACCCTTCAGCCAATAAGGGCAAAGGTGTGTCCTCACGGAGGCGGTTACAGTTTGTGCAGCCGGGTGAGAGGTCGCAATGCATCTAACCGTAATGCATTGCGTCAGAATCAGAATGTGTTGCTTTAAGCCAGCGCCGTAAGCAAGTCGAACGCATCCAATGACCAGACTGGGCTAACAAACTGAAACACGGGCTTAATACAGAGGACTAATGACAACAACCAGAAACAGCTGATCACACAGGGATTCCACACGGGCTTAACGAGGGGGCATGGCACACGGAAGTAGCGGACGATTGGGGCAGGACAGGGGTAATGTTGGGATAAGATCTTTATCGTTTTGGAAGCCATTAAGGAAAAAATGTTCTTCTTGTTTTATCCTGTTCATTTTGTGTTTAAAAACCAACAGAAAAAAAATAAACATATTTAGGTGTAATTTTGGGGGGCCGGGAACCAATTAATTCCATTATTTCTTATGGGAAAAATTCGATCAGAACTTGAACTTTTTAGTCCAGAACGGATTAAGTTTGAGAACCGAGGTACCACTGTATTTGCTTCATATGTGGGTTGCCATAATATTTTGGCTCATCTGTGTATTCTGCATTATTATACTGATATGGGCTCAGTGCTACATACATGTAAAGTATACTTCAAAAAGTTAAATTTTCATTCAGAAGTATGAAGATCAGTTTCACAGCCGAAAGTACAGTAATTTTTAACCACATACATATTCCTATTATTTTGAGGGTTTCAGCTCCTGCCCTTTGGTGACCTCTACTCACCGATCCATGTGCAAATGCTCCTATAACCACAGTGGCAGGACCCTCACTGGGAACCAAGGTCCTGGGGCACACAGCACCACCCGCCGCAGAGAAGGACATAGCCATGCGGGGGCAGCCCGGCGGCAGGTGGTCCGAAACCGGGTTTCTGATGAGCCTGAGTAAGCGCTGCGGTCCGTCAGCAGCCCTCACTTTCAGCTTGTGCAGGAGCTGGACTGATGGAAGGGACAGCATAGCGAGAGAGAGGGAAGGATGACGGAAATACACAGGTTTAAAAAAATTGTGTACGTAAAATCACCTGTTGCCCATGCAAATATTTGCATGTGTAGCCCAACTTAAAAATTAATCATTAATGTGCATCAGAAATTCACTTACCCATTAGTCCACAAAAACGTGCAAAAGTGCGAGGAATACGTGTCTGAGGGTTGATCTCAATCAAAGCATTTTTTTCTGTATGAATATAAACCTGCAGCAATCCAGCACGATTCAGAGGACTGTCCATTAACATCAGCAAACACTGCGTTGGACGAAAGCGACAGGACAGTTAGTTATAATGTTTGTTTTCATGCAACCCATAAAAAACAACTATCAGAAGTAAACGTGTTTTAAATACGTCTGAACCTGGTGCGTGATATCAGGTCGGACGGTGCCAGGATCTCTTCCATTTTTAATAATCATGCTCTTGTGTTGATCGCAGTTCAGAAGTTCAAAGGATTTTCCAACCTACAAGCATAAAAACAGTACATCCAATTCGCTTAAACCCGTTCGCTCTTTAATTTAAGACAAACGTTACAACACAATACGAATCACAAGTAACGTTAGAAACAGCGTATATGTGCTAACCACTAACTGCCATTCCTTCCTTGATTGTATGAATCCGGAATGTACGCGTGATTGTACAATCATAGACATTAAGTGTATGATTTTAAAATAAAACTGTAATACCTTCACTGTTTCTAACGTCGCTCCTTCAAGAACAACAACAAGCCTTTTCTCCGACATTTTTTCGTGAAGGTTTCGCATTTGTTTAGCCGGTTTAGGTTCATATTCATCCAAATGTTCCAGACCACGCTTGCCTCCTGTGTATGCTGCCATCTTGTTTTGCTCATGAGAAGTAGCCGGCGCGCTGGCGTCGCAGAGTGATTTCGTAATGTCGCGTATTGACGTGGGGGTGACACGGTGACGCAGAAGCCCTTGTTGCCTCACCCCTTTTACACCTTCGTATGTCAGTTTGGGTTTCTTCGGTGAACTGGAGTTGCACAATTGTTTGTATGTTTCTGCGTGCAACCACCCAGGGGTTTGATACCAGGGTTGTGCACCATTCAGAAATGAATTGAAAATGACATTCAAGTTGAATTACGATTGAAAGCAGGATGCAAAATTGCAATTGGAACTAGAATTAAAATAGGCTTGAATTCAAATAAATTCTAATACATGCAATGATACTAGAAAGTTTGTGAACCGTTTTGAAATTTCTCTATTTCTGCTAAATATGACCTAAGACATGATCAGATTTTCACGTAAGTCCTAAAACTAGGTAAAGAGAACCCAATTAAATCACACAAAAAACCTTATCCTTGGATTTTTTTTTTATTAATTGTGGAGAATGATCACATGTTACATAAATGTGTGTGGGAAATGTATGTGAACCTTTTCTGTCAGTATCTGCTGTGACCTCACAGCAATAACTTTAACTAAACAATTACGGTAACTGTTGATCAGTCCTGCTCATCAGCTTGTAGAAATCTTAGTCTTTTACTCCTTACAGAACAACTTCAACTAAGGGACATTGTTGGGCTTGCTCGCCTGAACTGCTTGATTCAAATACTTCCACAACACTTCCATAAGGTTAAGGCCAGGATTTTGACTTACTCATTCCAGAACATGATGTTCCTGCTGGTTGACTGTATTTTGGCAGAACATCTTGTATGTTTAGAGTCATTGTCTAACTGTCTGACCCACTTCTTTTTTGAGCTTCAAGTCAGGAACAGATATCCTGAATTTATACTGTAGAATTTGCTGGTACAATTCAGTTTTATGGTCTCCTGTTGTGCACACCATTGCTGTTCAGTGTTCTCCTGATGGTAGGTGCATGAACACTGATATTAACCTAGATGTCACCCTGGGGTTTTTGCAACCTCCAGGACTATTACACACCTTGCTCTTGGATTGATCTTTTCTAGTCGACCACTCCTGTAGATTGTAACAATGGTGTTGAATTTCCTCCATTTGTACACAACACAAACTCCTCAGAAATCTCTTTTGATTGGGCCATGACACACTTCCCCAAACCTCTGCTGTGAAGATGTGAAGACATTTTGATATTAAGAACCAAAAAAGCAGGGCCTCTCACATTTACACCTGACTTGAATTTCATGAATTACACATAAACATGTTAACATACACATCATATGCGTTGTCCTATTCCATTTTCTATACCCGATTTTCCTATGCAGGGTTGCAGGGATCCAGAGCGTTGTTATATAAATGTCATGTTATTCAGAATGAAACAATGCAATGTTTGAAGTGTGATCCATGTTATAAATATTTTAACTCTCACTTTGTGTACCAAGGTGGAGGTTTTTTTTTTCATAGAAAAAGTTGAGTGTTTCCCTCTTAAACTCAGTCCTGGCTATAATGACTGCAGTGCCCAACTGAAGAAACATCCCAAACTCTTTTCCGATATGGAAAGTCAAACTAGTCCATCACCTGCTGCCAAAGCTTCATATGATGCCACTGTATACCTGAATCAACCATGTGTAGCAGAGGATGCTGACCTGCAGGAAAGGAAACCAAAACAGCTTTCCTGATCTAGCACAACCTGCCTGCCAATAGCTTGCAATAGCAGCTTTCTCTGTACCTGTTTAGAGAATCTTCAGTCTTTCAGGCCAGAACAACTGCATAAAACCCAGTAATTCTTTTTCCCATCTATACTTCCTAGATGATAGATGCGTTTTAATGTTAAAAAATAAACAACCGGTTAATCAGCAAACAAATAGATAATATATTTGACATGTGATTCAAACACTACAGGTATGAGGGGTTACAGTCATATTACTAACCTTATCATCACCCTATTCATCTAACAACCCATGAATACTCAGAATAAAAGCTATTGCAGACTCCTCACAGATGCTAATACACATAAACTGTTACATATGCAAAAACAATAAATATATGTTTGCACATTCTGGCACACCCTTGGCCAAGCCCCACACTCATACTTGTACAAAAACAGCATCAATCATCATCATCATTACGTCCAGTTATGGGTAGCAGTGCCTATACACTGTGTATGACTGAGTGTGTGAGTGCCCTCTGATGGCCTGTTTCATACCTGCGAGAGACTTACCCGAATACGTGGCTATGGGAAATGGATGGGGAATGGATGGATGGATGGGAAATGCAGGTACCCAGTGGATATGTGATTAACCACAAGAGGCTTAACAGAAATAGGCAACTTATTAATATTAAATTATAACAAATCTTCAGTGGACAGGTACTTTTATACATTCTGAACAGCTTTATGTAACTACAGCTGTATATATTCAAAATAAAATGAGTATCATGAGTAATCAACAGCTTTGTTTGAAATGTTCAGGGATATTGTGGGAGCAAATCATGGACTGGGGGCAAAAATCAGACTTCATGCAGATGGTGGCAAGCAGGAAAGAGTCTGCAAATGGCAGGTGATCATAATGCAGCTCAAAGTCACAGCTGACCTGGAATTTAGAATAGAATAGAGATACTTCATGCAGCCCATGGAGACATTGGGTAGTTTCCTTCCATGAGACACAGAGACACATATAGAGCATAGCAACAGCCAGTGTCCAGCAGACCTGGGGAATTGGGGTTATGGGCCTTGCTCAAGGGCCCAATGGTGGCATCAGTCTGCCAGGCATGGCAGTTGATCCCATGACCGTCTGGTCAGGGGAACAGAGCCACACACTGTGCTTGTGTATGCTAAGGCACATGCTCTACTGCAGCACTTATCAATAGTCTTCTTAAGAATCAAAACAACTTTTTAGAGGCAGAGTGAACATTTTACTGCATTTTACTCTTTTTGGATATTCATAAATTTGTCATCACCATACCTGCAAAAAGGCTGCAAAGAACAGCCGATTGTGATAGAGGCCAGACAAAGATGTATCCTCCAGCTGTGTGAGTGAATCCTGATAGGCCTGAGAGATTTAAAAAGAAGAGTGACAATGAATGATGAAATTGAGGCATAAATTGAAGGATGCTGAAAAAGGATGATGCTATATGTGCTCTGTGACTGACAGTAAGGCAGCTGAACGGATGCCCTGACCTGCAGCGCAATCTGGAGGGCTGAGTACTGAGCCCACGTCTCCCAGCGCTGGGCAGGCGTTATTGGGGCCTGCTGAGCCCTGTCTGGGCCCCCAGTCAGGTTACCATACAGCGCCCAGACGCACTGACTCACTGTCTCTGGAGCCTGACTCTGGGCCTGGACTGAGCAACAGAAGAGATCGTTTCTCAGAGATACACTCAGAAGCACTTCAGTGTTTACAGTTACTGCTGAAACAAGCTGGCATATGAGGAATTAAGTACTTCACAAGGAAGGCAGATCAAATAAAAGGCTGCAGAATATTAATAGCGGTTTGCTGCTACGGCTCCCTCAAGCATTTCAATGCAACAGTGGTAATTAATTAAAAAAGAAAAAAAAAAGTATTTTACTGCACTACACTGGACTTAGAACCAGCATAGAGCCTTTATGCTATAGGGGAAGTGACCTCAACATTCAGCCGAGAGGTAATTCCAATGCTTCATTAAGATAATGTCTCTCCAAATGATACAGAAAAATTAGTACAAAGGCAGGGAATGCCTCTTTGACTGGCCAAAATTAAACAGCAGATTTCCAAAACTCAAGCTGAGACCGCCAATGAACTAAAGTCAGGCTTCCTTATGATATTGTAGCACCGAATCCATCTACATAGCATGCTCATGTGCCATTTATATAGCTCCTGTGTATGTCTCATAATAAGTTATTGTCTGTGTTTAGTGTAAACATCTGTTGTCCTCTCGAGTATTGTGTGTACCCATACCTGTGTCGTATGTGTAATTCTGACATGCTCTACCATGTGTGTGCCTTCCCGTGTAGTGTGTAACTTCCCCACATATGCCTGCCATGTTTGCCTCTGTGTTGTTGTTGCTTATTGTGCGTTCCTTGCAAGGACTGATATAAAGAGCAACTTTGTGTCAATCCATCTCTTCTCATCTTTTTTTGCAGCCACCATGATGCCTCAGTCTGCACGGCACCACAATATGTTATAGTATTGGGAAGCAAAACTCATTCACACCTTATGTAATTCAACAAAGAAATTTCTTAAAATTTCCAAAGTCTATAGAAATAGTCTGAAAATGTATCCTGTTGATTGAGTAAATTTTACAAATATGCTCTTCAATTGGGGATTTAAATTCGATTTCTTAGTCAGTCTGCAGATAACTGATGTCACAGTACTGCTTTGTAGTGCGTGGGTACGGACAATGGCAAACTATTTGTATTGGTGACCAATTTTGACAGCTCATCAAGACTGAAGACTAATGGAGAGGCAAAGTGAAGTTAATTGGAATGCAAAGTAACATTAACACAGAGCTTAAAACATTCTCTGACTGGAAAGAGATCCTGTAGGAAAATAGAAGGCATGGAAAGTCACAGTGACAATCTGCCTTACTGTGTGGCATGAGGAGATGTAAAATATCCTTAGCCATCAGCATCCCGAGCACTGCGTAGTTGACAGCCCTGTCAAACACAATTAACAGAGCAGACTTAAAATTATACTATTCTAATAAGAATTGATAAAATATTCCAGTAACCCAAATGCTATAGCTGACAGCCCTGCCAAATACAATTACTGTGATGGATTTAGTGTCTTCTAATGAGTGTTTTTGAGCAATGCAGGGAGTCATATTTGTAACATTACTAATAATGGGTATCTAGTGTTGAATGGGAAAATACTGATACCTAGGGAAAGAAGCATGGAAGAGTGGTGGAAGGAACATTCCCAAGGGGAAGTGGATCTCATTGCCTGTAAGATGTGGAGTAACTGCCAAGCTACAAGATAGAGAAATATTAGGCCCTAACTAGGAAACAATAAACATTGCAGGATTCCCCCTTTGAATGAATGTTGTATTTAATCAAGCACTGCAACTGGCCCATTCACAGGAAGGCAAACACTGGGGAACAAATCGCTCACTCACGTATTGGAAATTGACATGTGTGAGAAAACCTTGTTTCGGTTCTTCCGTTGGAGAATGAGCGACTGCAGATAGTTGGAGAAGTAGTCACCTTCTATTATAACGACCTAGCAGAGAAAAAGACTCCAACCTCATTTTGCATTACGAGTACTGCATTATTATCATTATTAATTGTCATTACAGCTATTACAATTATTACAACTTGAAAGGGGGCTGTCAGACTGACAGCATCGTATTTCCTGGACAGCTCCGTCTCCAGCTCCGCCCATCTAATCTGTACTCCTCCCACACTCACCAAACTGTACAATTTCTAGAAGTACCGGATAGATCAACAGGAAATGTGAAAGTTAATAAATGAGCTTTTACCTGAATGTTGTGATTTCTTGTGGTGACATATACTGTAGGACTGAAAATATACTTTATTGCACATTCTACTTTTTGTGTGCATGACATACATGTAACTCATTTAAATTTAACTGATGCTTTTACCCAAAAAGACTTACAATAGAGGGAAAATTTACAATTTATGTGTGCTCCCTGGGTTTTGAACCCACAGATCATTGAGCATTATTGTTCTTTTTAGCTGCAGAAATATTGCTGATGCTATACTAGCCTAGGATTGTAGGATTGCAGTACTGTGCACACAGACCCCAAGCTTTGCTCTCGATAGTGTGTGTATGTGTGTATATATACACCCACCTAAAGGATTATTAGGAACACCTGTTCAATTTCTCATTAATGCAATTATCTAATCAACCAATCACATGGCAGTTGCTTCAATGCATTTAGGGGTGTGGTCCTGGTCAAGACAATCTCCTGAACTCCAAACTGAATGTCAGAATGGGAAAGAAAGGTGATTTAAGCAATTTTGAGCGTGGCATGGTTGTTGGTGCCAGACGGGCCGGTCTGAGTATTTCACAATCTGCTCAGTTACTGGGATTTTCACGCACAACCATTTCTAGGGTTTACAAAGAATGGTGTGCAAAGGGAAAAACATCCAGTATGCGGCAGTCCTGTGGGCGATTGTTGATGCTAGAGGTCAGAGGAGAATGGGCCGACTGATTCAAGCTGATAGAAGAGCAACTTTGACTGAAATAACCACTCGTTACAACCGAGGTATGCAGCAAAGCATTTGTGAAGCCACAACACGCACAACCTTGAGGCGGATGGGCTACAACAGCAGAAGACCCCACCGGGTACCACTCATCTCCACTACAAATAAGAAAAAGAGGCTACAATTTGCATGAGCTCACCAAAATTGGACAGTTGAAGACTGGAAAAATGTTGCCTGGTCTGATGAGTCTCGATTTCGGTTGAGACATTCAATTGGTAGAGTCAGAATTTGGCGTAAACAGAATGAGAACATGGATCCATCATGCCTTGTTACCACTGTGCAGACTGGTGGTGGTGGTGTAATGGTGTGGATGTTTTCTTGGCACACTTTTGGCCCCTTAGTGCCAATTGGGCATCGTTTAAATGCCACGGCCTACCTGAGCATTGTTTCTGACCATGTCCATCCCTTTATGACCACCATTTACCCATCCTCTGATGGCTACTTCCAGCAGGATAATGCACCATGTCACAAAGCTCGAATCATTTCAAATTGGTTTCTTGAACATGACAATGAGTTCACTGTACTACAATGGCCCCCACAGTCACCAGATCTCAACCCAATAGAGCATCTTTGGGATGTGGTGGAACGGGAGCTTCGTGCCCTGGATGTGCATCCCACAAATCTCCATCAACTGCAAGATGCTGTCCTATCAATATGGGCCAGCATTTCTAAAGAATGCTTTCAGCACCTTGTTGAATCAATGCCACGTAGAATTAAAGCAGTTCTGAAGGCGAAAGGGGGTCAAACACTGTATTAGTATGGTGTTCCTAATAATCCTTTAGGTGAGTGTGTGTATATATATATATATATATATATATATATATATATATATATATATATATATATATATATATATATATACACACATAACCAAAAAACTGGCCTTCCAGGACTGGAATTGGGGAACTAAGTTAAAAAATACTTTGATTGTAAATACCGTTGTTGCTGCCTGCAGCTATCCCATGTGCATACGGTAAATAAGAACATTAATTTCTTTGGTCAATTTTTTATTGTGCAAAAGGAATATGTCAGTGTAGTCATACAATTAAGTGTTTTGGGAAATGTGAGGATTGGAGTTTGAACCCATCCCCTTACTGAAAAATAAATATAAAATGCTGTGTCTGGTTTTGAACCTGTATGGGATGTGATCTGTCTTGTATTTTCTGATTGCATTATTGAGTTAGTATTTTGTGGGCATGTTAAAGCACGATTCAATACAACATTAACAGAACTCCTGCAGCTCAACAGACAGAACATTGTGCAAATAATAGGAAGGTTGTGGGTTCAAATCCCAGACAGCACAGATAAATTGTAACCCATCCCTCTACTGTAAGGGTTTTTGGATAAAAGAATCAGTTAAATGTAAATAAATTACATATACACTGTGCACACAAAAATGCTGTCTGTGGCCCTTTAGAAGCCACCTGCACTATTAATATATCTAATACAGTTCTTACTGTTATGTCATGGAAAATGTTGGTTCCAGTGCAAATGAGAAAAAAACATAACTACTTAGACATATAAAACTATGAATATGTAAATGAAACTTTAAGATATGGACATTACGGCATAAATAAAGTAGAACAGGTAAACACATGATTGGTGGGGAAAGGTTCTGCCAATCAGGAATGTGGAATATGGAGTTACATGTCATGACTAGGACTCACAGCTCTCAGGTAAAAGCACACTTACTAATTTTCATATTTCCATGAGATCCTTCCAGGACTTCTAGAAATTGCACAGGTAGATGAGTGTGGAAGGAGTAAGGATTAGATGGGCGTAGCAGGGGGGCAAGCTGTCTGGGGAATACAATGCTGTCATTCCAACAGCCTCCCTTTGTAAATAATCATTATTACAATGATTACAATTATTATAATGGCATGAAACATTATTATTATTATTATTTGCCATTATAGAAAATACATATTTACATTTGAATATTGTTCATCGAGTTTTTCTTTAGTGGTGAATTCTGTGTATGGCGAAAGTCTTGGACTCAGGGACATAACCTATAAAAAGAGGTTTGAAAAAGGCGAATCACTAGAAATAATTACATGTGAATATTAGTAACCCGCCACTCGTCACAGCAGATGTCACCATCTGATGGGATTCGCCCTGGTCTCTATGCACTCCCTCCAAGCCTGGCTTTATGACCAATGCAGTACTGATCCCCCACACAGTAAGCTCCGCCTCGCACCTGGACATCTGCTTGAACCTTGGTTTCTCTCTTCATGATAATTCATTTTAGGGATATGTGACCGTTATACACCAATCAAACATTTCCTTCCTTTTCACATTAATATTTTTTTCTTTTACTGTCACTTTAATCCTTTAAGTTTTTAGTAAACAGTGGATTAAATTGTTGTAATTCTGCTTGTCTGATGTCTTTACTACAGCTGCTTCCCATACAATCAAGATGAAGGTGTCTGTGAAGAATATTAATCCATGTATTTTCCGTAACAGCTTATCCTGTACAAGGTCACAGTGAGCCTGGAGTCGATCCCAGGAAGCGCAGAGGAGACAGACTGGATGGGATGCCAGTAAATAATATTAATAATGATGGCAATATAGCAGCCTTTACCTTGTGCAAAATGGAAGGATTCTGATTTCTCCACGGAAGGTCTGCTAGCTCTGATTTCAGAGAAGAGTACACAGAATGCATCAGGTCTTCAGCCTGGGTAAATAGTAAATTTCGGCATATTATGTGTGGCAATCAGATGCTTCCTAAATAAAAAGGCTTGTTTCTGAGGTATAACGTACAAATGGCCTCACCTCAGCCACTCCAACCCTCTCTCTTATCAAGTTTTGGAGCACCGTGTTAAATCCTATCTCTGTCTGCTGAACACAGTGGCTCCAGCGGGGCACAACCTCAAGACAAGAACATTGAAAAGCAGACTAAGTATGAAGACCCCACTCAGTCCAGCATTCCAGGTCCTACTTCTAAAAGGAACGTTATAGACAACATAGGGCGTCATTCCACTCACCTCCTCCATGTTTCCCAGCACTGCAGAGAAATTCCTTTGGATTTCAAAAAATCTGGAATCCAGTGCTGGTATGACTGTGTTTAAGAGACTGAGGATCATGAAAGTGTGAAGAGTGTCACTGGAATGAAAAGGTAAATAAAATGTTATGCAACCGCATCTAAAGTCCTATGTTATTCTGTACATAGACACTGACGTAGTTGAGCATTTTGTTTAGAATTTCGATTAGCATTCTGATTGGGTGCACCATGCAAATATAAAGCAAAGATGCTACTTCACCGCAGTACCTGTGACTAAATTTCTTAGTGAACCACCATTTTCGGATAATTTTAGACATGTGGGTGATGTATGGCAGATTGTGGAGGTAAACAACGTCGGATTCACGGACAGTCAGGGGGTGAAAAGAAGCCTGCAGGCAGCCCAGCCAATCGATGGCGGGGGCCTGAGCCTGTGGAGACAGAGCGTCAATGAAGAGATGAAAAATCAAGCATGAAAACCATGCAGGCAGCCCTGAAGCTTCTGGCATGGATGAGCTCAGAAAAACACTGTGAGAGCAAGAGATAAACATTGCGAAATGAAGCCGATTCAAACTGGACTTCAATAAAGCCATAGTGAGACTAAGCAGCTTCAATAGAGGAAGAAGAAGCAGACTAGTTACTGGGCAAGACCCTACAGATCAAATGCAGCGGGGAAGGAGGGCGGAGCTCCCAACCTGCAGCTCCCCCACAGTCAGCCGATGGTATAACAGCTGGTGCTGCAGGCGGTACAGCAGGGGTGAGGTGAACTGGGCCAACTCAGAGGACAACTGGATGAACATGCCCATGTGCTGGCTGGTACTGCTGGAAGGCACCCCCAAAAGACTGAGGAGTTGGACCCGAGACAACAGGAAGTGACGCAGATCCTGGGGAGGATAAAAATAAATGCAAAAAAAAGAGTAAAAAGACAAGAAAAGTTTCATCAGATTTTGTAATACCAGCTGACTGATCCTGATTTTGAGCAGAAATCCCAACCTGAACTTTTTTTTTTCGACTTATGGGTATTGGTTTCTTGCTTATCCATTCGACAGGGATTTGAATATCAGGCTGGTCAATCTATGGAGAGGAGACACTATTTTAGAAGAATAACACTGATGCTCTTTGTTATGTTCTGCATCTGTATACAAGAGAACAGCGGACTTCAGAATATATTGGGTGCTCAAATGAGGTAACCAGTTTTTATTAAATACCTGCACATGAATGCACACTACTAACATACTCTTGGTTTCTCTTGCTCTAAATGGAACAACAACATAGGTCCGGGTTGCAACAGATATCAAACAAAAGTTCCTATTGTTACACTCTTGACGCCATGTGAACCATCAGGCATGGAAATCTAAACCTAACTATTTTGCACTCTTCTCATCCCATGACCTGTGCAGCATACAATAAAGACATAATTAATGGACTCCAGCATCTTGGGAACACTGTTACGGTTCCTCTAAACTGACTCCATTAGTAATTGCACTGACCTGTATGTATTTCTGCTGATGCCCTGTATTGTTGTCACTGGGGCCGCTTCCCACATAAATGTTGAAAAATGGGAAAGTGAAGTAATCTTTCATCAGGAGAGAAAGAGTTGCATTGAAGTCCCTTCGATTCCATTTTCCAAATACTGCCCAGCCTCCCAGCTAAAGCAAGGGAGAGAAAGATGGATTCTTATGTACAACCTGCAGTTTGGTAACATAGACCCACATCTTTCAGCCATTTACAGAAAATGGCCCCTAGCATGACAGGAACATTCCTATGCCAGTCTGTTTGACAACCTGCTTCTAGCAGCCTGTAAAGTTAACACTGCCCTGTCAGTCACCTTCTCTATGAGTTTCAGAAATGGTTCTGGTCCAGCCTTTTCTATCCTCTCTGTATCCATGCATGTGCTGTAGAACCTCCTGGCCTTCTGCTCAGCTGAGTCCTCTGACCCTGGTCTGTCCGTGGATTCTGAGAGAATGGAGCAGAAAGGTCAGAGGGTGTCACAGAGGTACAGTCTCAATGGTAAATGCATAACTCTTTATTGCAGAGAAAGAAAGACGATTGAAGAGTATAAGGTAAATTACAGACAATCACCACAACATTTCCTTAGAAGATGTATTTCAAAACTCACCTAAAATCTCCCTTATCAGCTGCAGTACTGCTGTCCTTTGAGCTGACTGGACAGATGGTGTCACTGCGAATGTCTCTGTTTCTCTTGCTCTGCCTGCATTTCTGCCTCTGTTGCTCCATCTCTCCCCCTGCATCCTCCCACTCTGGCCCTCAGCCTCGCCTCTGCGCTTTTCTCTCCCCCCGGATGATAGGACTTCCTTTGGCCCACAGTTGAACAGGAAGTGGTCGCACGGTTGGGCGAAGGGGTCTGCTGAGGCAGAAAGTCGCTCTGCAGCCTTCAGGCAGGCCTGGGAGAGGCACGGAGGAGGAGCTGCAATGAACCATAATGAATCTTCAAACACCTATATTAAGCCCACAGGGGATTTACACATCGTGGAAAGTCAGTAAGCTAACCCAAGATACCATGCCGTGGTGATGCTGTGTTGACCCCTACAGCCCAAGGGTCAAAAGCTCCAGAAGAGATGAAATGCAAACAGAGCCCCAACAGCAGCAGGACAATGATTGAGGAGCCAAGGACCAGAAGAATCTGCCACTGCTTAGTTGTTAACCTGGATTTCTGGACAGACTGGGGCTAAATGGATGAGAATTGCAGGTTTGTACTGTGGGAAAGAACAGCATTCACAAGCAGAGACCTATGATACTGTCTAGGATTTTCACCTTTTTCAATTTAATTTGCTTGATTTGTGCGATTCTGGTCTTTAAAAACAGAAGTATTGGAAAGGGATCAGGACACTGAAGAACATGGACTCATGCCAGATAGAGTTCAGGGAGGACCCCCACCGTTGTGATAAGGTTACTTAACCTGCACTGCCGGAAACTTCCGCACTGCTGCCAGAATGTCCAAATGTAAACAAGCAAGCAAAGCTTTTTCCAAGGAAAACATCAGAGGATTAAGTACAAAGTGGAAAGTAGCAGAATGTCTTTGCTTTTTGGAAGCTTTGAATCAGACCCAGTTTCGACTAGATACTAAAACTAAAAGCTAACCTACCAGTTAAGAATTACAGTAGATGACTTTGTATGAAAGAATACTGACCTTCATACTAGTATTTTTTCAATGCTTTCATTATTTCCAGAACAAAACCTGCAGATGGTCTTACCATTGCTAACGGTGACTCATCAATCATTGCAAGTTTTCAGTCAGCGAGCAGCAGGAAACTGTAAACACGTCTCTGTGTCTGTGTTACTTGACACAGTGGGTCTGTCTCTCGATGGTCTCCCTTTCCCTTAAAATTCATCAGTCGTCATCCTGCCTCCTATCTCCCCTGATCACTCACACCTCTGCCCTTCCTTGATAAGGCACAGAACCCCAAACAGACACGCATCCCCTGTCTCTGCCCCTTCATGATGGTGGTACGAGGGTAGGCATAGAAATTTTAGAATGGTAGGTATGCCAATACCATCAGAATCTTCAGCTAGTCATAACAAGGTCAAGCTGGAGCCATGAACAGGGCCATGAGGAACGCTGTAACGGGAGGCTTCAGGCCTGTTTTAACATCACTGCCCCTCTGCTTCGCCTTATCTGTGGAAGAAAGGGCTGGAACCCCTTAAGCGGAGACGTGGGTGTGGATTCATTTTGAAACCATCCAAGAGGAAGGAGCATGTCTCACATATTGAATGGGCAGGATGTGACCTCCATCCCCCATTTTCTAAGGTATGTACTTTATTTTATGCAAACAATATATTCAGTAAATAAAAAGGGATAAAATGAATTATCAGTTTTCAGTTTATTGTTTAATACAGTAAAAAAAAAAAAAGGGACAAAAACATGTAACAAAAAATGATAACGGAATAACAAAAACAACCGTTACCGCAATAATCACAAAGATGATTATAGCAATGAAAAACTAAACATACTGCTTGGCAAAAGTACGGTCAAAGTATTGCCCTGGTGAAGTCAAGACAAACAGAGTTTTAACATAAGAATGCATCAATAAATGAGTATATGGAATGAACCAGACTGAGGGGAATGAACAAGAAGAAAAGAAAAAGAAGAGGGGGAAATACTCTGCGTGGCTGTAAATACTATTAAAGCTTCAATGTAATAATAAAAATCCTAATCTAGAAAATCCATTCCAAGAACATACAAAAGACGTAGCAAATAGAGGCACTCGGCGGAAAAACCATGGTGCCGCCACGCTCATTTCTGAGAAAACACGCTGAGGAACTGAGAGTGGGGAAGGCAATATAGCTGAAGTGGAACTAAACGACAATGTTTCTGATGACTGGATACAATTTGCAAGGCTGTCTGTGCAGCTATGAATGTGATCCAATTAAGTTTATACCACTTACAATGAAGGCACATGCTATTATTAGATGGAGACATCAGTATTAGTGTAACTATAACAACATGTATGGAATTTCTTCAAATAGCAATTATTGTTTTGGAATTTCCAAAATTGCAATTCAAACATTTTCAAAGATATCCAAGTGCAGGTGTGTAACTAATTCTATTTCATGCGTGCCTTAAATACACATTTTAAGTTCAGCTATGTATTCATATGCAGCCATAACAGTAATTCTATACGTATTTGTAATTTGAACTTCTACACTAACGTTGAAATCACTTATTTAACAAAGGCAATGTTGTTATAGTCTCCGAAGTGTCAATATTAATGTTTAAATATCTAAATTTGTTGCAAAACACAGGCATTAGGAAAATGAAATGAGCTATTTAATTGGCAATGTAATTTCAGCTGGGCTGCAGTGCTAGAAGCACTTTAATATGCATTATTTTCATAAACACCTGTTATACTCTATAATTTAAGCGTGTGAACTGAATGGCATTTTAAACCACTGTATTTATAGCTGCAAGCCAAAAGTGTTTTCAGTCTTTATAAATACTGAATATAGTGGGGGGGAAAAAAACCCTCAAATTTTACAGGCTCACCAGTCAAAATACAATTTTTAGCCCTAAAACTACTATCCCCATGCAGCACTGAGACCAAAAAATTTGCAAGAAAGTTTTGCTGGGAAATGTAATTTATACAAAACACTCCATATATTATGATTGCTAGAAATGAATAAACAGCTCCCTAAGTCGACTTGTGGAGCAAGCCCAATGCACCTTAAACTCCCACAAAAGGTTTTATAAAGTACTCAGATTTACTTTTGTTGAAATAAGAGTGCTGGAGAAGTTGCTATGTACTAGGAATCCCAAAGTGCATTGGTGTTAGAGGTTGCTTAAAGCCAAAGCTATACCTGTGCAAATCATGCTGGGAGCTAAATGTATGACAGACATCATAGACGTAGGCTAACCGGGGTGACTACAGGATTTGCACAGTACAGTACATTACCTCTGAACTGAGATAGGCCAGAAATGGCTATAAATCACAAAATCAGAGCCAAAGCTATTCTATGCGTATGATTTTTGGTCAGGCTTAGACTGGCGGCTGTCTTCACAAATCAATGTGCGGCCTGCTTGACACGGTGGGCGTGGCACTTCATGCAGAGGATTCTACCGTCCAATGGGTAGCAGCCATCAGCATCTGCCTCTATAGACAGGGGGCGTGCGCAGTCCTGTGATTGGGCGAATAGACAGAGCACAAAGAAATGTCCCCCATATTAGCAACACACAGAAATAATTGGAGGGGAAAAAAATCATATGTTTAAATTAACATGCCCATGCTAACAGTATGGAGCATTTAACTGTGGAAAACCAGGTGATTATACACCAAAATTGAAAACTTAACATCGGTGGCTATGGCCAGAGGGAGTCATTACCTCACATCTGTAGCATTTCAGGTGGAAGTTCTTGTCAAGAGCCACTACCCGGATGGTCTCCTCGCTGCCGGGATCAGGCACGATGGGCTCCTTACAGCTCACGCAGACCGGTGAGAAGCGACTGAGCGACAGACAGAGAAGAGGAGTCACGTTAAAATAGTATAGTGCAGTGTATGCCAACTTTTGTCTTAGGGAGCCCCAGACAGCCCATGTTTTTGCTCCTTCCTGGCTCTTGGAACAAAAACGCTCTGGGAGTACTGTTAGTACGTCGGACCATAGCAACCGCAGAGGACCGGACGATGCAGTTGGCGGGCTCCCTCACCGGTGGTAGTCAGAAACGCAGTAGGGCCGGCTGTCGTCATCAGTGATGAAGGGCGCCCCCTCCAGGCTGCAGTCGCAAGTACTACAGCGGAAACAATGTGCGTGGAAACTCTGGCCGACAGCCTTCAGCACGCGGTCAGTGACGTGCTCGCCGCAGCGGGCGCACACGGGCAGGGAGTTCTGCGGGAATCGGGGAGCGGCATGAGCCCGAGGTGTAGCCAGTTACGCCAAAAAGGAGTGTGTCGAAAGCCGAGGCTGCAGGAAGCCTCAGTGCCACACCCTCTAAGCAGCAACACAACCAGCATGCACACTCATCCAGCACTGTAACACCAATCACCCAATCTTGCGAGGATTTCTGATATGAACATCCATCCCCTGCAACTCCAGTGGCAGTAAACTTATACATACCCTTAATAAAAAGAAACAGGAATAGAAACGCTGTCAGTCAGATTTGTGCAAAACTCACCACAAAGCAGTCCTCGCACTGTGGATGTCCATCTCTGTCATAGAACTGCAAGCCCTGCAGGGGTCGCTGGCAGGTCATGCAGCAGAAGCAGTCGGAGTGAAAGAGCTTGTCCATGGCTCGCACGGCGGGCTGAGAGCGGGAGAGGGCCTGCCTACACTTCCCACAAACCTCTGGGAGAAATGCAGAATAGCCCATAATACGGGGTTATGCTAAATGCTAATGCTGAATACAGGATATCCGCACAGGGTTATGCTTAACTTTGAAAAGTACGAATACCTCTGAAGCAGTAATAAAATACCTCTAGTGAAGTGAAAGTATCTTTTAAACATCCTGGGATATTAATGCTGGGGAAATTAACTGAATAGGGGCAATTTTGGGTTTCATTACTTAATTCATTTTTTCCAATTTGTAAAAATATAATCAAAATCCATTCCACCACCCAGTGTCACGCCCCATTAACCTGACTGTATAAATCCAGCCTTAATTCAGATATACATGGAGAATTTCCGTCATGCAATTAATAAATGCTAGCAGGCTGGTATTTTTCATTCTGCAAGACATACACTAGTAAAGCACTTGCAGGCCCCCTCTCCCCGGCCCCCACCCCAAATCTATGCCTTCTAAAATGACATTTAGCTGTTGTGAGTAAAGCTCAAACTAATGACATATCCAACTCATTAGGATGTCACTAATTGCTCAACAGTTCCTTCTTAAAAATTCATTGCAAAATAGAAAGCATTTGTCGAGATCAAGTCTCCTGTTAAGTTGCCTGGCTACAAGACACAAAACAATGATATCTTACCAAGATCCTTCAGGGACAGAACCCACATTCACTCAAGCTGTTTCAGCATGGCATTTGCTCAACAGTAAATATTGTGAGTGCTAAATAATAGAATATTAAATACCCATTACAATCGTTTCTCTTTGCTTTGGCACTGTCCATTGGGATATATTGCAATTTGTCTAAAACATTCACAGTCTACAACTCTAATAATTAATATTTTGCCTCTAATAGCTAGCTGCGCTATAGCTGCTTCAACAAATGTGAAGTGAATTAGCAATCCGCTACTTTTCAGTTGAGCTAAGCCCATCTAGAGCGCTAGTTAGGCTACTTAGCTAATTTACGGTAGCTACCTTCTGAATCTATTTAGTGTCTGCACTTTTGTGTGGATTTTTTTAAAAGTAGACATTTTGGATGCTTTGCCATGGGAGTAGTGTTCCTGTAATTAATTAATTTAAAAGTAGGCTGGCTCTTTCACTGGCATAATTTTTAAACATTTCTACATTCGAGATAGTAGTAGGTTTGAGTTGCCCACTGTAATAATAAAATGGCAGTTAAGCTCAGGTTTGAGCTGTATGTTCCTGCTCAGCATGACAGCGGGAAACTGGCAGTCCACTCCAAGTAGGTATATTGCATTCTAATCAGTGGATAAACGTAAACAGACTACACAGACAACTGAGGCCACTGTTGACAGTTTTCACACCCTCTCACAAAATATAACATGACAGATTTCCACAAACACAGGATCCCCACATTCCCGACGACCAATCCCATTTCATGCCACTATCTCATACCCTATACCTTTCTTGAGAAGCTCAGTTTAATTTCATTCTCACATTATTGCAGAGCTGGGGCTTTTTTATTTATTTATTTATTTTTTAAAATACACCGATAGCCAGAATCTCAATTTTAAGCATTTTGAAAACAATGTACTCCTCCATGGAGCAAGTTCAGACTTCAACTGGTATAAATACTTTGAATACCCCACGGGGAGCGTAAAATACTTTTACTTCACATATTTTGAATTACAATGGGCCGAAGCTTTATCACACGGTGCCACAGGGACACAGATTACGGAACCTACCTGTGGGAGGTGAGGTGATGACAGGGGCGTGTGCGTCCATGTTCTTAATGAAGTCCTGAGTCATTTTCTCTAGCTCCTCCACTTCTCTCATGGAAAGGGGCATTCCCGAACCAGAACCAGAACCAGGGGGCTGGGCAGGCTACGACACGACAAAACAGCGAGAAACAGACAGACGGGAACATGAGCAAATAAAGATTTGGGCAGCGCTAACTTGTAGCCAAAGCACATCTGAGCAGCAGGGAGATGGCAAACCGGCCCATCAGGCCCTGTCTCACATTATTACACCATTTTAAAATGTCAGAAAGCAAAAATAAATTTAAGAACCATGGCTGTCAAAGGTAACACATTAGTGTTAGCGCTAATTTTAAAGTGGCAACGTGTTATTTCTGTGATGGCATTAACTTTAACTGTGTTTATTTAGATACCCCAATGGGAGAGTAGTATGAGCAGAGATTTTTAATAGAATTTCATCTATATACATCTCTATACTCAATATTGAGACAATAAAATCTTTTTTTGATGGTAACAAAACTGTATATGCGATTAATTGCCAAAGTGTGCAATTAATTTCGATTAAGAAACTGATATTTTGACAGCCTTATTGACAGTTTGCTAACCCTAACAGCATCATTGACACCTTTTTCCTCCCCCCACATCAAATAGCTGTGCTGGCACTGCAGGAGGTATATGTACTTCTAGGGGCATAGACAAGTGAAATCAGCAGTGTGCCAAATCCGTGCTCCTCAGGAGTTGGCGCTCTAGGTGCCCCGCGTCCCCTAATGGCTTGAACGGATCTGCGGCTCACCTTGGAGGCTGGAGGCCCTGCAGATTGGCCGCACGGAGGAGATGCTGAAGAAATCGGTTTAGGCTGTGATGCCATAGTGGGGGCGCTCACAGTTTCCTGACTAGCAGCTGGGGAGGTCTTCGAGTGGTTGACAACCGGCGAAACGGCCCGCTTGGGTGCATTTTGATTAACAGGGGGAGGAGGGAATGAATTGGATGGGGCAGGTTTCGCAGCAATGGAGGGCATGATAGAATTTGGGGCTTTCGTGACGGCAGAGGGAGCAGTGACACCTCCCTTGGAGCCGAAAGCTGGGTTCTTGTTGTTGGATGTGCCTTGACTGGTGGGAAAGCCTGTCTTGGGGGCCACCGTTGGAGTCTTATTGGCTGGTGGAGGCTGACTATGGGTTGGGGCAGGGCCCTGATTGGCTTGTCTGTTTGTTGTCCTGGCTTTGAGCTCTTCAGCCCATGGGGCGGGGGGTGGGTGGTCCTGAAGCTCAGGGGGAGGCAGGAAGGAAAGTGGTTTTGGGGCAGTGGCTGGTGGGCCAGATGGTTTGGGTGCAGACACTAGTGGAGCTTGAGAAGGTATCTGTGAAGGGAAAAGGTAGAAAATATATCATTTCACAATATTTGTTTCGTATTCCTTAACAGTAGAAAAGACCTAATCATTACCTTGGGGTTAAAAGGCCCTCTGGTTTCCATCTCAGACAACAGATCAGTTAGGGAATCCAGCTGCCTGTCAAAGCTAGTCTGCTTCTCCATGAGCCTCTGTGAAATCATGACAAAGAAGAGCAGAGAGTAGGGACACAGGAAACAGATGTGCGTTTATTTAAAGAGCTATATATATATATACTCCCTAAAGGTGAACAACTAATTAAAGAGCAAATTAACAAATTAACACAAGCAAAAGCAACAACAAAGTGAACATTGACATACTGGCGACAAACAGGATACAGAGACCTGCAACAGCATCTTGTCCAAACTCACCTGTGAGTTATTATTGTTACTGCTGGAAGGAGGTGGCGGGGGAGGCGGAGGAGGCGGAGGGGGAGGAGGAGGGGTATACGTTTGTGAGGAGATGTCCTCAGGTGCTGATGGAATAGGAAAGTCTTCTGGAGGCGGAGAGGGAGGAGCAGGAAAGGCAGGGGGAGGGGCCTCATAAGCAGGGGGTGTGATTTGACATTCAGGGGGTGGGACTGGTAGCTCAGCATCATCCAATGGGGGAGGAGGGGGTGGGAAGTCTGGCAGAAGAGGGAAGGAACCATCATTAACTATAAATATTTTCTTCAAACACTAACTTTCAATAATCATTCAATAACTTCCAGCTCCACAGGAATTCTTTACCAGAACCATAACATACTTCAATAGCCATGGTTTTGTTCACGTTTGAACTTGGCTTTTTATTTATGTCAGACATTGCAGTGAGATTTTGAAGGTCTCTCTCAAAAGTTGAACTTCATGTCCTTGAGTTGAAGCAACCAGAGACAAAGCAAAAGAAATTTACCATCACAGACAGGAGGAGGTGGCGGAGGAAGCTCTCCCACACGACCAATAACGGCTGTGCTGGCAGGTATTAGGTTAGAGGTCGCGGGTTGCGGTTGGCTAGTCTGACTTTTGGGCCGAGGCGGAGCCACAGAAGCAAACTTTTTTGGTTGGTTATAAAAGGAAGGAGTGGTAACTTTGAAGGTGATAGAAGAAGTCGCCACAAATGGCTTGCTGTCACTGGAGTCAGCCATTTTCTTAATCTGTGAATAAAAGACAAAGAGAGGGTGAATCAGTGCTGATAGGTCAAGTGACAAACCTTAATCTCATTCAGGAGTCAAGCCTACAACTCTGTGATGGGAGAACAAATGGCCTGCACTAGTCAAGGTGGAGCAAGATCTATAGTGTGAACATTTTATAATGTCTATATATCCGTACATAACTGCTTACAATCTAGCAATCTAAACTGTTGTAGAAGTTTCTGTCTTGTGGTAATAAAGTATTTTGCCATTTGTGGCAGGACCAGTAGGCCTATATAGGAACTCTTGCTTTCTCATATCCCCTCTTACTCTCCTATGAGAATGCAAAGTTATCAGGTGCCATGTTTTCAGAGGTTAGGACCTCAATCAAAAGTCCAACAGTGGTAAGACCACTCTGCCAGGTAGGGGACCTGAATCGGCAACCTTCTGATCACAGGCAGGCCTAACCCACTGCGCCACACCAGCTCCATGCATACTAGAGTACCTAAATGCCTTGTCATCTAAGCAATGCTTTTAACTATAATGTTAAGAAAAAAAATTGCACAACCCAACCAATTTCACAACACAGCTAATGAACAAGATGAATCAGGTGTTGATGCCATTCCTTATCAGAAACCACACAAAGCAAACAAAAGGTCTACCATTATTGCCAGCAGCTAAAATGTCATAAAATATCGCAAACGCTTCATCTGTATTCATTAAAAACCTTTTTTGTAAATGGTACTACGCAACATACCACCTATCTTGCCAATAAACAAGCATACATCTGCTCTTTCAGCTATTTATAGCATCACTAATAGCTTCCCATCTCAAAGAGCTGCTCCTGTTCATGGCAGACAAGAGCATATAGTACCTGAGATGTCCGTGAACAGCATTCCTTTGACAGCACAGGAATTCTACAAGCCTAGTGAAACATACCAGGAATGTGGAATGTCACAGACAGCACTCTTCCCATCTGTGCTCCAAGTCGTGCACTGCTGGCGGATGTGTTCCAGCAAGAAACTGGTTTTTATTGACACCCTCTGGCTCGACTCAGAGCAGTATGTCCCAGGAGTCCAGCATTCCACACAAACACAGGAGGCTGTCCAAGCACCGGACTCCAGATTACGATGACTTTAGTGTGCATCTCAAGGCAGTGGTAGTCACTGCCACTTACTCAAGATCAACTACAGCAGCAAAACAAACCCACTATATAACCTTTTGCTGCCATAAGCATGTTGTAAAGGATGTTCAATCCATCCATTACAACACCAGATTACTCCATTTATGAAGCCTACAAAATGGTATGAACAAAATTAGTTTTTAAGCCAACTCATATTAAGCGATGGGTAGCAGAAATTTCCAGTAATGTGGTTTAGAAGTCCTCTGTTGGAAAACCTAGAGTTCCTTTTCTGTCTAGCGTCAATAAAACTTACGAACAATGCATGGCTTGGACAATACAGCAAAGCAACACTGTCTGAAAGGGGAGTCTAACTGAAGTTGTGCTATTCCTCGTGGCATCAGCTCACGTTTCCACTTCAGGCCCCTGAAGGGACATCTGCTCATCCTTTTGAATAACATTGTAAGAACTGCTTCAGTAAATGCAGAAGTGACACAAACGCGGAGTTCGATTTTAAGTTACTAAATTAACAAAAAACGGCAGGTAGGATTCAATATCTTGTATAGCTGAAGATCACACAAGAAGGAAGTTTAAAACGTTAAAAAGCAGAAACGCTTTTCCATGGGTAGAGTCAGCACCTTCCAGCTGTCAGGTATACTAAACATTTAACACAAGTCAAAACAACGGCATTAGCGAATGATAAACCCTAACTATAAACGAATCAAACCACTAAACCCAACAGGAAACCAAACCTGGTATGAGCCTTAACCCCACAGCCAATAAGCCTATACGGCATGACGTGAGGCTATAGTGGTTGCTTTAGTAACTAGTAAATAAATATGTATAATACGATGTTTTGAAATCTAACGATCGCCGTGTGTTTCCGAGACCATTGTTTACCCTGCTTGGTCACAATCAGGCCTTTGAAATTCCTCCAGTCCGTCTGCATTTGCAATCCTGCTGAAGGGGGGCAGCTGGTGTAATTTACCAGTAAAAAGAGAAAACTATATCTGGTAGATTTAACTATATGCATTTAAGGTTTTCTGCGACATCTACGCAGAATGGTCGATCGTCATCATCACTTCTCTGGGGAAATCCGTTCCCCTCATTTTAACCGGCTGGTGCATTAATTCACAACACAAAACACTACGAAGAAAAACGCGTGCGTGCAAAGACAAGCTTCTGCTTCATTTCAGTGTACGTAGCGGCTTTTTTTCTTTTTGCAAATCTTGACTTTAATTCAATACAGATCGACAGTATGCCCTGTTTTATAAGCGATCCACGCCGCGTCAGCATTCAAACCCCCATCTACATCTGCGCGATTGTCAAGCACAATACTGCCTATATAAGCTAGGCGATCCCCCAGCTGTGCTCTAATAACTGGGTGACGCCTTTCCAATGTAACTGTCCGTGTACATACATACATAATTGATTTAGATGTTTGCGTAAAATGGATATTGCATTGACCAGGGCGTCGTCCTTACAGATGCGGTAATGACGAAGCAGCGTAACTAACATAACCTCAGCATTACTCTAAGACATTACGGTAAAAGCGAAGCACTTACCGTAACCCAGGCTGCCAGATGCCCCGTACAAAATGTCGCGATCGGTTGATTTCCGTATCTCCCCCCTTTCTCTTTCTCCTCCAACCCGCCTTTTCTTCCTCAACATACAACCAGTGTTATAACGTGCTATCGCACTTTTCGTCCCGAGGTCCTTTAGTCAGTTCCACCAAAATAGCGTTTGCAAAACTTTTTTGTTTGTTTAAAGTGACCGACTTCCTGTCAGTGATAATACATTTCCGTGTCCACTCCGATGCACGACTCCTGGGTGTTGGTAGTGTTGACGCACCTCCGCTTTTTAACCTGTCTGGACCTATGTCTTGACCAAATTTTGCTGTCTACTATAAATCAGGAGCTTAAAATAATCGCATACCAAAACCAATTGTCTGCAAGACAATATTTTTGACAGTCCATAAAATACACTGCCGGTCATTAAATTCAAATGTCCAAAACTATATTAAAGTTTAATGGGGAAAAAGTTAGACGAGAATGTGAATTACAAACGACTATTGATGTTTAAAGTAGAAACCTCTTCCAAATAGACGAAATTCGTCATGACAAATAACTTACCTGCTCTTAGCTTCTGTCACAAAGTGAATATAAGTGACACTCCCTTTGCATAAGCGACACTCTCACTGTGTCAGCTCCTACGAAGGTGCACCAGTGCCTTGTGCAGCAACACAGTGTATGTATATGGTGCTAACTTTTGTCTCAAACCTTTTAAGTGCCTGTACAACCTTTTCACCCTCCCCCGTTTTTCTGAAAAAGGAATGACACAATCGTCCCAAACAAGTTCCCTCTCGTTTGACTTTTGCTCAGGAGCAGTGTATTATTGAGCATAGATCTCTCTCTCTCTCTTTCTCCTTCCTTCTAACCCCCCTAACATAGGATAGTCAGTCCATAAACTTTGTGCCCCCCCCTCTATCCCCACCTCCCCGGTTCTGCATCTGTCTCTCTCGCTCTCTCTCTCTCTCTCTCTCTCTCACTCTCTCTGGATTCTTGAAACATTCTTCATTCTATGACATCAGCCTTCTGCTTGTGTTTCCTTGTAAGGTCAGGAGGAGGGAAAGACAGAGACACAGAGAGAGAGAGAGAGAGAGAGAAAGAGAGAGATAATGAACAACTGAGGGCAGGAATGATAATGGGGGAAGGCGGGTGATTAAATACAGTTAGGAGGGATAGCACATATACCAAATGTCTACAACTAGCACTAACTTCTATAGCATATTTTATTATAAAAATACTGTATATTTAGTATATTATTCAAACTTCAAAATTTAAGTCACCAAATTTCACCAAACTGACACTTCATATAGGGTGGAGTTTTAAAAGTTGAAGTAAAATACGGTAAAGTCATCTTGTCTGCAAAAACACATTACCACACATTGAATTAAGTTCAGTTTATTTTTTATAGTCTCTTTCATGACACTGTTGCCCAAAAAACAGGGAGACATCAGTGTAGACCTGTTGACATTTTTGGCTGTTTGTGTCCTCTTGTAGTTATCCTACAACAGGGGTGCCCAACTCCAGTCCTGGAGGGCCAGAGCCCTGCACATTTTTGGGTTTCCACTCATTTAACACACCAGATTCAATTACCACACAGCTCTTGAGCTGAATCATTTATGGTGGAACAGGGAAAGAACTAAGCTACACAGGGCTCCGGCCCTCCAGGACTGCAGTTGGGCACCCCTGCCCTATGAGTTCTGGCCACTTTCAGCAGTAATTATATCAGCCTGAATCAATCAACCTGAATCCATTGGCCTGAATTAGAAGGATGTGATGCTGCACGAGTCACAGCGATGGGATGTCACTCTGCCTATGCTCCTCACCACGCTCCCTTTTCTGGAATGTGCTTCACATAGGAGCGTCTGGATCATCCTGACCTTCAAATCCTATGAGCTTTTGATTTGGGTTCTATTACCTGACTATTTCCCAGCAAAGTGTTACCGATTATGCAGTTTGATCATAGAGGATGCAGATCAGGAGGGACACCGGTCTCCGAGAGCTGAAGCCCCTCCCCAGCGTGAAGTAGGGGACATAATGGAGGGCTGGTCTGTAAATGGAGATCACTGTATCTCCCTGAACTGTTTGCCCAGTGGGTGGATATATTGACTTCAGAGTCTTCCTTGAGCAGGATGGATAAATCCTGGGCCAGCCTTGGGGCGCTGTTTGACAACAGGAGTCATTTTGGAGTCAGAGCCAGTGGAGCTGGATGCCTGCCAGGCTCACTGTGAGCAAATCCTCTTCTTATTTACCACTGTGAGTGACTCACTGTCCGCTCATAACTTGCTCCAAAGTTAACGTTCAGATTCCAGACTATATCTGATTCATCAGGTTTACAGACATGCAGCATCTGATTAATGTACAAGTACCTGTAATATAACACACACACAAGCAGACATTCAGGATGTGACACAATCATTCTCACCATGGACTTCCCCTGTGGAGCCGATCCAGTCTTTTGAAAGCTATCTCCAATAAAAAGGCAATTAACATTGCAGCTCATAGGACTGACCTCAGCTGTAATGTATGAATTGTCCAGCAGATGTCAGTATATTGTGTAAACCCATACATTGTCAAGCCCATGGGGAAAATTCCTGGACTGACAAAACATGGAGTTGCAGAGCTGGACAGATAAAAAAGATTTCTGATACTGATCAAGATGCAGAAGAGATAGTCACGGTCAGATCTGGGAACCAGCTGATTGTTCAAGAATTGACAGAGGAATGTAAACAGACTGAATATAGACAAACATAAACTTAGAGGAAGCGATTGACAATGACAGAGAAACAAGAAATTAGTTTTGGTTAGAGGGAGGAATATTTCCAATTAGAGAACAAACCACAGACCACCCAAGCTACAGTGTAGTCTAAAAGCTCTAAAAGCCAGATTATTCTCTTGCCCTTCCTTCATTGAGTCTGTCTGGTCAGAGTGTCCATGCTCTGCAAAACCAGACCATCCCCATGCTAAATGTGTGGCTACCAGCCAGGGTGTGAGCAGACTGCCAAAGTCTACAGGACAACATGAAGTGTAATATAATCCATGCTTATGTAAGTGTAGCATAGCAATCACAGGGTAAACCCAGACACTTCCCCAGTAACAGTACCTTTCCATCCTCCTTTCTGGATGAGCAGGAGCTGTAGAAGCAGTAGCAGCATCAGTGCTGGAACAAACAACTTGACTTCTCAAGGGAGGCTGTCCCTCAGGACAGCAAGGCTTGTGTGTACACGCATGTGTAACTGGGGGTAAAATGATCAGGCAGATCCTGTCAAAAAAAGCCCTGTCCAAACAGGTGATCAAAAAGCCATCTACTGGGATGAAGCTGCAACCAATTAGAGGGAATGAAGAAAAGAGACCATGCTGTGGATAATATAAGTGAAAGATCTGGCCAGAGAAAGGACAAAGAAACATCATTAATATCGCAAAACTGCAGAGGAATGAAGGAGAGACAGACATCCCATAAGGAGCACTGTGACAGTCATTTATGAAAAGTCCTTTTTAACAAGACATGGTTCTGAATTCCAACCACCTAATTTGGGAATTGCCTTTCCCAATACATGAATGGGCAAAGTATTGGTGAACCTGACTTCCCAGGAGTCATCCACCACAGTGGAGGCTGTAGCTACAATCATCCAAGCCACTGTTCTTCTACACTCTGTGAAACAACTTGATTTTTGATGAGGTAACTTATTTTCTGTCTTTCTCCTGTGCAATGCCAGGGGGCGCCGAACTCTCTCCAGCGCCAGCCGATTAAACACACTGGGGAACAAGGCGGTCTTAGATTCATGCTGGGCCACATGTAATCAAATATCCTCAGGTGACTCTCCGACAGGCTACCTTACCCCCCCTTCTGGTGTGGAGGAACAGATTGCAGTGTCAGATTGATTTTCCTGCTGGACATGGGCTGGGTATCACTATTTATTATCCCTGTGTGATTGTGCTGTAATATTCATCCCTGTCAACTGGAGTGTAAACAACATGCTATGTGCAGTACTTTCGGTGGATATAAAGCCAGTTTTCACTTCATGTAAGTAAAATCCCCCTTATGGCTCAATCATGACTTCTGCACAGTTCAGGTCCTTTCTCAATTTTCGATTCCTTCTTCTTCCACCTCTTTCCACCCTTCCCCCTTCACCCCTCCCTCCTCTGTCTCCCTCTCTCTTTGAATACTAATTTGTGCCACAGCCTCACCTCTCCTTAACAGGATTCAAAGCACCTATCTGTCCCTCTTCACCTTCCACCCCCTGCCTCCCTCTCTCCTTTTCTTTCCATCTGTCCCTCCTTCTCCTCCATCTCAGTGTGTGTGATCACCTCCCTCCCACTTCCTCCCTGCATCATTTGGTGGGGGAAACACACAGAGAAGCAGCACATGTAAATATACAACTAGCCACCAGTCCCGCTGGAGGGCGCTACATGCTGACATTACCAACCTCATGTGCACAATGCACAGAGCAGCAAAGATCAAGACTGCTCTTCTAGGTGTATCTGGGAGTCAGTGGAGGTGATGAAAGTTATAGAGAGGGATTAAGAGAAAAGGGGGCAAGCAATATCGCTCTGGCATTTTGTGATTTTTCAGAAGCGTATCGCTGTCTGTCTCCTGCGTGTGTGTGCCGTTCATGAGCAAGAGAGAGAGTGAGGGAGAAGAGATAGTGAGAGAGAGAGAGACACAGAGAGAGAGAGAGAGCAAGAGAGAGGGCGGGAAAGGTGGGAAACAGCTGTACTGCATTGTGAAGCAGAGCGAGCCTCACAGGGGGAGCCAAACTGAGAACACCCCCCATTTTATGCCAGGTTTACAATGGCATGGCAGTGAGGGGATATCTACACTGGCAACAATAATGAAATGACACGTTACAAATGGTAACCTGTCTGCTTATGGCATTTATTGGCACATTAAAAGGATGGCCTCTGTTGACTTTTAACCTTATTAAACACAAAGGTTATAAGTGAATTATGTTTTCAGGAAGTTCTATCTTGTGTACATTATTCTGATTATAGTAAAATTTTAATTTACAACAATGAAACTTGAGATCATCGATCATTATAACTGCAGAAGCCATAATATTAACAATAATACATGATATATGTTTTATAAAGTACATATCTCTTTTTCCTTCTATTCTCGTTTCTATACTGACTCACTGGCAGACTGGATGTTACGATTCATCGATACTGCGCTGGGAGAGAGAGGAGGAGAGGGAGAGAGAGCGAAAGGGAGATGGAGCGAGAGGAGAGAGAGAGGCAAAAGGAGAGAGAGGCACATACGACGTGAGAGAGGAAAAGAAAGGGAGAGAGAAATAGAGAGAGAATGTATGGTGAAAAGGTAGAGCTTCCTTGCTTATTGTCAGGGCCTTTGTAAAAAAAACATGGGATGTATCGGCTCCAGGACACTCAGTAAGATTTTCCATTTGTTATTTGTCCAGCGGAGACGGGTAGGGGGGACTGGGGCCGATGGTGGTGGGGGTGTGGGTCGGGGGTGGCTGCCTGCCTCTCGGTTAACGATGCAAATCCTCGTACGCTTCGTAGAACGAGCTTTGGGGCGTTCCGCATGGCATGGGCACGCCGGAGCATAACGCGGGCTACGGTACTGGAAAGCCGGCGGGCCCGAGCATCGTGCGCTTTTTACCGATGTATGTGTACGCCGGAGTGTATGTGGGAGGGAGGGAGGGATGGGAGGATGGATGGATGGAGGGGCGAGACTGCATCGCTGTGACAGAGGCTACCGGGAAGCGACTGCAGGCTAAGAGAGACGGGAGGAAGAAGGAACGGGAGAAACGGGAGCGTTCAGTCTATTGTTGAAGAACAATATTTACGCGGCGTAGCGTTGCATGTATAAACAGAGGTGGAGGCAGACGGAGAGGTGGAGCGGGGAGACATGCTGAATTTCACTGCTGGGAGAGGAGGACCGGAGCGAGGGGGAAAGAAGGAGAGGCAGTACGTGAGGAAACGACTGTGTGTGATTGCGTGTAGTATTTAGGTTAAAAGCGTCCCTGATTCTACCCATGTTTGTCACATTGGAGTAAATCGATGTCAAGGTGTCCGCGGAGTCAATGAGAGTAAAACGGCATTTTCCCGGAAAGAGATGTTTATATGTGCAGCGTTCCTGACATCTGTGTAACGTATAATGCATAGGTCATAAGCGAATCATTAAGAGAGACCCCAGAGCTATTTAGAGTAAATTCAAATCATCGCTGAAAGTCATCTTTAGATCATGTTGAGGGCCATTTGTACAAATGCAATGTATGCTTGGTGAATATAGCGAAATGGGAAATGTTTGTCTACTATAGGCAATGCATATCTGAGATGACAGTAATATATCTACAACGTGTATCTACATTATATATGCCAGAAATTGGGAGAAATCACTTTTATACATAGGGAAAATTCACGTTAAGGCCGAAATAAATGTTTATTTCAAATGCATGTGGTTTTTGTGCATTTTTGACCGATATTTAATACCGTGAACATATTCCTGAATTAAATATTTTTTTTTCTAGACGATTCTCCACTAAAATACGTAAATATGGGTATATATACAAAACAATATATAACAATATATGATATGTAATAATATATCATATAATAATATAATAACTTCTTTCTTAGCAGATGAGTACTCAATTAAGGAAACTGAAAAACTGAGATAAATTATATTTGGTATGTTTACAATTTACAGTAGTCTGTATTAAAAACCGCTATACGAACTAAGGAATACAACATACAGGGTCACGTGCTTAATTCTTGCATTATCATCATAATTAAGTACATCCTAGTACTTATAATTATGCATGCATTAATACTCAATATTCCATTGATAAATCACGAAAGGATTTAATACTGTATTCCTGAAATGCGCACAAAAAACTAAATGAATGAAGCGTTAACTATATAAGATTAAGTTTGACTGTCACTGAGCAAAATTTGGAATTAAAAGTTAATTAACATGAATGAGGTGATCCATAGCCCCGCGTTGTGTTATTTCAAACAGTATCGAGACAATGGAGTAATTCGAGGGATACCCCTGCTTGGGAACGAGTGTGGTGGATCTGACTCACGTTAATGTTAACATATTAGGCATCATCTCCTACGCAAACTTCAGAGTTCAGTTACCTAGGCTAAGATACTTTGACAATGTACTAATAACGGAGCTCATAACACCATCCGTTATTGATCGCAAGCTACCGCAGACAGGGATCATTTATAACACCGCGGCCGTAAACATCAGCCCCCTTAAAACTGTGCGCCATGCAGCATTTCCCTGATACGGCCAAATCGCTTCTTCGTCAAGCTGCACCAGCCTTATGGTGCCGGCGGTGGGGAGATGCTGAAATGGCTAAATCGCATTCACTATTACTGAGAGGCTACTTTGGAAGGCGATCAAAGGCTCCTAATGTTGCTCTAAAACGCTGGATTTGAGTGCATCGCCATGTGAGATCGCAGTGAAAGTCTCCCATCCGAGCAGATAACCCAGCATTTCGCGTGACCATATTGCCTTCTGGAATGCATTGTTTACAGATATTCAGATATTTCCATTTCTGCCGACTGTCATTTTGTTGTAAACGTGCAATGCATCTAATGCAAATATTTGCAGATATTGCCAAATATTTAGTGTGGCGTGATACATAAGGCTGCGGGGTAAAAACTGAATGATCATGAGTGTTATTTATTTATTTATTTATTTTAGTTGTACACACATTTCCATGTTCATTTGCGCCGTCGTATTTCTTGCCGTCAATGTTTGTATACACGTCTCAGCTCTGTCCTGTTCCGTTTGACTGTCTTTATGATATTGCCTTACCGAGGGATTCCCTGATATCGATTTGATTAAAACTGCTGACTGACTGACACACACACATCGCAACGGTACTGCGTCTTTCAACCGACACAGTGACACGTTCACCCGCTGATTCAATCACCGAATGACTGATATCGGAACAGTGCAGTACAACCAGAGCTGATTGATGCATTGATTTACTGACACTCTGACACATACGTGCACAAACACATAACAGGTGACTGAATAATGCCCTGACCATGGGGAAGGAGTAGAGGAGATAGGACTGGGGTGGGGGGCAATTATCAGTGACACAAACCTGTGACTCAGACACAGGGAACAAACGCGTGGGTGGTGAAATTATAATAATATGCAGTGCTATGCAACTGGAGAGTTTCATTGGAGCCACTGCTGCTGGGAACATAGATATTAGTGCATTGTCAAGGCCAGATTGTAATCGAAATTGCTGTCATTGATGAAATGTTACCATAAGGAACGCAGGCACTAAGCAGGTTTAGACCCAATTTATCCATCATCTCCTAAAAGCATTCGAATGAGCCCAGAGTCACACTAATGGCGCTCTTGAGCGAGTCTGTGTCCAGCACAGCAGTTCTGTGGAGTGTTTCTTAGGGGCTGTGTGAGAATTTGTGTGTTTGCTGAAGGTTTTTCCAGGAGGTGGCTCCGTCCACGCCTCATGGGGGGGCTCCAGGGCGGCCCCTGGGGGCTGCTCGCCTGCACCCTTCTCCCAGCTCTCTTGCTATCAACAATCCACCGCAGAACAGGGTTGTTTTTAATCCATAAACATCAGCGTCTGAAACCTCGTGCCAAGAAATGTTTTACTGCGGCGGCCAAATGGCTCTGGCCTGAGCGCGCCGCCCGCCGCCATCGTCAGCTGCTCCCTGCAGCGCTGCCCAGCCTCTCCCAATACCCAGCCCTCATGAGTCAGGCCTCCCACTTCCTTCCAGCCTATCACTGATGTGATGTTTGGAGAGAGCGGTGGGGGCAGCAGGGGGAGGAGCCCGGTGACCCCCGTCCCCCCCACCACCTTCTTCCGGCCTGTGGCGAGTGTCAACACCCTGCCCGGATGCGGCGGCCAGACCTACCTGGTGTGTCAGCGGGCCGGCATCCAGCAGCTCATTTATACGTGGATCAAGCCTCGTCCACCATGTCTCTGCCAGCAAGACGACGATCTCGAGCTGGACAATGCTCTTTCTGAAAGCCCGGCACACAGACCTCTCTGAGCGCACTGTTGTTTTGCTCATTCTACACATGCACTGGAAAAGTATGGCTGCTTTGGTGATGAACACAGAAGAGAGAATACATTTCGCTGGAGACTGAGATGCTGTGTGATCGCCTGATGCTCGCAGTCACGTAGATCCGTCCTCGGCCCATTCCCTATCCACCCCTCTGTAACTCCCGTCTTCACAGATCGGATCAGTACATGTCATTTCAATAGCTGTCACTGACAGGCAGTCATGTGACCAAGAGTGGGATTAGTTGAGATCAGGCCTTTATTGAATCTCATTGGTCTGTTTATTAATGGTGCTTGGAAGTTGTGGGCAGAGTGGCGAGCCTTTTGACTGTGCTCCATTTTGTCTTCATAAACAGAACAAACGAATGTAGCAGAGAGGCATTCCAGGCTATCGATGACAGACAGACCCTTCAGGGTATCCGCTTACCAGGCCCGACTGAGCGTCGCCTTGATTTTAAACCCGTGTCATTTAGTAATCTTTCTAGCTCAGCAGACTAACTCCCATCTTCAGAGACCATACACTGATTGAAAAAAAAATTGCCCAGAGACCATACCGTATTTAAACTTAATTACCAGAAAGACCTCTATAATTAAGTTATGTTTTAATTAAGATTGGACTGAGAGGAAAAAAATGGACTCCACTGATGAACTCATTTGTTAAACTAAACTGTTGGTGCTGCTGCTTCTTGGTTTCCTCCCTCCTTGCTGATGCTGTGTGTGACATCAGCACAGCTGTAAATGCACTGCATCCATTTGAGGCCATTACTATTACTGTGTGAGGACCAGCACAGAAAAAGCTCCTTCTTACTAACAAACACCCTGATGTTTTATTGTTTAGTCACTGTAATTCCTATATAAACCTGTAAATGTGTGGCTCTTCTCCCTCTCCTTCCTGTTGCTAGCGGCGGACGGAGTTCCAGTACAGAAGGATGGGGAACAGGTAGGCCATTAATGTTTATATACCAGTAGCTTTTATTTTCTCCTAATGAATCCGGTGTGTCTTTGAATGGAGCAGCATCCTGCTGCTGCGAGGTCTATCCCTGTGTGACGTCAGCTCCGGCTGCAATCCCCCCAACCCCCACAATCACACTTTGAGAATCTTGATCCAAAATGGCCGCCAGGGAGACTCCAGCTTTACCCCAGGAAGACAGGAGTGTCTATTTATGGAAGGCAGCAGCCCACTGCTTGAGCTGCTAACACAGCCACCATACTGTGAGCAAGGGAGCTCGATCATGCATCCTGCACTGCTTCTTGGGCTGCGTCAGCCAAAGCCCAGCATTGGCCATCGCCGTGACTGCTCACATCTCACCACCCCACGCCACATGCCTCCCTGCAGCTTTGTGGCCCATCCCCTTCTATGCAGCCCCTCCCCTTCACGTGATTACACCCCTTCTTTGCAGCCCTGCCCATTCTTTGCGACCCCCCCCACCCCTTCTTTGTACCCCTTCTGTGCAGACCCACCTGTTATTAGTGACCCTACCCCTTCTTTGCTCCTCCGTTCTATATGGCCCCGCCCATTCGTCATGACCCTGCCCTTATTTGTGGCTCCATCCTTTCAGAGTGACCACACCCCTTCCTTGTGACTCTGCCCCTTTCCCAGTGTCTTTCCCCGCTCGTGGTTGGTCAGTGGTGCTCCACTTTCTACAGACCTGGGAACCTGAAGTCCCTGAGGGACACGACCTCATGCCAACCTGTCAAGGTGGTGCTCGTCACTGGGTCGGTGACCGCCGACTGCCCAGCTGTGACCGGGACACAAAAGCAGTACCTGACATCCGTTTATGGATGAGGTCACGCCGCAAACCATTCGGCATGAAGCGGCTGACCTGTAGGCCTCTGTGTTTAACCTGCACCCTCCCACAGTACCTCAGGAGGCCTACGGACGCCGTCATCTGCATTACCTTCGAGCTGTCGGTTGACCTGGAAATGAGGCTAGCATAAGGTGCACTTTGGGCACCCTCTCCTGCCCTGGCCTCTCCGTGACCTGCCCTCTCCTGCTCTGGCCTGTCTGAGACCCGCCCACTCCGTGCCCATTGGCCCTGGGTTTTAGTCCTGCCACTTTTGCTGTGATGTCAGTGGAGGAACCCGTGACAGGAAACTTGCATATGGCCAATTGGCACCATCGCCGTGTGTACTATGGACTGATCTGTCTTTCAGTCTGTCCCTCTTTCTGCTACTCTATTTTTAACTTTCCTCTTCCTCCCTTTCCTTCTTTCTTTCTTTCTTTCTTTCTTGCTTTCTTTCTTTCCTTCTTACCTTCTCTGTCTCTGTCTCTGACCTACCTCCCCCCTCCCCCCTCCTTGCTCGCATGCTTTTAAATCTTCCTCCTGCTGTTCCAATCCCTGCTGTCCTCTTCCTCCTTTCCTGTGCCCTTGCCTTTCCCTCTCTCTCCTCTTCCTCTCTCAGCATGGCCGTACAGACTTTTCATGGGAAGGAATCAATGTAAGTCTTCGTGAATATCATTCCTCCATCCTTTTTATTTTCTAACTCTCACCTTAGGTAACGTACATTTTACCCGCCTCCCTTCCTGCCCTCCTATATCTGTCTTTTCTCTCTCTTTACCTCTCTGCTGGTGCCGTGCTGCTGTACTGTAGTGCTTAGAACAGTCTCTGTGCACTTTCTGTTTACTCTCTCACAGTCACACGTGTGTCAGACTAAAAGCCTCATTCTCAGTAAGGCCACTTCAAAGCGGACAAGGGGCAGACTGTTCACCATGTCCATGGGAAACGTAGATATTTTCTACGTAGATCTGTTTCCGTGTCCTTCTGTCCATTTAGGATTTCCTGCTGTATTTAAACACCCCCTTCTCTCTCCCCCACTCACTCTTTCTGTGTTATTTTGCTCATTCCCACCATCTTATGCTGACTTTTTCCTAATTACTCCTCCCGGCATCCCTGTTTCCACCCCTCACAAATGAACCCCCTCCCCCCACCGCTGCCACCATCTCTTGTGGGGTTTGCACCCCCCCCCCCCCGGTTCTCTCTGCGTTTTTTTTCCCCCTGTATCCATCTGTATACTCCTCGCTCCTTTCAGCTTTCTATGGAGGACACCACCTCCATCCTTCCTCGCCTGAAGCGAAACTCCAACGCCTATGGGATTGGTGCTCTGGCTAAGTCCTCTCTGACAGGTGTGTCAGGTGTGTGTCTGTCCTGTGACTGGTAAATCTACCATGTTGGCTCCGGTCCGGCAGAGTTTGGTGTCAGAGGAAGGAGCCAACATGGCCCCTTGTGGGTACCCTGTATCACTTCCTACCTCCATGGAAAATGCATGTCAATGACTGTTGTAGTCATTGATGGGATGACGTCAATCCTCAAAATCCAAAATAAGAAATACACTACCCACAATGCATCTTCATGTGGCTTGTTGTTAAAATTGGGTGGGAAATGTAGTGTATGGTGGTTGGCTTCTGTGTAGTTGTTGTGAGGTGTAGTGGCAAATTAGTCAGTGTTACTGTATTGTTTATTTATGTTTACTTGTTCTTAGCTGTAGTGTTATTGTAGTATAAAGTGATCCAATATCCATAACAGCATTACCCATTTGTTTATGGTCATCAAATCCGCAGACCAATCATTTAAAGGGGCGTGTCTCAGATATATAGTCAGTTTTTAGATATATACCGACAGCTACCTAAATATGAAACACAATGACTCGATTAAGTTAAATAAAGGTAAAGTGCTGGGTCGAGTATGTCACTGTCAGGTGCAGTTTAATAGGTGTTATGTCAACAAGCCAAAAAGTTTCATTCATCACCGTCCATTTCTAGCCACCATGATTTAATATACAACATAATTTCTTAATGCACTTCTGGGAAGCATAGCCTTTATCATTGGATATCAGCAAACTGCTATGTCTGCACTTAAACTAACCCCATTACCCAGCACGCATCATCACACAGACTCTTCACTGCAGAAGTCTGACCAGGAGATATTTCTGAGATATTAACAGTCTTTATCTGTCTCCCTCCACCACTCTCTATCACCTTCTCTCTCTTGCTGTCTCTGTCATCCGGTCGCTGGCCTCTCCCTTCTGTACCACGCCCATCTGTCCCAAAATGGCGCCTCTCAGGTGTGACGCGCTCCATGAAGGACAAAGTGACCAAGCCCACTGCCATGGCGCAGGGTCGTGTTGCCCATATGATCGAGTGGCAGAGCTGGGGCATGCAGACCATCGGGGCGGGGGGGAGCGCCGGCCGCACCCACCTGAACCGGGAGCGCGAGCGTGAGAGGAAGCTGGAGAACGACGCCTACAGTGACCTGAGTGATGGCGAGAAGGAGGCCCGCTTTGCTGCCGGTGAGACAGCCCCCTACAACCACCAGAAATCCACCCCCATATCTTTGTCTCCAGTTCCCATTGAGCCCGTTTCCCGTTCCACCTTCATGAACCGTCATTGCTTCCGGCCAAGGAGGACGAAACCCACATCTGCTCTCTCGCTTTCCTCCCACAGGAGTGATGCAGCAGTTTGCCATCTCAGAAGCTACCCTGCTGGCCTGGACCTCCATGGATGGGGAGAGCTTAAGTGCCGGTTCCAACCAGGGCAGCGTAGCTCACCTCAGCGAGGTCAACCAGGAGAGCATCACCAGCAGAGGTATCCGTCAGGCTGCAGCGAACGGCATGATTTCCGCTTACATGTGTTTGACTCCGAACTGCAGCAAACAAAAACAAATTCCCTCATAAGACACTCTGGAAAACACTGGAGAGGAGAGTCAGTGAAACAATACAGAAAAAAATAGGCATTAAATAACTAATCAAAACAAATAACTTCTTGGAAATTTCATGTCAAAACTCAAGGTTATTTACCAAGTTAATTTTTCAAATATGAAATCAGTATATTTAGCAAATTGCATTATTAGATTATTGTAACGATTCAGCACATTGTCTGAAGCAATCATAAATGCCAGACAGTCTCCACGGCAAATAAATGATTGGGAAGCAGAGTCCTCTAGAAAGCATCAGCTCAATTCGTCATGTCTGTCTGTGGCGTTACTGGGAGCTTGCATTGGTGAATAAGCCAGCCTTACGCAGCTCATCTCTGATAAATTTTCCTTATGATGGCTGGTGACAGCAGTACAGCAAAAGTAATGCTACAAATGCTGGAAAACTTGATATGTGAAAATTCAATATATTGAACTTGCCCTGAGATGGACTAACCATCTCATGCCTTTTGCCCTCCTAGTGACCCTGACCAGGATAAGGGCTTAGAAGATGGATGGAATATACTATACTACTGTGATCAGCCATTTCAATCTATGCTTCTGGAACTTAACCCACTCCCATGTTTCCTCCCAGACCAGATCCTTCACCACTCCTCTGCCGAGGTTTGGCCGCACACGTATGTCTCGCAAGGTCTCTACTGTCTCTCCTCCTCTGATGCCTGGGAGCCGATTAGCAATGAGCCGTCGGGAGTGGCCTCCCCGGCTGCTGGCTCCTACGTCATGGCGGCTGGACCCGAAGGGTACGAGGGCAGCACTGCACACTATCTGACACATCAGCAACAGCAGCAGTTCAACTTACAGCAGAGCCAATTACAGCAAATACAGCAGCTGCAGCAAATACAGCACTACCAGCAACAGCAACTGCTGCAGTATCAACAACAACAGGTGAAAGCCAGTTACATTCATGCTCTATTCGTTGAATTGGCAGAAAATATGTACACAGGCGTTGCGGTTGCAGATGGGATTTTGAGTCAGTTCTGCTCAGTTTTACACGTCTGGCGTTCTTTTTAGTCTCTGGAACACAGGCTACACAGTGCTACACACTCCCTGCAAGCCACACCCAACAGCACCATCCATAGTCTGGCTCCGCCCTCCCACCCCCCATTGGTCGACTTGTGGGGAGCAGGGCAGATTGAGGCCTATCAGGGCGAAGTTGGCGGGTATGTGGGTGTGTCAGCAGGCGAAGGGGGTCTGGCTGTGACTGGAGTCGAAGAGAGCACAACAGAGAACGAACCACTACTAGAGCAACAGGAAGAGGAGGAGATCAAGGTTAGCATTTCATAGTTTTATGCTGCATGCTAATGTTTCGCATTTGAAGGTCATAGTTAAATCTAATGTGATTTGGCCCCAATGCCAATTCCAATGAGATGGGCCAAAGAATTCTCTATAGAGCAGGATGTTTGGTCTTCTTAAAATGTTTTTGGCTAGCTTCCTTTGTACAGTATTTAAAATAATGAAAAATTCTCTGATTGGTTGGCATTCGCCCAATATAAATTTGGTCACATTAATGTTAAACAGACCATCCTAACTGTACTGGAAAAGTAACTTAAGGGCTGATTGATTTTGACTAAGTATGTAAAATTTATTAGCTCTATCAATTTAATAAATCATCGCATAAAAGGAACAGCCTATTAGCACAAAGGCACCTGCTGCAGTTCAATTTTTAACAGCTAAGTAATCATTGATTAAATGAAATTATTCAATTTAATAATTAATTTTAAGGAGTGAAATGTAAAATTTTTAGATCTTATTTTTCATTTTTTAATTTTTGATTAACACAAATTCATTTCAAATCGAGCTGTCATGATTACTTGATTAAATTCTGACTGAATTTTTTTTTAAAAAGCATCAGTTTAAAATTGCCATCTCACGGAAGGAAGGCGGAGCCTATATGAGGTTTCGGGTTCAAACAGAAAGAGAGTGAAAGCCTAAGATGTGTGGGAGCACTGCACATTAAAAGTGAATGAAAATGCAGTCTTCACAGAACTTAAATATCACAACATGACTGCAATGCGACAACATCTCAAAAGAAGACATCCATAGATTCACGAAATGCAAAGTTAGCCCTTTAACCTCTTGGAGTAGGGTAGCCTTTCTTTGTTATGACTTTGACTTAAATTATTTAGCTTAACTTTCCGCAGTTCCTGTGTCCTAAGAAAATTGTTTAATTGCCTAAGAAAATCTGACACCTATGTATAATTTTATTTTGTGAACATATTGTGTGCATTGAGTTATGCTGAACAATAGTGGAAAAAAGTTCACATTGTGGTATTTTAATTATTTTAGATAAATATTAAGATATTTATAAAACAAAAAAGGACTTGAAACTTTGAAATAAACTATATTTTGAGTGTCAAATAAGCTGGTGGTGTTGCCACGAGTTGCCAACAGACACAAAGTGTGAAAAAAATCACTTGCTTTTGCTCAGTATTATCTCTATGGAATCCAAAATATTTCCATACAGCAGAAGACCAGTGTTTTTTGGTGACCAGTTCTTGTTCACTTTTCTCCTCCTTCATCCCATCCCATCCATCCATCCATCCATCCATTTTCTATACCAGCTTGGCACTCATTTGGTTGAATTTTTCCAAAATGTGCCACACTGTCTATGAGTGTGTCCAATGACATAGACAAAAATCATTATGATTGGCTCAAAATGCACATGGACAACTCACACAATAACAGTGGTAGTAAACTTTAGACTTAAAAAAAACATACTAGATAATGCTGAAAAGGAACAATCATCAAAATTGCAGAGCCAGCACCCGGCCCATGGTTGGTTCCTCACTTGGTCTTGGTTGGTCAGTATAATGCGTGTTACAAAGAACAATCTATATACAACTCTGGAAAAAATTAAGAGATCACTCTATATATTTTTGAAAATCTGCATTTTTAAATCCTGGTTTAATCATGGTTCTGCTATCAGAAGGCTAGGTTGCTTCCTGGCTCAAAATTTCTAAGACAGCAGTACACAAGAATAAGATGAAGCAGGAGACACTGGGGATGACCAGTAACCAGCCAAGTAAAGGACTGAAGCAACTTTCTAATGGTAGAGATGATTGTCAGCTTATCCACTAGTGCCTCATAAATCACTGGATGGCCTCAAGTGACCTTCAGAAGGAATGGGAAACATTACATGTAGGCGTGAAGTGCACTGCTAGGACAGTTCATATCAGGCTCCTACAAGGAGGACTGAAGTCCCATAAAGCAAGGAAGAGACCTTTCATTAATGGGAAACAGAGAAGAGCCAGATTGGAGTTTACAAAAAATATTATATTTGACACAGAAGCATATCCATAAATTGAGAAATGAGTGAAACTGAAAATTTTGCTGAAGACTTTCTCCAGAGCTGTATCTCTCTATATAGTACATGTTTAATTAAATTTGATTGTTTCTTTATGTTGGGTGGCACAGTGGTGGAGTGGTTAGCACTGTTGCCTTACACCTGTATTGCCAGGGTTTGAGTGTGTGTGTGTGTGTGTGTGTGTGGGTTTGCATAGATCACATTTGAGGACCAAATTGTCTCCAAAGTGTAGTAAAACCTGAAATTTCCCTACTTTTGGGGACATCTTTTGAGGTCCCCATTTGGATAACCTCAGTTTTATAGATCTGTGAATGCAATCAAAAAAGTAATAATGCCAAAAGTCTTGTATTTGGGTTAGTTACTTATGGTTAAGGTTAGGGATGGGTAGGGGTTAAGGGTTTTTCCCATAGAGATGAATGGACGGTCCCCATTTAGATAGGAAGACCAACTTGTGTGTGTGTGTGTGTGTATGTGGGGAGGGGGGTGCATGCTGTAGTAATCTTCTGCTGGTTTCCCCTTCCCAAAGTCCAAAAGCATGTTGAACTAAGTGGAGATTCCACTGTATGTATGTGTGTGTGCCCTGTGATGGGTTGGGGCCCAGTGGTGGGTAATTCCCTGCCTTCTGCCGATAGTTTCCAGGATAGGCTCTGCAACCCTGCATAGGACAAGCAGGTATAGAAAATAGATGGATGTATTTTATATTGTCACTGCATAGATATATGCAAACATATAATTAGTTATCCATTCATCTTCTGAAACCACTTAATCCCAACTGGGGTCACTCGAGCCTATCCCAGGAACAATGGGCACAGGCAGTCACCAGCACACAACTACAGGGCCAATTTAGACTCGCCAATCAACCTATCCTGCACACTTTTGGACTATGGGAGGAAACCAGAGCCCCCCACGGGAGAGTGTGTGAACTCCACACAGAAAAGACCCGAGACCAAACCCAGGACCTTCTTGCTGTGAGGAGCAGTTCTAAACACTGCGCCACCGCACCGCCCTATAATTAGATATATAGTTTCATAAAATGAATTATTAAAACATGCAATATGGTACAATATAGTACACAACATTTGTATATCATGCTTTGGAGTGATTATCTATATTTTTGTTTATATTATGTGTTTTCTGCAATTTATAGAGCTGGATGAAAAAAGTCATACTCATAAATACCCATGTTTATTTTGCAATTGGATTCTGTAAAATTCTATAAACTGCACATTTAAATTAACATATTTAACTAATTAAGTAAAATTAACATATTAATAAAATCAATGCTAACTAGTCTTTCCAATGATCATGGAGAATATAATGTAGTTAGTATATAATGAAATATATATTGTATATTACACTGTATGCACGTTAACAATCATAATACTGTATCCAATTACAATTTTATTATCATTATGTGGAGATTTCTAAGATGTAAGAGACTCTCTTAATTATCCAACACCTCCTGGTGTCCTCAGGGACATCTGTGAAAGAAGTGAGGAGCAGGGAGGGGCAGGTAGTGCCTGACCTGTCATATCATCTTAGTAACCGATACAGTGCATTATTGCCGGTGTGGAGCTCAGCTTTCCTGTGAAGAAACACAGCTTTGCCTCGACCACCATCAAGCTCCCTATGCAGTGATGACCAGCAATGGATGTGTATGAAAGTGTCGAGCTGCAGTGCTTGTAAAAGTGATTTCCAGCACACCCAACCCAACCACCCCCCCCCCCCCATAAATAACTTTTTATTAGTTAACCCCACTTACTTATCTATATATTTCCTTGTAACTAAATGGCAACTGGAAAATTACGATTATATGTTCTGTTGAAGTCATAAATTATTGACTTTGATGTTCTCTATCATCACGCTCAAATCCATCTTGGAGGAGAAACTTATAAGAACATAAGAAATTTACAAACGAGAGGAGGCCATTCGGCCCATCAAGCTCGTTTGGGGAGAACTTAACTAATAGCTCAGAGTTGTTAAAATCTTATCTAGCTCTCATTTAAAGGAACCCATGGTTTTAGCTTCCACTACACTAGCAGGAAGACTATTCCATACTCTAACTACACGCTGTGTAAAGAAGTGCTTCCTCAAATTTGTTTTAAAATGTTCTCCCGTATATGTATATGGACACCAGTTTGTCCAGCATTTCATTCCAAAACCTCAGGTATTAATATGAAGTTGGTCACACTTTGTTGCTTAATATCCTGTGCTCCTCTTAGGAGTTTGTAACATTGCTGGTGGGATTTCCTGCCATTCAAGGTGGGTAATGATGCTGAGTGATCAGGTCACTTTCTGTGAGTTTGTGTGACTGACCACTTCACAGCTGAACTCACTCTCAGATGTGTCCACTTCACAATCACCTCACTTACAGCTGACCAGGGCAGCTCTAGCTGGACAAATCTGGTGAACTGACTTGTTGCAAAGATGGTGTCCTATGATGGGGCCAAGTGGAAAGTCCCTAACTTGTTTTGTACAACCATCCATTCTGCTGCTAATGTATGTTGCCGGAGATTTTGCGATTGTCTGCTTAATTATACCCTTGTTTCAACAATGGATGTGGCTTAATTTGAATATTCCTCTAATTAATAGGGGTGTCCACATACCATACCATATAGTGAATGGTTGGATTTCATTTAGTTAAATCCAGGTTTATATATCGACAGGAGGAAGAAATTACATTATGTATGGAGCCTGAAGCTGTAATCTTGACCCCACTTGTGCCAAGAGACGAGCCTTCCAGTGCTGGAGGAAGCAGCCCAGGGCAGGCACCTGGTGAGCCAATTACAGAGCGGAAAGCCTCTGATGTCACTTCCTGTGTCAGTCAGCCCTTGGAGGAAAAGGATGAAGAGTTGGAGGAAGCATCAGTAGCAATTGCGGCAAACTAACTGAGTGGTAGGTGTTATGGACAGACATACTTCCATCGTTGGTGAAATTATACAAGTAACACAAATGTCAATTTTTAATATCAATTCATTTTAAATATAAATATTATCTATCTCTTTCTCTCCAGGTGTGAGACATCTATCTCTATGATGATTCCCTGTGATGTTGGTGATTGTTTTAAAGACATTTTTCATGCAAGGAAGAAGAAAGAGCAGAGAAAAAATACTGAATGAAGGACAAACATTTAATGGAAGCCTGATGTCACTGAACAGTAAGCGTTCCCCAAGAGAGTGAAGAGTGGAGGAGATGGAGAGAGAGTGACAGAGGGACTGTACCTGAATCAGGGAAGAGAGAGCAATAGAAAACGACACAAGAAACCAAAAGATAGATACGTGCATGCTTTTTACAATGATGCAATTGACTGAACTCCATCATCAGCGCATAATATACATATAAATATAACAGTCATAATTAATAATTATTATAATACTTTTTTAAAATAAAACAAAAATACCATATAATGAGTCATGTATATGTGTATAAAAATATATACTTTAGAACACTAACACAATTTTTGAATAATTCCAAATCTCGAATATCCAATTTGAGATAAGATATGATAAATGTTTGTAGATCATCTTCAAGAACATGTACACAGCACTTAGCTCCCCACATAATTTGTGTTACTGCCCACTTCTCTGCAAAGCGGTTCCCATACATGTAACTCTCAGTCACAAAAATACAGACACACAGACACACACACACACACACGCAAAGAAGCACTCAGTAACACGGGTGAAACAGTTTTAATCAAATTAGCACATTGTGGTTAAAAACATCATTGATGAAATGAATCAGGGCAAGTTTTTCTTTAGACCTGGTCGGTATAGTGCAGCCCATTCCAAAAGAGTCCAATAAAATATGTACTATTTCTTAATATCTTGTTATCTTGTTGGCACTATACTGGACTGGACTGTACTTTACTGCACAATGTGTAATTTGCACATTGTCTGATATTGAATGTGTTTCTATTGTATGCATGCTTTGCTGGACAGTGCGTAACAGTACTGTGCAACACAGTATAAAACTGCACTGAACCTTAGTGTAATGAATATGAAATGCTCTGAACATCATTTCCTTCATACCGTACTTTGCTGGAGAGTCAGAGAGAGAATAAGGAAGAAACTTTGCACTTATGCTGGACAAAGCAGGCAAGGATACATGTGGAACAAGACTCTGATGGTCTTTGTTTTGTCTCCTGCAAAACTCTGGGAGCACCAAAAACCAGAAGCTTTTTGACAGTCAGACACAAACCCTGGGAACCCTTGGCCGCAAAGCTGCTCTAAACACGGACATCACATTTGGGATTTCAGTGTCGGATCATGGATGTGGACTGAGATGGAACAAGTCAGGATCTCCCTACTTCAAAGAGGCATTGGGCTTAAGGACATTTACCTTTAAAATGAAACTATTATTCAGCGTGAGAGAAACTGTGAGGGCAGTATTGATTTTAGGGAAAATAAATCAAAATTGTAACAGATTTGCAGGAAAATGTTTTAAAGGGCTCGTGGCCACTCTGTCATATAGATGTAAATATTGCACACACGAAAAATCACAGCTTCTGTCACTTTGAATTATGTTCCTGAGCTTTTACAATGATTTATTTATTTTTGTACTATCTCACGGTCTGAACTCTTGTTCGGGAGAATCCCGTCTCTTAATTGTGCTGCCAGTGGAGGAGAAAATGGGTAAGGATTTTAATAGCAGCTTGCCTGATCATATGAATGGGAATATTATTAATAATAATAATTATTATGATATGCACCACAGTTAAATCCAGAAGCAGCTCCAAATTGTCCTTGCTTCATTCGTGGATTTTCTGCGATGGGACAGTGCTTGTCTTGTCCACTGAGTATGTATGAGTATGTATGAGTATGTGTACCTCAGAAGCAGAATGGCTGATTTCTTACACATGTTTCCTGAGGACATGTGCATGAACCATTAACAAGAATGATGATGAATATAATCATTTTAATGGAAAACCACCTTTATCGCTCTGGATGATTGTCTGGGAAACGCAAAGTCACTCTTACTTGAACTGAATAATTTATTGATTGACTATTTATGCAATGTTGCGACTTTTTATTATAACAGAAATTTCAATACTCCGACCCAGATTTGGCAGAATATATATCATTTTAGTTTCCCTGTTTGTTGTAGAGCACAAAAAAAACATTGTAGAATACAAGACAGCTGCAATCTCTGTCTTTGATACTCTTCTGTTGAACATTTGTACTCCACTGCATCAAACTGGGACCAAGTTTGATATACATTCAAACAGGAAAACTGCAAAAAATGATAGATATTCCTTTATTTATTTCTGGGTGATTTGGGGTGAACCAACTTTATTTTGTATAGAACATCTTCATTTGTCCTACAAGAGATTTTGCCTCTCAATAGAAACAGACAAAAATATACTTAGCTTTTTTCGAAGCTGTGTATTTGTGTTTAAAACATATTTAAAACTCTTAAAATGGGCCTACTTCCATGTAGATTAAGTGAGAAAGGAAACTGTTGGCGCAGCCTCTTCCACATAATGCAACACACATAAGACACCGAAAATCTCTCATATTTCAGGATTATTTTCAGAAATGTTAGTATTTACTTAGCAAACGCATGTGTCCAAAATGTTTGAAGCAATTTGAGCAATTCAGTTCAAGTAGCCTACCTTTCTCTGGAGAAAAAATCCTTCCTGTCAACACCAATTCCTAGTAACTACTTTTTAGATATTAAAACAGCTATGAAATGAATTAATAATAATTCTTTTTTAAACACAAATGAAACGAATTACTAAAGAATATTGCTTCCTAAAAACTACGCTAGTATTTTTGTCTGCAACAGGACGGTATGAAGAATTAAGAAATACTCAGAAGCGAAATCTCTTTTCTTGGGGATATTTTGAGGTTTAACGACGTCTTCAGTTATCTGTTAATTGATTTCTGATTTTTTGTATGATACTACTGCCATCTTTAAATACGAACTGTCATGCAAGCATGAGTATTACAGGCTTCCTGCTTGCCTCTCTATACGTCCCTATGCCCGTCTCTATCCTCACTCCATTCGGAAGAATCATATTCTCCATATTCTCCTCATATTTTACAAGTTATACAGTATCTTTTAGATCTGGCTCGTGGATAAGTGCTAAATATTAACCCGAACTGAAAAGTTATTTTTTGGAAAACACTTTAAAATTACATGTACATGTCTACTCTGTATACAACGCGGCTCTTCCACCTGAACTCCCTTCTCCTCTGTTCCTGTGCCCCCCCCGCACGAAATAAACAGCCCGGCCCCCAAACTGCCACTCGGACCCCTCCACCCCAACCATCCTTAGGGGGTCTCACCTCCAGCGGGACAACAAAGGAAAAACAAGCGAATAAAGAAACGTGCAGAAAGACGTGCTTTTTTTCTGGAAAATACTGCGACACTAGCTATTCCTTACTGTCAGAAGGATGGGCAAAACGTGCTTCGGTGTAAAACCTGTTTGCTACTGTACATCTAGGAGGGTTCAATTTCTGTGATAAAAAATAATGAGAATTAATCTCTAGATAAATTCAGTATTTATTATACATAGTAATAATAATCAGTATGAATAACTGTTGTAATCTGTTGACTGAATTAAGTAAATACATTCATTAGTTAACTTACACAAATTGTCTAAAAATGAAGGTTTAATCACAAAAAAAACTAAATCACAACAAAAGAGCTGATTCCCTTTTCATACATTCCTGACAGTTACTGCCGTAGACAGACAAACATACATGGGGTGGACGTGTGCTTTTCACAAGCACGCTGATTACCAGAGCTGATCAACGAAAACATCCAAGAGTAAATCAAAAAGCACGGACAGGCACTTAAAAAGCATACATCAAAATAGAGAGAGAAAATCGACCATTCATTCTTTTGCAAATTATAGACTTAAGAAATAAATCCTGAGAAACGGAAAATGAGAAAAGACACCTTATAGATAAGATAAAAGTGTCAGTATGGAAACTACACAATAGAACTACATTTCCCATAAGCTCCCGGTGGCCCTGTATCATTCTTTATGTACTTTAGTTGCACCAAGTGCATTCTCATACGTTTTCGCCAACCTTGAAAGCACCTCCAGATGAGTACACAGCCACCAAATAATAAGAAGACGAGAAAATGAGTCTTTTTGATACGGCATGGTCACGTGACCACCTTATGCCTGCTTTGTCTAGATTTGCTCTTCCTCACTTTGTTTCTCCACATCCCTCTTCCGCTTCAGGGTAGGTCGGAGAGCTGATAGAGCGATGGACAAGGAGGATGTGGGGGATGTCTGGGGACTTACCGGTCCCCTCTCAGCGACCGGTGTCCCATCACCAGAAGTACCCCCTCCCGCCCCCGCACCTCCTGCACCTGTACCATCATTGGGGTCTCTCCTGGAACCCTCTTTCCAGCCGTCCTTCGGGGAGGAAGGGGCAGAGGGAGCCTGGGCTGGCTTCTTAGCCTTTCGACTGGCTTCACGGAAACTGGCCAGCGGGGGGCGTAGGCGCACCCCACTGCGGGTGGAGCCCTCGATGGCCTTCTGGAGCTGTGTGGGGGGGCAAAAACGCAATTAACACTGACAGAGAAACACAAGGTGGAATGAAAAGAAATTAAGGAAGAAAGAGAGTGAGAGTCAAATATATATAAGATTACAGTGGAGTAATCGTATGACCAGGGGGATGTCGGGTTTGGAGGACTGGGACGTATTAAATAATAAGTCTTACCAATTACAGAGGAAGGGGGGGAGGAGCGATTCATACCTCCTTCAGGGCAACGACTCCAACTAGCTTCCCAATGCTGGTAATGTAAGCGTGACTGATGCCCAGCAGGGAGAACAGGGCGTGAGTCTGAGAGTAAAAAGGACAGAGTGTCATGAGGCCAGGCAAGGTCTAGGGGGCGCCCAAGTGCAGGCTTAGGCTACACTACAGCTTCACCTCTGGTCTTTCTGTCACACATGTGCCCTATGTCACGTTAATATAGACCAGCTCCAGTCCAAATCAGCCCATCTCTAATATACCAGGGCTGAGGGATGGGACCAAAGCTGGATGCCGAAGGCGTGTGGAGCACATTAAACATGCCGCTCATCTGGCCACAACTGACCTTGTGCAGGGAGGTCTTCTCCACCAGCTGGAAAGGGGAGGGGTCCACACGGAGCTGCTCGATGTCTATTTGCTTGTCCAGCTCCGCTTCCTCCCAGGCTTTGATCTGAACATGGAAACCAGCGGGTCTATACAGGCACCGTGATGTCACCCACAATGAATAATTTAGGTTTAACTGGGCCATTTTCCACTCAAGGTTTTTTTTATACCTCTTCTGGCGTCATTGTATCCACAAGAGAAGGTGTTCTGTATGCCTACACACACACAGAGCAAGAGAGAGAGAGAGAGAGAGAGAAACAAAGACTGAGAATGTGAAAGGGGTATCAATGACTAGTGTTGGCAGCAATGAACCCTATTTCATCACATACATTTGTAGACAACTCACTAGCTGATGCTGTTTTGCGACGCCAGATATTTAATCTGAAATGGCATGCAAAAGTTCTGGTGCCATCTGGTGGCAGTAAGGGGATATTGCAGTCTGCCTGCTATTACAGGAATGAAATTTAAACCTGAAATTGCAACAGCTGCACTAGAATATACATAAAACGCAAGCATAAGTACAGATAAATATATACATGTCTATATATGGGCGACACGGTGGTGCAAAGACAGTGTTGCATCACACCCAGTCTGTGTGTGCAAAGTTTGCATGTTCCCCTCGAGTCATGTATGTTTCCTCTTACAGTCCAAAGACATGCAGTTTGGTGAATTAGCACTTCATGATTTCTCAAAGTGTATATTCGCATCCTGTGATGGATTGGTGTATTGTCCTGGGTGTACCCCAGCCTTATGACCTGAGCTGCCTGAGATAAGCTCAGGGCCCCTGTGATCCTGTCCTAGATAAGCAGTTGGAAGATGGATAATTATGTATGTACAGGTACATATTACAAGCTTATTATATATGTTATTCAGTCCGTAATGCATACTTATCTTAAACAGTGTAAGGTTTAAATATCCCAAAGGCAGTTTTCATTGTATGATCGCGCTACACTGGGATGTCTGCCTCCATCCGAGTATCTCAGCAAAGGCTCAACACAAGCAGAATGGTCCGTAAAGGGCGGCCAGCATCTGGAAGGAGTACCTGCGCATCGCTGTGTCTGTCTGCACACGGGAAGAAGAAATGCAGGAAGGTGTTCCTCAGAGCCCGCGGGGGGCCTTGGTCTCAAGGGAAAGGTCAGAGGTCAGCAGAGTTCAGCAGAGGTCAGCCCGCGCCAGGCAAATGACACGAGTACACTATCTACACCTTTTCTGAGGCAGGAAGTTATGCATATCGCAGAGATGCCTGTAAAGACCATGACCAGGGCCAACCCAACCCTATTCAGAGCCATAAATTTGATTAACCTAGCTATTATTGGTTGTATTCCTTCCTATTCTCACAGGCTGGTCAGATGGGGGCCCCCGGTGGCTGCTGGACCCTAAGCAGCCATTTAGTTCACTCATATCTTGGGCCACCTTTGAGCATGATGCACATGCTTCGAGTCTCAGACTCCAGAAGAAGTTCATTTCTTATATAAGATCAAATGCAAGAGCTCCACATTTCTGGATATATGCTGCTTACATGCATGGGTGGATTTTTTTTTTTTGGGGGGGAGGGGGGGCACAAGATGCCTGAAATTTAAAATTGCAATTAATTGGCAATAGCAGCATTGCACTATGTTGCACATTTACATAAGCAGGTTGTTGGTACCCTATAGGTAGACAAAATAATAGCTTATGTTTGCATCAGATATGTGTGTTAACATGTAAGGTATGCGGGATGCAGTTTTTTTGCCCCCCCCCCCCCCAAGAGCACATGTCAAACTCTGCTTATGCTTGCAGGTCACAGCCTCATTGCAAATATTGAATATTAACATTAGATCATTCATTCTTTTGGAAGAGGATGTTAATGAGATCATAAAGGAACTTACTGGGAACTGGGTGGCTAGCTAGCGGCTCCTGGGGTTTAGGAGGTGGGAGGGGCCCGTTTTGCTCCTCCTGCACAGAGGTGCTCTGGAAAGTAAAAGTATGACTCAGTAGGTTGATTACTGTAGACTAACTTGGCAGACCTATTGTATCTGTTTCTAGAATTCTAGGCCTCATTTATTGAAAATTGTAGAATTCTCTGAAGAATGCTGGCTATTTAGGATAAACACAACTTCTTCCTGAATGTGTCACAAACCCTGTCTCTCGTCTCTTCCCCTGCCTCCTCGTCCACGAAGGCGAATGATTCCCAGCTGACCCTGGATGCCAGTCCTCGGCCCTGGCAGAGGAGCCTGCGCTCATTTGAGAGCCACCAATCAGAGATCACCTGAAGGTCTGCCGTCTCAACCGAGCCCAGAAGGATCATTGAATCTAGAAAAAGAAAACGAGCATGATAAAACAGACGACCTATGAAAGCAGCAAAATTTGTATAGAATAGCTAATGTTTTTTTGGCCCAAGCTACTAAATTCATATAAATGTATTTATGTTCCTTACCATATCACAGCCTAAGAACTTGCATGAAAAATATTCTTGTTGACAGACTTTCAGTTCCTCTAGAAACAACCTCTTATAGTCAACAGCAGCAGTTTAAATGCTATTGCTCAGCGGTTCGTCCTGTAACATATCTGTTTTCTTCCCTTTGACTTTTCGCTATGAGTATGTCACGCCACGGGAGCACTCACCTTTATTTTCAAGGAAAAAGGGCAAAAATTCCCTCAGCAGAGAATAACAAGTGCATTTCTCTTACCCTCTGATTCGACCAGCGGGAGAGTTTTCAGTGATGTGGACTGCAGCAGGCTTTTAAGCTCTCTGTATGTGGACCTTGAGGAAACGAACTTCACTTTCTTCACCATAATATCCTCCACAAAGATGTTGTACTTGCTGTGAGAAAAGTTGGACCATAGTTACAATAGAAGGACACATGAATGTAAAAGGCTGTGTACCTCAACGCCCAGCCCAGGGGCTGTGCTGCCCTACCTGATGTGCCCTAATCCCAGCTCTGGGAGGTAAGGCAGCTTCTTGATCTGAATGATGGAGTCGTACAGCGAGGGCTGCAACCCTTGGGCCACCATGTTGGCCAAAATGACAGCCACCATCATGGGCAGGATGTGAGAGATCTGACCTGTCAGCTCGAAGCAGATCACTGCTGTGGACACCGTGTGGGTGACAGCCCCTGACATGGCAGCGGCCCCTGGAGGGGAGGACGAGGTGGAAGAGGAAAAAAGAACGATTGGAGAAATGGAATGGAGGACCATCAATGAGGAGGAGAGTAGGGATAGGAGCAGCACTCAGGATGGCTCAGACACTGACCGATGACTGCGTATCCTCCTGGCAGGATACGGTACACCATGCCATCAAAGAGGATGCCGTTGGGGAAGAGGGTAGCCATGATCTCACCCACTAATCTACCAAATGCTGCTCCTGGATCAAACGGTAGGCAGGCAAACAGATGGCAAAGCACTGCACTTTCCAAGCACATCAAACGTACATGTTCACCCTAAACATCCACATTGTTACTAAGCTTCATTTCAATGATAAAGAAAAATTATTCATTTTCAGTATTTACCCAAGACGAAGACCGGCATGAAGGAACCTGATGGGATGGGCATCGTCGTGGCAACAGCAGACATCCAGAACTGAGCGATTAAGCAGGATAAAAACATTGGAGATTCACAGCTGACATTGGCAAACAGAGTAAAGTTGACTCATTTTCTCATTGTTTTTAAAATAAATATTCTTCTGGCATTCTTAGATAAAGCAGTTATTTATATGATGTTTTTATATATACATCTCGAATAGAGAGATAAGCTACCCCTACTTTACATTTCATCACTCACAGAACCCTATGGGGAGGAAATCTAGCCTGCTCTATATTAGACTGGACCTGCTGAAATGTGTCAGTATACAGTATGCTGGTAGAGCAGCCAGGCTACTGGTCTCAGCCTCATGGGAAAACTGACCACTACCGGAGAGCCCTACCCATTTATTTCTATTCTACTTGCGTATGTTCCCTAAGTGCTGGAGTCCAGGAGAGCCCAAATCACTTGTCCACCTCCATCACATATCATCCTGCTCGTTCTCTTCCATGTTATACAGTCAGACATCTATAAATTCACACTATGACTGTTACTTTTCCCCAGATTGCTAGATGGAGGTTGTTTCCATTCATCCGCAGTTTTGGGTGATGGGTATTGTCCTTCGGGTCATCGGGCTATCCTTTGTGGTTTATTGTTGAGGCTATTGACCCCTATCAGGTACCCATATGGGAACACCTGCTTACACAGCCTAGATAACTGTTCCCTTTCATTTGTGTAACCTCTAATAATTTATTATTCCAATCTTTAAATTGATCACAATGCTAATCTATTTTGCTAATAAATACGCTTACAGAAAAAGAGACTTGATGAGCACCTTCATGACAATGAAGAGAATGATGATGAAAAAGACATTGACTTGGGGGTGCAGCCATGCCGTCGAGCGGCCAAGGCCGGGCGGGAGAGGGGAGCCCCAGATTTTGGTCCAGGTGTAATTATCAAACAGGGAGTTAATTGCTTCTCTCGGCATTAACTGTGGGATAAAGGATGTTAATACAAGAAGTTATATGGTTATAACAGCAGGAGTTATCATTACATTTATAGTCTATACATACAGTACATGTCATGTTACCCTATGATTTTATAGACAAACCAGCATAAACAGCAAGTGACATCCAGTGTGCAAAGCTTCAGTCTGATTTCTCAATGTAACCTTGACCATAAAACTGAACACTAAAAGAGGAATTTGACCTCTGACCTCTCCGGCCATGAACTGTCCAAATCCAGGGGGAAAGGTCAGCGATGCGATAACTAAGGTCACCACGGCAGGGTAAAGCAGTCGGCTGAAAAATAAATTGCAGAGACATTGGAGTTAAGGCCAGGAGTCTGGAACGTGGAGGGACACAAACAGCAGTAGCTATGATTTTTGTTACAGCTATGATTTATTCACAGGGAAACAGTATGGTTGGCCAAAATCAGCCGTCACATGAGTGCTCCCATTTCTCACTGTTTGGTCAGGAAGCGGGTCAGGGCATTCTGTTTTCTCATCACCAGCACCACTTGGCGATTCAGGAAAACGAAAAAGGCACCGAGAAATCCGCAAGAGATGCTGCGGGGAGAGCAAAGCACGACTGTCAGCACGTGGCGGAAGAGCATGGCGCGTCCACACTGACAAGGGCGGTGAGGTGTAGGCCAGGTGCCCTGCGCTGTTAGTACTGCATGGCCGGGGTTGGGGTACAAACAGAGGGTGGCCATGGCGCTCTCACGTTTTCGCTCCTTCTCGCCATCTCTCTCACCCAATAATGGCAAACGCTGGCAGCTCCTGAAGGTCGAAGGGAAACTCCATCCGGAAATTGGTGCGGAAGAGAGCGGTGATGGTAACTGAGAGACAACACTTTATTACAGCACACTGCACAAATATATCTAGAACTTTCTATAGCTCTAATCATCTCACTGCGGAATGTGACATGCACAAGTTACAGTCCACAACCCGCCCCCTAATCTCATATTTATTGACTGTGAATAAACAGGTCTCAACAGTTTACAATCTGCAACTGCAGGCTTCTCGCTAGAGGTCCGAGGTTTGCCTAATCTTACCGGCATCTTTATTCCACACGGCCAGCACTCGGAATATGAAGGCACTGAAGGTGGCAGCAAAATATCCCCTCCAGTAATTCCTCACAGCGAAAGAGGTAGATGTAACCTCAATACTGAACAACACTCCTGAAGGAGAGACAGACATGAGTGAGAGACAAGGACTGGGTGCAGGGGGATGGAATTAATTCTGAGACTGTGAAAATGAGGATCAAACTGCAGAAGGAGCAAAAAGGCGCAGTAGATGTGCAGAGAAATGATGGGAGGAATTTCACAAAGCAAAGAGGTTACTTTGATAGCCTTCATCTGAATCAACGAGGGGCGTAACTGTTGAAAAGGTTTTTGGGCTTTATGGCTCTATTCACAATTATTTCCTATTACCTATATAGTGCACTGTATATGGTGTTTGCCATCGCAGAATAGTAAATTACAAAATACCCATAGTGCACTGCAAACCCATTTATTATTAATATTAACAACGACAATAGCAACATTAATAACAACTACAACAACAATAACAAACAAATACATATTAAATATTCATTTAAAAAAATAAATTCTTACACATTCATATACACTTCATCTTCCATATTCAGTTTATCATATTGTTGTATTGTACTATTCACAAATGTCAGCTGGCAAAGGTTGCTAGATACCACCTTAGAACATCTTATGTCCCAAACCGTCATCTTGTTTCACTAATTTCTTGTATAGGAACTACATTCATATATAGGGAACAGTGAGTGAGTGGCCAAGTAGACCACTTCAATTACAGCCCAAGAGAGTGTAGGTGGTTAAGGGGGCGGGTTACCTCCAAGGGGTGTTCCAAAGCAGCAGCCCACCCCCACAGCGCAGCCCACTGTGAGGATGTCTGTGTAGGCATAAGGATTCTACTGATGCAAAGGGAGGGGGAAGGGCCACAAGTGAGGAGGCGAGGCCAGAGAGGGAGTGACAGCAGAGGGAGCCGTGTGATTGGGAAGAAGAGAGGGAACAAGAAAGGTGCAAAGAGAAGAGCAGAATAGAAAAATATGACATCATACGAGAAAAATATAAGTAACAAGCAAAGTAAAACAGGACTCTGCACAGAAGCAGAGGATGAAATGAACACAGAGCACATTTGTGTTGGTCAGAAAGAAAGCCAGCATCAATATATAAAGGTTACAGATGGTGCCGTCGTCCCAGTGGCAGAGATTGTCAATGAAGAGCAGTGAGCGGGAGCCTGTTCTCATAAACTGCATTCACTGACAGCAGAGCAGAGTGCAAAGCAGAACAGGAAGGCCGCTGGGCACAAAGTGTGTAGCTGACTGAGGGGGGCCATGAGGATTCAGAACCAGCTCTGATTGAACCGAAGGGATGTTAAATGCTCTGACAAATCCTCCTTCTCTATCATGTCAACAAACAAACTTATAAACTTATAAATAGACCTCTAGGAATTCTGCACACTTATGTCAATGTCTGCAATAGTTAAAAATTTCCTGGCATGTCCTGTAATCAGAGTACAGCCAGGACAAGTGTACTTTGTCATCCAACAGCATCTCTTGCCTGGCTCTTCTCCCAGGATGATGATGGCGGAGAGGAGTACAGCTCTGCGGCTGTGTAATCGTATCACTACTGGGTCCTTAATCCCTAAAACTGCTTCGGGGTGCTGGAAAACTGGCTGACCCTGTGCAGTGACCCCAAGGTTTACTCACTCCTGTATGTATGTTGTCTCATAGGAGAACAAGATTGGATTTATAAAGATTACATTTGTGCTTGCTACCTGTACAATGACAATAAAAGCTTTAAAAACAAACTATCTGAGGTAGCTATATGATTCTGCCCTTTCACACCTGATCTCAATGGCAGTGTATATGAGTGGATCTGTTGCGAGATCTATCCATCATTCTGATACCAGCTGCCATCAAACTAGGTTGACCTGCCCTCTCATTTACCAAAGTGTACGTAGAACAGTTCCTAAACGTGTGTGTACGAATCGCCAGCATGCACAGGCAAATTGGCATTTATCACTGTTTATCACAAACAGTGGTTTAAATGTTATTGCACGCGCATGACAAGACTAATTTAAAAAGACTAATTTAAAAAAGAAATGTCTTCAATGAACCATATATGAGCATATAACGCGCAATTGGGGAACATATTTCAGAAATGGAAACTGTGAAGAAATATATCCCACATACCCATATCCTCTTATTCCTGTTTGTAATATATTGTGCACTATATGCTCGTATTGTTATTTTGTAACTGTATTTTGCTATTAAGAAATAAAGTAAAAAAATAAAAAATGCAAAGGGAGATGCAAAACAGAACTTCACCAAGAATGAGGTGAAAGTTTTGCTGGATGTAAAAGAAAAGAAAAAAAAACGGCTTTTTTGTATGGCAGCTTTACCAGCAGCCTGTCAAAGAAAGACAAGGATCTAGCATAGGGACAGGTGATACGTGTAATTAATGCTGTCACCTGTAATTAGAATATGGCAGTGGTGAGGAAGAAGTGGTTCAATAAATGACTACGAAAAAAGGATCGCAGCCCACAGACCCCACATCCATGCCACAGGGGGTGGCCCAAGCACCACATCAGTGTCACCACTGAATGGTAACACAGCTCATAGACAAAATATCCCTAACAGGAGTCATTCCAGATGATGACACTGACTGTGCACCTCCATTACCCAGCACCCAGGCTTTCAGAAATAGGTAAGACACATTGTGGTTGCATATAACTGGCTGCAGCAAGTAATGTATGTTGTATGCCGTGGCAGACCAACAAGTGAATTTTGCAGAAAATTAATTGTGCCAGACACGTCCGTTGTCATGTAAAGCGTATATTTAGCGCCAGTGATAACTTATTTTTTTGGCCATTTTGGAACGAATTCATCATTAGCATGACCTGCCTGTACATATTTTCAGTGAACATAGCTAGATCATTCTATTTGTCAATCCATCAAGGTTGATAGTTAAGTGGGAGCCTGTGAGTATCTTATGTGCAGATAGGTTGGCTTCAGCTATGCTTCTGTTCCGTTACAGGTTTGTGCCCACACATGATTAGGAGTGTTTGAAAATGTACGCACATTTCTATGCACAGGAAGAAGTTGATAAATACCATTCTATACGTAAAAATGTTTGTATGCACGGATGATAAATGAGACCCTTGGACTCATTTGACTGCTGCACACAGTGGCCTGAGGTCTTCCCTGTTCTGATAGTGTTCCTATTAGCGTGTCACTTCCTGTAGTTCAATATCACGGCAAAGAGCAGTGTGGCCAGACAAGCAGGAACCACACAGACAAAGCAAAACACTCAGTCTCCTATCATACACAGCATATGTGGACAGGGTTCATATTGGGAGATGCAGTTCTGACTTGCCTCCTATAGGGGCAGCGAAACAGGTGGCCACTCCCACAGCACACGCACAAACTAACAGGTCCTGTTTGTGGCCCATATTCTGGTGTGGGGGTCCAAACGAGGAGAGGTGGGGTGGGGACAGAGGTGCAGAAACAGACATTGGAAAATTGTTAATAAACATGCCAGGCATTATTATCATACTCCATTAATTCGAAGGGGTTGGCGGAGCTAGATGAGTTACTGCACATTAGGAAAAAACAGCCTTTGTTAACAAACACACAGAGTAACCATGTCAAGCCAAACAGTGGATGCACTCTGGAAAAGGGCACATCCGAGCTGAGCACAACTGGGATTGATGGGTCCTGGGCACTGGCTGGACCGTGCTTACCTCATACACACCCGAGAAGAGTGACATGAACCGGCTGAGCACGGCAGCGCAGATGCTGGCGATGTGAACAAAGGGACCCTGCATGGATGGATGGATGGGTGGATGAATAGATGGATAGGGAGGAGGGTGTCAGGGGAAAAGATTCAAGATTCAAGAGTTTGTTGTCATACAGACAGAAAACAGTTACACTATGCAATGAAAATCTTACTCTGCATGTTCATCCAGCTGCCGGCAAACACAAATTAAACACAAAACGAAACACAAATTGAGGTGCTTAGTAAGTAAGACAATAAATGCAATTATAACTATAATAATAAATACAAATACAAAGCTGCAATATAAGATATTAAGTGCAGAATAAACATAATGCAGATATTGCAACGGGTGAATAAGAGCAAGAGATGGATAGCTAGCCAGTCCTATGGGATAACTGGGAGAATGTAAACTGGGAATATGTAACCATTATGTCAGGTTTTTGTAAGAGACCTGGAGAGACGTGGCTCAAATCTACAAAACTGCACAGAATTTCCTTATAGGATGTTTTTCCTATGAACTATTATGCCATATAAACATGAGAGTAAAACTGAGCGGTTCTCTGTCATGCTTCTGCGGAGAGGTTAGGTGGGGAGCGAGCATGATGATGTCAGCAGCAGCAGTCTACCTCCTTGCCCAGGGGCATGCCGCTCCCTAGGCTGGCAGTCAGGCCAATCACTTTGGCCACAAAGGCCTTGAGGGTCAAGTACTCCTTCAGGATCACCCCTCGGAGGATGGTCTTTATCTCTGGGATTCCGGACCCTGACAGAGGGAGCAGAAAGAATGTAACCTTGAAGAAATTTAAGGAAATTAATGTATTAAATGGTCAACATAGCAGAAGATTAATCCGAAAGTGGCACTGTGTGACTAAGTGGTCTTTACATTGTGGCATTGGGAACTAATGAGCGCGCTCAGACTGACAGAGAGAGAGGACGGGGGACAGGGCAAGGAGACAGAAACAAAGAGCGTGAGATAATGGGACGGCGTATAGAGGTGGTGTCAGAGCTCACCGACAGACTGGGGTGCGACCAGATGGCAAAAGAGGGAGGAGAAGATGATGAGGACCATGGGGTAGGTGACCCAGGCCAGGAACTGCAGCAGCACGTTCTCCCGCAGCTCCCGGTACATCCACTTATACACTGCGAAGAGGACAGGAGGGGGCGTTAGCGAGCGTCCCACACCCTCCCTCCCCCATGGCAAGGCCCACTGCCTCAGTGTCTTTCTCTTCATTTAAAGGGTGGATGTATTGCTTTTATACAAGTAGCTCACGCATTATACCCTTTAAACAGCTACATGTTGCATTCAGGGGAAATACCGGTGCTCAAAGGTCCAACATCAGAGCCTGACCCTGCCACTTAAGAGTGGAGCGACCTTCAAGTCACAGTTTTTTGTTTTTACTTACATAGCTGCCATCTGGCAGTAACCAATGAAACAAGAAGGGGATATCTCTCATTATTCCCTAGTATTTAGCACTAGGGCAACTGGGACCAGCTTATCCAGCCTAAAGGAGATGGTATTTATTTTTGTTTAGGTTCATTTCCCCATATCTTAAACATGCAAGTGTTTGATCATCTATGCCACGTGGTGAAATCCTCATGCCAAGATCTTCCAAAGATGGGGGCAAATCTCCCATCGTGCCTTGGGCATGGATTAGATACCATGGTACCTTGCAGACTCCTGGCACTGGCGTAGTCCATGGACCAGCTGACCAAAGCCATGGTGAAGCCTAGCAAAACCAGGAAGATCCAGTCCTCTCCCAGTTTGGTGATGAGGTACTTCTGTATCCGCGCCACACACTCTGCCAAATGGTTAACCATCAATTCCTCAATTTGTCTCATCAAGGACATTTTAATAGGTGAGTTTATCATGGTTCACAATGATTTATGGGGCATTTTTTATTGTTGATTTTGTTTTTCCATGGGATTCAGTAAGAGCAATAATACTGAGGCCCAGAGCATGATTAATGGAAGACAAATTAAGCTACACAGTACAGTGTGTAACAATGGCTTTTCTGCTGATTACAGTACCTGAAGGTCAGGGGTCAGCAGGCGGGGGTGTGGGACTGTAACTGCTGACTCACCTCGGCATACGGAGTACGGCTGCGGCTTCTTCGCTGGGGGGGTGTTGCTGAGTCCCGAAGATGGGGCTCCTGTCTCCATGGCAACAGGCTGGGGGTGGCTGGGGGTGAGCGGTGCCATGGGCGTGTCCCCCACATGCCCCCCCCATTGCTTCTCTGTCAGCAGTCGGGTGGTGGCTTCCCTCTGAGCCCCACTGCCTAGCTGCTCCTTGTACTCACCATAAAGCTGGGGGGTGGGGGCACGCTAGTTACCAGCCGATCACTATGACTAGTACTCAGAAATCACAAACAATCCATATGGCCAAGCACATGCCTGCAATTCATATTCCTAAACTTAGCCTTCATAATCATTTCCACATCAATAATGCTCCTAGTCAGTTCAGTGAGTTCTGTAAAGCTGTAACAGCTGATCTTAACACAAACATTGCCAGTTGCAATTCAATGCTCTGGGGGAGGCGGGGCTGGGAGGGGTGGTAAGGGGGCCAGACATGGTAAGGAGGGGTGGGGCATAGATGGGGAGGGGTGGAGCATGAGAATGCAGGCATGATGAGCTGCCTGCATTAGAGAGTCGGTGTGCCCGGAGACTCAGAGCAAGAACATGGGCAGACAGAAATAGGCGAAACAGGACAGCAGCAGCGGAAACTCGGGTTCGGGGGGAGGAGTCCTGGCTGGCGCGGGGCCAGGCAGCTGGGGAAGCACTCACAGGGGCACATTCCATCCCCCTGCTCTCAGCAGCACAGCACTAATACATTAATACATGCCGCTAATGGATATATTTACGCTTACACCTATATATATGATCCGTCCATGCCTCTGAACTCTCACACACCATCCTGCACGAAGGCCGTCTTTACGCAGACTGCCACCTCGAATCTCGCTACCAGGAAACGGTGCTGCCTCCAACATCTGAACGCATCCCCCACCCCCCGGATGCATCGGAGGCACCGGCCGGATGACCTTCACGGCCCCGGCCCTGCCGGTGGCGACCACGTTGTGCCGGATCTCTGGCTGATCCTGCAGCCATTGGCTGAGTCTTCAGACGTGAGCTCTAAAGCTCTAACCTTGAACCAGAATAAAAAACAATTGCCGTTTTGTTCTCTGCCGAGCCCCAGTCAGCAGTGCACAGTATGAATAAACTGCTAAGATAAAACAACTGGCTCTCAAACTCAATGTGAATTACTGCCGCAATTACTCTCGCTCGTTACCGTCATCGCTATTATTTTTTACTGATCAGCCACACATGGCGCTTCCTTAATGGCGAAAACAAACAATTAGTCCCTCCAGAAAAACATGGGTGCGAGTCAGCATCATGGACTTCTACCGTGACGACCGAGTAGCGTAACGATACAGATGTTAAAATAACCAGTGACATAACAGCTACATGGAACTGCTGGGATTACAAGTAATCCAGTAAAGGGACGAAGTCAACGAAGTCAGGCATAATGCAAAGGCACTTAGGTGGCATCGTGCGATAGGTAGACATACCGACCTCCCGTGCTGTAGTCCCCTTGGGCATGCTGTGTTTGGGTACACCAGTGTTACTCCCGCTGAGTCCCCGTTACTCTGACTTTAACACAAGGTCAGCATTAAACATTAACCGTAGGGGAAGTATCAATCACAGCCAGAGTGAAGGGACAGGCGTCATTTATTAAGCAGTTAAAGTTGATAAAAATGAAGAAGCTGACGACAGAGAAAAAATACAGTGGGCAGAGCAAGTCGGGAACTTTTAGAAACGCAGCTGAAAGTGATACGAAGACAGATGATATACTTAAGAAGATTTCCTGTAAAACATATCACAAGACTGTCGAGGCACTGTCGAACCCTAGGAGCGGATGTAAGTGGGGGTCTGGGAACACAAAGGGCCCAGATAATGGTCTGGACCAATGGAGATCCAATGTAGCCAAGGATTTAGCGTAACATTTTCAGAGTAATAATATCATCTGAATCCCTGTAATAATGAATCAGGGGATATATTCAAATACGCAGCTATGATCACAGTGGCGTTTTATTGTGAAGAATGAAACAGGATCTGATTAAAACCATAAAGCTATTAATTATTGCAATACAATCCATCCACCCACCCATCCTTCTGTATTCTGGGACAGGTATAAAAATTCATGATACCGGAATTTATCTACGATCAAAAACGGACGCTTGAATACCTATGGATGCTTGTTATAAAAGCCAGGACAAAGAAGCAGAGCCATAAAAAGGTCTGCTGGCGTAAGCTGCTGTCAAATCACGTCAATGCTTAACTACAGCAAGCTAATGAATCAGGTAGACAGCGTGTGAAACACTCGCTCTCTTTCGGAGACTGATTTACTGTTTCCCTGCTATTCGGCGTCAGCGTTCAGAACGCCTCCCACCGCCAGGTAGCTACACTGGGCACTTTGGCTTCCCTTACTGTTCAGACAAAGGCAGAGAAGCATGGTAACCGGGTATGAAATAAACGTACCCTCAACGTAGCTGGACGATGCATGCAAAAAGCTTTCACTAAATGGGGAAAGAGATGCTGCTTGACAGTCAGAGTTAGGAGCAAAGTGGATTAGTAAGGAAGTTAGAAGGAAACTGAGAGTGCCGGACAGGTGAAGGACACGCTGACTTTGAGAGTTAATTAAAAAAAATAACAATGACAAATTCTTAGGTCCCCCCTGCTGGTGAATGGGCGCTGCCCATGTGAGCGCGCGTGTCTGTCATTGCCCACAATATAGTGAGGATCATGATAAAATCTGACCCAAGCAGTGAAGGACAGCGAGAAGGTTCTCAGGCAGGAGTTTGGGCATGTGTGCGAGCGAGTGTACGCACAAACTCCGATCTTAAACGTGAAGAAGCAGCCCTTCATCCTGTGCCACACGCAGAGACACAGGCACATGAATGGCAGAGTGCAGCGCAAAGCGACTGGGAACCATGTAGCACATCTACAGCTGACACCCACAAGCTGCCGAGAGCATTCAGGTGATGCTGCTGGCACGGAGATCTCCGCAGAGATGACTGCAAATATTAAGTCTTACCGGAACTTGGTCTAAATTCATCACCTTTTCAATTGTATCGATTTGTTCGTTCATCTTCTTCCCGTGTCTATTGGTCCACCTCGGGATTCTTTCGTCCCCTCTTCCCCCGTCCCGTCTCACTCCTACTCTGGGACTTAAACACACCAAATCTCTGCCTTTTTATCCGTCAATTCTAATTAGCCAAACTGTACCTGCCTTTTTTCGTGTGGGTGGGGGTGGGGGGTGATACAGTATCATCGTGACCCACACAGGACGGGACAGGCAGCAAGGGAACCCTAACCCAGGGGGACCCGGTGGAGTTCGGGGGGTGTTGATGCAGGCAGTCTGGGTTGACAATTACATGTCAGCAGCTCTTAATTCAGAGAATTTATCCCAAGGCCTGTCACATTAAGTCCTTGCTTATTTTGATTATAAAGCCTCATCCAACTGCAGCGCTGCTTTACTACACAGTGCAGTGCGTCAGCATAGCTGTGCAGGTAAAACCCTGGTGTAAATGAACATGTGTCACTGCAGTGCGGCCTTTAGCCAGGCTAATTAAGTGAGGGTTACGTTCACAATGCCTTCGTATGGCAGCTGTGAGTTTTCAATTGATTTGAATTCTATTTTCATATTGCACTTATATTCCTATCATGTCTCGCTACAATATTTCATTTCCACACCTCCTACAACTGCCGCGGAGCCCTGCCCAGCTCATCCTGCGACCCCCAACACTACCCACTCGCTGTAACCCAACGCTGCGTTATATATAGCTTCAGTGTGACCCAATGTTCACTGACACACTTTTCCACACGCTTCTCTCTCTCTCTCTGTTTATCTTTGTATCCCTTCTTATTTCTCCAAGTCTGTCCTGCGATCTTTATGCACCCTGAAAATCATGGCGTCATCCATTCCCACTTCTGTGGCGCCTTCCCACTGGAAAAAAACAAAACCAGTCACATCTCATCCAAAAGTGGATTAAAAAGGTGCAGTATAGCCACCACCAAAGCTGTGCATCGTCGCCGTTGGCGTTTAAGTGACTATTAAAGCACATCCTGACACAATTCGCCAAGTCCGCCACCAGCGACCTCTCGCTGTCAGGCTTTATCTCCACATCTGCCCCCTTAATGCCCCTCTGCTTTAGCAACTCTGAGCTGTGGGAAGCCGTGCGCACAAGCTTAATTGTTCCTCAGATGACTTCCGGCGAAACCAAAATCCACAGGGCGCCAACAGCGCTCCGGGACATATTGGCATGTCAGCCTTAAATCCGAGACTTATTTCACATCACGCTCGCAGCCAGATTACTCGCTGCTAATTTCGACATTTAAAATCCCCTCCTCTTTGTTCCCCTCGCAATACACACACCACAAGGCTCACAGTCAGTTACTCTGACTCCATTCCCCAGTGAATCGACCTCCCAAAGAGTCCGCATCTCTGCGTCCAGCTAAGGGGGATCAATCATGGCTGAGAGGTCCAAAATTGATCAGATTGATAATGCGCCAATCATTATTTTGTCAATTCCTAGCCAAGTTTCCCCTCTCAACCTGTTAGCCATGTTATGATCCCTCCCACTGAGCAAAGTTAATTAATGTTATTAAAAATAGCCGGTAAGCATCCACACCAGTGTCAGTCACATGCTGTGCCGAAAATCACCTTTTAAAAAAAAATCATTCTGCTGGGTTTGTGACTCAGCAAAGAAATTGACACGTAAATCTGGGGTCTCCTCGGCACCTCGGGGGTTTGCTCACTCTGATAACCTGAGTCCTTCTCTCACCCCCCCCCCCCCGCCCCCGTAACCAGAACTCTCTCTGGTGTCCATCTGTCCCGATCCAGCCTGCAAGACAAGAGCCCTGATTCCCCGCGTGAGTTCCCGCACAGAATTCCCCACATCGATTGGCCGCTGCGATATTCTGGCTGAGCCTGCCCCTGTGCTCTGCCTGAGGTCTTTATCGCTGCCCCTCTTTAATCGTGCCCTTCCCACACCACTCAGCACCACAAATGTCACTCCTGTGTCATCTTTCAGGATCTCTGCTGGGCTGCGTTTACACGTCTGTTTTTACGTTCCTGCTCATCGCGAAACCGGCTCGGATTTAAAGATTTTTCAAGAACACACATTACATATCGCCTGAAGAACTAATTCAGAGAGAATAGGAGCTATATATCTTTTGACATTTAGTAGAAATGGGAAAACATATACACTATCAACTGGTGAAACTGGTAGTGTATTCTACTTATCCACACTGGATATGCTGAAACTGCATTTATTATTAGATTAGGCTTATAGCTTCTAGAAGATTTATCAGACTTTGTTAAGCATAAATAAAGTGCGTAAGACAGGTCTGACATCAGGATGAGTGGCAGGACGACAAGCCAAAGCAGTGTTATGCATCCGAGTGTCGGGGGAAGCTGGAGCCATTCTCCATGCAGAGCACAGGTAGCAAACGGCACGAGTGGGAGGCTGACTGACAGAGCAGCTGTGAGGAGCAGGGTCGGGGCGAGCGGGGAGCTCGAGCCAGGGCTCCGGCGCTTTGGGCGGGGAAGCCAGCGGTGCCGCCAGGGACCATGCGGGCAGCAGGAGCACAGGCGAGCAGCAAGGCGGCAGGGCGCCGGAGCGCAGGGACTGACCAGGGTCTGTTGGTATCTCAGAGCCTTCCTTTGCGGTGCATCTGCAGCCATTGACGCGCTGTCACTGACCCAAAAATAAACCGGCTGCCCTCCTCAGCATTTCCACCCGCTGCAGAGCACACGGCGTTCACTAACTGGCTTCTGGCGACGGAACCAGTGGCGGCGACGCCCCGTTGTAGATCCAGCGCCGGCCACGAGCCCCCCGGACCCCCCGCACGTGTGAGTGACGAGGCGGCCCGGCCCGGCCCAGAGCGGCGGTTTCCTTTATTAGAAAGGCAGCTCACACACTTACAGGCTCACATGAACAACAGGGGGACGCACTCCGGTTGTCCTCGGCAACACATGAAGACCTCAACCGCAGCTAATTTTTTTGTTTTGTAGGGGAGGGGGGGTTGGGGAGCTTCACAGTCAGCGACGCACCTTCAGGGCTGCCCCCATGTGACAGGGGGATGTTGGACGCAGGCCCATATGACAGTTGCTCCCCCCAGGTTTTGTAACATGGCCCCGTCGATCAGAACTGATGTTTTCATAACATATCGGTCATATTTCATACGTCGGCTACCTGATTGAAGGGAAATGAGACACGCATCGTATCTCTGCAATAAAAACATGGTGGCTGGGGCTCGCCAACATTCCCCATGGGATAACACACGTCAGGGTGTGGGACTTCCTGTCTAGTATACGGAGAGGGGGATTTCGGAGCATCCATACAGGCAGGTCCATTAACTGTGACGGCTTTAAGATGCACCATGTAAAACAGCAGCATTAAGCGTAAAATGACAGCAGGGCCACCAAGAGCAAAGCAGAACAGCTGAAATGAAGAGACTAAAGTAATACTCTGGCTAGATTTACCACTGAACAGAGAGCAGCAAGGCAGTATCATGCCTTCCTGTGCACATGAGAAGGTAGACAGCGAGCACAGCAGGGGACCTGCGCATCCCAGGGGCCAGCAACGGCTAACACTCACATGATGTGTTTTACAGAAGAATGACCGCAAACACAGCTGATTCAAATTTCATTTATTAAAAAATAAAAATACAAACACCATGAAAAATGCATCTTGACATTTTGGCAGACACGTAAATCAGGAATTCCATTAATTTCCAAGTTTTATACCCAAACAACTGCACCCTGCAGCACCATCAGCCCAGTGAAGACGGCATGGAGGCAGTAAAATGTGATATGGCTGCTAACTTAATCTTCTGCCCTTTGCCACTATAGAACGTCTCATCACCCAGACCGTTGCTCTCAAGCACATATACACAGGCTGCTAAAGGCTGCAGCAAAGCTCTGCACGAATCTGTTTATCTGCACCATTCTCCTTCAGAATCGCAGCGTCTCACTAATTCCACACCTCCCCAAACCTTCAACTATATTGAAACAATCCGGACCTACTGTCTTATAATGAATGTACAGTAACCCTTCAAGACACATGCCGCAGAGAATTTTTTGGCATTTAACAGAATATAATACTGGAATGTTTAAAATAACAGACCGGATATGCCAGCAGAAATTTTTCCCCGTCAAAGTCTGACCTGCTTACAAAAACTGGTAACCAACATGACTGACTCCAAACAGCACACTTAATGCAAGTGTTTCTGAAGTGATATTAATGCCTCAACAGGGGTTAAGGATATAGCAAATGAAGCATTACTCTAAATCTTTATGTATGGGGAGGGGCAACTCTAATATAGTGCTTTAGCCTTTCTAATTAAACTTGCAAAGGTCTGTCAGGACCCATTTCTCTGGGGTGCAGAGGACTGGCAGAAAAGGAGTATTCCTTTAAAAACAGAACTAAAGGGGAGGAAAGACTCATTTGCAATACGCCTGTGGCCTCGGAGGGATATTTCAGACACCAGAGGAGGTTCTCACCCGTCTCCATTATCTGTTTTGATCCCTTACCGTGCATTCGCACATTTATTAAATTGCATGCGCATCTCTGTACGCGCCTGTGTGAAATCAATACACACTGGAGCGTAGCGCTTACCCACACCCAATTAAACGGAACTGAGGCACATTTCCCACTATGTCGATAACGGAGCGCCGCCCCGCACACTTTCCAGGCGACACTCAAGCTTAAGACTAGCTGCTGCCTAGTCTTCCCAGGGCCATTTATTTAACTAGCCGGTCATTTCCGGCTTAAGTGCTGTTGCATCCTAAATACTACATTGATCCAATTTCACACATACAGCTTAAACGCCCAGAACAAACAAATAATGGATGTATATAAACAGGGTATAAAACCAAAAAACCATCAGTTAAAAAAAGTTATTTGCATAAAATGTTTTTATGTTATTTTAAAACTCATATGAACACCTCAAACTTGTGATGACAACGGGAAGATGGTCGATTGGAATGAATGCGAGCTGGTATGTTGTGAACCACCTTTGGACGCATGTCACTTCACTGCAGAGATTGGCTGCATTGTGTAGAATCATCCCATCCAGATCCCTCCTTGTCTTCAGCTCTCCTTTGAGGGCAGAGGGATACCTAGGACACACAGTGCGGCGAGTCACTGCTCGGGGTAGTACTTGGGGAAGAGGAAGAGATCTTTGCACAGGGAGCTGGTGAACTCTGACATCTCCTTGCAGCGGTGGTACGTGGTCCCAGGAGCGTAGCCTTCCCTCTGCTTGATGCAGGCGTTCACCTGTGGGGGGGACAGCCCAGCTCAGGACGGATGGCGACATACAAGTTGGCTGATGGCTTTAACACGTCAGGGAATGTTGGGTCGGACATGCAAGCATATGATTAACAAGGTGGTAAAATACCACTGACTGTGCTGACAAACTGAACCTGATAAGCTCCAAAAATACACACATACATCAAATGTTTCCTCTACAGATTTCACACAGCTATTCCATGGAAAACCCAGCTTTAAGAATATTCCTACCAGCAACCTGCAGACTGAAATTAGCATTTGTATCTGAAAATGTCCATCATACGCGCCACCCTGAGATGTTTATTGGGGCCGATACCCAAAAGGCGTTTTTAAGTCACATCCAGCTTCTTTTCCTGTTCCCAACATTCTTTAACTGAGGCAAAATTGTGATGGAGCAATCAGTGAAATTTACATGCTTCAACTGGACTGAGCAGGCTCTACTGTGGCTCAAACCCCCACAGCTACAGGATGGATTCCTCTCCCTGGTTCTGCATGTCCAGCTTTCTTTCCCTGCCTGGGTTTGTCAAGATTCCCATTCAGCAGACAGCCTGCAGTTTACCCTGTCCATCCTTTGGCTCTGACCAGCTCTACACCATACAAGCACATGATAAATGGATGGGTATTTCTATAACATCCAATTGTTTTAGTACCGGTTCTTAATTAATTAAATTCCTCTAATGGCAAAAGTTACATATACTGTACAGTAGCTACTATTTTCAAATTTCAGAGTACTAGTTATGACTGGAAGTTTGATTAAATTCTCTCATGCTGTATGTGTGCACCTCACTCAGTTCAGCCATCTCACCATGCTCTCATCTACTGTAACTATCGACATAAGTAACTTGTTTTAGAGCTCTTTGGCTTATCTTGTTGCTACTGTAGTGTAACCAAACATAGGGAAGTATAGTATATGGGAGTATACTGGTTGCCCATTGATAAAAATGTACTGATTATATTTGTGACTATATTAAATGGTCAGATGATCTTGACTCCCTTAGGTGGCAATACTGAAGGGTGGCGTAATGATTAGCACCGCAGCCTTACAGCTACACAGCAGTAGGTTTGATTCTCACCCCCGGTTGCGTGTGTGTCTGTTTATAATTGTTAAATCATGAAGACTAGATTTTCCCAATGTGATAGATGCCTGTTACTTATTAGCTTGTGGAGACATTTTTTTGGTCCCCACAAGTGTGACCTCAATTTTATAAAAATTTGTGAATGCAATCAAAAAACTAAAACAGCCAAAAGCCTATTTTTAGGGTGGGTTAGGGTTGTCAGCCAGGATAAGGGTCAAGTCCATAGAAATGAAAGAATATTTAAAGTTGTGTTGTAGTTTGCATAAAAAAGTAAAATAAGCAGCTGCTTAACCATGCAGCCAGCACTTCCTCAAATATAACTCCAATTGGACGTAGCCAGAGCTTAAAGATGTGGAATACAAAGCAGCGACCTTTATGGGCAAGAGGAAGATACCTGAACCAGTATGTCTGACAGGTGCGTGTCCTGCGTTCTCTGTCTCAAGGCCGTGTTCAGCTCCTGGATGTACCATGAGCCCCTCTTCGTGTTCCTCATCGCTGCTGTGCCTGCGAACATGGCGACAGTCAGTCAGACGGCTCTCTAGCAATCCTCCTTTGAGTTCATGTCCCTGAAACAGCCCCCTCCCCCGCCCCACCTTTCAGAGAGGCAAAGCCGCAGATCATGTCCGAGCGCTGAGGCAGTTTCACGCGCAGCCGCTCTCTGTCCCTGTCCTGGCTGACAGCAGTCTCCCTTTCCTCCTCTCTCCCGGCATCCCTCTCCTCACAACCTGGAGAGCACATTCGGTCCCTGCCATCCGCCTGCTCAACCCCGCTGTCCATCTCCTCTGGGGAGAGGAAGCGTAGAGTGAGCACGGGTCACATCAAAGGCTCCAGAAACATGCTTCAAATAAGGTGAAGCCGCTGTAAAATGATTGAGCTAAGGGTTAAAAAGCAGACTGCTTCTAGAGTTCACCTTTTCAACTCATTTCCTCACCCCGGATTTCAAAAATCAGGCTTTGGCAGGACAAAATAATAAAAGTTTAGGTTTCCATGACAAGCAAACAAAGCGGCACCTGATCGACTCAATTATGGAGGAATGTGTTCAGTACATTTTCCAAAGAAAAGGAAAATATTAAATAAAAATATTAGTCTGGCAACAGCGTACCTCCTCTGCAGGCTTGAATAAAGAACATTTTGGGCTTGTTCTGAAGCTGGGGACAGCGTGCATTGTCAAAAACCTGAAATACCCAGTCCAACTGCCAGAGAGAGCAAGACAAAAATGATATTTATAGTTCTGCGGCCTCTTGGCGACAAAGCGACTTGATATTTCTCATGGTTATCCTGCTCACCTCCAGGAGCTGACCATCTGTGCCATACACTGCCCCCTCCATACCATGAGACAGCAGGCAAACGGCACAGCTGTCTGCAACCTGGTGCTCCGGCCTCCCACGGAACTGCTCAACACACTCCTTCATGCCCTGGAGGAGACGCACAATGACGCCAAGTATACAAAAAGCGTAAACACAGGACAAGTTCCGAAGATGTGGTTAGTGACAGGGGGCTGTGAGGTACCCCACACCCATGAACAGGACAATTAGTTATATGTCAAACAAAAACTATAACTGAAGGGATAATTTACACCCTAGCTGTGGCATGTCATCCTCTCTTTTCACAGGGTGTTATGTGACGCTGGGTGTACCTGAGCTGTCAAGTTCCTGAACACCACAACTGAGAAGTCCAAATCTGCAAAGACTCTGCTCAGAACCTCTACATCCACTTCTCCTCCGACTCGACTGACCAGCTCGGGAATTTCACGGTCAAAAGTCACGTTACTGATGATGAGGGCCAAACCCCGGGGGCTAGAGACCATCTTGTATGCCTGTTCATAAAAAGGAGGGGAATTACAACCACAATATGAACAGGCAGGTAGGGGTAATACTAAACTGGGAGGGGCAGCACCTTCACATGAAGGTGCCAGTTCCCAGAAGTTTCTGAAGTGATTTAACTTTAAAAACCAAGCAGCTTTGGGAGATGGTGCTTGCCTGTTTGCAGTGAGCATCATAGAATCCCTTGGAACAGGGAAGAATACCCGTGATGACTGGACTGTCTGCATCTAGGCACATCTCTGAGGATTCTGAAATGGCACAAATTCATCTAACTCTGGCATTTATGTGCTTAACGCTCCTTCACCCCATGCTTAGATGTTTACTGACCATGAGTCCTGGCTCTCTTGATTCTAGCCGAGTCCTCCTGGGTGGGCAGCGGCAGGCAGGATTCCACGCAGTCCTGAAACATGTATGGCGGTACCTGCATCAACAATACCCCGGCCACAGCTGAGCCCTTCTAGGCACCAGACACTTGCCGTACTGTAGGCCTCCCCCCTTGAAATCAGAAACAGGGACATGCTCCCAGCACTCACCTCCCTCCCCCTCTTTATCTGGTCCATCAACATGTCATGAAGGTGCTGCTGCTCAGTGCCTCTCAGGGCCAAGCAGAAGCTGCTGAAGGCCCTGGGCCCTCTCTTTGGAAGCAGGGCCAGCAAACGCCAGCTCTTCTTCCGGGAGGTCTGCTCCGCCTGAGGTGAGAAACAAAATCCGCACAAAAACGTTAATACTGCGAATTACTAGAATTACAATAAGGCCTGAACAGGTTATGTCGTGCCACTGCTCATGTCTGTGTCTCACAACAATAACAAAGTCCCCTAGTGAACCATGCAGCACAACAGCAGCGCAGAGGAACTCATCCAAAGAGGAAAGCACTGCGACCGGGCAATAGAGGGGATAGCAGAAAACCTGGGGACAGCAGAGATGATTTATATAAAGATGAAATGCTGGCATTTCTCTACGTGATAAACATTAATGCCACGTGGTTTGGAGCAAAGAACATTAAAACCTCCTGGATCCTAATTATTCATGCATTATAGGTAGGGGGGGGGTCCCTGGCTCCAGTCTGTTTTTCATTTAGGGGTCCCTGGTTTAAAAAGGGTTGAAAAGCCTTGTACTATGATGTGAAGGCTCCCAAGACTCCTGTACTGCATAAGGGGCTGGAAGATGACCATATTTTGCTGAACTGGGGCAGGTGCCCTGGAGCGCCCAATTACCAGGATCCCCTCAGCCATTCCGTCAGTGAGGATGTCATCGGCCTGGAGCATCTGAAGCAGCTCCTCGTCCACCACCAGCTGGTTGCAGAGCGACACGGAGCATTTCCGCAGCGCCCGTTTTTCCTGTTCCTGCATGCCGCATTCGCCCAGCATCCTGCCGCCGAACATAAGGTCACCACTCACTTTTCACGAATGAAATCGGTATCAGGTCAGCGCTATCGAAAGCTGAGAACTCGCTTAACTGTTTACGAAAGGCAATTACAGAATTTCTCCAATATGCGGTTAAATTAATGTGGAGTTAATCAATAACGGACACATCGATCTATCTACTTAACTTCAAAGAATATCTAAGTAGGCCACGAAATGCATTATACTCATATTACTATTTAGATGTAAAAATTACAGCAACAGCTGAAACGTGGTATATGATAACTCAAAGTTAGGTAACTAAACTATGCACTCTCTGGGTGAGTGTACGCTGCTACAGGTGCACGGCCCATTTTTAAATACAGACTAGCTAATCACCCAACGAGAGATCATTTAAGACTACGTTAGCGAAAACACTATGGGTGAAATGCATTTACCTTCCTTGGTAGTCCCGCTCAAATATAAGCTTAACTTTAGATACTAAATTGTCATTTCAATAAAGTATTTTGTTGCTATTAAAACTGCAGTGTAGTTTAGCAACTCCCTTCAACGTTAAAAAAATACCAGTTTCTTGCAAAGAATTTGCTTGGAAATGGGAAAAGTGCACAAAACACACGAAATGCCACCAACTCTGTAGTTAAAAATTCCAGAGCAGCCTGCAGAAAATACCTGGCAATATTTCTTTTTCTAAAGAAAACCAACCCCTGAGCAGACGTAGAGATAATTCGAAAATGATCTGACTATTGTTACAAAACAATAAGTTGAGGCTGCTATTTAAAACAATAAAAAAAAGAATTCGGCTCGTTAGCTAAGTAAAAGCACTGACAGGCTAACATGATTAGCAGGTTTTACCAAAACAAAATAAGACAGGCGGAGAAGTCTACGGAAGAAGAACTATATATTTGGACACAATTTTGAACGAGAAGGACGAAAGATACTAGTTGCGTTTTTTACGTATAGGTAACCAAAATATTTTTCCTAAGTTAAAATAATTTGAGGTAACCTATCGTTCCAAACCTTCTTGCTACTTCCGCGCGATTATAAATCCACGGCAAGGTTGGAACACAATGATGAGCATGAGGTTCCGCCAATGAGGAAGCGGCTCCAGTTTGAGTTGCGTTTTGTGGACAAATTAGAGTCCCGGTTAACTGAAGATGGGTCTATGATTGGCTGGCACGGTCGATCGTATAAAATACTGGCAAGAGACAGGACTTTTCAGTCTAAGAAGTTGCTTAAATTCAGAACGCTGAAAATAAAGAAACAACCAATCGGAAATAGTAAACGTCATAGCCAAATACATAAAAACGTATTGAGTTAGACTGGTCCTGTGAAATGTTTCCATTTTTTTTATAATGAAATTTAAAAAGTGGGCAGACTAGCGGCATGTCTATGAAAAAAAGGCGCGTAACAGTAACATTGATAGTCGAAATAAAATTCCGGCCTGAATGCATTAAAATTGTACCAACAATGTTTGTTTAAGTGATTTTTTTTTTGAGGAAGAACCCGTCTGCGATAGATGACGGGCTCTTTGTAAATAGTATCATGCTTATGCTGTAATCACAATACTGGACTGCTGCGAAAGAAAATAGATAATACTTTAACAAATTCCCTGGAGGGAGATTTTTTCATTCAAGAAGTTTGTATAATAAAGTTCGAGTAGAAACAGTTAAATAGATATGGGGAACTGATGCCCTTGAATTGATTAATGCTGTAGCCTTTAAGTTTTATAGTCCAGGACTGTGGATTATAGTCTTGCTCCTGACTTGCTGTGTGTGGAGTTTGCATGTTCTTCCTTGTGGCTACAGTTAAATTATGCACATCAGGGTGAATTTTGACTGTAAATTGTGTGTAACTGTATGCATGTGTACATTGTGATGGACTGGCATCCCAACCAGGATGTCCTCTGCCTTGTGTCCTGTCTTTCCTAGGACAGACTTTAAGGTTCACCTTGATCCTGTATGACATCCTACTCAATTTTAGATGTATTATTTCATGAGCAGTTTCCCACAGCAGCAGGTAATATCTAGGAATCCTTCCAAGAGTAAAAGAAAAACCCTCTGGAAATTTATTTCTAGATGCAAGTTTGACATTTGTTCCAGTGTTCATTATGTACACAGCACATGTAGCTGAGAGTAGAAAGCTGAAGCAGCAATCCGAACTGTGCCATGGAAAATGGATGTATTATTTATTCATGAAACTCTTATCCAGGGTAGTGTATAAGCTCAGTTTGCCTTAATAAAATAGATTATCACAATACTGCTGATGGATTTGTCTATATCTGTGCATATGTAGCATCATGTTTTTTGGGGTGCTGTGTGGCTCAGCAGGTTAGTGGGCCTGTCAAAGGAAGGTCTTCGGTTCAGATCCCATGGTCAGCAGAGTGATTTTACCTTTAGGCTAAGGGACACTGTCTGACCGTGCTCTCTGAAATGTACATATGTAATCGTTGGGTTAATTCACTAGACTGCGGAATATATAAGACGTCTACTTTTATGTGCATAATTCATAAGTGATTCAAAAGATCTTTCTTCAGCATCTCTTCTTGTTCAGTTTAAGGAGACATGGTCCATCTGACTGTAACACAGTTGCCTCATATGTCCAGAGAAGTTGGTTTGACCTTTCACCACTCCTCTCTGTATGTGGAGTTATCATCTTCTTTCTCTGTATGGGTAGGTATTTTCCCCAGGTCCCCTGATTTCGATGGATTGTGGTCTTCAAATAGTCTTTAGCATATGATTCTGTGCCCTGTGTGGCACTGGCATCCGTTTTCCAGGAGTATGGCCTGTCTTGTGCCATTTACTTACTGGGATATGCTCCGGGCATGCTGTGAACCTGTGGTGGATAAACGGTTATGGAGATAGGATGGATAAACAGGGTCATCTTTCTGGGAAAGCAGAGAGACCCTACGTTCATGTTTTGGAGGGATCCGTTTAAAGAAGTACAGCTATTGTAAGGTTCCATGTTGTTATATTATTTACAGAGCTCTTTTGCCCATGTCAATTTATACTCTCCCATTCTTTTAATATAAATCTATTTGCTTTTTCACTTTCTTTCTCTCTCTCTCCCTCCTGCTGGCATGCTCTCCTGTCTCAGTGAGTGCTGTCAATAATTGATGATTTTTGCTGACTCAAAGGCTAACAGGTCTAAAATCAGATATTCACTTTGCTTCAGCTTTTTCTGCATATACCAATAATTGGCCTGCTACTATGTGTCTGTATACATTGAACACATACCCTGTTTGTTTATTTATACACCAATGCTAATGAATTTCTTATATATCTGTATACATCTGCATACATCTCTCATGGAAGTGAAAAGGTTATTTGCGTCAGTCTCTGGAACAGCGGGATACATGGAAGGAAGTAGGGAGATTAAACGAGAAAAGAGACAGGGGGTAAAGGACAGAGATTGAAAGGGAAGGAGATATTTAGTCAGTATATGCAGTGACTGACTGGCTCACTAGACGTCACAGTGTATCAACACCAGCACAGGCAAATGGACAAGGACAGAGAGGGCGAGAAGGTGTTTTCCAGAAAAAGAAGCTTCACTTTTGGAGCTTATGGCGGGTGAGTGAGACAACTATATTAAACTGATGCTTATAGGAATATAGTCTAGATGATATTTGCGTTTCATGTCATTCACACTTGTAAAACAGAATAATTTGGTATTAATGTAATACACACTTTTAACAGTTGTGCTACTTTGTCTACAGAGTGGACAAGTTCATTGGTACAGAAGAGGCACGGTAATATGCAATCTCTCTCTACCTGTATCTACCTGTGTAGCTGACTTTAGAATGCCAGCATATATACAGGGCTTGTTGACCTTATAGCATGCATGTCTGTCTAATGGCGTCTCACACCAGATCGGAGTCCATACAGCACAGCATATTAGACATTCTTGATCCCCCCCCCAATGAGACGAAACCTCTCCTTCCCGCTGCTTCTGGCCAGAGGGTAAGCGTCTGCTTTTTAACTGAGGATTCCACCACGAGAAGCTACTTCTATATCGATTGACGTTTGCTTCCCCCTTTTCTGGTCAAGGACACCGAGCTTTTTGAGATAATTGAAAAACTTCAGGTAATTCATAACTATCTGCTATGAATACCCTGGTAGCACTGTCCCCCTTTCTAATCAGTTTTGCTTTCGTATCTTTTTCCATTAGGGAAGTCGGCTTGATGAGCAGCGCTGTGAATTCCCTCCTCCCTTGAAGGTAGGATCCTTATAATGAAACATTCAAAATGTCAAACTCTGTGTGAGATGGTCATGCATTCATTTGCAAGAACTTGATTCCAAAACCTTAAGTGTTAGATTGCAGGTTAAATGGGTAGCAATGCTAAGATTTCCCTTTTTTTTCTTTAATCACAGCTTTTAAAAATTAGTGGGGTCCTCCCTTTGATCATTCCCCCTAAATGTGGAGGCTACTGGATAGATCCACCTTTGGAGAAGTTCGCTGCCATTAGTCCCAGCTTATGTAAGCCTGGACAAGCTACAGACAGTTACGATATCATGGAGAGAGACCTGGAAGCGAAGATCTACAGAGAGTGTTTCAGATCCAAAGTCAGTTCAGTGCTCTGACGTACTGATGCACACCAAAGTCCTATAAGCCAACACATGCACTTCTTGACCGGATCCTCTTCCTCTTTCCTAGTATCATCACTCATTCACAGCAGTAGATACAGCTCTAGGATCCCTCATTCTCTCTGTCTGCTTGGAGGAGGAAGAAAAGAGAATTAGAGTCATACTGAGGTTTGTATTAACGCTCAACAATTGTTATTTGCTGGCATCCTGCTAGGTTGCATGATCTTGAGAAGATATATAGCTCTATTGGACTACCGAATTCAAATCTTGAGTAATGTTAATTGTTCTTTTTGGTATGATAAAGGGAACCATTTTGATAGGGGTCTTTACACCTGAATCTCTTTATCTTGCAGAATGAAAGAATGCACGCTATATGGAGATTTTGCTGTCTCTCTCTTCCATCATTTCCCTAATGCTGTAGAGCTGGCTAAGGTATTTGAATATTTAGTTCTGCATATAGTGACATTTCTATTATTAAGAAGGTTGCACTTTATTTAGCAGCTTGCTAAAAAGCATGTCTGATGTCTTTAAGCAGTTACGGACTATGTAGATGTTATTAAAAGCAACTCTTGTTTGTATAATTAAGTTGTTTGCGACTCCTTTGAATTTGTTAGTAATGCATTTTTATTAGTGATTAAAAAATTATACAAGACAAAAAGGTAAGTAAGACTAACAGTGACATTTGATTCCTAGATGCTTTGCAATAACGTAACTGTGACCCGCTTTGAACTGGTCAGCTACCTCAAGGTAAGTTTTCTTTCTTCAACTAGTGCCCAACTTCCATTTCAATTAACTGAAAGTATCAGTTCACCTGTTTCATTAATTAAAAAAATAAACTAAATTTGAATATGCAAGTCAAACTACAAATCAATTGCAGACTATAAGTTTAATGGTGTTTTTTAATTTGTTTTCTTTTTCTGATTTGATAGTGTTTTGTTAAGAACTCACTTTTGTTTGTCTTCATTTCAGGCCCCAGAACTTATCACGGCATTTGACGAGCACAGAGTGTCACAGAACTTCAAGTTTGGTGTTTTATACCAGAAAGAGGGACAGGTAAAACACTGAACAACGCTGACTACAAAATGAGCAGGGCAATAGTAAGAGAGTGTAAACTCTATCTTAGTTGTAATTAGATCCTGGATTTATTTGTATCATTTGCTCTTGCGTACATTTCAGTTGACCTTTCACAACTCTGATGAACACCCTCGGTTTCAAACAACTTGTTTCAGAAGAGGTCAGAACAGCCCAGTTTTAGCTCCAGCGAGTAATTTGAAATCCACATTGACAGATAAACAGGTATCACAGGGATGATAAGCACCCTACATTTATATATATATATATATATATATATATATATATATATATATATATATATATATATATTGTACAGTGAAATGTGCAAATGCTGGTGAAATAAGTAAAAGCTGTTAGCTTGCTGGAGGCATAAAAGGTTTGCATTTTCATTATGGCTTTGCCTAACACAAAATATCAAAAATCCATGAATGGGTTTAAATATTTAACAATGCTTTCGGACAAAGTAGTTGTTGGGTCTAGAGTGACTTTCAGTTACCTTATTGAGTGTCACTGCAAAACAAATAAAATGCATGCCTCATTTATTTCCATTCAATGGTGGTGACAATGGCGGATGTATGCTTAGATCTGACTTTTAATTATGACTTCATATAAACCAGCAGTCTGCTGTAAATACGTGTTGCAGATCCATACAGTGTTGTTAGAGGCATGCTGACTCATTCATTTCTCATACACTTGCTGAAAAACGTATTTCTTGTGAAGAGAAATATTTCCATTGATGAATATTATGGCTACAATGTCAATTAAAGCATCCCACTGCATCCGTTCTCCTTAAGCATTCTGGATGATGTAGCTTTGGTTACGTCCACCTGAGACATACCTTTCTTCTGTTGTCCTCTTTATTGGTCTGTTGTTACTATACACATCTAGCCTTCCTGCTCTCTCCAAGCTCTCACACCACGGTGTTTGTTGTGTCTCCCACCCCCCCATGACTGTTTCAGCTGACAGAGAAAGATATACTGAGCAACAATGATGAGAGTGAAGAGTTTCAGGACTTTCTTTCCATTCTGGGGGAGACAGTTAAGCTACAAGGTTTTACCGGGTAATGAATGGCAAATGCTGTAATATGCCATAATCTCCAGTGCCCCTGTTTAACATAGAGTAGGTCTGCCAGGTTAATCGTTTCACCAGGTCTTGGGATGCTGGCCAAGCTCCTACTTCACTTTGGACAAAAACCTAAGGCCATCTGTACTGGTTTGAGGTTTGTCAGTGGCTTAAACATCTGTGGATGATCATGGCTGACACGTCTATATAGCTATAGCTATAATCTCTATTGTGAACATGTGATACTTGTTCATTTAGCTATGATGTCAGTTCCATTTTGTCTTCGGCCCCGGACATAGCAAATCAATATCCCATTGAAAAGAACAAAGAATAACAGAACATTTTTGCAGAAAGGCATTCGTAAAATATCCCTTTCAGCATATTATTACACTATAAAGAACCACAGAAGTGAAAGTGTTACAGCGAGGTCCCATGTTGTTCTCACCAGATATGGAGGGATATACAGGTAAGAGCTTTGTTGACCTTAATGGTTGTCTTTGTCTTATTTAGGTTTAGAGGAGGTTTGGATGTGTGTCACGGTCAAACAGGAAGTAAGGCCGTCTACACCTCCTTTTCTGGAAGGGAAATAATGTTCCACGTAGCTACAAAACTGCCTTTCACAGAAGGTGACACGCAGCAGGTCAGTTGAGGTTTCACTGTTTTCATGGAATAAGGCTCAATTTAAGATAAAACACACAATACAAATATTTTACTCAACATGTGTTGTCCTTTCTGTCTGTCAGCTGCAGAGGAAAAGGCACATCGGCAATGATATTGTTGCCTTGGTTTACCAAGAAGGTCAAGTCCCATTCGTTTCTGACATCATCAGCTCCCACTTCCTTCACTGCTTCATTGTTGTTAGGCGAGTTCACAGAGAAGATGAAGCTAAGGAGGGAGGAAGGGGGCTGTTTCAGGTGAGAAGGTGCACAAATATTTTGCAATTTGTTTACATGCTAGAATTAGGGCAGTGTTTAGTACAGTGGGTTAGTGCTATGTGCCCACATTAGGAATGTTGTGGATTCAAATTCCATGGTTGGTAGAGGAGTCATATCAGCGTTGGGCCGTTGAGCAAAGCTCTCATCCCCAACTGCTCCAGGGATGGTGGCCGATCCTCTGACCTACAAGCTCTCCTGATTTGGACAAAAGGGTCTGGTAAATAAACAAATGCTGTGTTTATCTTTAAACAAGTTTCCCACATAATGCATACAAATGTGCATGGATTTAAAGGCAAGGTGTTGAAAACACGTGCAGAGAAAACTGTAAACACTTCCTTACCAAAAGGTGTGCGTCACAGCCAGAGAGGACGTGCCCTCGTTTGGCCCGCCCCTCCCAGATCCCCCCACGTTCACGGAGGTAAACATGAATGTATTAAAAGTAGGCCATATGTAACCTAAATTACTCAGATCCACTGGAGTCATGTGTTGGTGAATCAATTATATAGAATTATTCCCGAACCCCTCAAAACTCTTAATATCAAATAATAAGACAAAATTCTCTCTTCCTGTTTTCTGTTAGTCTTCTCAACTGAGAGAATTTCTCCTTACCAAGCTTATCAATGCGGAGATATCCTGTTACCAGGCTGAACGATTCAATAGACTGGAGGTAAACAAAAAATAAAGATAATACTTCCTGTCTTTCTATATCTCCAGAAACTGCAATAACGCCCAGGATTATCATCTGTCTGATTCTAAGTCTGTGTTACCCACTCTTAGCTGCGCACGCGTTCATCGCTTCTTGAGGGACTCAGATCAGAACTGAGCGCCCAATCGCAGTGCATGCTGGGGGAATCGCCCCCTCAGGCCCTCTCACAGCCCGAAAGTGGTCGCGCAGGATCAGAAGGAGGTGGCAGCTTCATTGAAAACTTCAAGGTTGAGTTCTTCATTCTGACTGCCTTCTTTGAAAACGTCCATGCAATTTTAACCTGACCGCTGCTTAAAGTACTTCTATGCTTGCTTGCTCTGAAAAAAATCCTCTGCTTGATCTCAGAGAGCCATAAGGGTACGTAGCCACTCCTTTGACAATCTGGGGGTCCCAAAGAAGACAGTAGGAGGAGGTGCACAGAAGCCCAGGGCAACTCACATGGTATGAGTGCATCTGTCACCATGCACGCAGGATGGCTGTGCTATCATCATATGGTATTATGGACTAATGGGAATGGTGGGGTTTTACACTGTTAAAAGTTACATACAAATACTGCAGCCATTCATGCACCTTAAACTCAAATTAATTGCTTTTTAAGTCATTAATCCCTCACTTGATGATTCCTTTCCAGAATTCATTTTCAACAGAAAAAGAGGGAGAAAGGTGAGAACCATAAAGTACAATTTCTTCTGGAACAATGTTGATGTGGAATTTAAAGGAAATGGTGATTAAAATCAAATTTCAGTCTACTTTTATTTAAGATTCTTGCAGTGTAAATCCCTGTGGACCTTTGGTCTTACAGATCTCACGCTTAGTGTACCCAAGCCAACTTTGGCATTATAAGATGCACTATTTCTTGATGAGCAGATGTACTGACGTTCATGATATGCCACGTGTTTCAGTGAGTCTGCAAACAAGCAGTCGGGAAGCCACGTTCAGGTCAATGAGAGCCCCGGATCTAAGGATGCTAAAGATCAAAGCAGCCCGCAAGAAGATGTGTAGCCAGGAATATGTGTAGCTCTATTTTCTTTCATCTGTCATCACCCAGATGGATTTCGCATTGAGCTCTACAGTATGTATGCCGCAAAAATACACTATAACTCACAAATAAATCACAATATTTAAAGATTTGAGTTACTCATTTTTGTGAAGAATTAATCTGCAATTCAATTAATTAACAATTATTAAATGTATTACAAATTAATAATAAAATTTCTGTATTGAAATTCAAGGAATGTCAAGTTTATAATAAATGTGTCACTGGTTTTTTATTGTCAAAATTTGTATATATTACCTTAATTGCTACTTCTTTTAATGTAAATGCCAAGGTAGGATAAGCAGCACTTCAGTAACATGCACAAATCCTTCTTCATGAATTATAACCGGAAATCCTTCTGTGAAACATGACTCATGTAATTCAGCCCTGAATTCATGCTGTTTAAGTTAGATATGCTGTGTCTGATGGTGTGATTTATAGACCTCTTGTTTTTTCTATACTATAATGAAAACCATTCCAATTCAACCATCCATCCATTTTTCAAACCGCTTATCCTTCTGGGTCGTGGGGAGTCCAGAACCTATCCCTGAAGCTATGGGCACGAGGCAGGGAACAACCCAGGTTGGGGGGCCAGCCCATCACAGGGCACACTTGCACACACCATTCACACCTATGGGCAATTTAATAACTCCAATTAACCTCAGCATGTCTTTGGACTGTGGGGGGGGGGGGGGGAACTGGAGTACCCAGAGGAAACTCCATGACAACATGGGGAGAACATGCGAACTCCACACAAATGTAACCCAGGCAGAGACTTAAACCCTGGTCCCAGAGGGGTGAGGCAACAGTGCTAACCACTGCACCACCATACCGCCCCCCCATTCCAATTCATGTACAGAAATAAAAAAACACAAACAAATAAAAGGAAAGGAAAAAAACATATTGGACAAGCGGCTGGAAAACATTGATGGTTGAGTGTATGCTTACTGTATATGGTGGCCAGGGTGTTGCTCTGTCTCTAGATTTACCAAGATTTCAGTCAAATGTGGGACTTTCCAACAATCAAGTAGCTATCAGTATCTCATTTAAAAACTTGAGAGAGAGAGGGAGGGCATGGATCACAAATGTATTCATGATCCTCCAAATAAATAAAATTATTGTTATGGATGTTCCTGCTAGATGATTCATATACTCAAATAACAATACATCCTGAAATCTGGCAGGAGATTTTAGTTAATATGACCCCTGAGCCATATAAACTCTTGGCACAAAAAGCACACGTTTAAAATCAATTTTAATAATGACGTTATTTTTTTATATATATATATATCTTTTTTTCTTTGTACTATATAATGTCTTTAATAGAGTAGCACAGTGGTGCAGCAGTAATTAGTACTATTACCGTACACCTCTAGCACCACAGTTCAAGTCTGTGCCTTAAATCCATTAATTGCGTGTTAATTGTGTCTTCCCCATCCTGGGTTATTCCATGCCTTGTGGGTTTGGATGGATTTTCCACTTTTTAAAAATGCATTTTGACGACTGCAGGCGATTTCCCATTGCAAACTGTGGGCAGCATTGGCTGACCATTTACAGTTTTGTGTTTTAAAAGAAATCATTTTAATTATTACAAAAAGATGCACGTGTAAAGTGTGCAATCGAATCACTACAATACATTATTGCTTACAGTTGTTTGTAAACAACTTAGCAACGGAATTGCATATGTATACAGCAGGTACTTCATAAGTTTAACACGAGTGCCGTGTTGTGAGATGTGCTACCTTAACCTGCCAAGGGTACACAGCATTTTTATTGATGTCACATATAAACATTTAACAATGCATGTACACACTACAGGCATCTACGTGTTATTTGCATACCATGGAAAGGTCTGTCCTGTACTTTATTATAGCCCTGGAGATTAGCCAGGGAATAACCCGGCAACAAACCACAGCATTTCAAACGGTAAGTCAGCTGCTGCTCTGGCTGCGTCTGCGGAGCTGAAATGGAGGCAGTATCGCTCGTTATTCGTCTGAAATGAGTCTAATGGAAAGGAAATCTTATGCAAAGCTATACAACTGTACGCGTGGACCGTAAGTGACAAGCATACATCTTTAATTAGTAATCAGCCTGCAATCAGAAAGTGAGCTACAACTGCTAAATGTGTTATAATCGTTTGCGCATTTTGACCATTTTATTTAATCATAAAAAATGCCTTTTTTCTTGACTCACCAGCGATCATTTCTCAAGGAGAAAACCGCATTGTGATAGTGTACAGGAAGAGGTGCCCGTAGTCCTATGCGTTCATATCCGGGGTAACCTTTGGCATAGTTTCCCTTCTTATCTCGATCAGAAATACGAGTTAAGTAAGTATAGACAAATACCGACATGAATGCGTTAAACCTCGTAATACCACATGTTAAAACACAAAAGAAGTACATTGCATTGCTACGTGAAGTGATTTAATGTTTGCACGAAACGAAACTGCTAGGTAGTTACAGCTGCGAATGATAATACTTTCTTCGCGTTGCTTAACAGCAAGAGATGATAACATTGTTTAAAGACGCATTCATATACGTAAAATTTCTTTTACATACTCTGAAATCATTTTCAGATAATGGCTTCCCGGAAAGTAATCGAGCTATTTTATGATGTCGTCTCCCCTTACTCCTGGCTGGGATTCGAGGTTAGTGTTTGTCTTTGTTGGCAGGTGAATATTCAGAAAATGATTAAACGAAATGTCAAATTTTTATATGTTTTGTTTAGACATTAATTTGACCATCAGTTAGTTTTAAATGTTTTTTTTTTTTGCTTCCTATAGGTCCTCTGTCGATACAGAAATGTGTGGAACATTGACCTTAAACTTTGCCCTGCATTTTTAGGAGGGGTCATGAAAGGGTCCGGTAAATAGCGATATTTTAACATTTTAACTTTGCAGCAGGTAAAAAGAGGAGTGTACACGAAAAAGAATAATAAAAAAAACGTAGTAGTAGCTTTTACAGTCTAGCTGTTGATGCATTGTAAGGTTCACTGTATAAGCATATAACGTGTTGACTTCCGTTTATTTCTTTCCACGTACAGGCAATAAGCCCCCTGGGTTAATCCCTAACAAGTTTCTCTACATGGGAACAGACCTGTCTCGGCTGGCTGAGTACTTTGCGGTTCCCCTTAGTTTTCCTAACGATCCTGATGAGACCATGTTCCGGAAGGGTACCCCACTTTTCCTCTTTATTTTATTTACCACTACTACTACAACAACAACAACAACAACTAATAATAAGATGATGAAGAATAACAATACAACAAATGTAATTTGTGTGATCATTATTTATGGGTTGTTAGTTAAAAATTACAGAGCTATCATTTTTAGTCCTGGTTTCTTGACTGGATGATGATATAGGTGTACAAACTCTCCTGGAAGTACGGGAGTTCCGTTAGTGGTCTCCAGCTGAACTTGGTCTGATTCCCTTCTGTACCTGGGCTGCCAGGTTCTCTTGCAGCTATGCGCTTTATAACTGCTGTGGGAGAGAGATATGGAGCTGATGAGCCAAGTGTGGAGAGAGTCTCCAGGGAGATATGGATGAGGGTCTGGTGTCGAGACGAAGACATCACCCTGCCTGCCTCACTCTCTGAGGTACTAGCTGGACCAGTATCTTCATCGCTGCTGCTGTGTAAATCTCTGCAGGCCCTATATCTCATTTTTGTCATTTGAACTCCAGGCCACATTGAAGGCAGGACTTCCTGCTAGGGAAGTGGAGGAGCTTTTGCAGTTGGCGGCTTCTGAGAAGATCAAGGACAAACTGAAGAGCGTAACCCAGGAAGCACTAGACTATGGGGTCAGTTTGAAATGATGTCAGTTTGTCTCACATCAGGCTATTTACTTTTACAGGCTGTGCTGTGTGGCCCACATGGAATCCTTGCACCAATCAAATTGCTGGAGTGGGCGGGGACTCTGATAAACAAGGGAATGTTTTTCATTATTGTTCCACAGTGCATTGCTGTATCTAGTGTCTTAAGGTGAGGGATCAGCCATTAAACATTGCATCAGATAGAAAGGACAATAACATGTTTCAGGGCCATAAATATTAAAGCAGGTAAGTACATACTTACCGGGGCATTTCTAGCTATTGAAAAGATCAGGGGCTAAGTCAAGTTTACTCGGGTTTGACTTTTTTTTGGAAGGATGATTGGCATCAGGGCTAAAATACTCGAGGCTCCGCTTAAAATACTGATCAGACTTAATGACGGCCATGCGTACTTATTTGGTTGCTTAATTATACGATTTCACTATACAGTAAATTGATTTGACTCATGCTTGTGATTGACTGCCAAATAAATTTATTAAATAAATGCGTCCATGTATGCTTTTATATATACTCTCTGTCCTCAAACTCTTTTATCTAGTCATTACATTTGGGTGCTGAATGGCGGCTTGTGGCTTGCAGGTTATGCTCTGTGACTGTGATCAGAAAGTTGCAGATTCAAATTCCCTGGCTGGTAAAATGATATCAACCCTGGGCCCCTGAGCAAGGCCCCTAACCCCCAGTTTCGCCAGGGAGACTGTATGACCCTGCTCTTTGATCCTTACTTGTACATCACTTTCAACAAAAATGTCTGCTAAATGAATGTCATGTAAATGAATGTGCACCTTGTGTCACAAGAATCTGTCTCTCAGGACTGCTTATCTCTGAAGCTGCCCCTGTTTGTTGAGGTTGCCTCAACCCTGTCTCTGCTATAGGCCTTTGGCTTTCCCCTCATCGTGTGTCACGTAGACGGAAAGCGGGAGATGTTTTTTGGATCTGACCGATTCGAGCTCATGGCCCACTGCATAGGTGATTACCCCGGTATCATCACTCAGTTTGTCTATCGTCACATTGTCACTTTCATAAGAGGTCAGTCATCTGAGCATCCTTGACATTAGTGAAGTTCTCTGGGCTACAGTTACAGAACTGCCATCGTTACAGACATTTTAGTAATTCACTGACATTAGTGATTTCAGAGTAATTAATTTGAAATGAAAGCCACTAAAGTCACTAAAACTCATTGTATTCAGAAATGCAAATAGTGATAAGTTGTTTTTAAATAGTGCTGAGTAAAATTCCAGGTTCAAGTTGTTTAAACAAAATATGCCGCAATTTTTGAAAGAAATGAAAAATTGATATTATGTAAAACCTGACTTTTAACATAGTGTAGGATGTAACATTTACTAACAGCATTTAATGTAGTGAAAATTCCTAAGTGAAACTTTTGAATGTGCTCTTAAACTTGAAAGACATTCCAGTAAAGAACATTTTTAAATTTAATTTCATAATTTCATTATATTCATATCTCAGGACTCTAACATATTCTCATGTTCATTGTATTTATTTTTCTTAAATTAACATTATCACCCTGAATATGTAGCCATGTTTAGAAATGCTCTGGCTACCTTACACATGTTTAGCAGAACCTGTCTGCTGAAGGACAGGAGTGCAGCACCCAGTGTGTCATCACATGACCACCACATCCCATCCTTCTTTTTCAGGAGAGAAGTGGTTGGGACCTCAGCCGATAAAGCTCACTGCTAAAGTGTAAAACCACTTGTTCCACAGAGATGCAAATAAATGGCTGAAATAAATGCATCTGTTTTATTTGCTGTACTTGTGATGTAAACCTGCTGACCGAGCCTGGCATGGCCACAGCGATGATAACAGTGATGGAGCCAGAATTTCAGGTTTAGGTGTGGGAGCTGCTGTAGGGCTATGAAAATGATGAACAGAGAGAGGCAGAAGACGTCAGGTAGGCTGAACAAAAGGAGCTATGTACATAAACAGGAGTGGAAGGACCTGTTTAGCCAAAGTAGAAGAGCGAGAGAGGAGGCTTAATGCAGTTAGACTGGAAACCCTGGAGACAGGATCATATAGAGTATGAAAGCGAGTGTTCTTGGGAGACTCTGACCTGGAGCCACTCAATCTGACTGCATCCCAGAGCTATAAGAAATCCAAAGGACATGGACTAAGAGTGAAGGAAGCTGGAAATCAGCAAACAGATGAAGGTGGACCTGCTGGAAGGGTGAACGAAAGGAGTGAGTCACTTAGCCGCATGGTGCAGACTAACAGGCAGTGAAAGAGGCCGGAAGGAGCGGTGTGAGTTACGTGAGAAACCTGACATGTCACCTGTAGCTGAAAACACTGTAACTAAGGGAAGCCAGTGCAATAAAAACAGATTTTAATCACACTTCCCTTTAATCAGAGTAATCATTAAGCTTTAAAGGTAGAGATTTTTTACAACAGTGTTTTGGGTAAGCAAATTGTGGGTGTGTTCAGTAAGTGTGTAGTGGTCCTATTAAAATTATATATATATGTATGTGTGTGTGTGTATAGTATTAATTGAAATTTTACAAATACATTGAATGGCTGAGGTGCCCCTTAGGAGAGGACTTATGTCTCTGTTAATTTGCATGTTTTAACGCTAAACTGTGCTTTTTTATTCTGAGCAAAAATATTCTCATGTTCAAAAAAATACACTGACTAACCAGATAAATAGCTTTTTACTTATACTTTATTTGACTGACACATTTGCACAATACTATCTGTGTGTGTACATACACGTATAAATATATAAATGAAAAATGTAGCACATAATATGTACGTGAGCTTCCTGTTCAGTAGCATTTGCAAGAGTACATAGTTTGCCAAAGGGGAAAATGTGGTAAAACAGGTTAAAACCATGCCACAAATCACTGAGGAAGGCAGCATTAGTTAATCCCCTAACTTAAAACATACCGTGGCATTTCGGGTAAATATCCCCTGGCAATGGCTACCCCGTTCCATGGGACTGCATGTGTTCTGTCATGATGCGAGCTATAGAAAGAGGTAATTAATACTGTTACCCAAAGGTGCCCCCCCCCCCACAGTTCCCTCACGCTGCTTTCATCATGTCTGTATTTTGTGGTATCTAGTTCTTTTTCTACTATTACTCGACCTATTTCCTTTGCTCAAACAGAACCTTAGAAAATTATGCTGCTGATGTCTCCTTACCTGTGTCTGACATGAAGCTGCACTACTGGACACAGGTCACACTGCAGGTTCAGCTATTTTAAGGGGGATATTAGTAGAAGAAACAAAACCTTCAATATCAGCTGTATGATTAAACAGTCCATCACAAGTGACCCTTTGAATGGCTGAGCAAAGCCTGAATGCGTTATGTATTTAATCAAGGCAGTGGCTCTGTAGTATGTAAATATATACACACTTACCCGTAATGCACCTGAAAGGCATGTGTGGTTCCTCTAATAGTAAACTTCATGTCCAAATAGGTGTGGTGACCACTTGTCTATTAATGGGAATTCTGGTATTTAATGTCACAAACGTCTGCTGCTATCTGTTTTTAATTGAACATATACTATGCGTTAATTTATTTTTATTCATTTCCTCACTGATATTCTGTTTCCAGAACATGCTATTTGGGCAATGTGTATTTTTTAAATGTGTTTGCACTATATTTACTTGTCTTTGTCTTGTTTTGCTTGCTGCTGAATGCACTAAAATGTCCCCTGTCATCAATAGAGTATATTTAATTTCATTTAAATTAATTTAATTTTATTTTATTTGCTTTAAATTGCATTAAACCATTAAATGCAGTCCAGTGTTTTACTTCTAGGATGGCGTCCAATAACTCAGGTTACCAGTGTCAATATGGGGACAATTTCTGTGGTGAGTCTTAATTAGGTCTTTTTCTGACTTGCTTTTGTCTGTGGTTTTCTCTCTGCTTCACATTAATATTTGGACATTTGCAGAGGTGGGTAAATGAGGTCCAAAGAGTACAATTCCAGACCAAGGATTTGTTTCAACCAACAAGTTGAGCATAAAGTGTCACAGTATTCGTATACTCAACTAGCTGGTGGAAACAAAATCTTGGTCTAGATTTTTACTCTTTGGTCCTGAACTACCTACCTCTGGTCATTTGCATGCTCTACCATCTGTCATATGATGCCCCCTTGCAATGAGCCACGTTGGCCTTCTCTAAGGGTACAGTCCCCTCCAACTGCTAACCGCTCCATTAACCGCTCCGCCTGCAGCGATCCGTGTGTACGAGCAGGAAGTGATCGTGGTGCCCATCGTGCTCCTCTTGAGCTTCCTGGTGACTCTTGTCTTCCTGCTGCTGCTGCGTTTCTGCCCTGAGAAGGTGAACCGGCTGCGGCGGCGCAGCCACACCAACAGCCTCCAGCGGCAGCGATCCAGGAGGGAACAGCAAGGCATTGATGGTGAGGGAGCTAGCGAGTGGGAAAAAAATGTGTATAGATGTGTATCTGAGTAGTGAATATAAATTTACTCAGTATATAACAATTTAACATTAGAATATATAAAAATAAACAGTAAAAAATTACAAGAATTTCTTATGTTCTCCAGAGTTACTGACATCTAATTTGGTGGCTATATGAACACCACTTTAGTCCCAAAATCTCTCCTCAGGGTACCCTAGCAATGCCATGTACTCATTCAATCAATTAACTTAATTAGTTCAATAACTTGATGAGGTATTGATTAGCCAAACATAATATGCTTCTGGTCGGGTCAGCAAATATATGGGTATATTGGATGGTTACTGTAAATATTTTTAGCACCTGTAGCTCAACAAGTAGTGCATGTCACTAACAATGCAAAATTTGTGGGTTCAAATCCCAGGGGGCACACATAAAATCATAATCCTTCCCTCTACTGCACCCACATGTAAATCTGTTAAACATACCATCTGACTGCCTAAGACTTTTGCACAGTACTGTGTTTGCTTACTAAAGCAGTGAATACAGCTGTCAAAACTGCATTATTGTCCACATAACAGTGTTCTCCTGTCTGTGTCTACAGCTCCCATAGGACTGAATCCTCTGGAGCATGAGACTATCTCTCTGGACGGGCCCACCTACTCCACCTTCATTCTGTCCCCTCAGCCAGACCCCACCCCACAGCCTGTCCTCCCAGAGTTGCCTAGACAGAGACTACCTGAGTCTTTCAACAAGATCTCCACTCTGCCATTCACTTTCTCGCTGAACACAGATGAGTGTGTCTCTCTGTACCGCGCCAAGATGGACGACAGAGATGTGGTTCTAAGAGTCCTCAACGGTAACCACTGCCGTCTCTGCACTCTCTCTACATTCTTCCTCCCTAACTAGCTCTGCCACCAGCACGCCAGCTTTTGAATTTGAAATTGAATCGAAACAAACCCATTCAAAAATAGACTGAAGGTACACCTTAAAGAAAAGAGCAGCACTAAGTCTGAATTAGATACTAACAGGTTGTTGTGGAATACAGTGGAAATAGCATAGTTCTATTAATACTTTGATTCTGTGTTCTTGTTCCTCTTGTGCGGCTCTCCCCAATGATAATCCCAATGTTGTCAGTCTTGTATCCCTGACCAACATCACACACTCCTTTTTCTTCCTGCGCCATCCCCGTCCTCCTCAGATTCTGCCAGTGCCAGTGAACGGCAGAACTTCCAAGGCTTTACCTCCTTTCTGTGGCAGCTGGGCTCGCACCCGTTCCTGCCCGCCGTGCTGGGCACTGTCACGCTGCGCGCCCCGCTCATCACCGTTGTGGAGGAGCTGCCCAACCGGGACCTCCTGGGCTTCCTCTGGAGGTGTCGGCAGGTGGGGGCAGGGTTCGGGGGAGCCGAGCACATTTGCTGAACTGTGTCTCTATGTCTGGATGGAGCAAACATACCAAGTTGTCGTTGACAGGATAATGTGACTCATGAGGCCCCTTGTGACCTGACAGAGAAGCGTATATTCACCATGGCAACCCAAGTGGCATCCGCTCTGGTGAGTTCCTATTCCCCCCCGGGAGGTGAATGGTGCCCAAGCCACCCTAAACTCTGGCTTAAATTCTTCCCAATCCAGGATCACCTCCACAGAAAGGATGTTGTCCATGGAAACCTTGGGGCCCGGAGTGTGCTCGTGGGCCGGGATCTGACAGTCAAACTGTGGGGACTGGGCACAGCATACAAGAAAACTCAGGCTATTCCGCCCCCTAATAATAGCGGGATTAAAAAATGGCAGGCTCCTGAGGTGCTAGCCAGGAGGAGCGCCTCTACTCACAGCGACATGTAAGTGAGCGAGAATAGCGACGCTGACAGTGGGGTAGGCTGGGAGTCTGCAGTAGTAACACAGTACCATTCCCCCCCCCCCCCCAGCTGGTCTTTTGGCATCTTGCTGTATGAAATGGTGACTCTTGGTAAGTTACATGTCCTTTTTCTCGGTGTTACAGGGGTTGAGGTGCAATATATCAGGGTATAATGAACCCAAATTAATCCAGAAACTTGAAAGCTGAAATACCACATGGACTTGTGTCTCCTTTAACTGGAAAATTCAGAGGGGAGTGTAAAACTAAAGGGTAGTGAGCAAAACGATGTGAATACTCACACACACTGTGGGAACAGGCCACACTCTTCCTCACCTCTCCCAAACTCATCAAACTCACTTCATTAACTGAGCATTTGTAGGTGTAGAGCAAAAGGTCATCTATACCTGAGCCTCCTTGACATTGTTCCACCTTCGGCCAGCTCATATACACCATATGGCCAAAAGTATGTGAACACCCCAGTTAATCAGAGGAATTTCTTGTTTATTCTACACCCACTGCTGACACAGACGTATAATCAAGCACACAGTTATGCAATCTTCTGCAACAATTATTATCAGCAAAATGGGTGGATGTTGCACAGGAGAGATTAGTGACTTTCCACTTGGCTCCATCATAGGACGCCATCTTTCCAAGTCAGTTCAAGAGATTTGTCCTGCTAGAGCTGCCCTGGTGGGCTGTAAGTGAGGTGATTGTGAAATGGAAACATCTGAGAGTTCAGCTGTGAAGTGGTCAGTCATAAATTCATAGAGAGTGACCTGATCACTCAGCATCATTACCCACCCTGAATGGCAGCAAATCCCACCAGCAATGTTACAAACTTCTAGTGGGAAGCTTTCCCAGAAGAACACAAGATATTATAGCAGCAAAGTGTGACCAACTTCATATTAATACCTGAGGTTTTGGAATGAGATGTTGGAAAAACTGGTGTCCACATGGTTTTGGCCATATAGTGTGAAGTTTATATTTAAAATACTGTTTATTCCATGTTTTATTTTGAATGAGTTTGCTGAATTAAGACTAAAATGTATATTGAGTCTCAGTAATGCAGTGTTTCTGAAACCAGTCCTCGGGGTGCCAAGACAGTCCACATTTTTCTCCCCAGTAGGGAGCTGGGAGGGAGCAAAAACATGGACCGTATGGGAAACAGCAGTATTGTCAATAATGATGCTGCTCAAATGGCCTTATGAATGGGCTGGGCATTTATAGGGTTAGGGTTGACTCACTGGGCATGGAGTCGTCTGTGTAAGAGGTACAGGGTGCTAAAAGCGGCATGTTTCCAAATGGCTGTGGGTACTTGCTTTAAAAATCTGAGGAATTATTTCCAAGAAAGTCCAAGTATAGTTTTGTGTGGAAAAAAATGTAATCTTTAGTGTGATATAGGCCATCGATGATTTATGACCTGTGATATTTGGGTGTGAGGCTGTGAAAGACTTTCTCACAATGCTGGTGACAAGGAGCTGTTGCTTGCCGCCATCCTGTCACAGGGGACGCCCCGTTCGCAGACGTGGCAGTAAATGAGCTCCTGCAGCAATTGCAGAGAGGGAGGACTCTGAAGAGGCCAGCCCACTGCCCCAGCTCACTGTAAGTAGCCACAGTCATGATCCCAGCAACATTTGGTGTAACGCCCTCAAAACACAAAGCTCGACAAAGAAATAACAGGAATTGCTTCATACATGGATGTGACAGTTCAGATAATGTAGTAATAAATTGTAATGGAAGTTAGAGGAGAAAAAAAACATCTCTGTGGGTTTAATTCCCCCGTACTGGCATACAAACCCTATACGTTTTAGGTTTTTGTGTCTAGGTTTAGACTGAAGTGGCTGTTGTCTATCCATCAACGTGCTTAAGGTCAGGACCTTAGGTGAATAACAAGACTATTGTGGTACATATTACCACAAATAGCATTGTCCTGAAGACATATATAATGATAGATTCTGTTACCTTGCCTTTCTCAGTTACTCGATCATGAAAGCCTGTTGCCAATGGAAAGAGCAAGACCGTCCTTCACTGGCTGAACTGAACCGCAAGCTCCAATCTGGAGAGAAGTCTGCCAATGACCGGGCTGTCCTGCGAGTACCAGAGCCAATCAACATCGAGCGCTACCTGCAGGAGGCTGGATATGTGGAAGATAACAGCTACAGTGTTCTTTGATAGATGCCAGTGCTTAGTCGTTCGCACATAAGGAATTAGGACTGCTATTAACAGATTTGGATGGGCATGTAAGTAAATGTATGTATGAGGCGTTGTCAGGGTTACAAATTCCGTGTAATATAAGATTAATGAAGAATAATTATTGCTATATATTTTCCCTGGTTAGTCACCTGTGACATTTTTCCCCCTTTATGAAATTCCAGCAGTCATATGCCACTAAATGTGTCCTTGCTCCTTATTTCACTGTAGTTTAGTTGCACGCTTGCAGGTTGTGTGAGTGACAGCAGCATCAATATTAATGTTAGGGATAGGGTTTGGGTGAAGCAGGGCTTTCCGTTTATCCTGGCATGTACCCACGGCTGAGGGTCACTAAGCAGGTAGCCTGATTGGCTACCTTCCTGATTGGCTACCTTCAGTATGCGTTGACATGTCTTACTGAATGTGTGGCATGCCACTCCTATCAATGAGCTGCAGTAAATAGAAGTCATTCATCATACTCATTTTCTAAGTATTGGTAATGATATAGCAGCAGCATATTGGCTGTGTTTGTCTAGTTTTCTTTTATAAAACAATGGGACAATCAATCATAGCTTAGGACAGCAAACGCAGACTACTGACTGCATAAAATAGGAGTCTCAGATCTGCTGCTGGCCCCTGATTGTGTGTCCTGTCAATAAAAAAATTTTAAAGTTCAGGTTAAGCCCACAAACTGCTGGTTATGGGATGCACTGCAGGGGTCCAGGTGTGAGCAGTGTGAATCAGTACGCTTGTACCACTTTTTAAGCTGCTAGTGCTTGAAGTATTACTGAAATGTGCAGCATGAGAATGCACATGAAATAAAAATTATTTTAAAATGCTTGAATATGTGGACTAAATCTCACTCATCTATGGTTTAAGGGCTTACAAAAACAACCTGTCAGGCATAATATCCATTAATAGTCTTTTATTTCTAGAGCCATAAGCAGTAGGCTAATCAACATGTAGATACTTTAGCAGAAGATTAACAATGATAGGTTCATAGATCAAAACTGCAATAACAAAATACTGTTTTAGTAGATTAAAATGGCTATAAACCAGACCTCAATTGTGTAAAAAAAAGTAAAAGTAATTCAGTCATACTTTTCATTCCAGTATATTTGGAATCACAGTTGTCTGTCCATCAGTGTAGAACAAAAACTTCACATGGAATGATGGACAATGTAGTTCACTGTATGCTTTGGAACAGAGGAACCTGGTATTGCTATTTTTGAACTCTAATACTATATTACTTCACTAAAACACCACTGAAACAGTGAAAAGGCAACTCTTTGACATCAGATATTGTTTTAGTCAACTAATGAATAATGATGATGATCGCCTTCCTTCATTACATATGAGCAGAGATGGCCAAATGTAGGTAATGTTTGCTGAGAAACAGACAGCTAATCCTTAACTGCCCTCTCACAAATACACATTCAGAAGTCTGGCATTATGGTGACCTTTTTTCGGATATATTACTGCCCTCTTTCACAAAACACAGAAAAAAAGTCTCCATAGAATGGAATCTAAGCCCTTACACAATCTTTCTCCTCCTCCTGTCATACCACCCCTAACCCCCCAAAGAAGAGGTGCGGTACAGCCCACCCCCCAAGTGAAGAGGTGTGGTACAGCTCCCCCCCGCCCAAGTGAAGAGGTGTGGTACAGCCCACCCGGACAGGTCCTATCAGTGTCTCAGTCCCTCAGGTTGTTGATGGAGGCGCAGATCTTAAGTGCAGGCCCCAGCTTGATATTCATGGTGGACATGAGGTGCTCCTCCCTCAGCAGAAGTAGGGCCTGACCGTCAATCTCCTGCGAGAGGAATTGATTCGCCAGGTCCTCACAGCCTGATGGACAAGAGAGAAAAGGAGCACTATGAACATGGTCCTTCTGAGGCGTTACAGAAATACAGTGGTTCCCAGTACATCTGACTACGTCTAGGACCGTGGCAGGAAGGGCGCATTTTAAATAACACGGCAGCTGACTGGTGGCATCCGATTGCCATGCAGAGAATTATTTACTACTTTAAAATCCTGTTTTAGTGGATTCGCTTATAACGGAATATCGTCTATAACGGACAAGGTCCACTGGTCCTAGAACATGCAGAAAAAGCATCGGATATAGCGGACTCACATATAACGAAATTTCGCTTATAACAGATAAAAAATTTGGTCCCCAGGGCTGCTTTTAGCTGTAGTTTTGTTTGGCTATAATGGACATGCTGGTGATATCCAGTGCAGATACGTAGTTGGGATTATTAATAGCCACGCATCTGGTCAGGTAAAGTTGGATTACTACATGTACGATATAATAATCTATACCACAAGTGTATCTGCTGGGGTGTGGCATGAGTAAATGGTGTCCTGTAGTTGTGTTCTGGGTGTACAGCAACTCTGGATATAACGGACTTTGGATATAATGGATTGTTTTGCCAGGTCCCTTGAAGTTCGTTATAAGTGGATTTTATTGTATGTCAAACTTAGAGCCTGCTGCAAGTACAGGAACAGCCTGACTCTGAGGCTGTGCAAATGGACGTAGGAGACCCAGTTGGTCAGTTTGGCTTCTTTTCCCCAACAAGCTTTTCTTGTCTTTAGAAGGTAAAGGACCCCTTTGCACTTATAGAATTTTATTTTCATATCGTTAACTCTTATACCCATCCGATATATGGAAATCCGGATAGATCTGGTTTTTATGAGCCTCTCTGTGACATGGGGGATGTGACATGGACATACAAAGTGACCAACAATGCATTGTAGGTAAATGTTCATCTCAACCTGGTGTGATTTCACATTTTGGAACAAGCATCGCTACTTAGGGAAAAAGACAGAGGGGCCCAGAACATGGTAATTTTCAGTTCTACTAGCCAAGAGGGACACACACTACTCAATATAATAATAACAGGGCGAGGAATTAAATAAAACATCAAACAGTAAACCAGGGATGCCAACGGGAAACTCACCTTGCAGAGACGAGATAAACTGACACACTTCCTCTACGCTCCAGTGAGAAGGGCTCCCAGACAGGAACTGGGCCCCGTCTAGCGAGAGCCCCCCGGGGGCCTGCCCTTCTAGCTGGGGCCTGCAATGAGCAGGCCGAGGGACAGAAAACGACGAGCCTGGAGACAGAGACAGCGAGTCTTCCTCTTCTTCCTCCTCACAGCTGGAGATATCTTCGGAGCGGCTGGACTCTGATCGACACTTTGGGTGGGGTGGTGGGTTATTAGAAAGAAGCTCCCAGTGAGTTTGGGCACTAGCAAGTAACAACACATCAATGAACGGGCGGTCCTGCAGCTCAAAATGGTGCCAGTGAGGACCCCATCATCTTCAGGCTGGGCGTCATTTAGGGCAGCCATCACACAGCGGATCCCTCCTACAAGCTCTCCCCACCCCTCCTACTGGCATCACCCCTCCACAGCCCAGCTGCACGCTTAGCAAAAAGTGCACAGAAAAGGAAACACACAAGTTTACACTTGCACAACACACGTTACAAGGGATGCTCACACACCTTGACGGGCAGGTGTCTTCCCGCTATTTTGGCACTGGCAATTTCTGAACTGCTTCTGCGAGGACCCCTGCGCCTCAGGATGCCATCTGGGCCTGCAGGCCCCCCGGCCACACCTCGCAGGGCCCGGCCACGCCGTGAGCGGTACTGGTGGCTGCAGCTCACGTTGTATCTGTATAGGAAGGGGCCATAGTGTACAGCCATCAGCTGTTCAGTAATAAGAGAATGCTACCATGCCCATGAATCATAAGGCAGCACTTCCACAGTACGGGCCTTTTGCACCCCCTAGTGGAGAATAAGTCAACTACAACCATTCCCCTTCTTGCAAAATCCAGTAAAAATCAAATCAGACATAATGGTGTTCAATCATAATAACCACAAATATACTGATGTAACCATTGATACTGTAGCACTACTATTGCTAACCCAACCTGGAAGACCAAGTCTTTCAAACCCCATCTAAAAAGATCTGACTATTCCAAAGGAAACTGCTCTAGGGTCGGAAACCTTAACCAGATTTTGTAACATGCTACTTGGAGGTCGTTAAACTGAACAGTTTTTATATTTTTTACTGTTTATTTTCTCTAAGAGACGCCACAGGCCAGTTGTTCAGAAAATATGACCCGTCAACTAAATATGCTACACACCACTATGACGATGTATGTTAAGGGAGAATTTTTTTTATCACATCATAAAACAAAAAATCATGCGTGCAGTATTGTGCAAATTTTCATGGCATAAAATAAGAATACAAATTAATTTTGATCCCGCATAATCCCTTTGAGGTGCTGACAGAATTATTTTGCAGTTAAAGAGGCTTTAATGCTGAAATTGTAACACTTCACAAACAATGAGTGACTAACAGGAATAATAATGATTAGTAGTAGTTTGTTTATGTTGATTGTTAATGCCATGCCAGCAACTAGGGTGAGAGTAAATAGGGAGTAAAGCAGATATTAAAATGAGCCAAAAAGGTAAAAACTACATAAATGACTACAAAAAAGCTTGTACAAAAAATCTAAGATGCTTAAGATTAGCTTACAATAAAAAAAAATCTTAAAAAACCTTTGGCTTGACTCTCTTAAAGAGTGAGTAAAATGGTAACCATTTTAGTTAACTAAATAACTTTTGTCATCTTTCCAAGAACTGGACTGTTGTTATTAATAGTTTCCTCCCATTCAGCCTGCCATATTTTCATTACATGAGACAAGAGTAGAGGCTTGAGATATGAAGGTGGTATGAGTCACTGTTGTATATCTGAAGTAGCAGTGGTGGTGGTGGCAGTAGTAATAGTAACCGTACCTCTTGGCACAAGTCATGGAGCAGAAGCGCTTGGAGCCCCGGAACTGGTTCGCTGGAGCAAAACCTTCACAGTATTCACACTTCATCACTGGGTGCAGGGGCGGGATAAGGAGTTACATCCAGGAAACACAAAGAGCCTCTGGCTGGGCTAATCTGCTTGCTTTTTACAGATCATAGACACTCACCTGCAGGAGACTCAGACTCTGTCTGGTCTGCAGGTGGTACGGCCATTGGCAATGTCCCATCAGATCGATCCTTCACTGGTCCAGTAACCTGTCAATCAGCAAGTGGTTACCATGGTTACAGAAGCCACTCCCCTTGACAGTCCAGTAGTGTGTTGCACCAGCTTAGCGTAACTACAATAATAAAGTCGGTGTAAAGTTGTTAAATGCACCTTAAGTCTTACGCTGAATCTAGCGTCGCATTCGTTGTCAGTCGCACCATTGCTACTTAAACTACATCTAAGTTAGTAGCCAATAAATAAAAATATTGCCGCACAGAATGACGTTTTCACAGTGCACAACCAATCAAAATCTCTGTCTGATATTACCAGAACCAACTCGCTGTTCCACATGTTTGTTGAGTTTGGGTTATACAGAGAAACCGATTTGTTTTCTCTGTATTTATGAGAACTGTTTAACACACAGCTGTAATGAAACCTGCAATGTGCCATGGATGGTGCAATGTAAGAAGTGTGCGCTACGTAGCTTGCTAGGTTTGGTTTAGGGGTGCAACAGATCACAAAACTCACAGTATTTGAGTCACAGACTGGATCATTTTTCGGATCATCAAAAAAGAAAATAAAACTGCTTTGCATTGGAAGGAAGTCCAATGCAAAGCATTGGATGGAAGTCAACTTTGCACTGGATGGAAGTCCATAGAGGACATACATCATTGTGTTTTTCTGTCTTATGTCATGATCACTACTTATTTTTCTCGTGATCTCAGTATAGCCAAAGTTGTTTTTTCAAGATCATAAAATAAGTTCTTGGAAAAACAACAGTTGTAGACAGGCGAACAGTATATGTCATAAGAAGGGGGAAAGCAGATTCCACTAAAATGCCATGGCTATTATGTTGTTGCATTCATGTCCTACGCATAAGTGGGGGATTCTCTCTTGTGAGAAATGATGTTAAGTTTTAAAAGTGACAGCGGCAATAAAACTTTCACACTATCATGGTAAAATTTTGCAGTTCATCCGCGGTTAACATATGCGGGGGGTGGGAATCCTTATGCATCAACGGTTATCTGTTATACCACTAGTATGTTTATCAAATTTGTGGTCAAGTTAGATAGTGTAGAACTATAATAAATGTATATTTTGTAAGGCCAATATAGTTTTGCCGGTGCCAGCAGTGCTGCACTATTGTGTAAGGCATGCACTGTCCAATCATGTAGCACTTCTCTCATAAATATTAATGAGACATTTCCTACCACCCTGCAAAAAGGAAATTTGCCTCCCGCCCCGCCCCTGCGCACGAGGCAGCATGGCTGCGTCTACCAGCAGAGGTCTGGAGCCTCTGGAGAAACACGCAGCAAAAAAAGGCTCGCACACGGTCTTCCAAAGTTTGGGAATACTTCAGTCATGACACCTTTACTGCACCTCTACTGTAACTGACGATAATGATGCTGGTTTAGCCGTTTTTGTATTTTCTGTTTACTTATTCTATCTTGTAAGAGTGAGACAAATTATCATTTACGACTCCTCTTACACACTGTAGCCTAAATCGTTCCTTTCTCAATGATGTAAACTTAACTATAAGCTACATTTGCTAGTGTTTGTTAAAAACATGTTTCTCTAGTCATGAAATCATTCCATGTTTTAGCATCTATTTCAACATTAAAGTCAAATTGGTGTACTGAAATAAGTATTACATTGATTGCAGTGATTATTAACTTTTGCAGTGATTATTAACTTCAGTCTAACATAGAAATCCTATTGAATATCTTAAGATTTGCCTTTTTTGTTAATAATGCTCTAATGTTTAAGAAATGTTTTAATAAATTGAAATGTTAATGAGAATTTCAGATTTGTGTGTGAGGTGAATTGTATTAAATGACTGACTTGAAAATAATTGCTTATCAATAAATTTATCATCAGATAAATCGAGAAATTAGTTGTTAGATTAGTTGAATAATAGAAAAAAAACACAACAAAAAAGGTTTGTTAGATTATTCACATTTATGCCATTTTCACCACTTAAGATTTTTTTAAGAAGGACCTTACACCTAATATTAAGTGAGTGTAAAATTGACATTACAACATAGTGCTACGTTGAAACTATTTGTGTGGTGCAACCGATTGTTTTTTAGTGTGTTAACTCGAACATAGGGCCAGCTTACGTCCAGCGGAGGCTAAGATCGGACTTACGCTTAGCTGGTGCAACCCACTGCAGGTCCACCTCTTGCCTTGATAAAGAACTTACTGGAAAGGGCTCTGCACCTTCCTGGATGACAAAGCCCTCAATTAGGTGAGTGAGGACTTGGGGTTTGACTACAGCCTGGGGAGGGGGGCCCTTCTCCTGCCCACCTCCTGCTCGACAAGTTGAAAGGGACAGGCTGGATGGAGTGGGAGTGATGCCATGGGCTGAAGAGAAATTTAAAAAAAAAGAAAGAAGGAATGAGAAACCGAATAAGTGGCAATGATATATATTTTAATTTTCAGCAACACAGTAATTTGACAGTATTATATCATTATAACAGCAATGCAGAAACACTGATCCCTCACCTTCTTCAATAGCTGGGGTTAAGATAGGAGGGGATAGCTCTCTGGCTGGGGGGGTGGAGACAAGGCTGGGCCCGGCCACCAACACGTTCACATCAGACTCCGACTTCCTCTTCAGAGAGCCAGCTGCAGGTTTTCCCTTCAAGTCACAGGCAACATGATGAGTCGGGCTTTTAGACACACATGCTCACACCAATTGGCTGAGGACGGTTATAAAAGTTAACTGATGGAGAATGTGTACTTCACTCACCTGCATCTGAATAGACTGCACATGCACTGGATCTCCACTAGGAGGCACTGCCAGTGACGGGGTAGCCTGGATGTCCAAAGGGTGGGCGACAGAGAGGCAGGGAGCAGAAGAATTGGAGGCAGAGGATGAGGTAGAGGAGGAAGAGCGAGCTGGATGTAGCACAGGACCCTGAGTGGCAGGCAGGTGAATCTGAGAGACCTGGGTCAAAGGCGGCGCACTCTGGGTTGACTTCAGGCCCGCACTGGTGCCTCCACCAACCCCCACGCCTCCTCCTGTGGCCACGGAGGTCACCTTGCTGGTGGAGTTATTCAGAGACCCGCTATCCTGGGCACAGCAGTTTCGGGCCTGTGCTAGAGCCAAAGCCTGGGAGTTTCCTAGAGAACCCTGCCTAGCACCCACCAGCTGAACAGGAACATGCGGCGGCAGGTGAGAGGTACTGGATTGGGGGTTGCTTGGTGGTGCAGGTAGAATTGGAGGGGGATGCCTTGAGGGAAGCTGGAGGGGCAAGCGGAGGCCTTGGACAGTTTTCGGCTGAATGGGGACAGGCCCAGAAGTATGGGCCATCTTCTCAGAGCTTATGTTAGTGTTGGTTTGCTGGAGTGGTTGAACCACCAGTGTCTGGGTGTTAATATTAGGTTTGGGCCCTACAGAGCTGACAGGATATCCTTGCGATGGGGTCGGGGTGTTGGAAGTCGGAACCAAGATGTGAGTCGCCGTGGTAGCTGAGGTAACTGTGGTGACAGCACGTGCTTGACAGAAGCCAGAAGTAGAGAGAAGAAGCTGAGAGAGAGGAATGGATGGAGAAGGGGAGGAAGAGGGTGGGAGCGGAGGGGCTGGTGGAGGGGCCATGCTGGGCTGGTTTCCAGTTTTGAGGTTCATACTGGGAAGAGTGGGAGTGGAGGGTTGGGTGTAAGAGGGCAGTTTAGCGTGCATTTGTTGCTGTTGTGGGGGCTGTAGCTGCTGCCCTGTGGTCTGCTGTGCAGTCTGGGGGAACTGTTGTTGCGGCTGTTGGACCATAGAGTAGGCGGCTGAGGACACAAAAAAAAGAGAAACGGATGGGGGGGGGAATATCAGCTTAGGAGCCCTCAACATACCACCTGAGCACAGTGACCTCAACACTGCTCAAAAGTCACATGCGCTACAAAACATTTCCTGGTTCTTAAATTTTAATTATTTGATTAATTAGAAAAGGAGGGGTTTAGAAAATGACAGGCATTAATGATGTCATAGAGTGAGACTCCTGTTCTCTCTTTCTACCTGTGTCCTTCCGGTCGGGGCACTCTGTCTTCACTGTGGCAACTTGAGAACTGGAGCGGAGGGCCAGGTTCTGGACCTGGATGGAGAGACACATGTCATAAAACGAGGAGAGTGATTCATCAGGCACTGATGCGGATACTTAAGCGCTCTTACTTGGTCGGTATCGGACTGGCTATTAGAAGAGACGGGAGTAACTTCGTGTTGCTGATGTTGCTGGGCCTGTTGCTGGGTGACTGTTGCTACAGCAGCTGTTGCTGTGCCAGAAGGCATGAATATAAGCTGCGAGGAGAGTGGTGTCCTAAGAGAGCGATTTACCTGGTAAAGGATGGTAGTTAAACAGTTAATAAAAATGTCCATTTAAAACAACACAAGATATAATAATGCAAACCTCATACTACGTTGAACACCGAAATAACAGCTGGAAATACAATGCTTTTTCTGATCAGTGTAAATTTAAGGCTTGCATACAACGTTTGTGAGATCTTACAATATCAAAGAAGAAGAAGGGAGAAAATGAAACTTCAAACTCACTCTGAGGAACATCTGTCCCTGTCCAGCTGTGTTTCCACCCAGCAGTACCGACTGACTCAGGGCTGATGATGTCGTAGAGGAGGTGGGGCCAAGAGGCCGAGGGTTGCTCATGGCTCCCCCTCCTGAAGAACTTAAGTTCACCTGTGATATTAACTTGACGTTAGGTAGAAAGGATTTAGCCTAAACTTTTGTCACAAAAAGCCATTTTAATATTGTTATGCCTACTCTGTAATCAATAAATGAGCATAATGTGAAAGAAAAGTAAGCTTTAATTCCTAAACACTTCCGTATGTGTTCAAAAAGTAACTTCAAACTGCAAGTGAATCTCATTTGATACATTTTAACCAAATAAAACTAGCGAGTGCAAATATCAGCCTAATAAAGAAAGATTCATATTCCTGGTATAGTGAGACAGAGATGTTTAGACGCACGGTGCAGTGAGCTGTGCTGGTGGCTTGGGAGACACTGTTACTGGGGGAACTGGACTGACGGCTGGCTGCAAGGGTGGCCTGGAGAGAGAGAGGCATGAGAAGTGAGAGAAAATCAGCATCCAAACAGGATTCTCCTAGGGTGTCATAGCTGCTCAAACACATGGCACTAAGAGCTTCCCCCGACCCAGGCAGCCAATGGCAGAAAAACGGCACCCAAAAGCGCTGCTTCATGGCAGGACTGGTACCTGCTGCACAGCCGCAAGGTTCTGGAGCTGGGCGCTGCTAATCTGCTGCTGCAGCATCAGTTGCTGGAAGTACTGGGCCGCATTGGGCTGCCTCTGCAGGGCCTGGAGAGCCTGTATCCAGCAATGAGAACAGCAGTTATACTGGAAGGTCCTATTTTTGGTATTGGTCAGGCAGTTCTTGAAAAAGGCACAAGAAAACTTCCCAGTTAATGCTTAGTATAACATTATGCCGGGGTACATGGAGTCTGTGTACAAGGAAAGAACCACTACTAAATCAACATACACTAAACTATGTACATGTGTACTACACAGGGGCGTAGATTTAGGGTGGACGGAGGGGATGTGTCCCCACCAATATCCTCCGGCCATTGAAATGTCCCCACCAATAATTTAATCCACTTAAAAAAAAAAACAAAAAAAAACAATCGTGCTGTCAACATTAACCTAGACACGCAGAAAGGGATAAATCACGTTCTCTCCTTGAGTCCTCCCGCCCCCAAAACACATATGAACATTTTGATTGGCTGTGCATTTCCCTGCTATCACGTGAGAGGCTGTGGCTGCGTTCAGATACAAGCAGCGCCAAATGCAGTGGATTTTTTTCCCCGTGCAAGAAGGTGTGTTGGGTGACACATGTGAGGATGGCGGCAGCAAAAAAAAAGAAGCTGGACATAAGGAGCTTTTTTTCAAAGAAAAGTGTAAGTCACTTCAAGTTCGCTAGTGAATCCATCAAAGTCCATCAAAGTAACGACAACAGTTAACGTTAATGCTAGTGGGGTTTTGACATTACACTATTCCTTAATTTAACTTCATGAATTGCATTTCGAGTGGATTAATATCAATCGAAGCATTGCTAGTATTAATGTAAAGTGATTTTGCATTTTGCAGCATATTAAAAAAACATGCATTCCGTGGACGAAGTTGGGGTGGCGGGGTTGGTGGGTGGGGCAGGGGGTGGAGTCATAGGTCCCCACCAATGTCCAGAGCAAATCTACGCCCTTGGTACTACATCTGATCAGGTTTCTATATGTCTGAATATGCCAACATTATATTTTTTATTCCTGTGAGCACTGCTGAATTTTCTCTTCACTGTGCTCATGCTAATTTGCTAATAAGGCTACACTGAATAAACTGAAGAAAAAGCCCATTAAATACTCACAGCTGAGGGCTGATTTCCAAGTCGACCTGCATGAAGTAGTCACTCCTCATCTTATTTATCATTATTAATACGCTTATTAACATTTATACAAACTCAAGAGGTAGAAATGTGTACTTTATAGCAACCACAACAATCAACAATTTTATTACACATTTCCATCTATTATCCATGCAGCCTCCAACTGCTGATTCAGGCATTTTTGATAATGATTTTGGGTGACCAATCCTGAAAATACGTTAGGGCATTACAACTACCTATAAGGTGAAAGGGACACTACAAGGGGAAACATAATACATGTATAGACCCACTGACCTGTACAGCCTGTCTCTCATACAAAGACATTTGAGATATCTGAGGTGGGCGAGAGTTTCCCCCAGACGGAGTGTTTCCATTAGCAGAACCTGCATTCTGGTCCCCATCAGTCTCCATCCTGAGTGGAGAACAAAGCTGTCAATCAAAGATTCACAAAACAAAACATTGGCTTGGGGGAAGGAATAACACAGCATGGAGGCTGATGGTTATTGGGTGTACAAAGCAACACTCAAAAATTCTTTATCCTTTTTAATTCGATTACCGATCATAACTTATTTGAAACAATGATGAAAAGTATCCCCCAAACAAACAAACAAATAAAAGTGTCTTTCTGTAATACACAGCTAAAGTAAATTTCTGGACATGAACTCAAAATCAGCACTTGAAACTGTGCACAAATAAATTGTTATTTCTGCAAGCACATGCAATACGTTAATATATCCAAAAGCTTCCATACACTAAAATGCAGTCACAGTTCAATTGTCCATAAATAACGGATGATTTAGCTCACATCATCTCAATTTTCTCAGAGAAAACGTAAAAGAAGTAGAAAGTGCTAGCTTAACGGATTCCCCGTGGTCATAGTTGAGCTACATGATTTACATAGCAGTGAAATTTATTGCAAGAATCCCGTTTCTTTAGCCAAAATAACAAGTACAACGCGAGTTGTAGCGCGATTCAAATACCTTAACCCCTTAGCTACTCTCAATGCTACTTACGTGTAGCACTTACGTGCTTAAAATAATACTTACAGATAAATAACAGCGTTACTATAAAACTTTCATATTATATTAATATCTACTCCTATTAATAAATATCATATTGTAAACAGTAAAAGCGCGCTTGCAGCTAAAATACAATCGCTATTAGTGACAATATACGTTTCTTTTTATTAGTTTTGCATGAGCCAAGAACAGTTTTCCCATCAAGTTCTTTCTGGATATACATACGTCTATTTCCCCCCTTCTTGTGTAATACTTTTCTATAGTCGTTTGTTTACGTTTTCATATAATTTGCTCCCAAGCAGCTAATAATATAAAGATCCGCGATTCTGCTAATGGACAAAATATTCCGCCTCCTTTTTTGGCGTCTGTCTATGCATTTCCGGCGTAGACTGATGACGTCTTTCAGCCGCGAGGAAAGGCTGACATAATAATAATAACAATAATATAGCATGTTTGTTACCTTATTACTGAACGACATTTCTTATTGTATATTTTGTTTTATCATCGTTCTATATTGTAAAAGTAAAAATAAAATAATAACAATAATAATTAATAATGACTATTTCGTAATTGTAGTTAGGTTTCTCACTCGTCCATATAGCACGGGTCCCGTTTTGAACAAATTCTGGCGCGATGTGCAACGTATTTTCGTATGCATTATAACCCCCCCCCCCCCAAGAGTTCTTGTCATAACGTTTAAATAGATGCATGAATTTATGACTCACACAAAAGTATTATTCAATATCGGGATATATAATAAAGTATGGTAAGATGAAACTACAAAATAGCCTACTTAAATGTTTTTGAGTATTCCCTGGAAGTAAAGTTTCAGCTAGGCTGAAACTTACAACTTCTAAGAAAAGTCCTAAAACCTGAAGACATTTCTAATTTAATCTCTTTATTAACTACTTTATATTCCTTGAATTTATTTTATTTTGTAACCTAAGATGAGTAGGGTGACCAGGGGGCTGTTCCACGAAGCGAGCTAACCTCAAAATCCAGGCTTATTTCGACAATCCCGGCTTAATTTTTCCAAATTCGGTTCCACGAACGAGGCTAACCTGAAGCTCCGCTTAGTTACTATGTCAACATATGCTCTTGGACAAGCCTGCTCCGTGGCAGGTTAGCTGTGAAGCTTAGTTTAGCTTGATGAATATGATTGGACAAGCCATGTGATGTCACAGCACGACATTCTGCGGGGCTGGGATTATTCTGCTGCTGTTCTCTCCCTCTTTTGCACACATCGACCCTCCAATATAAAATTATTACAGATTACATGCAGGCGATTCCAATTACTCAGAAAGTATAAAATGACAAGGAGTGCATTGAAGGCTTTTACATGAATAACCATGGCGTGCCCGTTTATTCATAATCAAGTTGATGAGGGAGCGCGGGTCATTCATAGAGCTTTAAGGCAACAGGTTCCACATGTACTTCAGCCCAGGATAGATCCGTTGCATTTTCCGGACGATTATTTGTACGAGCGCTATAGATTTAGTTTACGCAGTATTACATATTTGTGTCAGTTATTGGAACCTTACATTTCTAAGAACACACGTCGCTCTAAAGCCCTTACGGTTGCACATCTGTGCGTATCACTTTGCGTTACTTTGCCAGTGGTTCATTTCTGTACAGTGTGGTATGGGGCGCCGTTTGTAAAGTTACGAAACATTTTTGTACTTGCCACTTTTTCAACATTTAGTGCAATTTTCTGACATTTAGCTAGAAGTCAATGGTGTTGTGGATCATCATATTTTTTGCTGTGTAGATTATTTGCACAATTGTTCATCATATGTAAATATAAATGGTATGTCTATATATAAATATTAAATGTAAATGTCAAATATAAATGTTAAATGTAAACGTAAATATAAAAGTTAAATGTAAATATTAAAGTTAAATGTAAATGTAAAATGTTAACTTATATCTAAATGTTAAATGTAAAAGTTAAATGTAAATATAAATCTAAATGTTAAATGTAAAAGTTCTAAATGTTAACATATCTAAATGTTAAATGTAAATCTAAATGTTAAATGTAAATGTTAAATGTTAAATATAGTCTCTAAATGTTGAGAACATATGCAAATTCGCCACGTCCATCTGCATAGAAATGGGCGGTAACGACGAAATTAGCCCGCTAAGTGGTTCGCTTGCAAAACGGCAGGTCCAATCGCGAGGACCGTAATCCATTGAGAATATCGTCACTGCTACGCGTCGCTCGTTCGCATGTCGGTAAATACTGACGCGCGATATGTTTCATGTGATGTGTTTTCACTTTTAAGGAAAGTGAAACTGTAAGGTGTCCCCCCCTCGAATGACTTTTCCAGGGTGGGGGGTGCTTCTTCATTACATATGGTGTCCAGACAGGTATGCAGCTGGACACCCTAAATGAGGGATCATACTTAAAAGAAATCTGACCCTCACAAATGAATTTGAATTCTTGTCCAGCTCAGAGAGGAAGGGGGTCATGGTTACACATACAGCAGGCCAGATGGGGTAACACGTCTTTCACACATTTCTTATGGTCTGTATGAACCCACAGTGTATCATCACAGGCAACACTTGCAAGGTCTTCAGCATATAACCAGAACTCAGCTAGCAAGAGCTAAAAATCACTGAGCAGCTCAGCAGAATGTGCCAAACCAGTCCCGTTATAGCTTGTTGGGTTATTAACTGAACGGGTAGAACAAAAAACAGTATATTTCCTTGCTGCTTACTTCCGTTTTCTGTTTGCCAGATGAACATCACTAAACACATCACATGAAACATATTGCACGTTCGCGCGTCAGTATTTACCGACATGCGAACGAGCGACGCGTAGCAGTGACGATAATCTCAATGGATTACGGTCCTCGCGATTGGACCTGCCGTTTTGCAAGCGATTTTTTGCCATTTCCGAACAAAATGTTCAGCAGCAGCATCTTACGAACTGCCGCCATCAGCTAAAGCATGGCGGGAAATATTTAAGGCCAATTTATACGATACTACTGATCCCCTTCTCGTCCCATTAAACATTCATAATTTATCGCTGTTGCTCCCGGCTGTGAAGCAACGCCATGTAATGCAGCGTTCTATATAGCATCTAAGTGAGCCGAATTCGCCATATTGTCCTCAATCGCCCCTAACCTGCAACCACTTAGCGGGCTAATTTCGTCGTTACCGCCCATTTCTATGCAGATGGGCTTGGCGAATTTGCATATGTTCTCAACATTTAGAGTCAACATTTAGATTTAACATTTAGATTTAACATTTACATTTAACATTTAGATTAATATTTACATTTAACTTTTACATTTAAATTTAAATTTATATTTACATTTAACATTTAGATATAAGTTAACATTTTACATTTATATTTAACATTTATATTTACATTTAACTTTAATATTTACATTTAACTTTTATATTTACGTTTACATTTAACATTTATATTTGACATTTACATTTAACATTTATATATAGACATACCATTTATATTTACATATGATGAACAATTGTGCAAATAATCTACACAGCAAAAAATATGATGATCCACAACACCATTGACTTCTAGCTAAATGTCAGAAAATTGCACTAAATGTTGAAAAAGTGGCAAGTACAAAAATGTTTCGTAACTTTACAAACGGCGCCCCATAGTGTGGGGGATGCTGAACATTTAAGCATAGCTACAGTGTGCCGTGAAATCAGGAAGGTTTAGGTTGCATTACATTTTTAAATATACTCATATCTTTCCTGGCCACAGAGGCATTCTTGGCATTAAGGAAGCTTTCTTTGGAATTAATGGTGCTGAATCTTTTAACATCTAGTCATTTACAACACATAAATCATTACCTGTACACAGCAAATACTGGATGGGTTTATAAGGAAGAGACAAATGTTATTCGCTGCAAAATAGTTTCAAGTTCATACGGCTAGCATTTCTGAGCAAACAGAAATTGTTTCCTAATCCAAAAGTGGGGAGAAAAAGTCACTGCGTCTTATGGTCCGAATATTGCTCTGCTCACATGCTTTACCCTTCTGGGGTCGAGTGCTTTATCGGCGACGCAGCGTACTTTTCGCGTCTATTTCAGTTTATATCTCGCTGAAATCTTAATGTAGAATCATGAAAAAACGCTGGCTAAATCCGTAATCTGTCTTTTCAAAATTAGGTTAAATAAAAAAATCAAACCATGTCACCTTACTTTGTTTTACCTGAATCGGGGCGTCTAGTACCGCTGTCACCCGAAGATCGCTATTCACATTCTAAATAGCTGCATTAGTGCGTATTCAAATCGCATTCGCATGGAAATTTGCTGAACAACGCAGCGGTGAAACGCGATCCAGATACATCCCCATCAGCGCCATAAAAGGGGGGAGGGATGTGGCCAGGTAAGGATGGTTGACAAAATATTTTAGGACACTATTTGGTTCAGATCTTTTTTTTCTTCATTTCCCTCCTCTAAAACTAGGTGCGTCTTATATAATATGCCGTGTACAGTTCTGTGCAAGGGCCATCACCTCAGATGGGGTACAGGCTGCTGGAGGTGGGCCCCCACCGGTTGCAGCAGCCGCAGCTCTCTTTTTGGTGGCAAAATTATACAATGCAATGTGGGCTTTAAATGAATTGTTTAAAAATATAGTCTTTGTAGTCCTCATAGGCTTGCAGTAATAATTATTGCTCCGCTTGGAGGGGAAACGCAGCTCTTTCCTTAGTTTCCATTCTTACTTATCCAGCATCGATTAACAAGGCTGCCTTTTATATCGCGCGGACGCGCACGAGCCTCGCTTGTCAAGCTTGGCTTGAATTAGCGGAGATGAAATACACCTGAATTTTGTTCTTGGAACTCAATGAGCCTGAAGTGAACTGTTAGGCTAACTCAAGCGAGGCTATTACAAATAATCCTCGATTTTATAAGCTCGCTTCGTGGAACAGCCCCCAGATAATCCATGTCAGGGAGGACACTTTGAGCTACTTCGGGTTTTACAAACTAATTTCAAACTGAAAGGCTCGGCTAATTAGTTCAATTTTTCTTGTGCTTTGACTGGTTTGTTTCGTTGACTGAAAGACTCATCGAGCTGTTTCACATTAGCATTAGTGACACATGCACGATTATAGGAGCCTGACCAATTAGCACACAGCTAACAATCCAGGTCCTTTTAATTAAAATGGTAATTTACAATTCGTGTCCTAGCTCAAAGTGTCCTCCCTGACATGGATTATCTGGTCACCCTAAAGATGAGCAACAAAAAATGTGTTAAGATTTATTTAATATGTGTGATAATTATGTGTGATTGCACAATGACAATGAAGTTGACTCAGGTGCCTTTTCATGTAGATCGTCTTGGAGTCTAAGGAGAACTAACTCCAAGGAATGATACTACAACTCCACTGGTTCCCAGGACTAACAGGGCAACAGAAAAGAATTAGAAAAGAAGAGTTTGTTACATGCAATTTAATCTTTTTACTTTCATTTTTTATTTTATATTGGTTTCATTTCTGTTATTCTACATTGATGCATTTCTGTGGAATGTCAGTTGAGGGAAGAGGGGAATAAAAGAAGAAAATGAAGGGAAAGGGTGGAAATACTAATAAACTGCTTTATACATTGCAGATGTGGCCGCAAATGTGGGCAGAAAGCAAGAAAGGTGGAGAGGTGTAAGAGGCAGGGGAGCGGATTAAAGTAGGGGAATGTCCCAGGGCACAAGTATAGATACAGGTAGTAAAGGTTACTAATGTGTATAAGGCATAACTTAGAGGTCAAATAAAAAATTAACTTCAGTCTCATGGTACTTCTACTAATTTCTAATAATTTGAAATACAGCGTATTATGTTCAGTGCTCACGGAAAGTTAGGGGTTGTTTGCTCGATTCAGTAAAAATATTGTTGGGTTTATAACAAAAATAATTACTTAATTCATTTTCAAAATATATTACATTTAAAACAGTAGTTTTAAACAAACCTTACTTTGAAGTAGCAATATAATTATAACTATAATTACAGTTCTAAAAGAGCTAGTCTGATTCAAAAAGTGTACTGACAGGTAGTCTCAATGGATGCTTTTTAATTAGTAACACTTTGCAATATTATAAAACACTAAACATTTCTGCTTAGTATTCCTTTAGGAGCCAATGATAAATAATAAATAAATAAGCTATTGCAAAATGGCAAGACCAGAACCAATTGAGTTAGTCAAAAAAAATTGTCACAACAAAAATAATATGTCTGTGCAGAAGACCTGCACAGATAAGTTAAACATTCCTTGTCAATGTTATGAAACAAATAAATTTGCCACATTTTTACAGAATTAAGAGTTTCTGTGAGCACTGTACCTCACTTTTATGTTTCTGTGAGCAAAAGCAGCTGCTAAATAATTAAACGTAAACAGAGTAAAACCATCTCAAAAACAGGGAATCTTAACCAGTTTGCTGTCATGGACCCCGTTGGGAGTGTGGTGAGGCTTGTGGACTCTTTCTCAAACTAATAATGGAAACATCCTTGATCCCTGTCGGTGACAAAGGCTACGTTCACACTGCCAGCCACATCGTTCAATTCCGATTTTTTGCTCAGATCGGATTTGTCTATCTTGACGGTTCACATTCATAACTACAAGTGACCTGTATCTGACTGATGTGAACGCATCGGTCCTCCGAAACGTCACGCATGCGCACATTACACGTTTTTACACGGGTAGAAAGCTGGTTGTAAAATTGGCACGTTGTGCGGCCATGACCGCTGCGCTGCTTCGAGTCTTTTGCCTCCATTAACTTTGACTTCAGGCTCATTATTTTTCGTTGGCATTGTAGCCACGTTCGTGTCCGCGGTGTGCCATTTCTTTGGCAATTATTTCAAATACTATTGTATTACGATAGGTTCCTTCCAGTTTAGCTTGAACAGATTCATTTCCCCAAATATCAATTAAATCCCCAACTTCTCCATCCTTCCACTGACTGTTATCGCAGCTCTCCTCCATTTTTATCTTCCCGCGCTGCCGGTGCAGGCTGATGATGTTAGCGCAATGCGCATGCGTATAAGCAAAAAGCCACATGAATTCTGATCTGAGCGTTCACCTTCAGGTCGCATGGCCGCGAATCGGATACGTATCAGATTTAGTACCACATAGGCCCCGTTTACACTGCAGATCTTGATGCCTAATTCCGATTTGTTGCCTATATCCGATTTTTTGGACCGTCTGTTTACACGGTCTTTTTAATTGTGACCCATATCCGATTCGTGTGTTTACACTTGCTATAATTTCACGCATGCTCAACGGGGGTTTTTGCACGACACCGTAGCCAAGACGGACGAACGCGAAATTTGTTTTATGATAGCTTTGCGATGTATGCGAAGTTCGCCGAACAACATCACGATTTTCAGGCGAAGGAGGAGGAAAAGGGCCATCATTGCAGCCGAAATATCCTCGAAAACAGATTTGTTTCTGTAGGAACCTTTAATTTTATCCTGAACGGATTCTTCTCCCCACAGGGTGAGAAGGTAGGCTATTTCAGGCGCCGACCACTGCCCTACACTTTCCTCCTCCATGTTTCGTGTGTTTTTTTAATGTTACGCTTCCACACGTACTTCCCACGTACTTTTCACGTACGCAGTTTAATGACGTACAGAACGCAATGCCTCAGAAAATCCGATCTGCCTGTTTACATTACAGTCGCATTGGCCCATATCTGATTTATATCTGATTTATTTCCACATATGAATGAGGCCTGAAACCGATCTCGAAATATCCGAATGCATGCGTTTTTTTTCCCATTTACACTGGCCCCGTTTACACTGTCTGTTAAATGCGACCTAATTCCGATTTTTTGCTCATATGTGACACAGATCGGATCTGTTCTGTGACAGTGTAAATGGGAAAAAAACGCATGCATTCGGATATTTCGAGATCGGTTTCAGGCCTCATTCATATGTGGAAATAAATCAGATATAAATCAGATATGGGCCAATGCGACTGTAATGTAAACAGGCAGATCGGATTTTCTGAGGCATTGCGTTCTGTACGTCATTAAACTGCGTACGTGAAAAGTACGTGGGAAGTACGTGTGGAAGCGTAACATTAAAAAAACACACGAAACATGGAGGAGGAAAGTGTAGGGCAGTGGTCGGCGCCTGAAATAGCCTACCTTCTCACCCTGTGGGGAGAAGAATCCGTTCAGGATAAAATTAAAGGTTCCTACAGAAACAAATCTGTTTTCGAGGATATTTCGGCTGCAATGATGGCCCTTTTCCTCCTCCTTCGCCTGAAAATCGTGATGTTGTTCGGCGAACTTCGCATACATCGCAAAGCTATCATAAAACAAATTTCGCGTTCGTCCGTCTTGGCTACGGTGTCGTGCAAAAACCCCCGTTGAGCATGCGTGAAATTATAGCAAGTGTAAACACACGAATCGGATATGGGTCACAATTAAAAAGACCGTGTAAACAGACGGTCCAAAAAATCGGATATAGGCAACAAATCGGAATTAGGCATCAAGATGTGCAGTGTAAACGGGGCCATAGTGATGATACAGCTGTGGTATGTGGCCTACACTCATAATTGGGAAATGCTAAATTTCAACTAGAGCTGAAAATATAGCTACTTTTTTTTGTAACCAAGTTCATAGATTCCTGGTTAAGAACCGCTGCTCTAAAGCAGCATATCTCAAGCTGGTCCTCGGGGCTCCAAGGCAGTGCACAGCTGGGAGGAAGTAAAAAGGAGGACTGTCTGGGAGTTCCCAAGGACTGGTTTGAGAAACTTTTTAAAATTTGTGTAAAAAAAGAACAAGACAAACTGTAATTTTCTTCTTTTATTTATGTAAACGCAGCATTTTTTATAATGTCTCACAACCACAACAAGCATTGGCAACCCCTAGCAACAGGAGCTCTTCCTAGTTACCATTGTCAACCACCTCACATTTCTAGATTGGTGACAAAAGCACGTAGGGTGTTGTACGAAGAAGTCACACTTTTGACTTACCTACAACACTACAGCACAGTCCTACTCATTAAAGAAGCAAACAGTACAAGGCAGAGGCATAATCAGATACACACTTTATTCTTTACTACTAATCTTGCCTCAACGGTGAAAACAAAAATAGCTATTTAAATTTGCTTTGAAGTAAATAGTACAAATAAGAGCACTGCAATGGGAATTCATGAATCTCATTAAAGTTCAAACACATCTGTAGTAAAGATGACTCTGGACGGTTATGCATCAGTGCTGTTCTTTGGATTCACAGCTATCTATGTGCGTCCAAATACAGAAATACTCCTGTGGCTTTTTCCAAGCTTAGAAATATATACACCACAACATAAATGGAAACAGACAAAAAAGTAATCACATGTATATTAGGAATCGTACAGTATTAAAATAATAATCATTATTTCAGTGGCTGCATTTTCATGCCAAATGTTTAGCCAGTGTCACATTCCTTCTTGGAAAAAATTATATTACAGTTACAGATTTTGTTTTTCTGGTCATCCGTATCTTTATTTTATAGTCGTAACTATCAATAATTTTGCCATAACTTTGTGATATTTCATTTGGTCAAATCACAGCTAAACTCTGTGTAACAGCACATGATATATCTCTATTTCCCATGTCATCGTTGGAATTGGAACTCGCTCAGACATTATGACTCTATCTGGGATGTGCAACACTGTTCCATAATATTTAGATACATCTATAACATAACATGAATCTCCTATTCTTCATAATTTTTACGATTCTCGATTATCTTTTAATGTTTCATATCTTTGAATTCCAAAAAAAGTCACTATAAACATAAACATCCTGATATGAATTTGATGAGGTCACATGGGCAGCAAGTGATCATCTCTCTCTTCTGACTCCTCCCCCAAAGGCTCAGTGGCAACACCCCGGTAGGTAGGCGGTTCCTCCCGACTGCCCCGGGACCGACACACAAAGTCACACCCATCCTAAAATGATGAAAAGACAGACAAGTTTAAAACGCGTCCGTTAACGCCATGGCCATGGGCGTAGATCGTCAACACTCACTGCACTCAGATTTCCAATTTCCTGCCAGAAAGAGATGTTGGGAAATTGCTCCATTCCTTTGGCTCCGACAACTAGTCGCTGGTAGAGAAATCCGCCAATCATGTACACCGCCAAGCAGGAAAAACCACTGACAAAACACATGAACACAGCTCAGAGAATCACCAATACTGTTAACATGCCAAAATACAACTACAGCTAATGAAGCCATGTTGGTTCATTCTTACACGAACAGCAGAATCGAACCCAAGCTCAGTTTAGAGGATACAGGTGGACAGACAGCACTGGAATCCAGCTCAAACAGATAAAAACAGTCCTTCACCCTTTCTCTCTCCTCCAGAATTATTGCTAGATCTCCCTGTGGTGGAAGGAGGGGGACAAAATAAATGAGCAAATAAACAAGTGGCAGGTGAATCATTTTATTACTAAATTACAAACAGAAGTTTCCCCAGACCCAGGTTTACAGGACTGCCTAATGGTGCATAGCACCTCAAATTAATAATGTATCAGTTAGTCCATGACTGGATCATGCACACTCGCTAATTTCAGATGCACCCTTAGGCTTTGCTCACATTAACAGGCAGTAGTAACACAAATTAGATGTTTTCATGGCTGTTTTGGACACAGAAGTCAGACCTTTTCAAATCAGATTTGAGTTGCTTTTATATGTGGTCATAGATCGGATACATAACCGAATCGCAGCCATGAGGCATGATTGGGAACAATCAGATCGGAATTTGTGTGTTTTTTTGCGTATATGCATGTGCTGAGCATTTTCTGTTGTTGGTAACACAGACGACTGTGCAAAAATGTATCATTGTGCCATTTCAGAGGACAGCTGCATTTACATTACATTTAGATACAAGTCATTTGTAATTATCAATGTGAACCATCAAGGTATGCTAACCTGGTCAGCGCAAAACTTCGGAATTGAACACTGAGGCTCGTAATGTGAACGTAGCCTTAGTGATTCTGGCCTGGACCCGTGTAACAATGTATTATGTAATAATGCCTCATTATATAATAACTCAACACAAGGGAAATTCAATGATTATAATAATAATAATAATAATAATAATAATGATAATTATGATGGTGATAATAACAACATAATACTGCAATATAAAATTACAATGTAGCAATCCGACATCCGGAATTCCACTTACCGCCAGGACTCCTGGCTTGCAAGAGATCATGATGATGGCCTTCCGGTCTTCACTGGTACAGTGAGTCTCATACTGAGAGCCGTTCCTGTAGATCAGCATCACCCAGTCTCCTGGAGGAGGGGGTGGGGTGTTAAAATAGGATGTACACTCACCTAAAGGATTATTAGGAACACCATACTAATACGGTGTTTGACCCCCTTTCGCCTTCAGAACTGCCTTAATTCTACGTGGCATTGATTCAACAAGGTGCTGAAAGCATTCTTTAGAAATGTTGGCCCATATTGATAGGAATAGTATCTTGCAGTTGATGGAGATTTGTGGGATGCACATCCAGGGCACGAAGCTCCCGTTCCACCACATCCCAAAGATGCTCTATTGGGTTGAGATCTGGTGACTGTGGGGGCCATTTTAGTACAGTAAACTCATTGTCATGTTCAAGAAACCAATTTGAAATGATTCGAGCTTTGTGACATGGTGCATTATCCTGCTGGAAGTAGCCATCAGAGGATGGGTACATGGTGGTCATAAAGGGATGGACATGGTCAGAAACAATGCTCAGGTAGGCCGTGGCATTTAAACGATGCCCAATTGGCACTAAGGGGCCTAAAGTGTGCCAAGAAAACATCCCCCACACCATTACACCACCACCACCAGCCTGCACAGTGGTAACAAGGCATGATGGATCCATGTTCTCATTCTGTTTACGCCAAATTCTGACTCTACCATTTGAATGTCTCAACAGAAATCGAGACTCATCAGACCAGGCAACATTTTTCCAGTCTTCAACTGTCCAATTTTGGTGAGCTCATGCAAATTGTAGCCTCTTTTTCCTATTTGTAGTGGAGATGAGTGGTACCCGGTGGGGTCTTCTGCTGTTGTAGCCCATCCGCCTCAAGGTTGTGTGTGTTGTGGCTTCACAAATGCTTTGCTGCATACCTCAGTTGTAAAGAGTGGTTATTTCAGTCAAAGTTGCTCTTCTATCAGCTTGAATCAGTCGGCCCATTCTCCTCTGACCTCTAGCATCAACAAGGTATTTTTGCCCACAGGACTGCCGCATACTGGATGTTTTTCCCTTTGCACACCATTCTTTGTAAACCCTAGAAATGGTTGTGCGTGAAAATCCCAGTAACTGAGCAGATTGTGAAATACTCAGACCGGCCCGTCTGGCACCAACAACCATGCCACGCTCAAAATTGCTTAAATCACCTTTCTTTCCCATTCTGACATTCAGTTTGGAGTTCAGGAGATTGTCTTGACCAGGACCACACCCCTAAATACATTGAAGCAACTGCCATGTGATTGGTTGATTAGATAATTGCATTAATGAGGAATTGAACAGGTGTTCCTAATAATCCTTTAGGTGAGTGTATACTGATCTACAGGATCTATAGATCTATGCAGTCTCCACAAAGCAGGAAAAACAGTGTCTCTAATGCAATGTTTCTCAGCTCAGACACCCAGACAGTCCCTCCCAGGTAGGAAGCTGGGAAGGAGCAAAAATGTGGACCATCAGAAGGTCCCCAAGGACCGGGTTGGGAAACTCTAGTGCAGGGATGGCCAATCTTATCCGCAAAGGGCCGGTGTGTATGCGGGTTTTCGCTGCAACTCCCTAATTAGATTACTAATTAGAGGACTGATTGGCTGAAGAGTCCTCACACCTAGGTTTGAACAGCTGACCTACAGGTTATCCCAAAAACCTACATACACACCGGCCCTTTGCAGATAAGATTGGCCACCCCTGCTCTAGTGTAAAGCAAGAGTGATATACAATTTCATTACTAAAGCCATTCTTCACCCAGGTTCCCAGTTAGCTTATGATCATACAAAATGTTCACAATGGACCTCATTCACCAACCGTTCTTACGAACAAATTTGTTCTTAAACCCCACGTATGCATTCTTTTACAAAGAATGTAACATTCACCAATGTTTTCTTATCTGAATTTGTTCTTAGCTAAGAACAGAATCTACGCACACTCAAGACCATTCGTACACACATTTGAGTAATGATAGTTTGTTCAAAATAATTGGTTATAGCAGTTTTGTTCATTCTACAGTTGATAAAATGATAGCATTTGAATAATTTATAAAAGTAAAATATAAAAAATAACTTTAAAGTGTAAAAATTATTTTCATGGCAGTAACGGCAATCATGCGGATTTTAAATAGGTCTGTCTGCGCATTGGCCTTGCTATCAAAATGGCATTTCTGTTACTTCTTGAAGAGCTTGCCAATCGTGGTCTGAGAAGGGAACGCATGTTTGAAGATCATTTAGATTTATTTGGCACACAGCGTTCACTGAGAAGGTGATATCTTTCCATGTGTCAGCTTTCTTGGGGGCTTTATATCTACTGGTTATGCTACATAAAATGTGTCTATTTGCATTTACCTCCTGTACAGTACAATCCAGTTATAACGGACTTCATGGGACCTGGCAAAACAGTCCATTATATCCGAAGTCCGTTATATCCAGAGTTGCTGTATGCCCAGAACACAACTAAAGGACACCATTTACTCATGCCACACCCCAGCAGACATACTTGTGGTATAGATTATTATATTGTACATGTAGTAATCCAACTTTACCTGACCAGATGCATGACTATTAATAATCCCGACTACGTATCTGCGCTGGATATCACCGGCACGCCAAGCGCCTTGTCGGCGAAGCTGTAGTTTGTCTGTTATAAGCGAAATTCCATTATATGCCAGTCCGCTATATCTGATGCTTTTGCTGCATGTTCTTAAAGGCACACGGCCGGTGTTCTGTCGAAAAATACTACCTATCGAGACGTGCTATCGAGCCTTTCTACGCATGTGCATTTCCACCGTTTTGGGATTAGGGTTAGGTTTTAGGGGTTAGGGTTAAGGTAAGGGTTTTAGGGGTTTTGGGGGGTTAGGGTTAGGGTAAGAGTTAGGGTTAGGGCTATCTATTAGCACTACGGTAGCATTTTTCGACAAGGCAGCATATATCGACAGAACACCAGGACCTGCGGACCTCGTCCGTTAAAGATGATATTCCGTTATAAGCAAGTCCACTATAATGGGATTTTACTATTAATACTTCTACTTAAGCATTACTGAAGTTTTTTTTCCTCTTAGTGCGAAGCGGCTCACAGCCTGCGCGTCTCTTCACCATTCCTTGCACATGGCCCTGCAGTCTCATGCCCTTTTATGGGAAATTACAGGGCGTTTCCCTATGCTAATTAGGACAAACTGTAACGCGCTTTCAGTTACGAAGACGTGGGATTATTCATTCTTAAGAACAAACGTGCGAACAATTCTGCTACTTAAGAACACGTCATGAATCCGACGTAGGTTGTTCTTAAATTTCGTAGTAACAAATTTAAAAGAATTCTTAAGAAAATATTGGTGAATGAGGCCCAATGTTCCCAAAATGTTGGAGGAAGATCAGATAAAACAGCTGTACTTACTGCCACCAGTAGCCTCTGTGACGGTGTACTTCCCTATAACAGTTTCCTTTCCCGCTTTGTCTTTTTGCACGACTCCTCCTCCGGGGATTGCCCCAGCATCACCACACACACGAAACTGGTAGGAGTAGGCTTCATCTCCACCGGTGTTCACAGTGAAGCTTAGAGATAGAAGTGGGACACATCACATCAGAGCTAAATAACAATGTGATCATGAATGACTGATTACAGAAATGTGGGACACTGTTGTATTGTGTAAGTCTAAATAGATGTCTATCTGCTATAAGATAACACAGTGATGGTGGAGGATGAGATGGGATTTTTGGCTCATACTAACTTCCTATTTGTGAGGGGCTCCAATCTGCTCAGAGCTTCTTTCTCAGCCTGTGAATTCTTCGATACTGAGCCCAGCTTACAGTTGCTTGTGTTGTTGCCAGCTTCCCCATCCTCAATGACGAGGACCAACAGAACAACTAAAGACAGCACTGGCATTTTGTGGAATATATACATGGTATTCTGGGGAAAGACGTACGATTACTGAAATACAATGGCATGCATTTGACAACACTTAAACTAAAATAATCTGAAGTGACTGAGCAGGACAATCAGCTTCCCAAAAGGACTGCAAAGAAGAAATGGAAAGATTTTTTAAAAGCCTTTTACTCCACATTAGCCTTTATATTATTCAGATCACCGGAACAGTGAGAAGAATCAGTGACAGCCACATGACGCTTACTCCCTCAAAAAACTTGTGGCCCAAGTTAAACGAAGCTAGCTCATTTCCAACCTACCTCGGCGTTGTCCAGCACCGTTAAGGAGACCAAACAGATCGAATATAATCAGGATAAATATTCTTTACTACTGTGGCTACAGCTAACTGGTTCCTCTAATTACGCCTTACTAATCTTAATTGAAAGCTAGGATAGTCACGTCGCTTATCAGAAAATCACGAGCGATGCAACGGTGTAAATGGAAAAAAAAAAAATCAGACGCGGGAAGAAAACTCAGGAAGCATCATCGGTTACAGATACTGTCAAACGCAAACGTGCGAAATCCACATAGTTGCACGGTTTATCATATACTTTCACTACGCAGATTATCGTTATTATCCCATGTCCTATCCGAAACGCGGAAGTGAAACTAAACATACAAGTCATGTGACTGAACTAGGAAACAGTCATTCTTTTGTACCATGTGACCGACATTGTAGAAGATGAGCCTTTTTTTTTTGTTTAGATGTGCTTTGTTTCACCTATTTGTTGATCCTCTTTGAAAGACTCAGCCTGTTTATGCATCTGTTTTTATTTATTTCACTGATGCTTTTATTCGAGGTTAAATACAATTGAGGTGTGTGTGTGTATTTATATATACACCTATGCCTGCAGTTGCTCAGCAGGTTTAATTAATATACTCTTGTACTCTCTTTTTCCAGTTAAATACAACTAACTCCAGAAAATGAAACATAGTTTACAATATGATATGTATAAAAATATGGAGGTGCCTTTAATATGGAATCTGGGTTTTAAATGGTTAATTTCTCCTCCCTAGACATATAGAGAGTGTAAACACATACCCCCCCCCCCCCCCATTGCCACTGCCTTACCTGCTGTAAGACAATGACACACCCAGCCTTCACCATTCACCAATCACAGAGAGGAACACCGAGCAGGTACATTTCCTGTCTTTGGAATGGAGTCAGAAAGAAAGATAACTTGAGTAGAGTTAATAATTTCGAGTGTCCATTCCATTCTTAAGCAATGAGAAGGAAGACTGGTGCAATATAATTTAACTGTGTAACTGAAAAACCTTTCAGTATTGATTAACATGGATTCTGTAGAAGACAAAAGGCACTGGGAAAGGTAAAGTGACAATTTGTTCAGACTTGTTTGGGAATTTGAGAAAGGAGGGAGGAAGGGGAATGAGGAGTGAAATCTGAAGTGAAGCAGAGAGAGGAAGTCAGTCGCAGCATAGACGCTTGTTTTCAGAAGAAGGGAAAAAGAAAAATCATTCTTCTCTTATTCTTCCTTGGATTGTTACTGTTACTATTACTTTTTCATAAAAGTCACCTTCAAAAGCACAAAATGATCTTGTTACTGGACTACAGAAATGTGGGTTTATGCTGTATTGTGCAATTCTAAAAAGGTCTGGTTTATTGCTTTAGGAAAAAAAAGGAGAGATTTCCTTGCTTAACAAACTCAGGTGAGTCTTGGCATTTTTTCCATGATTTATCAAGTTGAAGTAAGTTGTTTTAACTTGTCTTTCCAGTTTAAATATGAGACAACAGTCCTAACCCATTTTTACAGTTGCAGCTTGTTGCTGCACCCTGTTATGAACAGTATTCAGTCTTGATATGAAATCTTTCTTAAAATACCTAAATTTTCTTAGTGTAATGAATGTTTGATGGTAAAGTAAAAATATCACTACTGCGCAGGCATTTCAGTAATGCTCTGGAGCATTCAGATCTGTTACATTGCTGTCTACAGCAGTATTGCTAATTGAAATAGGGTCACCCATCTTCATCATCATCATTATTATTATTATTATTATTACAACCATACATCCATATTCCAGCTGGTTCTCCTGGTCAGGGCTGTGGGATTGTCATTTAATCAGCAAAATGGCTATATTGCAGCAATTGGTAACAGGGTGGCCAATTCATTCAATTGTCTCTTGGTATAAGCAAATAAAATTGTGGTGTGAGTCACTTTTAATAAATGTTCATAGGTCAAAGCATATATAATGTAATTGTAGTTGTAAAATAGTTGTTAACATACAAATGCAGTAAATGTTTAAACGCATTGTTGGTCATGCATGAATTAGACAAGTTAATTGTAGTACATGGAAACATGATTTTTGTCTTATAGATCCTGAAAAGCATGTTATCATGGGGACTAAAGGTTTCAGCTGGAATGTCTTTGGTTCACTGCAGTCTTCCGGACAAAACCCATCTGTGAGTGCCCTCAAACCAAAGGATCACACTGCTCGAGGATCCAGTCCCAAAAGTGACACTGCAGTGCAAGCAGTGAGACAACGGGAGCGCGACCAGGAAGAAGAATGGAAGAGGGAAAGAGAAATAGAGAGAAGTAAAGAATGGAGGAGGGAGAGAGAAAGAGGGCTGGCACTAGGTCATGGGGAAAGGGAAAAGGAATTGGTAGGAACAGCACAGGAAAGAGAGGGAAGATACATTAAGTCAGGGAAGGAAGTGCGGAGACAAAATGAGAGGCTTGCCAGTGAGAAGACTGGGAAGGAAAGATCGAGAGAAGGTGGCATATTTCATCAAATGCCAGAAACAAGCAGGGAGCGAGTGGAGAGACTGATAAAAAGTATGTGCAGAGAAGGTGATGGACGAACTAAGCCTCAAGAGAGACAACGAGGAATAGAAAGGGAAGAAATCAGCTACAGAGAAAGAAAAGTAGGCCGTCCAAGAGATGAACAGAGAGACATTCAAAGGAATAGAGACATGGAGAGATGGAATGATTATAATAGAGAGAAAGAATACCGGAAGAATGGAGGAGGAGTGAGAGATAAAGAAGTACAACTAGAGCAACGTGAAATACGGAAGGAACCGAGTCCAAGATACAGACACAGAGAAGTGTGGGAGGAGAAGGAGTTACAGGGTGAAAGACAGAGGAGAAGAGACAGAGAAAGAGAAGGTGGGAGAACCAACCAATATGAGAGAAGCAAGGGACACCGTCCAGCTGAGAGACTGAAAATACCTGAAACAGAAACTGAGAAGTTCTCTGATCAAGAGGGATGGGAGAGGAAGAGACAGAAGCATAGAGTGACAAAAAGTGATGGAGATGGTGAAGGAGATATTCTACAAGGAAGGGAGCTAGACCCTCAGAGGGGACATCAGCAGAAACATAGTAGGAGTGAGGGAGACTGTGAGGAGAAGGGACGAGAAAGGTACATGGATGGCTGGGGGTATAAAGAGAGGGACATGCAAAGAGGTAAGAAACAAGACAAAGCAAAAGCAAGATACAGAGAGATTGAGGGAAGGAGAGAAAAAGACAGATATAGAGATAGATTAATGCAAATAGAAATGGAGAGATATGATGGCAAACAGAGAATCAGAGGGCCAGAAACAGGAAGAGAAGGAACACAGTCATGGCATATGGGAAACTGGCAGAAATATGGAGAAAAAGGTAGAGATCCTATGAAATATTCCCGAGAGGAATGGGAGAAACTTCACAGTCTAGGTAGGGAAAGATGTCCGAATAAACAAGGAGACCTGGAAAGTAAAAGTATAGATGAGCATTGGACAGACACTAGAAGTAGACCATGGGGATATGGCAGTGATGTGGAGTGTGGGAAAAAGGAGAGAGAGAGACAGACAACACAAGACAAAAAGCAGAGGCCAAGCAGGATGTGGATAGACTCACAGAAAGAGGGCCTGGAGATCACAGAGAGAGAGGCAATTCATGAACAGTGTGTTGATGAGGATATACAAATACCCATGGATGAAGGGAAATTTACTAGAGGAGAAGAGAGGGTATCAGAGTGGGATGAGAATGAGGGAAATGGTAAAGGAGCTGAAAGAAAACCAGAAAGAGATAGAGAGGATGAGGATGAAAATGACAAATGGTTAGGGAAGGAGATGTGCTGTGATGGGGATTTGGAATCTGAGAATGATGCACATAGTAAGATGCGAGAAGACATAAACCAAAACCTGACAGAGTATGTGATGGGCAGCACAGATGAAAGTGAGCATGAGGTGGGGAATGTGAGTGAGGAATGCAGTCCCTCTGAGAACGAAGGAGAAAGTGCAAGAGAGGAGAAACAAGAGGAGGGGATGGAGGATGGCTTGGCAGCAGTCTCTAGTGGGGGACAGGAGGAGCATGAGGAGACCCTTGAAGATGGCAAAGAATTTTTGCTATGTGCTGCTACATCTGATGAAGACTTACAGTCTGTAGAATTTCAGAATGCAGAACAGATGAAGAAGGGTACAGAGCAGCATGAAAGAGATGATGGAGATAGAACTTTGGAAGGAGAAGATGAGAGCACCAAAGAGCTGACAGACATGGGGGATGATCTAGATTTGAAAAGAAACAGAATGGATGAAGTGCAAGACAGCAAAGCACCTGAAGCAAAGAAGGGTGATGATGTTGACAATGATGATGGAGAAGGTGATGATGGAAATGGTGATGATGATGACGACAAAAAAGTTACAGTGTTCTTTGTAGTTGGACAGACTCTGCGTAAAAATGAGGAACGTCAACACACAGAAGAATTAAATACAAATCTAGGGCCTGACAATGGTAGCATCCTTCCTTTGGTTGAAAGTGAGAATGCTATTGACAGGGAGAAAGAAGCAAAAAAAGACACTGAAAAATCTGATGATGAGAGCAGTCTGGATACATTATGTGTCTCCAAAAAGCCACATGGTGATGGAAACTTTGAAATCCCTCTAGAGTCAAATGATAGTAAAGGTACTGATCAGTATTTAAATGAGGATGGAGGTTATGAATGCTCTGAAAATGGCGGGATTGTTATGTCTGAGGAAAATGAATCAGGGACAGAAAATACTTCTGAAAGCTCCAACGAGGGAAAGAGACACACTGAGCCTTGTTTAGATCTACCATCAGAACTCGGTGATGGAGGGGAGAACAAGAGCATGTTTACAGCCAACTGGAAGCCTGACAAAGAGCCCTGTTCAGAACATGAACCAGACAACCAAAGACAGACGCAACCCATTTCCCAAACAACCGATGAATCAACCAGCAGGAACAATGTAGAACAATGTAAGGAAGAGGCTACCCCCTATTTAAAGAGTTCAGTGGACATTACGACTGAAATTCCTGGTGCATCTGAGGATGGTCCCACTGAAAAACAGGAAGAAAGTCCAGAGATGGATACACAGGATACCTCAGACCCAATTACAAATTGTGACAATGATAAAAACACAGAGGAATGTATACAGATAAAAACACATGGCTACAGTGACATGCTGACCAGCAATGAAAAAGAGGAAATGAAGAATTCAGAACTGAGCACAGATGCTTTTGTGGAATCAGACCCAATCACTGTTGTAAGTGTAGAAGGGGAGAATGCACAGGTTGGTGCAGATGCAGGCATCCGGATGACTGCAAAAGATGAAAGCTGTACAAATAGTGAGACAGACCAAATCTGTCACTTGCCAATCACAAAACGAACACTTTCCAAGTCTGATAGCTGCCCCAGCCCCGTGAGCAGCCCCAGCAAATCCCCAACATCAGCTGCCAAGGGACATACTGAGAAAAGATGCGAGATGCAGAACGAAGAGGAAGACTCTTATTATTTTCAAGATCAGGCAGATGAAGCATTCTTAAGAAGAATGTGCCGGAAGGCAACGGACAGATGTAAAGATGGGGAGGATGAGTCAGGACGAATTATCAGCCCAAGAGTTTTTGATGTATCAGGTGAGAAAAGGGGAAATCAACAAGGAATGAGGCAGTTTGATTCCAGTCTCAGTCTGTTTGCTTAAAATAATGAATATAACCATCTACACAGAGTTTAAGGGGTCAAGTGTTAGGGGTCACCAGCCACAGATGGGTATAGGAATAGTTGGGTTTTTATTAGTTTATGGATACTTTAATGCATATTCTATTTCATTAACCAGTTTAACTCTTTCTCCATGTATCAGTAGCATGTCTTCAGTCTGTGAACAGAGACACCTAACAGCTGTGAAAACATTGTAAGTGGACATATTGTCAAATAGTGCCATTTTTATTCCATTATTTTTTCCAGAAGATGACGACAAGCTGAGTTTCAGCTGTGGCGAGGCGGAGCTAAGGTGACACAACACATGCAACTCACTGTATACAAAGCTAGTCCCAAGCACTCCTGAATTATGTCATTTTATCTGATGTGACTGTAGGCCTGAAATAAAATCAGATGTTAAATATTTTTGAATAAGTATGCAGGGTGAGTGATATAGAGAAAGACTATACCAATTAATCATGATAGCAATTTTTTTTCAACAATACCAAAAATTACTTGAAAAATAACTGAGAATGCAAATCACTTGAAATGCAAATTATATTACAAAAGTAACAAAGTAAAACAGAGAAGGGTATTTAACTTCTAGTGATTAAAAAAATAACATCAAGACAGCATAATACTCTTCACATCATTTTTATATATCGATTTATTCTTGTGAAAAAGTGAGAAAAGTTCATCTGCATGCTCAAATTAAATATCTATATCCTTTCCTCCTGAAGAACAATATCAGATTCCCTTAGAAGACCCAAGAAGAAGAACTCCAGATTTTTTAGTGAGTAGTTCTTGACAACTTTTCCATCCAGATCATTTAAACCTTTTGGCCCTGATGGAGTGGTATATCTGGGACGGCACATTTTGCTGATATAGGGACAAATCACTGATTGGATCTAAGAATAAAAACAAAACCGGCAAGAGAAGCCGCAAAGATGGTTATAGGGATCCAGTAGTGCTGTTTCTGCCTCACGGCTCCAGAACCGCAGCTTCTGACATGAGGAATTTGCACATTTATCTGATTTTAGTTAGAAATCCTCCATTGCTGACATTGTGTTGACTTTATATCACTCCAGTTGTTTAATTTTCTTACGACTTTCATTTTTTATTTTTATAGTTTTGCATTAATTGTTATAGCTTGTCACCGGATGATAATATATACCTGATTAGCAAAATCTTTTCTGGATTCTTACAATAATCATCTATTATTTCTGAAATTTTATTTGATGAGACAAACAGATCCTGTAGAATGTGCTAAAAACATCGAAGGGACATTCAGTTACAACACACAAATAAACCACCTACAATAGGGCACAGGCCACAGGTGTGCATATAAAAGAAGTCTTTCTCTATTCTCCTCCCCCAGATTCCCAGCTCTATCAGGAGTACTGTGAGGTGGTTCAGAACCAGGAGATTCTCCTGCAGTCTTGCTCGGATGCCACTTCTCCCACATTGCCAATCCTGTCGTCCCAGCTTTCTCGGCGACCCTTGCCCGCTGTCCCTTCTATCCCGCACCCTCACTCACTTTACCAATCCAACACCCTGCCCAACAGAAGCACACGCTCTCTTCCACTGCTACCACCACCTCCACGATCCTCCTCTCCACGCTTCTCTGTCTCCTCCCTATCCCCCGTTCTCTGGCAGGACCTACCCGGAGTCAGGAAAAGCAGCGAACTGAGCAACCTAAATGAAGATGAGCGACGTCTACAGGAGGTGAATCCAGCATTCCCTTCCAGATCAGGATTCAGTAGCTCTCAAAAACGATGGTCTGTTTTATGGCCACAGCACTGTTTGTCATTACATTTACCTTTAGTGAAGTATCCCTTTGCAGGTGCGGTTTGAGGTGGTGACCTCTGAGGCCTCCTACTGCCGGAGTTTAGATATTGCAGTAGACCATTTTGTCAAGTCAAAGCAGCTGGCAGCGCTGCTGTCAGCACAGGACAAGAACTGGCTATTTTCCCGACTCAAGGATGTCAGAGCTCTCAGTCACAGGTATGGAACCATTTCCCATTAATACATGTATATAGGTGTTCGTTACATGTTCTGTTTTAATATCACCCTGCTGTACTTTATGTAACCTCAGCCCAAAAACATATAGTTACAATAATCTGTCTTTCTAAATTGCCCGTAATGTGTAGTTGTGTGTGTGAGTTTCTGCCTTGTGATAGACTGTTGGGAACCTTTGTACCCTTCTCATCCATTTTCAGTTTCCTGTCCAGACTGGAGGAGCAGATAGAGAAGGACATAATGCACTTTACTGTGTGTGACATCATCATGCGCTACTGCTCTCGATTCCGATCGGTCTATGTGCCTTATCTCACCAACCAATCATACCAGGACAAGACTTACCAAAGACTTATGTAAGTTTAAATATGCTTTTCTCTTCAATTACTTTTTTTTTTTTACTATTTTGTGTAGCTTTGTCTAAATGTTGTAAGTGTTTTGTTGTTTTTTTGCATTAGTGGTGGTATCTTGATTATTACATTCATTGCATCTTGTCATATTTCCATCACAGTCATTCCTGTCCTGAACTTTTTGTCTGCACCTTATGCTGCAGATTTTGTGCAGGACATAATTAATATTTATAAGTTATCTGTTTTATTTATACTTTATTGTATAAATGTATTTTATTTGCATCTGATTAGATGCTAATTGTATTTCATTGGCTCTGTACCGTACTCAATACAGTGACAATAAAGTTGAATCTAATCTGATCTGATCTGATCTGATCTAATCTAATCTATTATAAAGTTTCTATTTGTTTCTGTGATTGTTTTAAATTTCGGGTAAAATAAATTAATGTCATGTTATTTGAATTGTCACTCAAAGTCATACACACTTGGAGAATGTCGCATGTAGCCTCTACTGTAATAGGCATCTATATGTTCAGTGTTTTCATTCGGTTCGGTCAGAATCCTGCATGCACCCTCTTGCTTCTTCAGGGAGGAATGTCCCGGGTTCCGGCGTGCCGTGGAGACCCTGGAGCGCAGTCCGGTGTGTCAGCGTCTGCCTCTGCGCTCCTTCCTTGTCCTGCCCTTCCAGAGGATCACGCGACTTAAGCTCCTTGTACAGGTCCTTGTCACTGCTTGCATCAAATTAGTGCCTCTATTTGCATTTCTGCCTTAGTAAAGCCGTGTTACACTGCTTCAGAGGTGACTATTTATTATCCTTTGCAGAACATTGTCAAGAGATCAGTCTCAAACACAGAGGAGGAGGTACGGGCTATCAAAACGTTGAAGTCACTTGAGAAGGTATGCCATCTCTCTACTTCTTTCCTCCGTGTTGACGTTTTACTCCAGTGTCCAGTGAAGTTATCCACTCCCATCTTTTTTCAGATCATAAAGGAAAGCAATGACAGCATTACTCAAATGAAGAGTATTGAATCATTAGTCTCGCTAAGCTCCAAGGTGGACTTTGGATGCAAGGTAAATATCATTGAACTGCAATGGTCTTATCATTCTCCATGGGCACAGAGAGAGACCTTTTCGGGGGATTTCTGGTTCCGGTCGAGCGAACGCTGAGCGCGTTTTGGCTGCCGCTTCTCACCGATGTTTATTGCTGTTGTCTACCGTTTTATCAGTCTCAATCTTGATTTTTTCGGAATACAGTTACTCAAAGTCTGTTTGTGGTACAGTCAGTTAATATTTTCAAGCATCAGTTGAAAACTCATTTATTTCAGGAATGCTATAATTTATATAACCAGTACGTGACATTCTTGTTATTGTTGGTTTGCTGTTGCTGTTATTGCTGTATGTGCATTTCTTTATTGTATTATTGTTTGCATTGTAAAGCATCTTTGAGTGTGAGAAAGGCACTATATAAATATATAAAAAAATTTATTATTAACAATTATTGGGTAGCTATTCATCCTTGTGGTTTGTTAAAATACCAGTACAATCCTTAAATCCTTACTATATAAGCATGGATGATGATTTCATTAAACAAGACATCATTTCTAGCCAGCAGTCTGGTCCGGGATAAGTGATTAAGAGATGGATGGATCATTGTGAAAGGATGCTCTTCTCCTCAGACGCTGCCTCTGGTCAGCCAGTCCCGCAGGATCATACGGGAGGGCTCTGTAGCAGAAATGTGTGATTTTGCCCTGAAAGTGATGGAAAGGACTGTGTACCTGCACCTTTTCAATGACTACCTGCTGCTGTCGCTCCAGAAAGAGTGAGTATGTGAACAAGCTCCTGTGCACACAGCCTAATTCATTTTTACATGCTGAATTCCCTTATTACCAAAGGAGAGTGCTGTCCATGTGGTTGTTGGTTTAGTGTTTAGTATGTGGGTTGCATGTAGCTCAGCAATATAGGAGTCTGTGCCTCTGATCAGAAGGTCTATTGTTCAAATTCCCTGGCTGAAAGAGTGAAAAAGCATGGGTACCCTGTTTCAACTCAATAAAAGTGGAGGTAACACTTTACTTGAGGGTGCATAGATAATGCAGTAACACACTCTTACTCAATGTATTACTTAACCAGAAACTTAGTGTCTGTTACATACTGATCTGCGTCTCTGTCTGCAAGGCTGCTATAGTTATTGATCAAGTTATTGTGCATCTCTGGTCACTATATTAGCCTCTGCTTTCCTGGTTATTAGAAGTGGCAGGTTCTCTGTGATTGACTACGCTCCCACGACAAAGATTCGTGTGGAGAACTGCCGCGTCAAGCTGCACTCCCTGCAGAAGAACGTGTTCCGCCTCCACCTGGCGCCTCAGAGGGCTCTGCTGCTTCGCAGTGACACACAGTAGGAGAGCCACGCCCCACTGCCACCGGCGTGTGGGATGAGCATAGATCTTCATCCATACCTCAGCCTATTCTCACCATTTTGCTCTGAAGTAACTGGGGGAAAGACAACCAACACAGAAAAAAACATCAGAAATATCAAAATAAAATGTTCTATGCAGATACATTATCTGTAGTTATTTGCTGCTATCCAATGAGGCAAGCTCGTTAACATACTGTGTACAATGACAATAAAGGAATTCAACTGAATTCAATTCAATTTACTCACTACAGATTCTGTGATGATCTTATACTTGGGGTTTAAGGAGAGTTTATGAAGTATGGGTTGTAATGAATTAAGCATTATACAATTTTATAATATATAGGATGGTTCTACAATGTTGACAAAAAGATTTTACACATTGACCTTGATTTTTCTTACCGTTTCAGCAGCGATAAACTGCGCTGGATGTCTGCTCTTTCCCGACCTCATCCCGACATAGATTTCATCATGGCACAAGGTACCAGCCTTTCTCAGTACCCTTATTAGAAGCATTTTCCGTGTTATTGGTTGAATCAGTACCATGTGTTCACATTATTTACTTCATTTACTCTAACTCACAGACCTTGTCCAGGTTCAGTGTGTCAAAGCTTTTGTTGCCCAGCAACCAGATGAAATATCCTTGGAGAAAGCCGACGTCCTACTGGTTCACCAGCAGAGCAGTGATGGTAAGAGAGATCAGTGTTCCACAGATAAAACAGATTCCTTTAAAATGGTGCTTTGAATGTGTTTGTACATACCAGTCATTTATGCTGATATATTCATTAGTTCACTGTCTGTGTTTTCCTTTCTCTCAGGCTGGGTTGAGGGCACGAGGCTTTCGGACAGACAGAGAGGATGGGCTCCCAATGGACATTTGGAGCCCATTGTTAACGCAAGAGCCAGACAGCGCAACCTACTGGACACGCAGAAGATTAAAACTGCTACCGCGACTCACTAAGCAAGTGCTGAATATGTCCAACAGTCATGTAATAAACGAGACTGTGACTTAAGAAATTTCAAAAATATGCAGTGAGAACCCATTCTTTAAGTTCAGTGTCTAGGGAATATGTTCATTAACCATAGTTATGTATGTCTAACAGGCAAATATATATTTTTTTACTTTTGAATTAAGTATTATTGGGGAACACACCAAATAAGGGAATAATGTTTTTTTATTTCTTTTTGGATGCCAAAGGTATAACAGCCAAATAGGATTTGAGAAACACGTGTTTGCAAATTACAAGCTATCAATTTACAGAAGGCTAGTTCTTCATATTCCTGTTTGACTTCTGTTTCCCCCATGCCACTGCAGTACTATGGTAATGTGTTTCCTGTATAAATCATGTATGTATGTATATATACCACTGGCAAGATAAACAAGGAAAGTATTATGTATATATAGCAAAGTAGGGCAGCGGTGAGCACACTTCAGAATGAGGAAGCTTGGGTATTTCCTCAGAACTTTTAGTAAAAATTGTGTATTATGGCGAATTAGATGTGTATGACATCTGCTATTGTTAATTGCTCAAGTGTCTGTATAATTTTCAAAAGATAAACTTAATTACTGCAGGTGCCCATACAACAAATATTTTTGTGTTTTGTTGTGTATATTAATAAGGAAAATGTAAATAGATTATATAGTTTAACTGTGGAAAAGTGTAGCTTGTTGTTCCATTAAAACTGGTTGACTAGAGACTTTTTATCCTTGTAATAAAATGTTGTCTCATGTAATTACGAACTAATGGAAGGAAAGAAAAAGGTAGAAAACTCAAATAGCTGTCTGTCACCCTAAAGAGCAAACATAACCAGTAATACAAACAAATACCCTATACCCTAAGCCCAAGACAGAAAGTAGTTTAGGATTTGAATAAAATCACCTTGGATTTCCAATGGAAATTTTTATTGAGATTTAGAATCAAATTATCTGGATTACATGTAATTTTATAGCCAACATATATATATTTTATATATAATTTTTTCAATTTTAATCCCATATGACTGTGTGGAAATAGCAGTTTTCATTCTGTATTTCATGTGGGTACTCTGGTTTCCTGTCACTGTTCCAGAACATACAGTGTTTTTCAGTTTGGTCCTTGGGACCCCTCAGACAATCCACATTTTTGCTTATTCTCAGCTCCCAGCACACTTCAACCAAACAATCAAGAAAACTAAATAGCTAGTACTTGTGTGTGATTTGGCATTTGACACCCTGGATGGGATGCCAGTCAGTTATAAGGCACACCAATGCAGACACTCACACAGCCAACCATGTGCTATGGGCAGTTTGTACATCAAACTTGCATTCAGTTCAAATTAACAATATATTTTACCGTCTAAAGTTTTCATCACTCCCTGTGTTATGTTTCTGTTTTTTTACATACTGTTTGTAAATATTATGGAGCACTTTGGTAAACTTCACTTGTTTTTAAATGTAAATGTGCTTTATGAATAAAAATGTACTTAATTACTTACTTTTTGGAATAGGCTCCAGACTCACCATGATCATGTACTGAAGTCAATTAAGTAAGGGAACATGGATGGGTGGGCGGATGAATAAAACCAAATGACTTGTGGGCCACTTTATTCGGTCACAAGGTACATTCAAAACTCCATACTAACAAAAGAACAGAACAGAATACAATGGAATGTTTTTAATGTAGAAAATAGTTACATTAAAATGCAAATATCAGTATTTTTCTGGCTCCATATACTGTACCTTGCAGAAGTTCTTTGTAAAGCTGCTACCAATTCTATGCATACATAATGCACACTATGTGAAGAAAGTAATCACAATCCAGTGCAAAGGAAAGCTACAGGCTATGGCTAATGTCAGCCAGGAAACCATCAACTGAATAACCTATGGAAAAGGTCAGACTGTGGTTGTCATGGTAGTACGAAAATCAGCTTAACAACTGAATAAGATAATAAACATACGTTTCAAGACCGGATGTGACCTGTCACCCATTATACAGAAAAGCTATACCGACCCATGTAACCTTCTTGTTGTTCTTGTGTATTGAAAGCTTGTCATGTTGAAATTGCTAAACAATATTTAAGACAGGTTTTCATAGCTGGCACAGAAGCCAGGTGAATCATAGGGTTGTTACCTCTGTGTCACCAAACACTCCCTAAAGATTGAATTCCTATGTGGATAACCAAAGTGGGAATGCCCTTCTGACACTTTGCTAACAAGAGTAATTTAGATAGCTCTCTTATAAATGTGTCATTTTCCATTTCCACTGAAGATTTCCAGGTGGGAATTTTGTAATGCATAATATAAAAACGGACGGCAGCTGGGCTGAATATTACACATAATGATTTAGCTGCAGGCCATATCAGATTCAGTCATGCCCATACATGCTCATCACGTAGCAAATGGTTACAGTTTGCATTTGTAGTCGCAAAAGTTAACACGAGAGACACCCACAACATTTGCATGTTCGTCGAAATAACTGGACTGGATAAAACAGTTTGTTTAAAGTAAACTATATTTCGGATTCTGCTGATTTATCTGGAGCCTACTGCATTGAAGTTAACCGTCGCGCTTGCGACTCGTACGAAGGATAAGGAACACCACGCAGCACACGTACAACTCACACTACGAGACACGCCCCCAGCCATCTACCTGCTTTCCATTGGTCCCATCTGTGCAAAACCAAGCGGAATAACGGGCTGCATATACAAGATGAGCATGAAAACAGACCAATAGAAATGCTGTCAACAAATGAAATCCCTCCCCTGACTTGCTGCCAAATGGACAGAAATCTGTGTACTTGCAGATGATTGGTTAAAATAGACATAATGGGGCGTTGATTCTGTTTGTTGTTGTTTCTGTAGGAGAAGTGGAATAGTCGACATTTTAAAAAGACTTAATAAAATTAAAGTTACACATTGCCATTCATATTGCATTTATATGGTTTATATTCTTCAGTAACTAGAAGAAAAATTTGCAATTTTGGGGATTTTTGTTAATACTTTTTCTTAATTATTAATCCAAAGGTGAGTTTCGGAGATCAGGAAAGCTGTCATGCTATGGATGGGTCGTGGGCGTCGGGTGGATTGCTAATTAGCTCGCAAGTGTCTGTATCGCTAAATACTGACATCTGCCTGGAAATCTTCAGCTGATCAATTTCCTGTTTATTGCTGTTTTCGTTCAGATGACTTTCAGCTAATGCGCATTCGCGTTGGGACGAGGGATCATTAGCGGGATGGCTACATATACGTATTATTGTTTTTGATTTTTGTTTCAAAACGCAACATGTAACATGTCACTCTGTCATTCTATAATCATTAATCTGTTTACGCTTATGAGATGTCTTGGTAGCATTATGCGTGATTTTATAGTAGCGTGGTTTTCCTATCAGTAAACGCACAGTTTCTATTTTTCTCTAGATGGGCAGCCAGTATAAGCGCAGTGTGCCGCTGGATGTGAGGAAGGCTGAGGGGGAGAGAGTCCGAGCGAAGCATCCGGACAAGATACCGGTAAGTTTACCATTTATTTTGCTACACTTTCATGCAAGCAGAACCGTCCATCCCGGGAGTGTGTTAATTATCTCTGTATCCATGCATATGCATTTTTGTAGGTTATATGGAAATTATAAGATTTCTTTTTTGCTTAAAAACTTTGAAATGTTGTTCCTTATTTAGATTATCGTTGAGAGGGCGCCTAGATCAAGAGCACCAGACCTGGATAAGAAGAAGTACCTTGTTCCATCTGATCTCACAGGTTACTTAAAACTATTTTGAACTGTTGCATGCTGCACGTATGATTTTGTATGTTGTTGCTGTTGCTGTTGCTGTCAGACGTATCAAATACTCAGCAGCACCGAGTGATATTCATCTATACAATTCACGCTTGATACCAGAGGTGGAGATTTCAGATCCAGAAAGTACAAATCCAGACCGTGATTTAGCTTCAACCAACCAGTGGAGTACTCTGTAACTGTGACTCTTTATGTGCAACTGGTTGGTTGAAGTTAAATCACGGTCTGGATTTGTACTTTCTGGACCTGAAATTTCCACCTCTGCTTGATACTGTCATAACATGTGATGAAATAGTATGTTCCAGGCAAAACTAAAGCAAAACCATATTTACCTGTAATGCTGACAGATTCTCTGCTCGCCTCTCCTAGTGGGTCAACTGTGCTTCTTAATCAGGCAGCGGGTTTCTATGCGACCGGAGGAGGCACTTTTTTTTTTCGTCAATAACTCGCTGCCTCCGTCGAGCTCCCCTCTCTCGGTTGTCTACGAGGTAATCCCTTCACCCTCCCGCTGTTCTCTGGGGTTCTCACAATGCCCCCTTTTAATGGATGATTACACCCAGCTTTTTTCTCTGTGTCCATTTATTTTAGGAACACCATGAAGAGGATCTCTTTCTGTACATGACCTATAGCACTGAAAGTGTTTATGGCGCTTGAGGAGAAGGGGGAAGGAGGGAATAGGGGCTGGGGTTGTGAGAGGTGACACTACTTTTATATGTTTATACCACTGCTGTTTCACTTTTGAATTATACATTCAGGATTCTCTGAAAGAAATTATACAACAAGATAGCAGGTTCATTTGTGTGAGTTTCTCAATGTCTTGCTCCTGTATTGCATTGGTTATCAATATTCATAAATTAATGACAAGGATGAGAAAGAGGAAAGTCAGAGCAACGCTGGAAAACAACTGTGTGTTGGAGAAGAAAAAGTCAGAGGAGACATATCTGCTTTCTGTTTTTTGCTTTCAACTGAGTCCTGTGCATTTAGTTTTTCTAGAGTTATGTTAAACTTTTCAAGCAAAATAAAAAATGAAACATTTGTTGTGTGAGATTTCCCAATTTTTAGGTGTCATGCAAAGGGAGGATGTGTGTTGTGATGTAGCATCATAAACCCCAGTTTTTCAGCAACATTATACAAGTGATAAATAATTGGGGGAGTACACTGGTGCAGTGGTTGTCATGGTCACTTCACCTCTGGATAACAGGGCTCCATTCCCCACTCTGCTCAGTGTGTCTGGAGTTTGTGTGTGTGTCCAGTGATGGACTGGTGCCCTGTCCTCGGTTATTCCTTGCTTTGTGCCCAATGTTTCTGGGATAGGCGCCACAACCTCACAACAAGTGTTATAAGAGATTAATGAATAAATTATTGAATCACCCAATGACACTGTACTGAAGTGGGGTGCAAGCTGGTTGGCTTGATGTATGTACAGTCTTGTGAAAAGTAAGATCTTTTTCATTTTCAACAAGTTTGACAAACCATTATTTTAATCTTTGTTTGAATTGTATTGATGGATAGAGGTAGTGATGGACAAAAGGATGCCTCATGAACCATTTGCTGTACTTTCTGACCGCACTAGATGGTGCTTTTGGTATGCTTTGGGGCATGCTTTGTGCCCTTTATTGAATAGCGTGCATCATCTAGTAGTTTAGTCCATGTTGCAATTAAGATGAGCGGAAAGAATTTCTAAAGAAGTAGTGTGTCCACGCAATCCTTGTTCAGGTATGTTAGTATGTTAATGTTTACTTACATGCTGCTTATGAATGATCTATGAATGCATTATTACGGTGCGCTGAATGTTCAACAAATGGATATAATTATAAAGGCATTTTCAAGGTACAGTCATGGGTAAAGCATTACCGAATATTCGTTTATCAGCGATGCATTCTAAACTTTCTATCCATGTTGCTAGCATTACTAACTTTTTACTGATATTACGAACATAACACTATATCTGTTGGTTAAATATATTTGCTTGTTTACAGAATTGTTTTGAATAAAGGAAAAAAAACTGAAAAGTATATGGATTCATTCCTAAACACAATAGGCTACCTCACTATGCGTTCATTGTTATAACAGAAGTTTTGTTGTTGGATTTATGTGGATATTACGTTAAATTAAAAACTCCCTGTTCCATGTCTTCCAAATAGTGAAAATCACTGAGGGTGTATCAGTGTTTTCTTACATGTTGAATTGCACACTGTGTCTTCGTTTTCAGGATAATCGCTGTACGTGTGACTACACTGCCAGGGGGAGAATATGTGTACTTCAGAAGTGTGGAAATTTGTACATCCAAAAAGCACTCATACGCCTAATGGTAAAATGTGGCAGATCGGCTAGCCCCAAACCAAATGCTCCCACCACCAAGCTTCACAGTTGCTGATGTTAATTTTCCAAAATGTTTTTTTTTCACCAAACATGACATTTGGATTTGTGCCCAAACAACTCCACCTTTGTCTCAGCTATCCAGAGCATCATACTGCTGAACTGTTGTCCCTTGTGCTGATGTTTCAGTCTTGTGTTGATGCTCTTTATATTTTTTGAGAGCAGAAGCCTCTTCCTTGTAGACCTGCCATGTGGGCCATCTTTTGCTTATGGTTGTCTCTGGCAATTCCACATGATGGGTGGCAAGAGCTGCTTCTAGATCCCTTGATGGCACCCTAGGGTTCTTTCAGACTACCTGATACATCTTATCATCTCAATTTTACCATATTTCTCTATAAGGATTGTTGAAATTAAAATTAATATTTGTTTTTTTGTCAGTGTTGAAAAAAAATATTTTTTTTGTACTCTCTTTTTCACAAGACTGTAGTGTGGACTTAAGCTTGATAGAACAAAAGTTGAAATGTGCAAATTTATTTCAGGAGAGGAGGGGTTAAGAAGGAGGGAAAATGTATAAATTATGTAAAGGGGAAGGGGTTAGAAAGGAGGGAACAATTTATAAATTGCATAAAGGGGAAGTGTTGCAAACTAAATGAAAAGACAAAACCTGAAGTGGTGCTCCGAATGGTAGTAAGTGTGGGAATCAGTCCTTGTATTTGCTTTTCATAATCTTTATCTCTTTACAGCAATGTATTGTCCTATGCCTTGTTATTTCAATTATCTATCCAAAATACTTTCTTGAAGTTTCTTACACTTCTGTAATTCGCTGGTAAAAAAAATCACCTTGACCTTGCACATGCTGATACTTATAAGATGGTAAAAATATCCAATTTTGGGAAGGGGGGGTTCTTAAAGATTTCAGTCTTGTAACCATGATTTTGGCTCCGACTTAGTAGGGTTATCAGCTAAAGTGAAAGTAGAAACTTAGAAGAAAGGCAAGATGGAGTTGCAAAAGTTTGAAAAGCTGGAAGTAAGCGGAGAACATCAGAAGGGAGAAGATGAAGAGAAACTGGGAACGGTGAAAGAAAGTGAGCTTCTGGAAAAAACAGGTATAAGAGGGACCATCTCACATATTCATTTAGTTTTCCTATAGCATCTCCCTGATTTGTAGCATCTTCTGCTCTTCCTTTCACTTCACAGGGAAAGATAATGACTCAGAATACAGGACACTAGACAGGTCAACTGAAAACATATACGAGACAACCTTGGTGCCCTCCACAGCAAAGACAGGAGGTAACACTCAATGTGGCCATTGTCAAATTCAGTTAAGAATGCACAAAATACGAAGTTGTGCGTAGTTTAAAAATATTGACTACCTGCTGCACGGCTTTACAATGCCATGAGCTGCTGTAAATAGGGGGCAATAATTGGAAGTGGAAAAAAAAAACCATACAACAATGACTATGAGAAGTTCCATTCCATAATGGACTTCAAGTATCATTTTCTCATGTATAGTACATCCCATTTCCTTTTTAAAAAGTTACAAACTGACCATTAATTTTAAAAAAATGTAGCAGTAACAGTGCAACTGGGCTGAGACAGCTGTTCGTAAGGGTGGCAGCTTGTGGGACCCGTCCTTGTGCCTGTGTTCTGGCACACAGTGATCTGTAGCTTCTGTCAGAGGGGAGAAGTTCAAAGAAGTTGTGGGCCGGGTGTGAGGTGTTTGTGATGATTTTCCCTGCCCATTTGCTGACTTGGCATGTGTATATCGACACATAAACATATATACACCGATCAGTCTTAACATTAAAACCACCTGCCTAATTTTGTGTAGGTTCTCTTCATGTCACTAAAACAACTTAGACTTTTAGAGGCATGGACTTCACAAGACCTCTGAAGGTGTCCTGTGGTATCTGGCACCAAGACAATAGCAGCAGATCCTTTAAGTCCTGTAAATTGCCATAGATTAGGCTTGTTTGTTCAGCACATCCCATAGATGCTTCATTGGATTGAGATCTGGGGAATTTGGAGACCAAGTTGATACCTTGAACTCTTTTTCATGTTCATTCTTGTATAAAGTTTGCAGTGTGATGGGGAGCATTATCTGTCCACTTTCTGCCATGACAATGCGAATTTCCCACTTGTGAGACTAATAAAGGATTATCTAATCTAATCTAATCTAATCTAATCTGAAAGAGGCTACCATCATCATGTCATTGCTATGAGAAGTTCTTCGGCTCACTAGTGAGATATCATAGTGTGTCTGGTTTAGTAGAGGGAAATTCAGAGTTGTTATCTAACATTTTCACAAGAAATAAGATGGCTTTCAGGTACAGCATGGTTTAGTAGAGGGAAATTCAGAGTTGTTATCTAACATTTTCACAAGAAATAAGATGGCTTTCAGGTACAGCAAATAATCCCTATTTATCAGTCAAATGACTATCAACACCACTGCCTTCTTTAGTTGGACTTTAAAGGGCTCTGAAGCAGTGTTTTTGAGGATGCAGGATGTGCAGAATTTCAATCTACTGAAGAATTCATTCAGCTAATTAATCTGATAATAAGGTAACAAAAAAAATTATCCTTCCTACTTCTATGCTGCGGTTGTCTGGTGTACACCATCATGAGATGCAAATTCCTTCTGGGGATAGCCTTATACTGTAACTGTCTTGGCCCAGAGGAGGATAGTTCAGGTTCAGAAAGTAAAAATCCAGACCAGGATTTTGTTCTAACTAACCAGTTAGCCACTCTCTGACTGTGACACTTTATGCACAACTGGTTAGAAGAAAGAAAATCTTTGTCTGGATTTTTTTTTTTTGGCCCTGAACTATCCACCTCTGCTTTGTGCTACTGTAATGATCAAGCCTACACTGAGACCCAGAGGAAGGGAGACAGTGTTTCCATTCATTAATAGTAATAACAGATACCTTATTGATTAGGCTGGGTTTGAACCAGCAACCTTCTGATTATAGGCACACAGGCATAGCCGACTGAGCCACACAATGCCACATTAAATGTCCCAATATATTTTTTGTTATGGTATAATAAGATCTTTAATACTTATTGGTGTGAGTTTATTACAATGTTAGGCTGCAGAGTGTGTTAGTATTATCAAAACAACTAAAAATGAATATCACAGAACTTGCTTAGGTGAATTTGACAAAAGTGGTGGATAAGAAAATGAGAGAAAGAGGAATTAAGAAAGAAAAGAATAAGATTATGAAAGAGACGCACTGCAGTCATAATGAAAGTGCACTGGCTGACATCAACTTCTTCATAATATTCTATTTATACTGTTTTTGTTCTGTCTGTCTCATTCAGAATCATGTGAGATTACTGCACATCACAGCAAACTTCCTGAAGGTAGGCAATAAGAAAGAAGGATAGCTACACTGTAAAAAAAATAATCCCTGTAAAATTATAGTAAACTACTGGCAGCTGTAGTCACCAGTAGTTTACTGTATTTTTTTTAACAGTTAATTACCATAAAATTTATTACAGTACTCTATTGTAGAATGTGTAGTTTACAGTAAAGTACTGGCAGCTGTAGTCGCCAGTAGTTTACTGTATTCTTACAGTATTATTGCTGTATTTTTCTAACAGTTAATTACTGTGATTTTTTTTTACAGTACTTAACAGTAGAATGAATGGTACTATTTAATCCTGTAGTAGACTTTCCAGAATAGTGTACACACTGATAACTGTTTTTAACATTACAATAAACAGCCAAAAAAATAGTATTAACATTTTTACCAAGTAATTGCAGCATACGTTTTAAATAACAATGAGTCTATGAAGTTTAAGATCCAGAATTGAGATGTAAATACGATCACCTTTGCTGTCCTAAAAATGCATAACCACTAAAACACCTAACACAAAAGACAATCATGCAAATGACATTTTTATTAGTGATGCACGATAATGCATTTTTCAACCGATACCGATAATCGATAATTTGCTCCTCCTTACAGCCGATATCCGATAATGTCAAACCGATATTTGTATTAAAAGACCTAATAAAAAAAGGAGTACAGAAAAACAAGAACAAATGTAACTTTACAAAAGCAGAATTTATTTCTACTTTTTCACATTAATGTGGACAGGCATCAAATCCAACATCCAACCTACAACAAATTGTCAATGTGTAATGGTAAGCTTTTAGGGAAAAAAAATTAAATACTTCATTGCACAACAAGGCTCTTAAAAGTAAGCCATTTTTTGTAATGTTGAACATAACATTAAAGAATAATGCGAAGTCAGTGTCAACATAATTGGTCTATTCACAGAACAGAATATAACCACAGTAGGATCTGTGCATAATTACAGTAGTAGGAACTGCGCAAATTTGGAGGCTAAATTAAGTTCATAATTATCGGATTTCATTATCGGTTGAATTTTTCATTATCACAATTATCGGTGTGACGTCATAATTGCCATTATCGGCCGATAATTATCGGTGACCGATATTATCGTGCATCCCTAATTTTTATGGAACAGAACATTTATTAAAAGTCAGCAAATGCATAAAACAAACAAAAAATCTCTTTAACTGAAAGTAAAAAGAAATGGAAACAAACAATTTCAGTATAAAGTTAAAATAATTCTGAGCTGCATTAAAATGAAATTATTGCAAAAACCTGTTGTAAAACACACACAATGTCCTGGTGATTGATATTCATCTGCCCTGGCCAATTGCTCACTACATGAGAAAAAGTGAAAGAGAAAGAGAGAGGAGAGAGAGAAATGAAACAATTAGAGGGCAGAAACACATTTCTCAGAATCAGGTTTGCTATCCAAGTACAGGTCACTACAACAACAATTAATTCCAACAGTCCGGTCGTAAGTCGATGTTGTCGTAAGTCGATCTATGCAATAATTACTGTATGTTCCCAGGGCGCACGTTTCACATGCTATACAGTTAAAACAAAAGTAAATGGGCAGCGTGTGTGGACTTTTTGGCTTCTTTGCAGATGTAAGTGTGTGTATTATCATTGCTCTCTATGTACTTACAGAATAGGCATAACAAACATAAAGGTAACATAACCTAACATAGAGGTAAAGGTAATACAAATTCAAAACATAATATAAAAGTAACATAAATATACCATAGCATATAACATAAAAGTAGCATAACTGTATACCATAGCATATAACATAAAAGTAGCATAACTGTATACCATAGCATATAACATAAAAGTAACATAACCAACTAACCTTAAGGAAGTGCCACTCAAAATCAGTGAGGTTTTTTATCAGAGTGGCAACATGTGGGTTTATTGCCTGTGCCTTCTTTTGGACCATTTTGCCTGTCTTTTTAGACACAATCTTTCCACCACTGGCCTTTGTTCTCCTCTCAGGGTTAATCCTGATAAAGCGTCTAAAACAACCCCCCCCCCCCAAAAAAAAAAAGAAATCAAGCACTCAGTTAATTTAACATGAAATTAGAACTAATTGTAAACATAGTAACACTTTGTCATTTTATTTCACAAAAACAATTTCTTTAAATGCAGATTACATTTAGTACATCTTACCTTTTAAAACTGACCTTTAGATGTCAAAACCTTAATGGCTAAAACTAAATTACAGAAATGAGTTGAAGACTGAACGAAATTCCTGTTTGGGTACACCATGACAAGGGTAGCTGGGTCTGGCTATTTCCCTTAACTGATCGCTTTAGGCCAGCAGCCATGAAATTAAGTTCTTGGTATGAAACGTATCAATATTATTTCATTCTTTTGGGTGTCAGAAATAAAAAAGACTTTTTTTCTCCAGTATATTTTCTTGCAAAGGATGATCTGCTAAACAAAAAGCCTGATTTCTGTTTTGAATTTCTGCATTTCTCATGTCATGTCATTTTTCATTGTCATTAGCATTACATGTTAAATCAGCAGGATTTCCCATATCAATCCTGTGTTTTTGTTTATGGCAATAAATGTGACATTTAAAGGCTGAAAATTTACAAAATACTCTACTGCATCCAGCAAAAACACATTTGAAAGACACATTTGGTATACAAGTATGGCTTTGCATGTGCCTCACGTAGGCTAAGATACTGCTGCAGGTCTTGGAACAAATGTTGCACCTTACCATTTTTGTATGTTCACTGCAAGATGCACAAATACTCACTTAAGTACAATAAACACACTATAAACGCAAAATCAAACGAAAACTAGATATGCAAATGGTATACCGAACCTTGTGTTTGAATTATTTAAACTTTCAACTCCTGAAAACACAATATCTGAATATTCACTCTTGTGCACTACCTGCTGCTGCTAATTAATGTGTGCTGCAGAGTGACCTGCTACTTGCAGAGAAGCTATTAGCTTAGCTACATTCTTTACTGGCTTCTGTAGTAATACTGTACCCTGACCACAAACTGTACATAGGTACAATAAAATAAATTAAATTAAATTATAAAGTTCACACATGACATTAAACATTTCAAACCACAACTTACTCCCAGTATTTGCTCCGAAGACGTGTCAGCTAATGCTAATCAGACACCAAGCTCAGCTTCGTTTCAGTCATCTTAAATTATGTCACAAAATGGGTAACCAGACTCACAAATACAGTATCAATCTCTCAGTACAATGCTGCTTACATTTTCTGTTGATTCATTAAAAGAAGATGCTGGAAATAACTAAAAGGGCATGTGGCATGTGGCTCACTCCTCTACCGTGGAAAAATACTGCATTATACCGTGAAATTGTACGGTAGTCTGCTGTTAGCAATCAGCCTTTTTTTAGCCCCCTAAAAGCATCAGATTGTACAGAATTTTACCGTATTCTGGAAAAACAGTAAATTACTGTTAGAATTTGGCCATATTTTTACAGCATTTTTTTACAGTGTATGGAATATACACTGATCAGCCGTAACATTAAAAACACTAACAGATTAAGTGAATAACATTGATTAGCTAGTTATAATGGCACCTGTCAAGGGTACCATCATATATGGCGACTGAACAGTCAATTCTTGAAGTTTATATTTTGGAAGCAGGAAAAATGGTCAAGTGTAAGAATCAGAGCGATGATTCTTACAGCCAAATCGTGATGGATAGATGCTCATGGCGCAGAACCTGAATAAAGAAATCTCAGGTGTCCTCTCAAAAAAAATGTAAACAAGTATCAGATTAGTGAAAACCAACTGGGTCAGAGCATCTCCAAAATGGCAAGTCAAATGCCATGTTAATTTCGTTGATGAAAACTATTACAAAGATTATTCATCAAGAAATATTTTTCATTGAAGAAAATGAAACAATAAAAAAATCTAATGATTCTATGCTGTCAGAGAATGTAACAAAACAAATAGACAACGTCTGGAAGAGATGAATTCGAAACAGATCAGAAATAGTATCTTTATTCAGTGTTGACTGCAGCTGCGCATGTTTGGATAATGTTGATCTAATGGGCTTCAAGTATGTATATGCAGTTCTGTCTCTAAAGGCTGTCTATGAACTCCTCATGTCTGTGCAAATTTTATAGTGCAGGACCCCCCACTCACTCGCGTCGGGAACAGGTAAGCAGGCGAAGGGAGTCTTAGATACGAATAAACGGGATTTATTGCGGGGTAACACACTCCAAAAACACAGCAACGTTAATGACCAGACTGGGGAAAACATACCTAACTCAGACTTAAATACATTGCACTAATGACAGCAACAAGTAACAACTGGAAAACACGGGGAATCCACACGGGGTAAATAAGGGGGCGTGGCACACGGAAGGAGTGGACGAGCGGGGCATGACACACCCGCTCTTTGAATTTTATTATGGGACCTCCTCTCACCTCAGAGAATTTTACTGGCAAGATTTAAAAATATCGTCAACCCAGTTAAATGGGAACATTACTAGAACTTTATCCAGCGTTACAATGAGGTCTTCTCAAAGTTGGTAGTAAACGTTATTGCTGTAATGTTAATGGAACATTGCTCCATATGTTACAGTTTAAAAAAGGTTCTGTGAATGTCAGTACAATAACACTATTACCAGGACATCCTTTAACGCTATTAATGTTGAAAAATATTGCTTTGTAATACATATTATAAAAGTAGTATATGTGTATACCCATGACCTTTGAGGTGTAAGGTGACAGTGTAACCTGCTGCTGTACCATGCCCTTAATTGTTTTGATATTGTTAGTCTTATTTGTTGTAGTTGTAGTAGTGGGATAACATTCTGGGAACATCAGGAAAATTGGACACTGGACTGAATGTTTGGATACCTTAATCGTAATGTTCTTTGAATGTTTATAGAATGAAAAATTGTTTGCGGGACAAATACTGTATATTGCTGTGTAGTCTCTGGACAGTATGATGGAAGCCTAGTCTATGCCACAGTCAGCTTTAGGAAAGAAAAAATGTATCGATATAAGGAAACCTTACACAGATGTGCTTAAACCCACAGCCATATTGTCACTGCTGTTATTTGTTCAATATTTTAACTAAAGTTTACAAAAGCTTGAAGAAACTTGAAGGTAAATGGGAGACCCCAGCTTGCCAGCTGGTGAGGGTAGCAATTCTATGCTAATGTCACAGCATATATTTCAGAATGGTTAGTCCGAGAGAAGAAATTAAATATGCCTCCTATAATTTGTATATATGAGTTCATTCTAGAAACCGGTAACATATGTGATTAAATCATGGGTTGGGCACCCCTGGTATATAGGCTATATAATGGTGTTGCTGTAGAAAGCGCGACCTTCCCGAAGGCCAGTCAGTGCCTGTGGACAAAGCACAGTTTACATTACAATATGATGACTGGTTCTTCGACACAGCCCGGCTGAGGAAGAACATTAAGTTACATTGTCTTACTATCTAGTACTCAAGGCTAAGCACTGCCTAAGCAATTTGCTGATTGAAAAAGCAGAGGCCTTATGTTCTATTTAGTCTGTAAATGGTCTCTCCAAGGCTGAATGTTTTGTGTGTGCTGTTTGAGGTATGTGTCATTCACAAACCTGTATTCATACTCCAAGGTGACTTGTGGAAAAAGACACTGTAACAGAATTAATCTAAGCAAGTATATTCATTGCCAATTATTTAGGGAGACCCTGGGTTGGGGGGTAGCCAGCCCATGGCAGGGTAAATACACAAAAATCATACACTATGGGCAATTTATAGTCAGTAATTGATAACAACAGAAGGAAACTCCCACAACAAGAGAAGATCATTCAAATCTCACAAAAACACAGCAGTATCCCACAATCCCACAGATGTAGGACGACAGTACTATCCACTGACTCAACATACCACCTTCAACACCACACACTTACAAGTGTTCTATAAAAAAAGAGAATAAAATAAATAAATAAAACCTTGACGTTGCTAAGAAACGCGGGGGGTCCACCCCTTCCTTTTCATGGATTTTAATTTAAGCACCCGACGCCATGTTCTCCTGAAAAAAGGAAATTGTTCCTTGCGGAAAAACATACGTATTCAATGCACTGGACTTCACACAGTGCATGTCGCTACTGTTACAAAAGTGGGTGAAAATATCCATGTATAATGTATATCAAATTTTGCCGAAATTATTTGATTGGGGAGGAAAACGCGAAAGGGTCAGATGAATCAAAGGAATATGAAGGTACGGTACTTTGCAAAAGAGCTGTATTTATACGGGTAGACATTTGATAATCATAGTGAATATACATTTTGAGTTATTTATTCATATATATCGTTTTAGATTTATTTGCATATTGGTGCATTAATAGTCTTATTGGATGTTAAGAAAAGAAACGCATCAACGTATTTGACGTCGCTTTCTCCCTGATTGCAGAGGTTCAGAGAGGGATTCGTATTTACCGAACGATGTCCATCATCCTGTTCGTCCTCACCGTGATCCTCGCTGCCGCTGTCATCGCCCTGTGTGCCCGCAGTCTGTATCTATACAATACATAACGTTTTTTAATATGCAGGAAGGCTTCGTTTTTGGTTTTGTGAATTCTGTAACTCTGTCTCTCTCCCTCTTTTTAAAAGTTAATATAAGAAGCACTTGTTTTAAGGAAGAGATTCAAGAGAAGGTCTGCGATGTGCAGCTTTGCAATGAGTTATATCCAGCAGTTTCCTCAGAAAAAAAAGGTGAGTTTGTTCCTAGTGATGATCCACGTGTGTTGAATATTATTTTAATGTAGCTGTTTCTACATTCATGTTATAGTGGAATATATTAGCACTATTATACAGTACAATCAGTTCCAGAAAGTTTCGGTGCTTTTTCTTTTTCTCAGATTTATTTATATACGACTACTGTAATTTCATTTTCAGGAGCAACAGTTTCTTCTGTTCTGTTTTTCCATTTCTAGTGTTTTTTATGTATGTTATAGTGATAAGTACATTATAATAATCCATTATTTATATAGCACTGAAGTAAAGCTCTAAGTGCTTCACATATGGGATTAAAATAAGAACCAAGAATGTTAATAATCTCCTGTATTTCACAGATGCTGGATGCCACCGATGTGGTCAAGGTTGGCTGCAGTTTGAAAACTGGTGCTTTTTCCTGTCCAGTGCAAGGGAGAGCTGGAGCCGCAGCAGAGAGCAGTGCAGGAAGTGGGGCGCCGATCTGGCCGTCATCGACAACCAGCGAGTGCAGGTGCTGAGCTCTGCCCGCAGCACTTCGCTGGATAACCAGAGTCTTCTGTGAAGGCTCTCTCACAATTCTGAAACCCAGAGCTGCTCTCTTTCTTCTTACAGGCATTTCTTACTGGGAAGGGAAACCTGGTGTATTGGATTGGGCTAAGTCGGTCGACAGGTGGAGAATGGACCTGGATAAACCAGACCATGCTTGCAGACAGGTGAGAGTACAAAGTCGCATGGCCATGTACTGTAGTATTGTTCCTACCAGTGGTAAAAGTCTCGAATTCAGCATTGAAGTGCATCCGGTACCTCTGTCAGGTGGTACCTCTCTCAGGTGGTATCTCTCTTAGGTGGTACCTCTCTCAGGTGGTAGCTGTCTCCTTTATCCTCATCATTCTTTCTGTGATGATTGTCAAATAAAGGATTTAACATATGGAGATCTTCCAGGCAGCAATGGCTGCACACCATTATAAGAGAGTAAGCCTTCTTCTCTATCTCCTGTAGTTACTGGGCCCCCGGAGCAAATGGGCAGAATTGCGGGTGCCTGATGGGGAAGCAATTGCCCAGTAGAAGCTGGAATTCCGCGCCGTGTACGCATTACACTGCCTACATCTGCCAGAAGGTGGTGTGAGGCTAGTCTGTTACTTGCTTTTTCCCTCTCTCTGAATTACTAGGCAGCTGAATTACTTAGCAAGATGACTAATCAAACCTTTTATCAGGAGTTTAGCGTAATGAGTTAATCATGTTAGCCTTTCAGATGTGTTAATTTCCAGCTTAAGCCACTACTTCAACATATATGTGCAATTATATATTTTTACTTGCTTGTGATTTTTTAAAATCTGATGGCCATGATGGTTATGTTGCACTACAGTAGATGCTGCCCTAAATGGACAGGTTCAGCCACAGAGCCCTATCTTCTACTACAGTGTGTGTTGAACCTTGCACTTTTATTGTACGTTAAAGTAAAACCATGTTGACTAACACACTGCTTGCATTTTTGCACTAAGATCACAACACTGTTTACTCTGAATGATTTGCTGTAACTTCTGTCCCATTCCCAAAATGACATTAAACAGCTGTTCATATATTTGTAATCCATTTTTATTCTTTGAGAGACAGAAAAGTGAGACATGGTGGCAATATGTAAACAGTGCCAGTAAAGTTGTAGGATTCAAGAGCTTTTTCTACACACAGTATTATTATTAATCTCGTAAATCTCTGCACACCGGTATAATGCTTATATGGGGAAGAATTTTTTTTATATGTCACATATAATTTCTTCAGTTCTGTGTCCAGTTCCTGCACATCTCCCTTAGTATTATACAGTGAATGTGTATTTAATCTATAGAAATTGTTCTGCTTGGTTTGATTACACTATATATGCCTCTCAGGACAGGTTCATTTTTGTTTTGGCTTCCTTTTGCTTTTGCGCCTCATAAGATGCCTTAAGTGCTTGCCAATGCCTCTTCCCCCCTCTTCTGCCTCCTCCACCCAAAATTATTGGCTTGGCTTTGCAAACAATGTCCTCCAAAGATGAGACCTGCTCTTTTTTCCCACTATTGTTCAAAAACAAGTTAGAGTTAGAGTGATGCGTCTTCTTTCTTTCCTTCTCGTTTTTTTCTTCCACTCTGGTTTGGGCAAAGGCATGTTGTTATTGTTCTTTTAATGCTTCTACAAAGTAAATGACAATAATGTTCAAAGTTCAACACTGTTTATGGAGTCACTCTGGACCAGATGATTGCTTACCTGAGATACCAGCAATCCCCCAGATTGTAGTCTGCTCCATTCACCCCCATCCGAGGCCAGAGACATCGGGGTAATCTTCTTTCCAGCATTAGTATGGTGGCAACTAACTAAAATGTGAGGATCGAGAGGAACATAGCAAAATGATGAAAAGCCTTCATGGCATTTAGTTGTTGAATTAATTATGTAGGAAACAGCAATGTTTTTCTCGGACAGCCCCCCCTCCCAAAAATAGGCCCCAGATCAGCACCTATACAATGTTCCTGGGAAATATGAAAAAGATCCATGTAATACTTTTAGAGTTACTGCCTTCAGAAGATCGACTGTCCTCTGCAGCCACCCTTTCCATCTTTTGATACTACTTAGTATCAAATGCTGCTCAAAATTTCCTGTGATTTGTCTGAAGATTAAATCATATGTAGATCTTCATCCATATAATGTTTTGGTGAAGTAAGAGTAAGCTCTATCACATTCATAAGGTTAAGGGTCATTTGTGGTCATGTGCTCATCCTTCACTTTGCTGCCACTAAGAGATTTTGTTTTAATTTTTTTGCAATTTGTAGCAAAATAAAATCAGTTATAGAGCTTCGGAAATAAAAAAAAATGTGCCTGTGTATTTTGAGAAAGATTTAACAAATTTGGTTGAGTTATTTTGGAAATGAAATGAGAGTCTGCGAATACCCTTCTGTTTGCTACCACTATGCAGTGCTGCTTCGGTTTGGTGTTATTTTAACAGTTTCAGTTCTTTTCCATGCAATATGTGTGTAAATGTTTGAAAAGATCAGTCACATCATATGGCAGTGATAAGTGACTCCAACAGCGGTGGACTGGTCCCAAAACCATATGTATTTTTAAGTAGCAGACACCTTTGTCCAAAGTGATGCACAAGGATATAAATAGCACATTACAAACATATGACTGTCAATGAGTAAACTAGGCACAACTAGGTTGAGCTTCCAATAAATGTCCAGGTAAAAGCATAAGCAGTATTGGAGCATCTTTCAAACATATCAAGAACCTAAGCAGAAACTATTCAGAGACAAAGTGTAACACTAAAATTATATTTATGTTAGGCTGCAACACTGTACTGATCAGTGAGTGTTAACAGAACATCATGATGAATAAGTATTATAAAAAGGGTAGATGATACCTGGGTCTTCCACAGCTCATCTCTCTCCTGAGTCACCTTCCAGTGCGTGTCACCCATCATGGAGATCAGCAGGTTCATAATGAGAAGGGAGCAAACCAATGAAAAGACGACATGCAGCACGTAGACGATTGGTGGGTTGGGCTGGCTGTTGTCAACAATGAGGTCGACGAGGCCTAAGGAGACCTCAAACTCGGAGAACAAGGTAACACCGAAAGAGTGAAAGGACGGGACTTTAGTTGGGTCTTGGGTCATGTATACCATCCACATAGCTGTGGAAGGAGAATGGAGGGAGGGGGATAGACAGGGCAGAGATTTGCATGACCAACCATGCAATTACGACAAATTGGTGAAAAGGATTAGCAGCCACACTTTTCCTGAGCATAATTTTTAACAACAACTAACTACAAAAAGTGTATTGTTTCTGCAAAGTATGTTAATAATCTCGCTGAAAATCATTATCAAATGGTTACTTTTCCAGAAATAACTGTTACTTACCAGTGGTACATGCAAGTAGTGTGACAGTTATCAGCCAAATAAACCTCACTACATCACCACACAAAATCTAAAAAATGATAAACAGAATAACCTTTTAAACTCAGGAGCAGAAATAATTACACATAAACATTCACATAAACTTTTAAATAAGACAAATCACCTTGAGTCCTTTCCCTGTTCTTGACAGAAATATTACTTAGATATTCTAATGACGGCATATTTTTGAAAAATTGTCAATTAAAAGGAAAGGATTTTACTTACTGATGATGGTTGAAAACAGTTACCTTTTGCACCATGATCATGTATGGCCCGAGCATCTGAAATCCACGTGCGAAATACATGATGTTACACCAGCCCAGGATCAAAGAGAGCGACATGACATTGTCCTGTCCTGGCAAATCGGCCACTCGAAGTAAGCAGATGAGTAACACCAAACAGCTATAGCTGATCCTGAGAGAGAAGTTAAGAAAACTACTTTAAAGAAGCTGTAGTGAGTAACAGCAGTACAATGGTGCAAACAAACAACTGTTGGTTTTTCATTCTCACAGAACCTTATAGTATTGTGCAGAAGGAAAACTGATAAAAATATTTTTCATATGATATGATATTAAGTTTGTTAAAGTGTATAACCTCATTACCTTAACCATTTCAAAATGTATCCTAACCCCAGCGTGAGCAGTAACCATCCCAAACAATTCATTTGGCTCATCAATAGGGACATCGCTAGGCCTGGTCATTGGGAGTTACAGCCCTGGATCTTCAATTAATAGCCTTGGATCTCCTGGATTTTTAATTAATTTTTTTTTAAACAAAAATAATAATAATAAGAAGAAAAAACCCTGATCTATTAAGATGTCATTCTTACTTTAAAGCCCTCGAAAATAGGATATTGTTAATCAAAAACGGCAGTAGTACTTTTTGGGTCCTCAAGCAGCAGACCTGCTTCGCACAACTTGGCAGACATGCATTTTGTGTAAGCACTAGAGAGCACTGGGTAGCGGGCTTGTCATTGTTGACATCTAGGGGGAGCTAGCTAGCTACTTTATTTTACAGGAAGAACTTTCTTTACAAAAAGAATTATCGATATATGAAGCTTTTTCAAGAAGAAAAACTGTGAGGATGGAGGACGTGGAGGCAGAGTTACTTCCTGTTGCCATAGCAGCTTCACCTGCAGACTCAGGTTGGTGAAGAAGAGCACTCGCTAGCTAGCTAGTGTAGCTTAGTGGTTCTCAAAAGTTTTTGAAACAAGGTTCACCATTTATGAAAACAAGTATTTCCGACATACATGTTTACATGTGAAACATCGTAAGCCTAATTCCAAAACACATCTTCCCAGCTCCCAAGGCACACCAGTGTGCAATGGCACAGTTTGAGAACCACTGTTCTAGCTGGAAAGGATGCACTCAAATATGAATACATTATTCAGAAATGTACAAGCGATGCATTGTAAACAGATAAGTTTCTCGTTATCATTCGGAAAAAGTCAGCTCCATGAGTTATATGTCTATGTTCGATTCAATTTTTCAATTCAATTTATTTTTATATAGCGCCTTTCACACCAGAGTCATCCCAAGGTGCTTTACATGGATGTGTTGTGATACATTAAACATCATTAGAAAGAGTGATACAGAATGTGAAAAAGGAAGGAAAGAAATTAAATAAAGAAAGACAGATTATATGTTTCCTCAAATAAATCCATATCATTGTGGATGGTCACAAGATATAAATGCCCATTCAGTTTGAAACACGGGGCTTTGATTTCACTAACTAGTCATTTAATTTAGTTCAAATTATTTAAAAGTGATCGCTATGTTCTGTAGTTGACTCACCAAGCTAGTGCACAACAGGCAACGGGCTCAGAGCTGAAAATGCTGCAATTATTGGGTAAAAATCTAAAGATTTCTTGGTTGGGGTAAGCCCCAAATGGTTCATGACCCTAACAACACCCCTGCTCATCAAGTTATTTAGCTTATTAAGTTAATTCATTTAAGGTAGAGGTGAAATTTAATGAATACATGCGATGACAGGGGAGCCCCTGAAGAGAGATTTCGGGACTAAAGCGATGTTCATCTAGCCATCCTACAAGATGCCAGTAAATTTGGAAAACAGAAGAAATTCTTATGATATCTTTAAATATTACTTTATATTGTATTACAATTCACTTGCATACATTGTAATGGTAAACTGTTTTCTTTTTATGAGCAGATATATTCTGAGAAATATTCAGTATTTTCTTTAACTGCCAAAGACTTTTTCACGGTATTATAGGTCAGCTATATCTACAATGCTAAATATTCCAACCAAAAATGTTTCTCTAGGCCCTAGGGGAAATTAAATACGAAATACTTACAGGGTGACATGGAAGGGACCTCCTAGTACTGACCGACCAAAATATTGCTTGGGTCCAATTCTCATTATATCCGGAATCTAAGATGAATATAAAGAGGATGTTTTTATATTTATTACAACAGATATCAGGATAGCAGGTTATTAACTAAAGAACAAGGCTTGCAGTTACCTCTAGTACCAGTATAATAAAAGCACCCAGGACACTGATCATCTCTCCCACTAATCGTAACTGGTCAGCATATGTTAGGTAGCTCTCCTGTTGATAATAAAGGACAGAGTGAAACAATGCCACACCGAACTGCTAAAATTATACACCAAAAAAGTTGATGTTTTCCTACATCCAGAGTCTTTGGAATATAGATAGTATTATCCTGGGTGTAATTCTCTGGGACTGGCTTTAGTGGGCGGTAGACACAGCAGAGAGTAAAGATCCCCATGTACAAGTGGTATAGCAGTGCCAAAAACCTGTGTTACAAAACAACAAAACAATAACTCATAAATGTAATAATGAATATGATGTAATAAAATATTTAGAATACAAAATCATCAAGAAGTCGCCATAGAGCTCCCAATAAGATGCATTATTTGAAGTACAAAGACTGCAAAGAAATGCTAAAATACAGGATCAGGAAAACGCTATATAAAGTATCTTAGTGAATCAAAAACCTTTGACACTCATGGTTTATAAGACAATAGCATCCACATTATAATACTAAAAAATACAAAAGATGGCTACCTAAAATAATGTTTGCCATATAACTTCCACTTGAGATCAATGAGCTGTTTTGCTGGAGGTAAATCCAGCACCTTCCTCGCCTGAGAGAGAAGAGAGAAGGAAAGTAGAGGTCAGAGCCCTGAGACTTGGTGAAAACACCGTTGCCCCTCTTTATTTACTTCACAGCCACCTAATTCATTATTCACCTCTTTTTTCTGGCTCACTACGACATTCTCCAGTACAGAGAATTCATCGCCATATGAGTCAAATTCCGTCAGGTCGTAAAGATAGGAGTCGAGAGGGCCCAAAGTCCACTGGCTTAGCCGTCTGCTCTTGACCAAATGTTGAAACACCTGGATAGGCAGCATAAAATGAGGGATCATTTGGATATTAATAACATCATCATTTACTCAGTTTTTCATTGCTAACACTGGTGAGATACATTAGTACCTCCAATAAGAAGTACAAGATGTGAGTTTTACTGAAACAAATGTTGTAAAACAATGCAGAATTCAGTATGTGAAAAATCAGTCCTTTTCTTTTGTTTAGAAACATAAATATTTGCTTCCTGTCACATTCAGAAGTGAATTTAAAATACCAATCACTTTTAAAGTAAAAATATTTGTTTTTCTCAGATGTAGGCTATTCTGTATCTGGTTGCTCCTGTTTTACATATTAGGATAAGTTAGTTTTCCCTTTATGACACAAGCTCACAATTCTGTCATGTGACTATGCCATGTGACATGCCATGTCATGTCTTGATGTGGGTTTGAAAGTCTCACAAAGTGCTGGGTTTTCGTTATACTGCTAGTCCTCTGTGTTGTATTTTGTCCAGTGTTGAAGAGTATGGACTCCCAACCTGTTGATGACTGCAGACCAGCATATGTCATCCAAAATTTTTACTGGTAAAACATGTCAACCACGCAGAGGGTGGGGGGGGTTTACAATCAGTGGGCCAGATTTACTCTGTTTAGCCATTTATATTATTTTCAGATGTAATGAGAATGTGTGGATGTCAGGGGTTATTCATAAAAGGCGTGTTGTGAAAAAATATAGTTTATTTTTGGAAATTAACCAACACCCAGTGTTCTGTGGCTTACTGGAATACTGCCTGAGGTCTACAGCATCCCCGCTATTCCCTTCTGCCTCTCCTCATCTGCTTCCTACTGTCAGCCACTGGCTCCTCAGCTAATACACCACATATGTCTCATGTCTGTTTCCATGGACAGGATTCATAACTTTAGTTAGTTGCCAATAATCATAATTAAGATTTCTTATTTATGAATGCAACTATTATTTTTCCTCCATTTTGACATATTATTGTATGTGTATATGCCCTGTGATTGCTGCTGGCCCCCCAAAATCCTTTGCAGGGGAAGTGGTTCAATGACAGGTGGATTTCTCACCAAAATATTGCCATCCTTTGCAGCTGCTTTTAAGGGAGTTAATCCCCGGTAGTTGGTTTGGCGGTACAGTGGTATGTCTCTGTTCAGCTCTTTATCCGATGCCAAGAAGATGTCAATAACTTTGGTGACAGAATCTTTACTATTCTGCATAGCAAGAATGTGTAGCACTGTGTTTCCTAATGAAAGACACAAATAGAGGATAGATGTAAAAAAAAAAAAATTCATAACATTATACAAATGAATCGTAATATGGGGAGATGGTCTGAGCTCATTGTAGGTCACGGATGTACAGAGAAATGAAAAGAAATAAACAGGAATTTACCAAAGGTGTCTTGCGCCCTGATGTTGGCTCCAGCATTGATCAGTGCATTGAGAATCTCTTCGTTTCCCACACAAGCAGCAAAAGACACAATGTGTTCGCCTGATGTTGGAGACAGTTACATGTTGAAAAATGAAATGGCTCAAACACACTCAAAATAGGTATACAGTGGTACCTCGGTTCTCGAACTTAATCCGTTCCGGACTCCGGATCGAATCCTAAAAAGTTTGAGTTCTGATCTAATTTTTCCCATAAGAAATAATGGAAAACCAATTAATTGGTTCCCGGCCCCAAAAAATTACACCTAAATATGTTTTTTTTTCTTTTTTTTGCATTTAAACACAAAATGAACAGGATAAAACAAGAAGAGCATTTTCTTCTTAATGGCTTCCAAAACAATAAAGATCTTATTCCAACATTACCCTTGTCCTGCCCCGATTGTCCGCTCCTTCCGTGTGCCACGCCCCCTCGTTAACCTCGTGTGGGATCCCCATGTGATCAGCTGTTTCTGGTTGTTGTCATTAGTCCTATGTATTAAGTCCGCGTTTCAGTTTGTTTCCCCAGTCCTGTCATTTGGGTGCATTCGACTTGCTTACAGCGCTGGCTTAAAGCAACGCATTCTGATCCTGACGCAATGCATTATGGTTAGATGCATTGCGACCTCTCACCCGGCTGCACAAACTGTCTGGAATCGCCTCCGTGATGACACACCTTTACCCTTATTGGCTGAAGAGTTTAGTTACACGCATGACGTTTGTATCCCAGGCAGTTCCGATGCGTAATCTGCTATTTCTCCCGAATATCATGTAAAGCAGTGAGAACTGGTATTCAGTTAATTTACCTGGTAAAATAAAGTTTAATTAAATGACATAAATGCTCTAATAGTACACGTAAGTTAGTGGTTTATTTATTGTTAGTTACTGTAATGTTGCGCTGCTTTATTTGGTTAATCATCCAGTCTGTGAAGAAGGCATTCAAGTAAGAATTGCATTGTAGTATGACTCATTTCCTGGCGCGTACAATTTATATTAGGTCAGCGTTCACGGTTCGACTTCTGATATTCAGATCGAGTTCTAGGTCAAACTCGTTTGTTCGACTTTCAACAAATTCGAGTTCTAGTGAGTTAGTGAACCGAGGTACCATTGTATATCTTTGTGGGGACTCTACATTCATTTTTATGGGCATAACCATATAATTTCAACAATGACGACCTTAAAGCCCTTGCTTTAACCATAAGTAACCAAACAAAATACAAGACTTTTGGCTGTCTTAGTTCACAGATTTTTCTAAAATTGTGTTTCTCTTTGAGGAGACTGAAATTTTTTTCCCACAAAGTCAAAATAAGAGGTTTTCACCACATTGTGGGAAAATCTGGTTCCCACAATGTAATATACTTTCTCCAATCAGAAGCCACAACTCACACCACATGTAGTACGTTGTCTGTTTCTCACTTATTTTACATCACAAAGAGGTCCCAGCAAGGAAGCTATAGCTGTATTAAAGGTAAAATCCTTGTGGTTTTTAAAATATGTATCAAAGGTAATACTTTTGTATCTGTTTGGGGCAGTGGGTCTCGCCTGCAGACGAGCCTTGCAGATATTCTACTATAGATAGATAGATAGATAGATAGACAGACAGACAGACAGACAGACTGACTTTATTAATCTCACCGGAAAGCTCCTCCGGGTAATTCAGTTTCTAGCAGCAACTATACACCGGTGTAATAGTACATGGCACTATATATATATATATATATATATATATATATATATATATATATATATATATATATATATATATATATATATACACACACACACACACACACAAAGTGGTACCTCAGAACTGGAACTTAATCCATTCAGAACTCAGGTTCGAATCCTAAAAAGTTCAAGTTCTGATCGAATTTTCCCCATAAGAAATAATGGAAAACCAATTAATTGGTTCCCGGCCCCAAAAAAATTACACCTAAATATGTTTTTTTTAGCATTTGTTTCCCCAGTCCGGTCATTGTATTGTCTGTCTGCGTTTTGCCTGCCTTACCTGTAATTAAATGCTGTATTCCCCGATACCCTGACGTCTGCACCTTTGTCTCCGTTCCGTCCCCGTTCGACACAACAATATTATTATAATTAAATGTATTAATGGGTTATTATTAATGATATTAAAATAATTAATAAGAAATCTTTATTTTTAATGTATTTTATTATGTAATAATAATTACTGTTACTGTCTATCATTGTCTAAATGTATTTTTACTGTAAAAATATGTGTATTCAGCTAGTGTAAACATGCACGATGCTATCACAGCGCACGCAAGGCTGAGACTGAAGCGTTACCCTTTGTTTCCGCTGTGATACGTGCCGTGTGACTCATTTCCCAGCGCGTACAAGTTATCTTAGGTCGGCATTCACGGTTCAACTTCTGAGATTTAGATCGAGTTCTAGGTAATTTTTTTTTCGAACTGGTTGGTTCGACATTTAAGAAATTCGAGTTGTAATGAGTTAGAGAACTTAGGTACTGTACCACTGTATATAGTACTTGGGCCCAAAACACAACTGCTCTGCTTGCAGCTCCGGTCTAAAACCCCCAGGATTTGAAACAGCCTTTTCTCTCACCATAGTACAGGAGTCCTCCTCTTCTTTTCCTGAAATAGATACCAGTCACCCTAGGAGTTGCTACATCAGCGCCTTTGGCAATTAACTGATTTACCAAATCCAGGTTTTGGTTCAACACAGCAATGTGAAGCGCAGTCAGACCTGCAGAGAGAGAATCACAAAACCGATACCTGCATAGTTACTAAAATTGCTTTTAAAAAATCTGTAATTTTACATCATGTGATCATTATATAATTAATTAATCAATTTCCTATAGTCACTTTTCTAGTATGAACTTATAGTGATTCTGGAAAATTTTCAGGAAGCACATGGTGCAAGACAGGGGACCCCTGGATGGAATTACAGTCCATCCTAAGTCATGTACTATGGCTCATTTAGAAACATCAGTTAACCCTTGCATTGCAGCAGGAAACTGAAGTATATGGAGAAAATCCATATGAACCTGAGGAGAGCATCTCAACACTCATACCTGGGGTGAGGAGTTAAAGGCACAACTCCGGAGGTGTGGGTCTGCAGTGCTAACCCCTGAGCTGCTGTGCCTCCCACAGGCCGTAATAATGAATGATATCAAACACAGATGCCACATCTATAATGTGGTTGGATGGAAAAATCTGAATTCTTACCCTGGTAGAGGTCAGAGGTTATGGGTTCATTTATGAGCACAGGCACCTCTTCCATTATAGCCACTGAAGCCTGTAGGTGATCTGCAAATGCTGCCACATGGAGTGCGGTCTCCCCCAGGGCCCCTGAGGCAGGGAGACACAAACTCTTAATAAGTGACATTAACAATGAACTGGGTGCCTTACACAGTCATGGGCTAATATTGACAATAACAGAAAGACACTAAGTCCACTTACAACTTTCACGTGTGAACTACACCATACAGTACCTTAAAAAGGACATTGCTGCCTTGGAAAGGGTGCAACGTAAGGCTACAAGAATGATTCCTGGTCTTAGAGGAATGTCTTATGAGGAGAGGTTAGCTGAGCTGAGTCTGTTTAGCCTAGAGCAAAGGAGACTAAGGGGGGACATGATCCAGGTATATAAGATTCTAACAGGTCTGGATGCTGTTCAGCCAAATGGCTACTTCAATAATAGTTTAAATACTAGAACTCGTGGCCATAAGTGGAAATTAGCGGGAGAACATTTTTAAATGAATTTGAGAAAGCACTTCTTTACACAGCATGTAGTTATAGTAATGAATAGTCTTCCTGTTAGCGTAGTGCAAGCTAGACCTGGGTTCCTTTAAGTCACAGCTAGATAAGATTTTAACAACTCTGAGCTATTAGTTAAGTTCTCCCCAAACAAGCTTGATGGGCTGAATGGCCTCCTCTCTTTTGTAAATTTCTTATGTTCTTATGTACAGTATTTACAATAGTGATGGCCAAAATGATGCCTCATGAATCATGTGTGGTATTTTTTTTACAATACTAGATGGCAGTCTTGGCTTGCTTTGGGGCATGCTTTGAGCCATTTTTTGAACATACAGCACCATCTAGTGGGGTCAAAATACAGCAGATGGTTCATGAAGCATTGTTTTTGCCGTCAGATGTTTACAGTATTTATTTACATGTTTGTTCAAAGAGTACTGAGATATTCAGTACATAAAAAGCTAGAAAAATTATCAATCAATCCCTCAATTGAAGTATTATGAGACTATCATCATGGGTACATTAAGTAAGTACCTCTCCCTTAAATAAAAAAAAAAAACAATTACAGTTTCAATATTACTTCACTGTTATAATATTGCTAGGTAAACATAGAAATTAATAAAGGGGTGAAAATAGATTAAGCAGGAGAATATCAGGCCCCACCTCTTTCAAAGACATCTGTGGATGGACATTTAAGGAGCTTTTTTATGGAACCAACGTCATTCTCATGGGCAGCAAAGAAGAGAGGGATGTCATTCACTCTAAAAAAGGGACATGAAAGTGAATAAACTGACTGACTCCAAGCTGCATATTACATTCTGGGGAAGGCAGAGAGTCTGATTAAACTGTAAAATTGTCATGTGCATTTTGTATGACTAGACACTAGAATAAATTCATTGTGTTATACTCGTACTTAGAGAAATAATGCTGACTGTAGTTTTGAAACTACTTGGTGTATTACGATCTAGCATGAGCATTAATGCCAAGTCTCACGATTTCCAATATGACCTACAGTTTACACCCCATTTTGCCATCTGGCAGCCATGAGACTGAATCCCTCACCCCCCCCCCCCCCCAAACGTCAGGCAGGTTTTTTACGTACTATTTCACTGATTTCAATGCAGCTAGATTGACATATATATTGACATATGTCTGAATAAGACACAGCCTCAGTTTTTATTGTGCTCACCTCTGGCTTTGTAGCATGAAAGTCTCATCAACCATTTGAGCCCATGCCTTTCTGTTCTTTAGGCGGAATCGAAGTTGACCCCACCGATGACTGAGCTCTGAAAGAGCGACTCGTGCTAAAGGTGGACTCATGGCCTCAAGTGGAGTGTCTCGCTAGACCTGTTGCTGAAACATAAGTAGGTTAGGATTAGAGGATTAGAGAAGAATAAAGTTATTAAAATCAAAGCGAAGGGAGACTATATCAATGAGAAGCCTGAATACAGAATATTTACCAACACTGATTATGCTTATACAACAGCAGCCACTATGCTAACAGGTTCTTACATTATAACTTAACAAATTAACATGTATGTGTAATTTTGTTTATTTATAAAGCACATTTCACACAACAGCAGTTGAATAAAATGCTGTACAATCAAAATAACACAAAAACATGTACTGTACAAACAACAAAGGGTTTTGTATGTATGTGAGAGAGTAAGGGAAACAAAGGAAAGATTGCTATAGTAGTGACTCAGCTAACATTTTAAGAAACTGTTCTGATTCTTGCACTTAAATTTAATTGCATTTAATCAAATATATAGAGGAGAAAAAACAGGAGGATTATTCGAGAAAAAGGAAAAACTTTCTGGTTGCCACCAAGACACAAGCATATTAAAGAATGAAATCTGTGTGTGTGTCTATATATATATAGACAACAGTAATTAAATAAAGACAAATAATACTTCTCTAATTATTCTACGGATTTCTATATAATAATTCAGGAATAATACAGAATAATCTATAGAAAAAAAAATTATTCAAAGCAAAATATAGTTAAAACTCATTTCACCTGTCATGCCATTCAAAAAATTTTAATAGAAACAAAATAAAATGACAGATTAAGTAAATCAGGTAATCTTACCTGTGCAATTCAAACAGTCAGTACTACGATTTCCCCAAGTATTACAGTATACTGTGGAACATCACATTAGGATGTAATGTGCTACATCAGTGTAATTGTACACAGGGCAGTGTGTTGGAAAATCCTGCATGTGAAACTTTATGATGGTAGACATTTAAGGCAAAACTAGAGGCGGAGAAATGCATGTGAGGGAGGAGAGAGAGGACAGAGGCAGGTAGCCTGATGTTCAGATAGGATGACAGAAATGACTCTGTTGTCAACGTGAGAAAGGTTCACACCTCACTGCTATTTCCATCCATCCATCCATCCATCCATCCATTCCCACCTGTTCTATGTTTTATGTGGGGTCACAGGGCAGGCATGTTGTCAAATGATGGGTTAAGAACCCCCTCTGAAATTTGTTTTCTTTCTAGTAGGCACATAGCCAAGTAAGGAACCCCCTTACAGCCACCAATCTACTGAGTCCCTACCTAAAGGGACCTATTAGTGGAGTTGCTGGACTGCCCCCCCACCAACCCAGCATTAAATTTTAATGATTCCTGGCCACGGGTCTGCCTTAGGGGTCCGGAGCCTACACGAGGAGGGTAAGGCAGGGAATAACCCATCCATTACAATAATAAGGGAAAACTAATTTTAATAGACCAGAGGTCTCACCATGACAGGAATATCAGTACCATGACCCCTACAATGACCTATTTTGTATGTTTATTAAATATGGTCAAATAATGGAGTAAATATTTTGTGTTTTAAACCAGTTGCAGTTCATTGTTTTCTCTTCTTTGTATTTGACAGTTCTTCCTTTATTTCCTCATATGCTTAAAAGAAACATTAACATTAACACTTACTTTACATACACACACTGGAGGCACAAAACACAAATTAACACTGTATTCACTCTGAAAGATTTGCAATCCTTTTGGATTTCACTGCACAGAAATATATTTTTCACTTTTTTTAGACAAATGAACAAAGGCCCAGGATTTTTTTCAATTTATGCAAAGTAAGCATCCTGTATTTAGCTGTTACTCTCTTTGAAACAAATAAATACACAAATACATATACAAAACACACATACTGTATGTCGTAATAAATGCAGAGGGTAGGTGAATAGTAGATTGATAGTGGGCTGTGTTTCAGTTTAACTTGGGCATTGTGGGATTATGTTTATTATGTTTACACTGAAAAGTAAAGTTAGTGAAGCGAGTAAAACAGCATGATAACAGGGTTAAGGACAGTGATGACCTGTATCGTGAAGAAAGTGTCTCCATTCCACATTCCGCGTTGGATAATGTCAAACGCCTGTATGACCAGCATGCAGAATCAGTAAAAGGATGTAAGTCAACATTTTTGACAAATACAGATAAAAAAACTTGCTTAAAAAAGCGCTGACATGCACCATGATGGTAACACCGGCTGATCTAGACACAGAAGAGGTTGTTCGACATGAGGATTTGGCACTTATAAAATCGTAACAGTCAGATCTTCTGGTTTCTCCAGACAATACGGGATAAAGCCAGAAGCATTTAAACAAATGTTCATTGGAACCAAAGCTTGAACGTGAACAAAGGATCCCAAATATCCTTAAAAACATGAATTTTAGGTACAAGAATATGGTTTGATTTACTAGTGGAATATACACAATTTTCACTAGTCTGTAAGTATTTGGCAGAGCTTATCAAGCTGAGCGAGTTTAGTCTGATTTTAGCTCATGCACCTTTTAAATATTTTACATATATTACATATGGTGACCATGAAATGCAGAGCCTTAAGTGATTCACCATTATGTCTCTATAGTAAAATATGTATAAAATAATTATTATGTTACTTTATATTACATTCAACTACAAGCATTTTAACGGTGACTGAAGGAAGAAGCAGTTCAGAGAAAAAGTATTGAAGACAAGAAAATAATAATGGCTCAGAAGGGCTAATAGGCTAAAAGACTAACAGGCTGAAAGGCTAATAGGCTAAAGGGGTAACAGGTCCCTACAAAAAACCTTTGACGCCAAAGAGAGAGCAACTGACACCAGAAATCTTTTTGCATACGTTTGGAATTTTTATATTGCTAAAAGAACAAACTTATTTGTTTCTGGTGACTTATGGGGTACCTTATGGTGCACAAAATATTCATAATGCGATTTTAAAATAGAAACAAATGGGCGCTTCTGTGGAGAGAGGAAAGGTGATACCTAAGGAGCTGCTAATGGAGCAGCTCTGAGTCGTCACTCAAAAAGCAGCATTTCTGTCCAGCAGGGTTTATATGCTCAAGGCTTAGGGATGATTGCATCATTATTTTGAGTATCACTCTCATTACCTGCTTTGTTATTGCTGTTCTGTAGTAAAAAGATTGAAAAGCTCCTTCATATTTGGTAAAATTAGGCCACCACTCCATTAGCTGTTATCAACCATGTCTCATTTTTCCTCCTCATCTACTTCAGTGGATGGGCAATATTGATAGAGCTATAAGCAGATCATTATAGTAGACATAATGCACAGTATAGGTAATTAATATTTTATTTGCTCGCAAGTCTGTTGATTGGAAAATACTGAAAATACTGTGCTTTTTTATGTGCTTATTTTATTGCATTCTCATTTTGTTTTGGGGTTTAATTAATGTCTGTACTTTTATGAAATATAGGATTAGGTAGGAGCTGGACTGTTACGCTCTGGAAGACAGCTGGGATACTTTAAAATTTCTATCAAAATCTTTCATTTATCAATTAAAAGCTAAGAAAATTCTCACTTAGCCTTCCATGGCTGCTGGTGTGATTTATGCTGGCTGTGCAAGAAATAATCCATGTTTCATATGACGTGTCATTTGTGTGAAATTTTACAACCAGGGTGTTCTTCTTCTTTGATGTCAGCATCCATTTTGTCAGCTGTACACGGTGTACCAATGTAATATCAACTGTAGGAAATGAGGCGAAGTGCCTTTTTAACATAGTAAAAATAATTCATTAATCTGATAGTGCCTTTTGCTAGACTCTGTATTGTGCAAACATGATAAGAAATGCATGCATGTTTTGGAAGGCTGGTGTATCTAATTCCTTGCTTAGGACAATTTCAGATAACAATGCAAAATCTCCCCTGGTTTCATGGTAGCCTCAGTGACTATCATCAAACTGTTCTTGTTTAATCTTTTTGTATGTGGCTGAAGGGATTCTGCTGCTCTGTGTTTCAACTGCATTTAGTCTCTTGATTGTCTCCATAACAGTTGAAATGAAGGTAAGAAGGAAAAATGGGAATAAATAGTAAAGTCTTGTCATTAACGAGTCTAAAATGTGACCTTGGAGCTGCCATCTCACACCCAGTGCTTGCTTGTAGCGTTTGTGCTGACTTCAGAGATCATTGTCTGACATTGTAAGGGAACAATGTGCTGACGTGTTTTATGGGAAAAATGCCTCTTGTTTGACGCTTGTAAGTCAAGGTTATCTAATGCATCCCTAGTCCTTTATGCACCACAATAACAGAGAAGCAGCCAGTGGTTTAAATAAAATTATTACTTTTTATTTTACAAATTTGCGCAATAGATGAATAGTCATGAACATTCCCACAAACAGACACACTCACACATATGGCTCCTCTCACCTGATGTATTTCACATTAACATTGTTCATATTAGTCTGTGACACAAATCTATGTAACATACAAAGAGATATGAATACTACTAGCCTGATGAAGCAGAAAAGTAACCAGATTTACTTCTTGCCAACTCGACATGGCACTGATTCTTATTTACGTCACAGTGATTTTGTTTGTTTGGCCAGTCATCATTCAGAAGAGGTTCATTACCATAAAAAACAAACAATAATGTAAACGATACTCATAATAGCAATGAAAAGATGGACTATACAAGCACTTGGACTGGAAAGCCCCTAATAATTACCTTTTTTATTTATATAATAAATGGAATAAATAATGATAAATAAATGAATGATTAGTGTATGGAAAATGAAAAAGGTTCAAGGAAAATGAGGAGGAGAAATAAGGAGGAGAGGTAAATAAGGAGGAGAAGGTAAATGTGGAGGAGAAATAAGGAGGAGAGGCAAATAAGGAGAAAAATAGGAGAAGATGTAAATCAGGAGAAGGAAAATAAACAAGGCAAATAAGGAAAGGAGTAGGAGAAATAAATGAATGAACCAAACAGCTGTCTTATAGTATTTGCTGCCTTTTTCCCAATCAGCTATTTCCTGTATTTCATGTTAGACCCACACCTCCCAAAGTTCATTCTGATGTATTTTTACACAAGTATTGTGCAAAAATAAGCCTTCTTTGTGTTTTTCACAGGATATACTCTCTGTTTACGGAGATTGAAGTGGTCTATTTCGGAAGTATGTACATGTTTTCACACTTCCAGTCCAAAAGTAATTGTGTTCTTGTTTTTTGTGCATGATGTGCAGATTGCAGGACCCAAGGGCTGGCTGTTTGGGATGGCCAGCTTTCTGCTATACTTCAGCCTGACCCTGCGTCAGATGGATTTTCAGCTGCTGGGCGGCATTGACAATTTTTCTTTGGTGACCCAGCAGATTCACTCCCAGGTTTTGCATGTCCCTGAATGGTCAAGGGGGGGAAATATCAAGTCAGTTTCAGGTGTCGGGCAACAAATTTTTACTACTTTTGCTCCCCCCTGGCTTTGTAATGCTGTAACTGCAGAGTAAGTGATTTGACCAATCCAAACAATCTAAAAGCCAGTAACGACAACGTAAAATGTGGCCGTTCCTCATATAATTACAAGGAAAATTCACAAATAATGAATTTGCACCGTCACTACATTAGAGGGGTGGTACAAATTATTGATAAAACACTTGAGATGCAGTTTTGGTCAATGGTATGAAAAGTGGCCTGAACAAACACAGGGGGAGAGGAGTGCCTGTATTTTTGTTTTCATTGATTCCACAAAATGTCCGTGGTAAATTTTCAGGAAGCTATTTTCTTTTGTTGTAGTTTGTATAACTTGGGGCCCTGATTCTCACATAATACATAGATAAATTCGTAGTGTTAAGCAGGATGTTTACTATATACATAAGCTCACCCTTATAAGCCACACCCCCTAAATTCTGTGTGTGCCCCCCTTCAGTGTAGAAGGGCCTTCCCTAAGGAATAAGGACTCACTCCATGGTTAAGGTGCTGGCTGTTTCCAAACTGTGTATCTGGGCCCTCTCAAACTCCTCCCTATACCGCTCCATCCGGAGGGTGCTCAGCCAATCACTGACAGTCGTTACTGTCGACAGATCTGTGAGCGTGGGGCTGAGCAGCGACTGGCTGGACCTGCTGAACGGAAAGGATCGGAATATAAAGGTCACTACATTCGGAGGATTTTAGGGCAGTGTTTCCCATTCCGGTCCTTGGGGACCAGCAGCAGTCCACGTTTTTGCTCCCTCCCAGCTCCTGGTAGGAAATGTCTAACAGGGAACTGGGAGGGACCAAAAACGTGGACCGTCTGTGGGTCCTTGAGAATTGGATTGGGAAATACTGTTTTAGTGTGAAATCAGACCTGTGGGGGGGCTTTACAGTCTCACCAGCTGTGCTCGGTCTTCAGAGAGGCTGGGTGTCGGATCAGCCGGTCCAGGGATGAGAGGAGAGAGTCAAAACCTGGTCGGTCCTGCCTGTTTGCCTGCCAACACTGTAACATCAGGGAGTGCACTGCAGGGGGGCAGTTATGGGGTGCGGGGAGGCGGTACTGCTCAGCCACCGACTTCATCACCTGGGGGTGTCAAGGGGACATAGCGGACAGATGACACAAGAGGAGCATGAGTGGCCAGGAACACATGATAACATCTAAACACATTCCTCCCCCTCCCCTCAGTTTCATGCACCATGTTTTGTTTGATTGCCCCACACTCATGTCAAGTGCCTGGAGCGACTGAAAGGCGCTATATAAAAATAAATTGAATTGAGTAACACATAGTTGCCTACGTTAAATATATATATGGTAATATGGTGATGGATATAGGGTGTGACCTTCTGCTGGACTAAGGTGGGGGTATCATGTGACCGGGCTTTTCTGTGTGGATTCATTACACCTTGTGCCTAAATCAGCCCACTGTTTGTTTTATTTTTGGGCCCCTAGTACCCCACCCCGGCGCCCTGGCAGAGCGTGGTGGACCTGCAGGCCTTAGCTGCTCTCAGGGACCTGGCCGTACATTCGCTCTGCTTTTGTGTTTACCCCACTTTCCTTTTCTTTTTCTTTGTTTCCCCTCATTCTTTACCAGATCGGCCCTGGACAGAAGCATGATCCCCAAAGAGAGATCCTGCTCCCAGCCTCAGTCCTGTTCCCCTTCCCACTCAGTACTGGTTTCCGAGAGCCATCACCAGTAAATCAGTTTCAGGCAGTAAATGTTCACTGAAAGTGGATATTGGGTGCTGATGTATCTTTTGTACTCAACCACTAGTATACCATGTTCAGGAAAAAACCTCATTGAATTTTTAACTAATTTAATCAGATAATTAAATGAGCTGGTAGTAGAATTTTACAAATACATGGAATGGCTGGAGTGCCCCTGAGGAGAGGTTTGAAGTGGGTTTCTTCTAGCCACCCAGAAGGAAAACAATGACTTTTTAGGGCAGAGAAGGAATTCATATTAGTTTTTATTGTGTTACTCTTAATTTGCAAATGTCCTAATGTTAAATTGTTCATTTGTTCTGACCAAATACACACTCGCTCCCTAGATATATAGCCTTGAACATATCCTTTGATTGCCTAAGACATTTAATCGGTGCTGATTATGGTTCTATGCTGGTTTAAGGATGTCCCGCGCACTCACCTCCTGGTTGCTCATGTCCCAGTATGGCCGCTCACCGTATGACATCACCTCCCACATCAGAATCCCAAAACTCCAGATGTCGCTTGCGGAGCTGAACTTCCGATGCTGGAATGCCTCAGGAGCTGACCACCTAACGGGAATTTTACTGCCCTGGGGGAGCCAGAGGGGAAGAGATGTGCTAATGATCCCCGCATGAGGTAGCGCTCATAAAAAGGTGCGGTCTGCTTGAAGACGTGAGGGCTGAGGCGGTGAAGTGTGCGGACGCACCAGGGAGGCAGTGTAGGTGGGCATGTCATGTTCAAGCCCCCGCATGAGGCGCGACAGGCCAAAGTCAGACACCTTGCACACCAGGTTGGCGTTCACCAGCACGTTCCTGGCTGCCAGGTCCCGGTGGACGAAGCTTCTCTCAGAGAGGTAGCGCATGCCGGAGCCCACCCCCCTGAGCATGCCCACTAGCTGCAGGATGCTGAACTGGTCCAGGTTTTCCTGATGGAGCAGGCGGGCAGGGTTCATATGTTATACACACATCACTGGCGGATAGAAACTGTCAGACTTGTCAGTAGAAATGAGCTTCAACCATCCATCTTTCATGGTTACATCATCTATTTTTTGATATGGAGTATAGTATCATTATTGTCTTAATATTCTGTACTGACCTTTTTATCTGTGAATGTTATTAGCCATTATTAATAGAGGTTTTTAGTCGCCATGCTCTTGGAGACTTTTCACAGTGAAATTGAATAAAGTTGCCTTATGCATTATGGGAAATGTAGTCCTAGACACACCCTGAGAAATGCATCCAGTGGACCGTTCTCCATGAACTCAGTGACGATCCTGTCAGGAGGGCTGCGAGTGATCACCCCTTCTAGTTTTAGGACATTGGGGTGGTCGAATTGGCCCAGAACTCCGGCTTCACTCAGAAAAACCCCCCTCTCCCGATCAGTCACTCCCCATCGCAAAGTCTTCACGGCGACTTGCACCTCTCTTCTGCTCAGGGGGTGGTACCTGCCCCGGGACACTTCGCCAAACTGTGCTGGAGAGCATTAACACACAGAAAAATGGGTAAATGGGAATATTAATTAATATTAAAACATTATTGGTTAGGTACAGTAGAGAGTTGATATATGCATAATAAATAATTGAAAATTGACTGTAAAACCTGATACAGGACAGTGAGAGAGGGGTTTACACACAATGCCACAGACATATAAAGTTACACAGTGAGTCCGGTGGTTTTTATTGCAGTTTAACGTCACCTATAAAAAACCTTCAGGTTAATGGTTCCAATATAAGCACTCCTGGCTCTCACCAGCACCAATGACCTCTTCGATCTTGAGGTGGGCAGGGTCAATCTCTCTGGCAAAGTCTCGCACAGCCTCGCTTGGGTCTTCATAGGTAGAAGGGTCTACGTAATACTTCACCCCCCCTGCAGGGGATGAGGAGCAATGTTATTCCTTTTAAAGTCTTTGTGGGATAAATGGAGGAGAGGTGGTGGGGGGATCATCCTGGTGTTGAGAGACTGTTGAATTTCATGCACATTTAGGGAAGGTTTGATGACATGTTTGTTGTGAGGGTGAAATTGAGACATGGGGGGTGTTTTTCATACGTGTATTACTCATTTAGCCGGATGTAATTGTTGACGATTTGGCATGATCCTGGATTTGTCGTTTTTTCGAAACTCTTGCTGGATGTGTTGTCATAGCAGCACATCCAAATCCTCAAACCTGCTCAGAGCATGTTTGCTCTATGTGAAGAAGGATTAGCTCACACATATATGAAATAAAAGTCATGTTTAGCAGTTTGAAGTATATTTTTGTACTTCACTTTAACTTGTTCGCATTTCCTGCTTGATTGTGCTTGTATTTGATCTGTAATTATGACAATAAAATAATAATGAAACATTGGAAATGTAATACTACATTCAAGTGATAAATACAATAACTAAAAACTACTTGCACGTTTAATTCGTTGGACACTTTTTGCCAGCCGTCTTCAATGGTTTGGACTGCTTTTGATGTGTTTCCTTTAGTACATATTAAATCATTGAATTCATCATACCCTGCTAATAAAAGGTCCTGCTCGGATTGCGTGAAAAATTGTGCCCTGTTTTTTGATATTTTGTGGAAGCCAATGAGAGACTTGCCGATCATGTTTTCTAGACTAGATATATATGGGCTTTTCAAGCAGCACGGGTGCACGCAATCATCTCAGATGAATGTATCCAGCTAGAGTAATCTACTACACAGCTGCGTTTGAAAAACTGACTTATCCCGGATGAGTTTCACCGGCATTAACTCATCCAAGATGAAGCATCTGATCTTGGATGATTTAAGCGATGTATGGAAAATAACCCCAAGGTCTCTTGTGACGTTGTGCTTCATGTGAAAACAATGTTGGTTTTTGCTGACAGTTTTCAATAACATGGGAATGATTATGGAGAACATGCACTTACCTCTGTTAATATATCTTTGTAGTCTGTTATGATAAGGGCTTTCTCTCCTTTTCCTGGGAAAAAAAGGCCACATCAGTGAAAATGCAAACTGAAAACACCTTTCTCACACCAAACACATGGATGCAGGTTGTGATGTAATCACCTTCGGAACATAAACACAATGACAACAGCTGCAATGACCAATAGGAAGGCAGCCCCTCCCATCACGGAGCCAACCATCAGAGGCAGTCGATTCTGGATTTGCATAGAATGTTCTTCTGTTTAGAATGGAGATGGAGAAATAATTACAGCAACAATTATGAACTTACAATTTTACATATATGTGAAAGGTGAACAGGAACACAGCAGTCCATTGAGCCATTAAGATTCTGAGCAGCATTCAAAGAGTGATTCAGGAGCTGATGGGCTGGCATGCCTACCCAGCGGCAGGGTAGTGAAGTAGACGGTGGGGCTGTAGGGCCCAAAGCCCCTTTCATTCCTGGCGCGAATCTGAAACGCGTAGATTGACCCTGGGGCCAGGGCATTGATGGTGACTGTGTTGGTCTCTGTAAACACACTGACAGCGTTGTCGTCGTCTGTGCCCTGACACAGAAAGAGCACCAAACGCTTAATTAATTTTGTCCTCGTGACTGTGTTCTGTTGTTCTATGTAGGCATTGAAGAGCAACTCTAGGGTTACCTGCAGCTTAAGGTGCCTTTGAGAAAGCCTGATTTGGTCTAGTAAAATACCATTTCTATAAATGGCTTCATATATATATATATATTACATACACATATATTTTAGAACACATATATGTATGTGTCTGTGTGTGTGTGTATATATATATATATATATATATATATATATACGTGGCATGACATTATGCTAAGTGGCATGTGACAGTGAGAGTGACAGCATGGTGATTACCTTGTCGTAGAATCTGAGTTGGTATTCCAGGATGTCTCCGTTGGGCCTGTCCGGCTGCGGCCATGACAGGGTGATGGAGTCTGCTGCTCGGCTAAGCTGGTGCAGCATGGGCACAGGAGAGGGCACTGAGAGACAGCAAAGACATATCAGAGAGGTGCGGCAATGCCATGGGCTGGCAGCCAAGCTGTTGACGATGCAGATCCAGGGTTGGCCACTAGATGGCAGTATGGGCAGGTAAAACTGTGGACATCCACTCAATGTAGGACCACTATCTGTAGTCCTTAGACATCACTCCTATTGAGAGCCTACATAGTAACATGATAACGCATGTCTGTATATAAAAAAATGGGCATAAGCTCCATGTGGACAGAATGGTGACAGACCACTTAGAGTCAGTGTTTTTTTCCATGTTACATAAAGCCATCTCAGACAAGCAGCAGAGGAGTCTTCTACATTGAAACCAGAAAGCCAGAAAGGGAACAGAAGGAGCAAACGGCGCCACCTGTCTGTCCTACACTGCTGCAAACGTCATCCACACGCTGTCACGCAGAATGGCGCTCACATGCCGTCTGTGCTGCTCCCCCCGGAGGCCTGGGCGCATTACTGCCGCCGATGAGGGAGAAAATCTTAGCTTCTGCTCTGAATTGCTGGGAAGCGTTAAGCTGCCCTCTGTATGTGCGACGAGGGCACCTCCTGCGATACAGCCTCTCAGATGAATCACCACTCAGTGTCAGGCAAGGACTTTTATTGACTTTCATTTTTTTTCCAAAATCCTCTTCCATGGTATTTTCTTCCTATTTTTTTCCCCAAAAGGAAACCAATTCTCCCAATTTGTTTGAGTCAAAATGCACTTGAATTAGCATTTCTGAGGCACAGCTATGTATTTGTTCATTTTTTTTTCTTAGTATCAAGTTAAGGCTCGTGTCTCAAATTGAGGTCAATGTTTCTCGCTGCTTGCCGGGCTCTTGTATATCACATGGTTCTGGCTGAGTTCCAGCTGCGTTCGTCATCATTTGGGCTCCATCACCTGGGGTCTTTCACCCAGGATGGTAGCACGTCTGTGGTATTGCGGTGTGGCCCGCTCTCTGTAAATCCTGAAATAGGTTCCTTTCTCACTGGGTTTGGATCGTGGTGAACAGAAAGCAACACGGTGGCTGGGAGCCTTGCTCTACCCTCAGGAATTACTGTGGGCTCGCAGGAATTTCACTGAATTCCCACAGTAATGTTTTGAAAGGGTATGGTCTTTTTTTAACTGGTAATGAGGTCACTTCTTTCTGAATTGATGTAAGTGCTATTTTCATGACTTCTAGTAGCTAGTGTGCCCTTTATCTGAAGCCGTTACAGCTCTGAATGTCCTGTGCTCTCTCCGTGTATCTGTAAGCCTGCCTGCCATCCTCTCACGCTGGCCGCACGAGCCCCTCCTCCACGACAACTCGGCCTTTGAGTCTGATGAGAACTGACAGGATATCGTGACCCAGAACCACCTGAGTCCAAAGATCATGAGGAGGGAAGGAAAGCAATACAGACAAGCAAAAACAGCAAGAGACACTGATGGTGAGTGTCAAGCCCATGCCAGCGCTATCTATCTATCTATGGATCCATCGTTTGATAGATAGACAGATAGATAGGCAGATAGATAGATAGATAGATTTTATGTATAATACAATATATACGTTATACATAACATACACACACACACACACACACATATATATATATATATATATATTATACGTAATATACTGTTCTTTCTCATAAACACAGCCTTTTATGCTATTTACTTTACATTCTCAGTGTTCTAGCCTGGCCCCTCCTCACTCTCACCTGATTGGCTGGTGGTGAAGTTGATGCTGGCATATTGAGGTGGGTAGGGACTCAAAGCCGATACGTCATTTATTGCTTGAACCTGTTAATAAAAAACAGAAAGCAGACCAACTCTGCCCATTGATACATGCTGTGGCACACAGTGACATAGAAGAAAGAGCACTGCATTCCACTTTGTATCGCTTCAGACTAAATTCACTTAAAATGATAAACTATAATAAAATTATGAGTGAAAGTCTCTTTGAATTATGATATCATTTCATACATTACACTGGTTCTTTCTCTTTCATGCAGCCGACTGGTTAAGGATACATGGCCCAGTTTTGGGAATCATGGGTAATGTACCTGTATGAGGTAGGTGACCCGTGTGAGCAGGTTGTTGAGTGTAACCTTAGTCTGTTGAAGGCGTGTCTGCGATGGGGTGTAGCTCACTGCTTCCCCACACCATGAGCACACTCCCGGGGACAGCATAGAGGCAGAGGGGCAGATTCGGCACACAATGGTATACCACACCTCTCGCCGACCCCCTGTGTCTAAGGGTGGACGCCAGCGCAGGGACACTCCACCTTCCCCGCTCTCATACTCCCAGGAGAGAGACAGGGGTGCCGATGGAGGACCTGCAGAAGGTGGAGGAGGTTTAGGAAGAAATGGCAAAAACACCAATCAGTTTTCATCTGACGAATCACTGGAAAGCCCCGCCCCCAGCCCTTCATTAGACAACTGGATAGTTGTTACTTGGTATGACTACCTTGTGATGATACTACAGTAAATTTCAGGGTATAGGTGCCTAGGCATATATTAACCCATTACAGTTCTGCCCCTTTCTATCGTAGGTTGCCTTCAATAAAGCATAATATTACTTTATGGATAAATATATCAAGGTCTGAAAAGGAGGCTTCCTTCCTCACTATGATCCTTTAAACCCATCCATCCAACCACTATCTCTTGAGTGACGGGGGCAGCCTCCTCCCGGGTGGACCTCCCCAGGGAGGCATCTAAGAGGAATGACTGTGTAGATGGAGTATAGATGGCTGAAGCACCTCAGCTGGTTCCTTTCAATGTGAAGGAGCAGCGGCTCTCATATGGAATGTCTGAGCTCCTCACACTAACTTTAAGGCTGAGCCCAGACACCCTGTGAAAGAAGCTTGATATCCACTGCTTGATTCTGCAATCTTGTTCTTTCGGTCACTACCCAGAGCTCGTGACCATAGGCAAGGAACGTAGATTAATCAGTAAAACAACGGCTTCGCCTTCCGACTTCGTCACCACAGCTGATCCGTAAAATGTCCACAAGAGTGCTGATGCTGCACCGATCCGCCTGTTGATCTCCCGCTCCCTTCTTCCATCACTCATGAACAAACCTTTCAGATAGAGTCACATCAACACAAAACCAGAAACCTGCATGTTTTTATACAGCAATATTTTGTCTAATATTGATACTTATTGTGGAGACCTTTGCTTGCTATGTTTATACATTTAAAGTAATCTCTATATTTCACAAACACATGCTTATATATACACACATTAGTAAGTACACACCTTCTTAGCTGATCCATTACACACCAGGTATTTACACACAGACACACCAGTGAAAAAGTTTACGTAGGGCGTCCTTGTTGGATGTCTATTGATGTGAACTTCACAATGATCTACTGAATGTTTATGTCTGGGCTGTTTTTTAGCCATCACTTGTGAATAACTACTTACAAGTACAGTTTGTCCTAGGGCATGTAAACTCATTCATTCCAATTGTTTAAAACAAAGAGCCATTCACTGGTTAAATGCACTGCTACAAAGCCATAACTAAAAGACTAGAGATCATATGCAAATAATAAAGGAAAGTCTTATGTTGTCCCATAAGGGAAGTTGCTAGACAAGCCATCCTTTGCCTACCCGAGCTAAATTTCATTCTTTGGTAATTGTCATATTTTATTCTGTCAAAGGATGCTTTATATTTTATTGTTTTATTTATTTTTTAATAAATAAAAATAAAAATGGGAAATATTACCTTTGTTACTAGATGTCTCAGAAATGTTCTGTCACCTATTAAAATTAATGTGTTTCATGATATGCGGGGGGGGGGGGTGGTTGACTAAGGTGTAGGCTGGGTGTGGCTCTATGCCTTTTATCAAGTGGTTGTTGGTTCAAACCACATGGCTAGCAGTACAATCTTGCGCTCATCCCCAATAGCTCCTGGGAGACTGCCTAACCCTGATGTCTATAGTTCAGTTGTACCTCACTTTGGACAAAAGTGTCCAGTAAATATATGTGATGTTCTTAGGTCTGAAGTTTCTTATTTTGTGAAATCAATGTTTTTTTTTCTATTGTGATATAGAAACATATTGCATTGCTTCTTATACAGTATAAGGCCACAACGTGTCTGCAGTCCATCCCAGAAAATACAGGGCAGAATGTGGGGAGGCACCCTGGATGGGATGCCAGTCAATCACAGGGTTAGGGACAATGGGAGGTTTTTAGATGTCAATTCATAGAATTTGGGTTTTGGGCTGCAGGAGAAAAGTTGTTGGACAAAGGAAGTAGAAACAAGCTGAAAAACAGAGACACAGAGCCAAGATCCAGATGCTGAGCCATCCAAACACCCAACACTGAGCTGCCTGAAACGTCGATCTATGACCATGAAATGATTACAAAATACTTTAAAAACGGTGACCATTACTCTTTGCAACCATGTCCCAGATAAGTAGTCACAAGGATGGATAGATGGATGGATGCATGGATTGAGGATGGATGGAAACAATGTATCAGTCGTTTGTCTTGTTTTCTGCTTTGCAATAAATATCAATTCTGTTATTAATATCTCAGAACGTTGTTCCTCACCAATCTCTATCAGACACATGTGAGCTCTGAAAGCATGGCGCTCCACAGCAGCAGCCGTTAGCCCTGCCCCCCCATTCTGTGTTACCTGTGCAGGCTGTGTCGTTGGCATCATTAGGGGCTCGGTAAAATCCGCTTCTGCACTCACACATCCTGGACCCTTCTGTGCTGGTTCTGCTATTAGCCGGACATGGGGAACAGGGCAGCGACCCTGGCACGGCCTTGAAATGACCCACCTGGCAGCCTGCAAGGAGGAGAAGAGGGTCAATTAAAGGTCAGTGGAAATCTCTGCTCGGGTTAATGCTTCGAAGTGGTAAAATATTATCACACTAGAAGACCCTCATGATGAAGTTTCTCCAGGCATGTGCCTGCCTTGTGTAGCGCTCGGTCGTTACATTACAGGGCGAGTACAGAGCGGTGTGCTCACAGCTACAGCACTGGCTCAGCCCAGCTGACGCTGCTTGCACATACTCCATGATGTTTGCACAGAGCTGATTAGCTGTTAGCACAGAGCACTTCCTCAGCATGTCTGTTACATACCTATCCATCGAGTGCTATTTACTACATTTAAATTTCTTGCCCTCACTGGATCAGCTAATTAGATAGCAGTATTGATTTGTTTTCATGCTCATTTAATTAGCAATAGCTTATTAGAAATAGCTCTGTAAGGAATGACTGGTCCAAATGGTGGCATAACTACCTGTATTTTAACATTGTGGTTGTTAAATATCCTTGCTGGTACAAATATTCTAATATTAGGTGTACTACAGAATGGAGAATATACACATGGCATGGTTTTAATGACACTGATGACTGGGTCCTTGTACCTGCCTGTGAGATTTACACGCCCAAAGGGTAATACTGCGGCATTTCCAGTGACCTTCTTCTGACAGTCCTTGAGTCTCATGAGTGTGATCCTAAGCAGCGGCTGCCCAGGGCAGGAGGGGACAAAGGCATTCAAATGACTAAGAGGCTTTCCCTGTTCTCACTATTTTTTCTGACTTTGGGAATAGGCGATGAAGAGGATGACAGAAGAAAGGAGAGAGAAGAGAGGCCTGCCTTCATCTATCATTCATGCTGTTGAATCACATTACCGAACGTGTTCAGATACGACTGTGATAAGCAGCAAGATGTGCCTACAAGACCACTCTGATTGGTACCACTGCATCTGACAACACCAGCTCTACTTCAACTCTCTCCCCCATCTTAGCCAATCAAATTGCTTCTACTTATGGCCCTCCCCTTTGCCTCCTTGCTCCATGAGCCTGTATCCTGCTATTTAGTATGGACCCTCTCCTTTCGCATCCCCTTATTAAAATTTGATTTCCATCAACATTCTATGAACAACATGCTGGGCATTTCAGTTTGGGAATGTTAAAGTGACACCTTGGAGGTTTGCATGCCAATGAAGAGTGGTCTGACAGAGAGAACCGGATGCTGTGGTGTACATGCGGAGACAAGAGGGAGGAAGAGAGGAAGGAGAGGGAGAGTAGGGGGGTGGTGGTGGATGGGCAACACTGAGTATCAGAGCTGGGGAAAAAGGAGAGCGAGATGGCAACGAAGTGTATAATTTGGTGCTGACATGGTACTTGGAATTTAGATCACTGACCCAATTTCTCTCTCCCTTTCTCTCTCACTCTCTCTCTCGTTCACTCTCCTCCCTGCTCACTCCCAGCATTATAATCTTTCTGACACAAAAACACACAATTTGTTTGTCTTTAACATATTTATACTGTCTTAAAAGCACATGTGTACCACATTTGTTCATATGTGTTCATAAATGGCACAAAACCTAACTCACAGGAAGTCCTGCCTACTTGTGTTTTTTGTGCTCTGATCACAGTTAAATTGATGGATATAACCAAAACCAACAAATGAATATTCCCCCAAAACAAACATGATGGTTAAGTTCATAATCATTGGGGTTTTTTGTCAGAAAAATCTGCACAGTATGAAAAAACATCACTTCAGGCAGTACTGTGGAAAGTTTTTTTTAAGATGCACAACTATCCATCCATTTTCTGAAACTGTTTATCCAATTCCGGGTCACAAGGAATCCAGAGCCTATGGGTGCAAGGCAGGGAACAACCCTGTATGGGGAACCAACCCATTGCAGGGCACACTCACACACCATGCACAGCTTTGGGCAATTTGGTATCTCAATTTAGCCTCAGTATGTTTCTGTACTGTAGGGGAAAGGTAGAGCACTCAAATGAAACCCCCTGACAACACAGGGACTCCACACACATGGAACACGGGCAGACTTGAACTCATGTCCCAGAAGGGAGAGGCAGCAGTCCTAACCAGCCCTGATGCCAGCCCTGATGTGCAACTAAAATATTAATGTATTAATATAATTGAAAAAATAAAAAAAATCTATACAACGTGGAATTTATGATAATAACGAGTACTGTGGAAATAAATGTAGGCATATCAACATAAAAACACTCCTTGTATAGACTGCACAAGAGTGGAAGAATTATGTGAATCATAAATTTAAATTTTAGTATATGTTACTATTTATATTACTACATATTATTATTTATATTATTTATTGAAGACAGATCTTTTACATGTGAGCAACATGTAAACCATAATACAAAGAGCTGATATAAATACAAGGTAGCCAATGATTGGTTGGTAATCAACCACAACTAACTAACAAGGGCTATAAAAAAACAAAAAATTGCTTGTTGTCAAACACCATGTGTAAGAAGTCAGTGTCCCATCCATCCATCCATCCATCCATTTTCTGGACCCACTTGATTGATGCACTGGAGAAATATTCTAATGTATACACTTTCCTATACACATACATACACTGCAGAAATGGCAATTAATAACACATCATTGACACACATATATAAAGATGGGAATGTAATTACTAAGTATCTTTTTAGGCTAGCTGGCCGACGCAAGCCCTGGTTTCCAGACCTCAGCATTGGCATGTTTCTGAGCACCTGCCTCTGTGTCTTGAGCCTCTGAAACCCAGGCTGGCTCGACAATTTGCAAGACAAGTCATTTTACTTGGCGTCCACATCTGCGCTTGGAAGAAATCTGTCGCTCTCCCTGAAAATGACATGGAAATTCTGACCCGCTAGCCTAATCAGGAAAATGTGCTACTTTGAGTGGGTGTTCTACAAACCAGCCTTGTTTTCTGGCCTTGTACTTTTAACACAGATCAGGTTGCGTTCTGTCATTACAATCAGCATTCAGATCTGTCATTATTTTTCAGAGAGGTTTTTTTTTTTTAAAAAGCGAAGACTTCCCAAGGCATGAGTTATATAGGAGAGGTGCCAAAAGCAACAGCAGACAATGATTTCTGTGAGTGTGTGTGTAAGTGTGTGTATGTGTATATATATATATATATATATATATATATATATATATATATATATATATATATATATATATATACACACATGCATACACACACACAAACACACACCCATCCACACACACACAACCGCGGACAAAATTAAGAAACCATGGCACAATTTTTTGTTTCATTCATTTCTCAATTTATGGCCGTGGATCTGTGAATAATATATAGAACTCCGGATCGAATCCTAAAAAGTTCGAGTTCTGATCGAATTTTCCCCATAAGAAATAATGGAAAACCAATTAATTGGTTCCCGGCCCCCAAAAAATTACACCTAAATATGTTTTTTTAGCATTTAAACACAAAATGAACCAGATAAAACAAGAAGAGCATATACTGTACTAAAGCCGCCATCTAAGCACATTTATCAAAACAATAATTTGTAAAGTAAGAAAATAAATGTATCCAAACAATGTGTAAAGTTAAAAAAAACAATGTGTCCTCCCCCGATCGTCCGCTCCATCCGTGTGCCACGCCCCTTCGTTAACCCCGTGTGGAATCCCCGTGTGATCAGCTGTTTCTAATTGTTTTTATTAGCTCTCTGTATTCCGTCCGCGTTTCAGTTTGCTTCCCCAGTCCGGTCATTGTATTGTCTGTCTGTGTTTTGCCTGCCTTACCTGTAATTAAACCCCGTATTCCCCAGTACCCTGACGTCCGCGCCTTTGTCTCCGTTCCGTCCCCGCTCGGCACGACAATATTATTATAATTAAATGTATTAATTATATTATTAATATTAAAATAATTAATATAGAAATCTTTATTTTAAAATGTATTTTATTATATAATAATAATTACTCTTACTGTCTATCATTGTCTAAATGTATTTTTACTGTCTAAATATATGTATTCAGCTTGTGTAAACATGCACGATGCTATCACAGCGAATGCGAGGCTGATACTGAAGCTTTGCCCTTTGTTTCCACCGAGAGACGTGCCGCGTGAGTCATTTCCCCACGCTTACAACTTACATCTTAGGTCGGCGTTCACGGTTTGACTTCTGAGATTCAGCTCAAGTACTAGGTAATTTTTTTCCGAAGTGGTTCGTTCGACTTCTAAGATATTCGAGTTCTAATTTTATATATATATATATATATATATAATTTTATTTTTTTTCCTGCAAACTGCAGTCTGGTTCTTCCCTGTTTCTCATTAATGAAGGGCTTCTTCCTTGCTCTATGGGACTTCAGTCCTGTTTCTATGAGTCTGATATGAACTGTCCTAGCGGTGCACTTCACACCTGTACTTAATGTTTCTCATTCCTTTTGAAGGTCACTTCATGTAGTCCTATGATTCATAAGAAACTGTTGGATAAGTTAATGGTCATCTCTGGTTTCTTGTCATTCCCAGTGTCTCCTGCATCACTTTGTTCTTGCATACTGCTGTCATATCAATTTTGGACGTGGAAGCAACCTGCTGCTCAGCATAGCCTTCTGCCAGCAGAACCACAATTAAACCAGTATTTAAAAATACAGATTTGTTTAAAAATATAGAGAGGTCTCAATTTTTTTTGCAGTTGTGTATTATACAGGCATTGATGTTTGGGATAAGTGTGGAGAGTAATAATATATTTGAATAATAATAACAATGGAGAAATATACAGTGCATATATCCATGCACCCATCCATGTTCGGGTTACCCGCTTATCCTGGTCGTGGGGTGGAGGAGGAGGGAGTCACTCCAGCCATGGAGCCTATCCTAGGCAGCATAGGGTGGCAGCATAGGACACAAGGCTGGGCACACCCTGCATGCATATACACTCACCTAAAGGATTATTAGGAACACCTGTTCAATTTCTCATTAATGCAATTATCTAATCAACCAATCACATGGCAGTTGCTTCAATGCATTTAGGGGTGTGGTCCTGGTCAAGACAATCTCCTGAACTCCAAACTAAATGTCAGAATGGGAAAGAAAGGTGATTTAAGCAATTTTGAGCGTGGCATGGTTGTTGGTGCCAGACGGGCCGGTCTGAGTATTTCACAATCTGCTCAGTTACTGGGATTTTCACGCACAACCATTTCTAGGGTTTACAAAGAATGGTGTGCAAAGGGAAAAACATCCAGTATGCGGCAGTCCTGTGGGCGAAAATGCCTGGTTGATGCTAGAGGTCAGAGGAGAATGGGCCGACTGATTCAAGCTGATAGAAGAGCAACTTTGACTGAAATAACCACTCGTTACAACTGAGGTATGCAGCAAAGCATTTGTGAAGCCACAACACGCACAACCTTGAGGCGGATGGGCTACAACAGCAGAAGACCCCACCGGGTACCACTCATCTCCACTACAAATAGGAAAAAGAGGCTACAATTTGCACGAGCTCACCAAAATTGGATAGTTGAAGACTGCAAAAATGTTGCATGGTCTGATGAGTCTCGATTTCTGTTGAGACATTCAAATGGTAGAGTCAGAATTTGGCGTAAACAGAATGAGAACATGGATCCATCATGCCTTGTTACCACTGTGCAGGCTGGTGGTGGTGGTGTAATGGTGTGGGGGATGTTTTCTTGGCACACTTTAGGCCCCTTAGTGCCAATTGGGCATCGTTTAAATGCCACAGCCTACCTGAGCATTGTTTCTGACCATGTCCATCCCTTTATGACCACCATGTACCCATCCTCTGATGTCTACTTCCAGCAGGATAATGCACCATGTCACAAAGCTCGAATCATTTCAAATTGGTTTCTTGAACATGACAATGAGTTCACTGTATTAAAATGGCCCCCACAGTCACCAGATCTCAACCCAATAGAGCATCTTTGGGATGTGGTGGAACGGGAGCTTCGTGCCCTGGATGTGCATCCCACAAATCTCCCTCAACTGCAAGATGCTATCCTATCAATATGGGCCAACATTTCTAAAGAATGCTTTCAGCACCTTGTTGAATCAATGCCACGTAGAATTAAGGCAGTTCTGACGGCGAAAGGGGGTCAAACACCGTATTAGTATGGTGTTCCTAATAATCCTTTAGGTGAGTGTGTATATATATATATATATATTTATATACACACACACACACACAATATAAATCTCCTACAGGGCTACATTATGCCTGCAATCAAAGCCAGGAGCAACAGGATTATAGAAGATTGTCAGATGAATTACAACCATTTATTAATAAATTCATACTTTTCACAGGTTTAATGCTCAATGAATAGCCTGATGTGTTATGGTTACGTAATGTTCATGAATGCTAGTAATTGCATGTGCATAGGTATGAAACCTGAATTAATCTTGTCCCTTAATTTCAAACATCCAGCGCTAATAGGTCAATAAAGCATGAAGTCAGCCTCGATGGACTGAATATATTTTCCACCTGACTACTGTCACTTTGGACTTGTTAAATATACTCATTAAAACATGAGTCAAATGAGCTAGACCTCTGCCTTCCGTTATAATTGCACTTGTGGTAAAACAGGTTTTAGAGTGTTTTTGCTTGCGTCCTCTGGTAGGATTTCTGCAAGTTTGGCTCTTTGAGTCATCGGCTTGACTTTCTTCCCTTTATCCCCTGTGGTTCCTGCCACTTGTTCACACATGAATAACCATTACATCACAATGACCTAAATGTGACACATGCTCCATCCCTCCTCTCTTTCCCTTGCTCCCATCTTACGTATTCCCCCTTTCAGTTTTGGCCACAGACCCCCCCAATCTGAATCCGCTGTATACCACCTGTCAGTATAGCTTCACATTTCTAGCCACCTGTGAGACCTGTTCTTTTTATTAGCAATTTTAAAGCTCGTCGGTGGTCGGGTGAGGATGCTGGTTGGATGACCTGGATCATGGACCATGTAACTTTACAGATTCCTTCCCCTCATCTGCATAGATGCCACACTGAGCTGCAGTACTGTACTGTAAGGTATGTTGTGTATACTTCCATCTGGCCAAAACAGGTCAGAGGCTCCTGATAAAAGCTTCATCTAAACTACAATATAACCTAGACGAACTGACTGGTTTAGTGTCCTCTCGTGCGAATGTAGTTTAAGACACAAATTTTGACCTTGTGTTTTTTTCCCTAGATGTATAACAATATGTTCAGATGACTGAATGATTGATCTTGTATGTATGTGTGTGTGTGTGTGTGTGTGTGTGTGTGTGTGTATGGGGTGGGGGGGTGGGCAATCAGACAGTGAAATTTTGTCCCAGGCCCTGTTCACCAGCCCTGGGTGTGGAGATCTGGTTTTGGATGCTTTCTGTAATACAACCAGTGGTGGGAAGTTCAGGTCCACAAAGTAAAACTCCAGACCAAGATTTTGTTGAAACCAACCAGTTGAGTATAAAGACACCCTGTGCCTGCAATCTTGTGGTTGGCAGAGTGATTTCACTGTCGACTCCTTGAGCAAGGCCCCTACCCCAATTGCTACATCAACTGTTGAGCTCCCTCAATTTTGTGTTGCTTTGAATAATAGTGTTTGCTAAATAAATAAATGTCATTGCAATGGTTGTGGAACTTGAACACTTTATAAACATCTCAACTTCTGCTCCAAACTCTTCCTAATTAACATGTTATTGATCCCTGTGGGGAAATTGCCTCCCTGAACTTGCTTTATTGGTAGAGTAAGTTGTCTGCAAAGGGCAGCTACCCATAGCGGTGACCAGGGAGCTGGGGGTTAAGGGCTTTGTTCAAGGACCCACAGAAATGCTGAGGCTGGGTTTAAACCAGTCACCTTCTGATTACAAGCACACAGGCTTAACACACTGAGTCACACACTGCCCCTGGGTCATATGTTCATTCCATCTAATTAGCTCTGGGTCTGTAAGCTGAAGCACATATGGGTAAAAGTATTTACAATACAGAATATCAAAGATTCCACAAATCACAGAATGTCACTGTGCTGCTCACTTTAAAAGGCACCCTGAATTTTTGTTTCCGGGTGGCATGGAGGACTCACCTTGACAGGCTGAGTTGTTGTGGTTGGGCTCAAAGCCCTCATCGCAGATGCACTCTCCGACTGGCACTATCCAGTCGCCTTCTGCGTTACAGTGCATGCGAGGTATCATTCCTCCCTGCGGTTGGCTGTGAGGCACGCACATGCCATCCACAGGCACCAGAGCAGTGGGCTCTGCCCCTGAGGGAGTGGCCGGAAAAAACGCCATGTTTTGATTCCCGGATGGGCAGCGGCGGTAAAAGATGGACACGCCCATTAGGGACACGCAGGCTCCACTGTCCACTATGGCTAGGACAAATCTAGAAGGGGCATAGTGGGGGTGATCAGGGCTGTGAACACACCATGTGCATCAACATCAAAGAGCAATACAGAACGTGATAGGACATACCCAGCCCGTGTCAGTGGTGCAAAGCTACGAGTCTTGATGTTTATTTGTTGGTACCGGTCTGGCTGGTACTGGTTAGGCAGACTAGGCTCCACCCGGCTGAAGCTTTTGTCGGCAGCAATGGTGTCAATCTTAATCCATCCCTCCCTCGTGTCTTTCTCTCCATTGCTTGTCTGAACAGGTAGGGGAGGAGGCAGACAGGGATCAGGAACTGGGTATGAGGTGCTGAGAGATCTGCAATCCGTTAGAATAACGTCCGTGAAGTGCACGCCCCCAGTCCTGAGGCACTGTGCCCCTCCCAGCGGTCTCACCTGCCCCCCCCAGGCGCGCTCCACCTCTCTCTGGGAGTCGGCCTGCCTGTAGTACAGAGTGAGAGTCTCCCGGCAGGAAGGTGAGGGTGAGCGCAGGCTCGAGCAATCCCGCACCGAGAAGCGCAGGGTCACGAAGATCCGGGGTGCTGACTGCCGCAGCAGGAAGGGCGTGGCCAGCCAGTTGTCTTGGAGACGGGGGTTCGGGTTGACATGACACACCTCGAATGTGCGGATGAGTCTGCCCCGGTCATCTCGAATGCTCACCTCATCCCACTAGGAGGGAGAGATAGGAAAAGACGGTTTAATCAAGCCAAAGGAGGGAGAGATGTGTCTTATTATGACATCATGCCCCTTCTTCTGGAACCCCAGATTTGCATGGAAATGGAGCCCCGTTGGAATCAGGGTTTCTCCTTCATGTTGCTGGTTATTGAAAGGCAGTGTGGGTTTTGCTTTGTTCCACTGTGGCCTGACTGACAGTCCTTATCTGTAGGGAACACACTGGATTGCAGGGAAAATACTCCCCAAACTACAACGTAGAGGGTGTCGGCTAGTTAAAAAAGCTGCAGATAAACATCTACAGATAGTGTCTGCGCTGGGTCAACAAGGTGGCTCAGTGGCACTCTGGTCTCATGCCTGTGAGACGAACAGTCGATTCCCAGCCGACTCTCTGTGTAATATGGTCTTCCCCTGCAGTCCATAGATATGCAGTTATGTTAATCAGTGTCCCTGAATGGTCTGTATGGGTGTTTGTGTCCTCCAATGGCCTGGCATTCTGTCCAGGGTGTCCCCCCTGCCTTGTGCTGTATGCTGCCTGAGGTTCCTCCCCCAGCACCATGTTTTGATGAGCGGTAGGATGATAGATGGATATTGGAATCCTCCTGGATTTGTTAAAATGTATGGGAAAAGGGCCACACTGCTGCAGCTGATGTGTAATAATTCACTTATCCGATCAGTATAGACCTGTTATCATGCAAACGGAAAGCAGCGGATGTTGTTTCAACTATACAACAAAGAAAGAGAAGGCACTTTCTGCGAGGGAACAGAGAATTAAAGTCTACAAGAGATAGTTATTTAGACATAAAAAGAGAGCAACATGCACTTTTATTTTCTAAGCTATCCATCATTTATAGGCTTGTGCATGAGATGAAAGCGAGATTTTTGGCAGAGCGCGGCAGCCAAAGCAGGCAGGCCAGTGCAGGCCTCACCCAGCGAGAAGCATCATTCTCTTTTGCTGGTGCTGTGTTTCTCATGGGGGGGGGGGGGGTGGTGATAAACTTCAGCAGTACTGCAGAAGACACGCAGCAGGGACTCACAGTTTTACACATAGAGAGCGCCGTTGGTACTACATAACACCTGAATGCTGACACGGCAGCGAGGGCGCTGAGGATCTTTTATTTATACTTTGAATAGCACATTATGTCTCACCATTAACGGCAGTGCATGAAGCAGCGCCACAGATGTTGCTGGAGCAGGAAAAAATGGAAGTAAAAGAACTGGGAGACGGAAAAGTGAGGAGAAGCAGGAGCTGTGAACAAAGGCGAGGGATGATGGTAAAAGGCACGGCTGCGAGAGATCACAAATAAATCATTTAACTGGCTGGTTCTGCCTAACCCCCCCCCCCCACCCCCCCGCTCTATAAGCCCAGAAGGGGACAAGGATGAGGAGGATGCTGGCAGCAGAAGAGAGACGGACAGAGAGATCGGCAGGAAAGGAGGCTAGTGGGAGATCACAGGGCTTTGTTTCAGGGCTGAGGCTGGGGAATGGGTCCCTTCGGTCCGTCTGCGTCTCCGGAGCAGGGAGGAAGTTCAGGCTCGAGTGGAGACGAGGCCGAATGACGACGAAGAAGGAGGACAGAAGGAGAAAAGGGAGGAGATTCAAAGGATGGATGGGAACCTGAGGCAGAGTGCCAACTGCTGGCTCTCTGTTTGACCTTCTTCCTTTTTAACCAAAGGTCAAAGGTCATCCACAGAGTTATTTCGTGTCTCCCCAAGGCTGGTTCAGAACAATTTAACGTGCACAAACAGGCATGTGGGGAGGTGGGGGGTGGGTGATTTGGGCTATCTGAGTGCCTGCCCCTTTTGGCAAAAGTATTTTAAGTGCCTCCTTCAAAAAAATCTGTGTATCTGCATATCTGCAGGAGCCCGGAAATGGGAGTGGTCACCGGTGGTGATGATGCCGGGGCCGGGGGTCTGAAGTGGCAGATACTCACACCAGTATCTGGGTAAGTGGTCCAGCCCAGCTCACTCGCAGTCTCTGTGGTATCCAACAGCATCACTAAAACAGAAAAACAAGGTGAAAGGTGACATTTCTCTTTATCTACATCAATTATCTTTCGATTATTATTTGGAAATGGATGTGCGTCTGTCACTAGGCCCTCAGCGGGATGCCTGCTTCTCTCTTGCTGCTCTAATGCATTTTGTGCATAAATAACAAGTTAGCCTTTATATGCACATCCGTGAAAGCATACAAGCATACAAGTTAGTTTTTGAACAAATTGACAATTTATCAATCATTTAGGCATAAACTGTCGAAAAAAAAGAAACATTTTATATTTTGCCTGAAAGAACTCAGTTCAGATAACCGTGATAAGTGCCAATAAAAATGCATAACAGCTGGAAAAAATAATTGAAGCTGCTTTCAAAGCAAAACACGTGATACGAATAATTAAGAAATAATAATTGCAGTTTCAAACTGAGAAAAAGACAACGTTATTAATAATTCTTATAGGTTTAACTCCCATTCAACTGAGTACATCCAAATCGAGGAAGGAATATTCAAGACCCAATTAATCCATTGACAGGAGCTCTTTCTCATTGAGGTTTTCACTAACGGAGAACATTCTTGAACATGTTCTCCCCATGTTGTTTCCACCCTGTAGTCAAAAGACATCATTTGGAGTGCGTGTATGCACCCCAACCTGTGCCCAGTGATGGACTAGCATCTGGTCCAGAGTGTCCTCTGTCCTTTACCCTGTGATGGACTAGAATCCCATTCAGGGAGTACCCCAACCCTGCAATAAACTAGCATCCCAACCGGGGTGTCCACCGAATCATACTCTGTGATAGACTGGTATCCCATTCTGGTTGTCCCCTGAATCATACCTTGTGATGGACTGGCATCCCATCCATGGTGTCCATACTTGGTGCCCAGTAATGGACTGGCATCCTGTCTAGGGTGTACCCCAGTCTGTGCCCTGTGCTGCCACAACCCCTGCCTGTCCAGAATAAGCGCTTGGAAGATGGATGGATCGCAAAAAAAATAGATCGATGTGTCATTTGTGTTTGATGTAAGCTATTTCTCACATGAAGGGCTGATGCCTAAATGCACTCTCTTGTGCATAGAGGAATGAAGCACACAAACAGTTATTACCTTAATAATGGTACAATAAAACCATCCCTGGATAAAAACAGTGACACAGAAAGAAAAACAGCCCGCATTGCCTTCTCAATCTAATTCTAATTCAATTTCTATTCTAAAATCATTTTATAAACCTACATCTGCGTTGTTGATGTCGCTTTATTTTGCTGATGTCCCTCCTTGTCGCTCCCTCTTCCTTTCGAGCGCAGACAGATTTTCGCGGATTATATTCACAGATGGACACTATTCCAATCTCGCGTTCAGTCCATCGCCCCCACCCCCCTGCCTCCCCGTCTGTCTCCTATCAGGTTATAGCGAATCAAAGGACTCCAGTTTAAAGTGAGTGTTTGAAGAGCGTCATGCTAAATATTATTGAACGGGACTGATTTTTAATTACATTAGTATTAACAACACGTTAGCACAGGCACACACAGATACGCAAACAAGACGTTTTAATTTGTTCGTTCTTTTCAAGTAATCTATTAATTAATCTATCTTATTCTATCCAGTCTCAATTCCCGTTCCCCCACCTCCAACACGCGCCGTTATTCTTTTCAGATTAATTCTAACAGTCAAATAATTTTTGTGTTTTCGAAGTTAAGTAAAATTGCTCAGTGTTTAAGGTGTCGTAAATTTTTCACTTTTTTCCCGCGAGTTGCAGTTCACGCTGCAGGAGGCAGGATGGTAGCAGTGCAGCTCGCTCCACGTTTCGCTGGTGGCGTGAGGTAAAGAACCTGATGGAGCAGCTGAAATGCCGTGTTTATCATCTCATCTGTAGAGCTGGCTTGACAGTGCCTAGTATATACGTGCGAGATGTTTTTTAAATGTAAGTACCTCTGGTACAGGGAGACGTTATAGTGTCACACAGCTCCTTGCTTTGTGGAATCTGAAACTGATGCTGGGTGATCCTATCTAAATGGGGAGTGAGTGGTCAGTCGCCTGGGACACACACACGTACACACCGCTTTAACCCCCTCCTTCCAGCCTGCTCTCTCTCCATCTGTCCTTCCATGTCCCCCACTCCTGTGTTTCTCTATTATTCATTGCTAAAGTGACACTAAGCTTTGAGGGGGTTTGAACAGGAGGTACATTTCGTTCCATTATTGATGTGTCCCACTGTTTGGCAGGCAGAGCCCATTTGAGACATGGGGGGGGGGGGCGTTCAGTGCATTAACCCTTTCTCTCTCGGAGTGTAGCTGGGGGGTTCACAGCTCCATCTCATGTGAATCGACACCAAATGCATACCCTTGCTCAGTGACAGCACTGGGATGTTACACAACAGCGCTGAGCATTCTGGGATAGCTTTCCATCAGTATGAGTTTAGCTGGCAACAAACAGCTTCCAGTTTCTCATTACAATGATATTAACTGCTGCCCTTCACATTCGTCCACGCCTGTTGAGCGTCAGCCTGGCTCTGCCCACCCATCCACTAATTCGATTAGCTTGGCTGGTGACAGCCTTTTTAGCAGTGGAGTGGAAAGAGTTCTCCAGGCCATCAGCATATATGCGGCGTGCCCCTTCTCCCCATTCGCTTTCACTGGCATTGTTTATGTGCTCCTTGTGTCCTTTAATCTGCATTCCCTTAGGACATCACCCACCCCTGTCTTCTGGTAATATTCTCCAGATGTGAGAATCCACACAGAGAAAATCCAGAATGTTCTCCATCATCATTACCACAAACAGCTGGCTGAGAAGCTGACAGGGACAGTGAGGTATTCCTCATAGGTCCATACAGACGTAGGCATGTCTACCAGTGATGCTGCAGGTCCATTACCCTTAGTGATCCTGTGGCGCCTGGGGAGGGGGGGGTGGCCTGTTATATAATTCATGAAGTCCGTTTCCTCATTCCTGCCCTATAGGCCGCAGGTGACCCCCCCACTCGCTGTTGCACCTCAAGTTAGCATGTTTCTCAGCAGTCACTACGACACCAGCCCGGGGCGCTCCAGACCCTGGTTCTGTCTGGGTACCAGATAGTAGTGCCGGCAGAACCAGTTCCATCACTTCAAAGCTTGGTTTGAAGCTATCCATCATTTATATATTATAACCAAATTATTGTTTGGTTAAGTGAGTATCTCTATGGAAATGGGATTCCTTTAAGTACAGATTGGAGGACCCTTAACAAGAAACCATATTGGCTCAAAGAGGCCCTGAGCACTGGGCTGACTGGGGGCCCTCAGACTGCCTCAGAATAGCCTCTAGGAGCCTGGCTGCCTCCTACATCCTGTATCTTATATAAAAGTAACAAGCCTCAGACACTCAACACTGCACCAAATAGTGTCAGACTGAGGATACACAAAGCATAAAGCAGGACTCGTCAGACAGACATGATGGCTTTTACTGTAGCGATGCCGTGGAGCTGAATAGACTTTATTGGCACTTGGTTTTAATTTTTGTGTTGTCATTTATCAGTCAATGTAGCAGACAGTACTGGGTCTTTTCTGCAGGACAGAAACAGAAAATGTTCCCAGTAAATCTGCTGGATCCACTTCTGCTTGCCACATTGAGAGGGAGAGTGAAACAAGGCAGAACGTGACGGGCGGGCAAATCATCAACCACCGCAGCAAATTGGAATGGCACTTCGAATTGGCTATGGGAAGACGGTATGCATGCTCTGTACGTCTCACTAAGCAGAGGATTAGTGCTTCATTCACAGATATATCCAAAACAGACTGAAGACCAGACAGGTGTGGTGTGCTGATGTCTTTTGGGCTCACGATCCTTCTGGTTGAGATAAGTCCTTGAGAGGCAGGAAATGTTTGATCTCTGCCAATAGTCCCAAGAAGCCGCAACCTCAAAGACAACAACACACTGACAAGACAACAAAACTCTGTCTGAAACAGCTGTGGGATCGATTTTAATGCCCCATTACAACCTTGATGAGACAAAGAGGTGCTCAGGTCATTATAAGAACTACAGGCCGCTGGGAAAATATGATGAGAGGCCGCAGGGTGATCGGATGACGAGAGCTGATTGGCAAGATGTGTCCTGGAGAGCACAGCAAATGGATGGCAAAAGGGAAAGGTAGGGTTCTCCATCATCAAGGGTGCGTCACAAATGATGATAGAAACACCAGGTCATGCCCAAGTACACACAGACATCACATGAGAATGTTTATGTAAGGCTGCTTTGATCTGAAAATCATTGGTTCAAATCCCAGAATCAGCAGCGTGATTTCATGTTAAGCATCTGCTAAATAAGATGTATCTCGCTGGTAACCTAAAAATGATAATATAAACAAACACTGGTATGGGGACAGTGTGTGTGCCTGTGATCAGAAGGTCATCAGTTCAAATTCCATGGTCAGTAGAGTGCTTTCAAGACCCAGAAACACCCAACTGCTTCTGGGAGTGACTGCTACATAAAAAGCATATGCAGTCAACGTAAAGACAGCACGTGTTAGTTGCTCTCTCTTCCATTGATCTGGTCTCATAAATGCCAACTTCTGGGTCCAGTAATAAAGCTGAATGATATTAAACAGAAGCACCTAGACGACATGGGCTGCCAAACACATACATCAATACGTGTAGAAGCTTGTCATTTTGGCCCCATTGCTCAGAAAAAGGCACCCCCAGCAAGCCTTATTTCATAGCAACAGGCTTGGCTTTCTTTCTTTCTTTCTTTCTTTCTTTCTTTCTTTCACTTTTTCCACCCACTCATACACATTGAGTTATTCCACTCATTTAACAGCTATCCATCACAAAATATGGATTGCAGCCTTGGTTACACTGTCTTGGTTAAACAGCTAGGCTGCATCCAACAACACATACCCACAAACCCCAGCTACAGCCCTCGCACAGTCATCACAAAGTTGCACATAGCATTAAAGTTTAGCTGAGAACGGGGTAATAAAAGCACAAGAGAGCTGGGAAGGTCTACAATCTGGTTGAGGAAAAATATTCTAAATCTAGTTTTAGTTTATTGGATGGGGGGGGGGGGCAGATGAACTATTCTGGATATGGTTCCAGAATGTAGATTTCATGAATGGGGGAGGTCAGGCATTAAGAAGGCAGCACAGATTCACTAGTTATCCATCTACGTTCCGTCTTGTGCTCCTTTGTTTTGAAAGCTTGGCATGGCCGGCGTGCCCAACATCTTGCCAACAGAGCCCGTCTGAATTACCCGGAGATGCTCTGAGCTGCGGGTTGCTCAAACTGTCAGATATGAAGTCAATCTCTCCCGCACGGCGACGCACACAGCTACCAGCACATGTAAAGCGAAGACACACACACACGCGCGAATACACACCGGCAGTGGGATGAATTAAAGCCGCTCCTTACCTTCCTCAGCTAGATTTGGCTGGAGAAACAGAGAGAGAGAGAGAAAGACACTCCACATCTCCACTTGAGAATAACACTGACAGTGGGAGGGAGAGAGAGGGGGAGAGAGTGAGAGAGGAAAAGAGGGAGAAGGAGGAGTCTGCTCTTTTCTATATCATAGTAAGGAATGGAGGGAGGGAAAAGGTGGAAGAGAGAAACACTAGCAAAGAAAAAAAAAAGGGGAGATGTCCAATCAAGTATGTAAACAATCCACGAGAGAAAAGGATAGACATGCAGTGGAAGCAAATATTAAGATGAACAAAAGAGTAGAAAAAACAAGTTTGGTGAGTCCATATAAGTGTCTCAACATGCTGAGGAAAATCTCCCCTGCTGCCTAATAACTGAGATAGGCTGAAAGATATAATTACAATGTCTGGAATTTTCTGCTGCACAAAATTTAACTGTGAGTAGGTAGCTAACCTCTGGCCCTCTATTTTATTTTTCTTTAAATTCAACTCATCATCATGGTTTTACCTTTTCATTCTGTCATTTAGTGGTCTGTCATAATCCAAAGGTCTTATTATTCAATACAGGGTTACAGGGGGGTCTGGAGACTATTCCAGGCAACATAGGGCACAAATCAGCGAGATGCTCTGGGTGGGATATCACACAACTGCAGGATACACATACACACATTTATATACATAATAATGCTATATGGGCAATTGTCAGATCCCAATTTGCCCAAACACTTTTTTTTTGGACTGGAACTTTATGGAAAAAAAATATAGATACTCTTCTCACAGAGAGATTCAAACCTCTAAGTCTGCCCACTAATATGTCATGATTTGATATATATAAATATTTACACATTATCTATTTACCAATTAAGTACATGCACAGTGCCACATATAAGGCCACCTGTAAACAAGTGACCCCTGGTGGACATGCTCAGCTACTGCAGGCCATGGATACAAGTTGATAAACTTCTCTTAGAACTTGGTCATAAATCTGTCCAGTACTGCGCTGATAAGATACTCTGACACAGACTATTCTGTTTGTAACAACATGTACATCTATATGGGTTAATATCACATTCTTATTAGTATGTCTTGGGAGGCTTGCATATAGAGGCAGTCTGTGGTTCAGAGGGCTAAACCTGTGTACCTATTACTGAAAGGTTTCTGGTTCAAGTCAAGCAGAATAGCCACATGTCAGTGGGCCCTTGAGTAAGGCCCTAAAACCCCAGCTCATAGGGTACTACAAGGTGGCTGATCCTTTGCTGTTATCCCCAAGCTTGCACTCAAATGTATGGAGAGCAAGATGGTGCAAAACAGAAAGAGAATTTCCCCCCAAGGGATTTATAAAGAATTTGTATTTTATTTCATGGTATAGCAGACTGAATCATGGAAAAGTAGCACATACTCCTGATCACTGTTATTTTCATAAACATAAATATTGAATATTTATTTCAGTATATACAACTACATACAACATATAATAACATTTATCTGCACAAAAATATCTCCACTTAAATATATTTTTTACCTTTTACCATTTCAGCAATACTTTACTCGGGAAATTTGAAAATGCTTTAGTTTTCATAAACATAGATGAACCATCATCCACAAGCAGGCACATACATTTGACATGACAAATTTAACAATTGAGTCATATTTTTTAAGGATCCTGTGTTGGTGCATCATGGGAGGAGGTGGCAAAGTACAAACACATTTACAGCATTAAGTGCAGGAGTAGAGGAGAAGCATGATTGTAGAAGGAGACACTTTAAAGCAGAAGAAAGCATAGAGTACACAAGATATAAAAGGCACACTCAGCGTCTGATTAAGATCCACACATTGAGGACAGATACAAACAATCAAGAACATGAGCAGTTTAGCAGCGTTGTGTGTAACCCATTCCATGAAAATATTAGATGCTCTATATATATTGCATATAATACCACTTGAGGGAAGCCTGAGAACAAAGGAGGTAGAGAGAGACACTAAAGCAGGAAATACACTTCAAGACAAAAGTTAATAACAAATGGTAACATTGCCCAACATGAAACCAAACATACAATTTCACATGAAACCACAAGGTGATACCTCTAAATTTAAGTTAAAATTTGTAAAAGAAACCTAAATATTAAAAAATAATCAAGTCAATTAAAGTTTATAAAATTGCTTTAATTTAACATTGGCATTTAATTTAAGTTTTAAACATTACAAACCCAAAATATCATGACTAAACTAGACCGGGGAAGAAAAACACAAAAATAAAATTTCAGTGACATATTAATAGCCTAAAGTATTTTGCAATAATTCCATAGTTCCATCCATCCATTCATCAATCTACTAACATCGTATCACAGTCACATCTGCACAGAAATAAATTTTCAATATAATGATTTCTTTTACACATTTGTTGAATGATAATACAGTGGTACCTCAGTTCTCGAACTCATTATAACTCGAATTTCTTAAAAGTCGAACCAACCATTTCGAAAAAAAATTACCTAGAACTGGATCTGAATCTCAGAAGTCAAACCCTGAACGCCAACCTAAGATAACTTGTACGCGCGGGGAAATAAGTCACGCGGCACGTCTCTCAGCGGAAACAAAGGGTAACACTTCAGTCTCAGCCTCACATTTGCTGTGATAGCACCGTGCGTGTTTATACTAACTGAATACATATATTTAGACAGTAAAAATACATTTAGACAATGATAGACAGTAACAGTAATTATTATTATATCATAAAATACATTTAAAAATAAAGATTTCTTTATTTCTTCTTTATTTCCTATTAATTATTTTAATTTTAATAATAAACCATTAATATGTTTAATTATAATAATATTGTTGTGCCGAGCAGGGACGGAAAGGAGACAAAGGCGCAGACGTCAGGGTATCGGAGAATACGGGGTTTAATTACAGGTAAGGCAGGCAAAACGCAGACGGATAATACAATGACCGGACTGGGGAAGCAAACTGAAACGCGGACGGAATACAGAGAGCTAATAAAAACAATTAGAAACAGCTGATCACACGGGGATTCCACACGGGGTTAACGAAGGGGCGTGGCACACGGATGGAGCGGACGATCGGGGGAGGACACATTGTTTTTTTTAACTTTACACATTGTTTGGATACATTTATTTTCTTACTTTACAAATTATTGTTTTGATAAATGTGCTTAGATGGCGGCTTTAGTACAGTATATGCTCTTCTTGTTTTATCTGGTTCATTTTGTGTTTAAATGCTAAAAAAACATATTTAGGTGTAATTTTTGGGGGGCCGGGAACCAATTAATTGGTTTTCCATTATTTCTTATGGGGAAAATTCGATCAGAACTCGAACTTTTTAGGATTCGATCCGGAGTTCTGAACGGATTAAGTTCGAGTTCTGAGGTACCACTGTACTGCATTCACACCTCATTCCTTTGTCATACCCATTCATCCTTTTTATACTGTAGCATACAATAAATATATTTTTTTTAATTATAGTTTTACATTACTTCACTACTGGTCACACATTAAACATAAAGGTAACACGTTTACTTCACTGGGCATATAGTAATATACTATATATAGTTATGGATTAATTAACCACAAAGTAAGTCTTAGTTACATACTTATCTCATGTTAATTTATCATTAATGAATCATGATGCATGTTTTACCCCAAACAGTTACCATATCTGTGAATTATTTCTGAACTAATGAAGGTAGTACTGAAAGTACTAAAGGAACTACTGAAGGAACAACTCATGAATAACACAAGTTAAATACTGACATATTTGTTCATCATTAATGAATCATAATGCATCTTTCATCCCAAACAGGTACTATATTTGTTACTATATCTGTTAATTCTGTAAACCTTTGTGAACTACTGAAGGAACAACTGAAGGAACAAGTCAAAAATAACATGTGAAATACTGATCTCATGTTTGCTCATCATTAATGAATCATGACACATTTTACCTCAAGTAGCGACTATATTTGTTCTGGATTTGTTCATGATTTGTAATTCAGTAGGAAGTGAGTTTTACTAAGTATTTATGCCCCGTCAAGTAAAGTGTTAACCACATAAGCATATGAATTTTTTGCTGTTAATGTATACTGGTTCTGATCAGAGTATAACTACTGCAGAGGAATGAATTAATTGCGTTTAGCACATTGCACAAGGCATTATTTGTACATTTCTATCCCAAAAATAGAAAAATGCTTGCTTAAATTAAAGTAAAAAATTAAGAAAATAAATAATCAGTTTTCCTAACAAATATATAACACCACATAGGTGCTCTGATATATAAATGATAGCAAAAGATTGCACACTTTACAGGAGTAACAGTGTTTCGTGCCCATCTGTTAGTAAAATGCCCATCTGTATCATTGTATTCTATAATCAATCAATGCCCCACAAGCACAGTTATCTAAGTATCCTAAATACACCACGACATCTTCACAGCAATGTCAAAGCATAATTAATTTCCATGCTGTCCCTTACCCCTGACTAGTGGAGACAAGGGAAGCTCCGCCTCCTCTAAAACATCATGAAATTTTTTGTCAAATATGTTCTATTGTATTTACATTGCTATTACAAAGATGGTGTTAGAATGTATTCAGCTTCATAGCTAGTTCATTCAGAATCGGCAATAATTTCTTGCAAGTTGTCTAACATGATTTTTTTTTCTCATACATTACATTCCTGTGGCAGTACGTGCCAGTAAAACCCACTGAAGTGCAGCTTCACTGGATTTCAATGGCACTTCTGTTTTCAGGGCAGCAAAGCTTGAAGTTTATTGGGTAAATGATTCAAAGCGTCATTTCCAAGGAAGCTCAGTGGCTCTGGGAGTAAATGAGGCAGTGGGCTGGCCAGGATGCTGGGGTCCGCATGATGATTGGAGGAACTGTCAAAGTGGCTACACCTCATTTTAACTGACAGTGTTTTGAAATGATACTTCAGCATCGGAGAGTATCAATCCCAGATATGTGCTTTCATTTTTTCAATTTTCATTTGTACATATTCTACTGTAAATAAAAACATAAATATAGCGTTCTTACGTCTGCTCCTTGTTTCGTTACTAGGTTACTAAAGTTCATTTGTTTATTTCAAACTAGGCCATGGGGGGGGGGACTAGCCAGTTCGGGGGGGGGCAGGGGGACTAGCCAAGGTCAGCTCCTCAGAAAAGAAGGCCACCAGCCGCCACTGCCCCTGGGTGTGGTCCTGGTCAAGACAATCTCCTGAACTCCAAACTGAACGTCAGAATGGTAAAGAAAGGTGATTTAAGCAATTTTGAGCGTGGCATGGTTGTTGGTGCCAGACGGGCCGGTCTGAGTATTTCACAATCTGCTCAATTACTGGGATTTTCACGCACAACCATTTCTAGGGTTTACAAAGAATGGTGTGCAAAGGGAAAAACATCCAGTATGCGGCAGTCCTGTGGGCGAAAATGCCTTGTTGATGCTAGAGGTCAGAGGAGAATGGGCCGACTGATTCAAGCTGATAGAAGAGCAACTTTGACTGAAATAACCACTCGTTATAACCGAGGTATGCAGCAAAGCATTTGTGAAGCCACAACACGCACAACCTTGAGGTGGATGGGCTACAACAGCAGAAGACCCCACCGGGTACCACTCATCTCCACTACAAACAGGAAAAAGAGGCTACAATTTGCACGAGCTCACCAAAATTGGACAGTTGAAGAAAAAATGTTGCCTCGTCTGATGAGTCTCGATTTCTCTTGAGACATTCAAATGGTAGAGTCAGAATTTGGCGTAATTTGAATTTGGCAGAATGAGAACATGGATCCATCATGCCTTGTTACCACTGTGCAGGCTGGTGGTGGTGGTGTAATGGTGTGGGGGATGTTTTCTTGGCACACTTTAGGCCCCTTAGTGCCAAAAAAGCTCGAATCATTTCAAATTGGTTTCTTGAACATGACAATGAGTTCACTGTACTAAAATGGCCCCCACAGTCACCAGATCTCAACCCAATAGAGCATATTTGGGATGTGGTGGAACGGGAGCTTCGTGCCCTGGATGTGCATCCCACAAATCTCCATCAACTGCAAGATGCTATCCTATCAATATGGGCCAACATTTCTAAAGAATGCTTTCAGCACCTTGTTGAATCAATGCCACGTAGAATTAAGGCAGTTCTGAAGGCGAAAGGGGGTCAAACACCGTATTAGTATGGTGTTCCTAATAATCCTTTAGGTGAGTGTATATACGGTTATATGCTTACTGCCACAATTTGCCTATTCATTATTTTATTCTTTCTCTCCACGCAATGCACTTTCCAGTATTAAGTAAAAAAGTTTCATCTGAGGATGAACACACTGCACTCTGACAGATAGCAGTAGATTGGTCCATATTTCCTTAAAGTGTAGCTCTAGTACAACATCCACTATACAGTATTAAAATGTACTGTATCCTAAACAGTTACCAGTGGTATGGTAGTTAGCAATTAAAAAATAAATAAATTAATATCTGCTCATAAAAACTAAATTTCCTAAACCTTATAATCAAGGTAGTACACATACTGTACAGTAGTAGTGGTTATTTTACCTTCCTGAACCATATGTGGTTAATCTTTAAATCCTGTTATGTATACTTTCCAAAAGATACAATTCAAATGCTTTTTTCAACCATTCATATATTATGTCTGCTAAATCTGTTTGTTCTGGTCTGTAGTCTTATGTTCCCCCAATAAACTCCACCATGGGAACCTTCTCAGTGGTTGGTGATACCGGCAGGGTCGTGGCATTCTCAGGGGGCAGGCTCGACACGGTGTTCTCAGGTCTGGAGAAACCACAGGCGATTTCCTCAAAGGTTCTCCCCTTGGTCTCGGGAACACGGAAGTATGTGAAGATGAAGAAGAATATGAGGAGGATCACAAAGATGATGAAGACATAGGATCCACACAGCTCCTGGAAACCGAAGAGGAAAGAGGGTAAATTGAGCAGTAAGATCTGGCTGTAAGAGGAGAGCAGGTTTGGAACCAAAGGCATAGATTTGGCTATGGATGGTAGGGACATGCCCCTTCCAATATTGTGGGAGTACCCTTTGTGTTTAGGAGAGTGGGAGGTCAGGGCTGATTTGGTCCCTACCAATGCTGAAACCAAACCAACATCCTTGTATGGGACTGCAGAAGGAAGACACTGACATTCTCTTTATGTATGCTTGTTTGGTATTTCGGAAGAATTAGGTCTTTGTTTGTGCCTGGATGCGTGACTACGGATCAAGAAAATATTTGTAACAAGAATTACTTTTTTCACAGCGTAGTTCAGAGAGTGATGTTATGTTGTCATTTTGAAATATATTTGTGTGTATTTACGCACTACAATATTCAAATCAAGGGTGTCATCTATGGTTAGTACTGAGGCCTCACACTGATGGATTTGGGGGTTTGAGTTTTGCCTCAGATTCTGTGTGTGTGTTTATCACACCTGTCAACACTCCTAAATAAGTTGGTTCTTATTTTGCTCCATGCTGAACTGTCTTTACTACCTGTGCTTCTGCTTGATTGCTACCAGTTTTTAGAATCTTGCTTGTTTTCTGACCCAGCTTGTGGAACTTCAATTTTTTTTGTATGTCATTCCAGATGGCTTCTGACTTTCAACAGTATTTGACACATAATACTTTGATTATGATTGGTGTCCGTTATCCAGGAGTATAATTCAATAAACCTGCCTACTGTACACTGGATCTCAGCCTTCTTTCATTACAGTGTGGAGTTCAAGGTTCTCCCAGTTTTGACATGGGTGTTCCCTAACCTCTCTATGGTTATGGTCTCCATCCACAATCCAAAACTATGCAGTTTGCTTAATTGGTGTCTTTAAATTGCCTCTAGTCTTTGATTGGTAATCTCTTCATGGGCTCACGCCCTTTGTTTCCTGAGATAGGCTCCTGAAATTCCCTTTGGTCTGTACTGGACAAATGATCAAGTTACAAAGTGCTCTTCCACAGTCAGCTAGAGGGACCAGAAAGTTAACATACTGGTCAACTAGCAGAAATGCATCTGTATGACATTACCTCCAGTTTTGGGAAGGTAAGCCCAACAATGAAGTTGGCCGTCCAGTTGGAGCAGCCAGACACGGCCATGGCAGCGGGTCGTGGCCCCTGAGAAAACAGCTCGGCCACAATGAACCAGGGGATTGGCCCAGGTCCCATCTCAAACATGGCTACAAATCCAAACACTGCCACAATAGCCACATACTTCATCGGGGGTGTTGAGTCCTGCTCAAATAGCGAGAAAGAAAGGATGAGAAAGACAGACAAAGCCGCCAGTTTAGCCAAGTAGTGGGCTGTGATATAAACATTTTTACAATCATAATAATAAAAAATATTCTTCATAAATTTATATTAAATAAATTGACGGGTATAACAGGTGAAACCTACCACCAGCTGGAGGGAGACAGCCATGATAAGACCACAGACAGCCATTCCACCCAATCCAAGGAGGTGCAGAGTTCTGCGTCCCGCCCTCTCCACCAGAAAGAGCTGATATGCAAATCCAGACAAGCTTTCAGTACAACTAACATTAGCAATGGAATGTTACTGGAATCTGCAATGTGTAGTTGAAATGAAAGTGAATACTCACAGATACAACAGTGAACACTGTGTTAACTGCACCTGCCCCAATAGTGGCGTAGATAGGTTCAGGTATACCTGCATTTGCAAAAATACCTGTCGAGTAGTAGAAGACCTAAGAAATAAAGGAACAACAAGCATGAATATGAACAATAACAATCATGGACTCAAGCATACCTCTTTGAACAAATCATCAGCAAGCTGAAGCACCTTCAAAGTGCCTCAGTCCTAGTACTGACAATCGGCGATCCGAGAACATGAAGTCCACCTACCGCGTTGATCCCTGAGAGCTGCTGGGAGAGTTGCAAGATCATGGCGATGATGATGGGCTGCCTGTAGGCGTGACTGCGGAACAGCTCAGGGATGGTGACCTTTTTCTCCATGGCCAACTTCATGCTCTCTTCCTTCATCTCTTGGATGTCGGCACTCACGTCCTCGCAACCTCGCAACCGCACAAGCACTGAGGATGAGACACGTGAAAAAGTGTGAGAGAGTCATGGGGATTTGGTGGTCATGCCTCTACACTAGCCATTTCTCCAAGTAACATAGGTGCTATTAAGTTAAAAAAGTGTGTAGCACACAAAAAAAATAAGCAGCTGCACAAAAAGAATTGCAGAACTGACTCAACAAACCACAGTAAAGTACTATTCCACGAGGTCCAAGAAAGGTGCTTACACTTAGTCCAAGTTTTATGAAATTCACAAGTTAATAATTCAGTTTTATAAATGTATTCAAAATAAGGCATTAATCAGCCAGGGGATTTGAAGGAAATAAATAAATTAACAAGAATAAACACAAAAGGCGCCTGCTCTGAAAAACAGGCTCATAAACACTATGTACAGAAATGAGTGCGCACAAGGCACTTTTAGTTTTTGTGGGGACCTGAAAAATGTTCCCAGAAGTAAAACAGTAACATGTTTTACCATGATTAGAGGACATTTGGCCCCACATTGTGGTAAATACAAACCCACACACACAGAAACACAAACACACACAAAGGTATGTCAATATACACTCACCTAAAGGATTATTAGGAACACCATACTAATACGGTGTTTGACCCCCTTTCGCCTTCAGAACTGCCTTAATTCTACGTGGCATTGATTCAACAAGGTGCTGAAAGCATTCTTTAGAAATGTTGGCCCATATTGATAGGATAGCATCTTGCAGTTGATGGAGATTTGTGGGATGCACATCCAGGGCATGAAGCTCCCGTTCCACCACATCCCAAAGATGCTCTATTGGGTTGAGATCTGGTGACTGTGGGGGCCATTTTAGTACAGTGAACTCATTGTCATGTTCAAGAAACCAATTTGAAATGATTCGAGCTTTGTGACATGGTGCATTATCCTGCTGGAAGTAGCCATCAGAGGATTGGAACATGATGGTCATAAAGGGATGGACATGGTCAGAAACAATGCTCAGGTAGGCCGTGGCATTTAAACGATGCCCAATTGGCACTAAGGGGCCTAAAGTGTGCCAAGAAAACATCCCCCACACCATTACACCACCACCACCAGCCTGCACAGTGGTAACAAGGCATGATGGATCCATGTTCTCATTCTGTTTACGCCAAATTCTGACTCTACCATTTGAATGTCTCAACAGAAATCGAGACTCATCAGACCAGGCAACATTTTTCCAGTCTTCAACTATCCAATTTTGGTGAGCTCGTGCAAATTGTAGCCTCTTTTTCCTATTTGTAGTGGAGATGAGAGGTACCCGGTGGGGTCTTCTGCTGTTGTAGCCCATCCACCTCAAGGTTGTGCGTGTTGTGGCTTCACAAATGCTTTGCTGCATACCTCGGTTGTAACGAGTGGTTATTTCAGTCAAAGTTGCTCTTCTATCAGCTTGAATCAGTCGGCCCATTCTCCTCTGACCTCTAGCATCAACAAGGCATTTTTGCCCACAGGACTGCCGCATACTGGATGTTTTTCCCTTTGCACACCATTCTTTGTAAACCCTAGAAATGGTTGTGCGTGAAAATCCCAGTAACTGAGCAGATTGTGAAATACTCAGACCGGCCCGTCTGCCACCAACAACCATGCCACGCTCAAAATTGCTTAAATCACCTTTCTTTCCCATTCTGACATTCAGTTTGGAGTTCAGGAGATTGTCTTGACCAGGACCACACCCCTAAATGCATTGAAGCAACTGCCATGTGATTGGTTGATTAGATAATTGCATTAATGAGAAATTGAACAGGTGTTCCTAATAATCCTTTAGGTGAGCGTATCTTTGTGGGGACTCTCCATTCACTTTTATAGGGAAACTTTTAGCATTTTTAGTTTTTTGATTGCATTCACAGATCTTTGTGGGGACATGAAAAATGGTCCCCACAACATCAAAATAACAGGGTTTTAGGACATTGTGGGACACACACACACACACACACACACACACATGCACGCACATGTAGGGTATACATATACTTATGGGGACCGCTCATTCATTTCAATGGGAAAAATGCTAACGCTAACTATGACAACCTTAACCCCTACCCTGCCCTAACCATAACCATAAGTAACCTAACAAAATACAAGAGTTTTCCCTTATGGGGACCAGGAAACCGGTCCCCATAAGGGAAAAAAACGGATATTTATCACGTTATGGGGACATTATGTCCCCATAAGGATAGGTAAACCCGCTCGCACACACACACACACACACACACACACTCTCTCTCTCTCTCCCCCCTCTATACTTCAACATTTCACTGCACAGTGGTAAGTGTGCTGCTAGCCTAATCATTACCTCCTTCCAAGACAATGTAATTTCCCCGTCCCTCTATGGTGACATCACAGCATCCCTCCTTAAATAATGAGTAATAGGACGGGGCAATATAACAATATTATTGGTAACCAACGATATCATACAAGTAACCTGGTGTCATTACCTGAAAGTTACTAACTGGAGATTATTGCCTGTCAGGAAAGTAGGCTTAGGCTACACACAAAGCAAGACAACAGAAAGATTTATTATTTGGCATTCAGTTTATCCTTCTAACCAACGGTTCCAGTGAAGTTTAAAGAAAAAGAAGCATGGCTATTACAGTGCAGTATTTCACAAGCATTGTCCATTGCAGTAACAGTATGTTCGCCATTCTTATAAATCCGTAAGTTAGATGTTGTTACATAATCAACTTCTATTTCCAGTTAGCAGAATGTCAGCCATTCATGTTCAACTTCCTGATGACAATTTTAAGCTTCCCAACTTATCTAGATGGTTGAACAAGACAAGAGCTTACCATTGTTAATTCCCTTGCAAGATAAGCACATTACCGACAGCCTTGATAGCCCAGCTACAGGCTAACGCCAAATCTTGTGATAAAAAAGAGCCACTGATAATTTCTAGAACAACTAGGCTAGGCTATTAATAACTTTTAAAAGTTTGTCCAGTGTGGTGTGCAAGACCACCCAATACTGAAAAATATAATTCCATGTCCCATATCGATCCACGAAAATACATGATTGTTCCCTATTTAACTATTGATAGAACCTTTACACAGCGTTTGTCTCTGTGGTAGTTATGTAGTTGGGCAAGACTTAGCAGAGTGATGCATGCTGGGAATACTAGTTTTAACCAAGTTAACAGTTACTAGTCGATTCAATGTAGCTAAAAAGAACTACAGATAGAGCTGTAATGTCATTGCTGAGTCCGGTGGTAAGGTTAATTGCACCAAGCTACTGTCTAACACACATTACACATGGAAGGAGACTTGTAATTTCAAAAATACAGAGGCTTTCTCCTGCTCTTAGCTATCACTTCCATTTCTTGTTCTATACCATCATTCTAGATTTCTCTCCAACAGGTTCATGGTGGTATGAGGTAAAGTAACACAGACTTTGCTTCTGTCGTGCCATCAGGGTGGGGTGTTCAGAATGGAGCTTATCCTGTGGCTGAGTCTTGTAGCCTGAAGCCAAGTGGAAAAACTGTGGACACTTCCATCTATGGGAAGCTGTGCCTCCACTCGATTCTTTTGAATACCCCTCCAGCAAAACAGAGGTGCCCAAAATGGTTTTCAAAGCAGCACAGACTGGCTCAGAGAATGATGCAGGGCTGAGGTTCCCTTTGGTTCCCCTGAGTTTTTGCAGTGCTGGGCTCACCTTTACGTGCTTCTTCTTCCTGGTTGAGGGTGATTAGGAGGTAGCGTGGGCTCTCTGTGCAGAAAGGTAGCAGCAGACACTGCAGGACTGCTGGCAAAGCCGTCAGGGCCAACAGCAGGGGCCAAAGGGTCTCTGAACCCAGCAGGGACTCCAGGCCGAAGATCTACGGAAATACAGCATTTTGATGCAGGACATAATTAATTTCTGCTCAAATTCAGGCCCAAACTACTGACAACAATCCAACCAATCAGAATAATAACAGGTACTTTTGGAGGCAAACAGTTACTGGAAGGGATCCTGGCTCAGTGTGCAGCACTGTCACTGGGCCATCTGAAGACATGCAGCTATGTGAAGTGCCTTCTCTAAATGGGCCTTAGTGCATGGGCTTGGGCCCTGAGATGGACTGGAATCCCATGCAATATGTCTGCTGCCTTGTGCCCTGTGCAGCCTGGGACAGGCTCCTGTTTCCCTATATTAGATAAGATATTGTCCATGGATGGGTGAAGAAAAAGTTCTTCCAGTTTACCAGCTTATATGTATCATACCGCAATGTCCAGTGTTGTGGAAGCTCTGGGAACTATTTCATGCCCGTCTCCTATTAATAATAATGATAATGCAATACATTAAATATGTATTTTGTACTTCATATCATAATATCAAAGTTTGCTTGCGAAACTTTTTAAGACAGATTAGTACAGGCAGTCCCCGGATTAAGAATGTCCGACTTACAGACAACTCATACTTACTGTATATACAATGGTTCGTATTAACAAAAGGACATGCTACTTTGTGACGCTCACGAAAACATTGCACGGCTTCAGCAGTTCTTTGGCTTGAGGTACAGTACAGTACCGTATGTAGTTACTTTTATTATTACATTATTATTATGTACTTTAATATGACTGTTCCGACTTACCTACAAATTCAACTTAAAGACAGACTTAGGGAATGGATCTTGTTCGTAGTCTGGAGACACGCTTCTTAGCTATGGTGAACTACAACGTTGCAGCAGTTCAGTCTACACTTTAATGTCACCTTTGTTAAGTTAAGAAAAACCAGCATAAAATGTGCCATCTCACCTGGGCTATTAGGATCCCAACAACCACACCCAGCTGGTGCAGTGTCCCAAAAGCCCCCCGGACAGCGGTGGGGGCCACCTCGCCCAGATACATGGGGGTGAGTCCAGTGCAGAAGCCACAAAAGAGGCCGATGACTAGACGTCCCACTATCACCATTTCAAAGGAGGAGCAAACCTTGGCAAGGCCCATCAGAGCCGCACTTGCCAGGGCCAGCACATTCACCAGCATCATGGACTTTCGCCTACAGACATAGCAGCAGAGAAGAGAAGAGAAGCATTCACATAACATGGCCTCATGTTTATCAGTGGCAGGCTGGACAGCGCCCATGGACCCACTTACTTACCTCCCAAAACGGTTGACCATGGCGCCTACACTGAACGACCCCACCATGCCACCAACGCTGAAAATCGCCACGGCGAAACTCCAGATGATGGTGCCCACATCAGAGCTGATGGGATGGCTGTACCTCTTTATCCATGTGCTGTTGAAGAAGTCTCGCACTTTCTGATTTGAGCACAAAGCAGACAGGCCATTAGGTAAAGTCAGGATAAGGCACATAACTGATACAAAAACAATAAATGGGTGTTTGACATTAATTTGTCAAAACAAAGAAATATGAGAAGGGAAGCATAGGAGCAACTCAATAGCTCATCAAGTTTATATTACGCTGAGAAAAATTATGCTGTAACACTTTTTGTCCAGTAGGTGGCCAAAATGGTGGAATCACATCTCTGTAAACTGTTAAACCAAATTGATGAAATACTGATTTTGTTGGAAATGCATCAGTAAATTCACAATGCAATGTCACAGTTCCGTAAAATTTTTTAGGAAAATTTATTATAATATAAACAAGTAAGTCAAAATGCTTCAGTATAAATTAACAGGATAATAGTGTTAAATAGAAATAAGATGCAACAGTTGTATAAATATTAAATATAATATTAATATATATAAAAATAAGGAAGCTATTTCATCACTGCTATGGCAATGTTTTTTAATTGTCAGACTAAGAAACAAACCAGGCTTTTAAGGTACTTAAATGATCTGCAGCCAAATAACTGTCCCACTGTACAATAATCAGACTTACTCATACAAAAATAAATGATACATTTAGCAGTCTAGTAAGAATATTGCAATGAGCTTATCATTAGTAAGCACATCAGTGATAATTTTTTAATGCCCTTTATCTGACTTTGAATCAAAATCGGTCCCACCCCTCCTGCTTTCTAATTGGCTAAAGTGGTGTCATGTTTGCTTGTAACACACATCAGAATATGTCACGAGACCTCTACTGATCAATATCATTCAGTGTGTTGCCCTGGGATGGCTTTGGTCAGGAACACTTAATGGCATCCAATGGGTGTGTCATGCTTTGCTCACTTCCTGTGAAAATTAGCAGAAACAATTTGTGACCACTGAACACTTTTGTCCGCACGCACACACACACACACACACACACACCTTCTCGGGTGCATTGATGACCCCAGTGTTGTAGCCGAACTGCAGGGAGCCAATAACCGCTGTGCCCACGCAGAACAACAAGAAAGCAGTCACCTGCTTTGGCTTCTGTAGGCAGCAAAGGGCAATAAGGACAATCACAGAACACCAAATTAACACACTAGGCTATTGGTGCGGCTGATACGCTTTCTGCCGTAAACTGGCATCAGCTCTCAAATCCACCTTCTCTGGGGACCACAAAGTGTTCATTGTCAAGGGCAACACTGTACAACAGGGCTTTATGTCCCCGCTCCCACGAGTGCTCGCTTCCCATTAATGTCATGTGAGGCAGAAGTCCGTAGTGCAAGACTTACAAAAGAGAAGAGAGAAACTTCTAAGACTTCTCCATGTGTTGCCCATAAATATGTAAACTGTGACAAATGAAATCCAGCCAGATGACAGCTGTCAAGTTAACATACTTCACAGTATTAACAGGGCAGACATGACACTGAGACAAATGAGAGGGAACACAGTTTTACCTATAATATTTTGTAGTATTTTGGACGCTGCTTCAGACTAGGGTGCATAATATGCAAACCATTATAATGACTGTATTGACAGGTTGGTGAAGTTGACAAATATTCACAGAAATGAATAATGCAGGTCCTCTAGTACAGTACCAGTCTGCTTTTTATACCTCGCAAAACCATCCCCGTGTTGTCTTGTTGCCCATCTCTTGTGCATGCAAGAACAGGTCTCAGAACTATCGCTCAGAGTAAATTCTTGGGCTCCAACTCATCGCCTGGGCATGACTGCAGCCCGCCTCCACCCCTATGTCCTTGACTACTTTTTAAAATCTTAAGTAAATTCAAATGCAAAACGAAACCCGTTGTCCATGTTCTCTCCATTACGTCAAATATAGCTGGCGGAAACTAGCGCATTTGCGTTAAACCTCTAGATAAAGTGTGTTCAAAAAGAATAAATAACATTTCAAATCACGAAATTACACTCACCTTCTCTCCATCCATCTTTACGCTGTATCAATGAATGATCGATGTGCTTGCCTAAGTCTTCAAGCTATTTTGTAGAATGAACACACATAGAATGGCTATGTTAGCTCAAAACAAATAATGAATCAAACAGGCGGTTCACGTAGGCAATTTTCTGTTATCTGAGTGTAGTATTTGAAATCATACCCGGTATGTAGACAAACGAAACCCTTTCGCTTATTGATCGGTTTGGTGACGTACGCCCAATATAAATGAATTAATTTTCCGTATACGCAAAGCATATACTTTATGTCATCTTATGTAACACGTGTTATTTACAATACAGAAATAGATATGAAATTGATTAAAAAAATATTAAAAAAAAAACAAATGTAGTTACATTTTGATTTAGGCCTATTATTATTACTATTATTATCATTACTACTACTACTACCAATACTATTACCACGACTACTACTACCACCACCAGCAGCAGTAGTACTAGTAGACTAGCATTTATTTTGTCGGTCGGTATAACTATTTCATTAAAAGCAATCAACAAATGCTATATTCATATTGCATGACTCGAACTATTTGATGAGTAATGATGCCACAATTATTGTTTGGATAGTGAAAAAATATAATAATTTACCTTAGACTCTGTTTAGGTGTCCTTTAAGTTTTCTATATCAGGTTGTCGCTTTTGCAAATAAACAGTTTGCAGTTCTGCGGATCTGCAGTTACTTTGTAAATTTCCAGTAAAACAGAGCAGCCTTTCTGAAAAACACTCCGCTATCCTCTACTGTGCCGTTTTAAATAGGATGGTAGTACAAGGCAAACTGCACGTTTCATCGCTGTGACGACACACCTCACGCATTATCCACAAATAGGTTTTCTGCGAAATCGTTGCTTGTTTTTCGTCATTAAAGTTAGTAACGCACCTTTCCCTTTTTTCTTCATCAGGAATATTTAACGATATTTATTCGTTTATTTAGTTATTTTAAAAATGCTTTTAATTCGAAAAAGACAGTGGAAGAAGCATCATGAAAACGTGGCCGGTTTAATATTACTGTAGCCCAATAAAACAGCCACGAAAAACCATGCATAAAGCTTTTTAATGCCTTTAACTTCAGGGTTGGGGTTTGAACTGCCCCAGTGTGTGTGGAGTTTGTATTTTCCTCTTCTGTGTTTCTCTGGATGCTAATAGATTCCTGCCACAGTTAAAATGTGTTTGGGCTAAATCATATCTCTAAATTGCACATATCATGTTTGTGAGTGCCATACTATTGACTGGTATCCCATCCTGGGTGTTCCTCAGTTTTTTACCTTTCGCTTCCTTTGACGGGGAGCAGAGGATCCTGTCACCCTGCACATAATAAGTGGCTTGATGGTATATGGAAGGCAATGGGGGCTGTATTCTCCCAAGAACAGATCAGGTTCAGAGTGAGTATTAATGGAAAGTGGAGAAGCAGAGGAGAAAATGGGAAGTATGAGAGGCAGGGAGGTGGAGAAAGGACAGGTGGAGAGTGTCAGCTGACCTTTTCATATGTCGCAATGCATAGATGGCATGGATTTTATTAGTCGAAGTGATAATGTGATATAGGGACCCAAAAAATCATACCAATATAAAAGAATTAAAAATTAATTTGAGTTATATTACTGCCTTTGGTAGAAAGTCTCTTTCTATTCTATATGCCACATACCCCACAAACCACCATCAACGGTTTATAGTTCTCATTTTCTATCTGCTTATCTCTGTAGTACATTTCCTTTAAAACAGGAAGTGGAGAAATGACTGCCGGAACATATACCAAGATGTAGCAAATATAAACCGTTGTGCCTTTATAAGGAAGCCAGTTGCAGCAAATGAGTTACACAATAATGACTGACAAAGTTGAGTGGTGCTACAGAGAAACAAAAGGTACAACTCTGCAAAACCAGGTCGCACTTGGGGGATTCTTCACATGCTTGTGAGCTGCTCCAGGGAATTATTCATAATTGTTTCCTCGAAGAAGGTTGCATGGTGCCTCGGAGGTATTACTGTCATCTCACACCTCTAGGGTTGGGGGCTCAGATGCTGCTCAGTGCACATGGAGTTTGCATTTTTTTATATAACTGTCGAGGTTTCCGCCTGCAGCCGGAAGGCCTGTATTGGATAAGTGGTTGGATATGGGTGGAATTTACATTTACTTATTTAACAGATGCCTTTATTCAGATCCTCTTCAGTTGGGTAGGGGACATCACCTCCACTAAAATCAGAATGAGTACAGGAACCCCACGCCTGCTGCCTCAGCCCCCTCTCATTCACACTCCTGACATCTGAGTGCTTCACCAGGCCCACCTCCAATCACATCATGAAGTATGTAGACGACAGCACGATGGTGGGCCTTGTAAGTGGAGGACACATGTCTGCATACAGACAGGAGGTGAACAAGCTGGTGGAGTGATGCAAGGCCCACTATTTGCTTCTCAACATCAACGAGATGAAGGAAATGACTGTGGACTTCAGAAGAAATGGGTGGTGGGGCATCAGTGATCAGAGCTCAGAGCAATTACATTTTTGGATGTGCATCTCAGTGAGAATCTCAGCATGTAGTCAGCATGTAGCCTCCCAGCATGTAACCAAGAAGACCCAACAGGGAACTCACTTGCCTGAGACAGGCGAGACTGTTGTCTCCCAGTCTTCAACAGCTACATTGATCAAAGGGACTATAGCAGTTTGAAAAATCCATATGTCCATAATCAGTTTTCAGTGCAGTGCCATATTAAACTTAGAATGTATCCCAGGAAGCACAGGGCAGAAGACAGGGGACACCCTGGATGGGATGCCAGCCTGTTCCAGGGGCACAACACCAATCATATTAATATGTATTTCAACCTTGGAAGACAACTGGAAACCCATGAGAATATGGGGGTAACATGCAGATATTCACATGCTCACATGAGAAGCCAGCCAAGGGCAAGAATCAAACCTGCATGCCTTAGCTTGTAAAACCATAGTATTAATCAGTTTTCTTTATGGCAAACTGACCACAATTTGAAAGACTGAATCTGAGATGGACAGGAATTTGAATGCAAACCAACGTTTTCAGTTCATATTCAACTGATTATTCAACTGATTTTCTTTACAACCTATTTCAAATGATGCACTATCCCCTTTTTCCAACAGTGTAATAGCAATATTCACTGCTTACTATTCTCTGTGCAGCAGTGTGGAATGACTTAGAAAGCTTTTACAAAAATGCAGTCAGTGGATTTTGTAATTTCCTGAATTAATTTTAATTCCTGAATTTATTCTGGCCTTCTTGTTGCTCAACCACACCAGCTCTTCTATCTTGTTCTCGTTTAAATTTATTTCCAGCTATAACACTTCCAGTGAATGGTCTTAATCTTCAGTTCATGTCCTCTCCACCTCTGCCCCTGTTGCACTCCATCTGTTAATCACAGCCGTAGTTGGGTTCTAACCCTAGGAAAAAACTTTTTTTCCCTTGAGTAAGGTGCCCCACGTGAACCGAAATATCCTGCTTATAAGCGGATAAAGGTGGTAAGTCTCAGATAAAACCGTAAACCAGATAAAGCCTAGCAGGTAAACAGAATAGAGGTGCTTTATTCACCCCTCTGGGGAATGTATGTTTTTTTCATACCCCATCTTGCTCTTCATGAGACACACATACAGGTGACTGCAAGTTCTGATGTCAGAGAGCAGCATCCAGAACAACTGGAGCTGTTGGGATTAAGGGTCTTGCTCAAGGTCGTAATGTCACTCTGCGGCCATCAGGTTTGAGCCACCAACCTTCTGATAACAGACACAGTGTCCTGACCTGCAGAGCTACACACTACCCTGCATGGAAACAACACATACACCTTTGGAATGTCAGCTGAAAATTAGGATGGTGGGGAAAGATTCCATCGTCGCTGTCCTGTTGCTGACCGACTTCGTTCATGACTCCTGATGAATATGTGCTTGAAAATCCAAAATGAAAACACTACAATTCTGTTATTGAGGACACATTTCTTTCTCTAACTTACTTGGCAGTAAAGGGTGAGAAAGTGACAAAGTTGGCACATTTTAGCTGCAGTGAGAATTCTTGCAGTGATATTCTGTGCCAGTTGCAGACACCTTAGCTAACTATTTGTACAAAAGATAGTAGAACAGTACAGTAATCTAATCTAGAAGCACTAAACACACTGAACCGCTTTTTCACATTTTGCAGTGGCAGCATTATTCAAACTTCTCTGGCACGAGTTATCCTGCATAAACTGCAAGACGTAAAATCTGTCTGTCATCCCAAGGTTTGTAGCAGCAGCAATAATACAGAAGACATTTAGATTAAGCTTAAAGCATCAAAATACATGTTGGAATGCCCTAATTTTGTTTGTGCTTTATCCGTATTCTGCAGACGGAAGCTCTGTGGTTTCCTGTGTAGTTGATAATTAGCATTATTCTTTATAAGGCTTGTGATAGACACATATAGGTGGCATAGCCTCTGGTATAGTAACACTAGGTAACTATAGGTAGCTAATAATGATGTAAAAGACAGAACTAATGCAGAAAGATGATAAACAGCCCCAACAGAAAGCCATATGCAAGAGGAAAGTCCACTCTTTTGACACAAGATGATGATTCGCTGTTATGGTGCTGTTTGAATACAGGAACATACAATATTATTAAATTACTTGAAGACAGACAACAGCTGATCAGCATATTTCTCTGTTATTTTTGAAGATTAAAGTTTCATATATACCTGCTACTATATAACTGGGATCCAAATTTATTTCTGGCGTACAGGTGGTGCAGTGACTTAATAGATAATGCCGTGACCTCACACCTACTGGGATATCAGTTTGATTTGTGTTCTGATTGGGCCACTTCAGTGCATGGGCTTACCAAGGCTGAAGCCCAGGGGCCTCTGCAAGAAAGGGCCCTCAACTAATCTTATTTAGTAAAATGTTACCCCCCCACCCCAACAACTACAGCATTGTGAATAGTGGAGGGGGGGGTCTCTACCCATGTTATAATGTGCCTCTGGTTCCCGACTCTCTGGGGGGAGCTTTGCATGTCCTTATTCTTACTGGGGTCCTCCAGCTACTCTGGTATCCTCTCACAGGTAGCACAATGCTTCTAAAATTGCAGAGAGCAGCTCTCTAATCATGAACCAAATTAGGCTTCCTTCTGGCTTTTGGGTAATACAGTAGTTCAGAGCCTTAGTGCAGTGATCTCACATCTTCTGGGTTCTCAGTTTCATTGCTGCTCTGACTCAGTGCTTGGAACTTGTATGTTCGCCTTGATATTGCTTTCCTTTCACAATATGAAAATATGCAGTTTAGGTTTATTGGTTAAATTGCCCTTAGTGTACATTCCCTGTAATGCCTTTGCATTCTGCCAAATGTACTCTTGAGTTCAATCATGGAATGACAAACCACTGAAATTGCATTTATTGATTTCCTGTGTAATCACACTTACCTTCAGCTTGACAGAATGACAAACCATTATGACGTGATTCATGACTCCAACCAATCACAGATGTAGCATCCGTTCACATTTATGACGTAAAATGGGGGAAGGGACTTTACAGGGGGGTTACCATTGGATACGTGGGCAGGAGCATAAGTGGCACACTCAGAGATGGTGAGGATGCCTACAGACAAAAACTTGCTAGTTAAATTTACAAGGAACCTTAAAATATGAATAATACAAAGTAATCTATTATGTTCATAGAAAAGGTCCCCACAACACCGATTAGGATAAGCGGTTAGAGGATACATGGTTATGGAAGGAAATGTATTTTTTTAAGAATGAATTTATTTCATTCTATTTTCTTTGACCTTGTACATTTCTTTTAAAGGATAAGCACTGCAGGCTCTGTACAGTAAACGGCTCAAAGAAATGAATTGAGACCCTCCTGTGGTTGTAAACAGGTAGTGCAACAGGCTTAAAAAAAAAAAAATACATTGTTCGATAGAACCATTTGGCTTTGGCATGATAGGAGTGCGACAATACATAGAAAAGCAAATAAGCTTTGATGGAAAATGTAAATGTACATCCCAGATCAGTCACGCATTTATTAAAATGTTTTGCTTTAAAATGCTGTGGCTGCAACGAGCCATGGTTTCCTGTTTGTACAAATGTGTTAATTTAACAATTTTTACAGCAATATACGTAAAATGATGCTTTAAATGAAACCTGTAATTTCAGATTTGATCTTTTATTTCCATAACATATAAAATACGTAGAATTTTTTCACATCAATACCAGAATACGCCGTTTTTTTTAACAAATAAAGACAGACACATACTCGGTACGTCCCATGACGGATGTAACGAAAGACAAATACCACTGCTCTCATTTCCTACCTGTAAGGAAACCTTGCTATGTGTCGCTTTGCTTTGTCTAATGAAAGGAGCCGCAGCCAGAGCCATTTGCATCCCTACAGTATGCGTAAAGCTGCCCTCACTAAACAGGTAGCGCGCATTTAGCGTGATCACGATTTCTGGCAATCGAATCAGTTTAGTACGGAGCCCCTTAGTTATCACGGTAGAAAAAAATATTATTTCGTTCCCTCGAATTACTAAATCGTTCCCTTGATTTCACAAATCGTACCATCGAATTACGAGACGCCTTAACAGGAGGGCAAATTCGTCAAAGGGTCCCAATTTTGTATGCATGTACTTAGACTCCGATAATAATTAACTGAAACCTTTCGGAATTAGTATAAATGGATCAATTGACGGATATTCTCGACAAATACTGTGGCTAAATGCGTACAACAGGGACACTTGTGTAGCATGTCCACACATATAATTCCTGTCCTCATTTGTTAAGTGCCTGCTTTGTCTCATTATTACTGTACACAGGGATCAGACAAAGGGAAAAAAACGTTTTCACAAATAAACACATATATAACAGGTCTCTCCACATGTGTAAAATGTAATTATATGTATATTAAACATTTTTGATGCTCCAGTCAACATCTCGATCAGTGCATTTAATACACAACATTCATGGACAAAACCGTGTATTTAATAGTGCATAAACAGTAAATAGTGAATTATTGTTTTGTTTTACAAAGCCATTGCATTTTGTGATTGACTACTGTCTGAAGCATAAAGGTGTTGCTTTACTTTTGTGCAATTGGTGGTTTGACTCTATGCCAACTGAATTATGCTTGCTGTATAATATAAATAGCCCTTGTTGTACTGATGTTGGTAATAGTTGTACTCCCCAAATGTGCAGTGAATGTTGGCCCCTGTCTTATGTGCAACTTGACACATACTTAGTCCTTAGCTTTGTATAAATCTCCCACCGCTTATGTACCTGACAGTTGGGTGTTTGACCTCATTGTGTTTCTGCTATTGTGTTTGGTTCCAGTGCTTGTATAGTGCCTGCATAGTCCTGTTAAGGACTCAATAAAAAAAAAACCTGGTTCTCCTTACAAAGAAGTCTCCTGCTTATTCCTCTGTCATGCCTCGGTCTGCTTGTCACTTCAATGTTTTATTCGTATATGACCCTGCAACATGTTTATAGACAGTCACCAGATTACAAACGAGCATTATCTTTAAGTCCAATTTGCAAATTGGAAAAATAATAATACAGTACACAATAACAGTAATTATTATGCAGTAATTCAGTTTCAACTTTTTGATTTATTAGTACTGCTAATTAATACTATAATTGCAAGTATTGTGTACTAAAACAAAAGCATCACTGTAGTATAGGGTGAAATATCTTTAGAGAAAAATCAAATAAACAGACAGTGGACATAAAGAAATTGAAAAGTGTTTGTTAACCAACACTGTTTCTTCAAAAAGGCTTTGAGTTTGATTTTCTTGTGTACACCATGTCTGGATTGTCGCGGTACAGCATCCAGCAGTAGTCGGCCATCATGCTTTCACTCTAACCAACGGCACCTTCTCCGTACTCCACATCACCTTCTACAGAATCAAGACCATCATGTGGCGGTACAGGAACAGGCAATGAATCGGCATGAGGAACGGGCCTGAATGCAGAATCTAGGTTGGGACATACAATTTTGTGTTTAGTTTTAGCTGAGAATCCACTTGTATTCGTGCGGCAAAAATAGCAGTCATTGAGATGGTCTCGCGGTTCCCTCTACACCATCAAAATTCCAAATGGCATTGCTGCCTTTCGCCGATTTAGCCAGTCACGGAGACCATTTGAGCAACTGGTACAGATAACATGTGGAGCCCAAGATTTATCCTGGTCTCCAGGTGGACAGCCAAAGTATAATTTGTATATCTTCTTAAGATCTGCAGTGATTGGGCGACATTGTGCTTTCATTGTGAACGAACCACACACATGACAGAAACTGTCTGGATGATTAATACAATTTCTAGGCATGATAACAAATGAAAGCCAACACAGATGATGCTGTCTGTCACCACTGCCTTCGATTTCCAGGATGATAACCCAGAATTCAAACTTGAGAGTTAGATTTAGTATTTCTTTTGCAACAATTCGAGAAATAATAAAAAATTTGTCTAGAAGCTTACGTCAGCAAAATGAAACCTGAGGCACAACTACCTATGTTTCCCACCAAACTAAGTTGTATACACAAGACATGGGTATTCGCACTAGGTCAAATTAATTATACTCAAATCGCAACTAGACAAGTGTCAATAAAACATAAGTGTCACCTAGAGAACGGTGATGCTGTCAATAAGATAAAAAACACAGACAACTCTTGTAATACACTTAGGCAGACTACATGTACATAATATCTTACTACATATAGCTTCATCACAAAAACTTGACGTGCTGAAGAAAAACTAAACACAGATTTGAAATCAGCATGAACAAAACTACAAAACCCACATAAAATTACCTCTGATGAAAATGACCTGTTAACCTGTGTTATTAAATGTAGCCGACAGATTGATCTTTTGGTTTCAAAGAATAAAAAGGTTTAACATATTCCGCTTATAAGCGCTGGTAAATTTGACTGTCGGAACCGCGTATCAGATAAATGTTTATTGGTTATCGATCAAATTTTCCGATGCAGAAATATGGGGACACAAGTATAAAATGTATTTATTAAATGTAAATACAAAATTAACTCCACCTGCTCCCAATGGATCTGCTGACTACGGGATTTGAACCAGCAACATTCTGATTCCCAACCCACTGCTTGCTTATGTTCACAGAAACCTGGCTTCATTCATACATAACAGACTTGACTATCAAGCTAACAGGCTACACATCACGGAGCAGAGGTGGGGGGATGTGTGTGTACATTAACAACAACTGGTGCACAAATGCGGTAATAGTGGACAGTCATCCCCTGATTGAGTCTGATCACATGTCACTGCTGATGACTCCTGCATACACCCCTCTCCACAAATCTGCTCGTACTATCATAAGATCCATCATAACCTGCCTGATGATGCCTCTCTGCAGCTGCAGGACTGCTTTGACAGGACTAACTGGGAGATTTTTGAACATCCAGACCTGGAACTCTATACTGACAGTGTATTGAGCTACATCAAGACTTGCATTGACACTGTCACAGTGGAGAAGTGTATCCATGTCTATCCAAACCAGAAGCCCTGGATGACAAGAGAGGTTCAGCGGCTGCTAAAGGAGAGGAGCACTGCCTTCAAGTCTGGAGACAGAGTGGCACGAACTAATCTGAGGAGAGGCATCAGAACGGCTAAAAGGGACTACAGGAGGAGGATTGAGGAGCTCCTGGACAGTAATAACATCAGGCAGGTTTGGCAGGGAGTCCAGCACATAACACATAGCATCAGTCCCGGCTCTCCTCAGGGCTGTGTGCTGAGCCCTCTGCTCTTCTCTCTGTACACATATGACTGCGCCCCCACCCACCACAGCAACACAATTGTCAAATTTGCAGACGACACCACTGTAGTAGGGCTTATCTCCGGGGAGGATGAGTCCGCCTACAGAAACGAAGTGGAGCGGCGGACAGCGTGGTGCACAGATAACAACCTGCTCCTGAACACAATTAAGAAGATTAAGGAGATCGTTGTGGATTTCAGGAGAAAGAAAATGGACATTAAACCACTTTACATCAGAGGGGACTGTGAGGAGAGAGCGTCAGACTTCTGCTTTCTGAGAGTTCACATAACGGAGGACCTGTCCTGGGGTGTGAACACATCACATCACGGAGGACCTGTCCTGGGGTGTGAACACAGCAGAGCTGACAAAGAAGGCTCAGCAGAGGCTTTATTTTCTGAGAGTCCTCGGGAAAAGTAGCATCCCCCAAAAACTGCTGGTGTCCTTCTATTGCTGTTCCATTGAGAGCATCCTGTGCTACTGTCTGTGTGTGTGGTTTTCCAGCTGCACAACAGCGCAGAGGAAATCACCTCAGCGTATTGTAAAGACTGCCCAGGAGATCATCAGCTGCCCTTTACCCTCTCTAGATGAACTGCACAGCTCTCGCTGTCTCAGAAAAGCGGAAAACATCCGAAAAGACTCCTCATACCCCGCTCATGACTTATTCCAACTGCTGCCAACAGGCAAAAGATACAGGAGCATCAAAACAAGGACTAACAGACTGAATAGTAGTTTCTACCCTGTCGCGATCAGGGCGCTGAATGACACTTAATCACCTTCATACAACTTCAGTGCAATAGATACAATCACGTGCAATATGTCTTTCATGTACAATAAGGTGTTTTTTTTTTGTATAATTTTTTAATAATTCTTTGGCGCCGCAAGGACTGTACCTAATTTTGTTGTACCTATTACAATGACAATAAAGATATTCTGATTCTGATTATTTCCATGCTGATCTATGCTGGTTTGGTTCTGGTCAGTTTATCTTTGGTGCTGGTGTAGCTGGTGAACCAGCATAGCTGTGCTGCACTACCTTCACATGAAAATATTTTATGCTATGTAAATTGTTAGAAATTGATATTTTACTAGCTCATATTAATAGCTTTATTACATACTACAAAAGTCATCTGCTACATTTCTTTCTCATTAAACGGGATTCTTGTTATCTGGAACCTGATGGATAAATAGAATGGGTTTAAATGAAGTTTAAAGCTGTCACATGTCCTCTGAATTGTGGTTACCAGCAAAACCATAAGTAATCACAATGCTCCACTTTACTTTGTAACCTGGCTTCAAGACAACAAGTCCAAGGACGTTAAATGACAAATATTTATTAATATGCATAAAAACAGATTTTAAAAATGGGATAGGAGTAGATAAAGGTCAGTATATATACCCAGTTACATTAACCTATCAATGATGTTAAATGCCCTTGAGCAATTTATTTCCCATAATACATTTTGCACTATAGTGATTAGCTATTATCACTAAGTCAATATAAGAAAACACAGCTACGAAGTCAATCTGACTCTTGAAGATTAAACACCAGCACAAAAATAACACTCATACCATAATTCAAGAGCAGACTAATTTGTTTCTCTTAATCTAGGCCTATGACAAATAAAAACATGCATGAACAAAATTTTAGCTCAGACATAGATATTATCTGATATAATACAAAGCCATTAGATTCACACTTTCATAGTAAATTTCCCTCCATACATCTCCTGTTATGGCTCATCCAAATAGGTCTGTTGTGCTCTGAAGCTACTCTGTTGAAGCAAACAGCATGAGGTTATGTGCCCCTTGCCTGTAATGCAAGTACATTGCCTAACACTCTTGCACACACTAAGGGCAATTCAGAGTCAACAGATTAACTCCTGAAGTGTGCTGTTCCTGAATCGCTTTAGACACTATTAGTGCTCAGCACAAGCTGTAATCCATTCACTTGTGACTGCCTCCCTTATAAGTTGTCCCTTCTTTTCTCCCCAGCCACCTCTTTTTTTCACTTAGACCACCCTGAACTATCTCTACCTACGTCTTTTATGACTGATCTTTATTCCTTCCGATAACAAGCACCACATCTGAAATCGATGGACCAAAATCCATGTAATCATCACATGACATAAGCAGTCACACAAGGCACAACAATATTATTTATAAATCATTGAAATACAGTATAAAGTTATGATTGGGCAAGTGTAATTTGGCCTATAAGAGGTATGTAGCAGGGTCAGTAGCACGTCTAAGAACTTTGGTAATTAAACTAAAGCAGTTACTGGAAAAAGAACCATATTCACTATATCTTTTTCCATTTTCAAATAAGATTGCATAGAATATACACAGCCATCCAGTCCAGGGAGTACTGAGCTCAGCCTTGTGTCCCATGCTGCCTGGGATAGGCTCCAGGCCTGCACATTACCTTGACCAGGATAAACACTTGGATGCAAAGATAGATAAATTTACAGAGATGCATAGGATCATTCCCTTTTAATTCTACAAATGGCTGTGTCAAACTTGTGTGTCATGATCGGCAAGAAGGCGATCCGGGAAGCAGGGAAAAATGGGGATTTATTCAGGGTAACAGGACCGGGGAAGCACGACAGCAAACATCAATGACGAGTCTGGGGAAGACTGACTCAGACGAGGACTAAATACAAAAGACAAGCTAAGGGTAACGAGCAACAGGTGAGAACAATCAGGCAGAAACAGGAGGTAACAAGGTGGGCGTGGCACACATTAGGATCGGACGGAGCGGGGCGTGACATAACCCCCCCCCAAAGGCGCGCACACCGGGCGTGCCCAAGGGGAGGCGACGGATGAGACAAGGGAACAGGACCTGAAAGACAAAAACCAAAACATCAACGGGGCACAGGAAACAGGACGGACACAGAACAGGAACAGGGACCAGAAAAAGGACAAGACCTGACAAAGGACGGGGAATGCAGACAGGCAGACAGAAAAGGGCGACACAGAGGGAACTCACAGGCGACACAAAGGGGCCAGGAGTGAACGGAGGAGGAACAGAGGGACGAGGAGCAGAAACAGGCGGGACGAAGGGAAAGGGAGGAGGAACTAGGGGAGCCCGAAGGAACCCAGACGGGCGACGGGCAGCGGCCGGAGAGGCCGCAGGCGAGAGGGAGAAGGGAACAGGAGGGGACCACACAGGGGCCAAGGGAACGGGTTGAGGTAGTGACAGAGGAGACACGGAGGGAGCAGGAGGGAACACCGGTGCAGGCAAGCAGGAGAGGGAAGCCGTGGCAGGCGAAGGCGTAGCAGGAGCCGGGGAAGGCGCCGTCTGACGCCAAGCCGAAGCAGGGGGGCCCGGAAGCAGCCGACACGGAGCCGGAGGCGGGATCAAGGACCAGCACCGAGGAACCAGGGGGGGACCTGGTGGAGACCGCCGACCCCGAGGACCCACAGGCAGCCACCGAGCCACAGCCAGGGGCCGAACAGGCGAGCCAGGGGGCAGGGCGGGCAGGACCCGGGCCCGAAGCCTGTGTCCCCGTCCCTTCCGGGATACTGAAAGGCGGGGTCCTGGTTGGGGTCGTCCTCGGCGGGGTCCTGGTTGGGGTCGTCCTCGCCGAGGCGAGGGAGGAGAAGTCATCAGGAAGGTCCCTGAGGGGTCCCATTCGAGCTCCTCCTCTATGGAGCTGGGATGGCAGTCAGGCTGTCCGGGACCTCCTCAGGGACTAGGACCTGAGCTGGGGGGACTGGAGTTAGGGCCTCCAAAGAGGAAACAGGCGGTGCAGCTGGCGCCGCGGGCGTGGCCGCAGGCGGTGCCACTGGAGAGGCTGTCAGGACGGGCGAGCCGGGCAGGACGGGTGAGCTGGGCTGGACGGGCAGGACAGAAGAGCCAGGCTGGACAGAAGAGCCGGGCTGGATGGGCAGGACAGGAGAGCCGGGCTGGTCAGAAGAGCCGGGCTGGACAGGCAGAGAGGCGGCCTCAGGCAGGGCCGCGGGCAGAGCGGTGGCCTCAGGCAGGGCTGCGGGCGTGTGGCCAGCAGGGGGCGCCTTGGTGGGCACCTCGGGCGTGCGGCCAGCAGGGGGCGCCTCGGCGGGCACCTTGGGCATGCGGACAGCTGCAGGGACCGCAGGCAGGACAGGCGGGTCAGGCAGGACAGGCTGGACAGGCGGTGCCGCGGGCAGTGCGGCGGCAGCAGAAGCAGGCGTTGCCGCGGGCAGTGCGGCGGCAGCAGCAGCCGGTGCTGCTGACAGGTCTGGAGCAGCCAGGTCTGGAGCCGGTAAGCCAGGGACTGCCCCTTTAAGGGCTTTAGGAACCCGGGGAATGCCGTCTCTCACGGCACGTATCCCTCCGTGGTCCGGGCACGCCGGCCGGTAGCAGTACGCCTCTAACGGAGGTGGCTTTTCCTCAACATGAGGCTTACTGGCATCAGCGGCATCTTCCCAGGCGGGGAGAAGCGAGCACGCTCCCAGGAAGAGTGTCGGGGCGGCTCTCTTTTTTCCCCTTCGCCTCTTCCTCTTAGGAAGAGCGGGGCTCTCTAGGACCCAGGGCAGGTCCGTGCCCTGGGTGCATTGCCCCGGCAGTTCTCCAGAGCTGGGGGGTTGAGCGGCAGAAGCCGCGTTCAGCTCAGTCTTGCACTTTGGAAGAGTCGTCTTTCGCTGGGCGGCTAAGGTTGGAGCCTTTGCCGTCTTGCTCGAGACAGGGATGGAGGCAGGTGGTGAGTCGGGGGGCAGTTCCCAGGCGGCATACCCCAGGTGGGCAGCCAAACTGCCGCTCTCTCCCTCAGCAGCCGTAGGTTTACACCCACCTCTACTAGCTGCTACTCCTCACCGGTGCGGAACCTCCTGTCCAGGAGTTCCCAACACCTGTCAATCAGCCGGTGGGTGACTGGATCCTCCTGGAGATCGAGCAGGTTCGTCCACCGGATGACCTCCTCTTCCATGGGGAGAACCTCCCCAGAAGCGCTGAGCTTGTTACGGAGACTCATCATTCTGTCACGATCGGCAAGAAGGCGATCCGGGAAGCAGGGAAAAGGAGCCAGGAAGCAGGGTAAAACGGGGATTAATTCAGGGTAACAGAACCAGGGATGCACAACAGCAAGCATCAATGACAAGTCTTGGGAAGACTGACTCAGACGAGGACTAAATACAAAAGACAAGCTAAGGGTAACGAGCAACAGGTGAGAACAATCAGGCAGAAACAGGAGGTAACGAGGTGGGCGTGGCACACATTAGGATCAGACGGAGCGGGGCGTGACATTGTGTTGGTTGTACTTGTGGTGTCATGGCCCTGGTTGTCATGTGTGTACTTACCTGTGTTGTAGGTGATCCTCACGTTTCTCTGGCTGATCACCTTAGGTAGAAATTGACTCAAAATTTTATCAGTACCAGATCATCAGCCATACAATGTGTCTGCAAAATTTGGAAAAGATATGACAAATACTTTGAGTTACCATACTGACAAGATCAAGTGTCTGAGGCTGCCATTCTGTTTGCTATCATGTAGCACTGCTTCAGTTTTGGTGTGATTTGTCTTCAAATTTGATCAGTCCCAAATCTTTACAATGTGTCTGCAAAGTATGAAAAATATTAAATACCATTAGATACTGTGGAAGAAAAATAAAATCAACCTCTCTAATACAGTAGTTCTTGGTTCAACTACTTAGAATAAAACTCCAGACCTCGCAGTTGGTGAGTGAAGTTTTCTCCTTTATTCAAGCAATCCAGCATAGCACTGGCACCAGGTACCTCAAGCACAAAGAGTAACCAGTTGATAAACCATAACACTACTAAGTCCTGATTGGTCACAAAATACCAACAAACCAAACTGAAACATTCAACAAACATAATCCTGCACCTCTATTGGTCTCTTATTATCAGGGTAACATCCACCCATTTTGCCCATTTTCTCAAAACATACTATTCTTCTCTGCTGCTAGACTTGGATATGGTTATGTTATGGATATGGATACACTATACTGCTAATATATGGATGCATAACTACGGATACATGATCAACCCTACTTATGCGTTTGAGCTACCGTCTAACATATGGCGTATAACATATTGTAACTACTCTAGATCTATGATATTCCTTAACCAGTTGGGACCTGGGCCTCCTGATTTTCAACTTTCTTACCACAATACTTTCTGAGCTACTGCAGTAACAATATAATGTGTCTGAGGCTGTTCTTCTCTTAGTATCACTGCTGCTTTAATTTTTGTGTGATTTGTCTCAAATTTTGAATTGTTCCAGATACCCACCCACACAATGAAGTAAAGTTTGAAAAATATCCGCTAAATATTTTTTCAGTTATTGTGGTAACAAGCTCAAGTGTCTGTGGTGGCAGCAAACTGCTCTCAAAACCATTTGAATTACTTGTCTGGGGAATACAATAACATTGGCAGGAACTGACGGCTTGCCAGCTGGATAGCTTTGATTACTCAGACCTCATGACAGAACTATTATTCTATTTTTAGATTTTGACAAATGTTGAGCTCATTAGAAAAAATGGCTTTGGGGCTTTTTCCTGTAAGGCAGTTAGCAGCCAAATTAAACTTAAATGTAGATTTAATATAAAATGAGGAATTAGGCAAAGATGTCCCATTTCTCCTAATAGGAATGCTAACAGAAAGGTCATCGTCAGGCATTTACCCAATGCCACCACCATTTTCTTTTGAGACTGTGACCAGATTCCTCTTGCTATGAATATTTAAACTTTCTCAAACACATCAGTTTGCATCATTATATTAATAAATGCAAGTCCATTGGCGTGACAGGAACTCAAAGTACTGGGCCATGTATCCACAAGGGCAGGTTTTCTGTCCACTGGCCTCTGAGACCTTAAGACAGCTCACTGCAGGAAACAGGTAACCAATGGGACTAGGGGCTGCTGGCTGGAGGGGCGGATCCAGGACAAGATGCACAAAGGGCAGACTCAAGGGACTACTTGCACTTCGGCATAATATGGCTCCTTAGTTTTCTGTCTTATTTGTTTGTATAACGTTGTGAGCTTTTACACTACCTGCCTCACTACCACCAGCAAGGTGGAAAATGGCTTCAAATTGTATGCATTGTCTACCAAAGTCTTGTTACAATACAATTCGGTGCTCAGTTCTAACTACACATAATTAATTTGCAAATTATTATTATTCTGACCTAGAAATGTTTATTTTTAGTAACACATTCTGTTTTTCAGAATATTTCATTTATTTTTGTATTGTGTACTATTTAAAATTTTTCTGTGCTGCATTTACTTTGTTTGCACAATGGGTACTGTTTTTGTAAAACGTGTGTTTGGCAGTATATGTATGTTTGTTTATGCACTATGTTCTTGGTGCTGCACGCACCAGAATTTCCCCCTGGGAACAATAAAGTTAATCTTAATCTTTAAATTAAGCAAGCTAACAGCTAAGGCAAACAGCGTTCGAACTGCCTAACAATCAGAAAATCCACAAGTCAATGATGTTAGAAACAAATGTATTTCTTGTGATTGGTATTCAGTGCATATAGAGACAAGCTGTCAGGGGAGGTCAGTATGAGAGCATTGTGCTAAGATGGATGAGTGAGCTGCCACAATAATTAATAGTAGGGAGGAAATGCTTTGACATTCACTTTGCTAATTTACAGTTAAGCTTCAAGATCAGATGTTAAAATTTGACAACTAAAAGTCTGCTGCAAACCTTAGTGTGTACAGAGACGGAAAAAATGTCACACTTTATGTTTAGGATCCACTGCTTTCTTAGCTGAGATTGATTTCTGATTAAATTCTGAAGATGCTATACAAGGAGGAGTAATTTTCCCCTTGCCGCTGAAAATATTCCATTTGTAATATTGTCTGGCCACTGGTTAAAAAAAAATCTAATGCTACTTTAATTCTACCTACATTAATTCCAACTGTACCATATGTAAAAAGACAGACTGGAAGCAAGTGACAGAACAGAGTTTTGTGCAAGTACTACAGTGCAAACCAGCAACAGGAAACAGGAAGTCTGAAACACAAAAGCAGAATGTTCAAAGCAAATATGAAACAAGGGGCACGTTGCCAAACACACCAAGTGTGGAACTCCAGCTAATCAGGACCATGAATCTAGCAATAAGATGCCAGCTAAAGAACACCAAAGACATGAATAGCTGGAACTTTGTCTTTTTCTTAATGTCCATGTCATTTTAAGGGCATACGCAAGTACAAAGTACTAGGATACTGGGAGTACCCAAGCTATGCTGCTGCGCAGCGGGAGTAGAGGCCAGAATTCATACTAGGCAGAATTGGCGTGAAGAAAAAAAATTGAGGACAGGAAACAGGAGCCCAACAAACACCCACCACTTGCCTGGACTAGGAAGTGACACAGTTAAATTCCCCCGTTATAAATTTAGCTGAGTGGTTGTGGTGAGCTTACCCACAATACATTGCTGCAGAGGTGTTGGCTCACCAGTGGAGCAGCAATGTAAAAGAGCTGTGATAAGGGAAGAGGAAGGAGTCAGCAATGCAGCATGGGAAGCCCCTAGGGGAAGACCCTACCTGTTCCCGCTACCAAGTGTTCCAGAAACCTCAAGGAGTGCAACAGGTGCTTCAACCAAAAGGGAGGATGGCAGCAGTGAAGGGCTGGGACCATACCCCAAGGCTATGTGGGCTGTCCATGACCTGTGGCAGGGGAGCAGTAGGGCAAGCTAAAAACCCGTCTTCACCACTAAGGAAGACTGCTGCCCCACTTCACTCATGCAGCACAATATTGACACGGGAAATGCATGCTCCCATCTGTCTGCAACCTGACTGGCAGGCCTTGGCAAAGCGACAAGCAGCACAGCAATGAGCCAGCAGCAGGAGTGTTTGTGTCTTCCGACCAGGGACGTGCACAGACATTTTGAGGGGCAGGGGCTCAAGTGAAATAAAGGGCACTCTCATAATTACGTTTTTTTTTTCTTTTTTTAAACAAAAAAGTATATATATTGTAATGACCAGACAACACGCGTAACTCAAAGAGCACTTTAATATACCCTGTACGGCCGCAGCCCACACCAAACCCGCAAAAGAACAGGATCCAACAGAAAGACCCGCAACAATTAATGTTCCCCAGTATATAAAAGGTTCTGCGGAGCCCGCCACTTTTCCTCTTATCCACTCCGCAGGTACCCCACATTCCCGCTATCTCCAAACCCCCTGAGATTGGCTGAAAAGGGGTGGGAGGACTGCCCTATAACAAACATTAAACAGTCCTAGTCCTCTAGTCGCTACACTACCCCCTCCGCACAGAGTTCCTCGCCCCCGAGGGAACACACAAAGTCCTGTAGCCTCCTGGGTGGTCGTCTCCGCCTTTGAGGTCGCTGCAGGCCACCGTCACCCCCTGGAGTAGTACTGTCGGAAGGATCCCGGTGACCTAGGGAGAAAGGTGAGCTGGACACGTGCTGAACTCCGTCCACCAGGTCCGGTGAACCTGGGGCTGCAGACGAGGGCACTGGACTCCCAGGGAAAGCAGGATCAACACCCTCCCCCAAAGTGACCATGGGAGCAGCAAGAGGGCTGGACTGAGGGGTGGACAGGGATGAGCTCCCTCTATAGGGAGCCAATCTGTCCCTGTGCAAAGCTACCTTCCTTCCTCGCGGGGGTAGCTGAACCCGGTAGACCACGCTCCCCATCCTCTCCATCACTCTGCAGGGCCCCACCCACTGGCTGTCCAGTTTTGGGCAGCGACCCTTCTTCCTCTGCGGGCTGTACACCCATACGAGGTCCCCAGCCTCAAAATTCCCCCCCCTCACATGTATATCATAGTTCCGCCTTTGTCTTACTCCCGCTTTGACCAATTGGCCCCTAGCAAAATTGTGGGCAGACTCTAGACGGTCCTGGATCTTCCGGGCATACTCAGGACCTGGTGGAGCAGCAGGAGCATCAGGGGGTCTGCCAAAGCTCATCTCGGCAGGCGTCCGCAATTCCCTCCCCAGCATTAGAAGGGCTGGTGTGCAACAAGTGGAGTCCTGGACAGCTGACCGGCATGCTAACAGCACCACAGGCAAATGTCGGTCCCAGTCCCTCTGGTGCCTGCTTGTGAGGATAGCCAGTTGTTCTGCCAGAGTCTGATTAAATCTTTCCACTAGCCCATCGCTCTGTGGATGCAATGGGGTAGTGCGAGTCTTATGGATGCCCAGCCTCTCGCACAATGCGGTGAACACTCGCGACTCAAAATTGCGGCCCTGGTCGCTGTGCATGGACCCTGGCACTCCGAACCGGCTGAACATCCCCTCCAGCAGTGTGTCTGCAATGGTCTCTGCCTCCTGATCAGGCAGTGCATAAGCCTCCGGCCATTTTGTAAAATAGTCCATTGCAGACAACACAAAACGATTCCCATGGTCTGAACATGGGAAGGGGCCCAACACATCTACCCCAACCCTCTCCATGGGGGAGCCCACAGGGAACTGCTGGAGGGGGGCACGTGACTGACCCTGCGGCCCCTTCCGGGCAGTACAGGGATCACACCGACGGCAGAAATCCTCCACGTCCCTCCTCAGCAGCCCCCAGTAGAAACAGTACCGAACACGCCGGAGTGTTTTCGTAACGCCGAAGTGTCCAGACCCCACGGCCCCATGAGCAGCCTGGAGGACCTTCTCACGCATGGACTTGGGGACGACCACCTGCCATCTCTCCTCCCCCGTGGCAGGCTCAATCCAGGCACGCTGCAGCACCCCATCGCACAGGCGTAAAGCCCCAAACTTAGCCCACAAGCCTTTCGTGGTAGGTGACAGAGCAGCCACCTCCTCCCAGGGCGGCCGCTGCTGGTCTCGGACCCACTGGAACACAGGTTGCAGGTCAGTGTCCCTTTCCTGCTGCTGCCCCCACTCTGGTATGTCACCTAGCTGCTCTGCCTGCCCCCATGAAACCGGTCCCGCAACAGCACAACTCACCTCTCCATCACCTAGTTCACGTTCTCGATTCTCCCTCTTCTCACAATAATTGCAGCCATCAGTTGCACACGGCCGCCTGGACAGAGCATCTGCATTTGCATGCTGCAGCCCTGCCCTGTGTACGACCGTGAAGTCATAAGCCTGCAGCCCCTCAATCCAGCGTGCAACCTGACCCTCAGGCTCTTTAAAGGACATAAGCCATCGAAGCGCTGAATGATCCGTTCGGACAGTGAAGGGCAAGCCGCAGAGGTAATACCTAAAGTGGTGCACAGCACACAGCAGAGCAACAAGCTCCCGCCGGGTGACACAATAGCGTCACTCCGCCTTATTGAACACCCTGCTGTAATACGCCACCACCCTTTCCCCTTCCTGCCCTACCTGAGAGAGCACCGCGCCCAACCCCTCATTACTGGCATCGGTGTCCAGAATGAAAGGCAGGCTGGGGTTGGGGGGGGCCAACACAGGGGCCTCAATCAGAGCCTGCTTAAGGGAGGAAAAGGCAGCCTGGCACTCGTCGGACCACACAAAGGGGCAGTCCTTCTGCAGGAGTCTAAAGAGGGGGGCAGCAGTACAAGAGAAGCCCCGCACAAACCGCCTGTAGTAGGACGCTAGCCCAAGGAAGGCCTTGAGCTGCGGCTGCGTGATTGGAGTGGGCCAGTCCCTCACAGCCTGCACCTTGTCCTCCATAGTGCCAATTCCTGACCCCCCCAGCTTGTGACCCAAGAATGTTACCTCCCTCCTCATCAGACGGCACTTCTCTGGGTGGAGCTTCAAACCTGCCGCAGCCACTCTAGTCAATACACCCTGTAAGGCACGCAGAGCACACTGGAAGGAGCTGCCATGTGCAAGAATGTCATCCAGATAAACCAGACATTCACTCCGGGGAATGCCCGACAGCACCCTATCCATTAATCGCTCAAACGTTGCCGGTGCATTGCAAAGGCCAAAGCACAGAACCTTAAAGTGCCATAGCCCCCCGTTCAAGCAAAAGGCCGTCTTGGGCCTGGCCTCAGGTGCAAGCGGCAGTTGCCAATACCCACTGCGCAGGTCTAATGAGGAGAACCAGGAAGAGCCCCCCACCAAATCCAATGACTCGTCAATACGAGGTAGGGGATACGAGTCTTTCCTTGTTACAGCATTCAGGCGCCTGTAGTCCACACAAAAACGCCAGCGTCCCCCCTTCTTGGGTACCATCACTACAGGCGCCGCCCATGCACTGTCCGAGGGCTCGATAATCCCAGCCTGTCGCATTTCTTGCAAAGCCTCCTCTGCAGCCTGCTGACGAGACAGTGGCAGGCGGCGAGGGCGCATCCTTATTGGCGCCGCATCCCCGGTGTCGATCTCATGCTGCACTAAATGTGTCCGCCCCACATCCCCCTCGCGTGCGGCAAAACTGTCCTTAAATTCCACCAGCAGCTCCCATAACTGCCCCTGCTGCCCTCGAGTGAGGCCATCACAGTTACGCTGCCAGACGTCCCTGACCACCGACAGCGACTCACTGACACCATCAGACGGGGCAGGGGCCCGGGGAGGCGAGGCAGAGTCTGCAGAACAGTCCCTGCTAGACAAAGGCAGGGTGTGGGCAGCAGCTGAGTCAGGGTGTGACTGGCCCCATGGTGGTGGTTGCTGGGCTGGGGCTGTAGAACCACCACAGGAGCCATTAGGCATCAAGGTTCCCGGGGCCTCAGGAACGCGTGTTGTTGGCACCACAAAATGAACAGGCAGGGCATCAGGGACCATGGGGACAACAGGCCCCCCTGGAAAACAAAGCGAGTTACCCCGCAAGTCCAACTGGCAGGCCATGCCCCTGAGGAAGTCCAAGCCCAAAATGCACTGGTCCTGCACATCTGCCACCCACACTGGATGGCACACTGTCCGCCCTCCCACAGTGAGCGTTAATAGACCCCGCCCCTTCATAGGCGACAGCTCCCCCGTGACAGTGCGCAACTGGACAGACGTAGGCTCCAGCTGCACGTTACCTGGGACAATGTCAGGCCTCACTAACGTCACAGTGGAACCTGTGTCCACCAGGGCGGAACATGCAACCCCCTCTACCAAGACTGGAATGTGGCAGAAGTTCCCAACACCAGTCCGCCCCACAATAACCACCGGCTCCAAAGAAGCACAATCCCCCCTTAACACCCGGTGCCAGGTGCTAACAGGAGCCCATGTTTCGTGCTGGGGAATAGAGGCAGGGCCCAGCACAGTCCCCTCTATGCGGGCCCTGACCCGTTTCCCTGCCCACCGTGCAGACGAGGGCACTGGCGAACCAGGTGGCCTGACTGGCCACACCCCCAACACACTCTAGGGCGTGCACTAGCCCGACGGTTAGGCTGTAAAGACACTGTACGAATCAGCTCCTCCAGCCCCGAAACCCAGGAAGGCCTGGTAAGGTCCCCATCCACATCCGCTACCCTCACCACTGGTGACCCCCCCGGCTGCTCTCTGGAGGTCGCTGTCCCCCAAACGATCTCCCTCTCCAGCGCAATCTCCAAGGCGTCCTGCAGCGTCTTAGGGTGGGCGAGCTGTGTCTGTATGCGGAGATCCCCCGGAACAAGGGCCTGGATGAACTGATCTCTCGCCAGCTCACTCCGAACAGAAGGGGGCATATGAGCATAGACACGTGCAGTCAGGCTCTCTATGTCGTTTGCCAGGGAACGAAGCGGTTCGCCAGGCTGCCTGCGCCTGTTAGACAGTTCTGAACGCAGGAGACCTGGCTGAACGCATTGTCCAAAACGTCTCCGCAGCGCCCCGACTAACGCATTATAGTCCCTCCGCTCCTCAGCCTCAAGCAATAACAGGCAAGACAGAGCATCGTCCACCAGACACATCGCCAGCTCCAAAGCCTTGCACTCTTCCGACCAGCCCCACTGAGAGCCAGCAGTTCAAACTGAGCGTGAAACGCCTCCCAGTCCGCCTTACCCGAATACTTCGGTGTCTTCATGCGGGCGGGGCGATCCCCTGCACAGGCGCCGCCATGTTCGCCCACGTAGCGCCCCGCCGCCGCCACTGGTCCAGCGCCCAGCCCAGCTTCCCGTGAGCCCAAAGGGGAAAGACCCGCTTCGCCCGCCAGCCTCCTAGTAGCCTCCTTAATGCGGAACTTGTGCTGTTCAGCTCTTACCAGCCCTGCGGCGTAGAGCTTCTCGTCCCGAGCCGCCGCGTCCGGGTCCGGCTTAACTCCAGCGATCCCCGGTCGAAACATCTCCCACAAAACAAGTGCCAGGAAAACCGCACAGAAAAGAAAACAAAAAGCACCCAATAGCGAAGCGCTACTGTCGGCAACCCCGAAAAAAAAATGAAAAGTAGCGAAAACTGTTCCCGTTGCTTTACTTCTGACACCAATTGTAATGACCAGACAACACGCGTAACTCAAAGAGCACTTTAATATACCCTGTACGGCCGCAGCCCACACCAAACCCGCAAAAGAACAGGATCCAACAGAAAGACCCGCAACAATTAATGTTCCCCAGTATATAAAAGGTTCTGCGGAGCCCGCCACTTTTCCTCTTATCCACTCCGCAGGTACCCCACATTCCCGCTATCTCCAAACCCCCTGAGATTGGCTGAAAAGGGGTGGGAGGACTGCCCTATAACAAACATTAAACAGTCCTAGTCCTCTAGCCGCTACACTATTAACGCAACACTGACTTCCTTTCTAAAAAAATAATTAAAAAAGTTAATTTTATCTTCCTCAAACTCATGCAATTGTTTAATTTTCAAAAGATGTCTACAAAATAATCAGCAAATTGCATCTGTAGATTTCTTCTAATTTCACCAATTTATGCTATGATATATGCTTATTAGTAACTTTATTAAGCTTATTTAGTAAGCTTATTACTAACTTATTTTATTACATGATGGCTTGGTTGAATTCCAATGTAGAATGCGGTCTGTTATTTCTTGATAAAAGACCGCTGTGCGGAGTATAACAGAACAAGAAAAACAGAGCGTTGCTATGGACTCACAGGATTCTAACCGTAGAGACGGAGTGTACTATTTTCTTTAGCGGAAGCAATACAATCGGGCTTAAATCAATAAACTCCCTTTTAATATTTTGTGTCAAAATAATTATTTGGTAGGTACCCATGTAATAAGCGGGATAATATATAGCGATTATCCCTTACACATTAGCTAGTCTAGTAGCTCATGAGGCATGCATGCTAGCAAAACACAGGTTAACTATATATTTGTCTTTGGCTAATCAGCAGTAAATTCGAGCCTTATTCGAGGCACTGGTAGTTTAATCTTTTGTTCATCACCAGCTCCACTCACCTCAGCACAAGCCAAGAAAAACACTGCTGGGAGGGGCTGCTGCTGCCTGCAGGTGTGTGTGTATAAGATGTGCGCCGCTGCGCGGGGGATGTTCGCTTCAGAACTCCTGACCTGATATTTAGATATACTATTCTTCAATAAATATATTTGTTTGACAGGGAAGCTGTGCGCAAACAGGAATATATATTATTTAAAAAAAAAAAATTAAAAAAATGCATGTTTTTTTAATATGCTGCAAAATGCAAAATCACTTTACATTAATACTAGCAATGCTTCGACTGGTACCTGACAGGATTGCCACCTGATGAAATAGCGTTACAAAAAAGTGAGACATGTCAGTTCAAAACTTTTGCCAAAAACACTAATGAATCACTTACATCCTCAGCCTATCATTCCTCATAATGTTAAATATTAGTACAATCAACATGTATAATACACACACACATATTATATGTTATATATAATCAACATTCAGATTCACCTCCTGTGACCTTGTGGTAGAAAAATTATAAATCAAGGACTTAGAATAAAAGTCTGGACCTCTTAGTTTGGTGAGTAAAGAAAATCTCTTTTATTCCCGCAAGTTCAGCAAAGCGCTCCCATCACACTCTGGCACTTGGTACCAAGTCACCCCCGGCACACAGAGCAACCAGTAGATAAAACATAACTCCCAGGACTTCTAAGTCCTGATTGGTCATGAAACATCAACAAACTAAGCTGAAACGTATAACAAACACAATTCTCCCGCTCCATTGGTTCACTTTGGTAGCAAGGTAAAATCCACCCATTATACGCAACTTACTGGAGACAGCCTCGGCTTCTAGACTCTACATGAGATATGTATATAGATATTAATTATATGACATTGAATCACTGTTAATGTTTGGGTGTTCCATTGATTAATGATTAACACATTGACATATTGTCCCTGAATCACTGAAAATACATGGTTAACATATGATTGGTATGATTAACATAAGTATGATTAACATGATGCGATCAATTGCATATAACATATTATATATTGACTACTACTACTATTCTATTAAGCTATAACTCTTTGTGCACCAGTTGGGGCGGCTTCGAGTCTCTTCCTGCAAGTGGTTTCTCCCCCCCTTTGCTCCACTGTCTGCCCCTCCAAGGTCCGAGCTTCTGCGGAGCCAACTGCAGGCAGCTATCACAAAGCGAGGTCACACAGTATTCAAAACAATCTCTTCTGGCCTAAGGCCTAAGACATAACAGACCCAATATGCCTCCCCTCCCGGGCCTACTAATGTCCAATTTTACTTCCACAACCTTGCCTCTTCACCTGAACTACAACATGGCTGATCTGCTTCTGTCCCCTAATAAAAAAACATTGAGGGATTCCTTATGAGCATTGACAGAGAATGCCTCATCCTATTATTGGTAACAATGTTAAATCTCAGGACAACTAGGTATAATAATATCAAGTCATCGTTCAACATCACCTGTGACCCCTTCTCTCCATCACTGTCTGATACACAGCACAGTTGTTTAGGTTCTGTCACCTGACAAAACAGGATAAATACATGCCATTTAAACAGCAATCATTTTATTTCACTTTTTCTGAGTCTTAGTGTGCAAATCTCGAATCAAATCATTAATGTTTGCCAAGTCAGTGAATGCATTTTAAAAACTATTTGTGCGAAGTGGATTGTCTATTGGTGAACTGTCAATAAAATTCTAGCCATGGCAATATTAGTATGTAGCATATCAATTTCTTTCACAAGACTGATTTCTGACAAATAGTCGTCATTAGATTAGGAGAACTGACAGGGATCATATTTATACTTTTACATTTAGCTGTTTAATCTGCTGTTAGTTTTAAGTCCGTATTCACAGACTATAGCCTGCCCTGCTATAATGAATGTGCGTCAAAGCGGTAAAAAAAAAACCCACTAGCATTAACGTTAACTGTTGTCGTTACTTTGATGGACTTTGATGGATTCACTAGCGAACTTGAAGTGACTTACACTTTTCTTTGAAAAAAAGCTCCTTATGTCCAGCTTCTTTTTTTTTGCTGCCGCCATCCTCACATGTGTCACCCAACACACCTTCTTGCATGGGGAAAAAAATCCACTGCATTTGGCGCTGCTTGTATCTGAACGCAGCCACAGCCTCTCACGTGATAGCAGGGAAATGCACAGCCAATCAAAATGTTCATATGTGTTTTGGGGGCGGGAGGACTCAAGGAGAGAACGTGATTTATCCCTTTCTGCGTGTCTAGGTTAATGTTGACAACAGATTGTTTTTTTTTTTTTGTTTTTTTTTTAAATGGATTAAATTATTGGTGGGGACATTTCAATGGTCGGAGGATATTGGTGGGGACACATCCCCTCCGTCCACCCTAAATCTACGCCCCTGGGTTCAAATAATACAAGATGGCAGCAAGACCTTTTTAAAATAGGATTACAGTGCAGCCAGGCTGTTACAAAGGATTTTTTGCACCTACATAACATACCAGCCAAGATCACTAGAATGCCGGGTTCTCCGTGGATTGTTATCGGCCCTGGCAGACGCAGATGGCGGAGGAGATACCGAAAGCAAAAGCGCAGATGACGCGGAGGCCATTTTGCTAAGTAAGAAGGCAGCCAAACAAATCCCCGCTTCCAAGTATTTTTCTCGCTAATACCAGATCCATAAACAATAAAATGTATTAATTAAAACTGCTCCGCAAAATTTCCACAATCACACTCTTAAGCAACTATTCTATTCTGCTACTAATACAACTGAGGTAGCCATTGAGCTAACAGAACACACAGCATTCCAGGACAGGAACAAAGACTCCAGTCAGAGCAAAGGAGGGTGGCTATGTATCTATATACACTCACCTAAAGGATTATTAGAAACACCTGTTCAATTTCTCATTAATGCAATTATCTAATCAACCAATCACATGGCAGTTGCTTCAATGCATTTAGGGGTGTGGTCCTGGTCAAGACAATCTCCTGAACTCCAAACTGAATGTCAGAATGGGAAAGAAAGGTGATTTAAGCAATTTTGAGCGTGGCATGGTTGTTGGTGCCAGACGGGCCGGTCTGAGTATTTCACAATCTGCTCAGTTACTGGGATTTTCACGCACAACCATTTCTAGGGTTTACAAAGAATGGTGTGCAAAGGGAAAAACATCCAGTATGCGGCAGTCCTGTGGGCGGAAATGCCTTGTTGATGCTAGAGGTCAGAGGAGAATGGGCCGACTGATTCAAGCTGATAGAAGAGCAACTTTGACTGAAATAACCACTCGTTACAACCGAGGTATGCAGCAAAGCATTTGTGAAGCCACAACACGCACAACCTTGAGGCGGATAGGCTACAACAGCAGAAGACCCCACCGGGTACCACTCATCTCCACTACAAATACTGTAGGAAAAAGAGGCTACAATTTGCACGAGCTCACCAAAATTGGACAGTTGAAGACTGGAAAAATGTTGCCTGGTCTGATGAGTCTCGATTTCTGTTGAGACATTCAAATGGTAGAGTCAGAATTTGGCGTAAACAGAATGAGAACATGGATCCATCATGCCTTGTTACCACTGTGCAGGCTGGTGGTGGTGGTGTAATGGTGTGGGGGATGTTTTCTTGGCACCCTTTAGGCCCCTTAGTACCAATTGGGCATCGTTTAAATGCCACGGCCTACCTGAGCATTGTTTCTGACCATGTCCATCCCTTTATGACCACCATGTACCCATCCTCTGATGGCTACTTCCAGCAGGATAATGCACCATGTCACAAAGCTCAAATAATTTCAAATTGGCTTTTTGAACATGACAATGAGTTCACTGTACTAAAATGGCCCCCACAGTCACCAGATCTCAACCCAATAGAGCATCTTTGGGATGTGGTGGAACGGGAGCTTCATGCCCTGGATGTGCATCCCACAAATCTCCATCAACTGCAAGATGCTATCCTATCAATATGGGCCAACATTTCTAAAGAATGCTTTCAGCACCTTGTTGAATCAATGCCACGTAGAATTAAGGCAGTTCTGAAGGCGAAAGGGGGTCAAACACCGTATTAGTATGGTGTTCCTAATAATCCTTTAGGTGAGTGTACGTAACACTTGGTGGACAAAAGCAAGGATTATAGACTGAGGATTATAGAATGTCCTACTGACAGGTCTCCTGGTGCTGTGGCTTAGTTGGTTAAAGTGCCTAAAGATCCTGGGTTCAAATCCCAGCAGTGCCTTGAATTTCACTGTAGGAAATGAGATGTTGCGAGGTTTTTGGGCAGTGGTGGCTTGATGGTTAAGGAAGCGCACTTGTAATTGAAAGATTGCAGGTTCGAATCCCCGACCAGCAAGGCACCACTGAGGTACCCTGAGCAAGGTACTGCTCCCCGGGCGCTGAATTAGCGGCCCCTTGCTATGTCACGAAAGTCACATATGGGTTAAATGCAGAGGACACATTTCATTGTTGTGTGCTGTGGTGTGTTGACAATGACCTCTGATCACTAAATTCTAAAAAAAAATCTACTGAAATTTGACCAGTACATCAGTTATGCCACCAGGGGGCGATATACATTAGACAAAGCCTATTTGTCCCTCTGTTTGTTCATAGGTCTCTCACACTCGATTGTATTATAACTACCACAGTGGGTTACAGTTTCTATCTGGATGCATGTGCTGTTCTGTGCCTGCCTGTCCGTGTGAGTTCATCTTGAGTGGATATATCTTCATCTGGGGAGCATTCCCAATCAGGGCCATAGCCACATATGAGGTCAGCAAGGTCTAGATCTTGGTAATTTTTAAGAGCTAAAAATAAAATTTGAAGCTAAATATTCACCTGAATAAAAAAATTGCAAATTTCTGAGGACCAAGTGTATTCTTGATTCATTATCAATGTGTTATCCATAATGTCTCGAATCAGATGCATTACCACTGTCTTGTCACCCCTTAGTCCCCAATATGTTAGCCTGCTCCCCAGGCTGCTATGTGGCTTAACAGGCTAACCGATCAGCCACCTTTTGTGGTTGTGAGTTTGAAGCTGGCCAGTCTCAACTATTATTATTTAATGTTCCCTTCCACTTCTTCCTCCTCCCCCTGGTGTATTGAGTGTTATTAATAAACCCTGTTTGTCTCAGAGCTGCTCTGTAAATCATCACCTTTTTTCCTCCACCTTCACCATGTCCCGCTGTAACTGATTGCCAACGATGATCCCAAGGCTCCATGACACCTCTCACATTATGATCTGTTTCCCGCATCTCCTCTCCAGTTCCTGGCCCAGCAGAGGGAGCCGCTCCTGGTGTCCAGGTGAGTGACCTATGTGGCCTTTAAATGACCTGGAGCAACCTGTTTCATTATCCAGCCATTTCTTGATCAACATTCCTGTCTAGTTGCTTGTTGCAAGCAGGCAGGAAGCTCTTACAGCTATTCCCCACATCCCCTGTTTAGGAGGTGGACAGGCTTAGGACAATTCTCAGGTGTTTTGAAGGACTTGTTCAAGTTGCCTGAGTTTGCTGAGCCTGGCCCAGAAGGGGCCTACACCTTGCTTGTATCTCCAGAGCACTGCCCAGGGGAGTTACTAACCTTTTGGTCCAGGAGGGACCATTTTAGTTGTGCCCAATTTTGTGGAGAACAGGGCGTCTTCCACCTGAGTGCCTCACCAGGCCCTTTCCGAGGAGGAGGAAGCTGGCAGCTCTTGCTCTGCCTGATCGAGTGTGGCCCAGAGGGGCATCTCTTCACCTTTGCAGTGCTGCCTGATATTCCTTGGATGGCCATCTTATTCCCAGTCATTACCATGAGCAATACCCGACTCCTCAGTCATCACCTAAGAGGGGAAGAACCCAGAAGATACCCATCTGGATGATTTGGAGTGGGACCCCCTGGACCTGGGCCTAAGTCCTGCCATGTGGGCCTCTGCCCAAGGCTTGGGTCATTCTGTTGTGGAATTTGTGTGCTCAATGGGACAAGTCTTGGAGGGGAAGATGGTGACATACCATCCATGTAACTTACTCACACCCTGGTCAGCCTGGCAAGTTCCACTCAATCTTATACTCCTGTCCTGCAGTCCCCTCGTCGGCCCCCTGCTCCTGTCTTGCAGTCCCCTCATTGTCCAGCTTCCCAGCATCTGGAGAACTTCCTGGGTACCCTCCAGTCCAGTCACCAGCTCCTGTCATGCTGGTATTTAGCCCGCTCAGTGGCAGCCCACTCTACCCATCCTTCGACGTGTTGTGCCTTATCAGCTAGTTCCCCAGTGTCCCATCAATCTGTCCTGTACGTCCTGCCCTTCTGAAGATCCTTTATCCTTTGTTTCCTGGCCTCCTGTCCTGTCAAGTCCCGTTGTTAACTTTCCTTTGTTTCCCTGACTCTGACCTGGTCCCCATCTCCGGTCCCTTGAACCTCTCCTTCATGTACTGTCCTGTCCTCAGTCTGTCACCCTTTTCAGATGGCTGTTGAGATTATGGATCCTTGAAGAACAGTTAGCTTGCTGACTTGAGTATGATTTTCAGTATCGTATCGTGGGAATTTCTGAGGTATCAAAAAAAATCGAACCGTTGGCTTAAGGACTCGATATTGTATCATATCACGAGGAAAGCTTTGATTTACACCCCTAGTAAACACTTCCAGGTTTAATTTATAAATGGTTAACGGTTGAGAATATTCATTCATAATTTAGAAAAGTAATCAAAAAGTAATCAAATGCAATCAGTTGCATTACTTTCATATAAGTAATAGAAATAGTTATACTACTATTACATTTTAAATAGAGTAATTCAAAGTAATCTTCCCAACACTGGTTGCACCAAGCAAATAGATTCAACGTAGCACTAAATTATAATGTAAATATTACAGTACCTTAACATTAGGAGAAATATGTTGCGCTGGCATTGTTTGTTTCACATGAACCCTGTTTGTATTCCTTGAGCTCGAACCTCATGTGGAAGAACAAATGTCAAGCACTTAGAATAAATATCTAACTGTACCACAAACTAGTTGTATAATAGATCTTAGCTGATCTGTACAAATAATTTCTCACAAGAGAGAGTCCCCCACTTGTGTAGGACATGGGCAATTGCAGATTTTCTGTGAGAATGCAATAACAAAAACTGCAGAAATGTAACAGCGCGATAGCCATGGCATTTTTAGTGCATCCCTGCTACCCTTATGTTTGCCCAGCCTGCTGGTGCTCGTGTTCAGCTCACCTCCGAGTCAGAACTGGCAGCAAGGCCCGGATTGCCTCAATGTCAGCTTGGTGAAAGTGTGTGGACTGTACATGAGCAGGCCAGGCAATTACAGGGAGCAGCAAGCAGAAGAAGGCCTTTGATGTGTGCTGCTGGGGCCAGGCCTTCCAAACAAGGGACTAGTTTTAGGTGTACTGCCCCACCAGGAAGTAATTGCTTTTGTTGCCTTTTTTAATTTTTCTGAATCTGTTTATGGGTAATAGTAAAGGTAGTATAAGAATAAATGGAGCCTAGAAGTAAAGAAATAATAAATATAAATATATTATGAAATTGTCTAAGGGGGTATCGACGTGATAAATGATGAATAGCTAGATCATGTGGTTGGAAAGGTTGTGAAGCCCGGGTGTACATTTAAATGCCTTTTATTTGAGTCAAAATTCACTTTATTCACTATTGTAGTGAATCAATGGACACAGACCATTCAGGCCACTGATTAAATGATTGTGAACACCAGGGAGTTTATGAATTAACCTTGTAAATGGCTCCAGTTACCTGTGGAAGGGGAGCATGTGCTGGTGTGTTTACACTCATTTAGGTTCGCTGAGAGTCTCTTGAGAGCAATAGACCATGTCTGGAAATTAATATAAATGGGGGGAGAGGGGTTGTAGAAGAGTTAGGGTATCATTGGGGTTATCTACATGCTCACTTAGAGTTTGTTGTGCTGTGAGTCATCTTTAAGAACTGCTATGTAGTGGTATTACGATCGATGAAATTATTACACGTGTTCTGTATTTGCCCTGATATGGAAGGGTGTTTGCCCTTGCACAAGTGCACTGTCTTCTGGTTATAAGAAATTTAAAATTAGTCAAGTAATAATATCTATTTAGTGCTCTGTTGGTGGTCCTGATTGGAATCATATTAGCTTCTCATCACGCAAGATTCTGTATAATGAATCGGAATGTGAGTTTAGTAATGCCCTGAGGCACTTGGTTGTCAAAGCTTATCCATGCATGGATCAAGCTACACGTATGTTAGCCCATGACCATTTTATCATGTATTTGATTTGTGGTGACATGGGTGTTCATTTGCAGAGTGTGAAGCTCAGTACTCTGGAGAGTGCGATTTATGAATTGGAGATTATAAAAAATCTAGAGCTCAGTTCCATGATTGCTCCTGTTAAGATATATGACATGCAGAGTTTGGAAATTCAGGTCCAGAGAATAAAAGTCCTCCCTACCTGGCAGAGGCCGTTTCTGTATTGCTGCAGTATACATGCTTGGATGATGTCATCTCAAATGAATTGCATGTTGAATGCATGTCCAGCAAAATATCTGAGTTCTGTATAACAGAGGCAAAAGAGTCTTTGGTCTCATTAACTATTCTCTGTACAGTGCTGGTGTATTTTATTGGGAAACCAAACTGACTGTAATCAAAATGAGCTATAATCAAACTCACAGCTACAATTTGCATAACGTTTTCTGTGTTGAACATCTACTTGTGAATTTAGGTTTTGCCCATGTCAATAAATATATTCATTGTGCGTGCTGAACCAAAAACAATATACCGGTCAGTACACAACAAATATGTGTACCATTACAGCCCTAGGAGACATGCGTATTGTCTTATAAAATAATGGATACATTTGAGTGACTGCATCTAAAGAGCAAAGATGGCGCCAGTGTGTCTATCGGCTTGCCGTCTGCTCTATGAGCTTCTACCTGCTCGTTTGTTTTGTTTTTTCTCTTAATATTTTTACTGCTCTGTGATCATTGTTCGGCTTTTCATACCTATGATCGCCAGTCTCTGCTACATATTAAGAACTGTTTCGAGCAGTATACGAGTGGAAATCCTGCTGCCAGTTTTAGATATCACCCTACGTTCTCCCACCTGCCTGTGGAGTGCGTCCCCCGTCTCCCTTGTTGCTCTGCACGCCGCAGGAAACGTCGGAAGCGGCGGGGTAAACGTGGAGGTCTCCGACTGAAGATCAAGGTCTGGGCTCGTCATGCTGCTTTTCGGCCATGGTCGGGTTCTCGCTGTTGTCGCTTGCTCCACGCAGGCCGGGTTGATTTGTTCCTGACGCAGCGATCCTGGGACCCGAACTACTCCTGCCATTTACCCATCTTTCTACGGCTTTCCTCTGAATCGGTCATTTCCATCCGACCGCGACCTCGCATCCGCAGCGGTGGGGTAAACTTGGATAACATTCGACTGTTGGATTATTCTTGTTGTGAGCAGGTTGCGACTTACACCGAGGCAAAAGTGGGGCTTGTCAACAGCAGATCAGTGTTAAATAAGACGTTCATACTGAATGACTTTTTTTTTCGTCATAATCTGGATTTATTATTTTTAACTGAGACCTGGATTTCTGCTGGAGCTGGTGAGTCCTCTGCCTTTGGTGAACTGTGCCCTGTAAACTGCTCCTTCATTAGCACTCCAAGGCGCTCTGGTCGTGGAGGTGGAGTAGCTCTTGTTTATAATAATATCTTAAAAATCCAGCCGCTTTCTGTGAGGACCTTTTCCACCTTTGAATTGCAATGTGTTACTGTGGAATCAAAACGCAACTCATCCTTTCAGGCTGCCGCCAAAGAAGCCAGAGCCAGATATTTTTCAGATATCATAAACCGGCATTCCAATAGACCTAAAATTCTGTTTAACACCATTAATTCTATCATCAATCCACCTCTTTCTCCAGTCCTCATTACAAATTCGGACGTTTGTGAGAACTTTTTACATTATTTCACTGAGAAAATTGAGAACATCCGAGCGTTGTTCCCTCCTTCTGTTTCAGTTCCTCATATTCCTCCATACCCTATAGCTACTTTTTCTCATTTCAATCCTGTCTCCCTGGTTGATTTAAAAGACATAGTTCTTCATATGAAAACCTCCTCTTCCCTCGGTGATGAGGTTCCATGTTCTATTTAGAGGGAAGCCTTTGACGTCGTAGGCCCCTCCCTACAACTTATTGTTAACTCCTGTCTGACATCTGGTGTTGTTCCAGCTTGCCTTAAACATGCTGTCGTTCAACCTATACTAAAGAAACACAATCTGAACCCTAAATGCTTGAACAACTACAGGCCTATTTCTAAACTCTCTTTTTATTCTAAAGTGCTTGAAAAAGTAGTGTTGTCCCAGTTGTCCCCCTTTCTATCTCAACACGCCATTTTGGAGCCTTTTCAACCTGGCTTCAGGGCTCGTCACAGCACTGAAACTGCTTTGCTGAAAATAACAAATGACTTGCTCCTTACACTTGATTCGGGCCAAAATGCAGCTTTGGTCCTGCTGGACCTCAGCGCAGCCTTTGACACCGTGGATCATACTATCCTTCTTAATCGCCTTGAACAGTGGGTGGGCATTAAAGGGACAGCACTGCTCTGGTTCAAATCTTACCTGCAATCTAGGACTTTCTTAGTCTCTATCCGTCATTTTTCATCTGCTACTGTTCCGGTCTCTTATGGGGTCCCCCAAGGTTCGATTTTAGGACCATTATTCTTTTGCTTATACATTCTCCCCCTAGGGGACATTATTCGTAAACATCTTGTTTCTTTTCACTTCTATGCTGATGACATACAATTATATATACCTTTATCATCACAGGAGTCTGTTCAATCCCTTCTTCATTGTTTGGAGGACATTAAGCAGTGGATGTCAACAAACTTCTTACAATTCAATGATAGCAAGACTGAGGTTGTAATTTTCGGACCCCCTAAATTAATGCCCACAGTCATTGACAAATTATCTCATCTCTCTTTGTTTGTTAAGCCTTCAGCTAAAAGCCTTGGGGTTATCTTTGAGTCAGATTTGGGTTTTAAAAAACAAATAAATACTGTCATTAAAAATAGTTACCATCAGCTAAGAGTGATCACTCGGCTCAAATCCGTACTGTCTTTTCAAGATCTGGAAACAGTTATCCATGCCTTTATAACATCTCAGCTGGATTACTGTAACGCCCTTTACTTTGGCCTTCCCCAGACCCAGCTAGCTCGCCTGCAGTTGGTGCAGAATGCTGCTGCCAGACTTTTAACAGGCACTAAGAGGCAGGAACACATCACTCCTGTCCTATCCTTTCTGCACTGGCTCCCCATCTGTTTTCGAATACAATTTAAAATACTCCTCTTGGTTTTTAAGTCACTTCATGGCCAGGCCCCTTTGTACATTTCCAAATTGCTTCAGCATTATTCTGCACCCAGGTCCCTCAGATCTGTTGATAAAGGTTTCCTTCATGTTGCTCGGTCCCACCACAAAAACAAAGGGGACCGTGCTTTTGCCGTGGCAGCTCCACGTCTTTGGAATGGTTTGCCTCCAGATATTAGATCTGCACCCACGATCACAATTTTTAAATCCAGACTAAAGACTCATTTGTACACTTTGGCCTTTGCTTCTTAGTTTTTTTTTTCTTTCTTTTTTCTCTTTTTTTTTTTCTTTTTATTTTATTTTTCACCTTGTTTTTGCTCTTTATGTATGTAATATTTTATTTTTTTTATTGTGTCATGCTATCATGTTGCACTGTGTCCATGTCTTTCTATGCAGGTAGTTCTTGCTTGTGTTTACTGTAATGCTTTTAGCATTGTATGCTTGCTGTCTTTATTTAAATTTAGTTGCAGTTGTAGTTTGACATTGTACAGCACTTTGGTCAGTTTTCACTGTTTAAATGTGCTATATAAATTAAACTTACTTACTTACTTACTTACATTTTGCGTCATTACAATCTTATATCTAATTTTTCCCTGGCTATACAGTGTTGTACAGCAATTCTGTTAATGCTAGTATTAAATTGAATGCCATTTAAATCAATTGCTATTAACTGTATTAAATTCATCAATATAAGAACCCCATTTCCAAAAACGTTGGGACACTGTGTAAAATGTAAATAAACACAGTATGCAATGCTTTGCAAATCATATAAACCTGTATTGAAAATAGAACAAATACAACATATCACACGCTGAAACTGAGAAATTTTATTGTTTTATGACAATTATATGCTAGGGCTTTTAGGAACTGTAGCAGCTTTGATCGAAATCTGGTTAACAGAAAGGAAGCAGTGAGTAGTTATTAGAGGCGCATGTCACAGTGGACCTGTGTTCATAGTGGGGTAACGCAGGGTTCAATTTTAGGACCACTATTGTTCCTAATTTACATTAATGACATTGACACCAATACATACAGTAAACTGGTTAAATTTGCAGATGACACCAAGGTAGGTGGTGTAGCAGATACTGATCTAGCAGCACAGAGGCTACAACGGGATCTCGATTTAATTAGCGACTGGGCTGATACCTGGCAGATGAAATTTTAACATAGATAAGTGTAAGGTAATCCATGCAAGGAGCAGAAATATAAAGTACAGATATTTTATGGGTTCCACTGAAATAAAGGTAGCTGATTATGAGAAAGACCTTGGTGTGTATATGTTGATGCTTCCATGTCCCACTCTCGCCAGTGTGGGGAAGCAATGAAAAAGGCCAATAGGATGTTGGGTTACATCTCTAGGTGTGTGGAGTTTAAGTCGAGGGAGCTAATGTTACGATTATATAATTCCTTGGCAAGACCCCACCTAGAATATTGTGTGCAGGTTTGGCCACCATACCTTAAGAAGGACATTGCTGCCTTGGAAAGGGTAACGTAGGGCTACGAGAATGATTCCTGGTCTTAGAGGAATGTCTTATGAGGAGAGGTTAGCTGAGCTGGATCTGTTTAGCCTCGAGCAAAGGAGACTAAGGGGGGACATGTTCCAGGTATATAAGATTTTAACAGGTATGGATGCTGTTCAGCCAATTGGCTATTTCAATATTAGTTTAAATACTAGAACTCATGGCCATAAGTGGAAATTAGCTGGAGAACATTTTAAAATGAACATTTTAATTTGAGGAAGCACTTCATTACACAGCGTGTAGTTAGAGTATGGAATAGTCTTCCAGCTAGTGTAGAGCAAACTAAAACCCTGGGTTCCTTTAAATCAGAGCTAGATAAGATTTTAACAACTCTGAGCTATTAGTTTAGTTCTCCTCAAACAAGCTTGGTGGGCCAAATGCCCTCCTCTCGTTTGTAAATTTCTTATGTTCTTATGGATGTAATGATACACTCAACTCACGATTCGATACGAGTTTACGATACCATTTTCTCATGAATTTTTAGCAGAATGAGCTGCAAATTTATTTAAAAATATTCCTTTATTCTTCTAAACTGTGCAAAATTTGTCCTCTTCTTAACAGTGCAACTGAAATTGAATAAAATACTGTTTTAAAAAATCCCAAATCAAAATAAGTAAATAAAAATTAATCTTCAAAATTGTTATGATCAGTGCTGCAGGCGAGCAGGAAAGCAGACAAGCTGACCAGGAAGTCGAATAAAACAGGGGTTTATTCGGAGGACAGGACTGGGGAAAGCACATCAAACAAACGTCAATGACCGATCTGGGGTACACCGACTGAGACACGGACTAAATGCACAAGACTAGGCAAACGAAACAGGAAACAGCTGGGCACAATCGGGGAAGCACACGTGGATAATGAGGGGGCGTGGCACACACTAGGAGCGGACGGAGCGGGGCGTGACATAAATAAATAAACTAAGGCTTGCATGTGCAGCTTTTTAGTGTGGTTTGCCCTTTTAAGACAGTTTTTGTCTTGTCTGTGCTTTTCTCGCCATTTTTGCTTGTGATTACCGGAAAGCTAAAATGCTGCCACACCGCTGATTTAAGATCGGGCAGTGCATCCATCCATCCATTTTCTGAACCCACTTGATCCCAACTGGGGTCACAGGGGGGACTGGAGCCTATCATGGGAACTATGGGCACAGATGGGAACCAACCCCAAGCAGTTGCCTACACACCACAGGGTGCACACACTCACATAACTACAGGGCCAATTTAGACTCACCAATCAACCTATCCTGCATGCTTTTGGACCGTGGGAGGAAACCAGAGCCCCTGGCGAAAATGGGGAGCGAACTCCACGCAGAAAGGACCTGAGACAGAAACCAGGACCTTCTTGCTGTGAGGCAGCAGCGCTAACCACTGCGCCACCATGCGACCTCAATTTTAAATTCACTCACCATCTCATGTTCGGTCAAACCCAAAAATTGACGTACAACTTCGACGTGAATACCAAGTGACATCGACGTTGAACTAACATCATGAAATCAAATGTAATATTACACCAGTACTTCTAAAATAGCGATTCATTTTCCACATCGGCCGGTTTAAATCGTCATACATTTACATCGATTTTTAACTGATTAGCGATTCATCGTTACATGCCAATTATATGCTGAATTTGAATTCAATTGATGCCAGCAACATGTTTCAAAGGTTGAGACAGGGCCAACAAAAGACTGGAATAGCTGTGTAATGGTAAAACAAAACACCTGGTTGAATATCTCACAACTAATTAGGTTAACTAGCAAAAGGTCAGTAAGATGATTGGGTATAAAAAGAGCCTCCCAGAGAGGCAGAGTCTCTGTCCAGTGAAGATGGAGAGAGGTTCACCACTCTGTGAAAGTCTACATGGGCAAATAGTGCAACAATTTAAGAATAATGTTCCTCGATGAACTATTGCAAAGAAGTTGGGAATTGAATTATCTATGGTATATAAGTTTCACAGAATCTGGAGAAATCTCTGTACACAAGGGACAAGGCCGAAAATGGATAGCTGTCATCTTTGGGTCCTCAGGCAGCACTGCATTAAAAACAGACACAATTCTACAGTGGAAATCACCACATGGGCTCAGGAACACTTCCAGAAAACACTGACTGTGAAGTTCGTCGCCACATCCACAAATGCAGGATGATACCCTATCATGCAAAGAAAAAACTCCGCCATCTTCTCTGGGCCTGAGCTCATTTGTGATTGACTAAGGCAAAATTAAAAATTGTCCTGTGGTCTGATGAATCAAAATTTCTAATTCTTTTAGGAAATCATGAATGTTGTGTCCTCTGGGCTAAAGAAGAGAGGGACCATCCAGTGGACAGTTCAAAAGCCAACATTTGTGATTGTACGGGGGTGCATTAGTGCCCGTGGTTTAGGTAGCTTGCACATCTGGGTAGGCACCATTAATGGTGAATGATTTATACATATCAACATATATATAGTAATGTGTTGTCATGCAGACAACATCTTTTTAAGAGAAGGCCTTGTACAGAGAGGGAAATAATTATTTGACCCCCATTGAATTCCTAAGTTCAGAAGAAATGAGAAGTCTATAATTTCAATGGTATTTTTATTTCAACATCAGAAGATAGATTTTCAACAAAATAAACAAGAAAAAATCATTATGTAACAGTTACAAATCAATTTCTATTTATTTAGGAAAATAAGTATTTGATCCCCTACAAGTCAGCAAGAAATGAACACAACACAAGTAGTACTTAATTAAGTATTAATAGATACCAAGCCAGCATTCACATTTAATTGCATTACTTTGTTTAAAGAGTATTCTTTGGTCACTGACTCACTAACCTTTCTAGATCTTCAATCCTATCACCATGAGAGACACCAGAGAGCTGTCTAAGGATGTCAGAGACAAGACTGTTGACCTTGACAAAGGTGGAATGGACTACATGACCATCAGCAAGCAGCTTGGTGAGAAAGTGACAACTGTTGGTGGAATTATTTGCAAATGGAAGAAAGACAGAATAACTGCCAATCACCCTGGATCTCGGGCCCCAAGGAAGATCTCATTGTGATTTTTATTGTGTGGCATCAATGATCTTAAGAATAGTGAGGGGTAACCCCAGAACTACACAGGAGGAGCTCGTTAATGATCTCAAAGCAGCAGGGACCTCGGTTGCCAAGAAAACCATTGGTAACACAATATGCAGTTATAGTTTGAAATCCTGCAGTGCTCACAAAGTACCCCTGTTCATGAGGGCCCATGTTCAGACCCATCTAAAGTATGCCAGTGAACACCGGAATAATTCCAATGGAAGAATGTGATGTGGTTAAATATAGAATGGTGTGCAAAGGGAAAAACATCCATCCAGAGTATGGAATAGTCTTCCTGATAACGTAGTGCAAGCTGAATCCTTGGGTTCCTTTAAATCAGAGCTAGATAAGATTTTAACAACTCTGAGCTATTAGTTACTGTAAGTTCTCCCCAAGCGAGCTCGATGGGCCGAATGGCCTCCTCTCGTTTGTATAGTTCTTATGTTCTTAACAAGGCATGATGGATCCATGTTGTCATTCTGTTTACGCCAAATTCTGACTCTACCATTTGAATGTCTCAACAGAAATCGAGACTCATCAGACCAGGCAACATTTTTCCAGTCTTCCAACTGTCCAATTTTGGTGAGCTCGTGCAAATTGTAGCCTCTTTTTCCTATTTGTAGTGGAGATGAGTGGTACCCGGTGGGGTCTTCTGCTGTTGTAGCCCATCCGCCTCAAGGTTGTGCGTGTTGTGGCTTCACAAATGCTTTGCTGCATACCTCGGTTGTAACGAGTGGTTATTTCAGTCAAAGTTGCTCTTCTATCAGCTTGAATCAGTCGGCCCATTCTCCTCTGACCTCTAGCATCAACAAGGCATTTTCGCCCACAGGACTGCCGCATACTGGATGTTTTTCCCTTTGCACACCATTCTTTGTAAACCCTAGAAATGGTTGTGCGTGAAAATCCCAGTAACTGAGCAGATTGTGAAATACTCAGACCGGTCCGTCTGGCACCAACAACCATGCCACGCTCAAAATTGCTTAAATCACCTTTCTTTCCCATTCTGACATTCAGTTTGGAGTTCAGGAGATTGTCTTGACCAGGACCACACCCCTAAATGCATTTAAGCAACTGCCATGTGATTGGTTGATTAGATAATTGCATTAATGAGAAATTGAACAGGTGTCCCTAATAATCCTTTAGGTGAGTGTATATTAGTTATAGACGATGTTGGATTAGTAATAAGAACTGGTAAGTTACTAGTGTCCTACTAGTGGAGACAATTCAAGATGGCGCTGGTGTGTGTGGCTTGCTGTCTGTCACTGCCAGTATTATGTTTGTTTGTGTTGATTTTATTAAGTCTTACGATAAATGTAAACTCTTTCTGGGTGTATGATCGCCAGACTCTGTTGGATCTCCAATTTTCTGCCAATGATCTAGTAAAGTTGAGCTTTGCTGGTCATAAAACTTTGCCTCCGTTCCTGTCGGACATCCCGGCTCATTTGTGCCGTGCCCAAATCACACCCCTCCGCCGTAAGGGCCGTAAGCGCCAGGGGCACCGCAGTGGCCAGCAGGTGAAGCTGAAAGCTTCCTTATGCTACGTTCACACCGCAAGCGTCAAAGACGCCAGCCGTCGCTCCCGCCGCCCTGAACGCGACGCTAGCCAACGCCGGAGACGCTCTCTGACGTTATAGAGTGGGCGGGGACAAGGCCACTCAGAATGCCAGGCTCTGAGAACTTTTTAACGACAGTTCTACTAAAACACATAATTATGTTTTGACAAACACTAATGCTATAAATAGGTTTAACATTACCGACAATTTGCACTGTTTTCTCTGCTATGACGCCAAAATTACTACAAAAAAATATATTATGCACTTCACCATCTCACCTGGAACACCGATTGTTTCGGACACTCTGGTCCATGCCTCATTTTTTTTATTTATGTCCCTGTATGCAAACAGAGACACATCATATATAACTGGGTACCCGGCCACAGCAATAATAAGTCTCTCCTTCATTGTGCCTAGGAACGGTTGGGTCGGAACAAAAGTTTACACGCTTATGTTCTGCGGCGCTCTCTTTAGCGGAGCATCTCTACATTCCCATTGGTTGCCGCCCAACCGCGTCACAGCTCATTACCATAAAGTTGACTGGATTCAACTTCTGTCTGACGCTCCCGCCGTCCAGATCGCGACGCGCCGCGCCGCGCCGCTCCTCGACGCCTCCCGACGCTCCCTCCCATAGAGAATGAATGACTTCCGGTCGCTTTGACGCTCTCGCCGCTCGCAGTGTGAACGTAGCATTAGGCTGCTATTCCACGCCATTTTTCAGAAAACACGGAGCGGTGCCTCACTTCTTTATACCTCGGCGTTCGCTGGAACCTGTCAACGCCTGGCTGGTACCGGTTGTTGGTTTTGATGGTACGTTCCAGCACCGAAAACCCTGCTCTCCCCGTCCCCGCTGGCGTGGGGTGAATCTGCGGAACCTGCGCCCTGTGTGTCGGGCTGCCGAGACGGCTGACGATACGGATGTACCGCTTCCTATCAGGATTGGCCTGGTTAATGCTAGGTCCCTAACAAACAAAACTTTTATCCTGAAGGATATTTTCACTTCCCGAGGATTGGACTTTCTCTGCCTGTGTGAGACGTGGCTGAGTGCTGGTGAGTGCAGCATCTTCTCTGAACTTTTACCTGACGATTGCTGCTATTTTAATTCCCCGCGGATGTTGGGCCGAGGAGGGGGAATAGCAACGATTTTTAAAAATCGTTTTAGGTGTAAGCAACTATCAATACGGTTCTCATTCGCCAGCTTTGAACTCGGTGTGTTTGAGCTGGGCTGCTCTCGCACTGTGTTGTGTGCGGTGGTTTATCGCCCCCCAAAATACAATAAAGACTTTGTGAATGACTTTGCTGACTTCTTGGCTGAATACATGCCAAAATATGATCATGTTCTTATTGTGGGAGATTTTAACATTCATGTGTGTTGTCCTGATATGCCCATGGTAAAGGGTTTTTTAAACCTTATCGATTCTTTTAATCTTGTGCAATGTGTGGCCGGTCCCACACATGAACGTGGACACACACTTGATCTTGTTTTATCTCATGGTCTGCCTGTTTCTAACTTAGAGATTTGTGATGCTGTGTTTTCTGACCATATGCCTGTGATATTTGAAGTTGCCCTCGTCTGTGCCACAGTTAAACCTCGCACTGCTGCTCGTCGCTGTCGTGTTATTAACTCCTCCACTGCTGAGCAGTTTACAGCAGTGTTTAACCAGAACTGTAAAATCCCGGAGCTTTTCAATAACCAGACTGAGGAGCTTAGTTCATGGTTCTACTCCACCTGCCGGACTGCCTTGGACACGGTGGCTCCATTAAAAACCAGACAGCCTAAAGCTAAATCGGAGCCCTGGCTGAACGACACGACCAGAGCTGTCAGACGCGAGTGTCGCCGAGCTGAGCACAAGTGGAAAAAAGACAGACTGCAAGTCTCTTTTCAGATATTAAAGGACTGTTGGTGCCATTATCAATCAACTGTAAAAGAGGCCAAAAGAAAACACTTTTCTGACTTAATTCTGTCCAAATTGTCATAATCCTTGTGTTTTATTTAAGACCATTGATTTTGTTCTTAATGCACCGCAGACAAATTTTATCGAGCCCTCCCCTGTAGCATGTGAGAATTTTTTACGCTTTTTTCTTGAAGGTCTCCTTCACTAGGGCTCAAATCTCTCCTTTTACTCTTGACCCTTCAGTCTCTGTTCCCTGCCCCGCCGTGTTTGACAGGTTTGAGCCTGTGACTTTGTTCTATTTAGAGGAGATTGTTGGTCGTTTGAAGCCTGCTGGGTCTCCAAACGATGCTGTCCCTCCTAAATTCTTTAAACAGGTTCTGCCCACAGTTGGACCTTTGGTTCTTAAACTGATAAATCACAGTTTGGTGTCAGGTGTGGTCCCTATGGATTTTAAACATGCGGTAGTCAAACCGCTGATTAAAAAACCTTCTCTTGACCCCACGGTTCTTGCAAATTACAGGCCTATCTCCAAACTGCCTTTTCTTTCTAAGATTATTGAAAAGAGAGTTCAGTCAATTGACATCTTTTTTGGAAAAGGAAAATGTTTCAGAGGTTTTTCAATCTGGTTTTAAATCCTTACACAGCACTGAATCAGCCCTTTTAAAAGTTTTTAATGACATATTCTTAGCTACTGACTCTGGCGATTGTGTTGTTCTTTTATTATTAGATTTGACAGCTGCGTTTGATACAGTGGATCATGCCATTTTACTTTCTCGTTTGGAGCAATGGGTGGGCCTCAGAGGCACAGCACTAGACTGGTTCAGGTCCTATTTGGCGGAGCAAACCTTTTGTGTCAGTCTAGATGATCATGTGTCCCACTCCGCTCGTCTACTATTTGGTGTCCCACAGGGCTCAGTTTTAGGCCCCCTCCTCTTCTCGTTGTATCTACTCCCTCTTGGTTTTATACTAAGAAAACATGGCATTGCTTTTCATTTTTATGCTGATGACTGTCAGATCTATGTCCCTTTAAAGAAAAAAGGCACGTACTCTGTGCAGCCATTACTTCAGTGTCTCGATGACATTAAAGCCTGGATGGCTCTTAATTTTTTTAAATTTAATGATAAGAAGACTGAGGTGATGGTTTTTGGTAACCCTACTGGGGCCCCCAGTGTGTACTTAGATTCCTTAGATCAGTACAAAAAGCAAGTTGTTAGAAACCTGGGGATTAACGTGGACGCTGAGCTCAAGTTTGACAGTCAGATTAAGGCAGTCGTAAAATCAAGCTTCTTCCAGCTGAGGCAGCTGGCTAAAATAAAGCCAATTCTTACCCGGCAACATTTTGAGATCGTAATCCATGCCTTTGTGACCACCCGGCTGGATTACTGTAATGCACTATATATAGGGGTCAGTGCTTCATCCATCGCTCACCTCCAGAGGGTGCAAAATGCTGCCGCTCGTCTTTTAACTGGCACTCGGAAGTTTGAGCACATTTCCCCTGTTTTAGCTTCACTCCACTGGCTGCCCATTTCTTTTAGGATTCATTTTAAAATTCTTTTGTTTACTTTTAAAGCCCTTCATGGCCTTGCCCCATCCTATCTTTCGGAACTGATACTCAGAGGTGTAAAGAGTACCTGAAAACCATACTTGAGTAAGAGTACAGATACCTTACTGTATAAATTACTCCATTACAAGTTACAAGTCACCAATTCCAATAAGACTTGAGTAAAAGTCGTAAAGTATCCAATTTTAAAAGAACTTAAGTATTTTACTCGTACTGAATGTAGGCTCAAAGAACACCAAGAAATGTGGAAAACAAGGAACTATTTATTTATGAGGCTTTATTTCCTAATATAGACATTAAATTGAACACCTCAATGTTTCAAAATGGCAGAAGAAGAAAATAGAACAAAAAGTCAGTCTCAGTCAAACTCAAATGTTCAAAAAAAAGGTAAAATAAAAAAAAAACTAATAAAAAAACAAATTCAGAGCTGACTTTAATGGTGTTTTAAGGGCAATTCTTAAGGGCAAATCTTAAGGGCATTTCAAGCAAAAATGGAGCACTCATAGTAATAAAATAATGACTTGAATTACACCATGATAATTATCAATATCGTTTGATATGATCATGATAAAAATATTTTTGCTATATCGCACAGCCTTAATGGATGCTACCACAGTGGCTTTGCTAACTAGCTAATAACTAGTAACCCATAGGAAGCAAGCTGAACAGTCGTTTGAGCAGACAGTAATATCTGATGACGCACAAAGTCTTTAAGTGTCAAGTCTTGTTAACTACATGGAAGCTATATTATCAGCAAGAAGGTCTTTACCTAGTTACCATAGTTTTGGTAGTGAGTCGGCTAGATAGTCAGCTAACTGATGGAAACGTTTAACCAGCAGCAAAACAACCACAAACAACCATGCGGGTCCCACAGTAAAATCTTTGTGCAGTAATTGACAGTCAATAGTGTGTCTAGCAGAAACATTAACAAACAAAATAATAAATAATAGATAGCACTGTTATTACACTGGGATACTAAAGATTTTTAACTTAATGACATAACAGGTACTACAACGATTCCGTTCTGCGAGTTCGCTTTGGCTTCCGCTTTAAGACGTGTTGGACAAGGGCGTGGCTTTCGCGGTACGAATGGGCCGGGTTGGATGTGGGCGGGGTTGGATGTCCAACCCCGCCCTCCTGCAGGCTGCAGCCAGACATACTTGACGAAATTAGCCGTGGTAGATAAAGATCCTGACTTGTCGCACGCAATCACAATGTAGCGAGTAACGGTAAGCGTTCAAATGTAGTGGAGTAAAGAGTACATATATTCAGTCACAAATGTAGTGGAGTAGAGAGTAAAAGTTGCTTATATTTTTGATACTCAGTACAAGTACAAAGTAGCCAAAAAAATACTTAAGTACAGTAACGAAGTCCATTTACTCAAGTACTTTACACCACTGCTGATACTACCTTATACTCCCACCCGCTCTCTCCGGTCTGCCGATCAGCGGCTCCTCATTTTACCCAGGACTAAGCATTAACTTACGGGAGACCGTGCTTTTGCTGTGGCAGCTCCCAAACTGTGGAATGATCTCCCGTTAGAGATCAGACAGGCCTCTTCTTTGTCTGTTTTTAAATCACTTCTGAAAACCCATCTCTATACTCTGGCCTTTAACACCTAATGAGATGTTTGTTGTTGCGCTTTTATTTTTGATTGTTTTAGTTAGTTATATATTATGTTTTTATGTTATTATGTTTTTATGTTCTTTGTTTTATCTATTTGTTACTGTACAGCACTTTGGTCCTGTACAGGTTATTTAAAGTGCTTTATAAATAAAGCTGGATTGGATTGGATTGGATTGTCCTCAACAGTGAATACCCGTGCAAAACTATCATTGAACTCATTTACTATGTCAATGTCGTTTTCAATTATAAGACCCTTTCTATCCTGCAGATTAGTAATTTCAGCTTTTAGAGCTCTTTTAGAGTTAAAATACTGGAAGAAACTTTTAACGTCACCCACTGTGCAGGCTGGTGGTGGTGGTGTAATGGTGTGGCGGATGTTTTCTTGGCACACTTTAGGCCCCTTAGTGCCAATTGGGCATCGTTTAAATGCCACGGCCTACCTGAGCATTGTTTCTGACCATGTCCATCCCTTTATGACCACCACGTACCCATCCTCTGATGGCTACTTCCAGCAGGATAATGCACCATGTCACAAAGCTCAAATCATTTCAAATTGGTTTCTTGAACATGACAATGAGTTCACTGTACTAAAATGGCCCCCACAGTCACCAGATCTCAACCCAATAGAGCATCTTTGGGATGTGGTGGAACGGGAGCTTCGTGCCCTGGATGTGCATCCCACAAATCTTCATCAACTGCAAGATGCTATCCTATCAATATGGGCCAACATTTCTAAAGAATGCTTTCAGCACCTTGTTGAATTAATGCCACGTAGAATTAAGGCAGTTCTGAAGGCGAAAGGGGGTCAAACACCGTATTAGTATGGTGTTCCTAATACAGTCGAACTTCGTTACAACGTACCTCGGGGGAATTAAGAATTTGTACGTTATAACCATAGTACGTTGTAACCAAGTCCCTCAAAATGAATGATAGAACACAAAATGTATATAAAAAAACTTTTAGAAAACACCCTTCAAGTAGACACTATGACATACAGCTTGTGTAGTTTGAAGAATATACTGTAATAGGAACTATATTCTTCAAACTAGGTTAATATCAGTTACTCATAGACAGCCGACATAACGCAAAATCCACTGCCGGCTTATCGTTCAAATCGCCTTACTGTAACCTAATGTCAAACCGAAATTATGCACCTGTATATGATTCAATTGGCTGAAATAAATTGATACATGTGTTAGACATCTGTCTTTTGTTAATTTCTTTCACTATATGTCACACAATTACCCCAATAACCACACAGTTTCAGAACTTAGTTCGCGTCGGCAGTATAAGGCTGCCATGTATAATTCTGAATTATTTCCACCTTGTCGGTCAGCGAAATCCATTTCCTTTTAGCAGGCATCTTGCTTGATATGCGGCAGCATGACACCATGCAAAACCATGAAAAAACGGGGGCTGCATGCAAGGAGTCCGGCCGGCGTGGAATGCTTCGTGAGGATAGGTTCATACAGTTAGGCGTTGCTAAGCGATGTAGATGGCCGGCAACAGCCGATTCTGAATTGTGCGCGCGCTCGGAAGATGAGGCTGTACGTTGTAACGAAGGTCAATTTGCCTATTTTCCTCTGAAAATCATACGTTATATCGAAGTTTACGCTGTAAAGGTATACGTTCTAAGCGATACCGGCAAATGGAATAATGCATTACGCGAATTCGGGACATCGAAATTTGAACGTTGTATTGGTGTAAACGTTATAAACGGGGTACGTTGTAACGAGGTTCGACTGTAATCCTTTAGGTGAGTGTACAAACACACAGGAGATGAATATGAAAAATACTGAAGACCAATAACTGCAACTCTTTAACACAGCAACAGCTCCCATATGTAAATAGATTCTGTACAAACAAAACATTGTACACATTCACAGCATTGTGTTCTCCTTCCTTCTCATTTCCTCTTGCCACTAGTGTATGGCGTAGAAGATTCACTGTTTACGTAAGAACATAGTCCTTGAACCTCACAGGAGGATTAATAGCTCTCTCGGATAATGTCTTTATTGGAGAAGAGTTTGGGTTTGAGGGCGCTTTGTGGAAAGAAGAGACAGGAGCATTGGGTGAAATGGGGGAGCAACCCAAATCATGAGAAGAGTCGTGACCCAGGTCATCAGTCTCTGGTGCTGTAACTTGTCCTGAAGGCCCTGGAACTTCCTGAAGGTGTCTCTGGTTCCGGCGACTAACCACTCCCTGTTCTGTTTGCACATAATAGGATCTGGGCTCAGATGCCGTAGCAACGACGGTTGCAGAAGTCTTCCACCTTTTTTCTCCATCCAATTTCATATGGACGTGTCAGCCCGGCTGCAATGCAGGCAAGGGACACACTGAGTGACGTCTGTTGTAAAAGAAGCGATAGGCATTTTTAGTTTGTTTATCTTTAAGCCTCACTGCATTATGGTCAATTGGACTTGGAAGCAGTTGCTTGGGCAGAATAGGGACTGTCGTCCTGATCTGTCGGCCAGTCATAAGTTGGGCTGGGCTCAGACCTGTTGCCGAGATGGGGGTGGCCCTATAGCTCATCAGGGCTAGATGAGGATCTGCCTGGCGCAGAAGTGCTTTGCTGTGGCAATGCTCCTTTCTGCTGCCCCGTTGGCCTGTGGATAATGAGGGCTTGAGGTGGTATGTTTAAAATTGTAAGCCTCACTGAACAGTTTAAACTCTGTTGATGTAAACTGAGCACCATTATCTGATACTAGCTCCAAAGGAATGCCCCACCTGACAAATATGCTTTTAAGGCGAGAAATTACTTGTTGACTGGTCGTGGATGTCAGATGTGCAATCTCAATGTCACGTGAGTAGTAGTCCACTACTATAAGGTTTACCATCCAGTTCACATATATCTGTAGCAATTTTCTGCCATGGACCACTGGGTAGGGGAGTAGTCATCAATGGTTCGCGTCTCTGTGTTGGCTTATTCTGAAAACAGAATTCACACTTTTTTACCATTCCGGTTATAGTTCGGCTAATCCTTGGCCACCAAACGGACATGTTAGCTCTTCTGCGATACTTAGTGAGGCCCTGATGACCGTCATGTATCTGGGAAAGTACATTTCTTTGAAGTGAAGGTGGGACAACAATCCTGTCATCATACAGAAGGAGTCCCTCAACTTCTGACAGGTGTGCTCTGAAAGTGTGGAACCTTTCCGAAGATGAGGATGTCATCCATAACTACCACAGTGCCTGTATGGTCTCGTAGGAGGGTGCTCATCTTTTGCTGAAAGATTTCAGGGGCTGACGTTATGCCAAAGGGAAGTCTCCGGAAACAGAAATGACCCACTGGTGTGATGAAAGTTGTTAGTTTCCTGCTGTTAGCATCCAGTGGTATTTGCCAAAATCCACTGGAGGCATCAACAGTGGAAAAAACAGTTGCACCTGACAGCTTTGGTGCTATGTCCTCGAGTGTGGGTAAGATAAATCTCTCCCGTTTTACTGCTTTGTTGAGCTTTGTTAAGTCCACACAAATCCTGGGTTTCTTATTCTTTTTAATCACTGGCACTATAGGGGCACACCAGTCAGTGGCCTCCTTCACTTCTTCTATGATGCCCAGAGCCTGCATGCGCTTCAATTCCTCCTCTACTTGAGACATGATGGGAAAGGGAATGCGTCAAGGGGTGGCAATGCTATAAGGTATGGCATCAGCCTGGAGCTCTATTTTCACAGGTTCACATTTCAAAAGTTAAATGTCTCCAAAAAGATCATCCCATGATTCTAGTGCGTCCCCTCTACGAACTAACCCCATTTTGATCGCTGTTTTCCTTCCCAGCAAATTGGTTGTAAATGGGCCTTTCATCACATATATCCAAAATGTGTATATCACACCAAGTCTTTTACAGTCTGCCAAGAAGTTTCCTTTGCAATCCAGTTTACTGCCGGGACTAGTGAAAATTGCTTTAGTGTCTGTCACGACAGGGCACTGGGGCAAGCTGAGATATGTCTGTTCGGATATTACTGATATACAGTATCTGCACCTGTGTCGATCCTGAATTGCACAGTGGTACCATTAATTTGCAGATCTGTAAACCATCTGTCTTCATTCAAATCTCTGTCTTCTGTCACAGCGCCTAAGAACCATGCACTGCCCTCATCACTATTACTATCAGTCAATTGCACTGCCCTCACAGCTTTAGTTTTGCATGCTATTTCGAAGTGGCCTGTTTTATTGCACGTACGGCAGCATTTTCCAGTTGCTGGACATATTCCAAACTCATGCATTCTCCCACACCTGGAGCACATATTTTTCTGTGCTTTAGCCTGGTCACTTTTAGCTTTAGTATGTTCTTTCTCGAACGGCTTGGACTGTTTAAACTTGTGTGTGATCACACTTACTTCAGTGTCAGCGGTTCTTCCTGTGGCGTTTTGCACTTTAATTAGCTCAGACTGGCGAGCGATGTTAACCGCTTTTTCCAGAGTTAGATCCGGTTCTAATTGTAGTTTCTGACATACGTAAGTGTCCGCAATTCCAATGACAATTCTGTCCCATATGTTCTTCTTTAGCAGCTCCGAAGTCACAATATTCCGCCAGTTCATATAAATGTCTTACAAACGCCTGGACGCTCTCCCCTTCGCGTTGCGAGCATCTGTGAAAGCATGCACGCTCGTGGATGACATTTCGCTTTGGCACAAAATGTTCATCAAACTTCCTAATAACTTCTCCATAATAGTCCTCAACGTCCTCCGGAAAAATAAAAGTGCTGAATATAGGCTCTGCCTCCTTACCCATAGTGTAAAGCAGTGTGTTGACTTGGATTTCACCGTCTTCCCGGTCAAGCTTCGTAGCAATTTGGTAGTGAGAAAAACGTTGTCTCCAGACCGGCCATAATGCCGACTGGATGAAGTCAAACCACTCTGGCGCATGAAGCTTTGCCATTTCGCTGCTTCGAAATTACTTTCTCTTGCAATTAGTCGGACGAGTGGGCCACTTCTGACACCATGTCTTGAAATATCACCACAAAACTCGGCTCCATTAACTTTTATTAACCTTCTCCAGTCACACACCGAAGTCCAGTTCTCTAACAGTATGTATATATAGTCTTGCTCCGTAACCCAAAGTAACTCCCAGTCATAGCGACAGCGACCCCTTGTGTCAAAGTAAAGAATGATGCCAATACATTGCATCACAACAACAACCCTAAGCTGCTTCAAGAAAAAGCAGATTAAGGTCATGGAGTGCCCTAGCCAGTCTCCAGACCTTAATCTCATAGAAAACCTATGGAGGGAACTCAAGCTTCGTGTATCCAAGTGACAGCCTAAAAACGTTAAAGATTTGGAGGAGATCTTCAAAAAGAAGTGGATGAAAATTCCTGCTGAGCTGTGTGCAAACCTGGTGATCAACTACAAGAAACATCTGACAGTTGTGCTTGTCAACAATGGTTACTCCACCAAGTACTAAAGCATGTGTTCCAAGGGATCAAATACTTATTTCCCTAGATAAATGACAAATTGGTTTGTAACTGTTACATAATGATTTTTCTGGCTTGTTTTATTGATCTATCTATGTTTTGCTGTTAAAATAAACCTACCAGTAGAGTTATAGACTTATCATTTCTTTATTAATGGGTTAATTTAATAATTCAGCAGGGGGTCAAATAATTTTTTTTTTTTTTTTTTTTTTTTTTTTTTTTTCAGAAATAATAACACTAATAATGTAGGCGGGATGGAAAAAAGATGAAGTATAGGGGAATACAGAATACAAACAACCATAAGAAACATAACACTCATCAAACAACAAGAATTATAACATCAGTGATACTAATAATAATTAATACAAATCGGTATTATATATATGTAGCATACACACACGTAATCGTACCGTTATATATGTATATTTCAATTCCTAAATCTATAACATACCCTAAAAAGTAATAATAATAATGATATTGATCGCTCAACCAGTCTTGTATGCATGTGCAAGTGTAGGTGTGACCTGATTTGTCATTGGATGTGCTGGCATTTAATGCCGTCAGGGGAGGCGGCAGCACCCCCCCCCCCCCAGGCCCAAGGCGAAGGCAGGAGAACCAGGCAACCGAAGCCACCCTACTGCCCCCCCGGCACAAGGGCCCACAGCCACGCATCCCAGAGACAACCACCCGCCCAACCCGAGAGGGAGCCCGCGAGGGACTAAGGGGGCGCCAACCCCCGCACAGGGAGGCCCGCAGAGGGAGGACGGGCGGCGAGCCCCCCAGCCCCACCCGCAACCAACCCACCGGGGCAGGCGGGTCCAGGGCCGAAGGGCCCCACCCACCGGGACCACCCCCCCCACCCCCCGGCGGACGGCCCCCCACACACCGGGGGAGCCCCAGCCCGTCCCCCGGGAGGACGGGCCGCCGCCCACCGCAGCGACCCGGCACGCCTCCCCCCCAACACTGCAGGATGATCCAAGGGGGGCCCATACAAAGAGCCCCCCCCCCACCCGGGAGCGGACCCGCGGCGACCGGGGAGCGGCAGACACCCCGCCCAGCCCAGACCGAACCCCCCAATCCGCCTAGCAGGGCCCAGAGCGTCCCAAGATTCCCCGGACCGCCCGCCAGGGCCCCACCACGGCACAGCAGAGCCAAGCACCACCCGGCCCGCGGCCCAAGAGAGGAGGCCGCCCATACCCGCCAGGGCCACCCGAACCCCCCCATGATGGGTCTTCCCCCCGGCGGGCCACCCCACCAGCACAGGGCCAGAGACAGAGAGTTAGGGGGGGCCCCTCAGCCCCCATCCCCTCCCTGACCCATGTTGGTGTGAAGTGTGCATGTACATGTGTGAGAGAGTTGTGTGTTTATGTCTACTATGCATTAAAATTAGTGGGTGCAGTTCGGGTATGAGGGCCCCACCACTGGCAGATGGCAGAGTCCCCCATCCCCCTCCCCGCACCCCCAAGGCCCTAATGTAATATGGACTGCGTATATGACTAAGGTGCAAAAAGTGGGCGAGCAGTTGAGGCATGGGCACCCCACCGCTGGCAGACGGCAGAGCCCCACCTGCCTCAACCCACCTCCTCAGCCCTAGTGTCATGTGGTGTCTAACATGTAAGTAAAAATTGAGGGGCAGTGTCTCGGCGCACCTCCCCACCGCCCCTCAAGGCCCTAGTGTTGTGTGAAATGTGGTGTTGGACCCAGGGGAGCAATAAGGGCGTGCCAGGAGTGGGCCCCCCCCGGCACCGGGGCCAGATCCCCGACTGGCCCCGATTAGTCCCCATCCCTGACCCCGCACAGCCGGCAGGGACGGCCAACCGAGGTGTTCAGGGGCGGCACAGGCAGCCCAGCAGCAGGGAACGCCCCCCCCCCCCCCCAGGCGCAGACCGGGAGAGACCCACCCCACCACGCCCGATGAGACCCCAGCTAGCGGCCAAGGACGGGACAACCCCAGACCCCCCCGGCAAACGGGGAGCCGGACCAGCCAGGCGGGGTGACCCCCGCCCCCCGGCCACCCCAGGCCCCCCCCCAGGCGAGGCAGAGGCTCCCCCCACCGCCCCCCCCAAACCACCCCACAGCGCCCGAGGGCCCCGCGCCGGAATCGCCAACGGCAGACAACGACCCGTCCCCACCAGGCAACGGGCCCGGGCAGACCAGGCCCCCCAGCATGCGGGCGACCACCCGCCCGGGAGCCGGAGCAGCGGCCCCAGCAGATAGAGCCCACGCCCCCAAACCCACGCACCCCAGCGCAGCGGCCCAGGCGGAACCCAGAGGCCCCACCCCCCGATCCCCCCCCAGCGCGCCACCCACCCCGCGGGGGCAGAACCCCCCCACCCCCCGCACCGCCCCCACCAGGCCAGGCCAGCGGCCACCCAGAGACACTGACCACACGCCCTCAGCCAAGAGAAACACCAGAGGACCCCAACAACCCAGCCCCCCAGCCCCCAACCCGGGACGGTGACGGCAAGGCCCCACCACCCCTGACGACATTACGTTAAAAAATTCATTATTGGAGTCCAACTGTCTTCAAAATCGATCAATTGATTTTTCTTACAGGCAGACATCCTCTCCATGGAAACATAATCCCAGAGTAGATTTTTGAACAGATTTATGTTTAAATTCTCTTTTGACTTCCAGTTCAGAAGGATTGTTTTCTTAGCAATGGTTAGTACTGTGAGAAGCATGCAAGATTTATTCATGTCCATATTAGTGTCAGTGAGGTCCCCAAGCAGGCAGAGTGAGGGGGAGGGTGGGATGGGATGCCCTAGGTGTGTCGATAAGTCTTCACAAATCCTTTGCCAGAATTCGTTGACTGGTGTGCAATACCAGAAAGCATGCAGGTAATTATCTGGTGCATCCGTCTTACAAGTTAGGCATATGTCAGTATCTCTGATACCCATCTGGAACATCCTCTGCCCTGTGTAGTGTGTTCTGTGTAAAATTTTGTATTGTAAAAGCTGCAGGTTGGAGTTCCGATTCATTCGAAAGGTATTCAAGCAAATTTGCCTCCAGAAGTTAGTGTCTTGATTGATAAGTAAATCCCTTTCCCATTTGTGGGTAGGGAGTGAGAGCGTTGTATCAGATTCTGCTAGATGCACGTAAATCCTAGACAGTAGTTTTTTAGTTGGAGTTATTAAGAAGTTTGCTATTTTAGGTGAAAGCTCCAGATCTAATTGCTTACGGCACCATCTATTGTGTATTATTGATTTAAGTTGAAGATATTCTAAGTATTTGTTTTTCTCAATGTTATAAGTTTCTGTAATTTTGTCAAATGATATCATGCAATTGTCTTGGATTATATGTTCGAGGCGCTTGATTCCTTTATTATGCCAAGCCAGGAAGTTTATCACTTTTTTATTTAACAGGATGTCAGGGTTGTTCCAGATGGGTGTCAGTTTGCATGGGACCACTGAAGTTTGGTTTATTCTAAGAAATTCCCACCAGGCTGTCAGCGATGTGCTGATGTTGATGCTCTTAAAACAGCAATGTCGTTTAAGTATATGACTGATAAATGGCAGGTCCTCGACTCGAATATCATTACAGAAAGTTTGCTCAATATCCAACCAGTTAAGGTCTAAGTTATTTTGCGTAGTCCATTTTAGGACATATATCAATCTATTGGCAAGAAAGTAGTTGTAGAAATTGGGAAGCTCCAAACCCCCACAGTTTTTGGATTTCTGTAAAGTTTTTAAACTTATTCGTGGTGGTTTGGATTTCCATAGATATTTTGAAACTAAGGAGTCCAATGATTTAAACCAAGTCCGCGGAGGTTGACTCGGAACCATTGAGAACATGTAGTTAATTTTTGGTAGGATCATCATTTTGATTGTAGCTACTCTTCCCAGAAGTGATGTGGGTAGATTGTTCCACCGTGCAAGGTCATCTTCTATCTTTTTAAGCAGCGGACTATAATTTAATCGCGTCAGATCTGACAGCTTGGCAGAAATGTTAATACCCAGATATCTAATGTTCCCAGATTGAAGTGGGATAGTTGGATTGGACTGGAAGTCACAAGATATTGGAAGAGTAGTCGACTTGTTCCAATTAATAGAGTAATCTGATATGGAGGAGAATTTATCTATAAGTCTTATCGTCTCCGTGAGGGAACCCTGTGTATTTTGAAGAAAAAGTAATACATCATCTGCATAAAGACTAATTTTATGGGTTATACTTGCTGTTTGAATACCTTTGATATTATTATTATTCCGAATTGCTGCTGCCAATGGTTCAATAAATATAGAAAATAGTGATGGAGAAAGTGGACAACCTTGCCTAGTGCCCCTTCTGAGAGTGAAGCTTGGGGAGATTTGATCATTCGTTTTTACACAGGCTTTAGGTGAACTGTATAAAATTTTAATCCAGGTTACGAAGTTCTCACGAAATCCAAATTTTAGTAAGGTTGCCATTAGAAATTTCCAGTTGACCCTGTCAAAAGCCTTTTCTGCGTCCAATGACATGATTATGGCTTCCTTATTTTGAATGTTGCAGTAGTCTATTACGCCAATTAGTCTCCTCATGTTGTTAGTGGACTGTCTGCCTTTAATGAAACCCGTTTGATCTGGATGTATTATATAAGGTGTCACTTTTTCAATTCTACTAGCCAGTGCCTTGCTGATGATTTTAAGGTCCGCATTTATAAGTGATATTGGTCGGTAGCTAGAGGGGAGAGCAGGATCTTTGTCAGGTTTGAGGAGCAGGTTAATGTCTGCACAATTCATATTTGGAGGGATGCTGCCAGTTTCTTTAATTTCTATAACCATTCTATGGAAGAGTGGTGCTAGCAGAGGCCAAAATGTTTTGTAGAATTCTGCTGGAAATCCATCTGGACCTGGGGCTTTCCCGTTAGGCATACATTGTAGTGCATCATGAAGTTCCACTATTGAGAGAGGTAACTCTAATGCCGTTATTTGTTCATTATTTAATATTGGTAGGTCGATGTTATTTAAGAACTCTTCTATTTCAGAATTGGTTGGATTAATATCAGGTGAGTATAATTTTTTATAGAAGTCCCTAAATATCCTATTTATCTCTCCTAGGCTATGAGTTGCCTTCCCATTGGGGTCTGTAACTGAAGAGATTGCTGCCTTCTCCTTATTCTGTTTTAGTTGGTTTGCTAAAAATTTACTTGATTTATTACTATGTTCAAAATTGTCCAAGCGTAATCTCTGTATGTAAAACTGAGTTTTTTTGTCTCTTAATTCTTGCAATTTAATTCTATTTTTTCTCAGGTCATTGAGAAGGTGTTTTTCTTGGGAGGCAACATGTGCTGATTCCAAAGTTTTAATTTTCTGTTCTAGTTCAGTTTCGAGTGCTTTTTCTTTCTTTTTTTTATGTACTGAATATGAAATTATTCTGCCTCGTATTACAGCCTTTGCTGTCTCCCAGAGAATGCACGCAGAGATACCTGGCAGGTCATTTGTTTCAATAAATGTCCAATCTTTTTTAATAACTTCTAGAAACTCTGAGTCCGTTAGTAATGATGTATTCAGTCTCCACCGTTTAAAAGGTGGTGCACTAACTTTTACAGTGACCGTCATAGTGACAGGTGCGTGGTCACTGATTGTTATAGGGTGAATTTGTGTGTCAGATATATCTTTCATAACTGTATTGCTCGTAAGAAAAAAGTCTATCCGGGAGTAAGAATGATGGACTGGTGAGAAAAACGTGTATTCTCTGAGCGTGGTGTGAAAAGTACGCCAGACATCGCATAGGCCGAAATCATTCATATATTGTTTTACTGTTTCAGATGATTGGCAAGTACGGTAACTAGCTGCTGTACTACGTCTGTCAGATTCTGGGTTAAGTACTAAGTTGAAGTCCCCTCCCAGTATAAGTTCTGTGTCTGAGTGCGATGATATTTCAGCAAAAAGGTGGTGGAAGAAGGAGGAGTCATCACTATTTGGACCGTATATATTGGCAATACATATCTCTTTGTTATATGCTGAAATTTTAATAATTATGAATCTACCTTCTGGGTCTGCGATAGTGTCTTTACAGTTGAAACATATTCTTTTGTTGATTAAAATTGCTACACCTCTCTGTTTTGAATTATAACTAGCTAAGTATACGTGTGGAAATTCTGGTGAATTTAATGTACACTGTCCTGTTTTGGCTAAGTGAGTTTCCTGCAGTAGGACAATGTCTGCCTGTAATGTTGTTAGATATTCTAAGATTTTATGTCTCTTAGCAATTGAGCCAATACCACGCACGTTCCAAGTGACAAAGCGTAGTGAATTCATGCTGTCCTAACTTAGACCCCCTGAGTGCAATCTAATGTTAAAATGGATGGATGTGTGTGTATGTGAAAGACTCTGTGTGAATGAGTCTGAATATGTCAGGATTAGTGTGTGTGCAAATATCAATGTGTGAATGCCTCCATGTGTGTTATTAAGGTGAGGAGATCTGTCTGAGCTTGAGTGGGCATGTGTATATGTGAGTGTATGAATGCATACATGTGTGATGTTAAGATGAGGGGGTGCGTGTATGTTTGAGTGGGCATCTATGCATGCGAGTGTGTGACTACCTACGTGTCGGTGTGGGTGTATAGTATCTGGTAGACTGCTTCCAGATAAAACATTTTTGAGCGTCAATATCGATATGCAACAATTAACATAACAACCAAATTGACAATGATGGCCATAACAATAACAACAACAACAACTGCGACTGTAGTGAGACATTAAACAAGGGGGTTGAGGAACAGTAAGGGATATAAAGTGAACCAGCCTTAATAGTCTTTAGACAAAGCCGTCTAGTGTGCGGCGTGCGCTAAAAACCTGTATTAACTGCCAAACTTTAAAGTCAGTTTGTTAAATGCGTGTTACCTTAGTCGGAAGTGGTTTCAGTAGAGCCAAGCAGTGGTGTTCTGGTCGCGAAATAGTTGTCCATTAACATACAGTCTGTCTACCGCGATGACAGCTCGGGCTCCCTCCGCAATGAATTTTTTCCTGAGCTGGAACAGGATTCTGCGACGATCCAGGATTTCTTTGGGAAATTGGTCGTTGACGCTGAAGTCCGTTCCTCTGAGCTCCCTGCCTCGGCTTTTCACCAGTTCCTTTTGCTTGAAATGTTCAAACTTGGCCACGATAGGTCTTGGACGCTGAGCTTCTTTCCTCACCCCTCCTATGCGGTGGACCCGATGAAACGTGATGTTGCTGACGGTGTCCCGAGGAAGTTTAAGTTCTTGTTGCATGAAGTTTCTGATGGTAGCTTCTGCGTCTTCCTCTGCGCGCTCCGGAATTCCGGCGAACACTAAATTGTCCCGCATACTTCTTGCTTGAATATCAAGCAGGGACTCTTTCATGCGCTTATGTTCTGTGGAGAGTTTCGCCATACCTTCCGTGAGGGATGTTACGGAGTCTCTGAGAATCTTGTTTTCGGATTCTAGCGATTCCACCTGTTGTTGACTGTACTCCAGAGATTCCCGTAATGCTTGAAATTCCTTGTGTAGGATTTCTACAAGTGCCAGTCGGGCGTCAAAACTGGAAAGTTTGTTGTTAATGGACTCTAGGATATCTCCGTATTCCTTATCAGGCGATGAAGGGCTACTTGAGGGGCTGTTTGAGGTACAGTCCGAGCGTGTTCTCTTCGTGGACGGAGTCGCTTGGTTCTTCTTCATGATGAGTCGTTCGTAACACTCGTCCACGTAATCCTGTAAATCTTCCAAGCTTTCTTCGTCCAGGATGTAAATGAGTGAACTTATTTATCCGATAAAGTACTATAAATACTATTATTAATATTTTGGCTTGGTTAAGTTGGCTATCGAAGTAAGTTTTGTTTTGTTTTTTTTTTTAGTAGGACGCTGCCATGTTGGATTACGCACAGCTCTCGCGAGATCTCACAGCATTACTGCCCCCTTTTCGGGTCAAATAATTATTTCCCTCACTGTATATTTCAGCAAGACAATGGCAAACCGCATTTTGCGCGCATTACAACAGACACAGTAAAAGAGTCTGGGTGCTACACTGGCCTGCCTGCACACCAGACCTGTCACCCATTCAAAATATTCGCACACCATGAAAAATGATACACACGTGCATTTTGTACAAGCACACCTTCTTTCAATTCTAAGGTATTATGTAGCAGGACCTAATAAAAAAAAAATCATCTGGGGGTGCTCCACAAAGCAGGATTTCTTGCTTAGCTGGATAACTTGTTGGATTTAAGGTAGTTTGAGCTAAACATAAGTGTCCATTGAGCCCAGACTACCATAATGTCATTTTTTCCCGTCATGCCGTTATTCTAAGACTGCAAGATTAAATAATAGTGCATTGTCACTGTGTCACACTAAGCGGGGAAAAGAGGTACGGATCCAGAAATGCGAGGCAGCCGAGCTTTATTGAAGCTGATAACACACAGGTAAGGGCCAACTGAAACCGGAGCGAGCTCCAGAAGGAGAGCGCAACCCTCGGGGAGACCGAAGCGGCTGTACCCGGTAAGTCAGCTTCCTTAACGGTAGTCTTCAGGCAGACGGGTTTGAAATCGACAGGCAGGTATCGTTGTCGTTGTACGGGTGCGTGGGTCATAATCCGGGAGGTCAGTCCAACGAAGAAGCACGGTACTGGATGACAAGAGGGAAGGAGGACAGGAGGCGCCGGGCTCAACGAGGTAGAAGGATCAGGAACGGGAACGGGACTGAGTAGGGAAGACACAAAAAGCAAGGATTCAACCAAAGGTGAATTGGAAAGGTATGGGAGAGCGGGGAGACAGAGGACTGAAAACTGCTCGGTATGGCGTCTTTTCATCAGCTCAATACTTTGCAATTTCCTGGAGTTAGCTCTTCTCTTTTAAAGAAGAGCTAATCTTCAGGTGCCGGGTTGCATCTGCTCGACCCCGCCCCCGTGGGTGTGACACACTGTTCTCAAGGGTAGATGTAACTGTGTATTTACTGTCAGTTGATTTACTATCATCTTGCCTGTATCATACTTATGAAAAATACCGTAGTTCATATAACTGTACATATAAATACAGTGGAAACCACTTATAGTGATCGTGTCTGTCTGGGTGAAATTGATCACTATAAAAGGATGATCATTATTACCTTTTTCTTTTCTTTTTTATGTCTCAGGGAGACTACCATCTAATTGATATTTTTGTACATTTATTACGTGAGTTTGGGGTAATAAAATGGACAGTGTCACTATTTACTGAATTTTGTTGACTCAAAATATTAATTTTCGAATGACAAAAGTCTAGTCTACCAAAATAAATCTATTACTGAGCCAATTCTGACTTTCTTACCTTGTACTACACTATACTGATATTGATCTCATAATTATTTCTATAAATTTATGATTGTTACGTCCCGCTCCGTCCGCTCCTGATGTGTGCCACGCCCCCCTAATTACCTGGTGTTTCTTCCTGATTGTTTTCACCTGTGGCTCGTTATCAGTGGCTTGTCTTTTGTATTTAGTCCTCGTCTGAGTCAGTCTTCCCCAGACTCGTCATTAATGTTGCCTTTCGTGCTCCTTCGTCCTGTGGAATATCCCTCAATAAACCCCGTTTGCCCTACCTCCTGGCTCCTCTCCTCTGCTTTCCGGATCGCCTACTCACCGAACGTAACAATGATGACATAGTAATTCATTTTTAATCAATAAAAACATAGCACGTGTTTAGCTTTAACTGTATTGTGAAGCCCCCAGCAATAATAATAATATAATTAAAATGACAATAAGAAGCAATAGTTATACAACCGCCAAATTTAAATTAAATGTTTTGCTATTTAATAACAAAACATACTTTGGTACTGGCCAAAATACAATATACTCCTCAGGTGCTGTCACAGGCTGCTCTTCAGACTAAGTTTGAAAAAACCTTGCATGTCATGGCAGTAAGCAGAAATGGATATATAAACCCAGATAAGTACATAAAGTCAAGTGTTATCTAACCTGGGAGGGCTCAAGGAACTGCCTTGGCAATGTTAACTGTCAATTAATGTAAACCTGTAATGTAAACCAGCAGATCCCCAGCCTCAGAGCCACCACTCCGCCCTCCACAGTCCAGTAACCAAATATTTTTCCATGCCTTACAGTAACAATCTTTGGTTAACTTCGTGCGCTAATTGAGTACAATAGCCTGACAATATAATAAAAGGATCTTCTATGTAAATTTGTTTTTGAGGCAAGGATATCTACCTGTCCAGTGTCAAATTCTCCAAAAGAAGAATACACCATGATTCTCGAATCTAAGGCATAGCATCATAAACAAAACAAAAACAAAATTAAATTAATTGAAATTAAATAAAATCTGGAATCATGGAGATGAACTTACAACTGTGTATTCAAAAGGGACATCAACAGCAATATATAGATAAGCCTAGGACAAAAAATGGAGAACAGCATGTGGCTCATTGGGCTAAGCCTGTGTGCTTATAATCATAAGGCCGCTGGTTCAAACCCAGCCTTAACATGTCTGTGGGTCCTTGAGCAAGGCCCTTAACCCCTGGGTGCCTTTGTGTCCCTTCGTGGACAACTTACTCTACAAAGAGCAAGTTGAGGGAGGCGTAAAGACAATCTCCCCACGGGGATCAATGAAGTATCGATTATTATTAAGATAACCTCTGTATAACTCAAAATTACATCAGCATGAAAATCCCACAGTCATTCCCATGTGTTTATACTGGAAATGCCTGTAATAAGAACACAAGCAATGAAATACTTGTTTTTCAAGAGTAGGTTAATATATTTAACCAGGCCAAGTTGCTGATTTGGTCTACTTCTCCTACCCACATACAGGGCTAGACATAAGGATTTAGAAGGGCACAGCCACTTTGGCCTTGGCTATTCATATTTTTTCTAGGGCACAAGGCCATTAAGCCTGGGCACAAGGCCAAAATCTGGAGTAAAAATGGTTTTTCATTTATTTAAATTTCATAGGACACCTCGGGCCTTGTGTAGGAATTTTATTTCCATAAAGGATGCATTTTTTTATTTTCAAAAAAGCAGAAACTTTCCAAAAAGGCATTGGGCCAATACTGAGTCACTAATTACCAATTACTGTAATTACCAAGTTTAGACAACCTACGCAATACGACCTTCGATTTGAGACAGAAAATATATATATATATATATATATATATATATATACTGTATAGCTTTATTTCAAAAAACAAAATCCAACAATAAAGGAGCCGTCAATATTTTTGTATTTGTTTGCTCAGAACACCCGTATTCTTTTAGTGTACATGGCAATTGACTTGACGTTCGTTTTTTGCACACTGCACGCTACCAGTCCTATATCCTCCCAGCAGAGCTTGGTACTTCTCTGAGTCAAATCTGCTCTGCCTCGGCAAATGTTTTTTTACAACACCATCTGACACTTACCTGAACAAAGTAGATAATTTTCAACATTTTGCGGCAGTAGCCGCGAGTTCAGCTTGCTTTCTTTTACGTTCTCGATCTTTGCGAGGCATGGTGACAGCATAAGCAGCAGACGACAACTACACGATGATTACCGAAGAGGACACCTATCTGTTATTCGGAAACCGTCGGATGGCTTTTCCAATCAAAAACGTAACCCCCGATGATGCACCATTGTCATTGCTGTGGCTCCATAGTAGGCTGGACGATACATACCGTACCAGCCAATCATGCGACGAACACATGATCGTATTAGTCCAGAATTCATTGCGGTTCATTCAGTAGTTGGGAATTACGAGATGTGCGGGTCGACCTCGTTTCTCGTATCGAAGGTTGGGTTCGGGTTCAGTACAGATGCATCGATTGTTGATGAGGTAAAGTGGACCTTGTCGTGCGCAAGTCTTTTGTGTAATGAACGTTACTTTCGGTAAAAAGGGGGCATACGGCCAGACAAACATTAAAGGCAGGCCAATCTTGGCCGTAAGGTACTTCAATTTTGAGGAGGCGTGCGGCCAATTTTGAAAGGCACGACAGCCATTGGCCGCGGTGCCGCGGCTTATGTCTAGCCCTGCACATATCAACACTCATTTTCTCTACCCAGTGGCCAGGCTGGACACTGAGCTAAATTTCTGTCAAATATAATTGCACATAGTTATACAGATGCAGCAAAATTGAAGTTTTAGCCCAGGTTTATACTTGATGCAAGGTAATGTGTCACTTTTACAAAATTGGTGTACACAGTTGCACACTGTGTGGAGGATTAAAAGCTAAGTCAAGTTCGAGAAGTCATTATAGCAATTTACCTTGTTAAAATGTGAAATATTTGTTATATCTCTAAAAAGGTTTAGGATCCAACAGTCATTACAATTACTACATCATTTGCTAAATTGGTATTTTATGCTTAGGATGAGACATTGCTGCCACAATATTTGCTGGTAATGCAAATTACATACACATCATGTTGGAGCAAGTAAGTGCAAACATTACAAGCATCAAGTATAAACCAGCCTAGCAAATTCAAAGGTGAAAGAATGTGACCTGATTTTTGGAAAATGACCAATAGAACATGGTCACATCAATTGTCACTGAACTGGACCAGCGAACTTGAACTAATTTTTACTGAACCTCAACAGCTCCATGTACTGGGCAGCAGAAAATCCAAACCATTTTTTAGGGTATTGATAGTCGAGGAAGAAGATCTCTTTCTGTGCTGGCTTCAAAACTTACAAGATTTTCAGATGGAAATGAAACTGATGACATCAATTAAAACTGAAAGATCTATAGGAAATATGAAAATCCTTTCAAGTCTATGGAATAGTAGTTGATATTAATATTAAAAACAAACCTTAGCTTGGCTAAAGATATTTTACTTATACAAAGCGCTCAGGTATCCAGATGGGAATGCAAAGTGCATCCTTGGTAACAGCATCGATCTAATAAAGGTTTCACAAAGGTTTATTAAAGGAGGAGAAGATAAAAATTGTTCAATCTTCATTTACTAACATTAGACTGGAAAGTATCTTGTATTAATCTTATACTTTTCAAGTATTTTAATGTAACTTTGTATTTGCGTTGTCTGTCTGTAACAGCTGCCCATGTGTTATGCCACTTATCACAAGAAGAGCTTGGAAGCCCCAAACAGCTTTGTTTCATGTCACCCTCATATGTAATATAACTGTTTCTCATTCATATTCAAATTACCATCCAAATTAAAGACAGCCTTTTTCTGCAGGTCCATCACCACAACAGAAGGGTAGTAGCCACATAGCACACAAGCATATGTGTAATCTCTGCCTGTCAATGCCTGAGTGGCAGTAGGCATGCAGAATCCTGTGTGTTGGATTTTGCACAAATTTTCCAGAGTGTTGCCCTTGAAACAGAAATGTGGTTCTGAAAAGATGAGAAGACATTCATGTGATCTGTCACAGCCACGGTGCAACATAAAAACCTTTTGCATAGATTCACCTGCAAAAGACAGGTTCACAAGGCTCAACACAAGATGGTCGTCAAAGTAATGAACTCCATCTTGCCAATCTTGATAACAATAAGTCATCTGACATTCAGAACATCTCTGGAAGTAGGTTGCAATATCTAAAAAAATAATATAGTTATAAAAACCACAATGTAAAATACTCTGCCCGGCCAAAAAAAAAAGTTCTAAAAAAAAGTTATATCAGCAAATACTTAAGAGCCAATGACTGGATCGTTATACAGCTCAGCAACGTTATGCAGCAATAAAGTAAAGTCAGCTGAGTACCTGAATCTACTGAATGGCCAGGTTACACCTCCATCCACCATCAATGGATTTTTTCTTCCCTGTTGTCATGGGCATATTCCAGGACAAAAATGCCAAGATTCATTGGGTTCAAATTGTCAAAGATTTATTAGGGAGCATGAGGAATCATTTCCATGCATGACTTGATCACCACAGAGTTGTGACCTTAACCTCACTGAAGGTCTTTGGGATGTGCTGAAGGAGGCTTTATGGAGTGGTCCAACTCACTTGTCAATACAAGATCTCGGTGAGAAATGAATACAATTCTGGATGAAAATAAAGTGTGAGATGTTGCATAAGCTTGTGGAAACAATGCCATGACAAATGTGCGGCATAATCAAAGCAAAAGGCGGTCCAACAAAAAATTCAAATGGCGACTTTTTTTGGCCGGGCAGTGTAATATTTAAGGAGAATAAAATTTATATTATAGACTTTCAGCAATTCCAAGTGTTGTTGCTATCTTGCCATTTTTTGTGATGTTCATTGGCTTGCCAATCTTTGGATTGCTTGAACAGAAGACACATAAAGTCTCTGCTGGAATTAAATCTGATGGGTAGTCTGATGGTGCTTTTGTAGTTGTGGTATGCTCTGGAAGACTTGCTGAAAATTTTTTTTTGTCATAAATGTATTTCACTGCCCTCTCAAATCCTTCATTGCCTGTTCATGTTCAGACTGTGAAGCTGTGTGAGGCTGTGAAGCCACCTGAATTTCAGTTTCTGTTAATTTGAAAGATGTGCCACTTTGCAATGTTCTTTGCAATGAGGGCATGAGATATGTGGCTTGGCACATGCATGGACAATGTCATGTGTTGTTCTGCGTGTTAGATGTAACCATAACTGAAATTATGTGTTGTGGGTTCATGGATGGATAAACACATATGGGTTTTTGACCCACCAAGATCTACAAGTACAGAAAAAGGTGCATGAAAAAGGCATAATAGCGTCTTATGGAAAGACATCAACAGTTATCTTAGAGAAGCAATTGTTGCTGCCCATCAATCTGGGATGTGTTATAAGGCCATTTACAAACAGTGAGAAAAATTATTCATAAGTGGAAACCATTCAAGACAGTTGTCAACATGGTTAGAATTATGGGGGAGCTAAGGGGAACTTGGCTTCCATGAAGAGGAGATGAGCTCCCTTGATAGCCTCCCCTAAGACATTTGGGGGTGGGGGCAATAAGAAACAAAAGATGCTACCTGTGTCCCTCTACTTTGTCATTTTGTTTTTTGTTTGTTCTGATTAGGCTATTAATCTTCTCATGTGATCCTTATGTTGTTATTGTGCCTATATGAAATGTTACTTATGGTATTAACTGCTTGCAGAAGTACACTGTCTTTAGTAGATCCAACGCAATAAAATTTAGTTTATTCAATGAATTAATAGTAAATTATTTTACTAAATAATGTCATTTCAAAATATATCTATCATGTTTTGACTAAGCTTATTTAATTTATTTTAAATCAAGTAGAAAAAAATTAACTATGGCCATGACTGTGCATGCTTGTATAGTTACTGCCTTCATCCCTTTTTTTTTGTCTGGGAAAGGACTCTTTTGTGGGATAACTGACACGCCATCTTTATTATTCGTCACTATCCAGCTACTGTACATCTCTTGCAGTGTTGTGCAAGTTCACACTTTTCATGATCTAGTTCAAAGTTCAGTTCACACATGCTCAAAGTGAACTGTTCACATTCATAGCTCACAATTTTAATTTTTGAACTAGTTCAAAGTTCAGTTCATTTTATTTTTAGGTGCGATATATAGTCTAAATGAAAATTTATTTTGTTTTAACATACATCTATAACCTACCTACATTCTTGCATATATGGACACGTATAGACAAAGGACACAAAATATGATTCTTATTTATGGTTTATTTATCTCTTGCCCCAATACTAGACAAGGGAAGGAAAAGAAAAGTACTGTAAACACATATAGGCATCATATCCATCTCAAATGAAAACTAGACAGAACAGAATATTTATTATTCAGCAAAATATCTCTTTAGTTTTATTTAAAAAAAAAAAAAAAAAACTCTCACGCTTCTTGAAGGTGTGTGGCACCATCTCACTGAACTATTAAAAATAAAAACTTTCACATACAGAAGCCATTGTTGTAGTAAGTAATGAACACTCCACAGACCATGCCTACGGCTTCAGTCCAAACTGTTTTTTGTTCACGTTTAACAGCAGTTGCTTTTCAAAGTTGGCATCTCCCAATCGGTTTCTCCTGGGCCTAAATATCTGGCCACCGGTACTGAAGAGTCTCTCCACTGTAGCACTTGATGGGATTGCTGTGTTATATTTGATGAAGAGCTTCTTCAGTTTGGGCAGCAGCATGTATTCAGTCAACTCGTCAGTGGTTGGGGCGTCCAGATAGATGTCCACCTCAGACTTATTGACAGCTGATGGGCTTTGCTTGAACTTAAAAAAGGATGAAGCACTCTTTTTCTCCTCAAGGTCATCAGGGGGTTGCTCAGACTCAGGCACATTCACAGATCGCAGCTCTTCCCTCAACATCAATCTGTAGTGCACTCGCTTACTCTGATCCTCCACCCAGTCCAGCTTGAACACTGGGAGTAGTATGGCTGCCAGTATGTGATCTTTGTTTTCAAGACAGCCTTCCAGTCTTCTAGAGAGTGACTGCATCAAGGTTTGGATGAGGGGGCGGCATGCCGTCAGACCTTGTGTAGCTGTAGGCTTTGAACTCTCATCCAACAGACCATCCAAATCATTTTTCAATTGCACAATGGTAGGAGCCAGGTAGCCGAGGAATGTGTTTTTTTCCCCCTGAAGGATGTTCAGAGCACATGCCAAGGGACCCATCACACTCACAAACTTGTTGATGAAGTCTATTTTCTCTGGAGTGAATCGACGAAGCCCAAACTCATCACAGATGGTGTGCAGAAGGAGCCTGTCATACTCAGGAGTGGCATCCAATGGCACTGTTAGGTTGCTGGTCTGGGGAGTCAAGGTGGCTATGTGAGCCAGGCGCTGCATTGAGAGGAACATAGAATTCCAACGTGTGTCGTTCGGAGTGACAAAGCCAATCTTTAGCTTTTCCTCAACAAAATCTGAGGCTTTCGCACTCCTTTTCACCCTATGTCATGGTTCTGGACGGCACGGGAACGGGAACGAGGCATGGTACACAAAGGGGCGGACGACCCACTTGCGGCTCCAGCAAACAAAACAGGGTTTATTAAACAAAGACAACAAAAACACAAGAAAACCAAAAAAAACCACGAGGGGTCAAAACTAAAACAGGGAGGAATTAACTAGACTAAATAACACACAAGGAAAACTAACTAGCACGACACTAAGGTAAACTACAATCAAGGGAAAACCAGAGACAAGGCTAGACAAGGGCATAGATGACTTAGACACAAGACACGACGCGATGAACCAGCGGGGAACAGAACAAAGGCAGGAACTAATATACTACAAGGGGTAATGACTAACACAGGGCAGGTGAGACTGATTAACCAGGACTAGGGAAACAAGACAGGTGAAACCAATTAACTCAAAGAAACTAACAATCAGGGAAACTAAGAACTAACCAAGAATGCATATATCAACACTAGGGGAGTACATAGGAATAACACAGGCAGGGGAACAAGAAACAAAACCAAAACAGATTACTAAATCAGACACCAGGGTTTAACAAGCACAAAGGAAAAAACCAGGGAGCTAAATACAAAGACAGAGGAGGTGGGATTCGAAGACAAGACAAGAGGGAACTCAGGACCGAGGGGCAAACAGACAGCACATGCTAAATACATTGAGCCACGAGACCAGACAGGAGACAGGGGAGAACAAGGACTGACGTGAAGGACGGAATGACCAGCACCACCTGCTGGTCAAACGGGGAAGGGGCACGAAAGGACCACAGCGGGAGGCTGACCCTGACACCCTATTCCACAGAGCAGATGCCTTGGAAAATACAGGCCTCGCTAATTTGTTGTACAGCCTATCCATTACATTCTTTGCATCTGTGGCAACAAGATTTAAAGTATGGGCCATGCACCTTCTATGAGGTGGGAGGCAGGGATCCTCTAACTCTGACAGAGGTGCAGGCTCAAGACCATCGTCCTCATCATCGGAGCTCTCAGCAGGGGTAGATCCTGTGTCACTGCCTTCAGTCACCTCATCAGCTGCTCTAATAACAACACTGTCTCCAAAACAGCTGAATGCTTTGACGAAATTGGAAGCATTGTCAGTCACTGTGCACACAATTTTGTTTTGAATTTTAAATTCCTTGTACACATCTGTCAGCACTTTAGCCAGGACATCATATGTGTGTGACCCTCTGACACGACGACATGCAAGGGCTGCTGATCTCCTGAGTGACACATCATTTTTATCAAGCCAATGAATTGTGATGCCCATGAATCCTTTGTTGACAGCTGACCAGCAGTCAGCTGTTGTACATACAAAGTCAAGCTCAGCAAGTTCAGCTTTTAAATTACTGATAACCTCAATGAATTCCTTATTCAGTAGTCCCTGCACCTGTCTTCTTGAGGGCACATGTCTGCCTGGTTGCAAACCAGTTACTAGTTTTATGAAGGAGGGTTTTTCAACCTTACTCAGTGGCTGTAAATCTCCAACAATGTAGTCTATTATTAATCTGTCTACCTGTTGCTGGGAGATTATACCCCTGAAGGCAGCAGGCAGTGTAACTTGAGTCGTTTGGGGACTTTGGCTGGGGGTTTTGCCCTTCCCCCTATGACCTTGAAGGGCTTGCATATATGCTTTCACGCTGGACGAATGCTTCAACTCAACGTGTCTTTTCAAATTGGAAAATGAGGTCATTGATGTTCTAACTTGTTTTTTCAGCGCAGGTGGACAAAGCTTGCACAGAAAGGTTAGGTTTTTACCGTCAGAGTCTCTGTGAGACAGTGTGTAAAATGCCCGTAAATTGTCAAAGTTACAGCCAGCATCATCCGTGTTTTCTGTGCCAGCTCCACTGGTGGTTGAGCTTTCCTCCTCTGCGCTTGCCATGGTTACTGCTGCAGCAGTTCGCTTCGCGCTCATGCGTTGCCAAGGCTGTGCCCTTTGAGATGTGTGTGTGTGCATTATGGGAAACGTAGTGTGAAGCTAAAGACATTAGATTCGACTGTCCTTGGCTTTACACTACGTTACCCAAGATGCACTGCACACAAGCGCTGAACGAGAGTCAGCCTGTGCATTTTATTTTTCGAGCGGAGGAGCCCTTCGCTAGTGCTTGAGTGACAACGCAACATGCTGTTTAAATGTGTGAGCCGACCTTGTCACTCGACTCATCAGGTGAAAATAAATCCCGATGTTTAATTGCATTCTAACAGTGAACGACGTCTACGCCGTTCATCACACATAAAATTCACGTTCAAGTTCTTGATTTACTAATAAGTTGCGTTCAGTTCAAAGTTCACTGAAATATGAACGTGTTCAATGAACGCATTCTTTTGAACTCGTTCATGCACAACACTGATCTCTTGTAAGTGAATTTTTGCAATATTGCAAACCATTTTACCGGTATCTATTTTTATTTTGAAATTATACCACCAAACCGCTGTATTTTTAAACAAGTGCCTATAAATAGGCACACATTAATGCACAAAGTAAATCCAATATTTAGGTCAGGTCAGGTTGGGGAGCATGCATTGATGCAGTGCGATGCTGCACCCACCACATGGCAAAACTCCTCGGGATCCAGGCTGGTGACCCCCCAGTCAGACAGACGGTCCAGTCCCACACTCCGGAAATGGCCATCCATCTGCTGCAGCCAGATGTTACGTGGGCGTCCCCTCAGCCTGGTCCAGCTGCTCGGGTCCTCAGCAATAAGGATCCGCAGCCCCTGACCTTTCGCAAAGTCAAGGAAAGTCAAGGAACATGGAGCCACTCTCACTCCACACTGAAAAAAAGGGAGAAGGGGGATTGTTGAATTTACAAATCTACATTTACTATATATGACATAAATTACTTATGTTCCTTTTCTGAACATATATTAGTCTTGTATATCTCTTTTAATCTTGAAGGATGTGAAATCTATGAAAATCAGTTAATTTAAGAATGAATAAAATAGTTATGTTTTGTCTGGAAACTCCTACTGCGAACACGTCAGCAGCAGACTCACAGAATAAATGTTGGTCTGAGAAGCTTTCTACAAGGTAACAAACAATTAAACATTTTCAAATTTTGGTCAGTGTCATATGATGTTGCTTTAGACGCTTTGTTTTCACAAAGTCTATTTCTGTTCGCCAGTTAACGTCGAGCAACGTGAGTTCAATGTTAATGCTAATTTGCTAATCCAACGTTACCTTTAGCATGTATTAGTTAGGCTCATTGCCGTGAATATAATTTTTATTATTAATATTTGTCTGCATATCATGTGCGTTTTATAGTGTGGACACTTATAGAACGCAAGTTCGGTAGTTGTTGGTTGGCAGTATTAAAAATTATGCAGTTAATAATTAGGGCGACCGAATCCCCTAGGCTGATTACAGTTTTGTCGAGCTACTATGGTTTCCTGGAAATACACGGTTTCTGCGTGCTGCGGACTGAAAAACAATGCGTTGCGTAGATTGCTGAAGTCGTGTTTGCATTTCAAGTTCATAGTTCCTTGTCCCATGTGTCGGCAATTAATTTTGGTTTCCATTAATGTTGCTCGTGGCATTAATTTACTGTAGCTTTTTACAGTGGGGGTGCCCAGCTCCGTCCATATTAACCATGATAAAATAAAGAGAAAAGGAAAAATTACTGTATAGTAAAATAATTTGAAATATCTTGTGTTTTACTTAGGTGTTCTTGGGTTGACATTTCATTTGCTTTAAGCATTGTTCTGAAGGCTCTTTAGTAAAAGGTGAGTATTCAAATGCTTTTGTTGTTGTATTTGACTTATTTAAACTTGCTTTCAAGTTTCCTGAGAATAGCAGCCTAGGGGGTACCATGCTCAACTATGAACCAAAAGACCTCAAAGTCACTACCATTGCGTGCCTTTGTTGCTGTAACTAATGATGATAATGATAGGAGGAGTTTATTGCATGAATGTTATAGACTGCATGCGGGTATAGCTAGGTTTAGCAAATAAATTTTTTGTGCATTTAAGTTACAATAACAAGAAATTCCGAAGCATTGTTTAGGGATGCTCCGATTGATCGGCCGAAGATCGGCATCGGCCGATAATCACATTTTATGACTTGATCGGTACTCGTTAAACTTGCCCGATCTTAGGATCCAATCACAACTGATGACGTCAATGCATGAGGACGTACACGATCAGTGGGGACGTAAATGTTTTGGTGCCGCAGTCATGTTATCGCCGGTGTGGAATTACTATGATGTTTCAAAAAACAATGAAAAATTCGCTATTTGCCGTTTATGTTCCAAAGAAATCTCACGTGGAGGCGCATTGTCCAAAACATTTAATACAACGAACCTCATTCGGCACTTAAGAACGAGCCACCGCGAGTCGTATGGCGAATACGAAAAACTGGCAACTGCAAAAAAGGCATCGGTAAATAAAAATATAACAAAAATATAACAAAGGCAACATTTATAGTATTACTTTATCTGAAAAAAGTTAATGGTGATCAGAGAGGTTATATATCAGTTATATAAACTTGAAGCATCAGAATCGGCATTGGTATCACCATGACAAAAAATCGGTACTTGGTATCGGTGGCAAAAATCCTGATCGGAGCATCCCTAGCATTGTTGTCTTATTTCGTGTGAAAAGCACTGTTGGCTGTGTGTTTGGTTGACTGGCCTTTCTTTTCTCTACCTCTCTCTGTCCAGGCAAGTAAGGGGTGTTCAGTAGCTGTTGCAAGTAGGTCTGAACTGCTTAACCATTACAAAATCAAACATCCACATTTTGGCCGCACCATCCGCTTTGCATGTACATATTCACAATGCCCATGCACATTCAAGACATGGAATGCTTTAATTGTACATCAGAGTGCATTCCAGACACACACCTCACACCCTAACTGATTTTAAACCTGGTATTGTGACAAGAAGTACATTACAATCACCATTAGTTGATTAATTTGAGGATTGTCAGGAGGAGGAGTGTGTGGAAGAGGAAGTTCCTGTTATATCCCTAGACTCGAAAAGCCAATATAGCGCACTGTCAAGTAGAGTTGAGGAGCAGCTTGCAGCAGCTTTGTTGAAGTTGTAGTATTTAGTTCATGTACCAAGTACAGCTATTGATGAGTTATTACAAGAACTGGACTACTTACTATGCTCCGCATCATTCCCACCATCTAGAGGATTTGTAAGTGAGATCCTTGAGCGCCACAACATCAAAGTAAATGACTTGATCGCAAAAAAAACCACACCTTTCAGTATGTCCCACTGCTAAAATCATTGCAGCAAATATTAAATTGCAAAGTTGTTCTTGATAATATTATTGAAAACCATAGAGGACAGCAGGACCTTCAGCTTGACCCTTTGTTTGAATTGAGGTCCCCTGAAGATGGTTTGCACTTTAAAGAAAACAAATTTTTGAATGCTGAGGAATTACGAATATCACTTCGTCTGTATGTGGATGATTTTGAAACCTGCAATCCCTTGGGCACCTCTCGGGAGAAACACAAGCTTTACAGTGTTTATTGGGTACTAGGTAATCTGCCACCTGGCTTGCACTCATCTTTGTCATCTATTTTTCTTGCAATACTTTGCAAAAGTGTCGATGTGAAAATATATGGTTACGACAAAGTGTTAGAGCCTCTTCTTCAAGACCTTAAAAATCTGGAGGACCATGGTGTGCATGTCCCTTTACTAGGCAAGTCTCTTAGAGGTACAGTGCAGAGTGTTGTGGCTGATCATTTGGGGGCACACAGTATTGCAGACTTCATTGAAAGTTTTTCAAGTGATTTCTTCTGTCGATTTTGCACTGCAAGTTGTGACATTAGGTCTGGCAGTGTTGCCTCTGGTGCTTTTAGCCTTCGAACTAAAGAGGTTCATGGAGCTCATGTGAAAGCAGCTCTTGAGAAGAAGGCCTATTGCTTTGGAGTGAAAAGAGAGTGTGTTTTAACCAAAAATCTGTCTCATTTTCATGTTGTGTCTGGCTTTCCTCCTGACATTGCTCATGATATATTTGAGGGTATTGTTCAGGTTGAACTGACTTACTGTTTGACCTCAATGGTATCAAAGAAGTTATTTACATTAGATGACCTGAATAAAGCTATTTTGGCTTTCCCCTATAAATGGTCAGACAAAACAAATAAACCACATGTTGTGCCACAGAATCTCTTGGGTCGTAAAACCATAGGAGGCAATGCCCATGAAAATTGGAGTTTACTGAGGTTTCTCCCATTTTTAATTGGATCGCTAGTGCCAGAAGATTTTCCAGCATGGCTAGTATTGATGGACTTAAAAGATATTGTTGAGTTAGTTGTTGCTCCCATACATACAGATGAATCCATATCATACCTTGAAAGCAAAATAGTTGAGCATAGACAGAGGTATGAAGAGTTGTTCTCTGATGTCAGACTTTTACCCAAGCACCACTACCTCGAGCACTACCCTCAGATGATAAGATGTTTTGGCCCCCTAGTCACACTCTGGACCATGCAATTTGAAGCCAAACATACTGTAGTTTCTTTAAGCAGATTATAAAGCACACAAGTTGCTTTAGGAATGTACCTCTGACTTTGGCTTCAAAACATCAGTTTATGATTGCTTTCCAGGTAAACTCACCATCCTATGGTAAATCAACCCTTGATGTATCTAATGTGTCCACAGTGCCCCTAGATGTACTGAAAGAGGAAGTGGTTCAGGCTGTTAGGTCAAAATACCCCAACACATCTACAGTGCATCTTGCCAACAAAGCATCAAGTAGTGGTGTAGCTTGCAGCAGAGGTATGATAGTAGCCCATGGATCCACAAGTGGATTGCCAGAGTTTGCTGAAATCATTCAGATGTGTGTTATAAATGGGGAGTTGTTCCTTATTGTGAAAGTGTTGTGTGGATGTTACAATGCACACTACAGAGCCTTTGAATTAAATTTGTCACCATCAAGAGAAATAAAGCTTGTGGCACTCAGTGAACTCACAGACACCTATCTATTGGCCGATTATATCATTGGATCAAACCGCATGGTGACCTTAAAAAGGCATATCGTCATAAGAGGTTAGTTAACTTCCAAAACATTGTGCAAAATACATATGAATTATGTATTTTCATAGACAATGTCTTTACAGTTTGTCACCATGATTCATTTCTATCCGCAATCATTGTATTTCTTGTCCCTTATCTATAGGAGTTTTTGCCTATTACACTAAACGTGATGTTCCACTATACAGTATGTCTACATGTCGGTTACATTGTACGTAGATTTCAAATTTTTAGCCACAGCTTTGCAAGTTTGCAAGCTACACTTCGAAACATTGGTCATGGATTTAATCACATTTCCAAAAGTAATGAAATGCCTGTCTGTTTTTATAAGGTATTAAATTCCTTTACTTGAGGAAAGTGTTTTAACGTACAAAAAATATTGCAACAAGAGATTGATTTTTCATCCTATTCACAGACTAAGACAGAAGGATGAATTCCCTGGTCATTGTCAAAGTAATCCTGGGTGACTGGGTGCCAGTCGTGGCGGTAACCCCCGTACCCGATGGTGGACACTAGAGGTGAGGGGGGCCGTGAAGCTGAAGAAGGAGGTTTACCGGGAATTATTAGCCCGGGGATCTCCAGAGGCAGCTGACGGGTACCGGCTACGCACACTGCCTTTGAGACATCTGAGGGCACAGAGCCCGAGGGTGCTGGGGGGGGCTTGCACATCACTGGGGCTGAGGTGGCCAAAGTGGTTAAAGAGCTCCGTGGTGGCCGGGCCCCGGGGGTGGACGAGATCCGCCCGGAGTACCTGAAGGCTCTGGATGTTGTGAGGCTGTAGTGGCTGACACGCCTTCTCAACAGTGCGTGGAGGTCAGGGACAGTGCCACTGGATTGGCAGACTGGGGTGGTGGTCTCCTTATTTAAGAAGGGGGACTGGAGGGTGTGTTCCAACTACAGGGGGATCACACTTCTCAGCCTCCATGGGAAAGTCTATTCCGGGGTACTGGAGAGGAGGGTGAGATCGATAGTCAAATCTCGGATTCAGGAGGAACAATGCGGTTTTCGTCCTGGCCGTGGAACACTGGACCAGCTTTATACCCTTGCAAGGGTACTGGAGGGGGCCTGGGAGTTTGCCTATCCAGTCTACATGTGTTTTGTGGATTTGGAAAAGGCTTACGACCGGGTTCCCCGAGGTGCTCCGTGGGGGGTGCTTCGGGAGTATGGGGTCCAGGGTCCGCTGTTGTGGGCGATTCGGTCCCTTTATGAACGGAGCAGAAGCTTGGTCCGCATTGCCGGTAATAAGTCGGACGTGTTCCCAGTGCGGGTTGGGCTCCGCCAGGGCTGCCCTTTGTCATCGGTCCTGTTTATAATATTTATGGACAGGATTTCTAGGCGCAGCCAGGGTGTTGAGGGTGTCCAGTTTGGTGGCCTCAGGATTGCCTCGCTGCTTTTTGCAGACGATGTTGTCCTGTTGGCTTCATCTGCTGGGGATCTCCAGCATGCACTGGGGCGGTTCGCAGCCGAGTGCGAAGTGGCAGGGATGAGGATTAGCACCTCCAAGTCCGAGACCATGGTTCTCAGCCAGAAACGGGTGGTTTGTCCTCTTCGGGTCGGGGAAGACATACTGCCTCAAGTGGAGGAGTTTAAGTATCTCGGGGTCTTGTTCACGAGTGAGGGTAGGCGAGATCTGGAGCTGGATAGACGAATTGGAGCGGCGTCTACAGTTTTGCAGGCGCTTAGCCGGTCCGTCGTGGCTAAGAAAGAACTGAGCCGAAAAGCAAAGCTCTCGATCTATTGGTCCATCTTCGTCCCTACCCTCACCTATGGTCATGAGCTATGGGTAATGACCGAAAGAATGAGATCGCGAATACAGGCGGCTGAAATGAGGTTTCTCCGCAGGGTGTCTGGGCTCTCGGATATCCGGGAGGGCCTCAGAGTAGAACCGTTGCTTCTTCACGTCGAAAGGAGCCAGTTGAGGTGGTTTGGACATCTGGTGCGGATGCCTCCTGGGCGGTTACCCGGAGAGGTTTTCTGTGCATGTTCTACAGGGAGGAGGCCCCGGGGCAGACCCAGGACTCGCTGGAGAGATTATATCTCTCGACTAGCCTGGGAACGCCTCGGTGTCCTCCCCAAGGAGCTGGTAGAGGTAGCTGGGGAGAGGGAGGTCTGAGTGTCTCTCCTGAAGCTGCTACCCCCGCGACCCAAACCCCGGACAAGCGGCAGATAATGGATGAATGGATGGACTTCAAATAAAATGCGTCCAACGAAAAACAGTATAAATATTTTAATTTAGGCTACATTTTATTTATTTAACCGGTGCTTTTATTTAAAGCAAACAAGTAAAAAATAATTATGCACAAATCCAAGAAGCCTTGTACCATTCACTGAATAATTTGCTGAACATTTTCAGATGTGAACCCACTTTGTCTAACAACTTTGCTATCCAAACAACTTGACAGAGAAAAAATAAGAAATATCGAGGCAAGCTGAGAGAAACTCTTAGCGTTTTTAGCTGATTGTGTTAAAACAACTGAAGACAAAATCTGATGACACAACTTTAGACAAATATCACACGTTCTTTCTCCTGCGGTCACAGCTAGCTTCACTTAACTAGCAAAACTAGCACACTAGCAAAAAACTAATTAAGCACCAATACCAAGTTAACGTAATATTGCTAACAAGAGGACCAAAATGTAATAATGCTAATCACATCATCTAACGATAACTATCAAATAACAATGAAGCTCCATTACCTTAAACCTTAAAATATATAACCACTACTCAGTTCTTAAAAATAACTGAGTGCACATTACTTGAACAAACAAAAAGAAAAATAAATCAAGAAACATAGTATTATTCACCTTGACACTGTTCAAAAGGGTCTGGCTCAATTAATTTTCCCTTGGAATAACAACGGAAAAAATTAAGTAGCAGGGTCTGAACATCAGTGCTTTCGCTACGCTACCATGGCCACGATGCAAACAATTACAAGAGTTATTAGTTTGTGGTAATATCAATATAAGTTGCACATCTGGACACAACATATCTTGGTTGGTGTGGCTTATTCTAATTGATCTTCTCCAAAATGGATAATGTACACCTTAATTCAGTTATTTTTAATATAGCATGGTAGAACAAAGAAACTTGGTAACGGTCCACCAAGATCACATAAGGACCACAAAGGAATGTTGGAATAGAAGGGGGGGTTGTTAACAAAGAAGACTCTCTAAAAGTTAGGACACATTGGTTACACTCACTTTCCAGATTCTTCTGGTATACCATGAGAACATATATACAATGGTAGCTATACCTATCTATTTATTTAAATTTATATGTGTTCAAGTGCAAAGGGGTAAAATAGGTGATACTCCGTGAACATGGTTATAAGGGTGGCACACAAAACACTAAGATTGTCTAAGGACACATATAAACATAACCTATCTGTATATTGAGACTAGTAGTCGTGAGTAAATCAATATACAGGGTATTCAAAAGCCAAACTTAACTCTTTCACTGTCGCCGCCTAGTGGTTCGGACGCATACGTCCAAATTTTCAATAACAAAAAAAAATTACGTTCAATAAAGGAACAAATGTATCAAATCAACCAAAAACGGCTTGTTACACTACAAAAAACCTTTCAGATAATATCTGTGTCACATCCCGCTCCGTACGATCCCGATGTGTGCCACGCCCCCCTCATTACCTCGCGTTCAGCCCTGATTGTTCTCACCTGTTGCCTGTTCCGTTTACCTAGTCCTGTGTATATTAGTCCACGTCTCCCCATGTCTGCCAGATCCGGCATTGTATTGTCCGTGGATGTCCGTGCCTGTCTGTCTGTCAGCTAATAAACCCCCATTCGACCCGTAAGTTTGGCTCAGCTCGCTTGCTTCCCAGCTCGCCTTACGCCCGAACGTGACAGAATGCCGGATCTCCCACACAGCACAACGCGGGAGACCGAGCACCACCGGCTCAGTCTCCTGCAAGACTTTGTGTTTTGGCGCTCCCAACCACAAGTACTAGAGGATCCTGTAGCCCTGGAGCTGGCCACCCGGGGCGCGGACCTCCTCACGGAAGAGCGCCTGCCTGGACAGCAGTACCCGCTCGAGTGGGCACGCAAACTCCCGGGCGAAGTGATTGCGGTGGCTCCGCTTTCCAAGGTAAGCGGCAAGAAGCGGCGGAACAGAGACAGAGTGCAGCAGGAGGAGGCTCCGTCTCTCTTCCTGGGGGCTTGCACTCTGCTCCCTGCCTGGGAGTTAGCCAGGGAGCACGAGGGCTCACCGCTCCCCTGGGATGACTTCGCCGCTACCCGCCTGCTCGGCGTCCACGGTGAGATGCCGCCTCCGCGGGAGGTATATCCGTACCGGCCGGAGCGCCTGCACGGAAAAGGGATCAGCCCGGTGAGAGACGCGATTCCCCGGGTCTCTAGAGCCGATCTGCCCGCGGCTGCGCTGCCTGCTGCTGTCGCCGCCGATCTGCCCTCGGCTGCGCTGCCTGCTGCTGTTGCCGCCGATCTGCCCTCGGCTGCGCTGCCTGCAGCTGCCGACGCTCTGCCCGTTGCACCGCCTGCTGCAGCTGCCGACGCTCTGCCCGTTGCACCGCCTGCTGCAGCTGCCGCCGCTCTGCCCGCAGCACCGCCTGTCCTGCCTGACCCGCCTGTCCTGCCTGACCCGCCTGCCCAGACCCGCCTGCTGCGGCTGCCGCTTTGCCTGCAGCTCTGCTCGAGGTGGCCGCGGTTACGCCCCCTGCTGGCCGCTCGCCGGCAGAAGAAGACGCCGCTCTGCCCGTGGCGGCTCCTGCTGGCCACTCGCCTGACCTGCCCTTCTCGCCTGTCCTGTCCGGCCAGCCCTGCTCGCCGGTCCTACCCGTTTTGCCTGTCCTGCCCGGCCAGCCCTGCTCCTGCTCGCCTGTCCTGCCCGGCCAGCCCTGCTCGCCTGTCCTGCCGGTGCCTGAACTGCCTGTTTCGCTTGTCCTGCCGGCACCTGAACTGCCTGAGGTGGTCGCGGTTGTGCCGCGGCGCCCCCTGCTGGCTGCGTGATGGCGGCGCCCGCTGAGACGCCCCCTGCTGGTCGCGTGATGGCGGCGCCTGCAGTGGCCCCTGCTCTGCCTGAAGCGCCCCCTGCTGGCCGCTCACCTGACCTGCCCGTCTGGCCTCTGGCTGCACCGCCGGCTGCTGCCGCTGCTCTGCCCGCGGCGTCCCCTGTTGGCAGCTCGCCGGTCCAGCCCTGCTTGCCTGTCCAGCCGGTCCAGCCCTGCTCGTCGGCGGCTCCGCCTGCTGCACTGGCCACACCCGTGGCCCCGCCCGAGACTCAGACTCCTGTCCCCGAGGGGGACCTTGAGTGGGATCCCTCGGGGACCGTCCTATGGACCGCAGATCCCTCTCCCTGCAGGGACCCACGCCCCTTAGGACCCCACCTGTCAGTGTCCCGAAAGGGACGGGGCCATAGGCGTGGGGCCCGGTTCCCGCCTGCCCTGCCCCCTGGCTCGCCCTCGCTCGCCTTGGCTGGGGCTCCGGGGCCGCCTGCGGTTCCTCCGGCTCGGGGTCGGCGGTCGCCTCCGGGTCCCCCCCTGGTTCCGCGGTGCCGGTCCTCGGTCGCGCCTCCGGCTCCTTGTCGGTCGCCTCCAGGCCCCCCTGTTCCGGCTGAGCGTTGGACGGCGCCTTCGCCGGCTCCGGCTGCGCCTCTGCCTGCCGCGGCTTCCCCCTCCTGCCTGCCTTCACTGGTGTTCCCTCCTGCTCCCTCCGTGTCCCCTCTGTCACTCCCTCGTCCCGTTCCCTTGGCCCCTGGGTGGTCCCCTCCTGCTCCCTCCTCCCTCTCCCCTGCGGCCCCTCCGGCCGCTGCCCGTCGCCCGCCTGGGCTCCCTCGTGCTCCCCTTGTTCCTCCTCCGTTCCCGTCTGTCCCTCCTGCCTTTGCTCCTCGTCCCTCTCTGTCTCCTCCGTTCACTCCTGGCCCTTTTGTTCCGCCTTTCTCCCCTCCTTCTGTGTCTCCCTTCCTGGTTTGTCTGTCCGCCTTCCCGGTTCTGTGTGTTGTGTCTTGTCTTTCTTCTCGTCCCTGTTCTTGTTCTGCGTCTCCGTTCTGTTCCCTGTTTTTGGTTGACGTTCTGCTTTGTTTTCCAGGTCCTGTTTTCCCGGTTCGTCTCGTCCGTCGCCTTTGGGGGGGGGTTCTGTCACATCCCGCTCCGTACGATCCCGATGTGTGCCACGCCCCCCTCATTACCTCGCGTTCAGCCCTGATTGTTCTCACCTGTTGCCTGTTCCGTTTACCTAGTCCTGTGTATATTAGCTAATAAACCCCCATTCGACCCGTAAGTTTGGCTCAGCTCGCTTGCTTCCCAGCTCGCCTTACGCCCGAACGTGACAGAATGCCGGATCTCCCACAACCACTGTACATTCGTGCAATGTTTTTTATCTTCGGAGTTTTAGAAGAAAACCAATGAATAAAATGACAAAGTTACCCTAGTTTGAAAGCTTGATCTCTTATGTACATTAATCAATCACTGTAATCCTTCATTGTCAAGTAGTTTTTCAGATATATGCTCTGCTTCCCTGCTAGCACATTATTTTTTACGCACTGAACCTTTGCCCATGGTTATGTTTCACCATAATAAACTTTTTACATGAACATCAAATTACAGTGTCATTTGCTTCATCCAATAGAGGTGTGTCTAAGGTTTGCAAAATGGTATGGGATGTGCTGATTGGGCATTGTTTTTCACGCTGGGGACATGAATGCGCAACTTATTCTCTGCAGGTGCAGTATTTGTGGGAGTGTCTCGAGTACGCAGTTTACCCAGTTATTTTCAGACAACAACTTTTTTGACTGAAGAAAAATGGCTCGGATGACTTTCACTGTTGAGAAAGCACAGAAGATGATTTTGAAGAGTGGTTCGGGGGAAGAAAGTGTCGCTTTTATCCATTGATTCGATGGAGGAGGACGCTTTTTTGCGTGGAGAGGATGCAACGCTCGACATAAGTACATTTATTTACAGTTTACATTTTACTCTTTTATTCTATAGATTTTTATAATTCCGTAATTCAGCAAGAAATGCCCCCCCATGCAAGGGGCCCCTGGTTCACTCCATAGGGTTCCCAGTTGCACCATTTGCTCTTTCCTCCATAAAACCTGTTGGGCTGCATCAAATGATATGAAATTGGGCACACATGTAAAAAACAAGTTTGGGAACCAGCTTTTTAAAATTGGACCTATTCCATCATGTAGTTTTTGAAATATTTACAAAAATCCAAGACACAAAGACAGATTTTGTATTTTTCCAGCTGTTTTTGTTATATTCGCATGTCCATAAATTATACACAGGTTATTCATTTCGTTATTGAACTTCCTACAATCAATTGTAAAGGGGTCAACTTTGATTTTAGGTATCAGGCATGTGTCTGTGACTTTTATATCTGAAGTTATAAGGTAATTATTCCAAAGAGGGAAGAAATGCCCCCCCATGCAAGGGGCCCCTGGTGCACTCCATAGGGTTAATAACAGTAAACCAGTTACATACACAATCACATCAGGGAGTCGTTGAGGTTTTGGACGTGATCAGTTGAGCTTTTCCTGTGCTGGGTGCTTACCATTCGCTCTCTGTTGGTTGAGCTTGCCTGTAGCTCTGCTGTCACTGCTTACGATCGTACAGTTTGTCATAATCGAAGGGGAGTTCTCAGCAATTGGACGCCCAAAAGCACGCCAGCCCGGCTGTACCCGCTGACTCATTAAGGGCAAGGCTGACAGGTACCTCAGGCAGTCATTACAACTTTTGAGCAGGACCTTGTCTAGGGTGAGTTCTGAGAACGGCCCTAGCTTGGACTCTCACTAGGGTGGGTGACACCTGAAGGCTATTTTGCCAGCCTTGGTCGAGTCAGGTCTCAGGCAGTGCAGCCGATAAGCTGAGCCCCACCTGGGTTGTTTCAGTTGTGCGTACAGAACACCCCCTTCCAAGTTGACATTGCTGGGGATCGGGGGAGTGGGAGCCAGACTTGGGCCTGCTTGGCTGGGATTGAGCTTGTGGGACATGCCCTACTCAGGAGGGACACCTGACAGCGTTCAAACCTCTCTAACTGCATGACTATCTTAACACCGCAACACCTCATATAGGGACAAATAAAGCAGAGTTAGTGGTCCCCCTTCTGGTCAAAGCGGAGTTGTACAACAGAGCCCAACCCAGGGATAATCTGATCTGCAACAGCAAGCTACTTTGAATGCAGTCCCATTGGTTTGAAGCTGTTATTTCTCATTTCCTGTTCCCAACTTCTCCTGTGGTCTTCTGACACTGTCAGTAGCCACAGATCTGCAATTTCCAGGATAAGGCTTTATCCTTTCCCCCTCACTAGGGCATCTCTCAGGCCCTAGAGTAACTCACACTGTTCTAACCTGCAACAACTTCTCCCAGGGAACAATTTTTGTTTCTTTATTTTGTCGTGGGTAACTATTCCCGTGGTTCACTACATGCCCCTCACCAGACCGTGAGGAACCAAGAACCCAGAAGGTCTCTCTCAGAGAAGACACCACAGATGGAACAGGCCTACCAAAGCGAACGTTACACCAGCACTGTACTACCACAAAGGAGCTTGATAAAGTAGCTCGGAATATCAACACGTTTACCCCGTATCCCAGAGGAGGCCACGGCATTCATGCCTACCTCCAAGACATTGACTTCCACCTCCAAAGACTGGACAATGTGACCAAGGAGGACAGAGTCTACCTCATCAGGATCACATCTAGCCTGGAGGTCCGCAGCTTCTTGGATCGACAACCTAGTCGAATCAAAGCCAACGGCATGTTGCTACACGAAGCACTGACTCGGGAGTTTGCTGATCCTGAGTCAGAACAAGGTATCACCGTCGCCTTCGATGTTAAACAGAACAGACAAGAAGCTCCCCAAGCATAATACAATCGCCTTCGTCGGGCATATTTTGGGTCCAGAAATGGGCCAGACATGGAAGAAGATGCGAACTTCAAGGCTCTCTTCCTTCGGAACCTCCGCCCAACCATTAAGCACTACCTGGGGCTCATGGCTTGTCCCTACACCATGACAAGTCAACAACTGCGAGACCTGGCGATCAAGGCGTACCACAAACAAAGAGTAGCAGCTGAGAAGGCAACCAAGGCTCCGGCAGTGCTGAACCTTGGCACTACAGAACCAAACCTAGCATTGGAAGGTGGCCACCCTCCTCATCAACCACCAATCCACGACTGAGGTTGGAGAACAGCAAGCCATGGTGAGCATTACCCTGGTCCGCCTTCACAGCAGTCAAAGACCCAGCCGGACCGGTGGGAGACACAGCATTCTCTTAACACTAGGTTTCCTAAACCTACGCAAATCTACGTAAAATCCCCTCGGCCAGACCTCGGGTTGAGAGGCCATTAGCTCCATTGTCCTCCTGCTTTTGTTGTGCAAAAACACTAGTTACCTGTGAACCCTGCCACATTTGCATTTCTTTACCCTCACTGCTGCTGGCAAGCTTGCCATGTTGTCCCGAGATAGATTCCTTTCCATCATGAAACACCTTCGATTTGACGACAAGGACACGAGGGCAGAACGGGTGAAAACAGACAGATTTGCGGCGATCTCGGACATCTGGAAATGCTTCACTAGGAACTGTATTGAGAGTTTCACTCCAGGACAACACATGACCGTAGATGAACAGCTGTTCCCGACCAAGGTTCGTTGTCCATTCACACAGTATATCGCATCCAAGCCGGACAAATTTGGAATCAAGTTCTGGATGGCGACGGATTTGGAGACCAAATACGTCTGCAATGCATCCCCTTACTTGGGAAAGGACCCCAATCGTCAGAAGGGGGAGAGGCTGGCAGAGAACGTGGTCATGAGTCTGATGGAGCCATTTCTGGATGACGGGAGAAATGTCACAACAGACAATTTCTTCACCTCACTGTCGTTGTCACACAGACTGCTTCAGCACAAAACCACACTACTGGGCACGATGAATAAAGCTCGTCGTGAGCTTCCTCCATCGGCAAAGGACACTGCAGGCCGAGAGAAATTCTGCACGTCAGTGTTTAGAAGCGGCAGTGTCTCCTTGACAATCTACGCACCAAAAAAAAAGAAAACTGTGTGTCTTCTGAATTCCTTGCACCGAGACGTGATGATCGAGGATGGCATAAAGAGGAAACCCAACACGATAACAGACTACAACCATATGAAGGTATGTGAATGTGCATATAATTTTATACCAGTGCTACAATGTTTCCTGATATGTACTATACAGGCCTATATCGGGTAGAAAAAAATATACTCATGTCTCTCTCTCTCTCTGCTTTTACAGTGTGGTGTAGATGTGTTGGACCAGATGGCACGCAAGTATACAGTACAAACAGCAACACACAGGTGGCCAGTAGCCGTATTTTATAACATGCTGGACCTGGCGGCGGTGAATGCCTATGTTCTGTACAAGGCGTGCACAGGGTGGAAAGGCAAAAGAAGATAATTTCTGAGTCTTCTAGCCATGGAACTCCGTAACCGATTCATGCTGCAAAAGGCAATGGAAGCAGAGAGGGAAGCTTTTGCAGCTGCTGCATCATTTGCTGCTGCTGTGCCAGGAACTGTTCAGACAACTCAGTGCCAGGTACAAGAGAGCTGCAACGGGAATCGCAGCAGATATCTCTGCGCAAAGTGTTGCAAATTCACCTGCGCCAAATGCAGGCACGGAGGTTACTGGGTCTGCAAACGCTGCAAACACTGACTATGAAACCACTGAGATGATGAAGAGGAACTGAGGGACTGAGAATTTTTTTTTACTTCTTTTATTATTATTATTATTATTGATTCTGTTTTCAGTCTATTTTTGACAAATAAAACACTTGTGTTTCTATATTTTGTGAAATTGTGTCTTTCATATTTGTGGGTCAGTCAGAGTGTGGGATATTTTGTATAGATATGGCAAGCTTGCCAGCAGCCGTGGGGGTAAAGAAATGCAAATGTGGCAGGGTTCACAGGTAACTAGTGTTTTTGCACAACAAAAGCAGGAGGACAATGGAGCTAATGGCCTCTCCACCCGAGGTCGGGCCGAAGGAATTCTCACCAGAAAATAAAAAGCTCAGTAAACCTAGTGAAAAGGGAAATCAAGACCAATGGAGCCTTGGAGCAAACGGGGAGACCGACAGGGAAACCGGTTCCCTAAGCCAAGCTCTCCCCCAAGTTCCCGACGGAATCCACCACGGAACTGGCAAGACCGAAGTAGAGGTCACGATCCCGACTCGAGGTCTGGAAGAACCAAGGAAGAAGAGGAGTTTAATCTACTACAGTTACTGCGTGATTTCTTTGCTCAGCATCCCCTTAACCCCCTGGGGTTGGCGATCCCGCCGGCGGGATCTGACAGAATTCTCGCGAGACCATTTAAATAACTCCGCGAGTTTTTGTCATATACGCATTTTAAAAATACCCTCAGAAACTTTGGACAGTCTACTTTTCAAATATATATAGGTAGAAACTAAATATATTTTTACAGCTTCGTGATACGAATAGAAAGAACAAGAGTGACTGACTTAAGCGTCTGCGTCTCGAAGCGGCTCTGATCACCCACCCACTTGCAAATCGCGCTATTCGCATGATAATAACATGATAATCCGACAGTTAGTATTGGGTGAAGAAATATGTGAATACGCCCATTGTGACCGAAATAAACAAGAGCACATGTCTGGGTAGTGTTTACACTGATCGGCTACAATATAGCACACGGATACGTCTCTGCCGCTGAAGCTTTGCGCCAGTGTTGCCACTTTCAGCAGCGAAGCTCATACCTGTGTTCATAGCTCAGTGGGCTAAACCTGTGTGCCTGCAATCACGTGGTCACCGATTCAAACGCAGCGTATGTAGAACGTGAATAGCGATCTTCTGCTGAGAGCGGTCCTACACGCTCCCGACGCAAGTAAAACAAAGAAAGGTGACACGATTTGCTTTTTGCCTATTTAACCTAATTTTAAAAACTTTAATACATTTGACAATGGAAGTTTTGAAAAGAAGACAGATAACGGATTTAGTCAGTGTTTTTTTCATGATTCTACATAATGATTTCAGCGAGATATAAACTGAAATACACGAGAAAGATACGCGGTCGATGATGCCCTCGTCCCCAGAGCGTCAATAATAGTCACTGCATCATATTTATCACTTTCTATATTTATATAGTCACAGTTTTTCATTTTTCATTCCATCTATCAATAAACTGTGAAAGGGATTTTATTGTTGCTACTTTTCTTGCGTTTCAAACTGCCTTTCCAAAGTGATGGGTGTGGGGTGCAGTGACATTCCAGATTGATGGGCCATTGACAGTATGCAAACTACTACAGGTGTGAGGATACCTATCTCATCAATATTCATTGTGAAGACCACTGACTTTGAGAAAAAGAGTGTCACTCCAAAGTTCTAACACTTTAGTAATCAAACTATATAAAATTTCTAAATGTCACTTTCACCTATGTGTAGCCAACCCCTGTGTCTATAAGCTTCAGAGCTCAAAAGTCTTACCTAGAAATGTCTATAATGTGATTTTTTACAATTTCTCAGCATGTCTGAAAATAGGTTTTTGAAAAGTATATGTTTAAAGTTGATTTTAACAAAAAATAGAATAATAACATTCTAAGAGGTCTCAGATTATTGGTGCTGAGTTTGTGCTGAATAAAAGCAAATGTATCACTTTGGGATAAATGTTTTTTAGATAGGTGAAATATTTTAAAATGTCAAGGCATGTCAGACTACCTCGAAAGTGGAAAAAAGGCCTCAGGCCCCAGGGGCTAGGACAGAATAGAATACAATACGTAAGGGATAATGTACAGGCAGCCGGTAGTTATCGCAGAAATAAGCCCCGACAGTGTGATCAGGACCCGACGTGAAGCGGAGGGTCTTGTATCACACTGAAGGGGCTTATTTCGCGATAACTACCGGCTGCCTGTACATTATCCCGCTTATTACACGGCTACTTGCCACATAAGGAAAATGACATGGACATGAATATGAATTTGAAACATTTTATTGGCATATTTGTTTTAAAATAACATTTTTATCTTTCCGCGAAACGATATAGTACCACGTGACTATGCGTTATTACTTTGGAGCGGTTATTATTTGAAAATAATGAACCTGCAAATGTCTCAACTGACCAATCAGAATCAAGCATTCCAGAGAGCCGTGTAATAAAATAGAATAGAAAGCCTTTATTGTCATTATACACAGTGCAATGAGATTTAGAGCAGCTCCTTAAAAGTGCACACAGCGCAATGTATAAGTGATGTACTAAAAACTATAACTACAGTACACAGACAAACAAATAAATCAGATTAAACATACTTTGGTCCAAAGTGGCGAGCAGCATACAGTATGGTAGAGGTAGTATAGATAGCGCAAAATGAGGGTATAATATAAATGCAATATACTACAAATATAACAGTTTTCAGTGCAGATCTGAGTTCAGTATGGAAACAGCTTTGGGGAAAAAACTGTCCCTGAGTCTATTTGTTCTGTCAGGTATAGACCTATAGAGAGGGACCCAACCGACAAAAATATCACATCATCAGCTGCTAAATTTTAATCTGCCTTCACTGGCTGGTGCTACGCAACAGACGCGTTTTACAGTGTTACGCATTATAAACAATCACACGCAATTCTTTTTTTATGAATGCAATGATCAATCAGAGGCGTTCAGATAAGTCATGACTGAAACTTTTGCTGTTGCGCGCTCGCTGCTCTCTAGCGAGTTGTCTCATCATAAACAACAAATTACAGATGTGTGCATACAGTGTAAGTGCACAGTAAATTGCACAGTGTAAACCAATTCAGTGATTATAATAGGAGTTTTTGAGAGTGGTTGAACTCAATGATAATGTTCTTTAATAATTATTTGCTCTCTTTCTGTACAATTAAATGGTTATAATTAGTGACTTACAAAAACATTTGTAAATGAAATCTAAGCAAACGGCACAAAAAAGCTAATGATGTTTTTAAAAAAACACTTTACAGTTTCTTATGTTGTGTGTGAGTAAATGTGCATTATTGTAATAAATTACAACAATGAGCTAACAATTGTCAGCTTTGCAAAATAAGTACCTCATTAGCATTAACCATTTTGGTCATGTCATTTATGCATTCCTTTTCCTAAGCTAACTGCTGTCTTTCTTTTTACAGGAACAGATACTTCTGGAAAATATATGGGGGAGACTTCGGTCACGTTTGGAGCTTGCACTTTCACGGATGCCTGTGGATGTGGACTTCTTAGAATTTATCTGTGTTCAGGAGTTGGTTTTCCTGAGTGCTGTATCACCACAGGTCATTATTCCTGTGGACATATGGGACGGCTTAACTGGTCTGCATCATGCAATTACTTTAGAGAGGCAAAGAAACGAGACGCATGTTGTGACAGCACAATTTGAACAAGGAAATAGTGGACGACCAAAAGCAATCATTGGTCGTGAGTATCTCGTCAATTTGCTTGAAATGAACTTACCAGTCAGGTGTATTGCAAGGCTTTTGAGGGTATCTGAACGCACTGTACACAGACGACTAGCAGAGTTCGATCTATCTGTGAGATCACTGTACAGCTCACTAACAGATGATGAGCTAGACACATTAGTGTCAAACATTAAGTCCCGAATGCCAAATTCTGGACACAGAATGGTAAAAGGAGCTTTAAAAGCTGAAGGCCACAGGGTACAATACTGTATGACCGAGTCAGGGCATCGTTGCATCGAGTAGACACACTGGGAGTTTTATCCAGGATGACGCAGCTGGGTTGTGTTGTCCGGAGGAGGTATTCTGTCCCAGGGCCCAAATCTCTGATGCACATAGACACCAATCACAAATTGATAAGGTAAGTTTATATATGATTTTTACTCAACATATTAATTTTAACAGTATCGTCTTAAGATGGAAACTTCTGTCTGATGTAGCAGTTCAAACTCTGGCCCTTGAGGTCTTTTTTTTAGTTTAGCTCCAACCCTAGTCAAACATACATGGACAAGTTAATCAAGCTCTTCAGGATTACTAGAAAGTACTAGGTAGGTGAGTCAATCAAGATTGGAGCTAAACTCTGTAGGAGAGTGGATCTCAAGGGCCAAAATTGAGAACACCAGTCTAATGCCTTTGCTTTCAGGTATAACATTGTCTTGTTTGGAGGGGTGGATGGCTTTTCACGAAAGGTGAATTTGTTTTTGTTGTACAATATAATGCAACATTGGAATTGTTAATGTACCAGAAAAATAAAACTAACAATGCTATTTCTAATTCTACAGATAATGTACCTCGGCGCTGCCACAAGCAATTCAGCATCGACTGCGCTGTGCTTCTTCCAAGAGTCTGTGGAAAGATATGGTTTCCCTCTTAGGTAAGTTGTGGTATCAAGTAATAAAGATGAAAGTACACATGTTTTTTTTACATTAATTGTTAGGTATTGTGGTAGAACTTTTCACCCAAAAAGGAAAATTTTCATAATATACTTACCCTCATATACCCTCAAACCTGTAAGACCTTTGCTCATCTGAACATTTTTATTCATATTAATATTTTATTCAGTATTTCTGATGACATTTCATAGACAGCAAGGGTACTACTATGGCGAAGGCAAAGAGATGTAGTAAGGTCATCCTTAAAGGGATACTAGGAACTATCCCTTTAAAACATTCCATGGGCTATTTTAACGTTGACTGTGGTAGAAACACATGCTGTCTATGAAGGGTCAGAGAGCTCTTGTATTTTATCAAAAATATTTGTAATTTATGTTCTGAAGATTAAGACGTGACGTGAAGATCCTGCAGGAAGTGGCACAGCATAACGTAAACTTCAACGGATTTCCCCTGCACAGGGAGTAGGACACAGTGTAGGGACCATGCCAATTGGAACACAGTTCATGCACAGAGCTCAGTTCTAATAAGCTGATGATCTGAATCAGATAGCTTAACAAACAGACATGCAAAATTTGCAGAGTGGGGGTACGGAAGGACTGGAATTGAGAACTTCTGGCTTAGAGGGGTAGTTCAACCAAAAATTAATTTATTCACTATATATTATTATATACTAGGGATGCACCGAATATTCGGCCACCGAAAATTTTCGGCCAAAAATGGCCCAAAAGTGCATTTTCGGCTTTCGGCCGAAAGATTTTTATCACCGAAACAACACGGCCGAAACAGTATGTTGACGCAAACAGAAACCGCTGCCTGCACGTGCTTGTCTGAAGCAACACGTCTGCGGTGTGGACATATTTCAGTATATCTGAGAAAGACCCACGGATAGCGATTTGCAAAACTTGTAATTTCAAGAGGGGGTGTGTCTGCAGTCGTGCGTACAGTGATGAGAGCAGAGATCGGCGCATTGAGCGCAGACAGATGTAGCTTTCAGTGAGTGAAAAACAATGGCTTTACCTTGGTTTAAAGAGCTAGATGTCTTTTCTATATACTGGTATTTTTATAAATATTTATGTTTTAAACCATGGAGGTGAGCCAATGGATATCACACAAGCAATGTGAAAACTGCTCAATATGTTAAAGTGAAAGTAAAAACTGACTATCAGCATCTGACGTGCATTCTTTCAGAGACAATGAGAGACGATTATACTTCACATGCTGATATTAATTTAGTCCCCTAATATTTTCCTTGTGCCCCGAACATGGGAAAAAAATAAAAAGAAACATTTTGTGTAAGGTTTGTTTCTGAAAGTCGGTTCTTGAAATAAAGCTCTTAATTTTCATTGATGACTGCAGTGTTATTAGGGGTTAAGGAAGTATTAATTATGATTTCAGGTGGTTTTAATTGTGGGGACTGAAAGACAAGAATTGCAATGAAACTTCAAAAGGCTATCCATTGAATAAATATGAGCGCTGCACGTTTCAAAGTCATTTGCTGTGCTGTTTTGTGTACTACCATTCTGATAGCGCCTCCTGCAATGGTACTAATAATTTGCATAATTCTTTCAGTGTTTTGGTTTTCGGTCTTGGTTTCCTCTTTTTCGGTTTCGGCCAAGAATTTTCATTTCGGTGCATCCCTATTATATACAATTTTTTTAATTACTTAATGAATCCAGAAATAATTATCAGAGATTCTAATAAAATATTAAACCGCACAACCATTTCCAAAACTGATAATAACAGTATCAAATCATTATTTCTGAAGGATCATGTGACACTGAAGTAATGGCTAGAGAAAATTCTGCTTGTTTCACAGAAATAAATTATATTTTAAAGTGTATTAAAAACCATGATTTTAAATTATAATATTTCACAATATGATAATTTTATTTTAATTTTTTTTGTAGCCTCCACATTTTTATTAATTTATTTGCTTCACCAGGAATGTTATATTATGCTTTATAAATAAGCATTATGTTAAGTATTAAAACATTGCCTTTATGGTCATTACAGGGTCAGAGGAGACCATGGAGTCGAGAACGTGGATATTGCACGTTTAATGTTCACAGTTCGTGGCACAGGGAGAAGCAGTTTCATTTCTGGAAAAAGTGTCCACAATCAAAGGTATGTAAAGAAAGTATTATGTAGAAGACATATGTCACCTTGTGCTTTATTCTCCAAATGCTTGTTTGAACGAACTGATTGCTTAGGACTCGTAATGCCTTATATTGTAGAATAGAGCGACTTTGGAGAGATGTGTGGACTGCAGTGACCAGTGTCTACTATGATGTACTACACTATCTCGAGGAAGCCAGCTACCTTCATACTGCAGACCAAACACATCTCTTCTGTTGCCACTACACATTTCTACCACGGCTACAAGATGATCTGAGCATTTTCTGAGATGGTTGGGATAATCACCCTTTGAGAACAGAACACAACATGTCTCCAAACCAGCTCTGGGAATTGGGTCAAATTCATTATCCAGTTGATGATCCCCAAGATGAAGAGGTATTTTGTTGATGCTAATTTAAAGCCATGTTTACACTATTACAGGGTTTGTGAAAATTAAATGTTCCTTCACTGGTGTTTAAACACTTATTTGGAACTATTACAGCTGAGATTATACACGATTTATACAGAAATATGTTGTTCTTTGTTTACACAGGAACTGAACATTGCTGATATTGATTGGGAAAGCAGTGGATTGCCTCCTGGTGAAAGTGTTGGTGTTAATGTTCCTATTGTGGAATGTCCACTTACAGCAGAGCAGCTTGCAGCACTAAAGGACACAGTGGATCCAAGATCACCATCACAATCCCATGGGATAGATATTTACATGGCTGCAGTGCAGTTTTGCCAGTCACTTGAGTAATGACACATTGAGTAGACACATGGAGTTCTGGAACTGAATTGAAATTTATTTGATAGAAAAACTTAACATTAAATGTGTATTTTTTTGTTCCAAGAACTGTTTCATCAAGTACAAGCACTATAAATAGCTAAACTGCATCAAAACCAGAGAAGGTATGCTGTAAGCTATTGCATGGAAGTTTCCAAAGTCTCAAAAATAAAACGGCAATACTACATGAACGTGTGCATAGATGAACTGCATCAAAATTACTGAACAACAAGTCCAAACAATGCAGGACAAACTGTGGGACTGTAACTTCATTTGTATACATGGTGTCTGTATTAGATTTCACATAACTATACAAGCCCAAAACCAAACTCAGAAGTGCCAATGGACTTAAGGAGCTCGTCCCTAAAATGGCTGAAATCCATGTAATAACTTGGTAATCGTAGCATATTGAAGCAAGTGGAGGACTTCAGCATGTCAGCAGTAACAACTTCCACTACCATCTTTCCATCTGGCACTTCCCACCCCAGCCAAAATTTCACCAAGGCCTTAAGGTCAGAGCTGGATGCTAAATAAAGCAAACATATATATAAATTTGAATCATGGGCAGTTCAAAGAAAAAAAAAGTTTCCTATTTGAGAAATAAGAGTAGTGGAAGTATGATGTCAAAACACCACCCTCTGGTTCCCATGAGATTTTCCTATAGATTTTTCTATGACTTTCTTCAATTTATAAGTAAAATAAAATCTATATTAAACATAACTCGTCATAGCTATTGTCATAAAACCATGGGAAAATCTTGAAGGAACCAGTGGTGAAATAGTCTTTCAGTTTCTGATGTCATTCCTACCACCTCTCTATTATCTAATCCAGGTCATCAAACATATACCCGGTATAAAATCGAGCAAACTGTATCAGCTACATTACATACAGACCTACATAAAACAAATGTAAAGGTTTATACCGGTTTCAATGAAGCGACGGAAATACCCTGAGATACGACATCTATCTTCTAGTGAACAATCGTCATTGTCATCGTCATCATCATCATTCACACTGCTATCAGAGGGCCAGCAGATACAGGGCAGCAGCATCTGGAAACAATAATATATTTCTGTTGCAACAGTACTATATGCACATCACTTCATAACCAATTTAAACTTACTAATGGGGTGAGCGAATTTTCACATTCCCTCGGAAAAATATCCACATCTGTCCCTTCAGTCACCAGTGGCCACACTCTGGTTTCTTTAAGTCCTTTACGTATTTGTTTCAACTGCCGTAATCTCCTTCAAATGACCTTTTGTATTACATATATTACATTATTAGGTTTCATAAATACAATGAATATTATAGTACAAAATGCTTAAGTTTGAAGGTTAATTAAACAAAAGAAAAAAATTGCTTTGACAAAATAAAAACAATACTACCGCATATGATAAAAGGCGCTCAAAAAGCCACTTCCGGTTTTCTTTGGTTGGGCCAGGCAGATCCCAAGCAAGACTCAGGTCAAGGACAGCTTGATAGTCACTGCTAGTGAGTTCAGCCTCTCCATCAAGCTTCATGAAGAATAATATTAAATGAAAGTAAAAAAATTTTATGCAATTATGACTAGTTTAAATTAAACCTAAATTATGCAACTAATGTAAATACTGGTTTTATGGTTTCACGAATATCATAGTCAGGACAGTCTTCTATTTGCACTGTAGCAGTCTCAGGTGAACCACCTAGTAGTACATGCACTATTGCTTGACTGACTCCAGACAGCCGAGGTCCACCATGTCCATCCTCAAATCCATGGTCATCAAGAGGGGCTTTCTCATCTCATGTTGGAGAATTATTTCCTTTGTGTATAAGTGTCACGCCCCGCTCCGTCCGCTCCCAATGTGTGCCACGCCCACCTCATTACCTCCTGTTTCGCCCTGATTGTTCTCACATGTGGCTCGTTATCCGTGGCTTGTCTTTTGTATTTAGTCCTCGTCTGTGTCCGTCTTCCCCAGACTCGTCATTAATGTTTACTGTCGTGGTTCCCCGGTCCTGTTACCCACAATAAATCCCCGTTTTGCCTACTTCCTGGCTCCGTTTGCCTGCTTCCCGGATCGCCTGCCCGACGATCGTGACAGAATGACGAGTCCCCGCAACACGCTCAGCGCTACTGGGGAGAATCTCCCTATGGAGGAGGAGGTGATCAGGTGGACGGACCTGCTCGATCTCCACCCGGATCCCGTAGCCCGCCGGCTGGTGGCTAGCAGCTGGGAGCTCCTGGACAGGAGGTTCCGCACTGGTGAGGAACAGCTGCTCGAACAGGCGGACGTATACCTGCGACAGCTGAGGGAGAGAGCGGCAGTCTGGCTACCCCACCTGGGGTATGCCGCCGGGCAACCGCCCCCCGACTCACCACCTGCCACCCCGGTCTCTAAAAGGACTGCTCCACCGAAGCGCAAAACTGAGCGCAACGCGGCTACGGCCGCTCAGTTCCCCAGAACTGGGGAGCTGCCTGGGAGAAGACCCCAGGAGAAGGACCTGCCCTGGGTCCTAGAGAGCCCTGCTCTCGCCAAAAAGAGGCGCAGGAGGAAAAGAACCGCCCAGACGCTCTTCCTGGGAGCGTGTTCCCTTTTCCCCGCCTGGGAAGACACCGCGGCCCCGCTTACTCCTGCCGCCGCCGATCCGGGTAAGCCCTGCACAGGGGAGAAGCCACCGCCGATGGAGGCTTCCTTTTACCGGCCGGCGCGCCTGGGTCAAGGCGGGATACGCGCCGTAAGAGACGGCATTCCCCGGGTCTCGAGAGCCCTTAAAGGGACAACGCCTTCTCGCTCGGCACCCCTCCTGCCGCCCGTGCCGAACCTAGCGGCTGCGCTGCCTGCTGCTGCTGCCGATCTGCGCGTGGCTGCGCTGCCTGCTGAAGCTGCCTGCTGAAGCTGCCTGCTGAAGCTGCCACCGATCTGCCTGCAGCACCGCCTGCTGAAGCTGCCGCCGATCTGCCTGCAGCACCGCCTGCTGCAGCTGCCGCCTCTTTGCCCGCGGCACCGCCTGCTGCAGCTGCCGCCTCTCTGCCCGTCCAGCCCTGCTCGCCTGTCCTGCCGGCGCCTGCACTGCCTATCTCGCCTGTCCTGCCGGCGCCTGCACCGCCTGTCTCGCCTGTCCTGCCGGCGCCTGCACCGCCTGTCTCGCCTGTCCTGCCGGCGCCTGCACCGCCTGTCTCGCCTGTCCTGCCGGCGCCTGCACCGCCTGTCTCGCCTGTCCTGCCGGCGCCTGTACCACCTGACCCGCCTGTCCTGCTTGACCCGCCTGTCCTGCTTGACCCGCCTGTCCTGCCTGCAATCCCTGCAGCTGCCTCCACTCTGTCTGCGGCACTGCCAGAGGTGGCCGCGGATGCGCCCCCTGCTGGCCGCGTGATGGCGGCGCCCCCTGCTGGCCGCGTGATGGCGGCGCCCGCCGAGGCGCCCCCTGCTGGCCAAGTGACTGCAGCACCCGCCGAGGCGCCCCCTGCTGGACACACGCCAGAGGCACCCGCCGAGGCGCTCCCACCTGAACTGCCTGTCTCGCCTGTCCTGCCGGCACCTGAACTGCCTGTCTCACCTGTCCTGCCGGCACCTGAACAGCCCGTCTCTCCCGTCCTGCCCACGGCCCTGCCTGAGGCCGCCTCTCCCGTCCTGCCCGCGGCCCTGCCTGAGGCCGCCTCTCCCGTCCTGCCCGCGGCTCTGGCTGCCCTGCCTGCGGCCACGCCCGCGGCTCTGGCTGCCCCGCCTGTTGCCTCCGTAGAGGCCCTGACTGATTGTCCTCCCTTACCCCGGCAAGGCCGACGCCCCCCAGGACCCCACCTTTCAGTGTCCCGTAAGGGACGGGGACATAGGCGTCGGGCCCGGGTCCCGCCCGCCCTGCCCCCTGGCTCGCCCGTTCGGCCCCTGGCTGTGGCTCGGTGGCTGCCTCCGGGTCCTCCGGCTCGGGGTCGGCGGTCGCCTCCGGGTCCTCCGGCTCGGGGTCGGCGGTCGCCTCCGGGTCCCCCCCTGGTTCCTCGGTGCCGGTCCTCGGTCCCGCCTCCGGCTCCGTGTCGGCCGCCTCCGGGCCCCCCTGCTCCGGCTTGGCGTCGGACGGCGCCTTCGCCGGCTCCGGCTGCGCCTCCGCCTGCCGCGGCTTCCCCCTCCTGCCTGCCTGCACTGGTGTTCCCTCCTGCTCCCTCCGTGTCCCCTCCGTCACTCCCTCGTCCCGTTCCCTTGGCCCGTGGGTGGTCCCCTCCTGCTCCCTCTCCCCTGTGGCCCCTCCGGCCGCTGCCCATCGCCCGCCTGGGCTCCCTCGGGCTCCCCTTTTTCCGCCTCCCTTTCCTTTGGTCCCGCCTGTTTCTGCTCCTCGTCCCTTTGTTCCTCCTCCGTTCACTCCTGGCCCTTTTGTTCCGCCTTTCTCCCCTTCTGTGTCTCCGTTCTTGGTTTGTCTGTCCGCGTTCCCCGTCCTTTGTCAGGTCCTGTCTTTCTTTTCGTCCTTGTTCCTGTTCTGTGTCTCTGTCTTGTTTCCGGTTCCCCGTTGATGTTTTGCTTTTTGTCTTTCAGGTCCTGTTCCCCGGTTTCGTCCCGTCCGTCGCCTCCTCTCGGGCGCGCCCGGTGTGCGCGCCTTTGGGGGGGGGTTATGTCACGCCCCGCTCCGTCCGCTCCCAATGTGTGCCACGCCCACCTCATTACCTCCTGTTTCGCCCTGATTGTTCTCACATGTGGCTCGTTATCCGTGGCTTGTCTTTTGTATTTAGTCCTCGTCTGTGTCCGTCTTCCCCAGACTCGTCATTAATGTTTACTGTCGTGGTTCCCCGGTCCTGTTACCCACAATAAATCCCCGTTTTGCCTACTTCCTGGCTCCGTTTGCCTGCTTCCCGGATCGCCTGCCCGACGATCGTGACAATAAGGATGCTGCTTTATTTTTATCCAATATTTCAATTTTCCAATCTGCAAAGAAAACAAAAAAAAAACAAAGAAGCAACATGTTAACAGTTCAGCTGAAGCTAATTGTGTATTCTATTTCAGTTTTACATCTCATGAATGTATTATGCTTATCAGTTCCAAATTTTTTTTTTTAAATGCATACCATAACTCATGCTTGTGGCATCAGCTGCATTTAAATGATCACCGGTATGTGTCACAGACACAGAAACTCCAGATGTGGATGGTTCTTCCATAGACACATTGAACTCCAGAGGTTGCATGCTTACACTGTAATAAACAAACTTAATTACCGTGCAATAACGGAACAAAATTCCTTTTTGAATAGATGACTTCAAGAGTTCTAAATTAATTGAACATTCATAATTTGAACATAAAACACAATATTCAATTCACAATTGTATAGTGAAGACGACCTGTGGCAATCTTAACAGCACACATAAAGAAAGTACAAAAAACAACAATAAAAAAATTTAAATTTACTGGAAATATGTGTGATTTTCCTTACCTGTCACCTGTGCAAAAACTTGCATTAATCTCTATCACATCAAAAGGCATTTTCTTTTGACAGATGGGGCAAGTTTCCTAGAGGGAACAATATAAAAACAAAAACAATATAATGTAAATTATTTTCTTTCATGTTGTTTCAAGCATTTATTAGTTTTTTTAACATGGTTTTAAAATTATACATATACTACATTTTCCCTTTAACCTTCATATGCAAAGAACAAATATATACAGAAATGCAATGTCCTAATTTTTGAGCTAATTTAGTTTCTTCAAAAGCAGCTCTAAAAAAATGTTTTTAAAAATATTTATAATACCTTGTTAAACTTCGGAATTATGTATTAAATTTAATGAACTGTTTTAATACTTTACTTGTTTGGTCTGTTCAACTTCATCATTTGTTTCGTCAGCTTCATCACTGGTTTGTTCAACTTCATCACTGCTCACACATGACTTTATGTGTGCAGTCAGGATAACTAAAGGATACATGATTCCACATTTCTGACATTTTTCTTTAGGCATATCATTAAAGCTTTCCGATTCAGGTGGCAGAGCAGTGGTATCGAGCTCCATTTGTAGTGGAGCTACGTAAAGAACTCCTTTGAAACCCTGGGTTGCTACTTTCAAATATTTGGCACTGTACCCACTCTCATCGGGTGGGATAAGTGTAAGCTTCCGGGAGCCCCATCCACCTTAAGAAAAATTACACAAAATACAGAAAAACACAATGTGTTATTGGATTTCATTCCTTTTATTTTGTTATGCCAGGATTCATGTTTTAAGCTTGACACAAAGGTATTTACTTACATAAAATATGAAATGTTATTAGTGATAATGTAAAAATTCAGAAATGTATTTTATTTTATTTATTTATTTATTGTCATTGCAATGTATCACTATGTTCCTGATGATTACCTGAAGACTGATAGACAAGCCAACCCCCCTTTACATCCTGAAATTTTGGGAACAGCTCCTTCAGTTGGGCACATACCTTACAATGTAAATAACACTGTCAGTATAGCAAACCATGTAAAAATTAAATGCCCAACAGTTACCAGTGCAACACTGGTACAAAAAGCTTATAGTATTACATTATAGCAATGTGCTTAAGAGCACCTCAGCACCCATTTTCCACATACAGAGTTACTAATGAATTATGCTATGTTACATTAGCAAAAGATCATTTTAAAAGATACAGGAGAGGCGTCACACATACTTACTTCATCATAAGTTGCATTTTCATCCATTTGCATTGTCTTTCGCCCCAACCCAGCTTGCATATGTACCAGTTGCTCACTCTCCTTAGGTGTTCGCTCATATTGGTGAGGAAGCAGATAAAAGTTAACAGGCAATATTTTTGCGGGTTTGCTAGGGGGCATTGACAGCATTCGCCTTTTACCCCGTCCTTTGGTGAAAAACCCGGGAAATGATCTGTTGGCAAAAAAAAATTCAATTACAAACCAAAATAATAACCATCAAATAATATCATGATTGCTTATGTCAATATTAAAAAAATGTAGTTGCAAAACCTGGTCATCTCAGTTTGAATTGTGGCCCTCTGCTGAACAGTGTGCTGCCTATGGAGGATGAATTATGAAATTAATTTAATGAAAGTATTTTAATAAAACTATGTATGCACAAATACATATACATAACAGGGATTTCCTTTACCACACTATCCTTACTATCCATCCTTTCCACAATAATAAATGAAAATACACAAAAAACCTGGCATTATCGTGACTGGGACCAGCTGCACTGCCTGAGGTCAGCAAAGACAACAAGTGCCTGGCTGATCTCACAACTTCGCTGTCCTGTAAAAACAGTTTAAGCAATATATATATATATATATATATATATATATTTTTTTATTTTTATATATAACTACAAACTAATGATGTGTATCTAAAAACAATATCGTTAGTAGGACATATATTGTACTTTAATCTCTATGGCATGTTTACAATCAAGTAAAATTATGTCACATTTACCTTTTTATTATTGTATACTGTTTCACACACTACTCTTCAAAAAATAGTAGGCAGTATTTAATGTGTACTGGGCAGTAAACTAGTATGCCACTTCGAACACAGCCACAGTCTTTAAGAATTGGTTACTGAATCATTAAATAAGCCAATGATTCAGTAACCCGTTCATAAAGATAGTCACTTGCCTCGTTGCAGTAGTGTTGATATTCGGGAAACGTCGTGAAATGTTGTTTACCTAAATAATATAGTCCGATCATGAGGAATATTGGCCAATTCCCTGGCTCGATCGGTGCACCTCTACTTATAACATTTAATATTTGTTTAATTTGTATGATATAAGCGGAAATGAATGATATAGCTACTTTAATCGTGCCTGCAAGCTACACATATGTCTAAATGATTATTCACAATGTTAAAGTCTTCAACTCAAAACACAGCTTACAATCATCATCGAGTGACCTTACATCCAAGTTGGATCTGGGGGGTATTCCAGAAAGCAGGTTATGTGACATACCCGGGTAAGTTTAAGGGTAAGTTAGTGGATAACCTCAACTTTCGGTTCCAAAAACGGAGGTTAACTTTCTGGGTATGTACGTAACCATAGCAGCTTACTCTCTGAAGATAACCTGCTACTGAGCAGGTTATGTTCCAGGGTAAGTTTGTTGCAGAAGGTTACTGATACTTTTGATGACGATCCTGTGAACGTGGAGGCATAAATTATACGAGGTTTTTTTCGCCGGGAGAGAGTTATAAGACCACCTATTGATATCTTTTCATTTCCTAATGATTATTTGAAAAAGCGTTATCAGTTTTCAAAAGAATCGTTCATTTACTTAACATCTCTTGAAACCGCATATTGCAAATGTCACAAACCCAAACCGCGGGTCTGCGCTTAGCACAGAAAACATTCTGTACACAGCGCTTCGGTTTTTTGCGTCAGGGCATTTTTTGTGCAATATGGGCGACGCAGAGCATGTAGGAAAGGCAACTGTGTGTAGAGCCGTTCGCACAGTATGTCTGGTACTTAACGCTTCTTACACACGTTTGTACAGTTCCCTGTCCATAAAGCTCTGCGTGTTATTGAAGAGGAATTCCACAGAGTGGTAGGTTTGTCCTTTGTAGTAAAATCTATGATGCATATTTAATATGTAGTCATACTATTTATATCTATAGCCTACATGTATTCATCCTGCACACACACACACTTGATACTTCCATATATGACTTTCTATTTCAGGGTTTCCAAATGTAATTTGTAATACATGTATAGTGACAATAAAAGGCATTCATTCATTCATTCATTCATAATTGGGTGCATTGATGGCACCTACATTCCTATTAAAGGTCCTTCAATAAATGAGGGAGACTATGTTGATAGATAGATAGATAGATAGATAGATAGATAGATAGATAGATAGATAGATAGATAGATAGATAGATGTCTTTATTGTCACGATACAAGTACAGCGAGATAGCGTAGGAAATCTATTCATAGTATCAATGTGCAGGTAACTTGATTTTGTATCCTTAATTTTTTGCCTTGTTAAAATCATCAAACTCATTACTTTTTTCCACTAACTATAGGTAATCATTACAGGACAGTACAATGCTGGTTACCACTGGTTGTCCTCAGATGGGGTGAGGGGAGGTGGTGGTGGGCCCCCGCCAGCTAGACGGGCTTCAGCCTTTTTTCTATTAGCTATATGACAGAAGGAATATACTAAATCGTGTTTAATAAATAGTTAAGTGATCGTGTAATCAATTACCTTTTTGCAGAATGTTTTTGTGTTTCATTTTGACTTGGCTCAAAGTTCTTCTGGCTCCAGAAGGAATACACCTTATTAAATAAGAAACCATATATTCCTAGTCGATACACATTGTTATTTTAACCTAAAGAAATGAATGGCAGGAAAAGTAAATGCTTTCATAGTGATTTAACAGTCAAAAGGATACGGAAGGGTTACGTGTTTAATTATTTTTCATTATAATAAAAGGGGAGGCGATGTCAAATTTGCAATTTAATACACACGCATTTACTCTGTCCGTTATTTTTTGCCAAGCCAACTCTTTCTTTAGCCGATGCAGCCGTATTGCTTTTTTTCATTATTATTGGCTTGAATTCGTCATATGCGTGCATTAAAACTTCCAACTCCGCCTCTGTGAAGTATGCCGCTCTCTTTTTTTCACTTTGATTTTCCATTCTGACTTCCATTCTGATCAATTGAAAACGTCTTTATTTATGCACGGTGCACGCGCCTTAACTCTGGGTAACCAATAGGAGGTTGATTGAACTTACTCTTCTCAGGTGTTTTGGAACCGACATACTCATGGTATGCGGGTTTGGGGTATATCAACCCAGAGGTTAAGATTTACCAAATGGTAAGTTAACCAAGCTTTCTGGAATACCCCCCTGATGTGGATTCCAATCACGAACGGAGTTATGTTTTAACACTTACACCGGACGCGAGCGGTGTGATGCGCCACGACAGAAGACAGTCGGTCCTGAACCGAGATTAAAATCAGGGATAATGTCTACACTGAATGCGAAATTCCCAACAGCAAACGGATTCCCTGTTCTATTTCTAAGCTCTTTACAACGGCCGCTTTGTCACTTAAAGCCGTTGCGGCGTGTTCGCGTTCTATATAGACACGGTGGCGGGTGAGGGTAAAATGCGGACTGTTTACAAACAGCGGATTCCGTGTTTATAAACAGACGTGTCGCAAAAGACGCACGCCGCGTAGACAGATCACGTGGCATAGAAAGAAACCCATAGGACGTTACCTAATCACGGGGTGCGTTCGAGGTGTGTCTGCAGCTGACGTCACGTGGAGCGCGATCTGCCGTCGGCAGCAGGGGTGGAGTATACGCTGGATGTAAACAAATGAGTGTTCGAGGAGCTCAGCAAGGCGCAGCAGCTGCGCGTTCAGCCAGTGCAATTTTGTCATCTATATTACAGAGTACAATACGATTGTCCGAAATCCTTATTGTTGTTAATGTTTAACAATTATTTCATTGTTAGTTGTTGGTTCTTTTTTTTAATGTTCTATATATCATGTTGAGCGTTTTCTAGTCGCGGATAATTTGGATTTGGACGTCCAGCTACCATGAACGTCACAGTTTGTGGGTGCCTGTTCTTGATAAATAAAATAAATCGTAATAATAAATAAAAATGTTTCTTTCACCAAAAAAAAGTGTATTCTGACGTATTTTTGTACATTTCATATCGAAACACTATCGAACTGTATCTTTGTGTTGTCTGGTTTCATTTTCTCATATAATTAGTAAGGCTACTGTACACCTTGCAAACACTCATGTGAAATATCGACACTATTATAGAAACGTCACATTGGTTGGCACTGTACAAGTCATTATATCATAATTAATACAAGAAAGAAAAAGAAAATTGCAAAGCATCTGTTACATTTAAACATGGAAGTAGCATGTAGAAATAAGTCCCCCAGGCTTGGCATGTAGTAGTGGAAAAGGTATAGGTCCCAGGTCAGTCTGTCTGGTGAGTGTAGGTGTTTGTGTGAGAGCGGCTCGTCAGCGAGGCCTTCGCAGATGAGGCTTCGGATACCCCCCTCGGGTTGGGGCGGGGGTGCTGCGGCGGGGGGGTGGCGCCCACGTGGGCGTTGGCGCCGCGCATCCGGGCGCGTCGTGCTGGATGCCCGCTACCCTTCTGCATTACCACCTATTCCCCCACAGCCCCCTACAGCCCACACCCACCTACACCACACTTCATATAGGTACTGGGGGGTGATCAGCTAGTCACCCCCCATCTCTTTTAATTCCACTTTAGACACCACACCCACAACACCACACTGCATCACACAGAGGGAAGGGGGGGTGACTGGCCACTCACCCCCCCTGTATTATTTGAATTGCACTTTAGACATACATTCATGTCTCACCACTCCTCCACATAGGGCCTTGGAGGGCAAGGGGAGCTGTGCAGGTCCTGGGTCGGCTGCTTCTGCAGCCCACAGCTGGACTGCGCAGCTCCCTTCCCCTCTATTTTAACTCCACTTTAGACACTTAGGGCTTGGGGGAGCCGGTGGGTGTCTTTTCCCCATATGCTCCCCCATATCTCAACAACACCTTAGCTCACACACATGTACACCATCAATGATCAAGGTGGGTGGGGGGCGGTTGGGGGGCAGACGGGGTGAGGCGTCCTGGGTGTAGCGAGGGCGGCGGGCGCCGGCGGGTGGGCTCGGGGGTGGGGCGGCTGCATCTGTGGGGTGCTGCCGGTCTCCGGCGAGGTGCCCGCTCGCCTGCGATCTGGGGGGGTGGGGAACATCCGCTGGGCCGTCCACTGGGCAAGTCCAGGGCATCTGCGGCCGGACCTCAAAGACGAGCAGGTGTGACTGGGAGTGTGTGTATGAGTGTGTGTATGAGTGCATGCATGGATCTGTGTGTCTGCATGTTTGTCCTGGTATGGGGAGCACGTGGATGATGGGGCGGTGTGGGGGGCGGCAGTGAGGGGACTTGGGGGAGGGAGGGTGCGGGGGTTGGGGAGGGAGGGTTGGGATCTGGGCTTGGGGGAGGGGGGGTCGGGGTAGCCAGGGGCGGGTGTGCTTGGTGGCTCTCGGGGCGTCCCCCTGGTCCCCCGGGTGGGGGTTCTTGGGGGGGGCGGGTCTCCCCGGGGCTGGCGGGGCCCCCGCGGGGTGTGCGGGTGGTCCGGGCTCCGGGCTCTACCCGTGCCTGCGTGGCCGGCCCCCAGGGCACGCTGCCGCCTGTGGCCGTGGGGTTCCTGGCTCGTGCTCGCCGGTGGGGGGTGCCCGGTGCCTCCCCCCCTGCCTTCCTTGGGTGGGCGCGCAGCCTTCCGGTGGCGGGGGGCCCGGGTACCTGGCCGCCGTGGGGCGGCTGGGTCCATGACCCGTCGGGGCTCTCCCAGCCGTCTGGGGGCCCCGGGGCGGTGTTTTTGTGGCCTCGCACACTCACTGGGAATCATTCCATGTTAACCTGCACACTCATACATACACTCACAGCACACAAACATACACACATACACATATGCGTACACACACACATACACGTATGCATACACACACACACACATACACGTATATATGCACACACATACACACACTTTCATATCAACACGCATACACTTAGAATGCACACACACATAGACATGCACGCACACACACACACAAGAGAGCCTAGGGCTCTCTTCCCCTATTTTATCCCTTTTTCTCCTTGTCTGGGTGTGTGTGTGTGTGTGAGAGTGTGTGTGAAAGTTGGTGTGTGGCTTCCACTCCCTCCTCTTAGATGCAGATACGGGTACGACGATATTTAGACAGTGTTCCTGGTGGTCTGCTTATGCATATATATATATATATATATATATATATATCTATATATATATATATATATATATATGTATGTATATATGTATATATATATATATGTATATATATATATATGTATATATATGTATATATATGTATATATATTTTTTTTTTTTTTTTTCCTCTGGTATTAACGTATTTAATTCCAGGAGCAGATACTGACACAAGCATATTCCCATGTCATAATGGTACCACTGGTTTCTTTGTGTGTATACTGTTTGTGTGTGTCCCTGGATCTTACAGTATCTTTCAGATACAGCAGCTGGTGTGATGATACAGTGTCCAGCAGTAAGATACAGAAGCTGTCCTTTTATTACTCTTTCTTTTTTGTTCTACTGTTTGTATTATTTCTCTTTCCCTGTCTCTCTCTCTCTGACCCCCCTCCTTATTTTATTTTTATTATGTATTTATTTATTTTTCTATTTCCTCTGTCTCTCACCCCTTTCTCTCCTTTCTCACTTTCTCTCTCTATATCTTTCCCACTAACCCCCCCTGTCAGCTCCGGCTTTGTGGCGCAATGACATATAACTGATTAATAAAGAGTATACCTCAAGTAACAAGAGGAGCTTAAATCCGAAGCTCCACTTGGCAAAATAAAAGTGTTGGCACAATAAAGCACCCAGACTAACATCCTGCTTGCTAAACTGCCGGACACGACAAGGGGGAGGAAAAGAAAAAAAAAAGTAATTTTATGAAAACATTTAAAAGTGTTTGGGGTAGGATTTGTAATTATCCATTGTGCCCTATACACTGTAACAATAGGGAAGCTGCCCTACATAATCTAAAATTAAAAGTCCATGGAAGTGGCATGTACAAATGAGGAAACGGAAAACAGAAACGCGGACTAAATACAATGAACTAATGACAACAATCAGGAACAGGATTTACTCAAGAAAATGGTTCTTGCGGGTGCTATATAGAACCATAGGGGTTCTAACCCTAGGAAATAGAACCGTTGCCTTCAAAAAGGTGCTATTTCACGCACGCGAGGATATATTTGAATTTCAACTGCCGTTTATGGAACCTTTCTGAATACACTCATTTTAATGGTAAGTGGCACAAAACTTTCCTCTCCTTTTTTCATTCATAATCATTACCAGTATTTTCTGGAGACCAAAACGTGAATAAAGGAATACAAGGTGCGTTCCCCGTGAATGTCAATGGGCACGTTACCGATAATTAGGTCAGCTGATACAAAGTTTATTGTTCGTTCGGGCTATATACTGTAGTCGCAGCTATCCTTGCCTGTCACCTTACAGGATTCTTCATTAAGATAAGTTTTCTACTTCCCATGGAAACCCGTTTCCGCCACCGTGGAAAAAAATATATAGATATAATTTAAGTCTATTTAATATCTCGGAAATAACGAGATAACTAAGTCGAAATTTCAAGATAATATCTCGAAATAACGAGATAACAAAGTCGAAATTTCGACTTAAAATTTACATATATATATATTGTTTTTTTTCCCACGGTGGCGTAAACGGGCTTCCATAACTTCCTTCTCAGTCTGACAGTTAAATTAATTGTAGCGTCTGTCTGATTCAGATGTCGCAGAAGCTGAGGGAGACATTTTTTAGAGACCATAGCTCCTCTGGATATGTATGTTATTTCTTAACTGTTATTTCTTAATGCAAAACATTATTCTTCAGTTGAATTTCTGTACTACTTTTATGCCGTGTGAGCCTTATATCTTATGTAAACACCCACAGGAAACTCTATTGGAGTGTTTGCAAAATAAGTTCAAGAAGGAAAGGTCACCTTTAGTGAACTTGGCAACAGTCCAGGAGATGAAAAAAAAGTTTGGTGCCAAAAGACGGAGAGTTATATGGACCATGTGCCTCTGGAGGACCCACTTGGACATCAGGTACCATTTTTAAGATTCATGCTTGTCTTTAGCCCATCTGTGTGCCTGTCTGTATGTCTGTCAGCTTGCTAGCCTGTATTGTCATGGTTTACCAGTATATACTTTACAGAAACTTTACAAATATCTTATGGCTAATTCCAGAGGGCAAAGAGGCACAGAAGTGAATATACAATCCAGACGTCTTGGGGGGATTGTAATCCGACACAAAAGGTTTACAATAAATTAATGATTCAAATTCTGTATTGTATTTCTGTCTTGGAACATTTATTGCTCATTGCTCACATGCTTAATTCCTGTATTCTCTGTATATTTTTTTCCTAGATTGTACTGGACCATGATGGTGTTGGGGAGGATGACCTGAATTTTCGAGAGCACATAAATGCCATGAATAATGAGCTGTGCCGGCGACAGCCAGACTTCCCCAATATAATGGACCGAATGAAGCGCACGCTATATAAGAGGGTTGAATATATGGCCAAGCCAACTGTGGAGGTGATGGAGATGTTCCCCTTTCTTCAGGTGCCAGAGCTGGTGAGAAGCTAATAGTAATATTACTATAATGAGATTTCAGCACTGTTAGGAAGCAAGTGTATTAATTTATTAATGACAACTTTCCCTTTCACTTTTTTTCTCTTTTTTGTTTTTGTAGATGCATCATGAAATGAGGTTGCGTTTTGGTCAGGACATGGAGCTAAGCCTTCAAAATGCCCTCAGTCTGTTGACACCCAACATCATCAGGGCAGCTCAACATGGTAGTCAGAAGGAGCTGCTGTCCAGCCTGCTAAGGACCGAGGCTAACACAGATAGTATGTAACCAGCTGACATCTTTTCTTTTTGCTTCGCACCCTTCAATTGTCTCTATAAAACTACTGTATGCTTTTATGAAAACATTGTTTCTTTTGAAATTTTAGACCTTCAAAAGAGTGTTGCCATCCTTATCCTGCCAGCACTTTTCAAGGAGAACTCAAAGTTTCTTTATTGTTTAAATGAGGTATGTGATGTGTCTATGATTGTAATTTGCATGTCTTTGTTTTGTCAACTGCATCATAAATTCAATCAGGAGGTCACTAAAACATTTCTCATTTATATAGGAACCACCCAGCTCATTTCCAACCATCATCCTTCATGATTCAGAGACTCCCCTCCTTGCCAGCAGAGCATCTATAAAGATGGATGAAGTCACCATCACAAGTGGAGAGATGGACATACCACATGCTCTCCAATGCCTGCTGGAAGTTTACTTCATCTTTGGTGTGCAGTACCCCAAGCAGATAAAGCACACCTTGAGTTTTGCAGAGCGTTATTTATTTCAAATGGCAAATGGACAAAAACCTGTGTCTATTCCTGTACTAAAACTGTACATTCAGATTTGCTCATAACTGAAAGGTGAATTGTTTTGGTTTTCTAATGGATTTTATTTCTAATTTCTTTGATTGTAGATAATTTTATTAAATGAACAATACAGGCCATTTTTGAAACTACATCTCGTCTCTTTCTTTCATAGCTGCTTTTGGGCTTATAGCTTGTAAAAAAGGTTTGCCTAGTTATTGCCTATTTTATTTAGAATAATAGCTGCAGCTAATTAATTTAATTAAATTATTCATTTATCATATCATATAATTGCTGAAGTATTATTTATTACTATTACAGTATCACCCATTATCATTCTTCATCATTATTAATGATTAAGTATTAACAAAAATATGAGTACAAATGAACCTTTTAAAGGTGCTGTTTAGAATCCTCTTTTTTAAATCAAAGAACCTTTAGGGTTCTTTTAATTGAACCCTCTATAATGGTTCTATATAGAACCTTTTGAGGGTGCCATATATGTACCAAGCTATAGAACCCGTAAAGGTTCAATATGGAACCTTTTGTTTTAAGAGTGTAGATAAACTAATTAATTGTTTAATCAATTAATGCAGATGGTATGAGGTATGTACCTGTGAAGCTGGTATGGCACGTTTGGTGTCAAAATGATTTTTAATCACCCCTAATTCCAAATCTGGTCAGTGATTACCATAAAAGTGGATGTATCAAAAGTTATAACAGCTTAATGAAAATCATCAATAAAGGGAGAATCAGTCAAGTCATAAATCCCAATAGGACTGATACAGACCCCCTTCCAAAAGCCCGCCAAATGGATGGCCAGCCATTGGGCCAGGAGTCGAATTACTGGTCATCCCTATTCATGAACTTTACAGCATAAAACCCTGGCACCTCAGAACAAAGAAGGAGAACAACCATCAGTGCCCCTTCAACCAAGTAAACCAACTTCCTTTCATTCTAACAACGTAAGCTGTTCTGTTAACCTGCTATATGACTTTAGGGTCGTGTTTCTTGCTTTGCAGAACAGTATTTCCCATTTAAGGTTACTCATTTAAATCCGCTCATTGCATTTTCATAATTACATCGTTTGTTTTATTCCGTTATTTCGTGTTTGTTGTTTGTGTTAGGTGTAATGTCTGTCTTATGTTAGTTGTAGTGTTCATGTCTTTTACATAACTTCAGCCTCCGTCATTGAGCGTTCCACACTAAGTCCCTGCCTTTGTGCGATCTTGCTACACGCTCTGAACCTCAAACTCGCCTGAAACATCACGACTCTCTCTCATCGGCCGTGAGGGGAGCTTCGCTACCAATCGTTTACATTACCTGGTGATGCAGCTCGCTGGACGAGCCTTCTAACCCAGGTTACTAAGCGATACTGGTAATTAGTGAATCCCATTTAAGTCTCACATTAACAGACTCACAGGGATACCGCGATTCGGCATAACGATTGGTTAATAATCAGCATTAAATAATAATTAATTAAACTTTAATTAATTACAAACATATTGGTGGAGATATTAAAAATTACCTGAGCTAATAATTCCTACAATATATATATATATGAAATGTTCAGCTGTACAGAATCTATACATAAGTGATAGGTAAGAGGTCACTGATTCTTGAGGTAAGGGACAAAACCTGTTTTAGACCTACTCTTTCTTTTTTACCACATACCACACTAATCTCAACTAGATATATTTATAGGCAAAGGTCTCAGCCACCAAACCATGTAAGGGAACAGGTTTTTTATAAAAACACTTTTTATGAAAACTGACCTTTAATTACTCAATAACATGATTTATGTCAGCTCCGTCAGACACACAAAAAATCATTCTATTCTGACTTTATCAATTAAAACATTGATTAGGGTCCTTAAGTATATATTTCTGATGTTTTGTAACAGAGTTAAGTTATAAAATGAATTATTTTGAAATTTGTTCTGACATCACACTATCTGTAAAAATGGAAATTTCAAAGTTCCTTAAATTTGTATGTTCATTTTTAGTAATAAGCATATATAATCAATGTTATTAAATAAAGAAGAGCTCATTGTGTGTAGTTAATGTGATGTTTTAATATCCAAACACAGTAAATTGAACAAGGGGTAATACATTTTGTCATAAAAGCACAAAAACCTTCATCTGACGGTGTTGACAAACAGCTGATGACAGAGAATGAAGTTCATGAAGTGCTGATTTGACATGGAACCATCAAGTAATTGAAAAGAGTGGATAGTCAAAGAACATCTGGAAACAGGAACTCAAGGCTTAAATGAGAAAATTAGGATTTACCTCGTATAAAAAACAACTAATGACCCTGTCCTAGAGGGTCACGTATAACAGAAGGAACTGAAATCACAACGGATCTCTTCTCATCACTGTAGCGTGTTTCAAAATACACTAAAGATCTTTATGTCAGTTAACATTTTCATGTGACCTGCATTAAGATTTCAGCAGCATGCGTTGGACATGCTCATGCTCTATAAAGTCCATTACATCAGGGGCTACACTGTAGATCTCTCTTGTACGGCTTATCTGCAGTGGAGATGCCTTCCCTGTTAGTTTCAGAAGAATGTCAGTGACTGGACAGAAACACACATCCCTCTTCCCACATTTGGGGTGAACATTAGCTGTTGGGCCACAAGGATGCATGAACTCTACTCTCACATCTTGGTGCTCACTGTCAACATGCATGGCTTTTGCTAGCCACCAGTGGCCATCATATACTACAGCTAGCCAGTCTCCCTCCTCAATGCTGTCAATAGATATTTCAACTATGGTGCCTTCAGGATCTTTCACTGGCTGCTCCTCTATTTCCCAGTCTATCAAGTTTTCTTCTTCCCTCGTTTCCTTTTCCATCTCTTCCATCAACATGGCCAAAGGACCTTTCTTCTTGGCCCTTGTTTCAGTCTGTCGTTCATCTGCACAGTCATTTAAAATGAAAGTTGCTGGGGTAAAGCACTGGCAATTCATTGGCTCACTGCAAAAACACGACAGCTGTCTGTGGGAGACACTATTTTGATATGGGATGACCTGGTGTATCTTTCTTGTGGATGGAACCTGTTTCAGTTGTTGTATGAGAAGTGTGTCATATTTTTCCATGTGTTTTTCCTCAATGTGATACAGCTGCACACCACTCAAACAGTTTGAGATCTTTTCAAAGAACTATTTTCCATTTGTCATGTCATTTCCATGCAGAACCAATTTGTCTGCTGTTCGTTTTACTGTTGCTCCAATTCCATCGGGGGCACCCTTGCCATGGGAAGTGGGGAAATAATTCCATGTGGTCCTGGTGAACCCAAGTGTGGATGGTACCTCAGAAAGGAGAAAGAAGTTCTTTTTGTTCTTATACTGCTTACTGGGACCATCAGACCAAAAGTGCACAGTGGTAGCTGATGGATATTTTATCCGAATAGCATTCAGTACTGGATCCATGTATGTCCAGATTGCTGATGCATCTTGCCTCTTGGACTCTGATACTGTGCAAAATGCTGCCTTTTCACCTTTAGTGTAGTACATTCCAGTATGCAGTGTCTCTGTTATCCTAATAATACTTTCTATAAGCAGTTGTCAACTCTGTCAGTTTAAGTGTCACCTCCGTCAGACAGAAAACCTACGGAGTTGACGTCTTACGTAGTTGACTACAGGACATGTTTTCCCATTTTATCAGTGTCTCATACACTGAGGCCATTTTGTTTTTTCCCAAGATGTTAGTTAGCCTGCTAACCTGAACTAAAAAGACAACATTTATTTCAAAATCCTTTAATAAGAGTATTGCGGTGGGAAGATGGAGTTGACACATCAAAGCTGTGACTGCAGTGATATCAACATTGTTTTATTAAAATATCAAAAATTGTAAAACTTACCAGACTATCTGTCCTACTATTGAACCCACCAATAGCAGGAAAAGCTAATGGGGTCCTAGATGTTATAGCTGACCATGACTTTTCCTGAACAAATTAGGCAAAGTCATGGTCAGCAAAAAATCAGACGGAGCTGACTGAATATGAGGACACACTATTATAAACATTTTTAAAATGGATAATGTAATTTAAAGTTTTCAGATATGACATTTCATATTCGATTTAATACTTCAGTTCATTTGACATTAATATTTACCCATTTGTAGCACTTTTTAACATTTATTGGGGAAGTTAAACATTGTAATGTCCTGCTGAGGACAGGTCAAATTGCATGTACTTTCTTAGTACAGAGCCTATATTTTAACAAATTGTGATAAATTCCTTTTCTAATATATTATATCAATTTCATAAGTATGCACAAGTGTGACAGATTTTACTTTTGTAGTATTTTTATTATTAATATTTTTTTCAATTTTAACATAAAGAAGACTTTTTTATGTGAGACATGTTTTGTCCCTTACCTCAAGAATCAGTGAGGTATTTTGCTATTCGTATAGTACAAATTGCGAGCTTTCCGGCAATATATCACATGTCCCAGCGCCGGATTTCTATGTGCCACTTCCGTGGACTTATAGTTTAAAGATTATAGATGGTGGCGTCCACATGGTTACAGTGTACAGGGCGAAATGCACATTTAGAAATCCTGCGCTGGGAACTTCCATGCATTTTCGTCTAGTACAAATTGCGAGCTTTCCGGCAATATATCACATGTCCCAGCGCCGGATTTCTATGTGCCACTTCCGTGGACTTTTAGTTTAAGATTATGGATGGCGGTGTCTACATGGTTACAGTGTACAGGGCGAAATGCACATTTAGAAATCCTGCGCTGGGAACTTTCATGCATTTCCGTATAGTACACATTGCGAGCTTTCCGGCAATATATCACATGTCCCAGCGCAGGATTTCTATGTGCCACTTCCATGTTTCAATATAACAGATGATTTGCAATATCCCTTTTCTTTTATTTATTTCGTGTATTAATTCTCATAAAATGGCTTGTAGAGTGGCAACCACGTTTCTAGGTAGATATTTCACAGGAGTGCTTTCAAGCTGTACAGTATAGCTGTACTTATATGAGAAAATTTAATCAGATAACACCAAAACAGTTCAATAGTGCTTGGATGTGAGATCTACAGAAATACAGAATTACAATAAAATAATGACATGTTTGGTGAAAGACATATTTATTTATTGATTTATTATGATTTATTTTATTCGTCAGGAACAGGCATCCATGAACAGTGACGTTGGTAGCCATGGACATCCACATATCTATCTGACGGGAAAAGAGAAGGAAAAGATGCAGATTATCCTCGACCAGAGAACGCTCAACAGATAACATATAGAACATTTTCACATGTTTAACAAATTAACAATGAAATTAATGTTAACATTAAGAACAATACGATTTCGGACATCCGTATTGTACTGGCTGCGCAGTTGCACCGCAATGCTGAGCTCCTCCTTTTGTTTACGTTCGGCGGAATCCTGCGGAATCCGCATTTTACCCTCACCCCACGGTGGCATGCTAATCCCTTTTACATCAAATATACAAACACAATATATAAATATTAAAAAATCACTTACCTCTGGGCGATTCATGAATGGCGACCTCCTGAGCCGCACGCTCGCGCCAGAAAACTACTGCAGCTCTGTAATTGGCCAAAATGCTTCGTTCGACTTTTCGGAGATCATCTACGCCTCCCTGTGGATGACCTCTGACCTACTTTCTGTACGATCTGAATTTCTGTGTTTGAATTTTAGAAAATTGAATTTGATGTTCCGAATTTCTTCTTCATCTTGAAAACTTTAAGTTGTATTTTAAAAAAAACTGGATATCTACAGTCTTAGAATTCAGAACAAAACATTCCTTGTTTGAAAATACATGTCTATAAAACTCTGCCTTAAAAAAAAATCAGTTGTGTTAATTTTCAAATGTTTAATATTTGTTGTGAATTCTTTCAATTTGGGACTCTTGCTCGGATGGCTGTGTTGTTTTCGTACGGGACCTTTGTTGCAGTATGTATTAATTTAGAGGTTGTCGGGTAAAACGGGAGGTTGCCGGGTAGACCGGAGGCTGTCGGGTAAAGTGGATTGCCATTTTCTTTCTTTCTCCCTGCAGCGTCGAGCTGAAGCAGAAGTCACTGCTGATGTAAGCACTTAATGTTCGAATTATATGAGTGTTACACGATCGCCTATGCGATGTTATATGGGTTAGCGGAGATTATAAAGTTGTATAAGCGCTTGCCGCGAGTTCGCTTGGCGAGTAAATATATCCCGGCTGCGTTCGCCGAGTGGATACATTTAGTGTTAGATACGCTGATATCCTAATGAACGGGTCTGTTAATGTTGTATAAGTTGATGGATACAGGCTGTTCGTGTAGGTGATGCTTATTTATAATTATAGTGATTTGTGCTTCAGTGCTGAATGTATTGTTGTAATAGTGTCATGTGCCTCAATGTCTTTATTCTGTTTGTCTATTATAGATAATTCTGTCTTCAGATCAGTCTAAGTTGCAGTCCTGTTCCTTGAATGCTGCATCTGTATGTGGGATTGAATCTGCTCAGTAGTAAAGTTCTTAACTCTGCCTGGCGACTCAGTGCTCTCTGACCGGAGCCCTCCAGCGGCCAATCCCATCACACACCGGCATCAGGGGTGTCGAATCCCCAACATAGCGGTCCTTCGAGCCGGATCCGATAGGCTTCTGGAGAACATGTCGTTCACGGACAGAGCAAGCCGTCACCCTCCTCCTGAGGTTTCAGAGCGCCCAGTGAGGCATCATCGCACACCCACTCATCTGGGAGACTACATCCTTGACCACAGTCATCAGCGGTCAGCCCCTCGTCACCTAGCCGAGACAGCAACTGAGGGACATAGGGGAGCCGCGTTCGCTGTAGACGTATGTCAAGCAGACGCAACCTCCATTCAGAGTGGATGCGCAACCTCACACAGTCTGAATTCAGACGAATTCCAAAACGTAATCCCACTACATCGGCTCATTGAATCTATATCCCACAGTGAAAGGGAACAGGCAGCGGAGATCGCGCATCTCACCAGCAAGCTATCGCAATGCGAGAAACGGCAGCGTCGTCGCCAGGCCCTTCTGGAGCACATCTCCTCCTTCCTTATGGAAGAAGAGGGTGAAAGGGAGCACCAGGGAGCAGAGGCTCTCACAGCTGCACCAAACCAAGAAACACTAGTCACTCCCCCTGACCATGTGACCTATCATATTAGCAGGCAGAACACTGCAAGCTCCCCCGCAAGGCAGTCAAAGGAAACAGAGATTGGGGAACCCCCAACTACAGCAGGGGTAATGCATCAGTGTCGAACAAGCTCACCATCAAGAACAGCTAACGCAAAATGTCCAAGCACCCCTTCTTCAACTATTTCATCTGGACCAGCTACCCCAGAACCATTTCATCGACAGATCACTGAACCTGAACCCCTGCTAGCACGCGAAGTAGCAGCACCTTACCTGGGTGAGACGCCATATCACCCAGTGACTCCTCTCAGTGCTCTCCGCCCTGCCATCGTGCCTGAAAATTATTCAGCTAAACCGAGCTACTCATTGCCACCATCGGTGTATCACGCCCCCATAGGCTGTCACTCCCTACCTCGCCTTCCTGTGATCCCTCTACATCCATTCTCAGCCCCAGCCGTGGGTGAACCGCCTCTAGCTGCTCCACCCTGCCTGGCTAACCCCACCTATCGGCCATCCTATGGCCCACCAAAACCTAGGATTCCTGACTTCATGACAGATAGTGAGAGAGAGTTTGCCAATCTGAAGTTAGCATTGGATAACCTTTTAGAGCCACACCCAGAGCTTACCGAGAAGTATAAATATCACATTCTTCTTGAACACCTCAAACTGCCTGAAGCCCAGATGATCGGGCAATCTTGCCGCCATCATCCCTTACCATACTCAGCAGCTATGCAAGCCCTCCAATTCCAATACGGACAACCACATCAACTAGCTCAGAGTGAAATAGCGGCCATCTTAACAGCCCCGGATGTGAAACCCAACGATGCTAATAGCTTCCAGAACTTTGCTCTGAAAGTCCACCTTCTAGTCAGCATGCTCTTCTCCTTGGAGGGCCCACGAGGTATGGAGCTCAACTGCTGTTCACACGTCGATCGTCTGCTCAGCAAGCTACCTAAGTACTACAGAGATGGCTTTATAGAATTCCTGCAGCTCCAGGGGAAGCTTAATACTGCCAGTCTCAACCCCTACAACCTTCAAGACCTTGCGAGCTGGCTCCAGGTTAAGGCTCAACAGCAACGGCTGTCCAGTAGGCTGGTACAGCGCTATCAGCGTGAGAGACCACCAGATCGTGGGAAGGAACATATATCAGCTAGAGGCCGGAATCCGAGCGTAGCTGTTTACCATGAGACGGAGCAAGCCAAACCTATAGTGTATGGGAAGCCTGTATCACCCGCAATCAAGAAACCTTCCAAGGTACACTGTCTCTTTTGTGACAGCAACGAGCACTTTATCAGCCGATGCAACAGCATTAAAGGGAGGTCTGCCACGGAGCTGGCACGGTGGATTAATGAGGGACGGCGATGTTGGAAATGTGCTCGTTTACACTCGCCCGAGTCATGTAATCTTAAGAAACCCTGCAGCGACTGCGGTGGCCTACATCTCCAGGTTTTACATGGCGCAGCTCAGAGTCGGTCGACGTCCTCCTCATCTGGAGCTACGGAGAGTAGAATCTACTTAACCCCTGATACTGGATCAGGCAAGGTGCTCCTGAAAATAGTTCCGGTTCTGCTATACAGTGAAACCAGGTCAATGGAGGCCTTCGCTATTCTAGATGATGGAGCCCAGCGATCTATGATCCTGCCTAAGGCCGTACATCAGCTTCAGCTAGATGGCGAAGGTGAGACGCTTGCCCTTCGCACCGTGCGGTCAGATGTCACGTACCTCCGGGGCCTGAAGGTCAACTTCGAGATCTCCCCGAAAGGTAATCCACGTCAGCGCTACCTGATCCAGGGAGCTTTTACTGCTTCAGGTCTGGACTTAGTTGAGCAGACCTACCCAGTTCATAAGCTCCAGAAACGTCACCCACACCTACGGGGCATCCCCCTACAGTCTTTTTCCAATGTACAGCCATTGGTACTAATTGGATCAGATCACGTCCAGCTAATCACAGCTACTGAGCCAGTGCGTGGGGGAACTAAAGGCGGCCCAGTGGCAATCCACACTGTCCTTGGGTGGGCACTACAAGGTGCTGAGGGATACAGCACTGAGCACGTTTCCACCCCGCAGTGTCTTTTCATCTCTGTCACGAACTCAGATGATCTCCTCTTTCGGAATGTCGAGAAACTCTGGCAACTCGATGTTCTGCCGTTCAGGAACGAGAAGTTAGCCATCCGGTCCCGTGAAGACCAGGAGGCCTTAGACCTTCTGGAGGCGAAAACCCGGCTAATCAGCGTCGAGGGGGGTTGTCACTATGCCACGCCCCTCCTCTGGAGGAAGGGCGCCCCCCAGCTAGATGGTTCTATACAATCAGTCATGCCGAATTTGAGGAGCACTGAGAGAAGGCTCAGGACAGATCCAGAGAAAGCTAAGGTCTACTCAGCGGAGATTGAAAGGCTGGCTCGAGAAGGATGCATCACTGCAATTCCACCCGACGAGCAGGCCCGATCAGCCAAGGCATGGTACCTTCCCCATCACCTGGTGTTCCACAATAGCAAACCACGACTGGTCTTCAATTGTTCATTCAGGTACCAGGGCACCTCACTCAATGAGCAACTCCTACCTGGTCCAGCATTAGGCCCATCACTGCTGGGTGTTCTCCTGCGGTTCAGACAATACCCGGTCGCAGTGAGTGGAGATATCCGCTCCATGTTTCATCAGGTCCACCTTCTGCCGGAGGACCGACCGTTACTTCGATTTATCTGGAGGGACATGCGTTGCCTCAATCCTCCAGACGTGTATGAGTGGCAGGTACTGCCTTTCGGTACTACAAGCAGTCCTTGCTGCGCCATCTTTGCTCTGCAGCAGCATACTCGTGTACACCAAGAAGACTTCCCTGATACTCTACAGTCAGTACAACGGAGCTTTTATGTGGATAACTGTCTTGAGAGCTTTCCCAGCATATCTGCTGCAAAGCAGAGAGTGGACCAACTGCGTGCTCTACTGGCTGGAGGAGGATTCAATCTCAGACAATGGGCAAGTAATCAGTCGACAGTGGTGGCCCACCTACCGGCTGAAGCAAGGTCCCCAGCAACAGAACAGTGGCTTTGTCAGAACCGATCAGACCCGATGGAGCCCACCTTAGGCTTAAGATGGAACTGTGCGGCTGACTCCCTAGGTTACCATCACCGGCCCATTGAACACCCAGCGCTGACGATGCGGACAGCCTATCAGGTACTTGCCAGCCAGTACGACCCCCTGGGGTTCATTGTGCCCTACACGACGCGGGCTAAAGTGCTCATCCAGCAATTGTGGTCCCAGAAGCGAGACTGGGACGATCCTAACTTACCTGCAGTCCTCCAACAGGCATGGGCCACGTGGGAGAACGAGCTGAGGAACCTCGACAAGGTAATAATACCCCGCTGCTACTCACCTGACTCTTCTGATGGCAATCACAACTACGACCTCCATGTGTTCTGTGATGCATCGGAACGAGCATATGGAGCGGTCGCCTATCTGAGGGTGCATACTGCTGGCACCATCCATACTTCCTTCGTGATGGCTCGGTCTCGGGTAGCCCCCAAGAGACAACAGTCTATGCCACGACTAGAGCTCTGTGCTGCGCTGGCCGGAGCTCAGCTGGCAAAACTCATACAGCACGAGCTGAGCCTTACCATCACGCAGACAACATTGTGGTCCGACTCCACCACGGTCTTGGAGTGGCTCCAATCAGACTCCTGCAGGTTCAAGGTATTTGTGGGTACTCGTGTGTCAGAGATTCAGGAGTTAACTGACAGGCATGCCTGGCGGTATGTTGATACCCTGAACAACCCCGCCGACGATATAACGAGGGGTAAGTCCCTTCTTACCCTGGCAGAACCCAGCCGTTGGAGTCAAGGGCCCGCGTTTCTCAAGCAGACTGCCGACCTCTGGCCAAGCAAGCCGAAGCGTCTGTCTCCCGACAACACAACCGAACTCAAAGGCGTTGTATTCTGCGGATTAGCTGCAACTAAATCAACCAGGTTCATCCCTGATGCTACCCAATTCAGTTCATGGAAGGAATTGGTGAAAGCTACCCGACAGGCATATCAAGGAGATACGACTGAGACTGCAGGTAGTCAATCCATCGATTATCGTGAAGTGGAAGCTTTAGTACTGAGCGGATGTCAAGCTCAGAGCTTCCCAGAAGAGGTCGCAGTTCTCAGAGCGCACAAAGCATTACCAAGCCATAGTCGGCTAGCCAGTCTGGCCCCAGAATGGGATTCCTCGCTGGATGTTATCCGAGTTGGGGGAAGATTGCGGAGGATGCAGAACTCAGACATGGAAGAGATCCATCCCATTGTCCTGGATCCACAACATCCAGCTACAAAGCTATCATTCAAGACTTTGACGAGCGACTCTTGCATCCAGGCACAGAGCGCGTGTACGCAGAAATGAGACGGCGGTACTGGATCCTCCGGGGACGTCAGGCAGTAAGACACCATCAGCACAACTGCCCTTCCTGTCAGCGATGGAGAGCCCAACCAAAGATTCCACAGATGGCAGATCTGCCCCCAGAGCGTCTCAGACTCCTCTGTCCTCCCTTCTATTCGACAGGTGTGGATTGTTTTGGACCTTACCTGGTTAGGATGGGCAGGAGGACGGAGAAGCGCTGGGCCATAATCTTCAAATGCCTTACAACTCGAGCAGTACATGTTGAGCTTCTTAGCTCCATGGATGCGGATGCGTTCCTGCTTGCTCTTCGTCGCTTCATAGCCCGGCGAGGACGACCGAAAGAGATACTGTCAGACTGTGGTACCAACTTCCGGGGAGCGGAGCACGAGTTGCGTGAAGCTTTCGCGGTCATGGCACCGCATCTGCGGACACAGCTGACGGACTATCAGATCCAGTTCAAGTTCAACCCACCTAACGCTCCACACTTCGGAGGTGTGTGGGAGAGAGAGGTGCGTTCTATCAAGAGTGCCCTTCGGGTGGCGATAGGACATCAGACCATCCCAGAAGATGTCCTCTATACTGTCCTCACGGAGGTGGAGGGGATCATGAACTCGAAACCCTTAGGGTATGTATCAGCTGACGTGGCCGATCCTGACCCCATCACACCTAACATCCTTCTCATGGGGCGGCGGGATGCTACCTTACCTCAGGTAGCTTATTCACCGGCAGTCATGGGGCGGCGGCGATGGCGCCACTGTCAAACCCTTACAGATCAGTTCTGGGTTCAGTTCACACGGAACTACCTGCCCACACTTCAGACCCGCCAGAAGTGGCATAGGCCATCAGCTAACCTGACTGAGGACTCCGTGGTCCTAATCGTTGATCCGCAACAGCCCAGGGCTCATTGGCCCATTGGTAAGGTCACCAGGGCAGTAGCCAGTCAAGATGGCTGTGTGAGAACGGCTGAAGTCCTGGTGAAGGGCAAAGTGTACACCAGGCCCGTTGCACGCCTAATCCCTCTTCCAGTCTTGGAGAACCTTGATGATGACACTGGAAGAATTCCCTGATTGCACATTTGCTGCTCAAATGTGGGGGCGGCTGTTGTGAATTCTTTCAATTTGGGACTCTTGCTCGGATGGCTGTGTTGTTTTCGTACGGGACCTTTGTTGCAGTATGTATTAATTTAGAGGTTGTCGGGTAAAACGGGAGGTTGCCGGGTAGACCGGAGGCTGTCGGGTAAAGTGGATTGCCATTTTCTTTCTTTCTCCCTGCAGCGTCGAGCTGAAGCAGAAGTCACTGCTGATGTAAGCACTTAATGTTCGAATTATATGAGTGTTACACGATCGCCTATGCGATGTTATATGGGTTAGTGGAGATTATAAAGTTGTATAAGCGCTTGCCGCGAGTTCGCTTGGCGAGTAAATATATCCCGGCTGCGTTCGCCGAGTGGATACATTTAGTGTTAGATACGCTGATATCCTAATGAACGGGTCTGTTAATGTTGTATAAGTTGATGGATACAGGCTGTTCGTGTAGGTGATGCTTATTTATAATTATAGTGATTTGTGCTTCAGTGCTGAATGTATTGTTGTAATAGTGTCATGTGCCTCAATGTCTTTATTCTGTTTGTCTATTATAGATAATTCTGTCTTCAGATCAGTCTAAGTTGCAGTCCTGTTCCTTGAATGCTGCATCTGTATGTGGGATTGAATCTGCTCAGTAGTAAAGTTCTTAACTCTGCCTGGCGACTCAGTGCTCTCTGACCGGAGCCCTCCAGCGGCCAATCCCATCACACACCGGCATCAGGGGTGTCGAATCCCCAACAATATTCAAGTAAAATAATTTCAAATTCAAATCCAAAATAAAATCAAAACCAAATTCAAAGCTATTTTAAATCCCATATAATATTCAGTTTTGATAAATAACACTTGTAAATAATTCAAATTTACACAATTCACATTCAAATAGTTTTGTCATAATATTAGCTCCATAAATATACAGATAGGTTATGTTTGTATGTGTCCTTAGACAATCTTAGTGTTTTGTGTGCCACCCTTATAACCATGTTCACGGAGTATCACCTATTTTACCCTTTTGCACTTGAACACATATAAATTGAAATAAATAGATAGGTATGCTACCATTGTATATATGTTCTCATGGTATACCAGAAGAATCTGGAAAGTGAGTGTAACCAATGTGTCCTAACTTTTAGAGAGTCTTCTTTGTTAAACCCCCCCCTTCTCTTCCAACATTCCTTTGTGGTCCTTATCTGATCTTGGTGGACAGTCACCAAGTTTCTTTGTTTCTACCATGCTATGTTAAAAGAACTGAATTTAGGTGTATCTTATCCATTCTGGAGAAGATGAATTGGCATAAGCCACACCAAACAAAATATCCATTTAAGGTTACTCATTTAAATCCTGTCATTGCATTTTCATAATTACATCGTTTGTTTTATTCCGTTATTTCGTGTTTGTTGTTTGTGTTAGGTGTAATGTCTGTCTTATGTTAGTTGTAGTGTTAGCTAGGAATAAATGCATGTCTTTTACACAACTTCAGCCTCCGTCATTGAGTGTTCCACACTAAGTCCCTGCCTCTGTGCGATCTTGCTACACGCTCTGAACCTCAAACTCGCCTGAAACAACGCGAGACTCTCTCTCATCGGCCGTGAGGGGAGCTTCGCTACCAATCGTTTACATTACCTGGTGATGCAGCTCGGTGGACGAGCCTTCTAACCCAGGTTACTAAGTGATACTGGTAATTAGTGAATCCCATTTAAGTCTCACATTAACAGACTCACGGGGATACCGCAATCGAGTTTGGAGGAGCCGACCATTCGGCATAACAATTGATTAATAATCAGCATTAAATAATAATTAATTAAACTTTAATTAATTCAAAAATATTGGTGGAGATATTATAATTTACCTGAGCTAATAATTCCTACACGCACTACGGCTATGGAGCGGTTGTTAGGAAAACTGCTAAAATGTTCTGGTTAATGAGACTTACTGTAGTACAGTGTTAATATAAAAGTGTTTTGAATCCGATTGTAACGTTGAAGGAAAGTGATCAGTGTCCATGTGTTCTGCACAAGAAATAAACTGCAGAGGCAGCGAACCAACAAGAAAGCGAACGCTCCCATGTGTCTGGTCGTCCCTTCGTCTCCAATAAAAAAATACACGACGCAGAATGGCCGAAAACGCGCCAAAGAGGGAGGATGCAGTCCGGTTGACAGATAAGTGCACGGGACAAACTGGGTTACATTAACATGATTAAGAATATTTCATATCGTTCATAATTGGCAAGACAGTAACTCGAAAACATACCATTTTTACACTTTATTAGCACTAACTTAGCAAATAGGAAACGATTCCTTGGTTGCACCTGACGTCAGTGGCTGAGCATGCAGATGACAAAGCGTGCACGTTCTGAGCAGCTGGAGCCAGACCCTTCTCACATTGTTTGTGCTCCTCTGTGTCGCTTTACTCTGTGCCAGCAATGGCGAATTAAAGACAGCTCCCTCGCGCCTGTTTCAGTTCAAACAGCACGGCGCCATCTAACTGCCAAACTGATCTTACGTGACAATAATGCATCAAATATAGCTGATAACTATGAAAATATTCGTATTTTTAAATAAATAAAACTGTTAAAACAGCTAAAATATTACATTTGAAATTTTTGTATTAAACATATTTTAAATTAAACTGAATAAAATAAGTGATGCATAATTCATCAATAATACGTACATATTTTGAAAAATACAATAGAGGGAATCTGGTTGGGGCTGTAAATTATGAGTATGCTCCCCCAAGGAAGAGGGGCCCACTATGTCGGGTGATCGGCGCACAGTAGTCAGAAGGTTTTGGACAATTCTTGGTTTGTGCATTCAGTCACACCGTTAGTCTGAGAGTGGTAGCTGGAAGAGAGGCTGAGGGAGGGTCATCCAGGTCCCAGGAGATAGGGTTCAGGAAGCAGGTGGAAGATAGGATCAGGACGGGCTCCTCCGATGTCGTAGGGGTGTCAAATTGATGGGATAAGGCATCTGCTTCCACATTCCTTGGACTGGGAATGTAGGACACTTTAAAGTGGAAATGAGTAAAGAAGAGGGCCCACCTGGGATTGAGTATTTTGGCGGTGTTCAGGTACTCCAGGTTCCGTTAGTCGGTCAAGACTTAGAAGGGATGAAGGGCTCCCTCCAGCCAGTGGCGCTGTTCTTCCAGTGCTTCTTTAATGGTATTTCTCAGTTTCTGATGTCGTAATTCCGTTCTGCGGTGGAGAGTTTACGGGAAAAGGCGGCACAGGGGTGCAATTTCCCATCTGAGGCCTGTTGAGACAACACCACCTATTTCTGACACATCGACCTCGACCACAGAAGGTTTGGTGGGGTCCAGTTGTTTGAGGAATGGGGCTGTATAATAGTACCACTGGTTTCTTTGTGTGTATACTGTTTGTGTGTGTCCCTGGATTTTATCTTTCAGATACAGCAGCTGGTGTGATGATACGGTGTAAAGCAGCAAGATGCAGAAGCTGTCCTCTTATTACTCTTTCTTTTTTTGTTCTACTGTTTATGTATTATTTCTCTTTCCCTGTCTCTCTCTCTGACCTCCCTCCTTATTTTATTTTTATTTTTATTATGCATTTATTTATTTTTCTACTTCCTCTGTATCTCACCCCTTTCTCTCCTTTCTCACTTTCTCTATCTTTTTCCCACTAACCCCCCCTGTCAGCTCCGGCTTTGTGGCGCAATGACATACAACCGATTAATAAAGAGTATACCTCAAATAACAAGAGGAGCTTAAATCCGAAGCTCCACTTGGCAAAATAAAAGTGTTGGCACAATAAAGCACCCAGACTAACATCCTGCTTGCAAAACTGCCGGACACGACAGGGGGAAAAAAAAAAAAAAAAAAGGAATGGGGCTGTATAAAACAGGGTCTTAAGAGTTTTCAGAGCGACCTCAGCCACGGGGCTTCACTGGAGGAGTATCTCTTCTCCCTTGGTATGGAGAAGTAAGGGGTGCAACAACAGTGCTGAAACTACGAATGAAGTGACGATAAAAACTGGAAAAAAGTTTCCATTATGGTCTTAGGCTGGGGCCATTCCTGCACTGCTCTCACCTTCTCCTCGTCCATTCTGACACCCCCGGGTCGAATGTGATATCCCAAGGAACTTGATAGTGGGAACATGGAATTTGCACTTTTCCCCTTTTACATAGAGAAGATGATATCAAAGGCATTGTAATACTTGTCAAACATGTCTCATATGAACCTCGTGCGAGGGGGAATAAACCAAAATGTTGTCAATGTACACAATGACAAACTGATGAAGCATATCTGTCAGAGTCGGCACCTGTTTTGTCCCAGTCTTTCATGTTGTCCCCGTTTGGCCAGCAGGTACTGCTGGCCATCCTGTCTTCCCCTGTTGTCCTAGTCTGTAGTGTTTCCCCTGCTCCCCGTCAGCTGCATGGCTCAATGAGCTGAGCATGCGGCTACTTGTTAACTCCTCTATTGTGTGTTCTCTAAGACTATTCTCTAAGAATACTCTAAGAGTATTCTTGTTCCTGTGTCTTGTGATTTGTATTTGGTTTTGGTTTCATGCTTTGTGCCCGTGCTTGTGTTTTTACCCGTCTCTTACTCCCCTAGTGTAGATTCTGTTTCTTAGTTTCTTTGTTAGAGTTTCCTGAGTTCAGTTATTAGTTTCAGCTGTTGCCTGTTTTTGTGCCTGCCCTTGTGTGTTTACCTGATTGCTCGTTGTCCTGCACCCTCCCGGATTGGTTAATTGTCTATGTCTCACTCCTGCTGTGTCATTACCCGGTTTAGTTTTTGTATTTAAGTTCCTGATCCTGTTCTGTTCTTCCTGGAGTCATTGATGTTTGTTGGATGTTAGTGATGCTTGAATGTTCTGTTATTTGTTGCCTGCTGGCACGCCCGCCTGCCCGCCCCTTGTTTCCCTGCCCCATTTGTAATTAGTCTTTGTTTATTCCCTTTTGGTTTTGACCCCTCGCAGTCAATTTATTTTGTAGTGTTTCTTGTGTTTTCTGTTTGTTAATAAACCCCTGTGTTCTTGTGAGTCGCCAGTGGGCCGTCCATATTGTCTTCCCTGCCTGCATGATGCCTCGCCCTCGCCCCAAATCCACCCAAGTCTGTGACAATATCAGATAGAACCTGGTACATAAAGTTTTGAAAAATATATGGCCTCTTATGTGTATGCATGAACCATTCACACCTGGCCACACCCCCCTCCCCCTTTTATGGTGCTGTTGGGGATGTGTCTGGATCATGTTTCACCGTTGCGCTGTTCATCAAATTACCATGTGAATGCGATTTGAATATGCGCTAATGCAGCTATTTAGAATGTGAATAGCAATCTTCAGGTGACAGCGGTACTACGATGCAGGTAAAACAAAGTAAGATGACATGGTTTACTTTTTTGCCCATTTAACCTAATTTTAAAAACTTTAATACTTCCGACAATGGACGTTTTGAAAAGAAGACAGATTGTGGATTTATCCAGCGTTTTTTTCAAGATTTCAGCAAGATATAAACTGAAATATACACACACCTAAAGGATTATTAGGAACACCTGTTCAATTTCTCATTAATGCAATTATCTAATCAACCTATCACATGGCAGTTGCTTCAATGCATTTAGGGGTGTGGTCCTGGTCAAGACAATCTCCTGAACTCCAAACTGAATGTCAGAATGGGAAAGAAAGGTGATTTAAGCAATTTTGAGCGTGGCATGGTTGTTGGTGCTAGACGGGCCGGTCTGAGTATTTCACAATCTGCTCAGTTACTGGGATTTTCACGCACAACCATTTCTAGGGTTTACAAAGAATGGTGTGCAAAGGGAAAAACATCCAGTATGCGGCAGTCCTGTGGGCGAAAATGCCTTGTTGATGTTAGAGGTCAGAGGAGAATGGGCCGACTGATTCAAGCTGATAGAAGAGCAACTTTGACTGAAATAATCACTCGTTACAACCGAGGTATGCAGCAAAGCATTTGTGAAGCCACAACACGCACAACCTTGAGGCGGATGGGCTACAACAGCAGAAGACCCCACCGGGTACCACTCATCTCCACTACAAATAGGAAAAAGAGGCTACAATTTGCACGAGCTCACCAAAATTGGACAGTTGAAGACTGGAAAAATGTTGCCTGGTCTGATGAGTCTCGATTTCTGTTGAGACATTCAAATGGTAGAGTCAGAATTTGGCGTAAACAGAATGAGAACATGGATCCATCATGCCTTGTTACCACTGTGCAGGCTGGTGGTGGTGGTGTAATGGTGTGGGGGATGTTTTCTTGGCACACTTTAGGCCCCTTAGTGCCAATTGGGCATCGTTTAAATGCCACGGCCTACCTGAGCATTGTTTCTGACCATGTCCATTCCTTTATGACCACCATGTACCCATCCTCTGATGGCTACTTCCAGCAGGATAATGCACCATGTCACAAAGCTCGAATCATTTCAAAGTGGTTTCTTGAACATGACAATGAGTTCACTGTACTAAAATGGCCCCCACAGTCACCAGATCTCAACCAAATACAGCATCTTTGGGACGTGGTGGAACGGGAGCTTCGTGCCCTGGATGTGCATCCCACAAATCTCCATCAACTGCAAGATGCTATCCTATCAATATGGGCCAACATTTCTAAAGAATGCTTTCAGCACCTTGTTGAATCAATGCCACATAGAATTAAGGCAGTTCTGAAGGCGAAAGGGGGTCAAACACCGTATTAGTATGATGTTCCTAATAATCCTTTAGGTGAGTGTATATATAATACCGATTTGTCACATTATTAATTATTATTATTATTATCACTGATGTTGTTATAATTTTTGTTGTTTGATGAGTGTTATGTTTCTTATGGTTGTTTGTATTAATTTTTTTCCATCCCACCTTTTTTCAGGGTTTCCGCGGGTCTTAAAAAAGTCTTAAAAAGTCTTAAATCACTTTTCCGTGAATTAAGGCCTTGAAAAGGTCTTAAATCAGACCAGCAAGTCTTAAATTCATATGATCATGGCATTAATTTTTGTGAGGGATTGTTTCCTCGTGTGTTTTGATTTTAAAGAGAAGCGAAAGCGTAATTTCTGTGCTACATGGCTTAGATCGCTCAATATTCATTGAACGGTAGATGGCGTTATGTGCTGCTTCATCTGTCAGAACCCTTTCTTCTAAAGCGCGCTATTTAGACATGTAGTGCGATTGGAAGGCCGAAGAATACGTATATTCTTATGATTCTTATGATTATAATATAATATCATAATTATTATGATTATAATATATTCGTATGAATTTCCCTACGATATTTTTTTTTTCCTTCAATTTTCTTTATTTGGTCTTAAAAAGGTCTTAAAAAGGTCTTAAAAAAGTCTTAAATTTACTCTTAGAAAACCTGCAGGAACCCTGTTTTTTTTTCTTTTTTTCTCCCTCTCTCCCCATGGTGATTGATGTCTGTTATTGTTACGCTTGTTGTTTCTGTATCCCCCCCTGTTTTTCTTTTTTTTCCTTTTTCCACGGGATGGGTGAGTTTGGAGCGGCCACAATCTTTGCTCTTGAATGTAATGTAAAATAAAGTTGTCCTCTGAAGAGGGGGGGTGGTGGTGGGCAATAAAAAAAATAATAATAAAAAAAAAAGATCCCTCTTGTTTCCCGTGTTCCCTTTCCTTATTCCCCGCTTGTCTCGTCTTCCCCTCTCCCTTTCCCTTACCTTTCTGGCGATCTCCAACCCTAGACTGGGGATTGTAACAGGATCTAAGCTGAATCTTCAGAGTAGCAACAACAAGCCTGTGTTTAGATTTCACAAACTGGGCACTTCTGTAGACCCTGCAGTTCAGCAGGAGCCTCCAGCGTCTGCCCATGAGGATGTGATCGATCTCGTTTGGTGCACCACCAGTATTGGAGTACCAAGTCCAACGATGCGGCTCAGGGCATTGGAACCAGGATCCAGCAACCTGCAGCACCTGACCTTTCGCGCAGTCAAGGAATATGAAGCCACTTTCACCCCGGTCTCCAGACCCATGGGGACCGACACAATCCTCATAGCCAGCACTGTCAGTGCCAGCAGTCACACTGAAGTCACTCATGACCAGAGGAGTCATCTCGTGGGCACCCTTCAACCATCAAGCGAAATTGCGAGTAAAATGTCTCCCTCAATGAGACATCACTGAACACGGTCGGAGCATACACAGAGACAACAGACAAGACACCCAAGGAGTGCCTTAGCCTGAGTGTCATAATACGCTCGTTGAAAGGAATGACATCAGACACCATTGGGAGGAGACAATCCGCTACAGAATCAGCTACTCCCTGATAGGGTTGGGTACCGAAAACCGGTGCCAATACGGCACCGGTACCTATATAACCGGTATGTACCGGACCGAAACAAAACGCGAATTTCGGTGCCATTTAGATGCCTGAACTTTCGATTGAAATATTTGTTCTCTGGGGCTATGATGACACAGTTGTAATAAGCATAAGATTCATCAACACACACGTGACATCATCAGGAAATGAGACCATCCGAGATGCGCGTGAATGCAGCAACTAACGTTACACTTGCTCTGATGGCAGCAGGTGGTCTACCGCTATCTTAGCTTGCTAAATTAAACAACTTTTGTTAAAATGCCTAAAACTAAACGGTCGAAAGTGTGGCTATATTTCACAAGAAAGGATTCCAACACCGCGGCATGCAGCAAATGTTTTACAGCAGTTGCGTGTAAAGGGGGAAACACGTCAAATCTAATGAAACATTTGAGGGTACACGGAATAAACTTAAAAGCAGAGGGATGCACCGTGCTTGACAGCTTGCGGACAACAGCTGGCACGATCGGTGTGGATAACCCCAGCCCCAGTCATACCAACCGTAGCAAAAAGGAGTCCACCGATTATGATGACGACAGCAACCTTTCCGCAGGTTAGTAGTAATGTTATGTTAAATTAACATTACATAGGTGGCTTATGTTTTGTTGTTGTTTTTTGTATTTACATATATATTCATATATTCTTTAAATTTTTAATATATTGTTCAATTTTAAGCATTCAATTTTTTGTTCAATAAAAATGTATTCTTGAGTCATCAACCATCATTTTGTGGCTTTTGTAAAGTATCGGTTCAGGCACCGTTTTGGCACCGGTACCGTTTAAAAAGTATCGATTTGGCACCGTTATTGAAAAAACCCCAAACGATACCCAACCCTACTCCCTGAGTATGGCAGCCAGACCAAAAGTAGGTATACCCACCTACAGAGAAAGACTTTATGATGCTCCCCTGACAGCAGAGGAAGATGGTCATCTTGCCGGAGACCCTACCCAGATGGGCTGCCTCAAACTGGGCGACACCTCAGCACCACACCAGCCCCGATCCTCAACAGGCCAAAACAACAAAACCTAAATGCTAATTCCACCCACCACAAGGCTAACTTAAACCTGCACAGAAAACAAAGAACAACAGTAAAGACAATACTCCTAACTTCCTCTCTAAACAAAAAAAAAAAACCATTCACAATAATATTCAACCAACAAAAATGGCCCCTACCCTCTTCTGGTGATTGAGCCTCAGAAGTTACAGTGACGTACCATTTAATCAGATACAACAGTACAGTAAACCATACACCAAGAATGCACACAAGAAAACAAAACCCCCAGACGTCCCCTGGATTGAACACATAGATCTCGCCAATTGACATCTCTCTTCGGGTCTATTTGCTTTGCCTTTATAGCCGCTCATCCTTCATTCATTCACAATGGTGTCCAATACCCATGCACTAAAACACACCACATACAGGATGGGTGAAACACTGCCACAGAACATGAAGCAATCAGGTACACAGAATAGTATAATATACAGGCGCGGAGGCAGGGGGTGGCCGGGGGGGGCCGTGGCCCTATTGGCCCCCCCTGGTCTGACCACAGCCATCCATGCAACCACCCGCGCGACGCGGAACCTTTTTTGTACTGCCACAGCAATGCCGGACACTTTTGTGTGCGCACATCCTGGTACCGCCAGTGGAGTGGTACGGTGGCCGAGAGAGCTCATCACGCTGCAACTTCAAGAAAACACATGCAAACATAAAAAAAACACAACAAATTAAGAAAACGTCTCCATCAGTTTGACAACACAGGCGCTCCAAATACGGAAACGCGCAGCAAACACAAAAAACGCGCTGCAAGCACAAAAAACGCGCAGCAAACACAAAAAACGCGCTGCAAGCACAAAAAACGCGTTGCAAGCACAAAAAACGCGCTGCAAGCACAAAACACGTGCTGCAAACACAAAAAACGTGCTGCAAGCACAAAAAACGCGCAGCAAACACAAAAAACGCGCTGCAAGCACAAAAAACGCGCTGCAAGCACAAAACACGTGCTGCAAACACAAAAAACGCGGTGCAAATACAAAAAACGCGGTGCAAATACAAAAAACGTGCTGCAAACACAAAAAACGCGGTGCAAATACAAAAAACGTGCTGCAAACACAAAAAAAGCGCTGCAAATAGCAGGCACCACAACGGAAATGTTTCAGGGGGACCTCAAAAAGTGACGAACCCATCTGGGAGCTGATTATTTGTTCAGTGGCTTTTGGTCAGAGCAGAGGTGTTGTGCGTGAACTAAAAGGTGTTTTTTTTTTTTTAACAACCTGATCATACGATTCATTGGTCTTTTGGATATTATTAGACTAATCTGACGAATCACACACTTAACTGTGGAACGTTATAAATTTTTTGCAGCACGTTTTTTGTGTTTGCTGCGCGTTCGTGTGTTTGCAGCACGTTTCCGTATTTGCAGCACCTGTGTTGTCAAACTGATGGAGACGTTTTCTTAATTTGTTGTGTTTTTTTTATGTTTGCATGTGTTTTCTTGAAGTTGCAGCGTGTTGAGCTCTCTCGGCCACCGTAGAGTGGAGTTCTTTTACTGTCATTGAGTGGAGTGGAGTGGAGCGGAGAGGAGTCCAATACCACTGGCGGGAATTTGAAAATGCGACGGAACAACAAATAATTACAGGTAATCTTGTTTAAACACTATTAATCTAATACAAAAGAAAAGATAGTAAAAGTATAAGCATTTTCTAACTTCTTTATGCCTCGGTGAATTCGTAATTAAACTGTTTAGTAAGCTACATGAGGCAAAAAAAGAGAAAAAAACAGGGTTTCCGCGGGTCATAAAAAAGTCTTAAAAAGTCTTAAATCACTTTTCCGTGAATTAAGGCCTTGAAAAGGTCTTAAATCAGACCAGCAAGTCTTAAATTCATATGATCATGGCATTAATTTTTGTGAGGGATTGTTTCCTCGTGTGTTTTGATTTTAAAGAGAAGCGAAAGCGTAATTTCTGTGCTACATGGCTTAGATCGCTCAATATTCATTGAACGGTAGATGGCGTTATGTGCTGCTTCATCTGTCAGTAACCCGAAGAAGAACTTGACAAGCATGCGCAGATGAACCCTTTCTTCTAAAGCGCGCTATTTAGACATGTAGTGCGATTGGAAGGCCGAAGAATACGTATATTCTTATGATTCTTATGATTATAATATAATATCATAATTCTTATGATTATAATATATTCGTATGAATTTCCCTACGATATTTTTTTTTTCCTTAAATTATCTTTATTTGGTCTTAAAAAGGTCTTAAAAAAGTCTTAAATTTACTCTTAGAAAACCTGCAGAAACCCTGAAAAAATAAAATTATGTCACATTTGTCATTCCAACTAAAGTCTGACTACTTTTTGAATAATTTGTTGATAGTTCTAATTTATGCCACCCCCAAAATGATCACATAATCATCCTGGCCACCCCACAGAAAATTTCCTGGCTCCGCCACTGATAATATAAACAAAAAGCACTAATAAGAATAAACACGGGCAGAGCCGTAACACCTTCTCTGTCCATCAGGGCCAAAACAATGGGATAGAGCATCTGCCACAATATTATCTGCTTCTTTTTTATGGATAAATGAAAAGGTTGAATAAGCAAAGCCCACCACATCAAACATTGATTATTACTACACATCCGAGCAAGAAAAGTCAGAGGATTATGGTCCATTCTAATGATAGTATGCAAAGGTTGCGTATTAAGGTAAATCCCAAAGTGCTGCAGGGCTAACAAAAGTGCTACAGTTTCTTTCTCAATAATGCTATACTAAGTTTGGTGGTCAGTGAATTTCATTGAGTAAAAACATACAAGGTGCTCCACCCTTCAATCGTCTTTTTGTATCAGAACAGCACCAGCACCTGTGTCATCCACTTCCAAATTAAAAGGATGGGTAAAATTAGGTGCAGCAAGAACAGGAGCACTGCACAACAGGTCTTTTACAGTGTTGAAAGCCCACTGACAACAAGAATACCAGACAAACTCAGAATGGTTTCTCATTCTGGTAGATTGCTAACAGGAGGGAAAACAAGAGAAAAATTCTTACAAAAGAAGCTATAATTCCCAGCCATTCCAAGGAATCTCCACAATTCCCTTTTAGTTCATGAAATCAGGTATGCCTAGGAGCATGTTGTAGCACCACAAGACCTCGACGAGAACCACGGCAGTATTGAACATCAGTTCTTTCTATGCCAGCTTATATCTAGACAGCCTTAAAGGTAATAAAAATACAGGTCAGTTGAATCCGTAAGAACGTTAGCACCCTATAGCACAGTGAAAACCTGAACAGTTTAGAAAATTTTATAGATGAGTGTTTCAAGCAAGTTGCTGGGGAAATCAGACAAAACATTAACTTCCTCCACCAGTAAAAGCAACTCGTCCGCCAAGAGAAGCCGCCCCAAAGAACGGCTTCTCCAAATACCAACAACATGACGGACATTTTGGAGTCGATAGATAAAAGACTATCCAGCTTAGATGCGTGTCTGTCCCTAATGGAAATTCTCCATAAAGAGTTCCAGGCTTTGCGCAAGTCAGTGGAGTACAGCCAACAGCAGATGGAATCTGCAGAAAATGCGACCCTCAGGGAATCAGTAAAATCCCTCACAGATGGAATGACATGCCTTTCAGAAGAAAATAAAAAAATTAAAGAAACTATCATTGACTTCCAGGCCCGCGGCACGAGAGACAATTTAGTATTTTCAGGCATCCCAGAGAAAGCAGACGAGTATCCAGAAACAACGGTGAAAGAGTTCATTCAAACTCACCTAAAACTCCTGGAAGAAGGCACAGTGAAAACCATCAGCTTCCATAGCGTACACCGCCTAGGAGGGAAGCGACCCGACGGATGCAGACCCAGACCAGTCGTGGCCAAATTCGACCAGTTTCCCAAGGAGATCCTGGAGAGAAGAAAGATCCTGTTTTCAATACAGAAAAAATTCAAAATTCCCGTGCTGTCATCGCGGTCGACAAACTGTACGTCAGTGGACGGCTGTATCGCAACCAGAATTCCACCCCCTGGCTGTTCTGAATCTGCAACAGGTGATCTGTATCCACACCAACATCCTCTGTCTTTCTTTTTACTCACCCTCTTATCAGCACATTGTTTTTGCAGATAGGTCTATATAGAATAATTATTGCTTGTTTAATCAGCTTAAGGTATTGTCGTTGTCTTTCTTCTTTTATTATTATCAGTATTATTATTATTTATCTTCTTTTTTTTCCTTGTTGATTCCTGTTGTCACTTTGGAATGTTTCTTTGGGACCTGCACTGTTTTAGTTCGCTTAAGTTTTTTCTCTTTTTCTCTTCTTTTTCTCAGCATCACATTTCTGTTATCTTTCTGTTATCTCCAATGTTGCCATTTGCTCAATACACAGCATAAATAATGACAAAAAGTACACTCAGCGCCAACACAAACACAAGCATACAACACAGATTTATACATGTACATTTCAGACACATTCATACTGTATGACAGATACACACAGGGGCAGATTAAGGTGTACAGAGGCCCCTAGGCTACAGTAGTCTGTGGGCCCCCCAACCCCACCCCCCTCCGCGCCAATGGGGGCCCCCTTGCAGGCTGGCACACGTGGGGCCCCTAGGCTTAAGCCATATCTAGCCTGTGCGTTAATCCGCCCCTGGATACACACATACAGGTCATAGATGATGCATATACAGTGGTACCTCAGTTCTCGAACTCATTACAATTCGAATTTCTTAAAAGTCGAACCAACCAGTTCGAAAAAAAAAAACCTTCTGAATCTCAGAAGTCAAACCGTGAATGCCGACCTAAAATAACTTGTACGCGCAGGGAACTAAACTGCATGCTGCATGTCTCTCAGCGGAAACAAAGGGTAAAGCTTCAGTCTCAGCCGTGAATTCGCTGTGATAGCACCGTGCATGTTTACACTAGCTGAATACATATATTTAGACAGTAAAAATACATTTAGACAATGATAGATGTCACGTTCGGGGTCAGGCGAGCCAGAAAACAGGCGAGTTGCAGCCAGGACTTTAGGTAAGCGTGGTTTTATTGAACGGGGGACGAACATCTACGGACAATACAATGACAAGTCTGGGGAAGACTGACTCAGACGAGGACTAAATACACAAGACAAGCTAGACTTAACAGGACTCAGGCAATCACAATTAGGGCTGAACACGAGGTAACGAGGTGGGCGTGGCACACATCGGGAGCGGACGGAGCGGGGCGTGACATAACCCCCCCCCCAAAGGCGCGCACACCGGGCGCACCCGAGAGGAGGCGACGGACGAGACGGAACCGGGGAACAGGACCTGGAAGACAAAGCAAAACATCAACCAAAAACAGGGAACAAGACAGAGACACAAAACAGGAACAGGGACGAGACGAAGGACAGAACCCGACAAAGAACAGGGAAAGCGGACAGACAGACCTGGAAGGGAGACACAGAAGGGGAGAAAGGCGGAACAAAAGGGCCAGGAGTGAACGGAGGAGGAACAAAAGGACGAGGAGCAGAAACAGGCGGGACCAAAGAAAAGGGAGGAGGAAGAAGGGGAGCCCGAGGGAGCCCAGGCGGGCGACGGGCAGCGGCCGGAGGGGCCGCAGGGGAGAGGGAGGAGGGAGCAGGAGGGGACCACCCAGGGGCCAAGGGAACGGGACGAGGGAGCAGGAGGGAACACCAGTGAAGGCAGGCAGGAGGGGGAAGCCGCGGCAGGCGGAGGCGCAGCCGAAGCTGGGGAAGGCGCCGTCCGACGCCCAGCCGGAGCAGGGGGGCCCGGAGGCGACCGACATGGAGCCGGAGGCGCGACCGAGGACCGGCACCGCGGATCCAGGGGGGGACCCGAAGGCGACCGCCGACCCCGAGCCGGAGGAACCGCAGGCGGCCCCGGAGCCCCAGCCAAGGCGAGCGAGGGCGAGCCAGGGGGCAGGGCGGGCGGGAACCGGGCCCCACGCCTATGGCCCCGTCCCTTTCGGGACACTGACAGGCGGGGTCCTGGGGGGCGTCGGCCTTGCCGGGGTAAGGGCGCGGGAGTCAGGAGGGAGGCAACCAGCGGGGCAGCCAGAGCCTCGGGCGTGGCCGCAGGCGGGGCAGTCAGAGCCGCGGGCGTGGCCGCAGGCGGAGCAGCCAGTGCCGCGGGCAGGACGGGAGAGGCAGCCTCAGGCATGGCCGCGGGCAGGACGGGAGAGGCGGCCTCAGGCAGGGCCGCGGGCAGGATGGGAGAGGCGGCCTCAGGCAGGGCCGCGGGCAGGACGGGAGAGGTGACCTCAGGCGGGGCCGCAGGCAGGTGGCCAGCAGGGGGCGCCTCGGCGGGCTCCGCCAGCACGCGACCAGCGGGGAGCACCACAGCGGGCGCCGCCATCACACGGCCAGCAGGGGGCGCCACCGCGGCCACCACAGGCAGTTCAGGAGCCGGCAGGACAGGCGAGACAGGCAGTTCAGGAGCCGGCAGGACGGGCGAGACAGGCAGTTCAGGAGCCGGCAGGACGGGTGCCGCCCTCATGCGGCCAGCAGGGGGCGCCGCCATCACGCGGCCAGCAGGGGGCGCCGCCATCTCGCGGCCAGCATGGGCCGCCGCAGCGGGCGCCGCCATCTCGCGGCCAGCAGGGGCCGCCGCAGCGGGCGCCGCAGCCTGAGTGGTGGCAGCTGCAGGGACTGCAGGCAGAGCAGGCAGGACAGGCGGGTCAGGTGGGTTAGGCGGGTCAGGCAGAACGGCGGAAGCTGCAGCAGGTGGTGCCGCGGGCAGAGCGGCGGCAGCTGCAGCAGGCGGTGCCGCGGGCAGAGCGGCGGCAGCAGAAGCAGGCGGTGCCGCGGGCAGAGCGGCGGCAGCAGCAGGTAGCGCAGCCGTGGGCAGATCGGCGGCAGCAGCAGGCAGATCCGGATTGGACAGGTCCGGTGCAGGAAGGAGGGGTGCTGAGCGCGTAGGCGCTGTCCCTTTAAGGGCTCTCCAGACCCGTGGAATAGGGTCCCTCACGGCGCTGATCCCTCTTCCGGGACAGCGCTCTGGTCGGTCCTCCCCAGCCTCTGAAGGAGGCAGGTTCTCCGAGGCGGGGAGAAGGGAGCACGCTCCCAAGAAGAGCGTCGCCGGCTGGGTTTTACTCCCTTTTCTCCGGCCTCTCTTTTTGGAGTGGGGGAGAGCGGAGCCCTCTGGGACCCAGGGCAGCTCCCCGTAGCGGGGAAGCTGAGCGGCCGTAGCCGCGTGAAGCTCAGGGTTGCGCGTCTCATTACCAGCCCTTTTTGTGACCGGGAAGGGGGCTGGCAGCGAGTCGGGGGGCGGTTCCCGGGTGGCATACCTCGGGTGGGGTAGCCAAACAGCCGCTCTCTCCCTCAGCTGCTGCAGGTTTTCGTTCACCTGCTGGAGCAGCTGTTCCTCGCCGGTCCGGAACCTCCTATTTAGGAGCTCCCAACAGCCCTCTATCAGCCGGTGGGCTACGGGATCCGGGTGGTGATCCAGCTGGTTTGTCCATTGAATCACCTCGTCCTCCATGGGGAGGACTTCCCCGGTCACGCTGAGCTTGTTGCGGAGACTTGTCATTCTGTCACGTTCGGGGTCAGGCGAGCCAGAAAACAGGCGAGTTGCAGCCAGGACTTTAGGTAAGCGTGGTTTTATTGAACGGGGGACGGACATCTACGGACAATACAATGACAAGTCTGGGGAAGACTGACTCAGACGAGGACTAAATACACAAGACAAGCTAGACTTAACAGGACTCAGGCAATCACAATTAGGGCTGAACACGAGGTAACGAGGTGGGCGTGGCACACATCGGGAGCGGACGGAGCGGGGCGTGACAATAGACAGTAACAGTAATTATTATATAATAAAATACATTTAAAAATAAAGATTTCTTATTCATTTTAATATTAACAATAAACCATTAATACATTTAATTATAATAATATTGTCGTGCCCAGCGGGGACAGAATGGAGACAAAGGTGCAGACTTCAGGGTATCGGGGAATACGGGGTTTAACACTAGAAAGACTGACTGGGTCAATTGACCCAAATCAAACAAAATCACTGCTATTTCTCATTGAAGTTCTTGCTACAAAAATCTGAAAAAAGTTAGCTTCAGTTAGCTTTCGTTTGACAGCTCATGCATATTTTGGCCAAGCATTTGCCGCAAACAGGACGCTTGCACGTGTCACAGGTAGTGACAGTTTTGTTGCGTTTACAAGTGACCGTGACTTGACAGCTGACTCTTCTCTCAAGTTTCCCTGTCGGTGATGGTGTTATGACTATTATGTTATTGTTATTATGACTTGGTTATCTAATTCATTTGCATGACATTACGTCAATTGACCCAGTCAGTCTTTCTAGGTATATACTGCTGTAAAATACTAATTTCACCAGCAACTTCATTTGTGTTACCATGTTCTGTTCAAGAATGATAAAAAAATAAAAGTCAGATTTTTTCAGATTTTTGTAGCAAGAACTTCAATGAGAAATAGCAGTGATTTTGTTTGATTTGGGTCAATTGACCCAGTCAGTCTTTCTAGTGTTAATTACAGGTAAGGCAGGCAAAACGCAGATGGACAATACAATGACCAGACTGGGGAAACAAACTGAAACGTGGTCTAAATACTGAGGACTAATGACAACAACCAGAAACAGCTGATCACACCAGGATCCCACACGAGGTTAACGAGGGGGCGTGGCACACGGAAGGAGCGGACGATCGGGGCAGGAGGCATTGTTTAGATACATTTAATTTCTTACTTTAAAAATTACTGTTTTGATAAATGTGCTTAGATGTGTTTAGTACAGTTATGCTTTGCTTGTTTTGTCCAGTTCATTTTGTGTTTAAATGCTAAAAAAACATATTTCGGTGTAATTTTTTGGGGCTGGGAACCAATTAATTGGTTTTCCATTATTTCTTATGGGGAAAATTCGATCAGAACTCGAACTTTTTAGGATTAAATCCGGAGTTCTGAACAGATTAAATTCGAGTGCTGAGGTACCACTGTATATGTAAACACACACACACACACCTTTATACATCTTAATAGTTAATATAAATATGACCACACTGAGATTTGTCACATGGAAATGGTTCCAGGAAAAAGAGGCTAAAAATTGCTAATCGGTTAAATGATTTGGAGGCAGACATTCTCTTTCTACAAGAGACTGGCCAAAACATCTGAACACATACATACCTTTCCACAGTTCCCTCACACAAACTCAGCCTGCTACAGCTCAAAACAAAGAGGTGTAACCATATTGATTAACAAAAGGATGAACTTCACCATTAGCAACACTATAATTGATATAGAAGGTAGATTTATAATACTTAATTTATCTATTCAAAATATGGATTTCTGCATTGCTAGTGTATATGGACCGAATGTTGATAACCCCTCCTTTTTCATGCTTTCTTCACTTCGCTTTCTGATCACTCGGACACCACACTCATTATAGGAGGAGACTTCAACTTGGTATTGAACCCAGAAATTGACAGGCTCAGCACGGCAGTGAGTCAAAGTCTGCAGATATTCTTAAACAATACATAAATGATTTTGGTCTTTGCGATGCCTGGCATTCACATCACCCCACTTTCAGGGATTGCATCTTCTTTTCACCAGTACACCACTCACATTCTCGCTTAGATTATTTTTAAATTAGCAGCTCCATGATGAGGAACATCATAGAATCTCAGATATACTCTATCCTTATCAGTGATCACTCAATGGTGTCTATCTCTTTGGTTAAGGACAGAGTTACACCACCAAGTAGGAACTGGAGATTCAATACATCTGTACTTAAAGAACAAGATTTTACTAATTATTCCAAAAATTGAATGAGCAACGTATTTGGATAACAGTGACCTACCTGAAGTCTCACCATGTGTTATCTGGGAAGCAGGAAAGGCAGTAATGAGAGGAAAAATAATATCGTACTGTTCACAAAAAAATAAAGAAAAAACACATGTAGCAGAATTACAACAGAACATTAAATCATTAGAAACAGCTTATGCTTCCTCACCGCAAGAGCATATAATTAGCAACTTGAGAAAACTAAAATTGGAATTTAATGAGTTAAATGATAAGAAGACACAATTTCTGGTAGAAAGATTGCGTTTGGAGAACTTTGAACAAGGCAATAAATCTGGAAAATTCCTGGCTAACCAGTTAAAACTAAATAAAGAAAAAACAACAATTTATTCTATTACAGACTCGACGGGGAATATAACTCATGATCACGAACAAATTAATAAATCTTTTAAAGAATTTTATAAAACTTTATACTCATCACAGAATTACCCATCTGATGCTGACATCAACAAATTTCTTAGTAATATAAATCTGCCAAAACTAAATGATGAACAGATTAGGGTTCTAGACTCTCCTCTAGCAATATGTGAATTCAATGACGGCGTACAGTATCTTCCAAATAATAACACCCTAGGTCCAGATGGTTTCCCAGCAGAATTCTGCAAAGTATTTTGGCCAGCGCTAGCACCTGTTTTTATCAGAATGGTTACTCAAATTCAGAATGATCATCTCCAGACATAAACTCTGCCAACATTAGCCTGCTTCTAAAACCAGGTAAAGACCCAACACTGACATCCAGCTACCACCCAATCTCACTTATAAACGTAGACCTTAAAACAATTTGCAAAGTCCTTGCCAAAAGATTAGAGAAAGTCACTCCATTCCTTATACATCCCAACCAATAACCTATAGTTATTTTTTAAAAATAACTAGGTCTGCACTTATCCCCTGTAAACTAACACCCATTTGGAACAATCCAGATATTTTCCAGAAAAAGAAAGCATTGAACTTTCCCTTATGGCATGATAAAGGGATTACAAATCTAGAACATGCTATTAAAAACAGGAAATTTATCCCATTCTATGAACTTGTCTCAAAATATGGAATTAACAACAGTAAATTTCTTTTGTGTCAGCAATTGAAGTCCAGGCAAGGTTCAATCCTAATCATCTTAATTTAGAAATACCTCCATGGGTATTTTTAAATCTCTCTTGCCCCAAATTATTATCAAAAATGTATGTTATTGTCAAAGATAGATGACTCAATTTCCCTCCCAACCTCAAAATGGGAACAAGATCTAACCAGCGATCCATATCAAAACTTTTGGAAACAAATATGTTTAAACACCTTCAAAATGATGAAACCCCCCCCCCCCAACTTACACAATACAAAACTCTCCATAGAATACATTACACAGGACAAAGGATGTTCCAAATGGGCCTTATACACTTAAACTTATGCACCCACTGCTCAGGCAACTTTGTGGAGAACTATATGCCATATGGTCCTGCACACCGGATCAGAAGTTCTGGCAGAGGATATGCGAAGATCTATCAATATGGTTTAATTGTTGTATCCCAACCTTACCCACATTGTGCATTTTAGGTGATGCAAGTGAATTAGATATGGATGAAAATAAAGTGCACAAAATCCTTACTGCCTAAGGCTTTGCAAAAAAAACTATTTTCATGAACTGGAAATCAAAAAGTAATTTATTTATTACTCAGTATATAAATTAAATTCTAGATCACATAAGTCTGTAGAGAATGTCTGCTTCCTTCCAAAAAAATCAATTAGGTGAATTTGATTCTCTCTGGTCCACACTGACTAATTCCATTACATAGGAGGTGGGGTCAGCTGTGGCCTCTTCTCCTCCCCTAGCTGGTCGTGTTAGGTGGGAGCTTGGGCGGGTGCTGCCTGGTGGTCTGGGGGCGTGGGGTCTGGGGTGCTTGCGGTGGCAGGGGGTGGCCCTGGGATGGGTGGTTGGGCTCTTCGGTGCAGGCCTGGGTACGGGGTTGGGGGGCTTTGGCGCCCGGGGGCCTGGCCATTTCCTCGGTGGGTGCCTCCCTGCGCGGGGATGGCCTGTGCTCCCTCTGGGGCACCAACAGGGGGGTGAGTCAGTCCATGTCTGGGCGTCAGGCCTGCTCTTTGTTGGGGGTGGCATGTCTTGGGCCAGGGCTGGTCTGCCACTTTTTTGTCGTTGAGTGAGTGGGTGTTTGAGTGCGGACAACTCTTCAGGGTGGGGGGGGGGGTGGCTAGCTTTTTCCACTGGCGGTGCTCTGGGGTATTGTCGCCGGGGACACTGGGTTCGCTCCTTCCCACACAACGGTGGGGGGCTGGGGTGCCTACTGAGCAAGCTGTTTAGCTGGCTTTCATTTGCCGGGGGGTAGTAATCAGCACCCTGTTCTTATGGATGCCGGCCCCTCTCCCCTCTCATTCAACAACATGCCATGCACACATGTAGGATCTCGGGGTGGGCGTATGCCGTGCATGCTACAGTGGGGAGGGCCATTTGCATGGCCTTATTCGCTGTGCTGCGTGGCCTTCTGCCTCCCCTTGTTTTAATTGCACTTTAGTCATCACATACCAGTATACGCACAGGGCCTTGGGGGGTGGGGGCACTACTCAGAGGTTGGTGGGTGGGGCTGCTGAGGTGGTCTCACTCACCTCTGCACTGCTGCCGCCCCTCAATTTTACTCACACCATATACATTGAGGGTATTGGTGGGGGGGTGGGGGTGTGATGTGGAGGAGAGCTGTTCACAAGCAGCGCTCCTTCACACTTCCCCTGACAATTTAAAATCTATCTTAGATTCTCAACAGTCATACTCACCCCCTATACCACATACACTCACATACATCACCACATGCATCTAACACTCCACCTCTCACACAGGTGCATGGGGGAGGAAAGTGGGCGGGTCTTCCTACAGCCCTGCTCCCTGCTCCAAGATGGTGGGGGGTTGGGTGGTCGCTCGGTTGGCGGTGCCCTGGGATCGGAGTGGATGGGCTTATGTCTTTTTGTCACTGTGTGTGGGTGTCTGTGTATGTTGTGGGAATGTGTGTATCGTCTATGGGCATGGCTGAGAGGTGTGTCTGTGGGGTGTCTGTATGGCCGGTGTGGGCCTGGTTCTGGGGCTGGCAGCTCTGTCCTAGGCATGGCTGCCTCCTTGGCATGGTTGCTGACCCCTCTCCTTGGGGTGGTGACCCGGGGGGGGGGGCTCGGGCCTCTCCGCCATGGGCGGGGCTCTCTGCCGGAAGTTGGTTGGCCCCCGGCCGCCTGGGGTCCTAGGGGCCCTGGCCTTGGCTCGTGCGGGAGCAGCCGTCCCATTGCGGGGTTGGCTGCCTGTTGCATCTGGTTCTCTGGGGCTCATTCCCCTTTTGGCGGCGGGAGCTGCTACTGGGACCTCCCTTCTCCTCCAGCTGGGGTGGGGGCGCGGCTGTCATTGGGACATGGGGCCCCGGCTCTTCCATGCTCTTGTGGGGCTGCGGACTTCCCGGGTCTCCTGGGCCTGTCTCTGCCGGCCTCTGACTCTTGTGGGGCGTGGTTGTGGCCTCCCACCTTTGCTATTAAGTATGTTCTGTGTTGAGAACACATGCATACAATACACGCACACATGCCCACACACCTCACCTACACAGATGAACATGCATGCTCATACGCTTACACTCACCCCTCCAAGCACACACAACAATTTTGTATGTTTGTATATCTGTGTTATTTTCTTTATTTTTGTTTGTTTATGTATTTATCCATTTTTGCATTTCTTTCAGATGCTGTTGATCTTTCGCCTTTTTTTCCTCTCTGCTTTACAGATGCAGCAATTGGCGCCCTATTATGGGGCGCCGTTTGTAAAGTTAGGAAACATTTTTGTACTTGCCACTTTTTCAACATTTAGTGCAATTTTCTGACATTTAGCTAGAAGTCAATGGTGTTGTGGATCATCATATTTTTTGCTGTGTAGATTATTTGCACAATTGTTCATCATATGTAAATATAAATGGTATGTCTATATATAAATATTAAATGTAAATGTAAAATATAAATGTTAAATGTAAACGTAAATATAAATGTTAAATGTTAACTTATATCTAAATGTTAAATGTAAATGTAAATCTAAATGTTAAATTTAAATGTTAAATATAAATGTTAAATGTAGACTCTAAATGTTGAGAACATATGCAAATTAGCCACGCCCATCTGCGTAGAAATGGGCGGTAATGACGAAATTAGCTCGCTAAGTGGTTCGCTTGCAAAACGGCAGGTCCAATCGCGAGGACCGTAATCCATTGAGAATATCGTCACTGCTACGCGTCGCTCGTTCGCATGTCGGTAAATACTGCTGCGCGATATGTTTCATGTGATGTGTTTTCACTTTTAAGGAAAGTGAAACTTGTAAGGTGTGTCCCCCTCTCGAATTACTTTTCCAGGGTGGGGGGTGCTTCTTCATTACATATGGTGTCCAGACAGGTATGCAGCTGGACACCCTAAATGAGGGATCATACTTAAAAGAAATCTGACCCTCACAAACGAATTTGAATTCTTGTCCAGCTCAGAGAGGAAGGGGATCATGGTTACACATACAGCAGGCCAGATGGGGTAACACGTCTTTCACACATTTCTTATGGTCTGTATGAACCCACAGTGTATCATCACAGGCAACACTTGCAAGGTCTTCAGCATATAACCAGAACTCAGCTAGCAAGAGCTAAAAATCACTGAGCAGCTCAGCAGAATGTGCCCTGCCAAACCAGCCCCGTTATAGCTTGTTGGGTTATTAACTGAACGGGTAGAACAAAAAACAGTATATTTCCTTGCTGCTTACTTCCGTTTTCTGTTTGCCAGATGAACATCACTAAACACATCACATGAAACATATCGCACGTTCGTGCGTCAGTATTTACCGACATGCGAACGAGCGATGCGTAGCAGTGACGATAATCTCAATGGATTACGGTCCTCGCGATTGGACCTGCCGTTTTGCAAGCGATTTCTGGCCATTTCCGAACAAAATGTTCAGCAGCAGCATCTTACGAACTGCCGCCATCAGCTAAAGCATGGCGGGAAATATTTAAGGCCAATTTATACGATACTACTGATCCCCTTCTCGGCCCATCAAACATTCATAATTTATCGATGTTACAGTGGAAAGTGCAAATGATGTTGCTCCCGGCTATGAAGCAACGCCATGTATTGCAGCGTTCTATAGCATCTAAGTGAGCCGAATTCGCCATATTGTCCTCAATCTCGCCTAACCTGCAACCACTTAGCGGGCTAATTTCGTCGTTACCGCCCATTTCTATGCAGATGGACGTGGCAAATTTGCATATGTTCTCAATATTTAGAGTCTACATTTAACATTTATATTTAACATTTAACATTTACATTTAACATTTTGATTTACATTTACATTTAACATTTAGATATAAGAACATTTATATTTAACATTTATATTTATATTTAACATTTACATTTAACATTTAGATTTATATTTACATTTAACTTTTACATTTAACATTTAGATTTATATTTACATTTAACTTTTACATTTAACATTTAGATATGTTAACATTTAACATTTATATTTAACATTTATATTTACATTTAACTTTAATATTTATATTTAAGTTTTATATTTACGTTTACATTTAACATTTATATTTGACATTTACATTTAATATTTATATTTAGACATACCATTTATATTTACATATGATGAACAATTGTGCAAATAATCTACACAGCAAAAAATATGATGATCCACAACACCATTGACTTCTAGCTAAATGTCAGAAAATTGCACTAAATGTTGAAAAAGTGGTGTAGGAATTAATAGCTCAAATAAATTTTAATATTCTCCACCAATATGTTTGAATTAATTAAAGTTTAATTAATTATTATTTAATGCCGATTATTAATCAATTGTTATGCCGAATGGTCGGCTCCTCCAAACTCGATTGTGGTATCCCCGTGAGTCTGTTAATGTGGGACTTAAATGGGATTCACTAATTACCAGTATCACTTAATAACCTGGGTTAGAAGGCTCGTCCACCGAGCTGCGTCACCAGGTAATGTAAACAATGGGTAGCGAAGCCCCCCTCATGGCCGATGAGAGAGAGTCTCGCGATGTTTCAGTTTGAGGTTCAAAGCGTGTAGCAAGATCGCACAAAGGCAGGAACTTATTATGAGACACTCAATGACGGAGGCTAAAGTTGTGCAAAAGACATGCATTTATTCCTAGCTAACACTACAACTAACATAAGACAGACATTACACCTAACACAACAACAAACACGAAATAACGGAATAAAACAAACAATGTAATTATGAAAATGCAATGACCGGATTTAAATGAGTAACCTTAAATGGGAAATACTGTTCTGCAAAGCAAGCACAGTTTGTGGAAACACGACCCTAAAGTCTTATAGCAGGTTAACAGAACAGCTTAAGTTGTTAGAATGAAAGGAAGTTGGTTTACTTGGTTGAAGATTGGGGGGGGGTCTTGGCAGTTGATGGCAGAGCTGCTGAGCCGATGGCACTCAGGAAGGCGCGGCGTTTGAAGCAGTGGAGTGGAGCCCCTTTGGATTCTCTCTCCTGGTGAAGCTTTGTCTTGGGTGCTGTTCTCTGTTCAGCTGGGCCTTCACCGGAGGGTTTCTGGTGGGCTTCTCGTCTCCCGGGATGATGGTCTTTTCTGTACGGCTGCTGGGTGTTCTCTGCGCTGCTGCTGGTTGTTCTCTGCGCCCCTTTGTTCTGAGGTCCAGGTTTTTATGGTCTAAAGTTCATGAATAGGGATGACCAGGAATTCGAATCCTGGCCCAATGGCTGGCCATCCATTTGGCGGGCTTTCGGAAGGGGGTCTGTATCAGTCCTTTTGGGATTTATGGCCCGCCTGATTCTACCTTTACTGATGATTTTCATTAAGCTGTTATAACTTTTGATACATCCACTTTTATGGTAATCACTGGCCAGATTTGGAATCAGGGGTGATTAACAATCAGTTTGATACCAAACATGCCATACCAGCTTCACAGGTACATACCTCATACCATCTGCATTAATTGATTAAACAATTAATTATTGTATCTATGTGACTGATTCACATCAGTATAGGATACAGGTGTTTTGGGTTGCACCTCAACAGATGTTACACTTTGTGCGGATATTACATCAAATATTCATATTACAAACAGCACATCTTATCCATAGATAGGCGTGGCCGTTAGTTTGTGGTAATATCAATATAAGTTGCACATCTGGAAACAACATAATTTGTTTGGTGTGGCTTATGCCAATTCATCTTCTCCAGAATGGATAAAATACACCTTAATTTAGTTCTTTTAACATAGCATGGTAGAAACAAAGAAACTTGGTGAGGTCCACCAAGATCAGATAAGGACCACAAAGGAATGTTGGAAGAGAAGGGAGGGTTTTTAACAAAGTTAGGACACATTGTTTACACTCACTTTCCAGATTCTTCTGGTATACCATGAGAACATATATACAATGGTAGCTATACCTATCTATTTATTTAAATTTATACGTGTTCAAGTGTAAAGGGGTAAAATAGGTGATACTCCGTGAACATGGTTATAAGGGTGGCACACAAAACACTGAGATTGTCTAAGGACACATACAAACATAACCTATCTGTATATTGAGACTAGTAGTTGTGAGTAAATCAATATACAGGGTATACAAAAGCCAAACTTAAATGAAATTTCCTTTAGGGTGTTTGTCTGTTGGGTGAGTGAAATGTAAGGCAGAATGTATGGGGAGGGGGTTGTGTGCCAAGTCGAGGGACCCCTGTCCGTGAAGTCCACTCTGCTTGTCTGTAGATCCCTAAATCTTTGGGCATTAAAAGTTGGAGTGCTAGCCTCCCTGGTTATCTGTGTGTGTGTGTTTGTGTGTGTAACCCCCCTTTGGTGCCTCTCGTACCAGGCTCGGCCTTGTCTCAGGCCACCTGGAATTTAGGCCCTGTGATATGTGCATGTGTGATCCTACAGTGGCAAGTACAAAAATGTTTCCTAACTTTACAAACGGCGCCCCATACCCTATTATGTGCTTCCTACTTTACTCCTATCTGTCTTTTTTTCCCCTCCTTCTAATCTGTCCCTCCTCTTCGTCCAGCTCAGCCACTGCAATATTATACATATACTGTATGAACTAAAAATAAAATACATAAAGTAAGAAATTCATCAACATAAGGGTCCTATACAGTTTATAGAGCTTCTCATGGCAAACATGTTTAGCACAGCAATGCATTTAGACCTTGATTCTGCTTGCTAAAGCTGCCGGACAGGACAAAAAAAAAGGTATTCTGTGATAACTTCAACCTTGTCACTTAGTACCCTTGTCCCACTTCTTTGCCTTGGTATTTCACTATAGCTTTAACAAATTCACACTTTGCGAGGTTAATGGTTAAACAAGCTTGATCCAAGTGGCTGAACACCTCTCTTAAGACTTTAAGATTGTCTGTCCAAGATGTATACACCACCACATCATCAAGATAGACAGCACAAATTACGAACAGACTGCAGAACCAAGTAGAGACCTGCGCGGGATGGATTTTTCAGTCCCACTCCTGCCCACTCCCGCAAAATTGTGCCCCGCTCCCGCCCGCAAAATCCCGCAGATAAACATATTAGTAGTTTTATTTTTACCGCTTCTTCCCGCTATTTGTTATTTGTTTCACTTGCTTCCCTTTTGAGTATATATAAAAAAAGAAACGGAAAATAAACAAATATGTTTCATTTTATTTGAGTTTAATTAAATGGAATGATGAACATGGACACGAGCGAGGAGCTTTTCAGAACATGCCATCCCGTCCAAGCACCAGGCTGATTCCTTCTTAGGGTGTCCGGTTACGTCCCCCGGCACTCAGAGCGCGACAATTGTAGTTTCTGTAGACGATTCGCCTGTAAATTGTTATTATTTTAATTTAGTCGTTCTTGTTGCTTTTGTGCAGTACATAAATAATAGAGTATTTGTTTTTAATAAATTAATTTTAAGATAATTCCATTTTGCGGGAGTCCCGCGATTAATTCTATTCTCCCGCAACCCGCACATACATGAGGACCTTACCGCCCGCACCCGCATCCACCCATCAAATCTTGTCCCGCACCGCACCGCCAGGCCCCCGGGCGCCCGCGGGAGTGCAGGTCTCTAGAACCAAGTTCATTAACTGCTGAAATGTCACCAGTGCATTCTTTATTCCAAAGGCCATCAACGAGTACTGCAAAAAAGTGGCAGAGGTTACAAAAACAGATGGTTGAAGCACAATCTGTCAAACGAACCTGCCAGTACCCTTAACAAATCCAACTTGGTCACAAACTTAGCACTAGCAATGTTATTTATCTATACAATCTTCAATATGAGATAATGGAAAAGAGTCAGGTACTGTAACAGCATTCACCCTTTGATAATCAATAGAAAAATGCACAGTATAATCAGGCTTTGGTACCAACAAGCAAGGGGAGCTCCATGGACTAGAGCTCAGGAAGGCTAAATGATGGGCAAACACCTCTTTAGGCATGTGGTTGCGTTTCACTGGATTCAGATGGTAATAATTCTGCTTGATTGGCCTACTCTCATTTACTTAGATTTCTTGTTTCAACATAGAAGTCTGATATCTGTAAACAAGCAAGAATATTCTTTCACTAAGGAGTGTACCTCCATCTGGCTGGAAGATGTTCTACCAGTGACTCCAGATCACGCAACATCTCAGAATTTTGTAGCCGAGGGGATAAACCCGACACAGAGGAAGCCACGAAGCCCTCCTCTTCTACACCAGATGGAACATAGGCTTCTCTGATTACATTTAGCAAAACAGGACAAGGTTTAATATCAGGTGGTCCTATCTAAGGCTGATTCGCCTCTCCATGAGTAGTGTACGGATGCAGCATATTTATGTGGCACATGCGTTTCTTACTTCCCTCTCAGAGTTCATACCTGCATATGAGCCCCTCCCACACGTTCATACCCGTACCACACTTAGTGGCCACTAACTGATACTCAAAAAGCTTTAAGGGACCTCGAACCATGTGGCTGAACACCAATTCTACAGGACTAAACCCCAAGAAGTCCTGTACTTCTTCACATATCGCAAACATTAGAAACAGCAGCCCTTTATCCCAGTCCTTACCAGACTTCAAACAAAATACTCACAACCAAGATTTTAAGGTCTGGTGGAAACACTCAAGGGCATCCTGCAACTCAGGATGGAAAGCCAAAGATGTATGATGGTCAATATTTAACAGCTGTAAAACCTGGGAAAATAACTTTGCTGTGAAATTAGGAATGCCAAAGACAGAGCAAAACCAAATAAGAGCTTTGACAACTGATTTAGCTGTTATGCTACATAAGGGAACAGCCTTCGAAAAATGTGACATACACATGATCATTAAAAGATATTGATTTCCAGATGCTATCTTAGGCAAAGGTCCAACACAGTCCAGCAGTAAATGTTCAAAGGACTCTGTCACAGCTGGTGTAGGACACAGAGGAGCCGGTGATATGACCTAATTTGGCTTACCAAATTAAGGAGGCTTACCGGGAATTATTAGTCCGGGGGTCTCTGGAGGCAGCTGACGGGTACCGGCTGGCCAGGCGGAACGCAGCTCGGGCGGTCGCAGATGCAAAAACCCGGGCGTGGGAGGAGTTCGGTGAGGCCATGGAAAGTGACTTTCGGTCGGCCTCAAAAAGGAGTATCAGGAGGGGGAAGCAGCTCCTGGTTCCTACTATTTATAGTGGGGGGGGGAGGCTGTTGACCTCACCTGGGGACATCACCCGGAGGTGGAAGGAGTACTTTGAGGAACTCCTCAATCCTGCCTCAGATACATCTACGCACACTGCCTTTGAGACATCTGAGGGCACAGAGCCCGAGGGTGCTGGGGGGGGCTTGCCCATCACTGGGGCTGAGGTGGCCACGGTGGTTAAACAGCTCCGTGGTGGCCGGGCCCCGGGGGTGGACGAGATTCGCCCTGAGTACCTGAAGGCTCTGGATGTTGTGGGGCTGTCGTGGCTGACACGCCTTCTCAACAGTGCGTGGAGGTCAGGAACAGTGCCGCTGGATTGGCAGACCGGGGTGGTGGTCCCCTTATTTAAGAAGGGGGACCGGAGGGTGTGTTCCAACTACAGGGGGATCACACTTCTCAGCCTCCCTGGGAAAGTCTATTCCGGGGTACTGGAGAGGAGGGTGAGATCGATAGTCGAATCTCGGATTCAGGAGGAACAATGCGGTTTTCGTCCTGGTCGTGGAACACTGGACCAGCTTTATACCCTTGCAAGGGTACTGGAGGGGGCCTGGGAGTTTGCCTATCCAGTCTACATGTGTTTTGTGGATTTGGAAAAGGCTTACGACCGGGTTCCCCGAGGTGCTCTGTGGGGGGTGCTTCGAGAGTATGGGGTCCGGGGTCCGCTGTTGTGGGCGATCCGGTCCCTGTACGAACGGAGCAGAAGCTTGGTCCGCATTGCCGGCAATAAGTCGGACGTGTTCCTGGTGCGTGTTGGGCTCCGCCAGGGCTGCCCTTTGTCATCGGTCCTGTTTATAATATTTATGGATTTCTAGGCGCAGCCAAGGTGTCAAGGGTGTCCAGTTTGGTGACCTCAGGATTGCCTCGCTGCTTTTTGCAGACGATGTCGTCCTGTTGGCTTCATCAGCTGGGGATCTCCAGCATGCACTGGGGCGGTTCGCAGTCGAGTGCGAAGCGGCAGGGATGAGGATTAGCACCTCCAAGTCCGAGACCATGGTTCTCAGCCGGAAACGGGTGGTTTGCCCTCTTCGGGTTGGGGAAGACGTACTGCCTCAAGTGGAGGAGTTTAAGTATCTCGGGGTCTTGTTCACGAGTGAGGGTAGGCGAGATCGGGAGCTGGATAGGCGAATCGGAGCGGCGTCTGCAGTTCTGCAGGCGCTTAACCGGTCCGTCGTGGCTAAGAAAGAACTGAGCCAAAAAGCCAAGCTCTCGATCTATTGGTCCATCTTTGTTCCTACCCTCACCTATGGTCATGAGCTATGGGTAATGACCGAAAGAACGAGATCGTGAATACAAGCGGCCGAAATGAGGTTTCTCCGCAGGGTGTCTGGGCTCTCCCTTAGGGATAGGGTGAGAAGTTCGGATATCCGGGAGGGCCTCAGAGTAGAACCGCTGCTTCTTCACGTCGAAAGGAGCCAGTTGAGGTGGTTTGGACATCTAGTGCGGATGCCTCCTGGGCGGCTACCCGGAGAGGTTTTCCGTGCATGTCCTACAGGGAGGAGGCCCCGGGGCAGGCCCAGGACTCGCTGGAGGGATTATATCTCTCGGCTGGCCTGGGAACGCCTCGGTGTCCCCCCCGAGGAGCTGGTGGAGTTAGCTGGGGAGAGGGAGGTCTGGGTGCCTCTCCTGAAGCTGCTGCCCCCGCGACCCGAGCCTCGGACAAGCGGTAGATGATGGATGGATGGATGGCTTACCAGCAACCTGACACGCGTGACAGGAATTGAAACACATCTGCTTTAAGACCAGGCCAAAAAAAGTGCTGCAAAATAAGCCTGTACGTCATATTAATCCCCAAATGTCCTGTCATAATATGGTCATGAATCAGCTGCAACAAAAAGGAAGTATACTTCTGAGGCACCACCACTCTTCCATTCAGCCCACCCTGATGTGTGTGCCCACTTCCTCATCAACAGGCCTTCTTTTAAAAAATAAGCAACTGCAGACTCATAGATCATGGACTCATCAACCACAACAGACATATATTTCAACAACCCAGCATCAGACTGCTGCATAGACATAAGATCAGCCCATGACACCACAAAGTGCAACGTAAAACATTCCCCATCCAAGGATTCGACACTAGAACCAAAAGCATCGCTCCCAAGCACTTCTCCTTGACTAGTGTTTTCCTCCTGATCAAATAACCTAGCCACATTTACTGTGGTCTCCGGAAGTCACGCATACAAGAAAAATTTCAGGAAACTCCGGGAGACCGAGAGGCGGGGCCCTGGCCAGGATCAACCACACTGGGGTAGTGGCTGGGGTACTCCACCGGAGGGGAAAATCCCCGAGGGGGAAGGAGCGGTGGTCTGGTAGTCCGGGACCTCCTCAGGGACATGGACTGGGGTCATGGGAGTTGGTGGTATGGGAGCAGGGTCTGGGAGATCGGGGACTGGAGCAAGGTTCTCCTCAGCGGTGGGATCCGGGGACACAGGAACTGGAACCCTGGAAGTAGGAACCGGGAGAACTGGAACCTCGGGAGCGAGAACCGGGAGAACTGGGCAAAAGAGCAAAATGTATTTGGATTGCACATAACTGTTAGTTCTGCTTTGCGCTTTATGCTAGATCACCAAAATGGAGCCCCTATTGACAAGTCAACAGATGTAGCTACAATGTAGTCAGATTTTATCATTTTAACAGCAGGTGTATGGGATAAAGCGGGCTTACCTGGTGTTATAGGGAGTTCCATCCACCACTGTAACCACTTAATCCCAACTGGGGTCACAGCGGGGCCCAGAGCCTATCCTAGGAACAACAAGCACAGGTGGGAACCAATCCTGGGCAGGTGCCAACAAACCATAGGGTGCACACACTCACTGGGCCGATTTAGACATGCCAATCAGCCTGGCCGGCATGCTTTTGGGCCGTGGGAGGAACCCAGAGCCCACAGCAGAAACCCATGTGAACACAGGGAGAGAGTGCGAATTCCACTCAAAAAGGACGTAGGATTGAACCCAAAACCTTCTTGCTGTGATGCAGCAGCAATAACCACTGCACCACCATGCTGCCCATACTGGAATTTCTTCTTAATTTATTTCACAACTTATCCCCCCTTCATAGTCATGGTTAGCACCATCACCATCACCATGACCATCTTGGGAGGCAATTTGGGACTGAAAATGCTTCTCAATATCACCACAAGCTGTATTCTTCATTTGTTTCGACATCTTTACTCACCCGCTGAGATTTTCAGTGCACTACACCTATCATCCAATGGTAATAGATGAAATTATCAGGGTAATTAATACGATGTGTGTCAGAGGTCCTCGCCTAGGCAGCCAACAAATTAAGGCATAGTCAGAATTTGGGCTTTTTTCTTATAAAGCAATGTGTTTTGATTCTGGAATAGGTATAATTTGCACACTACCCTGCATTTTTCAGGCTGCTCACAGAAAGTAAGAATATGCTTCACTGGCAAACTAATAATGTCAAGATGATTGTAAATTTGTAAGCTCAAACGTGATAAAAAAAGTATAACTTTTGATTTTAAACTCAAATAGTATAAGTATATACTTTTGAAGTTTATAAGAGGGCTTTTTGAGCATTTTAGGAGTTAAAAAGTATATGCCTTCCTGTTTCAGATTATTCAAAGGGTTTTGAACCATGATTGCACTACAATTAAAATATAACCATGAAATTAAATGTTGTGTATACACCTCAGCTTTAGTTTTACCTTATATGTATGTACGTGTGTGTGTGTGTGCATGCATGTATTAGGTTTATATTACATTGTGGAGACCAAATGTCCCCCACAATGTAATTAAAACTTAGAGAGATTATAAGGGCATTTGGGTGGAGCTTAGTAGGGGTCCGTTTATGACATCATAGGCAGGAGGGGGCATATCCCTTTATTCTGGTTGGTCCAGGGGTTATGTCCATATATGGTGTCAGATGTGCTTGTGCCATGTGGTGTGTATATGCTGATAAGGGGGACATGTGGCGTTGTGGTTTTTTCTTCCCCATCAAATCAGAAGTCCGAAGCCGCTTGTGTAGATCCGAGGTATGCAGCAAAGCATTTGTGAAGACACAACACGCACAACCTTGAGGCGGATGGGCTACAACAGCAGAAGACCCCACCGGGTACCACTCATCTCCACTACAAATAGGAAAAAGAGGCTACAATTTGCACGGGCTCACCAAAATTAGACTGTTGAAGACTGGAAAAATGTTGCCTGGTCTGATGAGTCTCGATTTCTGTTGAGACATTCAAATGGTAGAGTCAGAATTTGGCGTAAACAGAATGAGAACATGGATCCATCATGCCTTGTTACCACTGTGCAGGCTGGTGGTGGTAGTGTAATGGTGTGGGGGATGTTTTCTTGGCACACTTTAGGCCCCTTAGTGCCAATTGGGCATCGTTTAAATGCCACGGCCTACCTGAGCATTGTTTCTGACCATGTCCATCCCTTTATGACCAACATGTACCCATCCTCTGATGGCTACTTCCAGCAGGATAATGCACCATGTCACAAAGCTGGAATCATTTCAAATTGGTTTCTTGAACATGACAACGAGTTCACTGTACTAAAATGGCCCCCACAGTCACCAGATCTCAACCCAATAGAGCATCTTTGGGATGTGGTGGAACGGGAGCTTCATGCCCTGGATGTGCATCCCACAAATCTCCATCAACTGCAAGATGCTATCCTATCAATATGGGCCAACATTTCTAAAGAATGCTTTCAGCACCTTGTTGAATCAATGCCACGTAGAATTAAGGCAGTTCTGAAGGCGAAAGGGGGTCAAACACCATATTAGTATGGTGTTCCTAATAATCCTTTAGGTGAGTGTACATGCATATCAAAACAGAATGTGGGCTTGCTTTAAATAATTATTCACTGCATTTCATCAAGATTTGGTTGTACAGAGACTCAGAATATACAGTACAGAGACTTATGCAGGGCTAAAATAAATAATGATAATAAAAGTTAATAATCAACATAAAGAATTGCATGGCAATTCATTAGTCAACACAGTTGACACCAAAGTCATCAAGATGCCAAAACACATTTTCAACAATATTAAAAATCAAAATAACCTAAATTTTGGATGGACCGATGTCGAATTTGACACGGCTGCACAAACACCAGTACTTCTATGCAGGAACTTCTATGCAAGAAGACTATACAGATTCAATAATAACACATATACCGGTGCCTAACTCGATTTCGTATGGAGCCCCTAAGGTGACAAAGGAGCAGAAAAAAAAAATGGCAGAAGAGAAAAAAAAAATCTAACACCATGTACCATGGTGTTAGAAGACATAATAATTGTTTTTCTATGTGAAAGCCTTCCACAAATATCAGCCAAAACACATTTTTGCTTATTTCAGCACCGCCTAGTGGTGGAATGATGCCATTTTTGGTGAATGCCTTTGGAATTGGGTCACAAGTCTATGTTCTAAATTTGGTTTTGATATCTCAAAGCATTTTGGAGATATGGCTTCACTTCCTGTTTGGTGGCTTTGTCATCAAATTTTTGGACGACAGTGGCCATACTATTTGGCTTAGCATAATGCTTTGAACAAGTTTTGGTTGGGTCTGACTGTAGATGATGCACACCACATTTGGTGGTAATTGGATCAATGACCTAGGATGAGTTCGCAAAAGTATTTTTGCTGAAAATTCAATGCGGCAAAAAATCCCATACGGTTGAAATTAAAAACAATGGGTGCATTTGAATTGGGAGGCCCCAGGACTTCAGGGAAATTAAAGATCACAATTCTAGGCCAAAGGGTTTAAAAGTTATATGCAAAAACGTATATTGACTTTTGGCCTGATGGTGGCGCTAGAGGGTTAGATGGATTGACTCCAAATTTGATGAGAGCATACTGTGGCTTAGTCCCTACCAATATGCCAACTTTCAAAGGTGATCAATTTTGTGTCATGTTGAAAATACTGAAATTTTCACTAAAATCCAATATGGTGGCCGCATGAATTCAGGGGACATTAACCTTCCCAGGAGTCAACCTGCGGCCATCCCACAGAATTAGAAAATACAAGACTTATTTTTCTCCAACAAATATATCAATAGTTATTAGCCAAAATTTATTTTTGCTAATGGTAGCACCCCCTAATGGTGCAATGGCACCATCTTTAGTACTTGACCTCAGAATTGGATCCCAAGTCCATGTCCCAAATTTGGCTTTGATACATGAAATCATTACTGAGATATGGCCTCAGTTCCTGTTTGGTGACTTCGTCTTCAAATTCATTGGACGACAGGGGCCAAACCATTTGACTTAGCATAATTCTTTGAACAACTTTTTGTCAGAACCCTTTCTAGATGATGCACACCAAATTTGGTGCTGATTGGATCAATGGCCTAGGACAAGTTCGCAAAAGTACATTTTCAATAAAATTCGAAATGTCGGAAAACCCAATATGGCAGAAATTAACAGCAGTGGGTGCATCTGAATCAGGCTGGCCCAAGGATTCAGAGGAATCAAAGATTTCAATTGTAGGCCAAAGGGGTCAAAAGTTAAAAGCAAAAATGTATCTTGAATTTTGGCCTGATGGTGGCGCTAGAGGCATGGATGGATTGACCCCAAACTTAGTGCCCGAATAGTTTCCTCTATCCTCTATCAATGTGCCAAATTTAAAAGTTACCAATCGGTTCTATGGGTTGCCATAGAGTTCCATTGCAGAAAGTATAATAAAGATAACTGCAAGCAGTGACAAACGGGTCCAAAGCTAATGGACAGAAGCAATGGGGAGGAATGGAGTGAATGGCATAAAATTAGTAGTTCAGTAATGGTGGGAAACGAAGTACAGACTGTAACTGATGGCCAATGCATTTAAATAGTCAGAAAGTAGGAATACTACTATGATAGAATGAGATATGACATATGGACATGACAGTAGAAATGGTCATCAAGTTAGGATAAAGGAAAAAGGGTAGATGAGAAACAGAAGGAAAATGTGGTGACTCCAGCTGTTGGAAAAAATTGCAGTTGCTGCAGTGTATCACTTAAGTTTGATAAATTTCTAAAAGTCAAATGGCAGGAAAATGAAAGGGAATTAAAAATATGGACTCAGATGAAGAGAAAGGTGATTAATCTTTGAATGTTTGATGAAAAATAAGGTAATTTCAGCTGCATTAGCCAAGGTGGGTCTTAGACATATTTAGACAGTGGCCGTAGTGCCCTTGTTTGACCGATCAGCACAAAAGGTGGCGGGTCTGTCTGTGGACCAGTGCTACATTAATGGGTCAAATTTGGTGAGGATTGGCTGAAGCATGCCTGAGAATAAGGTACTTGATTGAAATGAGTATGGAAACGGTGCAGGGTTGGTTGTGGCTGGTGGCCATACTGTACAGGCAGGTCAAGTTATTTTTATGAAACATCCATAAAGACAGTGTCCTGATTGACCTGCCACCAGAATGACCTAGGTGGGGTGTACATTCTAGGAGTTATAGGCATATGTCATTTATTGAGTTTTTAAACATCACGAGGGGATGCAAATGACTGTCATTAGATTTAGTTCAGATTGGTGATTGCTAGGCCTGTCAAATTAATACTTGATTTTCATTGGCTAATTATGGCCACCATTTTATGACTTATGACTGCAATAGTAAGGGTATGACCTCAGGATTGGCCATAGTAGACGTGCCAAATTTCACTTGGATTGGCTAAGCGCAGATCAGGAGATATTGGAAGTAGGTATTTGTAGAGCCCCCTATTGATGAAATGCGGGCTGCTTGGTATGGTGTCTCCAGAATTGAGCAGGGAGGTAGGATTTTAAATTTGCTTAAGGTAGGCTAAGGCAGGGAGAAGTTATAGCAGTCAGACTAAAATGGGCCAAATTTACATGGAGTTTGGGCGTGGCTAGTGGCCGTACAATAGTCAAATATCAGACTTTTTTGAATATCTATTGATCAGCTCAGAGACTGGTCGGTTTGACACCTCATTTGTCTGATTTGGTCAGACGGGGTAGGACTTCAACCCTCTGGGGTCTAGAGGTAGGAAACACACTTTCACCGACTAGGGCATGATCACACATTTCTTCAAATATCATAAACTTAATTCATGGCAAATAAATTATTTCTTATATATTTGTTTTGCCATTACACTCATCTTTATTTTAATGTATATTGTAAATATGTCAAATTTTTGTTAAGTTTGTAATTTGACATCAAAGTATAGATATTGCAAAATGCAGTTTGGAACACTTGCCGAAACATTATAAAAGTACATAGTAAGCAATGCTGGCAGTTTGTTTTGATCTCAGATATCTGATCACCAAAGTCTTGGCTACATGAAGATGACTAAATGGTGTAGTTGCAACATTCATTTGGATAAATAAATAAGAAAAACCTAACTCATGTCACTATATCTGGCTCCTTTCATTGAATATGTAGCAACTTTCATGTGTATGAATGAGCCATTGTCACCTGGCCACGTCCCTACCCCTCTTTTATGGTGCTGATGGGGATGTTTCTGGATCGCGTTTCACCGTTGCGCTATTAATAATAGTCACTGCATCATATTTATCTGTGTTACATGTGCTTTAATTCAGCACAAACTCAGCACCAATAATCTGAAACCACTTAGAATGTTATTATTCTATTTTTTGTTAAAATCAACTTTAAACATATACTTTTCAAAAACCTATTTTCAGACATGCTGAGAGATTGTAAAAAATCACATTATAGACATTTCTAGCCAAGACTTTTGAGCTCTGAAGCTTATAGACACAGGGGTTGGCTACACATAGGTGAAAGAGACATTCTGAAATTTTATGTGGTTTGATTACTAAAGTGTTAGAACTTTGGAGTGACATTCTTTTTCTCAAAGTCAGTGGCCTGCACAATGAATATTGATGGGATAGGTGTCCCCACACCCAGTGCTTGAAGTGGGAAAAAATAAGTGCAAAAACTCTAATTTTCCGACAATTGACATTTGTGCGGTGAAAAAAAAATCAAGTCTTTAGGATGTGTTGGTTCAAAAACTATTTTAATTTAATCATTCTTCCAAGCAATAACCTATAGGCATAGGCTACTTTTTTCTAATTCACAAATGGAATACTGAAAAACCATTAAAACAACATGAACCAGACCAGTGTGATACTTGTAGGCCTAACAATAGACTAGGGCTAAAGCTGATGCGATTGGTTGGGACTCAGTGGATGCATATGATAGGGCACTGTCGTGGCTCGTGGGTAATGTAGTCTTTTATTGGTCTTGTGATATTGTCTATTCTCGGGCCACTGTCGCTGCGTCGGATCAGTTTCAGTAAGTACCGGAACGCAGAAAAAAGTGGCGGAACCCAAAAGACGAAAATACAGAAGTTCCGCTGCGTTCCAGCCCACTTCAAGCACTGCCCACACCTGTAGTAGTTTGCATATTGTCAATGGCCCCACACCCATCTGGAATGTCACTGACCCCACACCCATCACTTTGGAAAGGCAGTTTGAAACGCAAGAAAAGTAGCATATGGAGGGAAATCCCGGACATTTTTCAAAAGGAATTGCAAATTGCATTTGCAATTGCGTTTTCCATATGTGGACGCATAAAGTGTGACCCACCCCTGACCCTTGAATAAAACACATGGAATATTTTCAACTGAATTTGTTCTTTTGAAATTTATTTTGAGGCGAAATTAAATTAACTGAATTCATGTGGTTGAATTACATGTATAAACATGCACTTTAAAATACGTATGTTTTGGAACTTAATTTTGGATTATTCGATAAGTGTAATTCAACGTTTTTTTCATCAACGACTTTTGTCATTAATTTACTTCCACACCCCTCTTGGTCGTCGACTGCGAGTGACGTCACTTCCCATACAATCACGCCCCACAGTATAGATACTATAGACCCACCCCTGACCCTTGTAAGACATGGGAAATGCAAAATTTGCAATTGCATTTGAATTATGTCACACTTTATGCGTCTACATATGGAAAACGCAATTGCAAATGCAATTTGCAATTCCTTTTGAAAAATGTCCGGGATTTCCCTCCATAGTAGCAACAATAAAATCTCTTTCACAGTTTATTGGCAGATGGAATGAAAAATGAACTGTGACCATATAAATATGATGCAGTGATGTTGAATCATGAAAAAAACACTGACTAAATCCGTAATCGGTCTTCTTTTCAAAACTTCATTTGTCGGAAGTATTAAAGTTTTTAAAACTAGGTTAAATAGCCAAAAAAGCAAACGGTGTCACCTTTCTTTGTTTTACTTGCATCGGGGGCATGTAGTACTGCTCTCAGCTGAAGATCGCTATTCACGTTCTAAATAAGCTGGGTTTGAACCGGCGATCATGTGATTACAGGCACATAGGCTTAGCCCACTGAGCCATGGACACAGGGATGAGATTTGCCATATTGTAGCCGATCAGTGTAAACACTACCCAGACATGTGCTCTTTTTTATTTTGGTCACAATGGGCGTATTCACATATTTCTTTACGCAATACTAACTGTCAGATTATCATGTTATTATCATGCGAATAGCGCGATTTGCAAGTGGGAAGGCAATCAGAGCTGCTTCGAGAGGCAGACGCTTAAGTCAGTCACTTTTGTTCTTTCTATTCGTATCACGAAGCTGTAAAAATATATTTAATTTCTACCTATATATATTTGAAAAGTAAACCGTCCAAGGTTTCTGAGGGTGTTTTTTAAATGTGTATATGACAAAAACTCGCAGAGTTTAAATGGTTTGGCAAAATTTCTGTCAGGTCCCGCCAGCGGGACCGCCGACCCCAGAAGGTTAAGTGCCTGCAAAACTGTAGACGCCGCTCCGATTCGTCTGTCCAGCTCCCGATCTCGCCTACCCTCACTCGTGAACAAGACCTCGAGATACTTGAACTCCTCCACTTGAGTCAGTACCTCTTCCTTGACCTGAAGAGGGCAATCTACTCGTTTCCGACTGAGAACCATGGTCTCGGACATGGAGGTGCTAATCCTCATCCCCGTCGCTTCGCATTCGGCTGCACACCGCCCCAGAGCACACTGGAGATCCCCAACAGATGAAGCCAACTGGACAACATCGTCCGCAAAAAGCAGCGAGGCAATCCTGTGGCCACCAAACTGGACACCGTCAACACCCTGGCTGCGCCTAGAAATCCTGCCCATAAATATTATAAACAGGACCGATGACAAAGGGCAGCCCTGGCGGAGCCCAACCTGCACTGGAAACACGTCCGACTTATTACCGGCAATGCAGACCAAGCTTCTGCTCCGTTTATACAGGGACCGAATCGCCCACAACAGTGAACCTCGGACCCCATACTCCCGAAGCACCCCCCACAGAGCACTTCAGGAAACCCGGTCGTAAGCCTTTTCCAAATCCACAAAACACATGTAGACTGGATAGGCAAACTCCCAGGCCCCCTCCAGTACCCTTGCAAGGGTATAAAGCTGGTCCAGTGTTCCACGGCCAAGACAAAAACCACATTGTTCCTCCTGAATCCGATATTCAACTATCATCTCACCCTCCTCTCCAGTACCCTGGAATAGACTTTCCCAGGAAGGCTGAGAAGTGTGATACCCCTGTAGTTGGAACACACCCTCTGGTCCCCCTTCTTAAAAAAGGGGATCACCACCCCGGTCTGCCAATCCAGTGGCACTGTCCCTGACCTCCACACGCTGTTGAGAAGGCGTGTCAGCCACGACAGCCGCACAACATCCAGAGCCTTTAGGTACTCCAGGTGGATCTCGTCCACCCCCCGGGGCCCGGCTACCACGTAGCGCTTTAACCACCCTGGCCAACTCAGCCCCAGTGATGGGCAAGTCCCCCCAGCACCCTCAGGCTCTGTGCCCTCAGATGTCTCAAAGGCAGTGTGCATAGATGTATCTGAGGCAGGGTTGAGGAGGTCCTCAAAGTATTCCTTCCACCTCCGTGTGATGTCCCCAGCTGAAGTCAACAGCACCCCCTCCCCACTATAATTAGTAGGAACCAGGAACTGTTTCTCCCTCCTGATATTCCGGATGGTTTGCCAGAACCTTTTTGAGGCCGACAAAGTCACTTTCCATGGCCTCACCGAACTCCTCCCACTCCCGGGTTTTTGCTTCTGCGACCACCCGAGCCACGTTCCGCCTGGCCTGCCGTTACCCATCAGCTGCCTCCGGAGACCCCCGAGCTAATAATTCCCGGTAGGCCTCCTTCTTCTGCTTGACAGCCCCCCCTCACCTCTGGTGTCCACCATCGGGTACAAGGGTTACCGCCACGACTGGCACCGACCAGCACCGACAATCTTGCATCTTGGGGAAGATGGTGGCACAGGAGGTAGTGCTATCGTTCGGCAACTGGAAGGTTGCAGGTTCAAGCCCTGGTTTTTCCTGACCCCATCAAAGTGTCCTTGAGCAAGACACTGAACCCCAAATTGCTCCCGGTGTGCAGGTTGGCACCTTGCATGGCAGCCTCCGCCACCGGTGTATGAATGTGAGTGTGGATGGGTGAATGTGAGGCATAAATTGTAAAGCGCTTTGAGTACTTGTAGGAGTAGAAAAGCGCTATATAAATGCAGTCCATTTACAGCTCCGTATGGCCGCTTCCACAACGGAGGTCCAGAACAGTGTCCATTTAGACTCAATGTCTCCAACCTCCCCCGGTATGCAGTTGGAATTCTGCCGGAGGTGCGAGTTAAAGCTCTGGCGAACAGGAGCCTCTGCCAGACGTTCCCAGCAGACCCTCACTATGCACTTGGGCCTGCCAGGTCTGACCGGCTTCCTCCCCCGCCACCTGGACCCTTAATAATAATAATAATAGTGAAAAATCCTAACAAAAACAATAGGTGCCTACACACCTATGGTACTTGGCCCCTAATTAATAATAATTATGAATTATGAACTTCACTAACATTTCATGTGACTAAGGAAATAGCTAATGCTCATTTGTTTTCTCTTTTCTTAGTTGCTAGATGATGTGCAACAGCTTATTCACCAACTAGATTATTTAGCGACTAAATAACATAACAATTCATTCAAGTTTTAGGTTGGTGTTTATAAAAAGCAACATGTTCACATTTTAAGCTGATTTCGCCGCTGATTAATTGTCTCTCCTGCCTTGGAAAACAGTCTCTCAGATGGAACTGAGGTTGCAACTATTCCAAGATATTTTTTTGTCAGGGTGTGTCGTTTTTTAAATGCTTCATGAGGTTGCTAGTGTTGCTGCTGTGTGGCACCACTTTATCACATACAGAGCACATTACCTTTTGTAGTGGGTGAAAAATAGCACCACACTACACTTTGTTTCCTCTCTCAACCATCCATGCTGCTGCTCTCAGCTCACTCTGAGCTGCAGTGGAGTGAGGATTGAGGCCGTGCTTGACTGAGGCTGCGCAGAGAGCCTTTGGCTCTGACATCCGATAGGGTGCCATAATCATGTGACACGGAAGACGGTCTAAAACATGCCCGGGCTGATTTTCACGTAAATTAAATGCCTAAAACCATCAGAGGTGAAAACAAATTCCACATTTTGTGTTAGCGCAGTGGTATCACGAAATTTTAAAAAGTATTGAGTCCAAAGTATCGAACAGCGGGTATCTAAGTATCGATACCAGAGTATCGATACGCCCATCCCTAATTTCGACTTCAATCACAGTCAAGTGCAGACCTAAAGGTAATTCCTCCTAAAAGTTTGCTGGCTAAATGCTTTCTTCAACCTAACAACAAAATAAAACATTGGTAAATACTGCTAAAGTTTTTCTTCTTCTTTAAACATGTTGGTTAAATATGAGTTTAAGTGCTTTCTTCTTTTAAAATGCAGAAAGTGTCAGGACGCATGTGCCTACTCCTAACAACACGTGTCTGAAGCCTGCATGTATGCGCTAGTTTACATTCATCCCGCTATACGTTTTTTTATTATTCCTTAAATGTAATTAAAAATAACACATTAATAAATACATGTAATGTATTTTTATTCTATTAAAGTTTAACGCCCCCACTATCTCCCAAACCACATGTTCCCATTATCAGCGTATACACACCACGTGGCACAAGCACGTCTGGCACCATATATGGACATAACCCCTGGACCAATCAGAATAAAGGGATATGCCCCCTCCTGCCTATGATGTCATAAACGGACCCCTACTAAGCTCCGCCCAAATGCCCTTATAATCTCTCTAAGTTTTAATTACATTGTGGGGGACATTTGGTCTCTACAATGTAATATAAACCTAATACACGCACATGCACATGCGCACACACACACACACACATATGTACATACATATTAGGTGAAACTAAAACCGAGGTGTATACACAACATTTAATTTCTTAAATTAAGTTATTCTTTTTTATCATGTTTGAGCTTACAAATTTACAATCATCTTGACATTATTAGTTTGCCAGTGAAGCATATTCTTACTTTTTTATCACTGAGTTCTGTGAGCAGCCTGACAAATCCAGGGTATTGTGCAAATTATACCTATATATACTAATTACATTGTCGGACCATTTTTCAGGTCCCCAAAAAAAGATCCGTGAATGCAATCAAAAAACTAAAAATGCCAAAACTCTTTTCAAGACAAAAAAATATTTTGTTTGGTTACTTATGGTTATGGTTAGGGCTGGGTAGGGGTTATGGTCGTCATGTTGGGATCAGAATTTTCACCATTGAAATGAATGGAGAGTCCCCACAAAGTTATAATTACAAATCTGCATGTGTGTGTGTTTGTGTTTCTGTTTATGTATACACTCAAAGTGATAACAAGTGTCCTTAAGGAAAGTGGGTTACTAGATTTTCTTTAAAGTTGCTTAATGGTTGCACCACGAACAGGCTGGAAGATAAAATTGGAAATATCTTACCTGTAGCAAGCACTAAATGGCTGTTTAAAAGATGTGTTTGTATGAGTTACACTTTAGGAATCTATTTAGAGGGTTATAAGAATCTATTCAGGGTGCATCATGCTCTGTATATGCAATGTGAAAGATGATTTTTGCCAGGTATATGTGAATGCATAATTGCTGACATGAGTGTGTAAATCTAGATTATTTTGAAATGCCAAAACCAAAGTTCAGAATCTGAAAATGAAATGAAATTAAATCAGCTATGGATCGATCTGTTGAAAAAGGCAGCAATGGCAAACCATGTTTAATGTCAAAATAGCATTGATAGTGAATCTCGGATATTGGCCTCTATATTTTGCTAAGAAATGAAAATAATGTTGTCCTTCCTATTTCATGCCCATAACCAAAGAATAGCGTGGAGCCCCTAAAAGGACATGGGAGAAGAAAAAAAAATTATGGAAAAAAAATTATGAGTCTTTTTGCAAGATTTCACGATCATGATTTGTACTTCAGTAGTAACTTGCTAAGTTATTGGTATGTATTAGTGCCCCATCAGTGTTACAATTTGTATTCATAGTTGGACTTGTTTTCTTCTATTAATTATATTCTCCTCCCATGTCCCCTTCGTGGCTCCATAGAAAAGTCAATGAAAATGAAGATACATGTAAAATAGAGCTTAAATCAATAAAAGTGTCCCTGTTCTGTTTTTACAAGATGCAGTGTTTCAGTTAAAAAGTATTTGATGTATTTAATATAATTTATTTCATTGTTTTTTACATGGAAAGGAATATGAGAAAGTGCGCCATCTACTGACTCTTTTTAGTTTGGCAGATAGTGTTTGTTAATTTTTAAGCGAAAGCTTTATCCAGGAAGGCAGCTCTGTGTCTCCGAGGACAGTGCTGTCTGTGATCGGGGCAGAGTAACGCAACTCTACACATGCTGCAGTGTTTGAGAGAGCTACCTGCTCTATGCTGCAGAAGGGGCCTGAGAGTACGTGTCCTCTGTCAGGCCCCATCCACTCTTAAGCCCCTACGTCATTTCCGTTAAAACGACAGAATCCATCTTCCCAAACCCCAATACGTAATTTCCGTTTAAACGATAGACTCAGTCTCAAACCGGAACAATACCGTTGTACATATGTGTATAAATATAGTGCTATTGTCCATCCATCCATCCATTATCTCCCGCTTATCCGAGGTGGGGTCGTGGGGGCAGCAGTCTCAGCAGGGAACACCAGACTTCCCTCTCCTGGGCCACTTCATCCAGCTCCTCTGGGGGAATTCCGAGGCGTTCCCAGGCCAGCCGAGAGACATAGTCCCTCCAGCGTGTCCTGGATCTTCCCCGGGGCCTCCTCCCAGTGGGACATGCCCGGAACACCTCACCAGGGAGGCATCCTAATCAGATGCCCGAGCCACCTCATCTGGCTCCTCTCGATGCAGAGGAGCAGCGGCTCTACTCTGAGTCCTTTCTGAATGACCGAGCTCCTTACCCTATCTCTAAGGGAAAGCCCAGCCATCCTGCGGAAGAAACTCATTTTGGCCGCTTGCACTCGCGATCTCATTCTTTCGGTCACTACCCACAGCTCGTGACCATAGGTGAGGGTAGGAACGTAGATCGACTGGTAAATCGAGAGCTTTGTCTTTTGGCTCAGCTCCTTCTTTACCATGACAGAGTGATGCAGCGCCCGCATCACTGCGGATGCCGCACCGATCCGCCTGTTGATCTCCCGCTCCATTGTCCCCCCACTCGTGAACAACACCCCGAGATACTTAAACTCCTCCACTTGGGGGAGGACCCCATCCTCGACCCGGAGAGAGCATTCTACCCTTTTCCGGCTGAGGACCATGGTCTCGGATTTGGAGGTGCTGAACTGTCCCAGCGAGAGCTGAAGGTCACGGTCCGATGAAGCCAACAGAACCATATCATCTGCAAAAAGCAGAGACCTAATCCTGAGGTCACCACCACATTCCCACCATAAACAGTGTTGATGTTGCACCGCTTTCCCGCCCGGAGCCGCCGGATGGTGGACCAGAATCGCCTCGAAGCCATCCAGAAGTCGTTTTCCATGGCCTCTCCAAACTCCTCCCAAACCCGAGTTTTTGCCTCAGTGACCGCCGAAGCCGCACCCTGCTTGGCCTGCCTGTACCTGTCAGATGCCTCTGGAGTCCCACAGGCTAAAAAAGCCTGATAGGACTCCTTCTTCAGCTTGACGGCATCCCTCACCACTAGTGTCCACCAGTGAGTTTGGGGATTGCCGCCGCGACAGGCATCAACCACCTTACGGCCACAGCTCCGTTCAGCCGCCTCCACAATGGACATAGGAGAAGTTCTGCCGGAGGTAGGAGTTGAAACTCCCCCTGACAGGGGATTCCGCCAGACGTTCCCAGCAGACCCTCACTATACACTTGGGCCTGCCAGGCCTGGCCGGCTTCCTCCCCCACCAGCGGAGCCAACCCACCATCAGGTAGTGATCAGTTGACAGCTCCACCCCTCTCTTTACCTGATTGTGCAAGACATGCGGCCACAAGTCTGATGACACGACTACAAAGTCGATCATCGAACTGCGGCCTAGGGTGTCCTGGTGCCAGGTGCACATATGAACACCCTTATGCCTGAACATGGTGTTCATTACGGACAATCCGTGACGAGCACAGAAGTCCAACAACAAAACACCACTCGGGTTCAGATCAGGGGGGCCATTCCTCCCAATCACGCCACTCCAGGTCTCACTGTCATTGCACACATGAGCATTGAAGTCCCCCAGGAGAACAAGAGAGTCCCCAGGAGGAGTGCTCTGAAACACCCCTTCCAAGGACTCCAGAAAGGGTGGGTATTCTGAACTGCCACTTGGCGCATAAGCGCAAACAACAGTCAGGACCCGTCCCCCCACCCAAAGGCGAAGGGAGGCTACCCTCTCGTCCACTGCGGTAAACCCCAATGTACAGGCGCCCAGCCAGGGGGCAATAAGTATGCCCACCCCTGCTCGGCGCCTCTCCCCGTGAGCAACTCCAGAGTGGAAGAGGGTCCAAACCCCTTTGAGGAGACTGGTTCCAGAGCCCAAGCTGTGCGTCGAGGTGAGCCCGACTATGTCTAGCTGGAACTTCACAACCTCGCGCACCAGCTCAGGCTCCTTCCCCATCAGAGTGGTGACATTCCATGTCCCAAGAGCTAGCTTCTGCAGCCGAGGATCAGACCACCAAGGTCCCCGCCTTCGGCCACTGCCCAGCTCACTTCGCACCTGACCCCTATGGCCCCTCCTGGTGAGCCCATTGGAGGGGGGATCCACGTGCCTTGTTTGGGCTGTGCCCGACCAGGCCCCATGGGTATAGGCCTGGCCACCAGGCGCTCGCCATCGAGCCCCACCCCCAGGCCTGGCTCCAGGGGGGAGCCCCGGTGACCCGCGTCCGGGCAAGGGAAACCGTGGTTCCATTATTTTGTGCATCATTATGGGTCTTATTAGCCGCACTTCGTCTGGTTCCTCACCCCGGACCTGTTTGCCTTGGGTGACCCTACCAGGGGCATAAAGCCCCAGGCAACTTAGCTCCTGGGATCATTGGAACACGCAAACCCCTCCACCATGATAAGGTGTGTTATTATTGTGAGACATCAGACTATAGCTAATATGTACTTTTAACAATTATTTTCTTGTGCCATATTTATGCCGTGAAATATTGCACTTTAATAATGTCAGCATTTAAATGTTTGTATAGTGTTGTTAAAAGGGAATTGTACACGGAGAGTGACTATACGAAGCAAGTATTATGCGGGAGGGGGTTGCAAACAAACCAGCAAATGGCAGTATTTTTGTTTTAATGTGGGGGTGACACCATAGGTGTGCATGCCAGTGGTGTGTGTGAGTTCCCGTGACAGGTATGCCCAATGTTATTGTGCTGTGGGATGGGCATAGTGTTGTAGTTCTCGAGACCGGTCTTGGTCTCGAGACCAATTTTTTGTGGTCTCGGTCTTGTCTTGGTCTCGACTCTATTTGGTCTCGGTCTTGTCTTGGTCTCGGACATAGCGGTCTCGATGGGATGGAGAAAAAAAGAGAAAACTGCACATCCTCACAGAACAGTATCATTATTTATTACGCGCCTCAATTCAAATGCAACCAGTCAGATGCATCCATTTCAAAAACGTTACATTTTATACATTTTCTCCACGGACACTGCTAAATGTCCAAAAGTCTATAGCATAGTTATAATTCAAATAAATTAGGTATTTTACATTGATTAGAAAGCACGGTCTTGGAGGTGCAAGTCAATCTGGAGGCTCATTCTCTTCAATTCAAAGCAAAGGATCATTACATAGCTGTATTCATAGCTTACCCAAGGCCTCTGTCCCTGGTATAAGAGACTTAATATGAACATCTTTCTGGTACATCCCATCTCTTTCCCTTGACGAGGTCTGACAAAATGGTTATAGGAGAGGATTGCTGAGAATATTATTTTCCATCAGGTCTCGTAACTATGACAAATCTGGGAGATTTTAAATGAGAGACATATGGATATGGTCTTGGTCATATGGGTGTCTTGGTCTTGGACTTGGTCTTGGTACCCTCAAGTCTCGGCAGTGTCTTGGTCTTGATACCCTCCGGTCTCTGCAATGTCTTGGTCTCGGTTTAGGCGGTCTTGACTACAACACTAGATGGGCAGGACTGGAGATAAAGATGCCACAGCGGCGGGAGCGACAGGATGGACGATCGGAACGGGTTTGACGTTCATGCGACGATTGGGTTGCGGTGGAGATCTTCAGGAGCAATTCCCAGCGACGAGTGCAATGGTGGAGGACTAGTGAGATCGTTCAATGCGCTCTAGTTCCTTCCGATAAGTTTTACTTCTGGTGAACGTAAGGACGCAAATTGGGTGGGTGTGTGCGTGAGTGCGTAGGTGGGAACTGATACCCCCCCCAGTCATTTTTAATTGGGGGAAAAAAAAAAAGCGATTAATTATATTATGAAGACCACTGAAGTGAAGTTGCAATAGTTGTACAATTGCCTAATTTAAATAAATGTTTGCCAATAAATATAATAGTTGTGCTTTGGCACTGGCCATAATATAATATTTTTACGATGTTTAACAATTTTTTCTAAGGAGCCGATGAGAATTCATTTAAATTTCTACAAGAAAAACTACTATTCTAGTTATATACAAACTATGTTGTTTTTAATAAAAATGTTTTTTTTTTCACATTACAGCAAAAGGAAAGCTGTTTATCTTTCAAACCCAACAGAATACAGTATAACAGACATTGACTGACTTTATTATGTGACTGAGCACTAGTCTTAGGACTTTGAGGTAAACACGAGTTGCCTGTAGTAAGGAGAGGAGTTCGACACATGCGTATTTCGATGTGAAGATTAATTTATAAACTGTTAAGCCATACATACAATGTTTTAAGAATTATATGCGGGACAAGATTGATTCTGTAGCGGCAGTCGGCAATTAATCTATCGTGACAAGACGGATTCTGTCGTTCGAACGGAAATGACGTAGAGGCTTGAGAGTGGATGGGGCCTGACAGAGGACACGCACTCTCAGGCCCCTTCTGCAGCTAGACACTCGTGGAATAAGGAGTACTTCATCAAAGTGCACTACAGGGGTGGGCAATCTTATTCAGAAAGGGCCGGTGTTTTTTTTGGGATAACCGTTCGATCAGTTGCTCAAACCCAGTTGTGTGAACTCTTCAGTCGATCAGTCCTCTACGTTCCACTCTAAGCACGAAGTTGCAGCGATAAGCTGCATGCCTAATGGCCCTTTCTGGATAAAATTAGCCACCCCTGCGCTAATCAATACTGTGTAGTCTGAGATTTGTCCCTATTGCTCACTACAGACAGTTGCCGTACTTATGACCAGAGACCCACACAACAATTACGTTTCAAACTACATTTTCAGACAACTTCACATTACATGTGATCGTAGAGCTAAATTATTCCTTGTTAGGTATTAAAGGTTATTACATTTCTTACTTACACGGTGACTATACCCTTATTAGACTGCATTTACCACCATCGCTGACGTATTTACCCGGAACTATGCTTCTAACTACAGCTCGCGAGCTGTAGTTCGAGCTATGCAACTTAACGACAGTGTTTGCGAACGTTCATTCGAACTATGGTTTTGGGAAACACCTGCGTCATTTAACGATGCATTGTACTACATAAGTGCACAGTATCATTACCTCAGTAGTTCGAACTACTGTATGGTTTCGGGAAACACCTGCGTCGTACTTACATAGTTCGAACCATGCAAGTTGCTAACATAGCTAGCAACGATGGTTTTGGGAAACGCACCCCATGGCTGCCCACAGCCTGTAAATCGGCGTACTACCCTCGGATATCGGCCGATGCCAATACATTAAAATATGCTAAATATCGGCTGGCTGATATATCGGTCGACCTCTAGTGTGGATGCAACATGAAGTTATTTGATAATCTATGCATCTGTATAGATACTATTCATTATTTATGTTTATTTCACCTGTTTTCTTTTTAGTTTCACCTTTGCTTCACCAATAAACCTGGCAAACCATTCCCAGAGTCTTGATTGGAGTAAAGCGTTTAGCTGTCTGTCAACAAATGCACAGCATGCATATAGGACAGAACAGTCCCCAATAATCTAAAATTAGTGATTCTGACATAAGACAGTTTAAATAGATGCTTAACAATGTTCTTATTGTTTTACAGTGTTGTTGAACAGAAGAAATATGGATTTTCTTGGAAAATTGTTTCTGTATTGTGTCAGTATGCAAGGTAATCCTAATTTACCTCATCCTCAAAGTTTATATTATATCCATTCATTATCTCTCGCGAAACCTGTGTAACATGTTTATAACATATGATCAATGTAGTGGAAAATGTTAATAAATATGTATTTTGTTATCTGTTCTCCTTTTCTCTACACTCCACAGCTTTCTTTTCTCCTGTCTTTTCTGCTGAATGGGAAGCAGAAGTTCTGGCAAACATAAATGCTCTGACAGGATCGTGTGTGGTGGTACCCTGTCGCTTTCGATACCCCGGTGGCCAAAAACCCTCTTCCAGACTAAGTGGCCTTTGGCATCTTCACCAGAAGGAAGAGAATTTAAATACTAAACAGTACATTTTAGCTGCTGAAGTATCAAAAGTTATTGACAGTTTTAAAGACCGCACAAGACTTCTGGGAAAGCTTGGCGATGATAACTGTACTTTAGAGATTGATGGAGTTAAAGACCATGATAATGGTCCATTTTGCTTCAGGATTGAAATTCCTGATCAAGATATTTTTTCCTTTCGAGAAGGATGTGTATCGATCAGATCCTTTGGTAAGTTTATTTGTCTTATGTACCCCAAAGTCACAATTGAATATATTATATTCTGAAAGACTCATTGAAACAACTTTTTAAAAAAAATCTTTTTGAATTATATTCCATACAGACACTCCAGAAAAGCCAAAACTGACTTATAAAGAAAAATCATATGAAGGGCGACCCGACACCATCACCTGCTCTGTTACTCACACTTGCCCTTCTCACATGCCCGTCCTCACCTGGAGCTGGCCCTTCGACAATGAGATTATTATCCATTACAATAACCATAAACCCGGAATTTGGGAAGTTCAATCTATCCTGAGCTTTATTCCAAATGCACGTGATGATGACAGTGACATCACTTGTACAGCAAAATTCCACGGAGGGAAAAGCTCAGAAAGCAAAATGAGCCTGCGTGTAAAACGTAAGATGGGCTTTACACTTTTATTTACTTCATCTGTATGATTGGGATCTCTGTGACTGCAGAATGTAAAGTCTGGCTTTAATAACTTTTGTAATGCATGTATATTCAGAGTTCTGCTATAAGTTGTGGTTTTAAATCATTCCAGAAGTATAACAGTAAAAAATATGGTCGATTCTCTTTTAGAGTTGGAATGAATTGCTTCAAAGTTTAAACTGATCTATATATATATATATATATATATATATAAAACTACTGGTTGACATACAAGTTATGTATATTTCTAATTGATTATCTTTAACATGAAGCACATGCATATTGCATAAGTATAAGTTCACCACTACACTAAATATTATAATGTATTCAGTACATGTAGAATATAGAAAGTTTGTTTTTTCCCTCCAAACATCCAAGGTGAAATGGACATGTTCCATATCATTATCCCTGTGACGGTTATGGCAGTTACTGCTGCTATTTTTGGTGGACTGTGCTTTTTAATGAAGAAAAAAGACATGTAAGTAAAAATAAATGAAGTATATGCATAGTGCAATTAAATATGTTTTTCTTTTCAAAGTAAATGAAAGAAACACATAGTGATTCCATGTATTGTTAAACCGTTTCAAGGTCTAAACAGGAACATTTGGACTAGCGACCCCTACTCTCCATTTTAAGTAGCAACACTGTAAGTAGGAAAGTAGGAAGAAAACAGCCCTGTACAGTTAGCTAAATAATATAGTGGTAATATTATGCTTATTAAAGTTATTCAAAGTGCTGATTTTTATTTGTATATAATGCTGGCAACATGGGGCATTTGTTTTTTTCTTGTGGCCAGCATGTGTACATGGAGATAAATTTCACAGCAATCCTAGTCCAGCATAGAATGAATACAGAGTCTGGGAAATGATGAATGAACATTGTTTTGTTTTTTTCTTCTTTCTAGTTGTATCTCTTTCCAAACTTCACTTTAAATTTATGAGAACATGGCACTGACCCATGATGCTCAGGATAAAGAAACAATAGAAGAGACAGCCACTTTGTGTTCTTCCTTCTTTTTCTTCATCCTCCTGTTTTTTTATGGTTGGTTTATCTTCAGCATTATAAATTCAGGCTACGTTATAAATCTAAACCAACCAAGAATAACAGATATCATTAGACTAACACATTTTGGAAGATTTTTCTAATTTTTCTTTCATTGTGAATCAATTATACTTCAAGCTTGATATAGCATGTTGCTTTTGCTTAGATTGTAATTTGTAATTTTCTATGAGATCATTTTCCATGTCTCACAACCCTGAACGTTCAGAAAATAGATGAATGGGTCTTTTGTAACAAAGTAAAAGCAAAAACCTAGAAGGAAATGTACCTTTTCCTTAATTAACATATGCAGTATATTAATATTTTGTTACTGTTGAAGACGTTTCTCACCACAGAGATTAAATGGAAGCAGTTTACAGAAAATGTAAAAGACGCAAGGATTTCTATAAACTGGATAGCAGTTGTTTTCTTTCAGAACACAAGAATGTTTGTGGGGAAATCTACTGTTTCTTCTGCTATGTATATAAATAAATTGATGTATGATAATTTGTTGTATGGTAAAAGCTGGTTATAAAAATAGTTATATCTAAACATTAGTGTTTTAAGATGATGTGAGGGGGATATAGGTCTCTTGAAAGAACAAACAGGCACACTGAGGTTCACTTCTAAAAACACTTTATTACAAGTAATACAAAATAACCCTGCATTAAAATCAATACCAAAATATTGGATAAAAGGCAATGCAAAATAATCTCGAATCACAAGTGATATCCAATAGTAGTATTTATATACATTATAAACAATAATCAAACTAAAATACAACTGATTATATGTATATATAAAAGTGACAATAAAACATGCATACATAGAAAGTACAAATTCATATTATTATGGGCCTATTCATGTAATGAAAGGCCCATATTACTCTTCACCTAGTAAACTACATTTTGCCAATTTGCGCTGAGCCCGTGAAAGGCACGGAGATCACATTGGTGCCAAATCGTAGGGCTTGCCCAGCCAGACGGATTGTCATATCGTTTGTTTCCGTATTCCTTACGGATTGCATGCAATTGCCTCTCAAAGTCGAAAAAAAAAACTTTATTATTATTTATGGGCCTATTCATGTAATGAAAGGCCCATATTACTCTTCACCTAGTAAATTACATTTAGCCAGTTTGCGCTGAGCCCGTGAAAGGCACGGAGGTCACTTTGGTGCCAAATCGTAGGTCTTGCTTAGCTGGACGGATTGACATATCGTTTGTCTCCGTACTGCTTACGGATTGTGTGCAATTGCCTCTCAAACACGAAAAAAAAACTTTATTATTATTATTCTTCCGTGATTTTCCGCAATTAATGCGGGTCGTACCGTAGCATGCAGCCAGGTAATCTATATATCAAAAGTGAGTCCTTCATGGTGTGAGGTGTGCTATTACTTTTCTGCGCAGAATATGTTACCATGGTGACGTTATTCACGTTAAAACACACTAAAAATCCCATAGGAATGCATTGAATGCTAACTTTTACCTAGCATTAGCCTATACCTAACTAACCATGTGAATAGTAGTAAGGATCGTCTTTTTTCATGGCAGTGAATGGCCCATTGACTTCAATGCATTTCAGTCAAAGTTGTCCCACTCGGCCAGCGTTCATACCACAGCAACAAGACTCGGTATTCAACCTTAGGCCTCATCACCCAACACCCCAAGTCCACCATCTTCACCCGCACTCGTCTTTCATCCCTCGTTCTGTCCCATTGACTTCAATGCATTTCTGTCAAAGTTTTCCAAATCGGCCAGTGTTCATGCCACAGCAATAACATTCAGTTTTCAACCTTAGGCCTCATCACCCAACACCTTAAGACCACCATCTTGACCCGCACTCGTCTTTCATCCCTCGTTCTCTCACATTGACTTTAATGCATTTCAGTCAAAGTTTTCCCACTTGGTCAGTGTTAGTGCCACAGCAACAAGACTTGGTATTAAACCTCAGGCCTCATCACCAAACACTTAGCAACTTCCTTGGAACCACCTAGCAACACCTTAGCAACCACCTACAATTTCATAGCAACACCTTAGCAACCATCTAGCTATGCCTAGCAACCAACTTCTGTGAGCATAGTAACGCCTTCTGACAACATAGCAACGCACTTGCAGCACCTAGCAACCACCTAGCAACACCTTAGCAACCACCTAAAATTGCATAGCAACACCATAGCAACCATCTAGCTATGCCTAGCAACCAGCTACTGAGACCATAGCAACGCCTTCTGACGTCATAGCAACCACCTTGCAGCACCTAGCAACACCATAGCAACCACCAAAAAATGCATAGCAACACCATAGCAACCATTTTGCTATGCCTAGCAACCAGCTACTCAGACCATAGCAACGCCTTCTGACAACATAGCAAACACCTTGCAACAGCTAGCAATCATCTAGCAACACCATAGCAACCACCAAAAAATGCATAGCAACACCATAGCAACCATTTAGCTATGCCTAGCTACCAGCTACTGAGACCATAGCAAGGCCTTCTGATGCCATAGCAAACACATTGCAGCACCTAGCAACCACCATGCAACACCATAGCAACCACGTAGCAACGCCTAGCAACCAGCTACCAACACCGTTGCAATGACTAATAACAACATTGCAACCACCTAGCAATGTCTAGCGGCACTACAGCAACCGCCTAGCAGCACCTTAGCACCAAACTAGCAACATCATAGCAATCACCTAGCAGTGCAGAGACCAGCCACTTTATTAGTAGCACAGGCTCTTACACGGTCAGCAGAATAGGCCCATCTCAAAATTTCTTCAGGAATTTTCGTTTCTAGTTTATTTATTATTCTTCCGTAGATTTTCGGCAATTAATGTGGGTCGTACCGTAGCGTGCAGCCAGGCAATCTATACAGAGGGAGCCACGTCAAATAGCCGCGGCCGTGTGAATGGCGTGCGAATGGCGTACGGCTGCCCTATGGACGGCGTAGTCCCCCCTCCCTCTCAAGCCAGATAGGCGTGTCAAGATTTCACAGTAAACACGCCTATTTATTCATTTACCTAGTGCCACCACTAGATGGAGCTTCGTTCTCAAGAACATGTTAACACAAGCCAGCAATCTAGCTGCGCTGAGTTGCAATCACGTGATTTTAACCACCCACCCCCGCCGAACTGACGCTATCAAACTGCACTACAGAAATGAAGATCGCGGCTTAATGGACTATTCGCGGTAAGTGGTGTTTTATTTTATAAAATTTGTTTGGGGTAGTTCACAGGTTACTTCCCAGTTTAGTTTTTTATTGGCCGTTTCGAAAATCACTGGCAGCAACAGCAGCGGTCAGATGTGACTTTAGATAACTTAATGATCTGTTTACCAAGTCTGGAGTTAACATTACAGCTTACTGTCAGTGTCACAAACTAACAATACAATGTCACTCCTCTTTTCCTCAAAAAGACGCTAAAGCTTCGAAAATACTATTAATGTCCCTATTACAAAAACTGCACTACTCGAGAAACATACAGTAAATGTGTTTGTGCTCTCTGAAAATGCATTTATTTATTCTTTGGGTAAGAGTTAATCTGCAGGTTATTTCTGTGACTGTAATATAATGTGATGTAGTTCATGAGGGACAGAAGATAAGGATAGCTGTACAGGAGCTAGCGAGCTAAACGCTCATAACCAGGTTTAAATTTTTCCCATTTTTTGCATGGTAGTTTTGCAACGCATACTGTACAGTACAGTGTATATACTGCTCATATACAGTATGAATGTTATATCACTTAACTTATTTGTATAAAAAGCGCATTAAGTAAATTCTCAGTTATTTTAATGCAGACGATAATACAAACAGTCAGTGGCTACTGTTAACAAAGTTCAATGGTTAACATTAGCGCAGGCAGTTTATTTACATTCCAGATTTCCCAAAACAGTATTTTACACACTCTGTGTTACATAGGTTTATTAGTATATTTTCTTTTTTTATCTTAACTAGATATTCTGTAAAGCGTATTTACAGTATCTTTTTCTTCACTAAATTCTCCTGTTCTCTTTAAGCAGAGCTCCGCTATGGAGGCTTGGGTCAGACGGGTGACGGCTGGCCTTTTGGAGCTACTGGAGGAGCCTGAACAAGCTGTTGAGGGAGCTGGAATGACGTCACAGTGCAACAGATCTAGAATGATGTTTGGTCAGATCTATATTCTGAACATAGAATTGCAAAACGTCTGACAGTTTGGCGGAAACAAAGACTTAAACTGTTGCATCTTTGATAGTTTTTTTTTAAATAATATTTTAGTATAAAAGAACCAGATAGAGACTAATCAGCAGATGGTGTTATCCGGGTATTTTAATGACCTTTAAGCAAAATGCAACATGTACTGTATTGTATGTTTTAGACAAATTACTGTTTTAACTCTGACTATTTTTGGAAGAATAAATTTTTAAGTCATGTTTGCGTGTTTTAATTGTTGGGGTATTGAAAAAAAAAAACATTTACTTGAACCAACTACTTCAATGGGCAGAAAATGGGAGACATTCTTAAATTCAGTCTGTCTGAATCGTTATAAACGCCAAATTTGGGAACCATGTTTAACACTAACATCCCTGAAAAAATCAAGCTCTCCTCACAAGGAACCCCCCCCCTCACTCCCCACACAAGCTGCTCGCAGCCTCCTCAGCGCCGATCAACACTTATTGTTTTGCAAATGAAGCGAGTTTCACGGTTTCAACCTCGAGTGAGCACAAAGACGTTTTTCTAAGAGTGTGGTCTGAGGAATCATGAAATACAGGTTGTAATATATCGTACAGTAATTTGAAATACAGTTCAATCCCCATTTCTCGTGATTCGGCAATTGCGATTTCAGTTTTCCCACCGTCAGCCAAATATATTACGGCGCAAACAGTGTAGACAGTGTTTATTTTGCTGACCATTACAAAACTGCCATGTCCACAAAACAGTGCATCTTTAATAAGCCATGTTTACAAACATAGCTATAGTGTACAGTACAGTATGTGCGCTGGTAGGGATTACATTTCTTCATCAGTTCATTTTCCACTGTGCCCCCCATTGTTTTTCACTATCATTCTCAGTACATTATGAAGTCCGGTGATTAACGTACTGCAGAAGTCTTGTGTGACTTTTGTCTCCCAAAAAGCCTCAATGGCATGAATGAGCTCTTCTTTTGTACCCGGCTTTGCCTCCTTTCGGATGAAGTCTTTCATCGAGTGCCAGACAAGCTCGATAGGGTTCAAATCCGGTGATTCTGGCGGAGTCTTCACCCAGTTGATTCCCTCTGCCGCAATGCATGATGCAGCAGCAGTGTGCTTTGGATCGTTATCCTGGAAGAAGCGATGATGCGGTCCAAAATATTTTCTTATATATGGTCCTGCAGCTGCTTTGATTATGGAATCTTCAAAAAACTGTCTGTCCATAATTCCTTCAAAAATTACAATAGGCCCTGCTCCATATCTTGAAATCATTCCCCAGACATGGACCTTCAATGGATGTTTAGGCCGTGGTTGCAAGCCAAATGTCCCTTTTTTCGGAAACTCTGTCGGGCATAGTGCTCCAGAGCTACTGTTGTTTCATCTGTAAACAACACATCACCCCATATCTCCCCAGACTCCATCCACTGAAGAGCTTGGTTTAGCCGTGCCTCCTTACTGCGGTCTCTCATCATTGGGGTGAAACGAGTCATTCCAAACGTCCACCCAAGTTTTCTACGAGCTCGGCGAACACTGGTGATACTCAGATGAACGCCGAAGTCTTTGAAAACTTTCTGCTGCACTTGCTGGGCGGTCATCTCATCATTAGCCAGGGTCATGTCGTCAATAGCCTTCAGGATATTGCTACAGAAATCAGAGATAACCATTAGACAAAAACAAACATAACTTGTTCTATGAATAACAGTATCACACACTTGTTCAGTATTTGCTCATTCTTTTTATTACTTACTGGTGTAGTTTCTTTGGATAAGAACGTCGAGGATGTCTCTCCTTGTAGTGATATCGCACAACACGAAGCGAAACCTTAATCCCCAATCCTGCAAAATGCTGCTGTATCTGCTGTGCTGATTTTCCACAGGCCCGCATTTGTCGAATTTGTTGTGAGCACAGTTGAGTGATGTGCGGCATCTTCACAACACAATACAGTCGTTAAAAAGGTGAATAATCGCAGTGGTTGATCTGCGCAAAATTTAATAGCGCACAAATGGGCGCATCTCATTCTGGTTGGCTAAAATATTTACAGGTTGCTAACCAATTGGATTCTGCTGTATTTGGTCAGTATCGCAATCCAGGTAACAAATAAATAGCGCTCAAGGTTTTTGAGAGAATTACATCGACTCCATAATTCTGACAAGAATGGAAGCGGCGACATTCTACAAGACACAGAGACCACAACGTGTTTCAGCTATGGTAAGCAAGTTGTTCCCTTTTTTTGGGTGTGAGTTGAGATACTGTATGTTACCGTAAGCCCTAATATTGTGTACAGTATTATGCTTTGGTGTCATAATGTGTGACTGATTCATGTTTCTCTGGACACAGATGCCGTCCTCAGCAACCAAAAAGGTAAAGCAGAGGACACCTGCAACTCCCACCACGAGAGGAAAAGTAAGAATGGTGAAAAAGAGAGCGGTAAGTTGAATTAATGTACTGCATATTACAGTATATTAAAATACATTATGAAATATATAATGGGTGTGAGTTCAGATATGTTAAGCTCTAATATTGTGTACAGTATTATGCTTTGGTTTCATAATGTATAAAATATAATTCAGAAAATATTAAATATTTTTGAATAGCATAATTAAATAATATCTTTTTTTGCAGGCTAGCGTTCTCTCGTCGCCGCTAGTTTACTTGGGATCACCAAAGAATCCACTAGTTGCTGAGATCGGGGACCTCCGAAGTCGACTGGCAAAAATCGAACGATGGCTGGCCCAACCCGAGGTAGTGGGACCGTGTGAGGGGTGTGCGGCCCTAAAGACGCAGCTGGAGGATGTGACCCAGAGACTGGAACAGCTGGAAAAAGACAGAACCTCCATTCCTCCAATGCGGCGGCAGCTCACCTCTCCCTCCCCACACTCCTCTTGTGGACGTCGCCTATTTGGGTCTCCGGACTCTGACCAGGGCAACGCTGAACTGAGCATGTCACCATCGTTTTTAACCTCCACCCCAGCCCGCCATCTCAGCCTTAACCTGAAGAAAGGCACGCAGCTTCCAGATGTGCCTCTCAGGCCTCTGACTGCTGAAAGGGAGGAGACATTTTATAAAGAGTGTCTCCAGCGAGGAGAGCGTCGCCCAGATATATATGCGGCCAGTGTGTTTTTGGCGCTATGGCCATTTGAAGCCTACCAGAGTTGGGCAAAGCAGGTAAACTGGGGTGGGACAAACGGCAAAGCCAAATTGCCCAACAATTTAAAAGACAAGGTGCAGGAGACTGTCATGCGGAGATTTCCGGATCTCACAGCGGACCACTGGTTCCGGATCAGAAATAAGATCAACGAACGACTGAGAAGTCCACGTAAAGTTGACCCTGAACAGTCACGGGCTGGCTATACTAGGACTTGATGTTTGTTTTCATTTTCATTGTTTTCATTTCATTTCAGTGTAGCTATATTTTTTGAATAAAACTTCATTTTTCATACAGCGTTGGCTTAATTTGTGATTGAGACAAATGGGTTTAATTGAAATAATTTATATTGGTAGGAGTAAATCAGGCTCTAGCAACCTTGGGCAAATAAACCATGTTTAACACTAGCATCCCAGAAAAAATCAAGCTCCCTCACAAGGAGCCCCCGCCTCTCACTCCCCACACAAGCTGCTCGCAGCCTCGTCAGCGCCGATCAACACTTATTGTTTTGTAAATGAAGCGAGTTTCACGGTTTCAACCTCGAGTCAGCACAGAGACGTTTTTCTAACAGTGTGGTCTAAGGAATATCTTAATTTGAAATACAATTCAACCCCATCTCTCGTGATTCGGCAATTGCGATTTCAGTTTCCCATCAGCCAAATATATTACGCCGCAAAAAACTTACTTTCGCATGTGTGTTCATGTGTCTCCATATCACATTCATTCGATTATAATTCTAATTATAAATATTGTGTGGGGAGTGAGGGGTGGTCCACCAAAGGTTCCGAAAAATTTCGTAGACCTCAGGAATGCCAGTGTTAACACTAGCATCCCTGAAAAAATCAAGCTCTCCGCACAAAGAGCCCCCCCCCCCCACTCCCCACAGACACAAACTGTATTGATATTTATTATCATTATATAAACGAATGAATGACATACGGAAACAAACACACGCACACAAAAGTCTTTTTTGTTTGCGCCGTAATATATTTGGACCGCCGTCTTGTCTTTACAACTGAATAAGGTGACGCAGATTGTTGCAGACATAAACTGTATCTATATTTACTGTATAACTAGAAATATAACCGAATGAATGTGATATGGAGACATATGAACACACATGCGTAAGTCTTTTTTGTTTGCGCCCTAATATATATTGGCGCTAATGTGGCCAGCTTGTGTGGGGAGTTGGGGGGGGGCTCCACCAGAGGCTCCAAAAATTTTCGGAGCTTTCAGGGATTCTAGTGTTAATGGCGCATGCAATCTGGAACAAATGTCTGCCCATACAGATCAGTATTTCTTTTGTCATTTAACCATGCATAATGCCCCCCCATCAAAAAATCTGATGGGGCATTAATCACTTATCACAACTGTGAATAGATGTGGCAGAAGAGACAGATTAATTACCTTTGTAATGCCAATTTTTGACTATAAGTAAAAAAAAAACATCAGCGAAAACATCATCAAAAATATAACGAAAACAAACCAAAGCAGAAGTTACATTTTGAGCGTAACTTTGCAGCAAAATAGTATTTATCAGTATACTAAATGGAACTAAGTAAAATACACCGTATTGTAAAATACTGTACATAGCCCGCATTTGTATTCCGTACCTACAATGATCGGTATACTGTAGATAAATTACAGACGTTACCGTGTCTTTAAGGATCATTAAGCATGTCTTGAAAAATACTTCACTAACTACTGTAGTTTCATTAATTCATTATTTAATAATAAATAGCATAATCATCATGGGTTGTGTATTGAGTGATTTAACAAATCTGTTTTATTAATCAGTTTGTTGTTGTTTTTTTTACCACGTCATCTATCTATGAAACTATGTTTGCAATAAAAGAACTGCCTGTACTGTACTGTATATTAAAGATACGGTGCAGTTAACTGTGCCAGTCAATGCTCCACCTGGCGGGATTATACAGCATTGCAACCATCTTTTTAGAAAGCGCATGGGGCGTTTATGGGGCGGGGCTTCGTTTACTGCGTCATCGCGGGGAATCACATTCCGTGCACGGATCGTGCATTGACCTTGCATGGTTCTGCCATGGACCCGTCACGCTCCAGGCGGCTATTTGACGTGGCTCCCTCTGTACATCAAAAGTGAGTCCTTCATGGTGTGAGGTGTGCTATTACTTTTCTGCGCAGAATACGTTACCATGGCGACGTTATTCACGTTGAAACACACTAAAAATCCCATAGGAATGCATTGAATGCTAACTTTTACCTAGCATTAGCCTGTGTCTAACAAACCATGTGAAGAGTAGTAAGGATCGTCTTTTTTCATGGCAGTGAATGGCCCATTGACTTCAATGCATTTCAGTCAAAGTTTTCCCACTCGGCCAGCGTTCATACCACAGCAACAAGACTCGGTATTCAACCTTAGGCCTCATCACCCAACACCCCAAGTCCACCATCTTGTCCCGCACTCGTCTTTCATCCCTCGCTCTCTCCCATTGACTTCAATGCATTACAGTCAAAGTTTTCCTACTCGGCCAGTGTTCATGCCACAGCAACAAGACTCGGTATTCAACCTCAGGCATCATCACCCAACACCTTAAGACCACCATCCTGACCTGCACTCGTCTTTCATCCCTCGTTCTCTCCCATTGACTTCAATGCATTTCAGTCAAAGATTACCTATTTGGCCACTGTTGCTGCCATAGCTACAAGACTAAATGATTAAATCAATAAGTAAATGCACCTGCTCTTCCACGGTCAGCAGAATAGGCCCATCTCAAAATTTCTTCAGGAATTTTCGTTTCTAGTTGTTATTCTTATGCAATGATAATTAATCCCAATAATGAACGAATCAATACACAGACACTGCAAAGCTATTCACACTCGGACGTGCCATCTAGAGGTCGACCGATATGGGTTTTTCAATAGCCGATAGCGATATTTAGGAGTAAGGGTCAGCCGATGGCTGATATATGCTGCTGATTTTTTTTAGCTGATAATTGGACGTTTTCCCTTCTATTTGCATGGTAAAATATCACACTAATAATAACAAATAATACACAACATTTCTCAACTTTGCATTTATTGAATACTGACTTGTGTAAATTTAAATATAAACTTTAAAATACAACTTGTAAACAATAAACTTATAAACAATAAAAATAGCAGCATCAGAATCTCTTTTAGTGCACAATATAGTGTTGGCTTGGTGAAATGCTGCCATGCAGGATTAGATGTTTGTTCAGCCAACAGACAGCAATTACTAAAACAGAAGAAGAAATGCAGATACATAAAAAAAATGCCAAATATCGGTCGACCTCTAGTGCCATCATTACCCATCTTCACACAAGGACTGGGGAGCTCCTTTCAGTCCTGGCAGGAGACCAACACGTGAGTTCTGAGAAAGTGCCAGGTGATGCGCGCTCTATCCCACGGCTGAGCCTCGGTCAACACTGAGATCTCCCCCTTCTTTTATACTAATTTTGGGCACTGCGTGCTGGCAGGGGATGAGCTGGCCAGGCTCACCCCTCCCCTCAGGCAATGCGTTCTCAAATTTCCAATTTTGTCCAAGTAATACTCCTCCTGAGGATGGGGTAAGCGTCCTACACACACTGACCGCTAGGTGCAGTTTCAATCAAAGATAATTAGACCTTGGCAATGCCTTCCCTTCTTCCTGCCGCTAGGCACGGCTTCAATCAAAAATAGTAATGAGCAATACTTTCTCTTCTCTTTGAAGACAAGGCAGGTGTCTCATACGCTGACCAGTGGTGTGCAAAACATATTGAGCAACACCTTTCCCTGTCCTCAGAAAGCCCCTCAAAACCCAGAAAAACATGGTAAGCGTCCTTGAACAGGTTAAGCACCAGAACAAGGATTCTTTCGACCAAGATAAGGATACTTTTTCATGAGAAACAAGTCTTTTGTTATATAAGTGATCAGTAAGGAAAAAAAAAACATGCTTATGCAGTTTAACCTTAATACAATAATATTATAGGTGAATCGTGGACAACATATCCGAATCTCAGGATGATCAGTCCATACACGATCAGAATCAATCAATACCTCAATCACCTCATATTTATGACAGTAACAGGAGGACAATGATTAATTGTAGGCAACGTAGTCGTCTGCAAGTTCGTCCTAATACAATTAGTATTAATGATAATACTGTGATGCTTACAGAAACATCATTATAATACACCTGTAACTACTTCTGCCCTATAATTAGAAACATGGTTAATGAGAACTGAATTTAATTGAGCTTTGTATTGATTACAATATAAACTATAAATGGGGCTGTTGGAACAAAAGCATTGTATTCCCTGGACCACCCTGTCACCTGCTCTGACCATCTCCTCCTTGCAGACTGACCAACCTGTACAATTTCTACAAGTTCTTAATGGATCAGCTGGAAATATGAAAACAAATGTGTTTATACCTAAATGCTCTGAATTCTAGTTGTGACATGTAACTCCGAAACTACACCTATTCATTTATTGTACATTCCACTTACATGCCAATTTGCAGAATCTTTCCCCATGAATGTATTTCTCTGTGTTTCTTTTAATGTCCATGACTTAAAATGTCATTTATATTATTTAAAATTTAACAGATACAGTACGGTGATGGTACAGATGGAGCCCTGGAGGTCCAATTGATAATTGGTTGTCCGAAACGGTTGTCCGAAATTGTATTGTTCGTATTGTATTAACGTTAACATTAATTTCATTGTTGATTTGTTAAACATGTGAAAATGTCCATCCATCCATCCATCATCTACCGCTTGTCTGGGGTTCGGGTTGCGGGGTTAGCAGCTTCAGGAGAGATACCCACACTTCCCTCTCCCCAGCTACCACTACCAGCTCCTCGGGGAGGACGCCGAGGTATTCCCAGGCCAGCCGAGAGATATAATCCCTCCAGCGAGTCCTGAGTCTGCCCCAGGGCCTCCTCCCTGTATGACATGCACGGAAAACCTCTCCGAGTAGCCGCCCAGGAGGCATCCGCACCAGATGTCAAAACCACCTCAACTGGCTCCTTTCGACGTGGAGAAGCAGCGGTTCTACTCTGAGGCCCTCCCGGATATCCGAACTTCTCACCCTATCCCTAAGGGAGAGCCCAGACACCCTGCGGAGACACCTCATTTCGGCCGCCTGTATTCGCGATCTCATTCTTTCGGTCATTACCCATAGTTCATGACCATAGGTGAGGGTAGGGACGAAGATGGACCAATAGATCGAGAGCTTTGCTTTTTGGCTCAGTTCTTTGTAGTTCAGTGCCCCTGTAGTTGGAACACACCCTCCGGTCCCCCTTCTTAAATAAGGGGACCAACACCCTGGTCTGCCAATCCAGCGGCACTGTCCCTGACCTCCACGCACTGTTAAGAAGGCGTGTCAGCCACGACAGCCCCACAACATCCAGAGCCTTCAGGTACTCTGGGCGGATCTCGTCCACCCCCGGGGCCTGGCCACCACGTAGCTCCCCAACCACCATGGCCACCTCAGCCCCAGTGATGGGCAAGCCCCCCCAGCACCCTCGGGCTCTGTGCCCTCAGATGTCTCAAAGGCAGTGTGCATAGATGTATCTGAGGCAGGGTTGAGGAGGTCCTCAAAGTATTCCTTCCACTTCCGGGTGATGTCCCCAGGTGAGGTCAACAGCACCCCCTTCCCACTATAAATAGTAGGAACCAGGAGCTGCTTCCCCCTCCTGATATTCCGGATGGTTTGCCAGAACCTCTTTGAGGCCGACCGAAAGTCACTTTCCATGGCCTCACCAAACTCCTCCCACAGCAGGGTTTTTGATTGTGCAACCGCCCGAGCTGCGTTCCGCCTGGCCTGCCGGTACCAGTCTGCTGCCTCTGGAGACCCCCGGACTAAAAATTCCCGGTAAGCCTCCTTCTTCAGCTTGACAGCCCCCCTAATCTCTGGTGTCCACCATCGGGTACGGGGGTTACCGCCACGACTGCCACCGACCGGCACTGACCACCCTGCTGCCACAGCTCCGTATGGCCGCTTCCACAATGGAGGTCTGGAACAGTGTCCATTCAGACTCAATGTCCCCGACCTCCCCCGGTATGCAGTTGGAATTCTGCCAGAGGTGCGAGTTAAAGCTCCGGCGCACAGTAGCCCCTGCCAGACATTCCCAGCAGACCCTCACTATGCGCTTGGACCTACCAGGTCTGACCGGCTATCTCCCCCGCCACCTGAGCCAACTCACCACCAGGTGGTGATCAGTTGACAGCTCTGCCCCTCTCTTTACCCGAGTGTCCAAGACGGAAGGCCACAGATCAGATAATACGATTACGAAATCGATCATCGACCTGTAGCCCCGGGCATGTTCGTACCATGTCCACTAATGGACACCCTTATGCTCGAACATGGTGTTCGTTATGGACAAACCATGCATTGCACAGAAGTCCAATAACAGAACACCACTCGGATTCAGATCAGGGAGGCCGTTCCTCCCAATGCACCGATCCCCTGACATTCCCCCTGCGGGTGGTGGGCCCACCTGGGGACAGTCCCGCGTGCCTCTTTCGGGCTATGCCCGGCCGGGCCCCACGGGCCAAGGCCCAGCCACCAGGCGCTCTCCAACGGGCCCCTCCCCCAGGCCTGGCTCCAGGGAGGGGCCCCGGTGACCCTAGTCTGGGCGAGGGAAACGGGACTTTGCTTGAATGCCTTATCATAGGGTTCTTTTTGGATTGCTCTTTGTCTGGCCCCTCCCCTGGGATCTTTTTGCCTTGGGAGACCATACCAGGGGCAATTGCCCCCGACAACATAGCCCCCAGGGTCACTGAGGCACGCAAACCCCTCCACCAGAATAAGGTGGCAATCCAAGGAGGGGCAATTGTGAAAATGTTCTATATATTATCTGTTGAGCATTCTCTGGTCGAGGATAATCTGCATTTTTCCCTCTCTGTTGTTCCGTCAGAAGACATATGTGGATGTCCAGCTACCAATGTCACTGTTTATGGATGCCTGTTGCTGACGAATAAAATAAATCAATAAATAAAAATGTGTCTTTCACCTAACATGTCAGTATTTTATTGTAATTCTGAAGTATTTCTGTAGATCTATACTCCAAGCACTATTGAACTGTACACTTTGTGTTATCTGATTAAATTTTCTCATATACCTTGCAAGCACTCCTGTGAAATATCTACACTATTGTAGAAACGTGGTTGCCACTCTAAAAGCCATTTTATCAGAATTAACACAACGAAATAAATAAAAGAAAAAGGATATTGCATCTGTTACATTGAAACATGGAAGTGGCATGTTGAAATGCTGCACTAGGACATGTGATATACTGCCAGAAAGGTTGCAATTTGTACTCTACAAAAATGCATGAAAGTGCCTGGGGCAGGATTTCTAATTATGCATTTTGCCCTATACACTGTTACAATGGGGAAGCTGCCCTCCATAATCTAAAACTAAAAGTCCATGGAAGTGGCATGTAGAAATGCTGCCCCAGGATATGTGATATACTGCCAGAAAGGTCGCAATTTGTACTTTACGAAAATGCATGAAAGTGTCTGAGGCAGGATTTCCAATTATGCATTTCGCCCTATACACTGTTACAATGGGGAAGCTGCCCTCCATAATCTAAAACTAAAAGTCCATGGAAGTGACATGTAGAAGTGAGGCACATGTGATATATTGCCAGGAAGGTCGGAATTTGTACTTTACGAAAATTCAAGATTGAAGATTGAAGATTCAAAAGGTTTATTCGTCACGTACACAGTTGTACACATACAACTTGTAGTGGAATGTAACCCTGGTCACTCCGAGCAGCTGTGCATGATAAGACAGTAACAAAATATAGAAAAAATAAGAAAAATAATAAGATAAAAAATAATTGAAATGATATGAACATATGAAATGTTCAGCTGTGCATAATCTATACATACAGTAAGGGCCACCAGGTAAGAGGTATTGTGCTGTGCAATATAAGTGCAATGTGCAAAAGGCCTGAGGTATGTGGCAACGATTTGGACAGTGTGAAGCAGCACCTAGAGGCATTGAGTATAGGTAAGAGGTATTGTGCTGTGCAATATAAGTGCAATGTGCAAAAGGCCTGAGGTATGTGGCAACGATTTGGACAGTGTGAAGCAGCACCTAGAGGCATTGAGTATTGTCCTGATTTAGGAGCATTATGACCTGGGGGAAAAAGCTCCTCCTTAACCTTTCCATTCTGGGGTGCGTTTCCCAAAACCATAGTTTGAATGAACGTTCGCAAACACTGTCTGTAGTGAGCAATAGGGACACCTTGCTGAGTGATGCAGGAAGAATCCTCTGTGTGATCCATTTGTACGTTGATGTCGAAATTAGTCTCACTAATGGCACTTGCACTCTCATCTAGCACATATTGTATGTTCTAGTCACTCTTTGGCTTCTTCTCATGTTTAGAAACATGTGTGAACAGTTTTGAGTCGTTGTGTTTAAATGATGACTACTGTATGGTAGACTTGTAGTCAAGACCGCCTAAACCAAGACCAAGACACTACCAAGACCAGAGGGTATCGAGATCAAGACAAGACCAAGACAAACCTAGTCAAGACCAAGACCGAAAAAAAAGAATCCCTTAACTTTTGTGTGCTGTTGAGGACTGACATGACGGGTACTGACTGGTCCCAAAGTCATCTGACAAAACAGCTAACACCTCCAACAACTGTCTAAAGCAGGGGTGCCCAAAGTGGGGCCCGCGGGCCAAGGTTGGCCCGCCGTACTATTTAGATTGGCCCGCCAATGAATATCTAAAATAAATTAGAATGTACATGCACGGGTTTTTGGCGTTGCCGTGATTTGTTTGATGACGCGATCGGCATGCTATAAAAATGCACATGCATGTCGGCTAACAACAAAAGGCATATGTGCACCAACTAAAAGCGGAGATTTACCAGTATACAATAAAAACCACCGTCGATTCTCGATACAAACCTTTAATTATATTATCCAACATTGCAAACACAAAGATCGCTCACAAAAAAACCTGCGGGGTGTAGTCCGTTGTTACAAAAAGCAAATCTGCAGTGTCAAAATTACATTCACAAGTCATTTCGCTCTGACAGCTCTGAAATGTATCATACACGCAGTTAATATGGTTTCTTTACAAAGTCTAAAATGCTTTGTTGCTTTTTGCCTTTAACAATCTGCTTGAAAACAAATGCTTCGATATTATTTATGCTAAACATGTCTAAAACAGTCCATCCCCTACAAAAGAACCATACTGTCGAATTTTTTGTAGCATTTGTATCACCTCACCGGCAGAGGGAATTGGTTCCAAATCTTCGTCCGCATCTTCTTCATCTTCGTTGTCATTGCCGCATGCAGATATGCTTGGCTTTGGTTTTGATGGGGATTTACCTAGATCGCGTTTCACCTGCGTTGTTCAGCGAATTACCATGCGAATGCGATTTGAATACGCGCTGTTTAGCACTTGTGATACATTTTAAAAAGCCGGCGATTAGTCACGGGGATCGAGATAACCGATGTTAAGTGGCGATTTTGGCCCTCTTTCGTGCTCGAGATATTAGGGCTCGGCGACATAAAAGAATCGACATAACCGATGAGAAATACTATTGCAATAAGGGAATTTGGCGGTTCCACTTCAAAAACGTCGATTTACTAGGGTTGGCGAGTTGGCCAAGGTCGAGATAAGTGGGTTCGACTGTATATTATACAGTCCTCACTCATGGTGCTTTGATTACATTTGAAATATCTAAGACTAAAATTGAAATACAAGCAACTATAAGGGTAATGTAGAGTATATCTGTGCACATATGTACATTTCCACACTTCATAAATAGTCATATTTTAACAATTTACAAAAAGTCCCATGAGTCTTTGCTGCCGCACTTTGTTTGGCAGCACTTACATCTGTGAACAGACTTTTAGTGTAATGAACCTTAACAAGTTCAGGCTCAGAAGCACTCAGACTGACCCACACCTACAGGACATCCTCAGCCTCTCAGTGAGTCAGCTGCAACCTAATATTGATAGGCTGATAAACGCCAAAGAACAGCTTCATGTTTCTCACTAGTGGTGCAATTATATTGTTGCTACTGTTGTTGTGTTGCTGTTGGACATGCACTCTTTGACATTTTGCACTACATGTGATTACAAAAGTTTAGACGTGCTCTAAATGCCTATATAGGACTTATTTGTCATATTTTGTTTAATGTTATTTACACAGAAAGGAAGGTTAGATAACTGTTTGATAAATAAAAGTACTTTACTTTACTATTAGTGTTTGTATTTTGTGTAAAATATTACATTTGGCCCGCGGTCCTCCGATAGATTTTCATTTTGGCCCACTAAGGGAAAATGTTTGGGCACCCCTGGTCTAAAGGATGGGAAATATGTAACTGATTTCAATTATACTTAATTTGTAGATGAAACTGTAACATCAAATTGAAGATACACAATTATAAACTTGAAATTGCATCATGTCCCATTGTAGTAGTACTAGCCAAATGACACTGTACGATATCAACTTCCCTGAAATGGATTAGGCCTGTTAAGTCAACACAACGTGATATGCAGATGTTATTTAAAAGTCAATGGTCACATTTATTTAGTCAAACAACACCATTTTAAGTAAAATACTGTAATCAAACAATATAAAGACATGCGCACACGTCACATGAATCAAATGCAAACTACAAATACTATATACCAATACAAACTGCACATCAAATTGCTCTAATTTGAATAATCGAAAAGAGGAAATACGACAACAATAGTTAACCTACATCACTGTCAAGTGATTTGCAGTGACATCTCAACGATCCACACGTGTACTTACGTCATAGAATAAATTAACATAATATAAATATTTATTATTACAAAAGTGGATGTTTCGTGTCGCAGCAATGAATATATAAATTATACTAATAAGCAGTGGGACGTATCACCGTATGTGTTTAAACGTACCGTGACTAAGACACAACAGAAGCCTTCGCCACAGGTACGTATTTCTGCATCACTTTACATTTTTGATTATGGATTCTTTGCGTGGTCGTGATGAGCCACAGACTACTGCTTAACGGAGGTGTGCATGCCATTAAACTAGATAGAGAACTTGGTTCGGAGCGCAAAGGAAAATGGCTCTTAGAAGCTTTCTTTTGAACTGCAATCAGATATTTACGGAATGCACCCGGCTGGCACTGTCTGATAATGTACAGTACAAGGTAATGTAGACACAATACTGACGAAGTAACTCATTTTTTGCTACTTTAATATAACAGCTGTTACAGTATTATGATTTATACCCTTAGCGTGTCCTTGAATATCTCTATTTTGCTATAATAGAAAGCAGTGTACGTTGGCCAAGTGGGCGATTGATTGAAAATGAATTTATTGATGAGATAAGAACAATTTTGTTTTGAGTTTGTTGCCGAGATTCAAACACTCACTCAGCAACAAGATTTGTAAAGTTTATTATATTAAACATATATTTAAATTGTATATTATTATTACAGCTTCAATTGTCCCAAACCAGAAAAAATCACTACAGTCATTGACTGACAAATCCAGAGTGGTGCAGCTAGTCTAGGCACGTAAACCCCAGTTTTTCTTAGGAGCCTGTTCCAACCTGGAAATTGTACATCAGAATCAGTTTTATTGTCAAAGTAATGTGACATTTACAAGGAATTTGACCTAACATTTTGTTCCAATACAATCAAGATAATAAACACTAAAACTGTATATACATGTGAGCACAAAAGAAAGTACTAGTATGAAGTATTAATAAAAGCCATACTACAATTATACTATACTATACAGTATACACTCACCTAAAGGATTATTAGGAACACCATACTAATATGGTGTTTGACCCCCTTTCGCCTTCAGAACTGCCTTAATTCTACGTGGCATTGATTCAACAAGGTGCTGAAAGCATTTTTTAGAAATGTTGGCCCATATTGATAGGATAGCATCTTGCAGTTGATGGAGATTTGTGGGATGCACATCCAGTGCACGAAGCTCCCGTTCCACCACATCCTAAAGATGCTCTATTGGGTTGAGATCTGGTGACTGTGGGGGCCATTTTAGTACAGTGAACTCATTGTCATGTTCAAGAAACCAATTTGAAATGATTCGAGCTTTGTGACATGGTGCATTATCCTGCTGGAAGTAGCCATCAGAGGATGGGTACGTGGTGGTCATAAAGGGATGGACATGGTCAGAAACAATGCTCAGGTAGGCCGTGGCATTTAAATGATGCCCAATTGGCACTAAGGGGCCTAAAGTGTGCCAAGAAAACATCCCCCACACCATTACACCACCACCACCAGCCTGCACAGTGGTAACAAGGCATGATGGATCCATGTTCTCATTCTGTTTACGCCAAATTCTGACTCTACCATTTGAATGTCTCAACAGAAATCGAGACTCATCAGACCAGGCAACATTTTTCCAGTCTTCAACTGTCCAATTTTGGTGAGCTTGTGCAAATTGTAGCCTCTTTTTCCTATTTGTAGTGGTGATGAGTGGTACCCAGTGGGGTCTTCTCCTGTTGTAGCCCATCCGCCTCAAGGTTGTGCGTGTTGTGGCTTCACAAATGCTTTGCTGCATACCTCGGTTGTAACGAGTGGCTATTTCAGTCAAAGTTGCTCTTCTATCAGCTTGAATCAGTCGGCCCATTCTCCTCTGACCTCTAGCATCAACAAGGCATTTTTCGCCCACAGGACTGCCGCATACTGGATGTTTTTCCCTTTGCACACCATTCTTTGTAAACCCTAGAAATGGTTGTGCATGAAAATCCCAGTAACTGAGCAGATTGTGAAATACTCAGACCAGCCCGTCTGGCACCAACAACCATGCCACGCTCAAAATTGCTTAAATCACCTTTCTTTCCCATTCTGACATTCAGTTTGGAGTTCAGGAGATTGTCTTGACCAGGACCACATCCCTAAATGCATTGAAGCAACTGCCATGTGATTGGTTGATTAGATAATTGCATTAATGAGAAATTGAACAGGTGTTCCTAATAATCCTTTAGGTGAGTGTATATATATGTATATATACATACTCTAGATCTATAAAGTGTATCAGTGTAGATGAAGTGGTGTGACCTGTTGAATATTCAAGCACCTAGGAATCCATATCTCAGAGGGCCTGACATGGGCCGAGCAACGAGGATTGTAAAAAACTCATCTCATCCCAGGAATGGACTGTTTCAGCTTCTGCAATCAGGCAGAAGGTTCTGCACCATTGTGGGCAAAACAGAAAGACTCGCGAGGAGTTTTTATCCTCAGGCCATTCAGTTTCTCAATCGCGACCTGTCCAACCCCTCCTTTTTGTAGCATTACTTTCTTGATCACTGCAGAGCAACCTAATTTTTGTCTGTATTAATAATAATACTGTCGCTATCATTTATTACTGTAATGCACTGTTCATGCTGCTACACTATTACAATGGTTTCTAAGCTGTTCACACTGTTGTGCAGACATTGCAAAATGCACTTTAACTTTATAACTTGCACATATGTAAATCTGTCTGATTTGTTTAATCTATTTCAAAGTTTTACTATTTTCCTACATTGTTTTACAAATTTTATCTTTTTAACTTGTGTTCTTTTTTTGTATAATTATTTAATGGGCACATAATGAGACAAATAAAGAATCTTGAATCACCTTCCTTCACTCTGACTGTTCTCTATATCTGTGTGTGCCAAGAGGTGAAGTGGGCATACGTGTTATACAGTATAAAATTTGACAAGATTGTAAGCAAAATACTGTGACATAGCTATGATGAAGGGGCTGACTTACTGATTTATGAATTAAAAGAAAACATGTTTTAGTTTTTTTATTGATTAAATAGACAGATGATGACATTGTACAAACATTTAGAATATTTAAAAAAATAAAATATTTCAAATATTTTCCCCTCCTGTTGACAGGCTATCCCCCAGTAATAACTGGGTACTGTACCTTGCTCATGACTGCTACTGGCACACTGCTTGTTAGCTGCCCACTGCTCCTTCACAGATGGGTCACATGCAGAGGTCACATTTAGTTGTGGTGCACTGTGCACTGTGCTGTGGTGACAAATAATTACTCACTATAAGAAGAAGAGGAAGAGTAGTAAAATTTGTTAAATACAACTACTAGTAGCAACACAAACTGTAATTAAGAATATTAATAATATACGCATACATGCACATATTTTATTATATTTTTAAATAATTAAGTGTATGTCCTAATTTAAAAAGAGAGAAATTCCGCCTGTTTTTGATGTCTGAAGGTGTAAAAAAATTACGTCTTTAGGCATGAAAAATCGACATGTTGATTTTTTGCATGTGAAAAATTTGATTTTTTGCATCTAAAGGCTTGCAAATTTGACGTCTTTAGGCATAAAGTTTTAAGATGATTTGGCCCCATTGGCTTTCCATACGTTCGAGGTGTGTCTGCAGCTGACGTGACGTGGACCGCATTGCTGAGGTCCTCGAAGGCTCTTTTGTTTATGTTCAGCGGAATCCGCATTTTACCCTCACCCCAGCAGCGGAGTCGGTGACCTCCAAAAAAGCCGTAAAACCCACAATACAAGGTCATATGTCATATGTTTTTGTGCTTATTAAATGTAACTGTTTCCAACACTACAGTAATAAAATAAAAGTCTTGCTTTAACAGAAATACTTAAAAGAATACATCGCTTTAATTGCTATTACAGTTGGGTATGGGCACGCAGTCTTATTTAGAAAACATACAAAAAGAGATGCGTATAATGTTTAATCATTCGTTTTGTATTTGTCCAAGTAACAAAGTAAAGGAATGATAAACTGCTTCAGTCGAAAACTGCATTTTACTTCTCATTTTAAATAAAATGCAGGGTTGGCAACTTTGGTCAGCTGCATGGAGTGAGATTTTCTGTTCTCTGTTCTGCACACACATTTACATGTATGTAAGTTTTATTACCTTGTAAATAGTCTGTAGGGTTTGCAAACTGCAATCAATGTTTTTGATGCAGCTGATTTTAAGTTCAGAATGGAATATATGTCACGATTCGGCAAGCAGGCGAGCAGGGAAGCAGGAGAGTAAGCCGAACTTACGGGTAATCAAGGGTTTTAATGATCGGACTGGCGACAAACACCAAACATTACCACAATACATAACACCACAATGACTGATCTGGGGGGTATTCCAGAAAGCAGGTTATGTGACATACCCGGGTAAGTTTAAGGGTAAGTTAGTGGATAACCTCAACTTTCGGTTCCAAAAACGGAGGTAAACTTTCTGGGTATGTACGTAACCATAGCAGCTTACTCTCTGAAGATAACCTGCTCAGTAGCAGGTTATGTTCCAGGGTAAGTTTGTTGCAGAAGGTTACTGAGCATGGCGTGCCCTTTTGATGACGATCCTGTGGACGTGGAGGCATAAATTATACGAGGTTTTTTTCGCCGGGAGAGAGTTATAAGACCACGTATTGATATCTTTTCATTTCCTAATGATTATTTGAAAAAGCGTTATCAGTTTTCAAAAGAATCGTTCATTTACTTAACATCTCTTGAAACCGCATATTGCAAATGTCACAAACCCAAACCGCGGGTCTGCGCTTAGCACAGAAAACATTCTGTACACAGCGCTTCGGTTTTTTGCGTCAGGGCATTTTTTGTGCAATATGGGCGACGCAGAGCATGTAGGAAAGGCAACTGTGTGTAGAGCCGTTCGCACAGTATGTCTGGTACTTAACGCTTCTTACACACGTTTGTACAGTTCCCTGTCCATAAAGCTCTGCGTGTTATTGAAGAGGAATTCCACAGAGTGGTAGGTTTGTCCTTTGTAGTAAAATCTATGATGCATATTTAATATGTAGTCATACACTCTAAAAACTGCTGGGTTAAAAACAACCCAATTTGGGTTATTTTGGTAACCCAGCGCTGGGTAAAAAAGGGACTAACCCAACGCTGGGTTATTTTGACCCAACAAGTTGGGTTACACGTTTAACCCAGCATGCTGGGTTGTGATTTTTAACCCAACTATTAGTTAAAAATGACTACACTGCTGGGTTGAATGTAACCCAAAATGGGTCAGAAATTTAATCTAGAAACTTTGGTGATTAAAATTACTAAAATAAAAACAATTCTACAGCAATACATACTTCAGTAATGGAATTTTATTTATGACAAAACATGTAAAAAATGTGTCCATATGAATTTAAGACATTTTCCCATCTCCACCTCAGCATTAAGACAATTTCTATTAAAATGTATCAAACTATCACAGAAACACTGTGACTGAAGTCAGTAACAATGCATCAGACTGAAGTCAGACAAATTAACTTTAGAAAAACACAATTTGAAATATGAAAACTTTTCATAACATTTACATCATGCATAAACATTAATATATCCTGAGATATACAGGAATCATCAGTAAGAATCAATTGCAATGTAATTGCAGAGTAGAGGAAAAATAAAAGTATGTAGAAGTAATAATGAAAAAGCATCTAACTGACTGAAGTCAGAAAGATTAACTTTAAAATACAAATTTGTGCATAAACATTAACATATCCTGATATATATAAATCATCAACTGAAAAAATATGTAGAAGTAATAATGAAACGGCATCAAACTGACTGAAAAAACAAACAAAAAAAAAAACTTAAGAAAATACAAATTTAAGATTAAGAAAAAATAGGAAAACATTTGATAACTTTCCCATTAACGATTATGTGCAAACATCAATATATCCTGAGATATAAAGTGACTGAAGTCAAATTTACTTCCAAGAAAATATGTATTTAAAATATGAAAACATTTCAAACGTCCACTGCAGCAAGTAATGTACTTTGCTCAAATGCTGTGCCATTTATTATAGCAAAGGCTTAAAAGCAGTGGTTGTCTCCAAGCATGAGAACATAAGAAAATTCAATGGACTCTTCTGAACGAAGGTACTCAGCCATATTGGTCCCAATCTGAAAAAAGGAAAAATAAATAAAAAAGAAATGGTATAGATTCATTAAGAACTCAAAAATGTGTAAAAGTTAAATATCCTTAGAGCTACCTTCAGAACACCTAAAAAACCTTTAGGAGCATTAAAGACCATAACACACCAAGCTATCAGCATTATAGTTAAACACTGACCATGGCCTTAGCACTATGCTTAGAAAATGTCCGTCGAACATGCTTAGTTTCAAGCCTCCTTTAGCCTGAGCTGAGCTCAGACATTCCCGCCTGCATCAAACCATTTACAGGATTAAAGAAATTACATGTTCGTAGTAAATTAACATCGTTTGCTGTCGAATGTACAACTAAGTCAAACGAATTGAACGAAATGTACCTTACAAGCAGAGCGGGAAATTTATGTGGATGTGCTGACAAAATCAAATTAGTTAAGTAAACTCCGCTATATCAAAACCGTATCTAACATATACAAAAGTAATATTTAAAAATTTTACGTTATGGCGGAGCACGGCCGTCGCTTAGTCGTTAGGTAATCTCAGTTCAACTGACCGAAAGCCTAAAATTTGCGTGTATATATATTATACAGTAAAGCAAATGTTTTATTTATTATGAACATTGTTAAATACACACTGAATAACTTACGTTTCAGACAGAATTTCACTGGCTTCCCTCTAAAGACGGCGCAAAACTCCGTCAACTCTCGCTGATGTCCCTGGATGTTGACGTGACGTGCGTGCTCTCTTTCACGTCCGCGTTCCCAACCCAGCACTGCTGGGTTATAGATCAAGACCGATTTTCAACCCAAATTGGGTTAAATCAACCCAACTTTGTTACCCAGCAGTCTCAACCCAGCATATGGGTTGAAAAAACAACCCAGCGTTTTTTAGAGTGTACTATTTATATCTATAGCCTACATGTATTCATCCTGCACACACACACACTTGATACTTCCATATATGACTTTCTATTTCAGGGTTTCCAAATGTAATTTGTAATACATGTATAGTGACAATAAAAGGCATTCATTCATTCATTCATAATTGGGTGCATTGATGGCACCTACATTCCTATTAAAGGTCCTTCAATAAATGAGGGAGACTATGTTGATAGATAGATAGATAGATAGATAGATAGATAGATAGATAGATAGATAGATAGATGTCTTTATTGTCACTATACAAGTACAGCGAGATAGCGTAGGAAATCTATTCATAGTATCAATGTGCAGGTAACTTGATTTTGTATCCTTAATTTTTTGCCTTGTTAAAATCATCAAACTCATTACTTTTTTCCACTAACTATAGGTAATCATTACAGGACAGTACAATGCTGGTTACCACTGGTTGCCCTCAGATGGGGTGAGGGGAGGTGGTGGTGGGCCCCCGCCAGTTAGACGGGCTTCAGCCTTTTTTCTATTAGCTACATGACAGAAGGAATATACTAAATCGTGTTTAATAAATAGTTAAGTGATCGTGTAATCAATTACCTTTTTGCAGAATGTTTTTGTGTTTCATTTTGACTTGGCTCAAAGTTCTTCTGGCTCCAGAAGGAATACACCTTATTAAATAAGAAACCATATATTCCTAGTCGATATACATTGTTATTTTAACCTAAAGAAATGAATGGCAGGAAAGGTAAATGCTTTCATAGTGATTTAACAGTCAAAAGGATGCGGAAGGGTTACGTGTTTAATTATTTTTCATTATAATAAAAGGGGAGGCGATGTCAAATTTGCAATTTAATACACACGCATTTACTCTGTCCGTTATTTTTTGCCAAGCCAACTCTTTCTTTAGCCGATGCAGCCGTATTGCTTTTTTTCATTATTATTGGCTTGAATTCGTCATATGCGTGCATTAAAACTTCCAACTCCGCCTCTGTGAAGTATGCCGCTCTCTTTTTTTCACTTTGATTTTCCATTCTGACTCGTGAAATCGGCGATCAATTGAAAACGTCTTTATTTATGCACGGTGCACGCGCCTTAACTCTGGGTAACCAATAGGAGGTTGATTGAACTTACTCTTCTCAGGTGTTTTGGAACCGACATACTCATGGTATGCGGGTTTGGCGTATATCAACCCAGAGGTTAAGATTTACCAAATGGTAAGTTAACCAAGCTTTCTGGAATACCCCCCTGGGGAAGACTGACTGAGACTCGGACTAAATACACAAGACAAGGCAAAAGGAATAGGCAACAGGTGATGACAATCAGGAATTGACACGGGGTAATGAGGTGGGTGTGGCACACACGAGGATCGGCAGAGCTGGACGTGACAATATACATTTGCCGTAAGATTTCTTGTGTGAGAGTCTGAAAGAGTTTGCAACCATGAACACGTACATTTTTTGTTTCACCTGAATTGATTTGTATAGGAAATAACCGTATACAGTTGTCAAAAAGCGGAAACTTCGACCAACATGAAATCACCAATAAACAACTTCTATTTATTCAACATTTTATAAATTGCATACTACATTTAAAAATTTCCAGTTTTACGGTTTCAGGACAGAATAGCCATGAATATGTTCTGTTATGAACATTATGGGTTTTTGAGCGTTATTAGTGTTATTAGTGTTAGGGCACCCCAAGGAACCATTGAGGGTTAAACACAACCAAGGCATAAAGCAAAAACCAAAAACAAACTACAAACTCACAGGGGGGGTGTTTTCCGTACGTGGATTACTCGTTTAGCTGGATGTAATCGTTGACAATTTGGCATGATCCTGGATCTGTCGGTTTTTCGAAACTCTTGCTGGATGTGTTGTCATAGCAGCACATCCAAATCCTCAAACCTGCTCAAAGCAACAAGGATTAGCTCACACACTTAATCAGTGTCCGTGCATGAAATCCATTCAGTCATGGCCTTGCCAGTCATGGATGAGTGACCAATTGCAATCGGTGCACAAATAATAAGAAGGGAATTTCAAATTGAGAGGGTTTTGCGCGATGGGCAAGATCCTTTATTGTTGTCGGATGATATTCTTTTTGAAAGATACCGCTTCAGCCGAGATGGAATATTATATCTTAGAGATTTATTAGCTCTGTATAGTAGAAGTCCAACTAAGCGAAGTCAGGCTCTCACAGCCACACAGACAATGTGCATTGCCTTAAGATATTTTGTAAGCGGCAGTTTTTGTATACTGTAGGCGATACAGAAAATATATCAGAGTACAGTTTGCTAGCCAATTTGCGAAGTCTGTTTGGGCCTGAAATATTTCCTTTGGGTTTTCATTGTTTTTCCCGGACAGCTGTGAGTGCAGGCAATTAAAGAGGCATTTTATGCCATTGCAGATAATGTATATGCAATAAAATTACAGTTCTATAAAGAATTTAAAAATCACACTAATATTTTCATTACCCAGAATTTCCAAAGGTTTTCTCTGCCTTCTTCTTATTAGCTTCAAAATTAATGTTTTATGTTTGATAAATGTTAAAGATTTCCTACATTTCATATACATACACACACACACATATATGAATATATATATATATATATATATATGAATGAAATATCGTGTTTGTGCTACACTTTAACTTGTTCCCATGTCCTGCATGATTGTGCTTGTATTTTATCTGTAATTTTGACAATAAAGTAATAATGAAACATTGGAAACATAATACTACATTTAAGTGATAAATACAATAACTGAAAACTGCTTACACATTTAATTTGTCGGACACTTTTTGCCAGCTGTCTTTTGTGGTTTGGGCTGCTTTTGATGTGTTTCCTTTAGTACGTATTAAATCATTGAATTCACCATACCCCTCTAATAAAAGGTCCTGCTTGGATTGCGTGAAAAATTTCGCCCTGTTTTTTGACATTTTGTGGAAGCCAACGAGAGACTCTGTGATCAAGTTTTCTAGACTCGATATATATGGGCTTTTCAAGTAGCACAGGCGTGCGCAACCAACTTATCCCAGATGAGTTTCACCGGCATTAACTCATCCAAGATGAGGCATCTGATCTCGGATGATTTAAGTGACGCACGAAAAAATACCCCCAGGATCTAGAAACTGATAAATCAAACACTAGGGAACAAAATACAAAAATAGAGGAGGCAGGATTTGAACACACGACAGGGGGGATTATAGGTAACCACATGCTCAGCTCATTGAGTTATGCAGCCGTCTGGGGAGCAAGGGAAACACTAAAGACTGACAATGGGGAGGACAGGATGGCCAGCGACACCTGCTGGCCATTCGAGGAGAAGACACGAAGGACTCAGACAGATGGCTGCAGACCCTGACAGTGTGTAGATCCTGGCCACTTTGTCTAGAATGGTATATCGAGCATCAAATACAACCTGTATATTGATGGTGTGGTTTTTTTTTCTGTTTACAAATATGTCCTCATCTTGTGATGGTGCAATGATTTTTACTTTTGTTCTCTTTATAGTACTGATCACATCAGGTAGACTGGCAATTGTCATGAAGTTGGCTTAATTTCTCTGCAGTTGGAAAATGTCTAAAGGGAAATGTCTGAATTGCCATATGATGTGGAGTCTATAGATTGCATTTATTGTTTGGTGGATAGATCGGCTTACAGAAGGCTGAGAGATCCCAAAGTTGTCCGTATTGTGAAGTTGCATTTTCCCTGTAGCTAAGTAACACAGTGTTGTCAAACACTTAATTTCCGCACTGATTGGGTTGCTTCAGTTTATTGGAGATGTCATTGCACCCTCCACAACAATCATTATTCCCTCCAGATTGAGGTGGTATCTTTTAAATAATTTAGTGTCATTTAATGTTTCCAAGACATTGCGACGTGGATAGACAGCAGCCACTTTGCAACTGTTTGTGAATTGGTCTTAGTGACTTAGGAGTCCGATCAACTCCTTTATTAGTTCTCGCAGACTTAGGTGCTACTTTTAGCAGTAAGGGGTTTTGGCGATTGTGCTTAGTGAAAAAATTATAAGTCCTACATTTAGGACTGACATGCCCACCATTTTTAGGGGTTTCTCCTGAATCAGCTTTGTGAATATGGGCCCTGGTGGGTGAGGCCAGGTGAAGACATTTCTTCCCACCCAGCTGTTGTATGCAGCTCACGTCATCATTTCTTCACCCACCACATGGCTGACCTGTCCCACAAAAGGCTTTCTGTTTTGGTTTTGGTTTCCGTCATGAGTTTTATCGACTAAAATTATACGTGTTGAAATATTTCCATATCCCCTGCATTTCTGTACTGCAACTCGTATTTCCTTTCAAAATCCGGAAGTTTAATTCAGTGAATATCCCTGCCATGAGAAGCACGGACGCTCTCACTTAAGATGCATCTTCAGAATCCATTAATTTACATTCCTTTACTGAATCTTCAGAAGGCCATATCCATGAGTGATATTAAAATGTTCATTACAATGATAGTTTGTGCAAGTGCCATAGCTGTCAAGTCTCCCGTTTTGGCCGGGAAACTACCGTATTTTACCCCTCTTTCCCGCCGTCCTTCCGTATGAGTATTTTCCCGTAAATCTCCCGTATTATAATATAATAAAAAAAAATTCCTCTGCCTCTCCAAACTGAACTGTCAGTAGCCTCGCGAGAACTGCCACCTGCAGTAGTCTGCAGGTCATTTACAACATTAACCAGGTCATAAATGCGGAGGTTAAAATGGCAATGCTGTGTGCCAAAAACAATGTTACTTCCACCTTCTGTGACGACTTCAACAAGGATACAAAGTCTGCAACAAATCTGTATAATAAGTCATTAGTGAATGCTAGAGAGCCACATGAGTGAACATGAGAAATTAAAAGAAAATGTGTCATGAAAATAAAATGTAAATGACAAGTGGTTATTTTAGATTTCTTGTACACCTGTCTTAAAATGTAAGGGATACTGGAGCTTGGTTGAGGTGGTGGGATGGCTCGCGGTGGGTGCCGGAAAATTTCCCTTATTTTCAAATCCAAAACTTGACAGGTATGGGGGTAACATATACAGGTTAAAATGCAAGGTATTTTCTTGTCATAGCAGCGTAAATGCACATAAAATAAGTATACATTTGCTCCTTTACAAACAATCAATTGTTGCACGTATCGTTTTTAAAGGTGAATGCGTACTTGCGTACTAGTTATGTCCATCCCTGGATATAATGGACTTTAAAATACAAGGCACTATTATTTATGATTAGTGCTGTCCCAAACAATTATTCTTTAAACGATGAATCTATAGCGATTATTTTTTCAAATATTCGACTAATCTAATGACTAATTTTTTGATTGATCTGATGATAAATTTATTGATAGGAAATTATTTTCATTTAATACAATTCACCCCCTCCCCCACACACACAAATCTGAAATTCTCATTAACATTTCAATTTATTAAAACATTTCTTAAACATTAGAGCATTATTAACAAAAAAGGCAAATCTTAAGAGATTCAACAGGATTTCTATGTTAGACTAATAATCACTGCAATTAAACTTAATTATTTCAGTACACCAATTTTACTTTAATGTTGAAATAGATGCAAAAACATGGAATGATTTCACAACTAGAGAAAAATGTATTTAACAAACACTAGCAAAGGTAGCTTATAGTTAAGCTTACTTCAGTGAGCAAAGTACGATTTAGGCTACAGTGTGTAAAAGTAGTCATAAACGATAATTTGTCTCACTCTTACATGACAGAATAAGTAAACAGAAAACATAAAACGACTGAAACTGCGTTATTAACATCAGCTACAGTAGAGGTGCAGAAAAGGTGTCATGACTGAAGTATTCCCAAACTTTGGAAGATTGCGTGCAAGCCTTTTGCAAATTTCCTTTTGCAATTTTCCTTTTGCAGGGTGGTAGGAGATGTCTCATTAATATTTATGACAGAAGTGCTACATGATTGGCCAGTGTATGCCTTATAAAATATTGTGGCATTACTGGCATCGGCGATATTAGAAAAAACTATATTGGAATACAGTCTATAATTGTTATAGTTTTAAAGGTGCCAGCAGTGAAACAACTAGCCAGCTTATTAGCGGAATAACTTTGTGTTGTAAATGAAAACCATGCCGCAGGTCCAATAAATAAAATATTGTATCTCTCGAGTGGCAAAGAGATCATCAGGTGGACAGTTAAGTTCAGTTCTTGGCAGACTGTTTTATTGTGCAAATCTTAAAAGGACAGCGTTAATGTCACGCCCGGTTCATCCGATCCTCATGTGTGCCACGCCCCCCCTCGTTACCTCGTGTTACTTCCTGATTGTGATCACCTGTTGCTTGTTCAGTTCAGCCTGTCTTGAGTATTTAGTCCGTGTCTCAGTCAGTATTCCCCAGTTCTGTCATTGTATTGTCATGTTCAGTGCTTGAAGTGGGCCGGAACACAGCGGAACGCAGTTCCGGAACTTCTGTATTTTCGTCTTTTGGGTTCCGCCACTTTTTTCTGCGTTCCGGTACTTACTGAAACTGATCCGACGCAGCGACAGTGGCCCGAGAATAGACAATATCACAAGACCGATAAAAGACTACATTACCCACAAGCCACGACAGTGCCCTATCATATGCATCCACTGAGTCCCAACCAATCGCATCAGCTTTAGCCCTAGTCTATTGTTAGGCCTACAAGTATCACACTGGTCTGGTTCATGTTGTTTTAATGGTTTTTCAGTATTCCATTTGTGAATTAGAAAAACCTATGAAGACCTATGGCTCATCCTGCTGCATGAGGTGGCGTACTGGCGAGAGCAGCCAGAGGTCCGAGAGGACCTGTTGCTTGTTCAGTTCAGCCTGTCTTGAGTATTTAGTCCGTGTCTCAGTCAGTATTCCCCAGTTCTGTCATTGTATTGTCATGTTCAGTGCTTGAAGTGGGCCGGAACACAGCGGAACGCAGTTCCGGAACTTCTGTATTTTCGTCTTTTGGGTTCCGCCACTTTTTTCTGCGTTCCGGTACTTACTGAAACTGATCCGACGCAGCGACAGTGGCCCGAGAATAGACAATATCACAAGACCGATAAAAGACTACATTACCCACAAGCCACGACAGTGCCCTATCATATGCATCCACTGAGTCCCAACCAATCGCATCAGCTTTAGCCCTAGTCTATTGTTAGGCCTACAAGTATCACACTGGTCTGGTTCATGTTGTTTTAATGGTTTTTCAGTATTCCATTTGTGAATTAGAAAAACCTATGAAGACCTATGGCTCATCCTGCTGCATGAGGTGGCGTACTGGCGAGAGCAGCCAGAGGTCCGAGAGGACCTGTTGCTTGTTCAGTTCAGCCTGTCTTGAGTATTTAGTCCGTGTCTCAGTCAGTATTCCCCAGTTCTGTCATTGTATTGTCATGTTCAGTGCTTGAAGTGGGCCGGAACACAGCGGAACGCAGTTCCGGAACTTCTGTATTTTCGTCTTTTGGGTTCCGCCACTTTTTTCTGCGTTCCGGTACTTACTGAAACTGATCCGACGCAGCGACAGTGGCCCGAGAATAGACAATATCACAAGACCGATAAAAGACTACATTACCCACAAGCCACGACAGTGCCCTATCATATGCATCCACTGAGTCCCAACCAATCGCATCAGCTTTAGCCCTAGTCTATTGTTAGGCCTACAAGTATCACACTGGTCTGGTTCATGTTGTTTTAATGGTTTTTCAGTATTCCATTTGTGAATTAGAAAAAAGTAGCCAATGCCTATAGGTTATTGCTTGGAAGAATGATTAAATTAAAATAGTTTTTGAACCAACACATCCTAAAGACTTGATTTTTTTTTCACCGCACAAATGTCAAATGTAGAGTTCCTGCACTTATTTTTTCCCACTTCAAGCACTGGTCATGTTCGATGTCTGCCCGGATCCCTTAATAAACCCTGTTTGTGCATATTACCGGCTCTACTCGCCTGGTTCCCCACTCGCCTGCCTGCACGCACGTGACAGAATGACAGAACTCCCGAACAACGCACCGCAGCAGGAAGAAGACCTATGGCTCATCCTGCTGCATGAGGTGGCGTACTGGCGAGAGCAGGCAGAGGTCCGAGAGGACCCCGGCTTATTCGCCTTGGCTGACCAGAGCTGGACCCTCCTGCAAGAGGTTACCCCACGCACCGAAGCGCACGCAATAGCGGAAGTGCGCGCTCTCCTGCAGCAGCTCGTCGGCAAATGGAAGGAGAAGCGGCAGTCGCCGCTCTCCTTCTCAGAGGCAACCCCGCCTCCACCTACCTGTCCCGGCCAGCGTAAGAAGAGGAGGCGCAGGGGAAAAGGGGAAGAAGCCACCCCGACGATCTTCCTAGGGGCATGCTATCTCTCCACCGCCCCTCTTCCCGCGGAATATCAGGAGGAACCCCTCCTGACTCAGTAGCCCCAGGTAGGGCTGCTCGATTATGGAAAAAATCATAATCACGATTATTTTGGTCATGATTGAAATCACGATTATTTTACACGATTACTCATTGACTTTGGAAATATGTTGCATTTATTGAACAGAACAGTGAATTCTCATTAAAACATTTTAAGACAGATAAAACACATAAAGGCAAACAAGATCAACAATGTAGTGCACTTCCACAATCTTTTGAAAACAAGTAATACATAAAATATAAATATTAAATAAAATAATAAATAAATTAGTCCAAAATAAATTTGCTCACGTATGTGCCTTAACAAACCGAAAAATTCAAAACAACATTTTACAACATTCTACATTTTAAACATAATTAACAATAAAATTCCGGTCAGTAACTCAGTCCAAGAATATTTTAAGGCTGGCACACTATCGCTCAGAACTAACAGCAAATATGTTTAACTTCAACTTTAGCCTATGTAAACATGTTTCAACATGGCCAAAATGCTGATAGGGTTACAGATCTAAACCTTAAAGGTTTTTAGACCAGAAACACCAGCCTATTCACATGATCTGGTTTCAGTGATGAACGCAAGCAGGAGACAGTATTTCCGCTAGTGCTAAAGACTCGCTCTGATGAAGAACTTGTGGCTGGAATACAAAGATATTTCCTTGCCAGGTTGGAAAGACGTGGGTAGATTCTCTGAGATTCCTCAAAGGTCTGTTGTGGTGGCGAAGTACTCTGCTTTTAATACTTCATTAGCCACTTCTGAACGGCATTTTTCAAATAAAGCAGTATTATATTATACAGTATTATACAGTTAAACAATTTGATACTTTTGTTTTCAAAATAAATCAATGACTTTACAATAATTTTGGGTATATTTTCTAAACTAAAATGGTAAATGGATTGCATTTACATAGCACATTTTCCACTACTTCGAGCACTCAAAGCACTTCACAGTTTGCCTCATATTAACACATTGGTTGCGGAGGCTGCCATGCAAGGCGCCAACCTGCTCACCGGCAGCAATTTGGGGTTTAGTGTCTTGCTCAAGGACACTTTGTTGGGGTCAGGAGGAGCCGGGGTTTGAACCTGCAACCCTCTGGTTGTACTACCTCCTGCGCCACTATCGCCCAAAAGCCACAACTATTTGAACTTTGAACGAGACAGTGAAATATGGCCCTTTAGATAAGATATAGGCATTTCCAGCTATACCGGATTCAGACGTCATTTCCACTCTTTGCAAATGACCGTGCCTGACTGCTGGTAATCAAGGACTTTAATTTGTAAATAATAGTTTGATTTCATTTTGCAATTTTTCCGATACTCTTGTCTTCCATACACTACAACAGTGTCGGATTTTTCTGCATGGAGCGAATGCAGCTTTCTGAATACAGGTTGTCTTTGTCTTTTATTCTCATTTTCTTAGTATTATCTGTAAGAATAATTGTTTAAATTCATGCATTAATATATAGTCTCGTTTTTGTAGTAATGGCTGCGGTTTAATTTCTGGAAAATATAGCCATTATGTCGTTAGGGTTTGCATTCAACTCATTTGAAATCATGCTGCTTTAAACATTGGAAAAACATATGCATTAGGCTGTAATTTTATGCAGTTTAAATTAAACAATTAGAAAAGCCTAGTAAGTCACCTAAATTCAACCAAAGGGCATGTTGAGGCATGTTGCAGGAGTTGAGTTATTTACTGGGTCTCTTCAGGAGAGGCTTTAACTCTGCCAGACTTATAAAATTCCTTGATAAGCTTTACTGAGTACTACTGGGGTCTGAAGAGGGACAACATGCTGGGGTCAATGGCCAATATTCAGCAGTCATGTGGGACAGCATTCCATTCCATCACACATCTTCAGTGAGGGACTTGTTTTGAACTCATCTACGTATGTACGTATTTCTACCCCCATATTCCCCATTCCTCAGATGTTCTTTGTGATGTTGATGAACACATGTGGCCCAATATCAGAGACAGGATTGCTCAGGCAGAGTAAAGCAAATGTAAAACCTTTATTTTGTATCTTGCTGTGTCAAATAATAGTAATTATTTTTTTTTTTGATATTTTGTGTTTGAGTGTGCACCTTGTATTACAGTACTGTGTGATCCCCAATAAATGTATTGTACTTACAGTGAAGATGTATGTTCTCAGTCCTGTGTTTCACTGTTTTGGAAAATTTGTATACTGATGATTTTACTGTAATTGTAGTGAATGATTACAGTAAGTGTCCTGTAGCATTTTACAGTAATATCAAACACCCATAGCACCTTAGAACTGACTGCAGGTTGTGATCTGAGTTTTTAACACATGTAATTGGTTGACTGTTGACTGTGAATATTTCATGAATGCTTCTATGTTTATTGATGAACTGCTGTGTGTTACTGTTTGAGTGAGATATACAGTTTTGCAACAAATATTTATCGTTTTGATTGACCTTGGCAGTTCTGCAGAGAAGATGAGTTTTGCAGTATGTGTTACAGTTTTGCAGACTGTGTTGGCTGGTTAGAGAATGTGATTGCTGTTTTTACCAGTGTGGTTAAGCGTCTGAGAAAAGCTGTAATAATAATGAGCTAAATAAATACAAAATGAATAAAGCAAAATGATTTAGCTCACGATTCTACCTGAAAAAAAAAAATCAGATTTTACCGATGAAAAGATGTTAGAAATTATATATCATCACAAATTTTATCCAGTACACATTTTTTTAATCGGCGCATTTGCATCGTGAACTTTTATGCCGGTGCACTGATGTGAACACATTGCTTTATAAGGAAGGAGCTGAAATTCTGACACCACCTTAATTTGTTGTGTAGTTGACTAGAACATTCCACTGAAATCTCATGCGTAAAAGGGCACTTCCTCTTCAAGGCTTTATTTTAGTCAATCTTCGAAAACAACTTTTTAGTCCCGGAAAGCTATATATATATTTGTGTGAGCGACATGCTATCAAGCTTGCAACCACAGTTATGTTTAGCTGTTTGTGAGAAGTTAGTGTTCTGACAGATTGTCACCATTTAATGTAATTTTAGCTGGTGTGGGTGACTTTAACTGTGTTAGATCATTTTAGTTGGTTAGGTAGGCAGGGTAGGCAATCAGGATGACAAGCACAGAAAGCTCAGATATAGGCTGCTTTGGACAACAGGGAGATCCCCATGCCAGCTTTGCTGACATAACGCATTGCTGTCCCCAAGTTGGCTTTTTTCCATTCACCTTAATTTCCTTTTATCTGTTCCTCTGGGGTTGTCATAGTCTTGCCCTGTAAAAAAATGCCTCATGGACTCTTGAAATCCATCCCAACCATACTACTGCTGCTACTATTACAGAAGAACATAAGAATGAGAGGAGGCCATTCGGCTCATCAAGCTCGTTTTGGGAGAACTCAACTAATAGCTCAGATCAAGTCAGGTCAGGTTGGGGAGCATGCGCTGATGCAGTGCGTTGCCACACCCACCACATAGCAAAACTCCTCGAGATCACAGTCAGGAATCCTCCAGGCAGATACACGGTCCAGTCCCAACCTTCAGAAATGGTCATCCCATCTGCCACAGTTCTGATTTAATGGAACCCAAGGTTTATGCTTGAACTACACTAACAGGAAGACTATTCTGTTCTCTAACCACATGCTGTGTAAAGAAGTGCTTTCTCAAATCTAGTTTAAAATGTTCTCCCGCTAATTTCCACCTATGGCCACGAGTTCATGTATTTGATCTAATATTGAAGTAACTATTTGGCTGAACAGCATCCAAACCTGTTTAGAATCTTATATACCTGGATCACATCCCCCCTTAGTCTCCTTTGCTTGAGGTTGAACAGATTCAGATCAGCTATCCTCTCCTCATAAGTCATTCCTCTAAGACTAGGAATAATTCTAGGAATAACAGTGGTCCTAAAATTGAACCCAGCTTCATCATTCATGTTGTTTAGACAATTTGGATTTTAGTCTGTCAAAAAGCTTTGCTCTTCTACCTCTAGAGTCATTCTTCTTTCTTCTGCAAAAGCCCAGCACTGCAAGTCAATCTTCATAGGATGGCAAATACATTTTCAGCTGCTCATCAGTCATTATCAGTAAAACTGCCATCAATCTATAAGATAGTAAAATCAACAATTTATATATTTATTAATATATTATTTCTTAAGATATTAGTAATGTGCAACATTCTTCCTTGACTGCTAGGCTTTGTAGCACATCAGCTTCAGTTATACATAAGTTAGTCATAGAAGACAATGGATTAGTAATAAGAGGCTGTATGTTACTCGTGTCCTCTACAGCGAATGCCCATGCAACACAATCATTAAACTCATTAACTACATCAATTTCATTTTCAAGTATAAGACCCATACATATTCATGATTTCAACTTTTAGAGCTCTGTTGGAGTTAAAATATCGGAAGAAACTTTTAATGTCATCCTTAGCCAACACTGCAATCTTCCATTTGACATTCCTCTTATTGTTTAACTCAACCTGTAGACTTAGATACTCCTGCTTTATTTCAACATCATTGTTATTTTCCATTTGTGGAACAGAGCCCTTTTCCTCCTGACTTTATTCTTAATTTCCATAGTAAACCACCTTGGTTGCAGTTTTAGTTTTCCTGGAAACAGGTATGAAGTCCTGTTGCACTTGCAACAATGTGCCTTTAAAAAATATCCAATGCCTCTTCAACAGTTTTGTTATTTAACTCCATCCAGTTTACAGTTTCTAGTTTCAGTCTCATACCATTAAAGCTAGCCTTCCTAACATAGTATATTTTTGTTTTGGACTTTGCTCTTCGGACACTAAAATTAACCTCACATTTAACCCGGGGCCGGTTCTAGACATGCATATATGAGGAGGCAGACAGAAATGTGAAGGGGGCACATGGTGGCGACGGAGGCGGGAAAGGGGTGGGGTGGTGGTGGGGGTGCTCTGGATAACTGTTTTTGTCATGTAATTGGATTGCACTTTGTCAGGCCTCTACCCTAAGACCTGTCCAACTTGGGGGTCCCACCTGAAGGCTAAGCTTCTGCTGATGTAGCTCTTAGGGTCACTGAGGCACGCAAAGCCCCTGACCACAGTAAGGTGGCAATCCCTCAGGGGGAAAAATAAAACAACAAAAAATAAAATAAAATATTCCTCATCAGATTAAAACAACTAAAAACATGACATTTACCTTAATTGGATGGCATATATCAAACATATTTGAACCCAACAAAACACTTTTCACTATTGCCAATATTAACAAAACTAAAAAGGGTAGGCTAAGTTATGAAAAAGAAAAAAGAAATTCACCAAGTCTTGAAATATAAAACTGAAAAATAGGATCGGTCAGGGTTTATTTCACTACATGTTGTACTTGTTATAACTATGGATGTGACAAATAAAGAATCTTGAAATCTTGAAATCACAATGAAGAAATCGCATAATGAGAATGAATGACTCAACGCTGAGGTGGTTAAAATGGTACGGTCTGAAATCGTTTTACATAAAATTTTCCTACAAGGTGAGGTTATCTTTCTTTCTTTTTTTAAAAAAAAAAACAAAAGAAAAATGTTAAGACCCCCCAAAGTGCTATTTTTGTCTATTTGGGGGGCTCTTGGTCTTGATCGGGGGGTACTGTACCCCCCAGTACCCCCCGTAATTCGAACCATGATCTCACGAGTCGCTATGATTTTGACGAGAGAGATTGCTGGTTCCTCTAAACCTCCCGCAATCGCACAGCTCATTTCGCTCTGCCATGCCTACTGAGAAACTGGTTAATTTGCATACTAACAGTGATTGGATGTTTAGCTGGGGGGAGGGTGTGTAGGGAATCTCTGCCGAGTACTGTGTGAGCCCACGCACAAACAGAATGCGGAGGGAAAGAGCGAACAAGAAGTGAAACTTATCATCTCGTTTGTGCCTTTTTCATTGGATTTTTCAGCCACCGTAGTAAATCTTGTCCATATTCAGTTTATTTTCTTCCTTAACTTCTAAAAGTTTGATTTAAGGGGGCAGGATGTTTGTTTAAGGGGGCGTTGTTTCAACATAAGACGTTTTAACAAGATAGTAAGTCATTATTTCGACATAATAAGTCGTTATAATGAGATAGTAAGTCGTTATTTCGACATAAGTCGTTATAACGGCATAAGTCGTTATTTCGACATAATGATAGGTATAAATTATAATACATTTATAGTCTGTGTCATGACCTGCTCGTCCGATGCTCCTGTGTGCCACACCCCCCTCGTTACCTCATGTTAATTCCTGATTGTGATCACCTGTTGCCTGTTATTTTTGGCTTGTCCTGTGTATTTTAGTCTGCGTCTGAGTTAGTTTCCCCAGATCCGTCATTAATGTGTTAGTTGCTGTTCCGTGTTTACCCGTAATAAACTCTGTCTTCTCCTGTCTGCCTCGTCTGTGCCCACTGCCTGCCTGGCGGACCGCAATCGTAACAGTCTGCCATATGCTATCAGCATCAAGCGCATATATCCAGTGAGCGTACTTTTTACTCAAGAAGTCGCGATCATAGCATTGGAAAGAGTTTAATCATGGAACTGTGGATTCTTTTTGTAATTTTCTACAGTAAACCACTTAACAGGATAATAGTCTAAAATAGTCTTATAAGCTATCATTTTGTTACAACTTTCTTGCAATTGGGGGCAGTTGGTAGCCTAGTGGTTAAGGGATCCACCCCTTGACTGGAGAATTGTGATTTTGAATCCCACTCAAGGTACCTTGAACAAGGTACCATCCCCACACACTGCTCCCCGGGTGCTGTATTGATAGCTGCCCACTGCTTCAGTTGGTGGGGCAAATGCAGAGTGCTGTGCACTGGTGTGTTTCACATATAATAAATAATCATTTTCACTTCACTACATGTACATATTTGTGCAACTTTGTTTTGGTAGCTTTTTATGGCTTTGCTGTAGCCTACGTTGAAATGTATACTAGTGTCTAACTTTTTTTTTTATCGTGGATTAAAAAAGATCTACTGGTATAGATTTCATCACTTAGGATTCAACGCTTTTTCTTGGGTCAGGTCAGATTTTGGTTGTTCATCAGTTCATTATGTGGGTAGGGCAGTACAGTTACGGTATCTCCTAGTGGGTCGGCTGAGTGCGTATGTTCGAAAACCATGACCTGAAGGGTTTATATTCGCCGCGGTTAAGGCTGCTCATGTTCTTACCACTGAATTTTTCTGTCTGTGCACTGTAAACAGCAACCCAATGATTAGACATACGGGTCAAACTGCACCAACGTAATAACGTGCGACGTAATTTTGTCCTGGCTTATCAGTCAATGTTATTCTGATTTTCAGTTCGGATGTAGATGAATTACCCAGGCAATGTTTTAGAAACGAATTAGTGGAATATAAAATGTTATGAAATGCTACACATGATAAGTTTATAGGTGATTTATGACAAACGATAAGAATAATATGGAGCATATTAATGGTCTACATAAAGTTAACATCAGTAAGGGTTAACTTGGAATGAAAGCACAAACTATGTAAATTTCCCAAAATAACGACTTATTGTCTCCGAAAAAAAATCATCAAATGCTGTTCAAGGCTTCCGTATTAGAGAAAACAAGATTGAGAATGGCTTTTCCTCTGGTATTGATTTTAACAAAGTTGCACTGTATCCCAGGTAAATTAAAATCATGCATAACCACTACATCATTTTTATTACTCATTAGCCTGATATGGTTGTTTAACATTCTGCTTTCCTCTGCAACTATATTAGGTGCTCTATAACAAACACCAACAATTAGGTCATTTGAGTTTTTAGCATCTTGTTTCACCCATATAGCTTCTGTACTTTTATTTATATCAGTGAGCTCCCTTGCCTGCAAGTTTTCTGCAACACCACCTCCCTTCTTGCCTATCCGGTCTCTACGGAACAGCGTGTAACCATCCATATTATATTCTTCTCCATCATTGTCACTTAGCGATGTTTCTATTATTCCCATAATGTGATAGAAGTCTAATGAAATAAAAGCCTCTAAATCATGAATTTTGTTTCTAATACTCCTTGTGTTTAAATACAGACCGCAAAGGGTAAGCCTTTTACAGTGCCCACTTTCAATATTATTTGGGGCTTTCCATCTCCCCCCACCCATGTTCTTACTTAACCTCCCTGCCCCCCCCAGTCCCAAGTTTAAAGACTCCACAACTACTCTACACATACGCCTCCCCAATACACTGGTTCCCCTCTGGTTCAGATGCAACCAATCTGGCTTGAACAGGTCCCACCTGTTCCAGAAGGTCCTCTAGTGCCCCATGAACCCTTCTTTCCTACAACACCATTTTAGCCACACGTTTAATCTCCTTATGTCTGCTAACTTAGCCTGGCTCGCAGAGAATACCATCGTGGACGTTCTGCTTCTAAGGTTATCTGCGAATTCTAAATATGTTTTTTTTTTTTAGCATTTAAACACAAAATGAACAGGATAAAACAAGAAGAGCATTTTTTTCTTAATGGTTTCCAAAACGATAAAGATCTTATGGTGTGTTCGATTATTTCTCTCCAAGTTGGAACTCGGATGAAAACGTCACGATACGTCATGAAAAACATCACTTCCCGTCGGAAACACGCCCCTTTTATGACGTTAAAGTCGGAGAAGATTTTGTGGTCCGAGTTGCTCCTGTGACGTAATTTCAACATGGCGACTTGGTTTGTTTGTAGTTTGTTTACCGTTCGAAAAAAGAATATCGCTATGAATGTACTAAAATATTTTATAAAGCTTTTAATGTGGTTTGACTAGTTTGTGTTTCTTGTTTGTCTCTCGGAAAAATCTCCATTTCTCCATTTTCTTCATTTGGAAAACTCCAAATCTGCTAAAATATAAAGCAACAACACACAGCAACGTGTTCATGGAGGCAGCCATGTTTGTTCCGAGATGTGGGTAGCTCGAACGGGAGATTGTCGGACGTGATGTCACTCAATTCGGAACGAACGCACCATTATCCCAACATTACCCCTGTCCTGCCCCGATAGTCCGCTCCTTCCATGTGCCACGCCCCCTTTTTAACCTCGCGTGTCCGCGTTTCAGTTTGTTTCCTCAGTCCGGTCATTGGGTGCATTCGACTTGCTTACAGCGCTGGCTTAAAGCAACGTATTCTGATCCTGACGCAATACATTGCAACCTCTCACCCGGCTGCACAAACTGGAACCGCCTCCGTGTCGACACACCTTTGCCCTTATTGGCTGAAGAGTTTAGTTACACGCATGACGTTTGTATCCCGGGCAGTTCCGATGCGTAATCTGCTATTTTTCCCGAATGTCACGTAAAGCAGTGAGAACTGGTTTTCAGTTAATTTACCTGGTAAAATAAAGTTTAAATAAATGACATAAATGCTCTAATACTACACGTAAGTTAGTGGTTTATTTATTGTTAGTTACTGTAATGTTGCGCTGCTTTATTTGGTTTATCGTCCAGTGTGTGAAGAAGGCATTCAAGTAAGAATTGCATTGTAGTATGACTCATTTCCTGGCCCGTACAATTTATATTAGGTCAGCGTTCACGGTTCGACTTCTGATAGTCAGATCCAGTTCTAGGTGAAACTGGTTTGTTCGACTTTCAAGAAATTTGAGTTCTAGTGAGTTCGAGAACCGAGGTACCACTGTATAATGATAATAATTACCCAGGAGCCCAAAAATGGCAATATGAGGAGAAATTTCTATAGTCTTGGAAAATACCTCAGACAACATGTTAAAATAGTTCTGCCAAAGATTAGATAGTGATGGACATGAGTAGAACATGTGAGTGAGGTTACAGGGGGAAAGACGACATTTATCACAACTGTCAGATGTGTTGAAAAATATAGGCAGAGAAGCTTCTCCCAGGGTTGCCTTGGAGGAGAAGATGGAAACATCAGAAATAAAGATCTGGCACAGTGTCTGACCTGGAAGTACCGAAAGAGAAGAGATGGGGGTAGGTTAAATTCATTTGACAGCACAGCAAAGTTTTGGAAGATACCATCTTTATAGAAGTCCTTAAAAGATTTCAGCCCTTTATTATGCCAAGCAGAAAAGGTGGAATCTGTAAACAAGGATTTAAACAAATGGTTCCGCAATAAAGGAGCAATAATGGATGGTGAGGTAGACTTAAAATGTGTCCTGAACTGGTACCATATTTTGAGGGTAGAGCGTGCCACTTGGTTAACTACTGTATAAAGCCAGAGAGGTTAGTTAAAGTATTTGAGGAAAGAAGGGCCAACAAAGAAGAATCAGTACAGGATTGCACCTCTAGCTTGCACCAAGGCAAATCAGTCGGTGCAAGCCAAAATCAGACTTTGTGGATGTGTGCTGCCCAGTAATACAATTGAAAATTAGGCAGGGAAAGACCGCCCTTAAATTTGCATCTCTGTAAGATGGATCTACATATCCTGAGTGCCCTACCTTGCCATAAAAAAGCCGAAATGGTTTGATCAATATTTTTGAAAAAACTTAAATATTTTTGGCAAAAATAGAGGGAGACATTGGAATAGAAACAAAAATGTGGGCAGGACATTCATTTTAACTGTGTTGATCCTACCAATCAAAGAAAGAGGTAGACTAGCCCATCTCTGAAGGTCAGAGCTATTTTAGGTAAGAAAGGTGAGAAGTTCGCTGAATGAAGTTCAACCAGTTTTCTAGTAACGTTGATCCCCAGATAATTAAACCCAGAGGGGCTCAATTTAAATGGGACATCAAGCTGATCAAGTCGCATAGCCAGATCATTAATAGGGAAGCATACACACTTGGGAATGTTCACTTTATTACCAGAAAATACACCAAACCTCTGAAAGACAGAAAGAATTATGGGTATGGAGTGGTTTGGATTTTATTGAAACATACAATAATAGATCATCTGCATATAGTGAAAGCTTTAACTCCATACCAGAACGTATTATCCCAGTGAAGGCAGAGGAAGATCTCAGATAGATTGACAAGGGCTCTATAACTATGGCAAACAATAAGGGAGACAAGGGGCAGCCGTGCCGGGTGCCATGGGATAAAGTGAAGGAACTTGATTGAACACCATTAGTTGTGACAGAGGCCAGCGGGGATGTGTAAAGAAGACGTATCCACGAGATAAATCCCTTTTCCCAGCCCAAGTCCCATTCTACCCTATCAAATGCTTTTTCAGCATCAACCGAGATTACTACTTCAGGGGTTGTTATAGAAGTTATAGAATATATAACATTTAGAAGGGTACGTATATTGTAGAACAACTGGCGCTCCTTAACAAATCCAGTTTGTTCATCTGAGATAATTTTTGGAAGGATTTTTTTCCAAACAAAGAGCCAAAGTCTTAGCAAGAATCTTAGCATCTACGTTTATTAAAGAAAGAGGTCTGTAAGAACTACAATGATCAGGATCCTTATCTTTTTTTAAAAGTAGACTTATGGAGGCTTGTCTCAAAGTAGGTGGGATAGAACCATGATGTAGAGATTCATTATATACAGAATGTAGAAGTGGGGCCAACTTGTCTTGAAACCTTCTAAAGAATTCCACAGGAAATCCATCAGAGCCAAGTGCCTTATTATTTTGCATACTATTAATAGCATTATTGATTTCCTGTATTGTCAAAGGCGCATCAAGTCAGTCAACAGCATCTTGCTCTAGTAAAGGAAAGTTAGGACCATCCAAGAAGGAATGCATATCTGGTGAGTGGGACAGAAATTCAGATGTACAGTTGTGTTCAAAATAATAGCAGTCCGACATGACTAACCTGATCAATCACCGTTTTTGGTAGAAATTATATTTCTACATGGCAAATAATTTACTAGTAGGTGTAGTAGAGTAATGGAAAACCAACAGACCCAACAGTCATGACATGCATGCTGCTGATTATGTGTAACAGAATCATTACTTGAAAGGGGCGTGTTCAAAATAATAGCAGTGTGAAGTTCAATTAGTGAGGTTATTCATTCTGTGAAAAAGTAGATGCCAATTATGGGCCTTATTTAAGGAAGGAAGGCAGCAAATGTTGTACATGCTGGTTATAGTGCATTTCTCTCTGAAATTCTGAGTAAAATGGGTCATTCCAGACATTGTTCAGAAGAACAGCATACCTTGATTAAAAAGTTGATTGGAGAGGGGAAAATATATAAAGAAGTGCAGAAAATGATAGGCTGCTCAGCTAAAATGATCGCAAATACTTTAAAATGGCAACCAAAACCTAAAAGACGTGGAAGAAAACAAAAAACTACCATTCAAATGATCGAAGAATAGGCAAAATGGCAAAGACTCAGCCAATGATCAGCTCCAGGAAGATCAAAGAAGGTCTAAAGTTACCTGTGAGTACTGTTACAATCAGATGACACCTATATGAAGCCAAGCTATGGACACTGCTATTTTTTTGAACAGCCTAATATTCCCTTTCCTTCACTTTCTGTAAAGGAGTAACACAAATGTGATGAATTTCTCTTCTTGTTTTGATTTGAAATAGAATTTGTAGTGTTCCCAATGCATTTGCATGTATGGAAATAAAAACTATTACAGTCGAACCTCGTTACAACGTACCCCGTTTATAACGTTTACACCAATACAACGTTCAAATTTCGATGTCCCGAATTCGCGTAATGCATTATTCCATTTGCCGGTATCGCTTAGAACGTACACCTTTACAGCGTAAACTTCGATATAACGTATGATTTTCAGAGGAAAATAGGCAAACTGACCTTTGTTACAACGTACAGCCTCATCTTCCGAGCGCGCGCACAATTCAAAATCGGCTGTTGCCGGCCATCTACATCGCTTAGCAACACCTAACTGTATGAACCTATCCTCACGAAGCATTCCACGCCGGCCGGACTCCTTGCATGCAGCCCCCGTTTTTTCATGGTTTTGCATGGAGTCATGCTGCCGCATATCAAGCAAGATGCCTGCTAAAAGGAAACGGATTTCGCTGACCGACAAGGTGGAAATAATTCAGAATTATACATGGCAGCCTTATACTGCCGACGCGAACTAAGTTCTGAAACTGTGTGGTTATTGGGGTAATTGTGTGAGATATAGTGAAAGAAATTAACAAAAGACAGATGTCTAACACATGTATCGAAATTTATTTCAGCCAATTGAATCATATACAGGTGCATAATTTCGGTTTGACATTAGGTTACAGTAAGGCGATTTGAACGATAAGCCGGCAGTGGATTTTGCGTTATGTCGGCTGTCTATGAGTAACTGATATTAACCTAGTTTGAAGAATATAGTTCCTATTATATTCTTCAAACTACACAAGCTGTATGTCATAGTGTCAACTTGAGGGGTGTTTTCTAAAAGTTTTTTTATATACATTTTGTGTTCTATCATTCATTTTGAGGGACTTGGTTACAACGTACTATGGTTATAACGTACAAATTCTTAATGTCCCCCGAGGTACGTTGTAACGAAGTTCGACTGTATAAGGATTTTCAGCTTTATTCACTTTTTAGACACACTGCTATTATTCTGAACACAACTGTATATAAGTTAGAAGGTAAAAAATACGGAGTTAATATCAGTAGGGTCTCTAAGTAAAGTATCATGAGGGTTTTTAATCTGAGGAATTATGCGTGAGGCTGCCTGACGACGAAGTTGGTGGACTAGAAGGCGACTTGCTTTATCTCCATGCTCGTAATATGTAGAACGAGAACGTAAGAGAAGGCGCTCTTGTAATGAGCTCAAATTTGGACTGCAACTCAAAACGAGATTTCAGTAGGGTAGAGGAGGGAGAAGCAGCAAGCTGTTGAACTAAAAGACTAATTTTGGTAGAAAGTTTTTCCGAGATTTGCTTAAATATGCAGGGGTGCGTTTCCCAAAAAACGACGGAAGTTAGCATTAATGGTGCATCGTACTACGGTAGTTCAAACTAACCAACATCCGAAGTATGACTGTTTCCCAAAACCGTCGTACCACAGTAGTTCGAACCAAGATAGTTAGTTGGGACTTCCGTAGTTCGAACTACCATGGTTCCAACGCTGATTGGTAAGACTCACTGCAAGTTTACCGTAGTTCGAACTACAATGGTTCCAGCGCTGATTGGTCAGACTCATGGCGAGTCGTGCGCAACAACTAACAAACTACTTTCACAGCCGGTCACGTACAAAGACTAGTGAACTGTGTAATATCATATAAGTATACACTCACCTAAAGGATTATTAGGAACACCTGTTCAATTTCTCATTAATGCAATTATCTAATCAACCAATCACATGGCAGTTGCTTCAATGCATTTAGGGGTGTGGTCCGGGTCAAGACAATCTCCTGAACTCCAAACTGAATGTCAGAATGGGAAAGAAAGGTGATTTAAGCAATTTTGAGCGTGGCATGGTTGTTGGTGCCAGGTCTGAGTATTTCACAGTCTGTTCAGTTACTGGGATTTTCACGCACAACCATTTCTAGGGTTTACAAAGAATGGTGTGCAAAGGGAAAAACATCCAGTATGCGGCAGTCCTGTGGGCAAAAATGCCTTGTTGATGCTAGAGGTCAGAGGAGAATGGGCTGACTGATTCAAGCTGATAGAAGAGCAACTTTGACTGAAATAACCACTCGTTACAACCGAGGTATGCAACAAAGCATTTGTGAAGCCACAACACGCACAACCTTGAGGCGGATGGGCTACAACAGCAGAAGACCCCACCGGGTACCACTCATCTCCACTACAAATAGGAAAAAGAGGCTACAATTTGCACGAGCTCACCAAAATTGGACAGTTGAAGACTGGAAAAATGTTGCCTGGTCTGATGAGTCTCGATTTCTGTTGAGACATTCAAATGGTAGAGTCAGAATTTGGCGTAAACAGAATGAGAACATGGATCCATCATGCCTTGTTACCACTGTGCAGGCTGCTGGTGGTGGTGTAATGGTGTGGGGGATGTTTTCTTGGCACACTTTAGGCCCCTTAGTGCCAATTGGGCATCGTTTAAATGCCACGGCCTACCTGAGCATTGTTTCTGACCATGTCCATTCCTTTATGACCACCATGTACCCATCCTCTGATGGCTACTTCCAACAGGATAATGCACCATGTCACAAAGCTCGAATCATTTCAAATTGGTTTCTTGAACATGACAATGAGTTCACTGTACTAAAATGGCCCCCACAGTCACCAGATCTCAACCCAATAGAGCATCTTTGGGATGTGGTGGAACGGGAGCTTCGTGCCCTGGATGTGCATCCCACAAATCTTCATCAACTGCAAGATGCTATCCTATCAATATGAGCCAACATTTCTAAAGAATGCTTTCAGCACCTTGTTGAATCAATGCCACGTAGAATTAAGGCAGTTCTGAAGGCGAAAGGTTGTCAAACATCGTATTAGTATGGTGTTCCTAAAAATCTTTTAGTTGAGTGTATATAGGCTTAAAAATACAGGAATCAGTTGGCTTAATTGCCTAAAGAATATACAGGCTAAGCATCCACGTTTTAAATTTCTCAATTTTTTTCTGTTGATGCTGCTGCTGCGTCTCTCTATAAAATAAAATTTCATTGACAGCGTTACGTGAAATAAAAAAAATCCTATTAGACCTACTTTGAATGACAAAACGAATTTATTTGATTACCAATATTTATGTGATGACTGCGTGCAGGCGAGCGGGGAAGCAAGCGAGAGAGCCGTGAATAGGACAAACCGGGGTTTATTTAGGTCTGACAGTAGACGGGGGAAGCACACAGCAAAACCACGTTAATGACAGACCTGAGGAAACAGACTTGAACACGGACTGAAATACACAAGACAAGCCGAAATAACAGGAAACACTTGATCACAATCGGGGTAGCATGCGTACAGTAGGTAATGAGGGGGCGTGGCACACACGAGGATAGTACAAGCCGGGCATGACATTTACTTTATAGGCTTTTATACTTTAATTTCCTTTATAGACTTGATATGCTACAACCATATAAAACTTGCTCGCCTGTTCGCGTAGCGCACTGAGAAAAGTTTCTCAGAAAAGTGATTCCAAAGTGAATCTTTACTCACTGAAACAGTTTCACCACATTGTTGTTCTTGCTCTACATTATTGTCATCTATACGTTTGATAAGAATAGCACACTTGTATGATTTATCAGTTTCCTTTGTGAAATACTTTGCGAATTCCATCTCGGCCAATTTGTGTAACAGTCTTGATAAGATGAATTCTGGGTAGATTTGGGCACACCTCAGAATCATAGTGTGAGCGGTATCGGAGCGAGACAGAGCGACCGCTCCAGCCTTAATTAAAAAACCGCTCTGCGCTCTGACCAAATTCTGCCTGCTCCGCTCCACTCCGCTCACATGCTCTGCTTCAAACCAGCTGAATATTCTAGTTTTCACTTCCCTATTTGTGAGACGCCAACTTCTTCTTCATTGGAAAGCTACCCAAGCTCCCTCTACCACTCAGTGGCTCAAAGATACGATGTCCTTTCTAAAACTGGTGAAGATTAAGTAGGGGTAACCCTAATAAATTCTATGACAAGTGGCAATCTTTTATAACATTTTTCAAATCTCTTTCTTCCATACCTCAGTCTTGAGCACCCCCCCCCTTTTTTTTCATTTCTCTCTTACAAAAAAAAATTACACTGAATTATTTATAACCTAGAATCACATATATTGTATCTGTATGACCAATTTTGTTTATCTTTTTGTGACTCTTGATGTCTCTGTTTAATAAACATATTAATAATAAAAAAAGAATAGCAGTATATGAGAGAGAGGTACTTTGCTTGATGGCTGTATTTAGTGCTTTACTTTGATACACTTACAAATAGGGTCAAAATACATTTTGATGCATTTTTGCCCATCTCTGTTCACTAGAGACTAATCAGGTTTTGGATGACAGTGAATTGATGTAATTACACAGCACATGCCATCCATCCTCCAAATCCTGCCCCCTAGCCATGCCCTCTAAGGACCACAGTTTCTTGTTCCATTGAACAAAACTGTGCTCGAAAAATTAGCACACCATTACAAGGTTGCAGCCCATAAATCTGTTTGAGTGGTGTGATGTGATTTCATGCATCTAACCCCACCTTACATGGAAGTATTTTTAGACAATTATTGACATTTTCCTAATAATAATCAAACTGTACCTATGCATTTATACTGTCAATGATCTGCTGTCAGCATACTTTCATAGTTCTGGCAGCAGCCATTGTACTTATTTTTACCGTTATTGTACTTTTGAATTCTTCATATTTTTCCATAATTATCTGTTGCTTTGCAGTGAAATACATAGCCCTATTGTGATCCATACTTACGTAATTGGTTGATCAGTACACACAGCATAAGGCAACCATTATATGGCATCTGTTATACACCTTCATTAACTCTCACAAAACCTGTTACATCTCATTGTAGTATGTGAATGAATGAATGCCTTTATTGTCATTGCACAAGGAACAATGAAATTTGAAGACAAGAAAAAGTGCAAGGAAAAAAGAAATGAAAAGAGGAAGGACACAAACATGTACATGTGGTCAGGAAGTGATCATGGTTTCAGAAAGAAAGTCAGCCTCAACATAGATTGCTGTTAGTCACCCTGTAAATGAAAGGGTTTATGGGAAATTTTCTAGACTTATTAAAGCTAACAAAAAGACCACAAAAGAAAATATAATAGTACAGTTCAACAGTAATGGGCTGAATAGCCTCTCTGTGGGCAATGAAAAGCAGTAACTGGTGCTTTTTTGACATTATCTTTTAACTTGTTCCACTCAACCTTTGAAGCTACATTATAAACACAATTTCCAATAATAATAGATTTGCATGTGATCATTTAATTAAATATAATACTTATAGAGCAATATCCAGAGGTGGAAAATTCAGGTTCAGAAATCCAGACCAAGATTTTGTTTCAACTAACCAGTTGAGTACTCTGTACTGTGTTTTTTTTATGCTCATCTGGTTGGTTGAATCAAAATCCTTGTCTGGATTTCTATTTTCTGAACCTGAACTTTCCAATTCTGGTGATATCTTGATTTAGAAATATAGTGTGTTGCTGGAAAAACACATGTATAACGTGTAAATCTAAAACAAATTCCATTTATTGTAATTATGTCCAAAGGGTTCAAAAAATTTAATTAAAACAATTAATTGGAATATTTTAATATTCCCAAAACCCAAAGTTGTTCTTTGGTAATTGCCCTAAATATGCCTGTTTACCTATGCTTATTTACATCTTTTGTTGTTGCACTACACTACTCTCAAAAAACCAAGCCATCATTCAGACAAAATGTTTTACCATGCAGTAGTACAATGAACAAAAGTTGTAATTCAACATTTAATGCAAAAAAAACACATTTGCTGTATGATAAATTTAGATGAAGCCCAAGAAACTCACTGCAATCACTGCAATGTTCATTAATCAAAATAGCACCACTAAATAAGTCCATTTTCTATAGTGAAACATCCTCAAACTGCAGGATGACAGCACACATTTTAAGCAAAAGGTACATTTTCCTGACATTTGTTTTATTTTCATGTAAAACAGCAAAGAATTCATCTTCCAACCTGTACACAATTTCAAGAAATACAAAAGATCTAACAGAATATTAGCCTAAGCACACAATTTGCAATATCAAGCTTGAAACGCTATTAATAATCCTTTCATTTTATATAGTCACCAAAATATTGGGGGGAAAAAAAACAAGAATCTGTTCTTATTGACTTTGGTTAATTATTCTAGGTTTGGTTTTTATTCATAGCAAAGCCTATAATCTATAAGTTTAAAGACAAATCAGGAAGAAAATATGTAGTCTGCAGCTCTTTTCTTCAGCCTGAACATCATGTATGAGTTACACGTTCCCATAAATGTCAAAGTTAGACTGGGGACATAAAAGATACAATGTATATTACCAATCTTCCCTCACATTGTAAACCAGACATTCATGCTGTAGAACAGTCGAATTAGCAATCATGAGCTTTGGATTTCTAACAGCCAATCAAAACTTGTCACATACTTATTCAGAAGACAACTAGCAATGTTTTTTCTTCAGTTATCAAGGATGAAGGATATGGAATCAAAGTATCTTCAACTATATGATGTATGGGTCATACACTGAGATGAAGAATTAAGAAACAGCAATAAATATGAGTATGCAAGACATTTAAACATGACATATTGAAACTTGAACACCATAGAGAAAGATTAGAGAATTCAGCAATGGTGCGGTATACAGTAATATGAATTAAATTAGAGATTCCTTATTCCTGTGTAACATTATGTTCTTTCTAGTTTGGCCTTGATCAAAAATGATCCAAAGGAATTGACAAAGAGAGAGAAATACATACCTCATCAAAGTCTTTATTTTTACTTTCATAGGCTGGTTTGTGGTTACTAAGAAAAACAGGATGAATTTTATGTTGATAGATAAAGATGATTATATGTGTTAAGCGGTCTTACTGAAGCTTCCCCATTCAAAATAAAAATAATTACATATTATTACATACATTTTTTTATTATTAATATATATTAATGATAATAGTAAATCGATGTACCTTTTAGGAGACGGAAGGCGTGGTTTTGAGGCACCCCATCCTGCAGAGTCATTATTCGTTCTTTGAAAAAGAGCACCACTTAACATTAAAAATTAAAAATGTTCTAAAATAAAACTAGAGTCTATTGTTAACTTCCACATGGCATTGAAAGATCTACCTGTGGGCTTCATTTATGTCCATTGAAGTCATATTTGCTCTTCTAAAAGCACAAACAAAGTCTTTGAAAAAATGGTTCAAACTGTCATGGGCCATAAGAAGGTCGAGCTTAATAAAGAACTAAAATTACTTTGCATTTCTGCTTATTCAAAACATGAGATATTGAGAAAGCAAAATAAAACATTAGGGCACTTAATTCCAGAAAAACACTGTCTGTTACCTGGAAAATCTGCTCCAAAATGACCTTCAAAAATGAAAAAATACATTAGCTCAGTTTTTTGATGATGAAACAAAAAACACTGAAGTTGATTTCATGCACTTGCCTCCTGTCATGACGTTGTGCATCCGGAGACTGGCCAGGGTGTCTTCTGGATTATGACCATCGATGAATGCAAAGACAGATGACATGACTGATTTTATACACACACACACACACACACACACATATATTACACAGTGCATATAAAAATACCCCTGTTAAAATACCAGATTTTTGTGATGTAAAAAGATGAGACCACAATACATAATTTCTAAACTTTTCCCACCTTTAATGTGACCTACATATAAGCTGTACAATTCAGTTGAAAAACAAACAAAACTGTTAGCATGAAAAAATAAAAAGCATACAATATGCTGGTTGCATAAGTGTGCGCACAGTTAAACATACTTTGTTGTTTAACGTTGTTTTGATTTAATTACAGCATTCAGTCTTTTTGGGTACACACCTGCCATCAATTAAATTGACTCTGATTAACCCCAAATAAAGATCTGCTGTTGTAGCAGGATTTTCCTGACATTTACTCAGTTGCGTCCTACAGCAAAAGCCATGTTTCGCAGAGAGCTTACAAAGCATCAAATAGATCATATTGTTGAAAGGTATCAGTCAGGAGAAGGAAGAAGACAATGAAGACGGTCATCAAGAAGTGCAGAAAATATGGGACAACAAACTGATTGTGTACTACATGTGACAATAATCTCCCCCATTCTCTATTCACTCTCAGAAAAAGAGTAAAAATTTGTACCTTTGCTTGTCACTGGGGCTGTACCCAAAACATATGTTTGGTGCAAAAACAACACTCCGCATTACCAAAAGAACACCCATGGTGAAGCACAGTGGTGGAGCATCATGCTTTGGGGCTGTTTTTCTTCAGCTGGAACTGGGACTTTAGTCAAAGTGGAGGGAATTATTAACAGTTCCAAATACCAGTCAATTTTGGCCCAAAACCTTCAGGTGTTTGCTAGAACGCTGAAGATGAATTTCATGTTTTAGCACAACAATGACCCCAAGGATACCTCAAAATCAACAAGAGAATGGCTTCATCAGAAGAAAAATTAAGTTTTGGGATGACCCAGCCAGAACCCAGACCTAATGGGCTGTGCACAATAGATGCCGTCACAATCTGACAGATTTGGAGCGCTTTTGCAAGGAAGAGTGGGCAGATATTGCCAGATTCAAGATGTGGCATGCTGATAGACTCCTACCTAAAAATACTGAATGCTGAAATTAAATCAAAATGTATTTTTGAGGGTATTTTGTGCACACTTATGCAACCAGTTTACTGTGCGTTTTATTTTTTATATTTTTTCCCCTAACAGATTTGCTTGTTTTTCAATTGAATTGTACAGGTTATAGGTCACATTAAAGGAGGGAAAAGTTTAGAAATGATTTATCTATGGTCTCATTTATGTAGACTTTTTGTGTCCACTGTATGTATATATGTATGTGCGGAGGCTGACCTGCGAGATAGTCGTGAAATACGGTTCCACATGGACATGCTGGTCAAAAAAAAAAAAACTGAAAATCATGTCATGTTGCAGATTTTAGTTCCAAACATAAAAGATACATTTGAATTGAATTGTGGGGGGGGTTCATGTCCACACTACAGCACATTATCATTTTGTTGTTGATTCATTTGGGGCCACACCAACAGTTGTAAGATAACATAGGCTAAAAACTGTGTGACTTGGCGTCTGTGAGGTTAAGAATATTAAACTGTATATACTTACCCAAAACCACCTCGATTTTGAAGTGACTCAATACGTCTCCTAGTAACAGCCACCAGTATCAGTGGAATAAAAAAAATACAATAGCACAATGCATGTAAATATTCTTTGTCAGTCTATGCCAAAGTATTCAAGCCCTTGTGATTAAAACGTTACTTTTCATTTTCATACTCTTAACGAAATTGACTTACATGTATTTTTTCCTCATTAAAAAGCAGAGTCCCCCAAAAAGGACTGCTGTTACCGCGACAACCGAAACAGGGATAATGATATGGAGCATGTCCACTGTGGAGTCTGGAGCAAAAATCATCAGTAAAACAGCACAAAATATGTTAATATGTCACGTCAAAAATTGTGATATATATAAAAACATATAAACTAATCTTACTTGCAGTATAGAATATACACCAGAATATATACCAGGAGTGTAAAAGGTATATCCAGCAAATATCCACTGTGTCTCAGAAGAAATACAGAACCATAAATATTACTTTTAACACAGCAAACAGCCATTATGCCTGATTGTACACTCTACACTTACAATGGGTTTGATTTCAATGTGTTATCAATTATAGTAAAGATTAAAGAGTAAAGTGTAAAGCCCATCTTACGTTTTACACGCAGGCTCATTTTGCTTTCTGAGCTTTTCCCTCCGTGGAATTTTGCTGTACAAGTGATGTCACTGTCATCATCACGTGCATTTGGAATAAAGCTCAGGATAGATTGAACTTCCCAAATTCCGGGTTTATGGTTATTGTAATGGATAATATTCTCATTGTCGAAGGGCCAGCTCCAGGTGAGGACGGGCATGTGAGAAGGGCAAGTGTGAGTAACAGAGCAGGTGATGGTGTAGGGTCGCCCTTCATATGATTTTTCTTTATAAGTTAGTTTTGGCTTTTCTGGAGTGTCTGTATGGAATATAATTCAAAAAGATTTTTTTTTAAAAGTTGTTTCAATGAGTCTTTCACAATATAATATATTCAATTGTGACTACTTATTATACACGTTGGGGTACATAAGACAAATAAACTTACCAAAGGATCTGATCGATACACATCCTTCTCGAAAGGAAAAATTATCTTGATCAGGAATTTCAATCCTGAAGCAAAATGGACCATTATCATGGTCTTTAACTCCATCAATCTCTAAAGTACAGTTATCATCGCCAAGCTTTCCCAGAAGTCTTGTGCGGTCTTTAAAACTGTCAATAACTTTTGATACTTCAGCAGCTAAAATGTACCGTTTAGTATTTAAATTCTCTTCCTTCTGGTGAAGATGCCAAAGGCCACTTAGTCTGGAAGAGGGTTTTTGGCCACCGGGGTATCGAAAGCGACAGGGTACCACCACACACGATCCTGTCAGAGCATTTATGTTTGCCAGAACTTCTGCTTCCCATTCAGCAGAAAAGACAGGAGAACAGAAAGCTGTTCAGAAAAGAAAAGACCATTAAATACATATTTGTAAAATAAATAAATATTTTTAAAAACATTGATGAAATGTTGTTAATTTGTAACATGAGTTTTGTGAGAGTTAATAGAGAAGGATATAAGCTCTGAGCATGGAGTCCATCAGGATTACCTTGTAAACATGCAGAATACAGAAACAATCTTCCAAGAAAATCCATATTTCTTCTACCCAATGACACTGAAAAACAATGAAAACAACATTTGTATGAAACATAAAATTTTCTTGTACCCGGCATTTGAGGTCGATATCTGAGACACACAAATGATGCTGGTTTTGTTTGACATTAAACAAGCTACCAACCCGTGTCTTAAATCAGCCATAAAATACCTTCAGAACAATTATTTATCATCCAATTTGTTTCTTACCTCTTCGTTACCTTTTTAGGCTTCCTTATCCATGAAAAGATTGGTTTTAATATATTTGGTGTGGCTTTCTGGACCTTTCTTTTGACAGCATACCTCTCGTTTTCAATAAAAAATAATGGTAAAATAAGCCTTAAGTGAATTAAATAAACAAACTGAATTGATCTTATCTTGCCTTACATGTCTGGGCATGCCTTGCCTAGTGATTTTTTTTTTATGTATTAAATTTTTTTTAAATAGATTTTCCTGATGCAGTACACAAATTTATGTGGTGCTTTTATGCATTTTAAACTTATAAAGGGGTCAGTGCCGACCCCAACACCAGAGCTGTTATAATGTTGACCAGAGCATTTATAATTTAGTGATTTTTTTTTTGTTTAAATAGAGGTTCCTGACAAGTCAAAAAGCCTTGATGCAGTACACAAATTTATGTGGTGCTTTTATGCATTTAAAACTTACAAACGGGTCAGTGCTGACCCTAACACCATAGGAAGGTTAAATGTAAATCTCATGGTCATAAGTAATTCATACAAATGCATCTTTTGTAGAGTGCCTGCTACAAATGTTTTGTCCTCTTTAATCTTCAAGCCTTTTCAACTTCACACTAAACATCATTAAAGAATGTCTAGTAGCCTGGTGCAGGTAGGTTATTATCCTTTACCATAGTTATAACTGGCTGTCACATCCAGGCATAGGAACTGACACCTGTTATATAGTAAACATTTGCCTTCAGCATAAAATGTCACTTTCTTTGCAGCAAAAAGCAGGAAATGCACATTCAGTTAAAAACAAAAAAGCTGAAACTAAATCAGAGCTATATACAAATCACTTTATTTTATATATTTCTAAGTAAATTTTTCATTTAAATATCATTAGAAACTGTTTCAGAATATTTTCTTTAATCTTAGAATACTCATGCAACCTACTTATAAACCACAAAAGGATATACTTTTATACTTAAGCTGAAATTGTTTAAATATCAATAGTGTAAAGTTATAGTTTTATCATGTCTGTGTTTACAAACATTGCAAATGTTTTTCATTTGTTCATCACTGAAGCACATTCTTACCTTTTTTCTCTGAGCTCTGTGAACAGCACTAAAAATGCAGGTTGAGCACAGATTGTACCTGGTTCAGAATGAGAACATATTGCTTTATAAAAAGGAGCTTGCTTTCTGACTCCACCTTAATCTGTTGTATAGATGACTAGAATGTTCCACTGAAATCTCATGGGTAAAAAGATACTTCCTCTTCAAGTCTTTATTTTAGTCATTCTTTAAAGCAATCTCGCATACAGTAGATTACACAGATGACTATATTGTTTCCATCCTTTCATTATTTTAGCTTGTATCTTGTTTATGAATCTGATTTGGATGATCTCAACATGTACAAGTTCTGACTCCTTTTTAAGCAGGAAATTCAACTGGATGCTGTCAGAAAATATGCTCCCAGGAAAAACGTGCCTAGGCTGTGATGCAGTGTGTGAGGATATTCTCAGTAGTGCAGAAGATTGGCAGTATTGTGGCAATTGTACTTTAGGTACTTGGGGGATGCATGCTTGACTGAGCAAGATGCTAAAGATATCTGTCAGGACATCTGTGCATTCATGGGCATAGTTCCTAAGAGCCCATCCTGGAATACTGTCTAACTTGGGTTCACATTATGTAGAATGTTCATCACTTCTGCTGGCCTGTTGTGCACCACATCAAACTGGGTGAAAAACTGGGTAAGCGTGTCCAAGAGTCAGGTCTCATAATCTGTAGTATGTGTGGTGGTCTTTTAATCCATGTGGGCCTGTATTTCTTGCCACATACAGTATGTCATGTGTCTCTGGCGTACTTAGGGCCACAGGGTCCCCAGACGGTTTCATGCTTTTAGCCTAATGTGGACTTCCGCTGTATACCGGGGCTTCTGGTTGGTCCTCATAGTGACAAACTTCTGTTCAGTGACATCATTTGTGCACTTGCGAATGTAGCTGGTAATAATCTCTGTATATTCTGCAAGGTCAACTTGATCTTCATACATGGCTGTTACTAGGGCTGCACGATTTGGGGAAAATATCGAATTGCGATTGACAGTAATTGCGATTATGATTTGATTTGCGATTTATTTTTTTATGTCAAGCTTCATTTCAATATTAAGTGTGTAGTAATTTTAAAACATATGACGCAGCATGAGATACCATCAGTATTAACTGGTCTATATTCTAATGCAAGGATGAGAATTAAAAGATGTGATGTCAAGTTAAAGTAATAATGAAAACAATTGCAGCAAAAAGAAAAATAGCGATCTTGCAGGTAACGCTTATTACCCTCCTAATAACACTAGAACCGCCTTTTCCCACGCCAATGAACAAGCAAGAACTACTTCGGTGTATGCAGCCCTTTTATTTGCGCTATTGTGTTGTTAGCTGGTGTTATTAACACTAATAACACTCAAAGAACCGTAATGTTCATACAAGTGGCTGTTCTATCCTGAAACCGTAAAGCTGGATATTTTTAAACGTAGTACTGTATGCATTTTATAAAATGTTTAATAAATAGAATTAGTCGTTTATTGGTGATTTCATGTTGGTCGAAGTTTCCGCTTTTTAACAACTGTATACTGTACGTTATTTTTTATACAAATCAATTCAAGTGAAACTAAAATGCAGTTTTCGACTGAAGCAGCTTAATTATCATTCCTTTGCTTTGTTACTCGGACAAATACAAAACGAATGATTAAACATTATATGCGTCTCTTTTTGTATGTTTTCTAAATAAGACGGCGTGCCCATACCCAAGTGTAATAGCGATCAAAGCAATCTATTCTTTTAGTATTTATGGGGTGAGGGTAAAATGCGGACCGTTTACAAACAGCGGATTCCATGTTTATAAACAGACGTGTCGCAAAAGACGCACGCCGCGTAGACAGATCACGTGGCATAGAAAGAAACCCATGCGACGTTACCTAATCACGGGGTGCGTTCGAGGTGTGTCTGCAGCTGACGTGACGTGGAGCGCGATCTGCCGTCGGCTGCAGGGGTGGAGTATACGCTGGACGTAAACAAATGAGTGTTCGAGGAGCTCAGCAAGGCGCAGCAGCTGCGCGTTCAGCCAGTGCAATTTTGTCATCCATATTACAGAGTACAATACGATTGTCCGAAATCCTTATTGTTGTTAATGTTTAACAATTATTTTATTGTTGGTTTTTTTGAAAAAAAAAATTGAAAATGTTCTATATATCATTTGTTGAGCGTTCTCTAGTCGCGTATAATTTGCATTTGGACGTCCAGCTACTGTACCATGAACGTCACAGTTTGTGGGTGCCTGTTCTGGATGAGTAAAATAAATTGTAATAAATCAATAAATAAAAATGTTTCTTTCACCAAAAAGTGTATTCTTAAGTATTTTTGTAGATCTCATATCGAAACACTATCAAACTATATCTTTGTGTTGTCTGGTTTCATTTTCTCATGTAAGTAAGGCTACTGTACACCTTGCAAACACTCATGTGAAATATCTACACAATTATAGAAACGTCACATTGGTTGGCACTGTACAAGTCATTATATCAGAATTAATACAAGAAAGAAAAAGAAAATTGCAAAGCAGATCTGTTACATTTAAACATGGAAGTAGCATGTAGAAATAAGTCTCCCAGGCTTGGCATATAGTAGTGGAAAAGGCTAAATTTGTATTTTACGAAAACATTTAAAAGAGTTTGGGGCAGCATTTGTAATTATCCATTTTGTCCTATACACTGTAACAATAGGGAAGCTGCCCTGCATAATCTATAAGTCCACAGAAGTGGCATGTAGAAATGAGGCCCCAGAACATGTGATATATTGCCGGGAAGGTCGGAATTTGTACTTTACAAAAATTTAAGATTGAAGATTCAAAAGTCTCTTGAGGAGGCCTGCCAATGGTGTGGACAAAAAAATAACCATAATGACGCAGTCTCCATGCTACAATAATAATGATAGAAGCAAAGTTTTTCATTGTGGGGACATATCTTTATAAGTGCAATTTGACTGTATTATTTGTGTCCCCTTCAAAAATTGCTCATGAGAAATTTTATATTTATTGGCCCCCCCTACTGTTAAATGAAATTTACGCCCATGAGTAAATCACGATGTTGGCGTTGCCGCAAGGGCTAGTGTTGGAGCACGGCATCTCCACCGGGTCCGTGGATGAGAAGAGATTCACAGCTGACACGGGGAGAAGTTGCAAATCACCGGTTTATTGTCTTGACTGATTATAATCAGGGAGCGGCCGTCTGACATACATTCAGCATGTACAGGAGGAGGCTCTGCCATATGTATCAGCTGTATCCCTTTTAAAGCCCTTTGGGCACCCCGCCTTCTCGGTACCTTCCGTGTACCTGACAACCACATGTGTGATTCCAGCCGGCTCGTACTGTAGTTGTCCTTCTGGAAGGCTAAAAGATAAGTAGGGGCCGCTGATATTCTCTGTCGCCCTCCCTATCTGTTCCGATTAGGTAGCCTTGCCTTGCCGGCGCGCCAGTCAGTTCTTGTTTTGATTAGTTACAGCCTTATAGAATCATTCCCTTTATTTTATTAATTATTCCCTCACTAGTCATTTAAGCGCGAATGAGAACCGTTTCACAGGGATCGATGTCACGTGTTAATTCCCCCCCCCCCCCCGAATATTCAAATCTCAAAATGAAAACTCGAATGCCATCCCTCCAAACGAATATTCGAATATTCTGGTCCAGCCCTATTATTATTATTATTATAACTGTATTTCTTAACATAATTGGTATGCAACAGAAATATAGCCCATTGCCTTCATGTGTAATATGCATTTTTTGTAGGCTACACAATTTATAACATGTATAACTTGCCTATGCATGTGCCTTTAAATGCCCATCAAAAACCCTGTAAATTCAGAGAATAACTATTGTGGTGACAGTGAAAGTTCGAGCATCCTCTCATCAATGACTTTCGAGTAGCCTGAACCTAGGGACTTTTTTAATTCACTTTTGAAATTAAAAGATGAATGATATCCTACTAAACTGGTAAATGTAATGACCAATGGCAAAAAAATGCTTTAAGCTCTGTCAGTTGAGACTCAAACACATACTGTAACACTTACAACTAGGTATGTTTTGAAAGCACAGTTCATTCAATTTTTACTGTATAGATACATAGTTCAACATTAAATTAAATCTGATATTTACTTGCCCATGAAAAATCTACCGGTCATTGATTAGCAGGTGCTAATTTTGACCACTGCCTTCCCATAACTTTTGCACGTTGTAAGCTACGGTCAGTGTCAAGCACAATATGAGGGAAGATAGGTGGCTAAATCACTAATGCCACGGTGCAGTTAACACACAATGTAACTGAACGGTCAGTTAGCAAACCAATTCAAACAAAAGAGCAAAAGTATGTTAGGAGCGCCGCAGACTTAAGTTAAATCTAACATTAACGGCTCACGCTCAAAAAACAAATTCAAATAGAACATGGCGCGAAAGGCGCAAGCAAATAAGCTCATGGCACTTATTTAACATTAATGTTACATCATAACTCTCAAGACATTAAACTACATTTGGCTGAGATTTTCACAATATTCAATAAGAAAATCCAAACTTACCGACAGAAATAGTGGAGTGCCGTTCCGTGAGCCCTTGGACATGACTGTGACGGTTGACTTCTTCTACCAATAATGCAAAGTGCGCAAAACGAGATCGCACGCGATATCACGATAATTAACATCACTACATTATTGACTCACTTCATCCCAACATGATCCGAACAAATTCGTGCACCCTCTCTGCATATCATGTAGTTTTTATACTATACAGTTATGTTTCACTTTAGAACATGAGGCATTTGTGTTAAATACACCCAAGATGCCTATATAAATCCATGACATGGAGAGTCTCCTTTTTTCAGTGTGGTTTGGTACTTTTGGTACTGGGACTTGGACAGAAGTCAATGAAAAAGCGAAAGTACCGTACTTGGTGTGGACAAAAAGCAAAGACACTGTCTTTGAAACAGCAAACCATGGGAAATTGCAAATCCAAATATTCAAGAATCCGTTAAATCCGCTGCTTTATACATTTCAAAAAATAAATGAGTGGATGTAACTAAACTTACTTAACTAAAGTGAGTTACACTTTGCAGTTTATTAGGATTAACATAAATGCCAATGTAATGTCATGACCAGAGGTTGCATTATAATTTCTCGTTATTCGTCATTTTGACTGACAGGGTCTTAAAAAAGACATATTTAGTTGCATTTAACTTTCATTCATTTAATTTTTTTTCATGATTAATACACAGAACAAACTTACAGATTATCCATCTATAATGGCATGGAGAGGAAAGATGAACAACAAAACTGACCCTGTGGTCACTTTTCTTGTCAACACCACATGAAGTAGATGAATGATTTTTGATTTTTATTTTTCTTACCACAGTGACAGCTGAACATTAGCTGCTGCTAATGTTAATCTTTACACATGCAATTTTATAAGAAAGTGCACTGCCAACACAAAACAGTGGAGGATGAACAAGTCTTTTGTTTGATTGCGACCAACATGTTTTAGACTACATTCACACTGCCAGCCACATCGTTCAATTCCGATTTTTTGCTCAGATCGGATTTGTCTATCTTGATGGTTCACATTCATAACTACAAGTGACCTGTATCTGACTGGAATGTGAATGCATCGGTCCTCCGAAATGTCACGCATGCGCACATTGATACGTTTTTACACGGGTAAAAAGCTGGTCGTAAAACTGGCACATTGTGCGGCCACGACCACTGCGCTGATTCAAGTCTTTTGCCTCCTTAAACTTTGACTTCAGGCTCTTTATTTTACTTTGGCATTGTAGCCACGTTCGTTTGTGTCCGCACTGTGCCATTTCTTTGGCAATTATTTCAATTACTACTCTATTACGATAGGTTCCTTCCAGTTTAGCTTGAACAGATTCATTTCCCCAAATATCAATTAAATCCCCAACTTCTCCATCCTTCCACTGACTGTTATCGCAGCTCTCCTCCATTTTTACCATCCCGCACTGCCGGTGCAGGCTGATGATGTTAGTGCATGCGTATAAGCAAAAAGCCACATGAATTCCGATCTGAGCATTCACATTAGTGATGGGAAGTTCGGCTCAATTAACTGATTCGATTCTTTCCAACTGTCCGTTGTAATGAATCGATTCTAAAACCGATTCTATGATTCATTTTTTTCCGTCTTTTTTTGTGCCTGATCATATTACTCAACGAATTGTGGGATCGGATAATAAATCTGTCTCAAGGTTACATTGTTTGACAAAGACAGCGCTGGTGTTCAACAAAAATGTTCAGCTTGACTATTCACAATATAAAAAGCAGAAATGGTGTCGATGCTGAATAATATGTGTGAATATATAGTTCTTATTTTCTTTACTTAAGCCAAATTCATGTGCATGAGTATCAAGGACTACATCACAGTTAACAACAACTGCAATATTACCAATACAATCACACATACCCATACAATGAGCATAAGAAAACTTGCATACGTTGTTGTGTAAACGTCAAAGTTAATAAATATCTTAGTTTGTTCTTTGATTAAAGACATATAGTTTTATTATACAGAAATGCAATAATTTACTGTTGTGATGAATGATGAAGATCTGCTTTTATTTTATTCCTTTTAACAGTGTAACTGCATTTCCGCTTTTGGGATCGGTTCGAGAACCGTTCGTTCGATTCACCTACTGAGTGTCCGAAAACCCGTAACTTCGATTCGTTCATCGAACGGGCTCTCGGGGAGTTGCTGAGAGCGTATATCAATAGATTAATTCAGCAACCGGAGTCTTTAACCCACATTTCTGCAGAAAAAACATGTAAATAAATTAGAAGGCATTTGAATTTAAAAGTGTTTTATTTGTCGGTTTGTGTTATTATTTAGTATTACTTTATTGTGTTAATATAAAAATTTAGGCCTATACTTTTTTTAATTTGCTTTTAAAATATTTGCAAGCATATTGTGCAGGAGTATAAGTGACTGAACCACAGGTACAAAAACAACAACAACAACAATAATAATAACATTAGCACAAATAAAATATTTATTACAGGACATATGCCTTGTTTAAGTATGATTTGTTATTACATTGTTGAATGCATTCAGTTTAGTCTTTGTAGCAATTTTGCTGGAGAAATAGGACACATTTGCAGTTTTATTTTAATACAGGAAATGATATGTGCGAGTAATTGGACCCTTGAAATGACATGAAAAGCCAAAGTACAGTAATAATACTGTAAGCAGTCACATACAATAAGCACAAATAAACATGTACAAACAGTTGTATAAACGCCAAATGCAATAAGGGTGTTATTTTAATATGATTTTACGTATATATATATATATATATATATATATATATATATATTAGGGATGCTCATTTCGATTAATTTTCACAACCGCCGTTCGTTATCCGAACATTAACCGTTAACTGATTAGATTAGAATATTAAATTCCTCTGGGGTCGGCGGTCCCGCCGGCGGGATCTGACAGAAATTTCGCCAAACCATTTAAATAACTCTGCGAGGTTTTATCATATACACATTTAAAAAACACCCACAGAAACCTTGGACGGTCTACTTTTCAAATATATATATAGGTAGAAACTAAATATATTTTTATAGCTTCGTGATATGAATAGAAAGAACAAGAGTGACTGACTTAAGCGTCTGCGTCTCGAAGCAGCTCTGATCGCCTTCCCACTTGCAAATTGCGCTATTCGCATGATAATCCGACAGTTAGTATTGGATAAAGAAATATGTGAATACGCCCATTGTGACCGAAATAAACAAGAGCACATGTCTGGGTAGTGTTTACACCGATCGGCTACAATATATCACACGGACGTCTCTGCCGCTGAGGCTTTGCGCCAATGTTTCCAGTTTCAGCATCAACGCTCGTACCTGTGTTCATGGCTCAGTGGGCTAAGCCTGTGTGCCTGTAATCACAGTCGCCGATTCAAACCCAGTGTATTTAGAACGTGAAAAGCGATCTTCAGCTGAGATGCCACAAAACTTCATACTACTACTAATAATTAAAATATATATAAAAACATTTTAAACCGTTTAACTGAGTAATATTCGGTCAAAATTAATTATTTCGGTTAACGGTTAAACGGTCAAAATGAGCATCCCTAATATATATATATAAAATCATATTAAAAGCAGTATAGTTATTAAAATTATATATATATATATAATATCATTTTAATAACTATACTGCTTTCATAAATCGACAATAGATGCATTTATTTTACCCTATTCATCAGCGTAACTGCATTTCCGCAGTAAATGCCGCGAGGGCTCTTGGGATCGGTTCGCGAACCGTTAGTTTGATTCACCGACTGAGTCTCCGAAAACCTGTAACTTCGATTCGTTCATCGAACAGGCTCTCGGGTTTTTTGGAGTCAGCGAGTTAGACACCAGGTACTCGGCCGTTCGGGTGTTCACGGCACCAGACGGAAATCTACGAACTCAAAAGTGACGAATGTAACTGACGAACATAAGAATAAACTTAAAAGTGATAAGACAAGCGCAGACGGAACATGAAAAATAAATCCGAACTTGCGGGGGATGCTTTTGGATATTGAATAGCCAAAGATCAGTTTTAAAAACATTTTAAAATAATTTTAAAAACCGATTCGTTCAGACTTACGAATCGGTTCAACCCGTTCACTGAAAAAACAGAGTTAAAAAGAACGATTCGTTCGCGAATCGGCCATCACTAGTTCACATTCAGGTCGCATGGCCGCGAATCGGATACGTATGAGATTAAGGCCCAATCCCAATTCTACCCCTTACCCCTACACTTTCCCCTACCCCTCCGTTTGGCGCGTTCACGTGTAGGGGTGTCTCAATTCTCTTTTGATTGGAGGGGTTGGGGTAAGGGGAAGGGCTAGATAGCCCTCGAAACGAAGATTTTTCGGGACCTCACTTCAAACGAAGGGCTAAGAGAAATTTACAACATGGCTGCCCACTCGAGCAAGCAGACCCATAAATGTTAAGTAATTTTTGCCATTAATAAGGATTTTTGACATTTTTTCATTACATGTATATTACCATCAATCTTGTGTTTGTGTTTACGGTGATGTTCTGTAAAGAAACGTTTGAAAAAAAATCGCTAAAGTTTGCTTGCGGATAGCACTGATTGCACAATATTAGGAAATATATTTTTATGTCATATAACGTTACCCGGTAACTGACTGCATGTGATAACGCGTTGTTTTGTTTTGCTTACAGCCATATGTGTACATGTACTGTAAATGAACGGTGCTTACACTATTCGTACTTATTGCAACATGACAACATTTTTTTTTATTTTTTTTATTTTTTTATTCCCTCCTCCACCCCCCCTCTGCGGGGGACTGTATCTATTTATTTATTTATTAATTTTTTTTTATTATTATTTTTTTTTAATTATTAATTATTTATTTATTTTTTATTTTATTTTATATTTTTATTTACTTCCTCAAAAGAAGGAGAGGGAGGGGGGGGACAAAGGAGAAGGAGGGAAGAGAGAGAGAGGGAGAGAGAGGAATGGAATGAAAACAGAAAAAAAAACAAAAGAAAAAAAAAAAAAAAAAAAACAAGAAAAAAACAGTGTGTGTCCGTGAGCACGTGTCCGTGAGCACCTGTGTGCACACCTGTGTGTCAGCGCGCTGGTGTTCCTAAGGTTTCTCCAAGTAATTGTCTAGTAGTGTGTGTGGGGAGCCACAGCCCCGCCCACCCAGGACATGAAGTCGACACGGGGGAGACCCGGGCCCCAGATATCCAGAGGCCCCCCAGGGCACGGGAACCCCAGGAGGACCAACGCAGGGACAATTGCAGCCCCCACCGAGAAAAGGGCAGAGGAGTGCTCCGGAGGGGGGCCATCCGGCAGCCACATCACAGGAGCCCCAGGGGGCCGTGGCGACGAGCACGCAGGCCCCGCCGGCGGCCGGCCACACCAGGGCAGACCGGACCCCGGGCCCAGAGATCCAAGGGCCCCCCCACCCCCCAGCCAGGGCCCCGACAGAGCCGGAAGGGCCAGGCCCCGGCAGGCAACCGCCGAGAGTGAGCCAGCACACACCAGAGCATCCAGCCCCAGACATCGAGAACCACCAACGCATCGGTGGCCGGGGGCCTCATCCACCAGCAGGGAGTGTGGCGGGGGGTAATAGAGCCTGAGATGTTATTTCAGGTGGAGTCTAAGACCCAACCTGACACATACGTATAGACAGACAGGCACACACATACACAAGCATACGTTCCCACCCTCATGCACACATAAACAAATATTCACCCATTCGCCCAACATGAAGACACAGAAATGAACGCCGTACACACACTCACACTCCCCATATATACTCTATACTCCGAGATCTAGGCACCACCACCCCCAGAGGGGCAATCCGCCACCAGACCTCGGAGATGGATCCCTTTTTTCCTCTGGCATGGGGACAAGAAGACCACCCCGGACCCCACAGCAGCCGAGAAGCCCACCAGCCCAGACCCCGACCGGACGGCCAGCTCCTCCCAGCCCCCGGCCCCAGATGGTGAACAGAGAACGGGGGTGTGAAAAGACCCCATGCTTCCCTCCGCCCGCTCATATGTGGTGTTGGTGCGTGTTGTTCTAAAGTGCTTTAAAACAGGGGAAGGGCATGGTGCTAACCACCCTCTGCCAATCAGCAGCTGGTGTCAGCTCGGCCCCTCCCCAGAACCCTCAATGTCTATATGCAACTTAAAATTGAGAAGTGGGCACTGGCACCAGAGGTAAGGCTGAATGAACAGACCGCCCTCTGGACGCCATTCCTTGTGCCCACCCCCAAGGCCCTAAATGTATGTGTCATGAGAGAGTAAGTAATGAGAGTGTCTAAGTTGTGATGTGTGATTGAGACACAGGTGGCCACGGGGGGACAGAGGAGGAATACCTCCCCTGCATCCCAGCGACACACCTGCACCTCAAAGCCCTATATGTGTGATGGGGTGACGGAGCGGGAGGAGGGAAGCATTTAGGGATGGGGAGGAAAGGATCGGGGGGGGCAAAGTACCCCCCCTCTGGAGCCAGCCCCCCCGCTGACCCCCATAAGCACCCCCGTTCCCCGAAATCCACCCAGGGTGGGAGAGCCGAGGCCCATCCAGTCCGGGGGCCCAGAGCAGCGGCACCACCGGGCACCACAGAGCCTGGGGCAGCCAACCAGACCCCACCACAGAGGGAAAAACTACACCCACCCCACCATTCAGTCAACTCCCAGACTACATAAGACAACAGACACCCAGGTTGGGTCCATTCTCCTACTCTATTGGATTCCCCCCCACCCCCGCAGAGTGGATACCCCTAAGGCAGGGACCACCTGCGGGCAGATGGTAACAACCTCCCCACCAGCTAAAGAGGCCCCCAGCCCCTCCAATGCGCCGAAGGTCCCCGCGCCGGGGCCGGGCCCCAGTGCACGCGCCAGCCCACACCCCGGCGACCCACCCACCAGGACCCAAGCCCCCCCAGCCCAGCCGGAACCCCAGCCCGGAGGCAGAGCGCCTCCAGAACCCCAAGCCCGCCCCGGACCCACCCAGGAGCAGCACAGACGCCAGGCTGGTACCCTACGTCCGCCGGCACAGGCTACCCCAGCAGCGCTGCATGCAGCCACCAGAAAGACGCCACCCAAGAGCCACCAAAGCCCCATCCAGGCCAGGACCGCAGTCCCAGCACCGAACCCCCCCAGAAACCCCCCCCCCCCAGGGAACCCCCAGACACCCCAAGCCCATAGGCCCCCCCCCACACCAACAACAAAGACCGAAGCGGGACAAACCTGCGACCCCCCACCGCCACTAGGTGATGGAGCTGATCAAAGGAGCCCAGAGAGATTGGTCTAATGTGGCGGCAGAAGCTGTATCAAGACTAATATGGTCCAGCAAACTCTCTCTATATTGGTTGATATTAAGGTTATTTTTATTTTTCCAGTTCATGAGGACAGTCTTCTTAGCAATGCATAAAGCGGTGAAAGCCATGTGGGTTGTGTTAATCTCGGTAGTGACACCATCTACGTCACCCAACAAGCAGACTGAAGGAGAGGCTGGAATGGTACATTTCAGACACTTTGATAAGTCCTCACAAATCCTGCGGCAAAACATCTGAACAGGTGGACAGAACCAAAGAGCATGGATGTAATTGTCAGGTGTATCCCCTTGACAGTGTGAGCAGTTGTTAGAAGATGTAAAACCCATCCTGAACATCCGATGCCCTGTATAGTGCACTCTATGCAGGATTTTGTATTGTATTAATTGTAAATTGGGACTTCTAATCAGTTCAAAGGTTTTTAAGCATGTCTTAGACCAGAAATTGTGGTTCCAGCTGATTGATAAATCTGCCTCCCATTTTGCAATAGGAAGGGATATTGAATCATCCATTTTAGAAAGTGTCCTGTATATTTTAGACAGTAATTTGGGGGTTTTGAGATTAAGGAATTCTGCCACCCTTGGTGGTATTTGTAATTTGATTTGATTAGACTTGAATTTCCTTTTTACTATAGATTTAACTTGTTGATATTCTAAAAATCTATTCTTGTTAATCCCATGTCTTTTAACTAATAAGTCAAAGGGGATAAAGTCTATTTCTTCAAATATATGTTCCAAGTATTTAATACCTTTACAACTCCAATCCGGGAAATTTATCATATTATTGTTTAGTAGTATGTCAGGGTTGTTCCAGATGGGAGTACGTTTGCATGGGATTAATGAAGACTCAGTCATTTTAAGAAACTCCCACCATGCTGTCAGAGAAGAGCTGATACTGATGCTTTTGAAGCATTCATGTCGTTTAATGTTTGAGCTAATGAATGGTAGATCCGAAATGTCTATGTTATTGCATAGAGCCTGTTCTACGTCTAGCCAAGGTTCATCTAAGAAGGTATGTTTTAGCCATCCTGAGATGTTTTGAAGCCTGTTGGCTAAGAAGTAGTGGTGAAAGTTAGGCAGATCTAGTCCTCCTTTGTCCTTGGTCCTTTGCAGCGTTTTTAAGCTAATACGCGGTGGTTTATCTTTCCAAAGGAATTTAGAGATGGCGGAGTCCAGAGATCTAAACCAGTCAGGTGATGGTTTACTTGGAATCATTGCAAATAAATAATTAATTCTTGGTAACACCATCATTTTTATTGATGCAACCCTTCCCATGAGTGATATGGGCAGGGACTTCCATCTAACCAGCTCATCCTCTACCTTCTTTAAAAGTGGGATGTGGTTTAATTTAGTTAAGTCTGCCAGCCTAGGTGAAACATTAATACCTAAATATTTAATATCCCCAGATTGCAGTGGAGTGGAGGAAGAGTTCTGAAAGGAGCAGTTAATTGGAAGAACTGTAGATTTTAACCAGTTTATTGAATAATCTGAGACTCTTGAGAAAGAGTTTATTAATGTAATTACCTCAGAGAGAGTGGTTTGTGAATGCTGGAGAAAAAGTAACACATCATCCGCATAAAGACTGACCTTATGTTCCACATTCTTGCATTTGATGCCTTTAATCACTATAGCCTGTCTAATTGCTGCTGCTAGTGGTTCAATAAAAATTGCAAACAGTGAGGGGGAGAGAGGGCATCCCTGCCTGGTGCCCCTCTTGAGACAGAAGCTAGAGGATGTTTGGTCATTCGTCCTAACACATGCTGTTGGGGAACTATATAATATTTTTAACCAGTTTATAAAAGAGGTTCCAAAACCAAATTTGTGTAATGTTGCAAATAAAAAACTCCAACTAACTCTATCGAATGCTTTTTCTGCATCTAGAGACAATATTATGATTTGAAGGTTTTTATTGCACAAATAGTCTATCAGATTGAGTAATCTACGTGTGTTTGTTGATGAGTGCCTCCCTTTTATGAAACCAGTTTGGTCAGGATGAATTATGTGAGGGGTTATCTTCTCTATTCTTTTTGAGAGAGCTTTGCAGATTATTTTAAGGTCAACATTAATAAGTGATATTGGACGATAGCTGGTAGGCAATATAGGGTCTTTGCCTGGTTTTAGCAAGAGACTAATGTTGGCAGAATTCATATTTGGTGGTAGTCTACCATTTTCCTTGGTTTCCTGCAACATTCTGTAGAATGTTGGTGACAGAATTGTCCAGAATTCTTTATAGAATTCTACTGGAAATCCATCTGGGCCTGGAGCCTTATTATTGGGCATACTTTTCAAAGCTTCCTGGAGTTCACCTGGTGTCAGCAGAGAATCCAGTTCTATCGTTTGATTATCTGATAATTTCGGAAGGGTTATACTATCAAGAAACTGATCAATTTCGTCTTTAGATGGGTTTATCTGTGGTAAGTATAAAGATTTGTAAAAGTCCCTGAAAGTGTTGTTTATTCTTTCAGGGTCATATACTGTATCCCCAGTTGAGTCTTTAACAGCACATATAGTTGTTTTTTCTTTATTTATTTTTAACTGGTTAGCTAAAAATCTACCTGATTTATTACCATATTCATAATTTTGCCAGCGAAGTCTTTGTGCTAAGAATTGTGTTTTTTTATGAATAATTTCATTTAATTCTAATTTTGCTTTACGTATTTTATTCAGCATTTCCTGTTCCTGGGATGATACATAAGCTTCTTCTAAGGATTTGATGTTTTCTTCTAATTCCTGAATATACTTGTTTTCTCTTTTCTTTTTATGTGATGAGAATGAGATTATTTTACCTCTCATCACAGCTTTGCCTGCTTCCCAGAGAACAGATGCTGATGTTCCAGGCAGGTCATTATAGTCTAAATATAAAGCCCACTCTTTTTTGAAATAGTTAATAAAATCTCCATCTTTAAGCAATGATGTATTAAATCTCCAGTTTCTAATTGGTGGAATGGCTTTCTTATTTATTAGGGTTAAAGATACAGGAGCATGATCGCTGACAGCTATAGGGTGTATCTCAGTGTCTGAAATGTCACTCAGCAGTGAGCTACTGATTAGGAAATAATCCAGACGAGAGTAAGAGTGATGGACGTGTGAGAAGAAAGTATATTCCCTACGGTTGGGGTGAAGAGAACGCCATGCATCGCGAAGACCATAGTCACTCATGTACTGCTTAACTATATTTATGGATTCCCAATTGCGCTGAGCAGCTGTACTGAGCCTATCCATTTCTTTATTTAGTGCGAAATTGAGATCGCCCCCAAGAACGAGTGCGCTATCTAGGTGTTCAGAGAGTGCGGTAAAGAAAACGTGGAAGAATGAAGGGTTATCAACATTTGGACCATATATACTAACAATACATAACTTCTTGTTAAGTATAGACAATTTAATGATTATAAATCTACCTTCTGGATCTATAATTGTGTTGAGTAATGTGAAATTAACATTTTTATGTATTAAAATTGCTACTCCCCTTTGCCTAGAGTTATAACAGGCTGAGAACACATTAGGAAACTCAGGTGTTTTAAGTTCATCTGTAGCTGTGGCAGGTCTATGAGTCTCTTGTAATAAAACAACGTCTGCCTGTAGTTTTTTAAGCTGGCTAAATATTTTTAACCTCTTCTCTCTGGAGCCAGCTCCATGCACATTCCATGAGACAAACCTTAGTGTGCCCATAGACATGTGTGTGTAGCTAATATTGCACGTGCAAATGAGTCAGATACGAACGAGCGTGTGAGCGCTTGTGTGCGTGTGTATCCTATATGTCTGTGTGCACTATAAGGTCGGAGTGGTTGTGGTGAAGCTAAGTACATATGTACATTATCATGTCGTGCAGATGTGTAAAAATCGAGGGTGTTGTGTGTTATTGAGTAGAAATTTAAAGCAGGTGATCGGTGCAGGGAAAGCAGGGAGAAGTGAAAAAGACATACAAAGGGGCACGCGAGTAAGGGTATTAGTGAGAAACATAGAAACATAAACATTGTTAGCACTGTAGCGCCGCGGAGACTGACGGTAGTGTATTTGTTATGACCTAACATTAAATTAGCGAATTAACATGTATAAGCTAGATTAAACAGAAGAGGATTTGGGAAAAGAAGAAAAATATAACAGGTTCTTATCTGGAGTGGCGTTAATATAACCAGGGAGTGATGTTAGGGTCGCGGTAGAGCTGTCCATCCACGTAGAGCCGATCCACGGCGATGACAGCTCGGGAGCCCTTCTGGATGGAGCTGCGTCGGATTGGGAACAGAACTTTGCGTCGCTCCAGAATCTCTTTGGGGAACTGGTCGTTTACGCCAAAGTCCGTTCCTTTCAGCTCCCTGCCGCGGCTCTTCACCTGCTGCTTCTGTTTGAAATTCCAGAATTTGGCCACAATAGGACGCGGTCTCAGGGCACCAGGCCTCTTAGCTCCCAGCCGATGGACTCTGTCAAAGCAGATGCTTTCCACAGTGTCCTCTGGAAGCTTCAGGTGGGTCTTGATAAATGTTTTAACCGTAATTTCTGCGTCCTCTTCAGCAGATTCCGGGATGCCTGAAAACACCAGGTTATCTCTCATACTACGGGCTTGGAGATCGATGACAGTCTCTTTTATTTTTTTATTTTCTTCTTTTAGATTGGTCACATTCTCAGTTAGAGACTTGACCGAGCCCCGTAGTGAGGCGTTTTCAGCAGCGAGTGTTTCCACCTGTTGCTGGCTGAATTCCCTCAGGGATGTGAACTCCTGATGCAAAATCTCGACCAGAGACAACCTCGCGTCGAAGCTGGACAATCGCTTGTCGATTGACTCCAGTATGTCGGCGAAGTCTTTACTAGTCGGCGAAGTTGCTCCGGGGGAGTCTGCCGGGCAACTTCTTTTGGATGACGGCGTCTCGCTTTTTCCCGGGGAAGATGTATTGAGGTTCTTCTTCATGACTGTAGTGTCGAAGTACCAGTCAATGTATTCTTCGAGTGATTCCAACTTCCCCTCGCTGTCCTCGCTCAGCTCGCTGTTCATTCAGATTTTCCGCCAAGTCTCCGGCGTCTGACGTCACTTACAGCATTTCCGGTCTGGCAATGTTGCAACATGACAACATTTTTGTAAATTATATTCTGTATAGGGACAGCTGAGGAAACTCGAAGGCTCATACGTTTTCGAGGTGAAAACGAACATCTGTTTTTAAAGTCCAAATACGACGCAAAAAAACTTTGGGAGTGAGTAATCTTTACATGCTACGATGCTGACGGCGACATCTTGGAATTTGTGATAAACATCGGCGCATGTCCTCTGACGTAACGTTAGGAGGTAGTGACAATGGATGATGACGTATAACAGTGTAGTAGTGGTGTCCCATTTCTTAGGGGAATTTTTTTAACCCTACCCCTTTCCACTTCATTTCAAGGGGCAAGGGGAAGGGGTGAGGGGTAGGCAAAGGGGTAGAAAATAGAATTGGGATTGGGCCTTAGTATCACATATGAAAGTGACACAAATCTGATTTGAAAAGATCAGATTTGTGTGTCCACACAGCCCTAAAAAGATCAGATCTGTGTCACATTAAGGCAAAAAAATCTGATTTGAGTCACTTCAGCATGGCAGTGTGAACGTAGCCTATGACTCATTATTAAATCTCGCCAGCAGATTGGTCATTTGTTTTCCACAGAATAAAACGCTGTAACGTTATTCTGCAAAGAGATGCTGGCAAATTTCACCATCAGCACCCATGATTAAAAAATCAAAATTTCTGGTGTAGAAATATGGATACACAGGCAAATTCTACTTCTATCTCTTTTCCTGCACTTGTTTAACTTTCAAGTTAGCGTGGTGTGGTCAAACAATCAGCAACTAGACGCAACACCAACTGGACAGGGGTGTGAATTACTTAAAGTTACAATATATCGCCTTCAAATAATTATATGTCAAACTGATGGATAGCTTTCAGATTTTCCTTTCATTATTAAAAATAGAAAACATTTGATTAACGTGACATCTGGTCATGACACAGAGTAACATCATTATGGGTTCAGTTGTAGGATTTACATAAATTATTTTCCAAAGACACAGATTAGAAATTATAGGCACCTTGACAGAAAATGAAAGAGTAACTCATTTTATGGATAATGAACATATATGATTTTATTGGTTATAAAGTAGACCTGAATTTCTAGTTACGCATTTACGGGCTATGTTGTTATGCTTGTACCGAACTGCAAATTTAGCTTGTTTGTCGTGCACATACACACCTATGATAAAGTTCAATTTATAAATGATAGAATTATACATCAAAACAATAACTAATAATAAAATTAATAATTTATTTAAAAAGGGGTTACTTGAACACAAGTAGTGAGATAGGCCTACTATGACAGCTGATCTGATAATGATTAAATGACTAACGGCGGGTAGCGTATACAGAGGCAGGACAGCAAGAGAGTTCATCATACCCCTCAGAACAACGTGCGATTTAAAATTCTGAAAATTTTCCATTTAGTATTTTCGTTACGCGAAAACCGAAACTGTGGATAAATGGGGACTGTCATGCTTGAACTGTCACGCCAAATCTATTCCCCCGTCCAAATTCCATTTGTCCATGATACTCATCGGTTTTGGCAATGCTGCAATTTCAAGTTTCTTGATCACCCTTCAAACATCAGCAAGCGTTCGCGTCAATAAAATACGATTAAAATGTCAAAAAATGGTGTGTTTTTATTAATCATTATAAAACTACAATATTATAAAAATAGTTGACATTTAGCTTGACAGTATAACCAACATGTTTTATTATGGTTTAACCAATATATTTTATTACATTATAAATGTATATTTAGCTCCATAGCAACATGTTTTATTTATTACCACAGATTTTGCTCCACAGCGACATGTTTGTGTCACGTCTGGCTCGTATGATCCTCGTGTGTGCCATGCCCCCCTCATTACCTCATGTTAATTCCTGCTTGTGATCACCTGTTGCTTGTTCAGTTCAGCCTGTCTGGTGTATTTAGTCCGTGTCTAAGTCCGTATGCGTCAGATTTGTCATTGAAGTTTTGTAATGTCTGTTGCCGTCTGCTCTGTCTCCCCGAATAAACCCCGTTTGTCCGTATCTACGGTTCCGTTCGCCTGCTTCTCCGCTTGCACGCTTGCCTACGTGACAGAATGACAAATCTCGTCGAAAGCACAGCGCAGCAGACCGAGCACCAACGGCTCGGTCTGCTGCAAGAAGTTGTGTATTGGCGGTCCCAGCCCGAGGTCCAGGAGGATCCCGTAGCCCTGGAACTGGCCAACCGGGGTGCGGACCTCCTTGCGAAGGAGCGCCCGCCCGGGCAGGAGTATCCCCTCAATAGGGCACGAGAATGCCTCCAACGCCTGCGCCAACGCTTGACGGAGCGACGGGAGGAGCGCGTTGCCTGGAGCCTTACCCAGACATGGCAAGACATGGGGCAGTGTGTGGCTCAGTGGGCTAAGCCTGTGTGCTTGTAATCACAAGGTCGCAGGTTCAAACCCAGCCTCAGCATATCTGCGGCTCCTTCAGCAAGGCCCTTAACCCCCAGCTCCCTGGGCGCCCCAACAGGTAGCTGCCCTTCGCAGACAGCTTGTTCTACAAAGAGCAAGTTGAGGGAGGCGTAAAAAGAATTTCCCCATGAGGGACAATAAAGGTTAAATATTATTAAGACACAGAGGTTCTGGAGGCAGTCCAAAAGGTTTTGAAACTTCTTCAGGACTTCATGGATGCTCTTTCAGGTGAGAAGTATGTCACCCTTTCATACGTCAAACCTGTGCTACACCTCTTCAACACAAGTCTCCTTGCACTTGAGGAGGGTGACAGTGAGCTCTGCAAATCCATCAAAGCCCGCATTGTGAATTACCTCAATGCAAAGTATGCAGACCCAGCCACTTGTGACCTGTTGGATATGGCCTCTCGTGTGGATCCACGGTTTAGAACCAAATATGTGTCAGAAGAAAACATTCATGCACTGAAACATAAAGCTGTCTTGGAGGCTGAGTCTCTGCTGGCTGCTAATAGCAGCTGTCTGCCTCACCCAGCTATGCCCACCATGTCAAGGCCTCCAGAAAAAGAAGTGCCACTGCCACCAACAGCTAAGAAGAGGTCACTAGCAAGCTTCTTCATACAGAGTACACTCACCAGCATCATACCTGCACCAAGAGAGGCAACTGAACTTGAACTCCAAAGTTACCTGCAATCTGCTAGTACGGAGAGTGACATACACTCACCTAAAGGATTATTAGGAACACCATACTAATACGGTGTTTGACCCCCTATCGCCTTCAGAACTGCCTTAATTCTACGTGGCATTGATTCAACAAGGTGCTGAAAGCATTCTTTAGAAATGTTGGCCCATATTGATAGGATAGCATCTTGCAGTTGATGGAGATTTGTGGGATGCACATCCAGGGCACGAAGCTCCCGTTCCACCACATCCCAAAGATGCTCTATTGGGTTGAGATCTGGTGACTGTGGGGGCCATTGTAGTACAGTGAACTCATTGTCATGTTCAAGAAACCAATTTGAAATGATTCGAGCTTTGTGACATGGTGCATTATCCTGCTGGAAGTAGCCATCAGAGGATGGGTACATGTTGGTCATAAAGGGATGGACATGGTCAGAAACAATGCTCAGGTAGGCCGTGGCATTTAAACGATGCCCAATTGGCACTAAGGAGCCTAAAGTGTGCCAAGAAAACATCCCCCACACCATTACACCACCACCACCAGCCTGCACAATGGTAACAAGGCATGATGGATCCATGTTCTCATTCTGTTTACACCAAATTCTGACTCTACCATTTGAATGTCTCAACAGAAATCGAGACTCATCAGACCAGGCAACATTTTTCCAGTCTTCAACTGTCCAATTTTGGTGAGCTCGTGCAAATTGTAGCCTCTTTTTCCTATTTGTAGTGGAGATGAGTGGTACCCGGTGGGGTCTTCTGCTGTTGTAGCCCATCCGCCTCAAGGTTGTGCGTGTTGTGGCTTCACAAATGCTTTGCTGCATACCTCGGTTGTAATGAGTGGTTATTTCAGTCAAAGTTGCTCTTCTATCAGCTTGAATCAGTCGGCCCATTCTCCTCTGACCTCTAGCATCAACAAGGCATTTTCGCCCACAGGACTGCCGCATACTGGATGTTTTTCCCTTTGCACACCATTCTTTGTAAACCCTAGAAATGGTTGTGCGTGAAAATCCCAGTAACTGAGCAGATTGTGAAATACTCAGACCGGCCCGTCTGGCACCAACAATCATGCCATGCTCAAAATTGCTTAAATCACCTTTCTTTCCCATTCTGACATTCAGTTTGGAGTTCAGGAAATTGTCTTGACCAGGACCACACCCCTAAATGCATTGAAGCAACTGCCATGTGATTGGTTGATTAGATAATTGCATTAATGAGAAATTGAACAGGTGTTCCTAATAATCCTTTAGGTGAGTGTAGATCCCCTTAAATGGTGGAAAGAACCTGAGGTTGTCTTTCCATCCTTGAGTCACATGGCAAAGAAATATCTTTTCATCCTAGCCACTAGTTCCCCCTCTGAAAGAGTCTTCAGTTGTAGTGGAAATATTGTAACATGTCACAGGGCATCCCTGAAGCCTCATGCTGTTGACAGGGTTGTTTTTCTTGCAAAAAACCTGTCAGAGTGGTCATGAACAATCTACCTACCTCCACAGGAAATTTACGTTTTTGTTAATATTGTTATATGTAACAGTTCTCCCATCGTAAAAGAGCATATTTTATTGTTATTTATGTAGTTGTTATAAGAATACATAAAGGTTTCAGAGACATGCCTATTTTGTATTTATCTTTTTAAAAAGGAGATAATTTATTTTGTGCAGTTTGTATCTGCATGATTTTTTTGCAGCTGAATATTTTTCTTACTAGGTCTTTTTTATTTTTTTTATATTTTATTCCTAATTTTATAAATGTATTGCTTTTATTGCTATATTCAGGGATGGACATAACTGGTACAGAAGTAAGCATTCACCTTTAAAAGCAATACGTGCGACAATCGATTGTTGTACCAGCGTGAATGCGTACATATTTTATGTGCATTTGTGCTGATATGACAAGAAATTATCATGCATTTTAACTTTTATATGCTACTTCATACTTCATTTGCAGTATACAGGTTAAAATGCACGGTAATTTCTTGTCTTATCGGCACAAATGCACATAAAATACGTTGCGAAAAAAAAAACATCTCAGTTATAAACAGTCTGTTATAATAAACATTCTTAGAATATCACATATGTGTCAGGGTCGGCCTCCCGCTGTGGTCCTTCCGTGCCCCTTCCCCGTTTGGCTAGCAGGTGGTGCTGGTCATCCCGTCCATACGTCAGTCCTTGTTTCTCCCCTGTCACTTGTCTGGTCTCGTGGCTCAATGTATTAAGCATGTGCTGTCTGTTTGCCCCTCGGTCCTGAGTTCCCTCTTGTTGTGAGTTCGAATCCCGCCTCCTCTGTTTTTGTATTTAGCTCCCTGGTGTTTTCCTTTATGCTTAATTATTCCTGGTGTTTGCTTTGTAATTGGTTTTGGTTTTGTTTCTTGTTCCCCTGCTTATGTTATTGCCTATGTACCTTCCGTGTGTTGATATATGCTTCCTTGGTTAGTGTTTAGTTTCCCTGATTGTTAGTATCTTTGAGTTAATTGGTTTCACCTGTGTCCTGTTTCCCTAGTCTTTGTTAATCAGCCTCACCTGCCCTGTGTTAGTCACTACCCCCGTAGTATATTAGTTCCTGCCTTTGTTCTGTTCCCCGCTGGTTCATCGTGTCGTGTCTCGTGTCTAAACTATTGTCTCTGAGGTCTACGCTCGTATATGGTTTGTCTAAGTCGTCTATGCCCTTGTCTAGGCTTGTCTCTGGTTTTTCCCTTGATTATAGTTTACCTTAGTGTCGTGCTAGTTAGTTAGTTTTCCTTGTGTGTTATTTAGTCTAGTTAATTCCTCCCTGTTTTAGTTTTCACCCCTCGCGGTCTTTTTGGTTTTCTTGTGTTTTGTTGTCTTTGTTAATAAACCCCTCTATTGTTCCTGGAGCCGCAAGTGGGTCGTCCGCCCCTTATTCGTGCACCATGCCCCGTTCCCGTTCCCGTGCCCCAGATGCCCGCAACCTTGACAATATGCCTTTGACTTTGAATTAAACTGAACATTGTGTAAAAGAAAATACCGGAATATAAAAAGTATATCATGATTGAGCCAAAATATACCGGGATATGAATTTTGGTCCATATCGCCCAGGCCTAACAACAAATAACAAAAAAAAAAAACATGAATATCAAATTTGCAAATCTGGAGGGGAAACAGTATTAATTTGTACCAGGCAGCAGGGTGGCACACGGAGTGGCAATGCTGCTGGAGACATCCACGACTGGGGGTTTGGAACCTGACCCCGGCTTGTTCTCAGCGTGTCGCACAGGTTCTCTTCAGGTACTCTGATCTTCTCCAGCAGTCCGAAGACATGCAGTTAGGCTAACTGAATGATGTTTCTAAATTGCCCACTGGACATGTGCCCTCTGACTCACATCACATACAGGGCATACCCCTGCCTTGTGCCTTAGGATGCCTGGGACAGGCTCCAGGACCTCCCACCCATCACAATACTGGTTAAGCAGTTGAGATAGGTGGGCTTACTTGTGCTGAGGCAGACTTGTAAAAGTTTCTTTATCAAATTTATTAATTTAAACAATTATCACTAAATGGCACATTGCACACAGTACATTATCTTTTATGTATTCATAGATACAAATACACGAGTATCAGTCTAATTGCTATTAGGAGAACCTTCATAGCCCAAATCTTCGTAAAATATGGTTACGTACATCTGGCCTACACAAAGGTAACAATAAATTGCGAATCATTTTATTTCATGCAACGAAAAGGCAGATCTTTTAATTTATATAAAAGTAGGTCATTATTAATTAGTAGGATTAGCTGCATATAGGCTACTTTAGATCAATTCTTATCAAAAGTAAACCATCAAACCAGTGCGTTGAACACATTAACAAAATTAATCGTGAGCAGTGTCTTCTTTTTAAATAGCTGACGTCTCATGCGGTTAACGAAAACCGATTAGGCCTACCCTTGAACGGTTTTAAAATGAATTCCCAAAGAACAGCTGCAGTGTTTTGGGTTAATGTGCTGTAGCTAGCCAGGAAACAACTTAATGTCACAAAGCATTAAAGGACGCAGTGGCTCCTGACCTACCATTTTTGAAGATGTACGTGCGTAGCCTGGACCCGTCTACTCTCCCCTCTGAATCCATGATTCCAGGTAGACAGAGGCGCACATTGCATGAAGAAGGTGCGCACACCGATGATCTGCAGCTCACGCCAGGAACCCTCGTGCTGATTTCGCTCTCCGATTCGTTTTTTCCCCGGTAATATTTGCCATCAACTCTTAAATCTAGGCGATCACGGTCAGGTAACACATCTCCATTCGTCTGCGGAGTTTCCATTATGTCCTTAGGTCTGACGATTCCTTCACAAAAATCTAAATATTCCCACGAAGCTGATTGTGCATATGCATAAATGAGAAACCCCTCATGCGTTTGTGCTTTCCGCAAATATAAATGTGATGTTTGTTTAGGACGTGGCGTCTTTTTTTTTTCTTTTTTTTTTTTACTTAAATCGCCAACTACTTTTGCGGCTGACTACAAGTGCCCCCATTCGCACAAACCTCACCGCCCCCACTCCTGCGAGTCATATGACTGTTGCTCCAGTCTTATCTCATAGTCGTATTGCAGCTTGCGATTTTTTCCATTGTGTGCCTAATTACTACATCCTGTGGTGTTGTACTAGAAAGTTGTTTTAAACCTCTTGCTTGTAAATCTTCAAAGTCAATGCAGACATATGGTGCCTTTCACCTAAAAACAACAACGGACTGATCACCCAAGATGTATTTTACCTTTAGGAGCTTTTAGAAACAAATAGCAGTTAATGGCCAGTAGGCCTATACACTATAATCCACAAATCGGTAATAAATACAGAGAGGTACAATCTAGGAATAAAGTGTCAGATTACAAAGAAAGAAAGCACCCTAGTGCTGTTTGCTGAGGAGCCTAAGTGATCCCAATGCTTGTTGTCTTACATTGCCTGCCAGATGGAATGTGCAGAAGTGACTGCCTCTCTAAGGAACATGTGATAGGCCTATGTGTATGTTTGGAACTTTACCGGTTTACTTGAACTAGTTCCCTGTTTGATACTTTTCCTTATTTGACATATATATATAATTGCTTATTTATGTCATATTCAAACTCACTTTCATTAACATTTTACTGGGGCTTATTAACTTAGAAGTGATTTGCATATAAATTCTGTGACACAGCTACATATGTTTGTTTTAAACATAACACAGTAGCAAGCACATTGTTATGTACATTTAGAGCTGAACAGAAAGGGAAATTTGGCTAATACAGTAGTAAATGAAACTTGACAGAACGCTATGAGTAATCACTAAAAAGGAAGCGTGGAGCCATTTGACCTAAAAACCCTCACATATCTGTATTCTGCAGCTGCTTTATTAAATTAACCTCTGACATATTAGCCTATACACGGCTTTCCTGTTTCTCAGATATTTTAGGTCATGTACAGTAGTCTCCCTTTGTTGTTTGTCTTCCCATGAACTACTGAAACAAGCAGCTGTGTTCTCGATTCTGTTTTTCGCATGATGGTGCTTTAATAACTGTCTAAAAATTGACCGACTTGATAGTATAGTGCCGAAAATATGATTTATTTTATTGTATGTCTAACCTGTAATTTAATGTGTACTTTTCCCTCTGATGCCTGCATAAGGTACACTCGGAAAATCTATCTATTGGAAGTTATGTATGGTATATTGCTAGCTTCATATGTGCATTCAATTCTGCCTGAAATGACCAATTTTGACCAAAATTGGTCAGTGGCCAACTTATGAAGTACACCTGCTTGCTAATGCAAGAAGCCTGCTCCTACAAACACTGAGTCATGCAGCTAAAGCTGAATACATAGCACTATCACACATAGACAAGGTTATGAAGTACAGTTTCCAATTGATTTTAAATGTGGGGTCATTGTGTGTGCCAGACATAGGGGTTCCAGTATCTCAGTAACCACCACCTGGGAATTTCACCTATAGAGTGTAGAGTTTACAGAGAATGTACAATATATATATACACACACACACACACACACACACATATATATACACTCACCTAAAGGATTATTAGGAACACCATACTAATACGGTGTTTGACCCCCTTTCGCCTTCAGAACTGCCTTAATTCTACGTGGCATTGATTCAACAAGGTGCTGAAAGCATTCTTTAGAAATGTTGGCCCATATTGATAGGATAGCATCTTGCAGTTGATGGAGATTTGTGGGATGCACATCCAGGGCACGAAGCTCCCGTTCCACCACATCCCAAAGATGCTCTATTGGGTTGAGACCTGGTGACTGTGGGGGCCATTGTAGTACAGTGAACTCATTGTCATGTTCAAGAAACCAATTTGAAATGATTCGAGCTTTGTGTCCGTTAGGGCCAGATATATTAAACCTAACAGGATGTCCACAAGAGGAAAAAATAACAGCTTGGTACAGCACCTCTGGACTATCAGTTCTGGTGTGCAGAAAGGCTTCAATGATCACACAACTCATCTACCTTCAAGCTAATAACTAAGATTAGCATAAGTTCAGAAGAGAAATCTAAATGAGTTGTATCTGAATTAAAATCTGCAATAATATGAGATATAACTTTTATTTTAATCCAAGAAATTAGGGTAAACATTTTCAAAACTAAGATAATAACATGGTCATATAAAGTGTTTTGTACAAATCGGGTTTCGTCATCACATGACTCTATCAGTTGTTCCTTTCAGGGCTGGAAGCATTGCAACCAACAGAAAGCCCTTTGAGAAGCACTGCTTGTATTTAATTTTAATAGGAAACACTTGGGACATTTGACTGTCTTGGTACTTATATCATCAGAGTAGTACCTAAAAGAAAAAACCCCAGACATGAAGCAAAAGCACAATTGGGCATACACTACTGATCTAATTATATTCCAGTTTATCTAGTATGCTGTCTGTATAACTGATTTAGTCATATATATCATATTTCATATGATTTTCTGTGAAATAGATTAAATGTACTATATATATTATTTGCATATTATTCATTTATTATTCTAGTTCTGTGTGTGCGTGGAGTTTGCATGGTTTCCTTACATTTTGGGGGGGTTCCTCAGATACTGCAGTTTCCTACTACAATCCGTGAACATACAGTTAATGCTAATTGGGGTTTTTACATTGCCCATAGAGTATGATTATGAGTGAGTCTATGTGCTCTGTAATGGACTGGCATCCTTTTCAGGACGTGTCCTGTACTGCTCAGGCCGCCTGTGACACTGACCAGAAGTAGTTTATCAGATGGATTATTTATCAGTCCCCCAGCTTTCAGAATTCGCCACACTTAGCATATAAAGTACCTTTCTGGACACACCTGCTGAAAATTTTCAGCAAGATAATGACCCTAAGCACACTTTGTGGTTATGTAGTAAATGTTATCCTGTGATCAAGAAAAAGATGGAGTGCTGCAGCAGATGATCTGGTCCCCACAATCCTGTGGCCTAAACCATATGGAGCTGGTTTGGTTTGAGTTGGATCAAAGGGTGCTTTCCCACCGCACCTAGTACCGTATTTTTGGTATGGTACTTTCCCTTTTCCACTGAGTACTAGTACCAAAAGTTCCAGTACCAAACATGTCAAACTAACTGGGGTACTTCAGGGTGGGATTCAACACGCTTTGTCGATTGGTTACGCAAATAGCATGCCTCTGAAACATAGTACAATCGCCATCTTGAACTAAAGTTGCAAACTCAGAAAACAACAAAAAATATATATGGATGCATGGACAAATGGACGACCCAAACTTAAATTGTGATCTGGTCGGAAGAAAAAATACAAGAAGATCAGGATGGCTTGACAAAAAATAAAGTATTTTGTATAATATACTAGGACAGCATGGTATTATTTTGTTGTAATAAATATTGTGGTATTTATAAAGCAAAAAAACTGTTATATAACAGTTACATAAACTTCTCACAAACCTGCCTAGGAAGGATTTAAAGAGTTCGGGTGAAACTAATTATGACTAATTACTAGCAACACGGCACAAAACGTCAATGACAGACCTGTTACAAACTCTGACATGGACTTAAATACACCAGACGAATCAAACTGACAGAAAACAGCTGGTCACAATCGGGGTTGCACATGTGGTTAATAAGGGGGCGTGGCACACAAGAGGATCATACAGGCAGGTCATGACACTTTGATACAGTAAAAATGTTTTAGTGAAGCATAAAATCCCTGCACTATAATATAATGTAAAATTGAGGGTAAGAAAAAGCTTATTTTCTAGCTGACTAGAGATGTAATATAAGTATTGTATGTGCATTACATGAAATGTTGGTGTTAATATTGCACAACATCCAGCCATAGAATAAATGAAAAGAATAGAATAGAATAGAACCTTTACTGTCATTGTAAACTTTAAGGCGATGTCTTCCAATGAGCGTAGAGAGCAGCCTGTGCTGCATACATGGCTCTCTGAAGAGCCTTCTTGTGTGCCCGCTGTGCATCACACTGCATACCTCACTGTGATGCAGTGTGCCAGAATGCTCTCGATGGTTGAATGGTACACTGTAAAAAAAAAAAATTGTAATTTTACAGAAAATAACCGTAATTTTTTACAGTAGTTTCTCTTTTTTAAAAGCTGTCTGCAAAACTCTGTAAAATTACAGAAATTATCCCTGAATTAATAAACCAACCTTTATTTTATGCATAACACCAGTAATAAAAAATTACACATATTACACGTTTCCCACTTTCTCAAATTACGTACAAATTTATGTAAAATCACAACATTTAACTGTAATTTAAAAAGTAATTCATAATTTAAAGATTTATGACCATACTAAAAATTTAGCATTTTTCTTTGTAATTTTGATTTAAATCCTATTAGTTTTACATTACTTTGACATTTAACTTCTAAGTCCAATGTCTTTTTTAATTACTTTTAAAAAGATTATCCAGAATGAAATGGCACAGGTAAGGCAGCAGATTATGTCTTCCAAAAGCATGAATTAGTAAATATAGAGGGCGTGTCTATGTAAAATGTATAGGCTGCTATTCTTTATATGCACTAAAAAAAAGGTATTACATAATATTGGCATAAAAAGCCAACTTTCCTCATGTTTGTTGCGCCGCACCTGTCTGGTCGCTTCCCCACTAGTGGTGCCCACCCCACACTTTGAGAGGCAAGGAGCTATACCATTGTAGTAAACATTATGAATCTGGCTGGCACAGCATTTGGCAGAAAAATAGGAAGTATATCAATGGCTGATCTATGTAGTTAAGTGTAATCCATATGGCGTTCAGTGTTTGCATTGATGTGCATATAGTCACACTCTGGAGCCCTCTCTGGTTGCTTAACCACTTAAATCCTATGGAAGCAGCAAGGGTGTGCTTCTTCACATGTCTTATCCATTTTGGCTTTGTGTTTTTGTTTTTTTTTAATAAATAATGCATGGTGGAATCTACATTTTTGTGCACTTCTGGTTAGATATGGACACCGGCAGGATTCATGGTGTTCATGTGTTTCTTTTAATGACAGCAGTTAAAAAAAAACAAAAAAAAAAACAGATTTTTTTTCTCTGCTTTTCAGGTGGTTGATGTGACATACACTCACCTAAAGGATTATTAGGAACACCTGTTCAATTTCTCATTAATGCGATTATCTAACCAACCAATCACATGGCAGTTGCTTCAATGCATTTAGGGGTGTGGTCCCGGTCAAGACAATCTCCTGAACTCCAAACTGAATGTCAGAATGGGAAAGAAAGGTGATTTAAGCAATTTCGAGCGTGGCATGGTTGTTGGTGCCAGACGGGCCGGTCTGAGTATTTCACAATCTGCTCAGTTACGGATTTTCACGCACAACCATTTCTAGGGTTTACAAAGAATGGTGTGCAAAGGGAAAAACATCCAGTATGCGGCAGTCCTGTGGGCGAAAATGCCTTGTTGATGCTAGAGGTCAGAGGAGATTGGGCCGACTGATTCAAGCTGATAGAAGAGCAACTTTGACTGAAATAACCACTCGTTACAACCAAGGTATGCAGCAAAGCATTTGTGAAGCCACAACACGCACAACCTTGAGGCGGATGGGCTACAACAGCAGAAGACCCCACCGGGTACCACTCATCTCCACTACAAATAGGAAAAAGAGGCTACAATTTGCACGAGCTCACCAAAATTGGACAGTTGAAGACTGGAAAAATGTTGCCTGGTCTGATGAGTCTCGATTTCTGTTGAGACATTCAAATGGTAGAGTCAGAATTTGGCGTAAACAGAATGAGAACATGGATCCATCATGCCTTGTTACCACTGTGCAGGCTGGTGGTGGTGTAATGGTGTGGGGGATGTTTTCTTGGCACACTTTAGGCCCCTTAGTGCCAATTGGGCATCGTTTAAATGCCACGGCCTACCTGAGCATAGTTTCTGACCATGTCCATCCCTTTATGACCACCATGTACCCATCCTCTGATGGCTACTTCCAGCAGGATAATGCACCATGTCACAAAGCTCGAATCATTTCAAATTGGTTTCTTGAACATGACAATGAGTTCACTGTACTAAAATGGCCCCCACAGTCACCAGATCTCAACCCAATAGAGCATCTTTGGGATGTGGTGGAACGGGAGCTTCGTGCCCTGGATGTGCATCCCACAAATCTCCATCAACTGCAAGATGCTATCCTATCAATATGGGCCAACATTTCTAAAGAATGCTTTCAGCACCTTGTTGAATCAATGCCACGTAGAATTAAGGCAGTTCTGAAGGCGAAAGGGGGTCAAACACCATATTAGTATGGTGTTCCTAATAATCCTTTAGGTGAGTGTATTTTCCGACGCGCGCCCTCTGTCCATTAGTGGGAGAGTGCTCACCTATGTGTGCGCGCGCATCGGGGCGGAACTCCGCCATTGGCGATACAGAGACCGTGTAGAGACAAAAATGACAAGCTGTTGTGTAAATAATATAAATAACATAAGGCTATTTAATAAATTGTTTAATAAAAGGACCATGTATAGACCTGTTGTATAGGAAAGGTAACCTTATATGACTTCTGTTGTGATCTGGCGCTATATAGAGAATAAAATTAAATAAAATTAACTTGACCTTCACCTAATATAATGGTAGGGGAAACACTGGGGTTTATGGTGTGTATGATTAGATTACTTTATTGTTTTGCAGTGCAAAGGGAAAAATGTCACTGTTATATTTTTATTATCTATTGTGATGTTATTATGTGGAGGGCAAACATTTCTAGCCATCAAGGATATGCACATAGTCAAACTGTGTTAACAAGTTAATTTTTTTTGTGAGCTGAACTTAACACATTACCTAAGGAACTTGAATTGGTTAGGATTTTTGTGGCATTGTGAATCACTGTTTAGGTCCAGATAAAGTCTTAGTAATACAGGATTACTGCCTTAGTTGTGATGAATGAAAAGTGAGTTAGTTCTCCCTTAAAATGGTGAAGTATGAACGTGAGTTTATTTTTTTTTTTTTGGATGAACTGAACTTTGAACTAGTTAACATGAAGTGTGAACTTACATTGATTATTGCTTAAAACACTATCAGGCTATCCAGGATGTCATAGCTCTGGGTCAGTGCTTCTTAGTGATAGCTGATTCGCGAACGAATCGTTCTTTTTAACTCTTTTTTTTTAGTGAACGGGTTGACCCGGTTCGTAAGTCTGAACGAATCGGTTTTAAAAATTATTTTTAAATGTTTTTAAAACTGATCTTTGACTATTCACCAAAAGTACCCCCTCGCGATTTCGGATTAATTTTTCATGCTCCGTCTGCGCTTGTCTTAATACTTTTAGGTTTATTCTTATGTTCGTCACTTTTGCATTCGTAGACTTCCGTCTGGTGCCGAGAACACCCGAACGGCCGAGTACCTGGTCTCTAACTCGCTAACTCCAAAAAATCCGAGAGCCTGTTGGATGAACGAATCGAACTTACTGGTTTTCGGACACTCGGTCGGTGAATCAAACTAACGGTTTGCGAACCGATTCCAAGAGCCATTGTGCGGTGTTTATTGCAGAAATGCAGTTACGCTGATGAATAGGGTAAAATAAATGCATCTATTGCCGATTTATGAAAGCAGTAAGTTATTATATATGTATATGTATACCAACAGAAGCACATACTGTGTGTGTGTATGTATATATATATATATATATATTAGGGTGCATCAAACCCCCGAAGTGAAAAATATTTTCATGGCTATATAAAAAAAATGTTCTATCTGTACTAAAAACACACTGTGCAAAATAATTTGAAATTTGGATAAGTTCTACCGGGTCCACAACAGCCATGAAATTCTGAAATAACGGCAATAATTCATACTTTGGAATAGTTATACTGCAAGCATTAATGATTTCATGTTTTAGTATTTAAAGTGGTTAATAGTGGATATCGATGGCACCGGGGAAAAACCGCGTATCCAACAATTTGTCAATTTTACAGGGGAACGTTTTTTTCTAAATGGTGGAAGTAAAACGTGACCTAGATTTGAGAGCCCTTGTGAACATACTGAAAATACTGGTGCTAAAATCTGAGCCTCGTCCATGTTCACAAGCTACTCACTTCCAAATCACAGCACAGACTGATGTCCCTTACGCGAAAATTGCATGATATGAAATGGATGTGGTTTTGTTTAGTTGCTTTAGTTTCGTTCCCGCCCATTTTTCACTTACGCGGATTGCGCCATACTATAGTGCACTTACGCGGTTTTTCCCAGGTGCCATCGATATATCAGTCTTCTTGATGTTCACTATCAGTTCTTAAGATAGACATACTATTATACTTGCCCAGAAGTATATTGCTATTATATTGCTGCTGGAAGTATTGCTCTGTAACAGTAGGCCTATGCCCTATACACCTGTACCAACTATATCAGACATCAGACATGTATCACAATAATTTAATAATTTAATTTGTGCATTTAAAATATATTTGTGAACTTCTGAAGTACCTTCGTTTTTCTTGCGTTTATCATTATTTTTCATATTTTCAATCTAGATGTGGACCCGGTAGATGTTAATCAAAATTAACGAAATTTTGCCCAAATTATTTTTTCATCCGGTAGAACATATTTATTATACAGCCAAAAACATTTTGAAAATCAATGGGGGTTTGATGCACCCTTATATATATATATATATATATATATATATATATACACCTCTCCAGGAGCCAACACCTTATCGTGGTGGAGGGGTTTGCGTGTTCCAATGATCCCAGGAGCTAAGTTGCCCGGGGCTTTATGCCCCTGGTAGGGTCACCCAAGGCAAACAGGTCCGGGGTGAGGAACCAGACAAAGTGCGGCTCACAAGACCCCTTATGATGAAAAAAAATTGTGGAATCACGGTTTCCCTTGCCCGGACGCGGGTCACCGGGCCCCTCCCCTGGAGCCAGGGCTGAGGGTGGGGCTCGATGGCGAGCGCCTGGTGGCCAGGCCTGTACCCATGGGGCCTGGTCGGGCACAGCCCGAACAAGGCACGTGGGTCCCCCCTCCAATGGGCTCACCACCCATAGGAGGGGCCATAGGGGTCAGGTGCAATGCGAGCTGGGCAGTGGCCGAAGGCGGGGACCTTGGCGGTCTGATCCTCGGCTGCAGAAGCTAGCTCTAGGGACATGGAATGTCACCTCTCTGAGGGGGAAGGAGCCTGAGCTGGTGCGCAAGGTTGTGAAGTTCCGGCTAGACATAGTCGGGCTCACCTCGACGCACAGTTTGGGCTCTGGAACCAGTCTCCTCGAAGGGGGTTGGACCCTCTTCCACTCTGGAGTTGCTCACGGGGAGAGGCGCCGAGCGGGGGTGGGCATACTTATTGCCCCCTGGCTGGGCGCCTGTACATTGGGGTTTACCGCAGTGGACGAGAGGGTAGCCTCCCTTCGCCTTCGGGTGGGGGGACGGGTCCTGACTGTTGTTTGTGCTTTTGCGCCTGGTGGCAGTGATGATCGGACTCAGGACGAGCAGTGTGGTTTTTGCCCCGGCTGTGGAACAGTGGACCAGATTACCCACCCTTTTTGGAGTCCTTGGAAGGGGTGTTGGAGAGCACTCCTCCTGGGGACTCTCTTGTTCTACTGGGGGACTTCAATGCCCACGTGGGCAATGACAGTGAGACCTGGAGTGGCGTGATTGGGAGGAACGGCCCCACCGATCTGACCCCGAGCGGTGTTTTGTTGTTGGACTTCTGTGCACGTCATGGATTGTCCATAATGAACACCATGTTCAGGCATAAGGGTGTTCATATGTGCACTTGGCACCAGGACACCCTAGGCCGCAGTTCGATGATCGACTTTGTAGTCGTGTCATCGGACGTGCGGCCACATGTCTTGGACACTCGAGTGAAGAGAGGGGTGGAGCTGTCAACTGATCACTACCTGGTGGTGGGTTGGCTCCGCTGGTGGGGGAGGAAGCCGGTCAGACCTGGCAGGCCCAAGCGTATAGTGAGGGTCTGCTGGGAACGTCTGGCGGAATCCCCTGTCAGGAGGAGTTTCAACTCCTACCTCCGGCAGAACTTCTCCCATGTCCTGGGGGAGGCGGGGGACATTGAGTCCGAATTGGCCATGTTCCGCGCCTCCATTATGGAGGCGGCTGACCGAAGCTGTGGCTGTAAGGTGGTCGGTGCCTGTCGCGGCGGCAGTCCCCGAACCTGCTGGTGGACACCAGTGGTGAGGGATGCCGTCAAGCTGAAGAAAGAGTCCTACCGGGCCTTTTTAGCCTGTGGGACTCCAGAGGCAGCTGACAGGTACCGGCAGGCCAAGCGGGGTGCGGCTTCGGCGGTCGCTGAGGCAAAAACTTGGGTATGGGAGGAGTTTGGCGAGCCCATGGAAAACGACTTCCGGACGGTTTCGAAGCGATTCTGGTCCACCATCCGGCGGCTCCGGGTGGGAAAGTGGTGCAACATCAACACTGTTTATGGTGGGGATGGGATGCTGCTGACCTCAACTTGGAACGTTTTTGGTCGGTGGAGGGAGTACTTTGAAGACCTCCTCAATCCCACCGACACGTCTTCCAATGTGGAAGCAGAGTATGGGGACTTGGGTGTGGACTCCCCTATCTCTGGAGAGGAGGTCGCTGAGGTGGTTAATACTCTATACTCTCCGCAGGGTTCTGGAGAGTTCATGGGAGTTTGCCCAAACAGTTTACATGTGTTTTGTGGACTTGGAAAAGGCATTCTACCGTGTCCCTCGGGGAGTCCTGTGGGGGGTGCTCCAGGAGTATGGGGTGCCGGGCTTCCTTTTAACCCCCTGGGGTCGGCGGTCCCGCCGGCGGGATCTGACAGAAATTTCGCAAAACCGTCTAAATAACTCCGCGAGTTTTTGTCATATACACATTTTAAAAATTGTTGGGAAGGTGATAAGGTGTTCTGGTTCTTTTAGGTTTATGGCAGCAATCAAGATGGTGCATCGGTCAGAATGCAGGAAATGATGAGGAGACAAAGGTTTTCACTGAGTTGTGTATTGCGTTCCAGACAATGCTTAGAGGTCCAATAACAGCAGCATTGTAATATTATTGGTATTAGTCTGCAATAACAAACAAACATCTTTAACCACTCATATCTCAACAGCAAATCTGCATTATTGCTAAGCATGAAGACACATATTTTAAAAGGTAAATAAAGATTTCCAGCCTCATTCTTCACATAACTACTTTAACAGAAATAATAGGTTGGAGATATGTATAGTAAACTGCCATTCAGATAAAAAACGAACACTGCTTCTTAACTGCAATGGTAGCTCGGTCTTTTCACTCTCCGGCGGCTAACGATAGGTACTGTATGGCTTAACATTAACAGTGCATATCCCTCTCCGCACGCAGACCTTAATTTAACTCGGTGTCATGCGCACCAGCCAGGTGATCGCCACTAGGACCCGGAAGTAGGTGATCGTCCGGAAGATAAATAGCGGAGCTTCACAGTCTTTCGCCGCTCAGTCATTGCTAAATGACCCAAGCCGCTTCTACCTCCATCGTCGGTACTGTGAGTACTTCAGCCTTTGGTTCCAGGATTCTGATTGTGTGTTATATAGAACGGGGATTCCGGTGGGAATTCCTACTCGTTATAAAAGGAGCGTTCTTCGAGTAATCGCGTGGTTATCCTACCTTTTCGTGTACACTCCGCGTCTGGGTTATCTTCCACGCTACATTAAAAACCCGCTGTCTTCATATCTTCACCGTGTTTTGCTACGGGAATTCCTGACAGAATGACTGAGCCCGGTGCGGTTAACCCTGCGGCAGGAGGTCGCGAGCCTTCGCGAAGCTGTTCGGGAGCTGGCTAGCGAGCGGCACGCACCGCGGGCGGCGGTTCGTTTTTCGTCACCCGTTGTTGACTCCCATCTTTCACTGCCTGAGAAATGGAACGGGGTTGACGGGAAGTGTGATGTTTTTCTCACTGCGTTAGATTTAGTGTTTGAGTTCCAACCTACCCGATACTCCACAGATAGGCAGCGCATTGCACTTCTCGTCTCCCTTCTTACCGGGCAAGCAGCGGAGTGGGCTACTGCCATTATTCGGTCCGGATCCGACATCGGACACTCTTATCCCGAGTTCATTTATCAACTCCGTACTACGTTTTGTCATCCGGATAGTGAGGTGGAGACCGATTCAAGGTTGTACCATCTGCGGCAGGGGGGCTCGCCCGTAAGCCGTTATACGGCGGATTTCCGCACCCTCGCAGTACAAACCACCTGGGGTGATTCCGCTCTCCGGACAGCCTACTATGAGGGGTTGGCTCCCCGTATTCGGGATGAGCTTGCAGGTAGGGAGCTCCCCGCCACTTTGGAGGGTCTCATTCAACTGGCCCTCCGGATCGACCAACGGATGAGCTCGCGTCCGAGGCAAATTCCCCGTAACCTGTGTTAGAGTGGAAAATGTATTACTCTTATCATATTAAGTATGTGTGTGAGCATTGTGTAAATATATGTGTCAGCCCCTGCGTCTAGAGACAGGGCAGAACAAGGTGGTCTCTAGACGCCAAAGGATGTGAAAACAGGAACTATAACTCTGGGTGGGGAAATAGGCTTGTCAACGTGGCAAAGGAGGCCCACCCTGGGTTGTGCAGCGGTTCCTGATAAACCTTTGTCTGTAAGGGCACAATCAGCATTAACAGCTTAACCTACACCCCATGTAAGCCCCTCCCGCCAAGTATAAATAAAGAAGCCAAGGGACTGCCCGGTGTGACACTGAACTGAGGCGCAGATACTGTCTGTTGCATCTAAGTGAGTGGGCACCCTTGCGCAAGTAAAAGATAAGAAGTGTGCTGTCTCATAACTCCTGAATCCGAGAAGTGCATGTGTGGAGTTGTAAGCGACAGCGCTTCCTCCACATAGGTAACGGTGAGAGGGGGTCAAAGCTACGGCGCTTTCCTCCTGCTCCCCAACATAAAACTTGGTCCTTCGAGCCGGATCCGAGAGGAGACCAGAGGACGCCGACCAGTCCGCCGACGAACAACACCGAAAACTGTCGACAGTCTCACTCACAGAGAGTGTGTGAAAGACCTGTGACGTGAATTCGTCTACAGGCCGGTGGTTAGGACCGTTCCCGGCGGCTGGGGCGACGTGTGATGGGCCTCCGGACAAGAACTAGAAGCACTTCGTGAAGGATCAGGTGAGAAGCACGACGTTGCAACGTAAATAGAAGCAGGTGTGGGTTGAAAGACCGGTAGACGGTCCACACGCCTGCCCTGGGTGCAACAACATACTGGTGACCAAGGGATAAAGGACGGGTTTCATCCCTGAAAACTGATACCGCTGCCTCCGTATGAGACAGTAGAAGGCCGTGTCAGTGTCCTCCCAAGGTCTCGTGCCAGGGACTTGCACCTAGGAGTTATTATTTTTGGCAAAATGGGACAGAGTCAGAGCAAAGTAGAATTGGCGGGAGATGGAAAAAATTTATGGAAGCATACAAAGTAGGAGCAGGAGTCGTGAGTAATCGGAAATGGCAGAAAAGATATAAATTTCCTGGAAATCTGAATACAGGGGACATTCTAAAACTGCAGACCGAGTTAAAATTAGATATACTGGCCAGTTGCCGTTCAGAGAAAAATAAAGCACAGAAGAAGGGAGAATACATGCTGTCTGAAGCTTGGTTAGAGCAAAGCAAACTCCGAGATAAAGCGAGGAAGGAGAAACAGAAAAACAAAAAAGGGAAGTTACAAGCAGCATTGGTTAAAATAGATGAGGAGACATCGCCCACTGCTCCCCCGCATGTGCCCGCGGCTGCGCCATTAGGGCCACAGCCACCACCCTATCATAATCAAAACGAGCCTGCACCTTTGCAAGCGGCTCAGGGAGCGGAGGGAGAGAGACCAAGGTTACATGAAACCAGGGCGACAGATCCACAACTGCAAAAACGCATAAACCCTGAAAGTCGGAGAGTTCAGTGGCATGCAATAGAATTAGATGAGGAAGATGAGCTTCTCGCCCCGATGGTGGAAGTGGCTAATCCAAGAATAGCCCCGGGTGAAGATGGCTTAGCCCCACCAGCCACCATATTAGTTTACCGCCCATGGACAGCAGAAGATAGGGCAGCCGCCCTGAAAGGCATCCCTGCCGTAGAGGACGGTGTGCCTGAGTTCTGGACAGCTATGACGGAACTACAGGCCAGCTCTCACCTTAATGGGAGAGAATTATTCCGCTGTTTTAGACAGGTCCTAAATCACAAATGGGAAGACTTGGGACAGTTTGTGAGCTGCGCATCACACCCAAAACTTAAATATACGACGCAGCCAGGGACAGAATGGAGTTATAATAAGGGGAAAAATATTTGGCGATTTCCCCTAGGGTGGAGAGTACCCATAACACCCACTGCCCACATGGAGGACCCAGCTTGATTAATAGCAGCAACTCCAACGGTAGAAAACGAAGAATTAGCGGAAATACCGAAAGAGTTGTGGTCCTCCTCCCCCACGGACGTAGGGATAGTGAAAGGATTCCCTCCACATAAGGTAAAACTGAAAGCTCAACAAGAACCTATAGTTAGGCAATACCCGTTGAAGCCTGAAGCCGAGGCAGGGATAGCGCCAGTCATACAAGATATGCTAAAGTCAGGAATTCTAAGAGAAGCACCCGAGGCCACCTGCAACACCCCCATCTTTCCAGTACAAAAAGGCCAGACGGGGAGGTGGAGGATGGTGCAGGACTTAAGGCCCATAAACAATATAGTGCAGCACGCGGCACCAGATGTTCCCAATCCGCATTTATTACTGCTTAACTCCCTCACGGGAGATAAGAAGTGGTTCTCAGTGATAAATTTGAGTAATGCCTTTTTCTCAGTGCCACTACATGAGGACTCGCAACATTTATTCGGGTTCACCTACAAAGGGAAGAAATATACTTACACTAGATTACCGCAAGGTTTTTCTGAAAGCCCACATGTGTACACAATGGCCCTCCGCTTCTCTATGCAAACGTGCCCAGTGCTGGAACACAGCCAAGTATTGTTGTACGTGGACGATATCCTAGTCGCAGCCGATACTAAGGAACATTGCCGGCAGACGACCTTGGCTGTGCTCCAACATTTGTACAAGACAAGACATAAGGCCTCGAAAGAAAAGCTACAATATTGCCAGAAGAAGGTCATATATTTAGGTCATTATCTTACGGGGGAAGGGAAGGCGCTCCTAGAAACTCGTAAGCAAGCGATTAGAGAGGCGCCTAAACCAAGGAAAAAAAAACAAATGATGTCCTTCCTGGGACTGTGCAATTACTGTAGGGAATGGTTGCCAGACTATGCAACCTTAGCACAGCCTTTGCAGGAGTTAATATATGGGAAGGAGATGACACTAAAAGATCAAATACAATGGACCGCCAAGGGAGAGGCAGCATTCGTAGAGTTGAAACATATACTACAAACAGATATAGTATTGGCCCTGCCAAACTATGAATTGCCTTTCACCCTATGCGTAGATGCACAAGAAGGGTATATGAAAGCTGTCTTAACACAACCGTTTGGAACCAAACACAGACCATTAGCGTTCTACTCTAAAAGACTAGACGCTGTGGCAGCAGGGTTTCCAAGCTGTCTGCAGGCATGTGCAGCAGCAGCGGAAGCAGTGAAAATATCAGCAGAGCTAGTGTTATGCCACCCCCTGACCCTGAAAGTACCACATGCTGTATCGCTGATATTGCTCCAGACACCACTACCCTTTTTAACGCATTCTAGACACCTGACCCTGGTCTCACTTCTGCTTTCGCAGCCCAATATAACCTTGCAGAGGTGTGGACCATTAAACCCCAGCACCCTCCTGCCGTCTCAGGCAGAGGGAGACGCGCATTCATGTAAAACCATAATAGAAGAACAAACAAAACCCCGAGCTGACATCTCTCAAACGCCCATACCCCAGACTACAGTCCTATTCGTGGACGGGTCTGCATCTAAAGATCAGTATGGCAAAAACAGAGTAGGGCATGCGGTAGTAACCCAAGACAAAGTAATAGAAGCAAATGCGTTGCCGCCGACCTGTTCAGCACAAGCTGCAGAACTGTATGCCGTCATCCGAGCCTGTGAAATACATGAGGGGAAAGAAATTACAATATACACAGACAGTCAGTACGTTTTCTCAGCAGTGCATCATCATGCAGCTGTGTGGAAAACGAGAGGATTCAAGACGTCCCAAGGGACCACATTAACTCATTCGGCATTACTACTAAGACTGTTAGAAGTCGTGCAGAAACCAAAACTACTAGCACTCTGCAAATGCAAAGCGCATCAGGCCAATGAAACTGAGGAAGCGAAAGGGAATGCTTTCGCTGATCAAACGGCTAAGGAAGCAGCCCAAAGCGCACCGCTCGAAGAGAGCGATGGGCTCTTCCTCATAGAAACTAATGTACTACGAGACGCGCAGCAGAATGCCCCAAAGGCAGAAAAACAGAGATGGACTAACAGGAAAAAAGATAATGTGTATGAAGTGGACGGGAAGCCAGTCCTTCCACGGAGTCTGTATAAAACAGCAGCTTTAGTGAGCCATGGGAAAACCCATGTCTCAACAGGAGGGATGGTACATATAATACAACAACACTTTTACACAATAAATTTTTCTGATTTTGCAAAAAACTATTGCAGAGCGTGCATGATTTGCTGTAAACATAACGCACAAGGGAACATGAGACCCAAGCGAGGCCAGTTCCCCATGCCGGAGCAGCCGTTTCAAGCAATACACATGGATTTCATAGAATTGACGTGGTCACAAGGTGCAAAATACTGTTTGGTAATAATAGACACCTTTTCAAAGTGGGTAGAAATATACCCAGCAAAACACTGTGATGCAATCACAGTAGCTAAATGCTTAGTGGGACAATTCTTTCCGACATATGGAATCCCCGAAATAATACGATCAGACAACGGCTCACATTTTGTAAATAAAGTACTAGACTTATGCTCACAAGCACTAGGATTCACACTAAAAAATCATTGCGCATACCACCCCCAGAGTGCAGGTCTAGTGGAGCGAACTAATGGAACAATAAAAAATAGGCTAAAGAAAACCATGGAAGAAACAGGCAGACCATGGCCAGAATGTTTGTCACTAGTGAAACTATGGATGCGTATCACGCCTGCGGTCAGTGGACTGACCCCCTTTGAAATAGTATACGGGAGACCGTTTCCGTTGATAGGGGAATATTAAGTATGTGTGTGAGCATTGTGTAAATATATGTGTCAGCCCCTGCGTCTAGAGACAGGGCAGAACAAGGTGGTCTCTAGACGCCAAAGGATGTGAAAACAGGAACTATAACTCTGGGTGGGGAAATAGGCTTGTCAACGTGGCAAAGGAGGCCCACCCTGGGTTGTGCAGCGGTTCCTGATAAACCTTTGTCTGTAAGGGCACAATCAGCATTAACAGCTTAACCTACGCCCCATGTAAGCCCCTCCCGCCAAGTATAAATAAAGAAGCCAAGGGACTGCCCGGTGTGACACTGAACTGAGGCGCAGATACTGTCTGTTGCATCTAAGTGAGTGGGCACCCTTGCGCAAGTAAAAGATAAGAAGTGTGCTGTCTCATAACTCCTGAATCCGAGAAGTGCATGTGTGGAGTTGTAAGCGACAGCGCTTCCTCCACATAGGTAACGGTGAGAGGGGGTCAAAGCTACGGCGCTTTCCTCCTGCTCCCCAACAACCTGCCATCCACATCGTCACCTCATTCACCTGCTGCGTTCCCAACATCTGCGGGGGCTATCACCCCACCTCGATCTGTGGACCACCTGGGAGCTGGGGAACCCATGCAATTAGGGCGTGCCTCTGACCACAGCAGAGAGGGAGAGGCGTTATAGGGAAGGTCTGTGTGCCTACTGTGCCTCTCCCAAGCACCATCGCGCCGTCTGTCCCCTCCGTCCGGGAAATGGTCAGACCCGGTGAGTCCTGGGAGGAGCTCACCGGGTCTCTTACATCTTTTCTCCACTACTACGGCGGTTTCCCGCCTCACGATTCCGGTACACCTCCAGTTTGACCACAAACGAGTTAAAACCTCGGCTTTTATTGATTCAGGAGCCGCAGGGAACTTTATTGATCTAGCCTATGTCAAACAACTAGGGATGGAGCTGGTGGCGTTACCTCAGCCAGTTTCGATCACTGCGGTGGATGGTCGACCGCTGACCACCAGTCCTATTACCCACCAGACTCAAGTTATCTCCCTAAGCATCGGTCAACACCATGAACGTATCCAGTTTTTTGTCACATCCATCCACTCACCTCCCATCATCCTAGGGCACCCTTGGCTCTTTCAGCACGACCCCCTCATCACCTGGACCCAACAGCGGATTCTTCAGTGGGGTTCGACCTGCTCCGAACTGTGTCTACAGACGACAGCGGGGGCGTGTGTCGGGGATTCCGAGGTCCCCGATGTCGACCCAGAGGCCATCCCTCCTTCATACCGTGACCTAGCGGAAGTCTTCTGCAAGAGACGGGCCGTTAAATTACCTCCTCACCGGCCCTATGACCTCGCCATAGACCTTTTACCGGGTGCGACGCCACCCCGCGGCAGACTTTTTTCCCTTTCTCCATAGACCAAGGCTATGGAGGAATATGTTGCTGACGCTCTCCGTCAGGGCACTATCAGGCCCTCTTCCTCACCCGCGGCCGCGGGATTCTTCTTCGTGAAGAAGAAACACGGTGGGCTCCGTCCCTGCGTCAACTATCGGGGGCTCAACACCATCACTGTGAAGAACTGTCATCCACTTCCGCTGACCAACACCGCCCTGGACGCTCTGTCCGGTGCTACCTACTTCACTAAGTTGGACCTCCAGAGCGCATACAACTTGGTGCGCATCAGGGAGGGCGATGAGTGGAAGACGGCTTTTATCACTCCCACTTGTCACTATGAGAGTCTGGTGATGCCCTTTGGTCTGTGCAATGCCCCTGCTGCCTTCCAACAATTTATTAACGATGTGCTACAGGACATGCTAGATCGTTGGGCATTCGTCTACCTAGACGATATCCTCATCTACTCCCATACCCTAGAGGAGCACATCCAACATGTCTGGGCGGTCCTTAGGCGATTACTTGCTCATCAGTTGTACTGTAAGTTGGAGAAATGCGCTTTCCACCAGCGTTCCACCACGTTCCTGGGTTTTGTCATTTCACCCCAGGGTGTGGCCATGGATCCCCAGAAGCTGGAAGCTGTGCGTCATTGGCCCCTGCCCAGGACGCTTAAGCAGCTGCAGCGTTTTCTGGGGTTCGCCAATTTCTATCGGCGTTTTATCCGGGACTTCAGTACAGTAGCTGCACCTCTCACCGCTCTAACCCGTCCTTCCACCCATCCTTACAGCCTCACTCCGGATGCCATCAACGCATTCCAGAAGCTGTGTCTCTTTTTTACTACTGCCCCTATTCTTCACCCGGATGCTACCAAACCCTTCGTGGTGGAGGTGGACGCCTCAGACGTAGGCGTCGGAGCGGTCCTCTCCCAGCGGGGTCTGGACCAGAAACTGCATCCGTGTAGTTTTTTCTCCAGGAAATTCAACCCCACTCAGCAGCGTTACGGGGTAGGGGACCGTGAACTGCTGGCCATTAAATGGGCCCTGGAAGAATGGCGTCACTGGCTCCAGGGTGGCAGCAAACCATTCATGGTCTGGACGGACCACCAGAATCTCATCACCATCCAACACGTCAAACAGCTCAACCCTCGACAGGCCTGATGGGCCCTGTTCTTTGAACAATTCAACTTTCACATTTCATATCGCCCGGGGTCCAAGAACACCAAGGCTGACGCTCTCTCCCGCCAACACGAGGCCGATGTACCTCGGATGGATCCGGCACCGGTGGTGCCCACCGCTCGAATCGTTGCCCCTCTCCAGTGGGATCTGGAGACCAGAGTGCGCCAAGCTCAGACCACGGAGCCCGCTCCGGCAGATTCTCCATCCGGCCAGCTCTACGTTCCCACATCCATCCGGCCGGAAGTCCTTTCTTGGGCTCACTCCTCTGCACTGGCAGGACACCCCGGTGCCAAAAGAACCTTCCAGTACCTCCAGCGCGCCTTCTGGTGGTCGGCCATGGATCGGGATGTCCGAGAATTCGTGCGAGCCTGTCCGGTGTGCGCCAGGGCCAAAACTAACAATCAACCGTCTCCGGGTGGACTTCAACCCCTCCCGGTTCCTCGTCGGCCCTGGTCACACATCGGCCTGGACTTTGTCACTGGCCTGCCGGAGTCGGAGGGGAAAACTACGATTCTCACTATCGTAGATCGTTTCTCCAAAGCGGTGCACTTGGTTGCCCTAGCCGGACTGCCGTCGGCTAAAACTACCGCTGAGCTGATTTTAGAACACGTGGTCCGTTTGCATGGGTTCCCCAGGGACATCGTCTCGGACAGAGGGCCTCAATTCACCGCCAGGTTCTGGAAGGCCTTTTGCCGCATGATTAACTCCTCTTGTAGTCTGTCTTCAGGTTATCACCCTCAAACCAACGGTCAGACGGAGCGGACTAACCAACAACTGGAACGCTACCTGAGATGCTTCGTGGCGGATAAGCAGCATTCCTGGGCGCGCTATCTCACAACCTGCACACTTCCGCCGCAACTGGTCTCAGTCCGTTCGAGGTGTGCAACGGTTTCCAACCCCCTATGTTCGACTATCAAGAACCAGAGGTGGATGTCCCATCGGCCCAACGGTTGGTCCGTCGATGTCGCAAGCTCTGGACGCAGGCACATTCTGCCATCAAGAGGGCGAACCGTCAATACGTTGCCCAACACCGCCGTCGGCACCCCCCGGGTCGGTTGTTCCATGTGGGTGATAAGGTCTGGCTTTCCACCCAGAACCTTCGCCTCCGCACCGAGTCACGGAAACTCACCTCCCGTTTCATCGGGCCGTATCGTATCACCCACCGTCTTAATCCTGTCACCGATTGTCTCCTGCTGCCTGGGTCTCTTCGGGTTCATCCTGTGTTCCATGTTTCTCAGCTCAAGCCCTTTGTTACTTCTCCCATGATTCCTCCGTCCCCCGCCCCTCCTCCGCCCCGTATCGTTGCTGGTGGTCCCGCTTACACTGTGCGCCGGATCCTCGATGCGCGCCCTCGGGGTCGCGGGACTCAATATCTTGTTGATTGGGAGGGTTACGGCCCCGAGGACCGCTCTTGGGTTCCGGCTCGGTTTGTTCTGGATCCGTCCTTGGTGCAGGATTTCCGCCGGCGGCTCTCCTCCCGGCCTGGTCCGTCGGGTGCCGGTCCTGGAGGGGGGGGTACTGTCATGCACACCAGCCAGGTGATCGCCACTAGGACCCGGAAGTAGGTGATCGTCCGGAAGATAAATAGCGGAGCTTCACAGTCTTTCGCCGCTCAGTCATTGCTAAATGACCCAAGCCGCTTCTACCTCCATCGTCGGTACTGTGAGTACTTCAGCCTTTGGTTCCAGGATTCTGATTGTGTTATATAGAACGGGGATTCCGGTGGGAATTCCTACTCGTTATAAAAGGAGCGTTCTTAGAGTAATCGCGTGGTTATCCTACCTTTTCGTGTACACTCCGCGTCTGGGTTATCTTCCACGCTACATTAAAAACCCGCTGTCTTCATATCTTCACTGTGTTTTGCTACGGGAATTCCTGACACTCGGTATATAAACCAACATAAATGTCCGATAAATGCAACTTCCCTAATTGTATAGAAGTTGCAGTCGTCTCGGAAATCTGCACGGCGTAGTTAAAGGATTATCCAAGAGGACATTATAACTACCCGAATGGTAGCTCCTACGTGCATTTAAATTGACACGACATAAACGTAAAATTTAGCATAAACTTACTTCTTGGCATTCACTCAGACTCTAAAATCGGCTGGATCGCACCAAATTAAATCCGATTCCACAAGAAACAGGTAAGTAAATAATTATAATTTGGAGCACACTGAACTTGAGGGCTAACTACCCGCTATGGGAAGGCAAGAGAAAAAACTAAACGACTAAACAGGAAACAGGAAACAACGCGAACATAAAGTCCCACCCTTTTCTACAAAAATACTCTCAGAAACCTTGGACGGTCTACTTTTCAAATATATATAGGTAGAAACTAAATATATTTTTACAGCTTCGTGATACGAATTGAAAGAACAAGAGTGACTGACTTAACTCTTTCATTGTCGCCGCCTAGTGGTTCGGACGCATACGTCCAAATTTTCAATAACAAAAAAAAATGACGTTCAATAAAAGAAACAAATGTATCAAATCAACCAAAAACGGCTTGTTACACTACAAAAAACCTTTCAGATAATATCTGTAGAAAGTTGCGCAATTTTTGTGCCATGGTTTTTTTGTAACAAGTAAAAATAAAATGACCATGGTAGCCATCTTTAAACGGGTCGAGTGTCAGGAAGTAAAATATAAGTGTTAATAAAATGAAAACTAAGCACTTCAAACTATTTCTTTCACGGCCAATAATTCATAAACCATCACAGTATTAAGACAAAACACGCATTTTTCCATAAATATGACTGTAATGCTCTGAAATAGCTTGCTCACTCATCGCGGAAAAATGTCAGTCGGCATTCTGTACATTCGTGCAATGTTTATTATCTTCGGAGTTTTAGAAGAAAACCAATGAATAAAATGACAAAGTTACCCTCGTTTGAAAGCTTGATCTCTTATGTACATAAATCAATCACTGTAATCCTTCATTGTCAAGTATTTTTTCAGATATATGCTCTGCTTCCCTGCTAGCACATTATTTTTTACGCACTGAACCTTTGCCCATGGTTATGTTTCACCATAATAAACTTTTTACATGAACATCAAATTACAGTGTCATTTGCTTCATCCAATAGAGGTGTGTCTAAGGTTTGCAAAATGGTATGGGATGTGCTGATTGGGCATTGTTTTTCGTGCTGGGGACATGAATGCGCAACTTATTATCTGCAGGTGCAGTATTTGTGGGAGTGTCTCGATTAAGCATTACGCACGTAGTCTCCGTGAGTTTACCCAGTTATTTTCGGACAACAACTTTTTTGACTGAAGAAAAATGGCTCGGATGACTTTCACTGTTGAGAAAGCACAGAAGATGATTTTGAAGAGTGGTTCGGGGGAAGAAAGTGTCGCTTTTATCCATTGATTCGATGGAGGAGGACGCTTTTTTGCGCGGAGAGGATGCAACGCTCGACATAAGTACATTTATTTACAGTTTACTCTTTTATTCTATAGATTTTTATAATTCCGTGATTCAGTAAATTACAATTAACATTTGCTTTGGTAACACTTGTATTGTGGTACATTGGGAAAAGTTCCGCATCGCCTTTGTCAAGCTTTGAAGTGTGCAAAGTAATGCAGCGCTTTTGGCTTTCACTTGGGCAAAGTTACGCGGGGCTTTGTTTGGGCAAAGTTATGCGGGGCACTTGTCGGCCTTGTTTGAGCAAAGTTATGTACAGTACTTGTCGGCTTTGTTTGGGCAACATTATGTACGGTACTTGTCGGCTTTGTTTGGGCAAAGTTATGCGGGGCACTTGTCAGCTTTGTTTGGGCAAAGTTATGCAGGGCACTTGTCGGGCTTTGTTTGGGCACAGTTATGCGGGGCACTTGTCGGGCTTTGTTTGGGCACAGTTATGCAGGGTTAGGGTTAGAAACAAAATGTTTCTTATGACCCATAAGTGGTAATGCATTTAGAAAGAAAGACGCTATCCCAAAACACTGCTAGTTACACTGCGGCCATTTTGGATAGGTTTTGGATAGGTTTGGCACAAGTCGTGTGAATAAAATATAGATTTTCCTACAAATGTGTGGTGATTTTGTGTGACAAAATGTTACTTATGACCTATAAGTGGTAATGCATTTAGAAAGAAAGACGCTACCCCAAAAAACACTGCTAGTTACACTGTGGCCAGTTTGGATAGGTTTTGGATAGGTTTTGGATAAGTTTGGCACAAGTCGTGTGAATAAAATATAGATTTTCCTACAAATGTGTGGTGATAATGTGTGACAAATTGTTACTTATGACCTATAAGTGGTAATGCATTTAGAAAGAAAGTTGCTACCCCAAAAAACACTGCTAGTTACACTATTGCCATTTTGGATAAGTTTCAGATTAGTTTAGGTTAGGTTTTGGATAGGAAAGGCTCCCAGTTGCACCATTTGCTCTTTCCTCCGTAAAACCTGTTGGGCTGCATCAAATGATATGAAATTGGGCACACATGTAGAAAACAAGTTTGGGAACCAGATTTTTAAAATTGGACCTATTCCATCATGTAGTTTTTGAAATATTTACAAAAATCCAAGACACAAAGACAGGTTTTTGTATTTTTCCAGCTGTTTTTGTTATATTCGCATGTCCATAAATTATACACAGGTTATTCATTTCGTTATTGAACTTCCTACAATCAATTGTAAAGGGGTCAACTCTGATTTTAGGTATCAGGCATGTGTCTGTGACTTTTATATCTGAAGTTATAAGGTAATTATTCCAAAGAGGGAAGAAATGCCCCCCATGCAAGGGGCCCCTGGTGCCCTCCATAGAGTTAAGCGTCTGCGTCTCGAAGCGGCTCTGATCGCCCACCCACTTGCAAATCGCGCTATTCGCATGATAACAACATGATAATCCGACAGTTAGTATTGGGTAAAGAAATATGTGAATACACCCATTGTGACCGAAATAAACAAGAGCACATGTCTGGGTAGTGTTTACACTGATCGGCTACAATATAGCACACGGATACGTCTCTGCCGCTGAAGCTTTGCGCCAGTGTTGCCACTTTCAGCAGCGAAGCTCATACCTGCGTTCATGGCTCAGTAGGCTAAGCCTGTGTGCCTGCAATCACGTGGTCGCAGATTCAAACGCAGCGTATTTAGAACGTGAATAGCGATCTTCCGCTGAGAGCGGTCCTAAACGCTCGCGATACAAGTAAAACAAAGAAAGGTGACACGATTTGCTTTTTTGCCAATTTAACCTAATTTTAAAAACTTTAATACTTCTGAGAATGGAAGTTTTGAAAAGAAGACAGATAACGGATTTAGTCAGTGTTTTTTTCATGATTTTACATAATGATTTCAGCGAGATATAAACTGAAATACACGAGAAAGATACGCGGTCGACGATGCCCTCGTCCCCAGAGCGTTAATAACAGTCACTGCATCATATTTATCGCTTTCTATATTTATATAGTAACAGTTTTTAATTTTTCATTCCATCTACCAATAAACTGTGAAAGGGATTTTATTGTTGCTACTTTTCTTGCGTTTCAAACTGCCTTTCCAAAGTGATGGGTGTGGGGTGCAGTGACATTCCAGACTGATGGGCCATTGACAGCATGCAAACTACTACAGGTGTGAGGACACCTATCTCATCAATATTCATTTTGAAGGCCACTGACTTTGAGAAAAAGAGTGTCACTCTAAAGTACTAACACTTTAGTAATCAAACTACATAAAATTTCAGAATGTCACTTTCACCTATGTGTAGCCAACCCCTGTGTCTATAAGTTTCAGAGCTCAAAAGTCTTACCTAGAAATGTCTATAATGTGATTTTTTACAATTTCTCAGCATGTCTGAAAATAGGTTTTTGAAAAGTATATGTTTAAAGTTGATTTTAACAAAAAATAGAATAATAACATTCTAAGAGGTCTCAGATTATTGGTGCTGAGTTTGTGCTGAATAAAAGCAAATGTATCACTTTGGGATAAATGTTTTTTAGATAGGTGAAATATTTTAAAATGTCAAGGCATGTCAGACTACCCCGAAAGTGGAAAAGAGGCCTCAGACCCCAGGGGGTTAAGGGCTGTTCGGTCCCTGTATGACCGGTGCCAGAGCTTGGTCCGCATGGGCGGCAATAAGTCGGACTTGTTTCCGGTGAGGGTTGGACTCCATCGGGGCTGCCCTTTGTCACCAATTCTTTTCATAGTTTTTATGGACAGAATTTCTAGGTGCAGCCAGGGCATTGAGGGTGTCCGGTTTGGTGGCCTCAGGATCAGGTCTCTGCTCTTTGCAGATGATGTGGTTCTGTTGGCCTCATCGAACCGTGACCTTCGGCTCTCACTGGGACAGTTTGCAGCCGAGTGTGAAGCGGCTGGGATGAGAATCAGCACCTCCAAATCCGAGACCATGGTCCTCAGCCGGAAAAGGGTGGAATGCTCTCACCGGGTCGGGGATGGGGTCCTCCCCCAAGTGGAGGAGTTTAAGTACCTTGTGGTCTTGTTAACAAGTGGGTGGACGATGGAGCAGGAGATCGACAGGCGGATCGGTGCGTCATCCGCAGTGATGCGGGCGCTGCATCGGTCTGTCATGGTGAAGAAGGAGCTGAGCCAAAAGGCAAAGCTCTCGATTTACCAGTCGATCTACGTTCCTACCCTCACCTATGGTCACGAGCTGTGGGTAGTGACCGAAAGAACGAGATCGCGAGTGCAAGCGGCCGAAATGAGTTTCCTCTGCAGGGTGGCTGGGCTCTCCCTTAGAGATAGGGTGAGGAGCTTGGTCATTCGGGAGGGACTCAGAGTAGAGCCGCTGCTCCTCCGCATCGAGAGGAGCCAGATGAGGTGGCTTGGACATCTGATTAGGATGCCTCCTGGACGCCTCCCTGGTGAGGTGTTCCGGGCATGTCCCACTGGGAGGAGGCCCCGGGGAAGACCCAGGACACGCTGGAGGGACTATGTCTCTCGGCTGGCCTGGTAATGTCTCGGGATTCCCCCAGAGGAGCTGGATGACGTGGCCGGGGAGAGGGAAATCTCGGTTTCCCTGCTGAGACTGCTGCCCCAGCGACCCGACCTCGGATAAGTGGGAGAAAATGGATGGATGTATATGTACACTGAACAAAAATATAAACGCAACAATCTTGTTTTTGCTCCCATTTTTCATGAGCTGAGCTGAATTTTTCTACATACACAAAAGACCCATTTCTTTCAAATATTGTTCACAAATCTGTCTAAATCTGTGTTAGTGAGCACTTCTCCTTTGCCAAGATAATCCATCCCACCTCAAATGTGTGGCATATCAAGGTGCTGATTAGACAGCATCAATATTGCACAGGTGTGCCTTAGACTGCCCACAATAAAAGGCCACCCTGAAATGTGCAGTTTGATCAAACAGCACAATGCCACAGATGTCGCAACCTTTGAGGGAGCGTGCAATTGGTATGCTGACTGCAGGAATGTCTACCAGAGCTGTGGCCCGTGAAATGAATGTTAATTTCTCTACCATAAGCCGTCTCCAAAGGCGTTTCAGAGAATTTGGCAGTACATCCAACCGGCCTCACAACCGCAGACCACGTGTAACCACATCAGCCCAGGACCTTCACATCCAGCATGTTCACCTCCAGGATCGCCTGAGACCAGCCACCCGGACAGCTGCAGCAACAATCGGTTTGCATAACCAAAGAATTTCTGCACAAACTGTCAGAAACCGTCTCAGGGAAGCTCATCTGCATGCTCGTCGTCCTCATCGGGGTCTGGACCTGACTGCAGTTCGTCGTCGTAACTGACTTGAGTGGGCAAACACTCACATTCGATGGCATTTGGCACATTGGAGAGGCGTTCTGTTCACAGATGAGTCCCAGTTTTCACTGTTTAGGGCAGATGGCAGACAGCATGTGTGGCGTCGTGTGGGTGAGCGGTTTGCTGATGTCAACATTGTGGATCAAGTGGCCCATGGTGGCGGTGGGGTTCTGGTATGGGCAGGCGTATGTTATGGACAACGAACACAGGTGCATTTTATTGATGGCATTTTGAATGCACAGAGGTACCGTGACGAGATCCTGAGGCCCATTGTTGTGCCATTCATCCACGACCATCACCTCATGTTGCAGCATGATAACGCATGGCCCCATATTGCAAGGATCTGTACACAATTCCTGGAAGCTGAAAACATCCCAGTTCTTGCATGGCCAGCATACTCACCAGGCATGTCACCCATTGAGCATGTTTGAGATGCTCTGGATCGGCGTATACGACAGCGTGTTCCAGTTCCTGCCAATATTCAGCAACTTCGCACAGCTATTGAAGAGGAGTGGACCAACATTTCACAGGCCACAATCAACAACCTGATCAACTCTATGCGACGAAAATGTGTTGCCCTGCGTGAGGCAAATGGTGGCCACACCAGATACTGACTGGTTTTCTGCCCCACCAACCCCCCCAAAGCAAAACTGTGCACATTTCAGAGTGGCCTTTTATTGTGGGCAGTCTAAGGCACACCTGTGCAATATTGATGCTGTCTAATCAGCACCTTGACATGCCACACCTGTGAGGTGGGATGGATTGTCTTGGCAAAGGAGAAGTGCTCACCAACACAGATTTAGACAGATTTGTGAACAATATTTGAGAGAAATGGGTCTTTTGTGTATGTAGAAAATTTTTCCGATGTTTGAGTTCAGCTCATGAAAAATGGGAGCAAAAACAATAGTGTTGCATTTATATTTTTGTTCAGTGTATATATATATTTTGTGCATATGTTACGCTCGCTGGTCGGCGATCAAGCAGGAAGCGGGGAAGGACAAGGCAGGCAGGCAGAAATGCAGGAAAGTGGGGTTTTATTAAGGGATTGACAGGACAGACGGTGACGAACATTAATGACGAATCTGGGGAAAACAGACTCAGGCGCAGACAAAATACACAAGATAAGCCGAAATAACAGGAAACAGGTGATCACAAATGGGGGTAGTACGTGTAGGTAATGAGGGGGCATGGCACACACGAGGATCGGACGAGCAGGTCATGACAGAACCCCCCCCCAACGGCAAAGGAGAAGTGCTCACCAACACAGATTTAGACAGATTTGTGAACAATATTTGAGAGAAATGGGTCTTTTGTGTATGTAGAAAAATTTTCCGATGTTTGAGTTCAGCTCATGAAAAATGGGAGCAAAAACAATAGTGTTGCATTTATATTTTTGTTCAGTGTATATATATATTTTGTCCATATGTTACGCTCGCTGGTCGGCGATCAAGCAGGAAGCGGGGAAGGACAAGGCAGGCAGATTTATTATATTTATTTATAATATTATATATTATAATATTTATTAGATTTATTAAGGGATTGACAGGACAGACGGTGACGAACATTAATGACGGATCTGGGGAAAACAGACTCAGGCGCAGACTAAATACACAAGATAAGCCGAAATAACAGGAAACAGGTGATCACAAATGGGGGTAGTACGCGTAGGTAATGAGGGGGCATGGCACACACGAGGATCGGACGAGCAGGTCATGACAGAACCCCCCCCCAACGGCAAAGGAGAAGTACTCACCAACACAGATTTAGACAGATTTGTGAACAATATTTGAGAGAAATGGGTCTTTTGTGTATGTAGAAAATTTTTCCGATGTTTGAGTTCAGCTCATGAAAAATGGGAGCAAAAACAATAGTGTTGCATTTATATTTTTGTTCAGTGTATATATACTGTATATTTTGTGCATATGTTACGCTCGCTGGTCGGCGATCAAGCAGGAAGCGGGGAAGGACAAGGCAGGCAGGCAAAAATGCAGGAAAGTGGGGTTTTATTAAGGGATTGACAGGACAGACGGTGACGAACATTAATGACGGATCTGGGGAAAACAGACTCAGGCGCAGACTAAATACACAAGATAAGCCGAAATAACAGGAAACAGGTGATCACAAATGGGGGTAGTACGCGTAGGTAATGAGGGGGCATGGCACACACGAGGATCGGACGAGCAGGTCATGACAGAACCCCCCCCCCAACGGCAAAGGAGAAGTGCTCACCAACACAGATTTAGACAGATTTGTGAACAATATTTGAGAGAAATGGGTCTTTTGTGTATGTAGAAAATTTTTCCGATGTTTGAGTTCAGCTCATGAAAAATGGGAGCAAAAACAATAGTGTTGCATTTATATTTTTGTTCAGTGTATATATATATTTTGTGCATATGTTACGCTCGCTGGTCGGCGATCAAGCAGGAAGCGGGGAAGGACAAGGCAGGCAGATTTATTATATTTATTTATAATATTATATATTATAATATTTATTAGATTTATTAAGGGATTGACAGGACAGACGGTGACGAACATTAATGACGGATCTGGAGAAAACAGACTCAGGCGCAGACTAAATACACAAGATAAGCCGAAATAACAGGAAACAGGTGATCACAAATGGGGGTAGTACGCGTAGGTAATGAGGGGGCATGGCACACACGAGGATCGGATGAGCAGGTCATGACAGAACCCCCCCCCAACGGCAAAGGAGAAGTGCTCACCAACACAGATTTAGACAGATTTGTGAACAATATTTGAGAGAAATGGGTCTTTTGTGTATGTAGAAAAATTTTCCGATGTTTGAGTTCAGCTCATGAAAAATGGGAGCAAAAACAATCGTGTTGCATTTATATTTTTGTTCAATGTATATATATATTTTGTGCATATGTTACGCTCGCTGGTCGGCGATCAAGCAGGAAGCGGGGAAGGACAAGGCAGGCAGATTTATTATATTTATTTATAATATTATATATTATAATATTTATTAGATTTATTAAGGGATTGACAGGACAGACGGTGACGAACATTAATGACGGATCTGGGGAAAACAGACTCAGGCGCAGACTAAATACACAAGATAAGCCGAAATAACAGGAAACAGGTGATCACAAATGGGGGTAGTACGCGTAGGTAATGAGGGGGCATGGCACACACGAGGATCGGATGAGCAGGTCATGACAGAACCCCCCCCCCAACGGCAAAGGAGAAGTGCTCACCAACACAGATTTAGACAGATTTGTGAACAATATTTGAGAGAAATGGGTCTTTTGTGTATGTAGAAAAATTTTCCGATGTTTGAGTTCAGCTCATGAAAAATGGGAGCAAAAACAATAGTGTTGCATTTATATTTTTGTTCAGTGTATATATATATTTTGTGCATATGTTTCGCTCGCTGGTCGGCGATCAAGCAGGAAGCGGGGAAGGACAAGGCAGGCAGATTTATTATATTTATTTATAATATTATATATTATAATATTTATTAGATTTATTAAGGGATTGACAGGACAGACGGTGACGAACATTAATGACGGATCTGGGGAAAACAGACTCAGGCGCAGACTAAATACACAAGATAAGCCGAAATAACAGGAAACAGGTGATCACAAATGGGGGTAGTACGCGTAGGTAATGAGGGGGCATGGCACACACGAGGATCGGACGAGCAGGTCATGACAGAACCCCCCCCCCAACGGCAAAGGAGAAGTGCTCACCAACACAGATTTAGACAGATTTGTGAACAATATTTGAGAGAAATGGGTCTTTTGTGTATGTAGAAAATTTTTCCGATGTTTGAGTTCAGCTCATGAAAAATGGGAGCAAAAACAATAGTGTTGCATTTATATTTTTGTTCAGTGTATATATATATTTTGTGCATATGTTACGCTCGCTGGTCGGCGATCAAGCAGGAAGCGGGGAAGGACAAGGCAGGCAGATTTATTATATTTATTTATAATATTATATATTATAATATTTATTAGATTTATTAAGGGATTGACAGGACAGACGGTGACGAACATTAATGACGGATCTGGGGAAAACAGACTCAGGCGCAGACTAAATACACAAGATAAGCCGAAATAACAGGAAACAGGTGATCACAAATGGGGGTAGTACGCGTAGGTAATGAGGGGGCATGGCACACACGAGGATCGGACGAGCAGGTCATGACAGAACCCCCCCCCCAACGGCAAAGGAGAAGTGCTCACCAACACAGATTTAGACAGATTTGTGAACAATATTTGAGAGAAATGGGTCTTTTGTGTATGTAGAAAATTTTTCCGATGTTTGAGTTCAGCTCATGAAAAATGGGAGCAAAAACAATAGTGTTGCATTTATATTTTTGTTCAGTGTATATATATATTTTGTGCATATGTTACGCTCGCTGGTCGGCGATCAAGCAGGAAGCGGGGAAGGACAAGGCAGGCAGATTTATTATATTTATTTATAATATTATATATTATAATATTTATTAGATTTATTAAGGGATTGACAGGACAGACGGTGACGAACATTAATGACGGATCTGGAGAAAACAGACTCAGGCGCAGACTAAATACACAAGATAAGCCGAAATAACAGGAAACAGGTGATCACAAATGGGGGTAGTACGCGTAGGTAATGAGGGGGCATGGCACACACGAGGATCGGATGAGCAGGTCATGACAGAACCCCCCCCCAACGGCAAAGGAGAAGTGCTCACCAACACAGATTTAGACAGATTTGTGAACAATATTTGAGAGAAATGGGTCTTTTGTGTATGTAGAAAAATTTTCCGATGTTTGAGTTCAGCTCATGAAAAATGGGAGCAAAAACAATCGTGTTGCATTTATATTTTTGTTCAATGTATATATATATTTTGTGCATATGTTACGCTCGCTGGTCGGCGATCAAGCAGGAAGCGGGGAAGGACAAGGCAGGCAGATTTATTATATTTATTTATAATATTATATATTATAATATTTATTAGATTTATTAAGGGATTGACAGGACAGACGGTGACGAACATTAATGACGGATCTGGGGAAAACAGACTCAGGCGCAGACTAAATACACAAGATAAGCCGAAATAACAGGAAACAGGTGATCACAAATGGGGGTAGTACGCGTAGGTAATGAGGGGGCATGGCACACACGAGGATCGGATGAGCAGGTCATGACAGAACCCCCCCCCCAACGGCAAAGGAGAAGTGCTCACCAACACAGATTTAGACAGATTTGTGAACAATATTTGAGAGAAATGGGTCTTTTGTGTATGTAGAAAATTTTTCCGATGTTTGAGTTCAGCTCATGAAAAATGGGAGCAAAAACAATAGTGTTGCATTTATATTTTTGTTCAGTGTATATATATATTTTGTGCATATGTTACGCTCGCTGGTCGGCGATCAAGCAGGAAGCGGGGAAGGACAAGGCAGGCAGATTTATTATATTTATTTATAATATTATATATTATAATATTTATTAGATTTATTAAGGGATTGACAGGACAGACGGTGACGAACATTAATGACGGATCTGGGGAAAACAGACTCAGGCGCAGACTAAATACACAAGATAAGCCGAAATAACAGGAAACAGGTGATCACAAATGGGGGTAGTACGCGTAGGTAATGAGGGGGCATGGCACACACGAGGATCGGACGAGCAGGTCATGACAGAACCCCCCCCCAACGGCAAAGGAGAAGTACTCACCAACACAGATTTAGACAGATTTGTGAACAATATTTGAGAGAAATGGGTCTTTTGTGTATGTAAAAATTTTTTCCGATGTTTGAGTTCAGCTCATGAAAAATGGGAGCAAAAACAATAGTGTTGCATTTATATTTTTGTTCAGTGTATATATATATTTTGTGCATATGTTTCGCTCGCTGGTCGGCGATCAAGCAGGAAGCGGGGAAGGACAAGGCAGGCAGATTTATTATATTTATTTATAATATTATATATTATAATATTTATTAGATTTATTAAGGGATTGACAGGACAGACGGTGACGAACATTAATGACGGATCTGGGGAAAACAGACTCAGGCGCAGACTAAATACACAAGATAAGCCGAAATAACAGGAAACAGGTGATCACAAATGGGGGTAGTACGCGTAGGTAATGAGGGGGCATGGCACACACGAGGATCGGACGAGCAGGTCATGACAGAACCCCCCCCCAACGGCAAAGGAGAAGTGCTCACCAACACAGATTTAGACAGATTTGTGAACAATATTTGAGGGAAATGGGTCTTTTGTGTATTTAGAAAATTTTTCCGATGTTTGAGTTCAGCTCATGAAAAATGGGAGCAAAAACAATAGTGTTGCATTTATATTTTTGTTCAGTGTATATATATATTTTGTGCATATGTTACGCTCGCTGGTCGGCGTTCAAGCAGGAAGCGGGGAAGGACAAGGCAGGCAGATTTATTATATTTATTTATAATATTATATATTATAATATTTATTAGATTTATTAAGGGATTGACAGGACAGACGGTGACGAACATTAATGACGGATCTGGGGAAAACAGACTCAGGCGCAGACTAAATACACAAGATAAGCCGAAATAACAGGAAACAGGTGATCACAAATGGGGGTAGTACGCGTAGGTAATGAGGGGGCATGGCACACACGAGGATCGGACGAGCAGGTCATGACAGAACCCCCCCCCAACGGCAAAGGAGAAGTGCTCACCAACACAGATTTAGACAGATTTGTGAACAATATTTGAGAGAAATGGGTCTTTTGTGTATGTAGAAAATTTTTCCGATGTTTGAGTTCAGCTCATGAAAAATGGGAGCAAAAACAATAGTGTTGCATTTATATTTTTGTTCAGTGTATATATATATTTTGTGCATATGTTACGCTCGCTGGTCGGCGATCAAGCAGGAAGCGGGGAAGGACAAGGCAGGCAGATTTATTATATTTATTTATAATATTATATATTATAATATTTATTAGATTTATTAAGGGATTGACAGGACAGACGGTGACGAACATTAATGACGGATCTGGGGAAAACAGACTCAGGCGCAGACTAAATACACAAGATAAGCCGAAATAACAGGAAACAGGTGATCACAAATGGGGGTAGTACGCGTAGGTAATGAGGGGGCATGGCACACACGAGGATCGGACGAGCAGGTCATGACAGAACCCCCCCCCAACAGCGCGCACTCTGGTCGACGAGGGGTCAGAGGAGGGACCACCAGTGGACGAGCCCCCGGGGGGGCACCCGCAGGCGACCGACAAGGTGGTGGAGGTGGGACTAAAGGTGACCGTCGAGCCCTCGGAGGGGGACTCGCTAGCGACAGCCCAACCGGAGTCGGAGGACCTACAGGCAGCCCCGACAACTACAGCTGAGGAGAGTGAGGGCGAACCAGGAGGCAGCAAGGGAGGAACCTGGCCCCTGCGTCTGTGTCCCCTCCCTTTATGGGACACTGAAAGGCGGGACTTTGGCCTGGGTCGACCCTTCTGGGGCGATGGCAGAGGAGTACTCCTCCCGGAGGTATTCATTGGGGCCATGAGGGAGATCCCCGAGGGGTCCCATTCAAGCTTCTCCACTCCTAACAAGGAAGGAGGAGCGAGGATCCCACAGTCCGTGACCTCCTCGGAGACTGGGACATCTGGCATGGAAGGAACGGAGACAGGTGAAGCAGGAGACGGAGGTGCAACCAGAACCCCCCTCGGAGCTAGAGGAGGAGCTGAAAATGACAGAGCAGGTAGCGGAGGCCTAGAAGCCTCGGGCGGAGCTGGAGACCTAGGAGCTAGGACAGTGGATGCTGCAGCGGGTGGAGGCGGCGCTGGAGCCTTAAGCGTAGCAGCGGGCGGAGGCAGCACCGGAGCCTTAGGCTTAGCAGCGGCCTTGGGCGTAGCCGTGGCAGGCGGAGGCGCTGCGGGCGAAGCAGTGGCAGGCGAAGTCACAGCAAGGACCTCGGAGGGCGGTGCCAGCGGGTGTGCAGCCTCACTGAGTGGTGTACCGGTCCCTGGAACTAGCGGATCAGACGGGACTGGAGCAGGCAGGTCAGGCTGAGCTGGAGCCCCGAGGGGTCCTGCCGCAGCTGCTGGCACTGGTGCCTCTGGAGCCAGGGTCTCGGGCGGAGCAGCAGCCTCGGATGGTGCAGCAGCTGCCTCTGGTGTAGTTAGAGCTGCTGGCGGCGCAGCAGGCAGAGGCAGAGCCGCAGCAGGAGCCTTGGGCGCAGCAGCGGGCGGAGGCTCGGACGGAGCAGCGGACGGACCAGCAGGTGGTGCCGAGACCTCGGGCACGGGGAGAGTCGCACCAGGAAACTCGGGCGGTGCAGCAGGCACAGCAGGAAGCTCAGGCAGCGCAGCAGTAACCGCCGACTTGGGACCAGCAGGGGGCGCTGCAGTAACCGCTGACTCAGGACCAGCAGGGGGCGCTGCAGTAACCGCCGGCTCGGGACCAGCAGGGGGCGCTGCAGCCAGAGGCTCACTGGGCAGCGCAGTAGCTGCCGGGACAAGCAGGTTGGGATTAACCGGGTCAGGCAAGACAAGTACAGACAGAACAGGCAAAACAGGCAAGAGCAGGTGAGGTTCTTCAGGATCAGGCTGGGCTGGAACCCCAGGGGGTCTTGCCGCAGCTGCGGGCACTAGTGTCTCTGGAGCCAGGGCCTCGAGCAGAACGGGGGGCATTGCCGGGGCCTCGGACGGCAGCAGAGGAGAGACAGCGACCTCGGGTGGCAGCAGAGGAGACACAGCAACCTCAGAGAGCGGCGTTGTAGCAGGAGCCTTGGAAAAGTAATGTAAACTGTATAAAGTAATGTTATTTGTTATATAAATCAACTCAGGTGAAACAAAAAAATTTATGTTTTCAGGGTTGCCAAATCTCAAGCTTCTGGTATGATACGCTTTCAGACTCAATCTTACGGCAAATCTATTTTATTCCATTATAAACCTAAAATTAGCTACGTCATAAGTGTACACGGTTAAATACAAAAGCAGACTATTTACATGGTAAGAACTGTTAAATATGTGTGCAGACATCTTGAATTGAAAATCTCACTCCAGGCTGCTGGCCGAAGTTGGCAACCCCGCGTTTTATTTGAGATAAAAAGTAAAATGCTCTGTTTTCGCCTGAAACGGCTAGTCATTCCGTTTGCGTTGTTACTCCGACAAATAGATTCAAGATTCAAGATCTTTATTTGTCACATGCGTAGTCATACAAGTACAACACACAGTGAAATGTAACCTGAGCCGCTCCTTGACTGTGCAAACATTATGAACAATAAGTAAAAAATAAGTAAAGAAATGAGTGCAATTAAATAAGTATAAATGTATAAATGTAAGGGCAGTGCAATAGTGTTAAAGTGCATTGTGCCATAATAGCACCGCAATATAAAAACAGAGTGAATATAAAGTCCTGTTTCAGTCCGTTAAGGAATGCTATGAGGGGAGTGGGGGCATGTTCTATAAATATAAAGCTAATATGAGAAAAACATGTCACGTTTTATAATATGTTTCGAAGTAATATGACCGCCCTTATCCTGCTCTAATTTGCATTTGAAGTGATAAGTTTGTATGTATTTGTATTAAAACGAGACTTTAATTTTATTACCGGTGTGGGATTATCGAAACCAATACTTAAATCCATGAACATATGACATATAGAAATGCTTGTATTAGGGTTTTACGGTTTAAGTTAAGCACTTTATTTAAACATGCACAATTTTCACATTTTATTATATCTCATTTTGAAATGCAGCCCTACTTTTAAAATGTCCTTTTAAAACTAGTAAATGAGAAAACATTATCCATGCATATCGGCAGTCATACATATATGTTCAGCTTTATGTCACGTGACAATAAATATTGTCAAAAAGTTTTTGAATTGTACTGAATTAATTTGATTTGACAGGTATTGATTACATGCAATGCTGATCCAACTATAATAGGCTACTTATATATATATCACACTAAATAGTTACATTACGATCTTCCGGATCTTTGCTTCAAGAAATATTCTCTAACTGGACCTCTTTAAATTTTAGTTGAATACCCCTGCCTTATGCGAACTGCATTAGATCTGATTGTATCTCATCTCTGGCAAACATTTTCATCTCGTTTTAATTCGTTGACGAAAGTGTCAATACACACATAGTCTTAGGCCTCGCAAAATCATTTTTATTTAGTTATGGTCTCGTTTTAGTCTGAAAATAAAGGTCGTTGATGATAACGAAAATTTTTCATTAACAAAATTAACACTGCATGGAGTCCTTGGGTATAGCAAGGACAGGCGGCGACACAACCTCGGGCGTAGCGGTAGCCGCAGCAGGGAGCTCGGGAGTAGTGGCATCCGCCGCAGGGAGCTCGAGCGTAGGAACCACCAGAGCCTCGCTGGGCGGCATGGCAGCCACCGGGACAGGCAGGTCAAGCACAGGCAGGCGGGCTGCAGGCGACGCAGCAGCAGGCAAGTGGGCTGCGGGCAAAGCCGGAACAGGCAGCGGCGTGGCAGGGGCCTCTGAGGGTACAGCGGCTGGGACTAGATGATCAGACCCTTTCAGCATGACCTGGGCAGGCAGAACAGCACATACAGGCAGTGCAGGCAGAGGCGCAGCCGGGACCAGCTGGGATGCCTCAGAGAGCGATGCGTCTGTTGCCGGTTGTGGGATTCAATAGAATTATAAAGAACATACAATGAATAGAGGAAAAGGAGAATATAGCTTAAAGCAGGGCATGATGAAAGGGGGGGGGTTCATTCTAAAAAATGCAGTTAACTGAAACGAGAACTGACTGGCGCCAGCAAGGCAAGGTTACCTAATCAGGACCGATAGAGGGAGCAGACAGAAAAACGTCAGCGGCCCTTACTTATCTGTAGCCTTCCACAAGGACAAGTACTAACCGACTAACTAGAGCAAATGTCAAACATGTGGTTGTCACGTAGACGGAAGGTACCGAGAGAGGGGGGAGATGCCCAAAGGGCTTTAAAAGGGATACAGCTGATACATATGGCAGAGCTTCCTCTTGTACATTCTGAATGTATGTCAGATGGTTGCTCCCGGATTGCAATCTGTCAGAGAATAAACTGGTGACCTGCAACTTCTCCACGTGTCAGCTGTGAATCTCTTGACCCGGTGGAGACGGCGTACTCCAACAATTTGGGGGCTCATCCGGGATCACCAGGAGATTCGCAAGATTCGGCTAAGTGTTGATGCAGCCTACTTGGTCACAGAGAACTGCAGGGCCCGACCAGAAGAGGTAAGCAGAGCCTGTTATATCAAAATCTGCACATTGGATATGTCAAATTTAGCAGTTTGTCCAGTGGCCCATCGGTAAACTAAGATGGAGGAGAGGTTGCACGTACTGTGTTTCTATATTGGGTATGTCTATGTATTGTGTATGCATTGTGTCTAGGGATTGTGTGCAGGCATCGTGTGTGAGGAAGTAGAACTTTAACCCTTAGGAGTCGGCGGACCCGCCGGCGGAGACACTTGCATTTTTTTCTGGTAACCGTGAAAAGAACTTAAAATGCGTCGTCATGTTTGATCATACACGTAAGTGTAGTACATCATTTTAATCTGTAAATGGTCTACTTTTATTCATGTATACTCACAATATCCACGAAACATTGTGCTTTTGTAAAATAAAGAAAATAAACAGGGTGCGCTTTCAGCTGTCTCAGTCTCCGCGAAAATCTTTTTGAAACACGTCACTAAAATGAACTGAAACTCCGCGAATACTGCACAGACAGACATGAGAAATATATCTATAGAAAGCTTAAAGTGTCTACTTTTAAATAAAGCAATTTAAATTAAAAATAAATATTTTCAGTTTATGTAATTCATGTGAAACCAAGGAGAGGCACAGAATTTCTGTCGCACTTCATTATCTGCTAATGACCCGAGGCAGGGCACGCCCACAGCCATTCACACGGAAAACAGTCCGGGCAGCATGCGTACAAGGCCACGCCCCCCGGCTTAAAAACACATACAGTCTAATGGTGCGTTCGTTTTTCTCTTGGATCTCGTAAATTCTGAGTTGAGTGACATTATGGTGCGTTCGACTATTTCTCTCCAAGTCGGAACTCGGATGAAAACGTCACGAAACGTCAAGAAAAACGTCGCTTCCCGTCGGAAACAAGCCTCTTTTATGACGTTGAAGTCGGACAAGATTTGCCCCAAGAGCCTGTCAGCCAATCAAAAAAAAAGAAAGGGTGTACACAATAGCCAATCAGAAAATAGTACTATTGTAACTGGGTAAAATCCAACACAACAACCAATGAAAAGGCATCCTGTGGAATGTCACTCTTGCCTGTCTTCAAAACTTGACAGCCCTGGGGTAAGTTATTAAGTCTTATATAACTCTTATTTTGATAATATTAAACTAATATTAGTAAATATTTTCCTCACTTCAGCTAGCTTTTGTCAGCTTATGTGAAACATTGCCTTTCAATGCCATTTAGGTTAGTGTAGCATGTAGATAACTCTGCTAACATGCTGCCTTATGTAGCAAACATGTTTCCTGGTGGCTAAGATAATGCCTTATGGAGTTTACAGATGTTTGTAAATGTTCTAATGTATTTCACCTCGTTTTGGATAGCTTTAGATTATGGTTGCTAATATATATTTGGCTCCGTTTTGATTAGCCTATAATACTGCTATCGGTAATGTTATTTAGCACAAACATTTCGGGTGTAAATGTTTGAGATGCTAACATTTTTTTATTTATTTGTTTTTAGGAATGTGTCTGCATCACCCTTGCCTTCACCAGCACCTCACATCGGGACATGCATGCTAAATAAACCACAAACCAAGAAATATGTTTCTGTCCTCAAATTATTTTCTTGTAGCACTTTCCTCTGTCCCATACCTGACTGCTGGGCTAGAGGCCCGGGGAATTCAGGACCCCCGAATTACTAATTTGGCAAGAGGGAAAAGGTCCCCCTCTCTAAAACGGGTTGGAGACCCTAGGTTAGATTCCCAAAAGTACCAGCAGGTTGGAGACCCGAGGTGAAAGCCCTCAAAGTACCGGGTTGGAGACCCTGCAGTCGAATCCCAAAAGTACCAGCGGGTTGGGGGCCCGAGACTGAAAGCGTCTCAAAGCCCCAGCGTGTGTGCAGTTGTGCTGATTTGTGTGTGAGCAACGTTGTGGGTTCTTCCTGTCCTGGGTGCTTATCACTCGCTCTCTGTTGGTTGAACTTGCCCGTGGCTCTGCTGTCACTGCTTGCAATCTTACAGTTTGTCAGAACCGAAGGGGAGTTCTCAGCAATTGAATGGCCAAAAGCGTGCCAGCCCAGCCGCACCTACTGACTCAGTACGGGCAGGGCCGACAGGCACCTCAGTCGGTCATTACAACTGCCGAGCAGGACCTCGCCTAGGGTGAGTTCTAAGAACACCCCTAGTTTGGACTCTCGGGAGGGTGGGTGACGCCTGAAGGCTATTTTGCCGGCCTTGGTCGAGTCAGAACACCGGTAGTGCGGCCAATAAGCTGAGTCCCACCTGGGTTGTCTCAGTTGTGCGTACAGAACACCCCCCTTCCAAGTTGACATTGCTGGGGATCGGGGGGGTTTCGGCTGGGAGCGGGCCTGTTTGGCTGGGATTGAGCTCGTGGGGCGTGCGCTGTTCAGGAGGGACACAACAGTAAGCTGCTTAGAATATAATCTTATTGTTTTAGAAGTTGTTGATTTAAGTATTGGTGGTGTTTGTTAGTAGGACATTCAACTAAGATAAGGAGGTGTACTAAGTGTGGGTGACTGAACCCACATCCGGAGGCAGAAGGGCTGCTAGACAAGGGATCAAAACAGTCAGGACAGATTAAAAATGGACCACGATTTGATCGGGATCTAGATGACGGGGGATGGGCACCCCTGGAAAATGCAGTGTGGAAGCCACTAGTAAGGCAGATCCAGGTGGTGAAGGAAGCCATAGAAGGAGCAAGTAGTGAAAGAGATAAGGAGAAGGAGGTAGCTGATGCCGGGGAGCATATGTGTGGGGCGGTTCGGAGCGCCGGATGTCAAGTAGAGGATAAGCGCTCACTGTTAGAATTACTGTGGAAAAAGGACAGAGAGCATGCTAGCCAAAGGGATGAAGCAGCCAGGCAGAGGGTGAGAGCCAGTATAGTGCAGAAGGGGAAGTAGAAAAAAGAGGAAGAGAGGCATGTTTCAGGGAAAGGAGAGTGTGGGCGAGATTAGCCATATTTTGGCAAGGGACAAACCACCTCCATAATGAGGATAAGGGGGAGTGTAAGTCACTCCCTCCCGTAAAAGAAAAACGAGTAAAATGTGGGGATCGTCCCTCAGCGTATAAGTGTAGGGAGGCACTCCCAACAGCTAATATTGATCTGGAAAATGCTTTTTTCTGTCTGCCCCTAGCAGAGGAGTGTAGGGACACATTCTCCTTCACTTACAGGGGCTGTCAGCTGCGGTACACCCGCCTGCCTCAAGGGTTCACCCTTTCTCCAGGTATCTTTAACCAGGTCCTGAAGCAGGCTTTGCAGGGGTGTCCTCTCCCGGACGGTGTCACCCTCGTCCAATACGTGGACGATCTTTTGATCGTGGCCCCAACAGTGGAGGCGGCCCTACAGGCCACCCAGTCAGTGCTGCGCCTTCTGTCAGAAAAATGCTTTAAGGTCAGTAAAGACAAATTGCAGATTGCTAAAACAGCAGTGACCTTCCTAGGACGAGTGCTGTCGGGGGCAGGGACAGGCCTTTCTCCAGCTCATCAGTCGGCTATCTTGCATTACCCAAAGCTCATCATGGTAAAAGACATGTTATCTTTCCTAGGGCTCACAGGTTACAGTCGCACCTACATTCCAGATTACACAGGGCTCACACAGGCCCTGAGGGCTCTTGTCTGAGAACACAGCCTACGGAACCTCAGTGCGCCCCTTAACTGGGACCAAGCATCGGAGGAGGCTTTTATCACCTTAACCCTATGTAGTGCACCAGGGGCCCCTTGCATGGGGGGGCATTTCTTCCCTCTTTGGAATAATTACCTTATAACTTCAGATATAAAAGTCACAGACACATGCCTTATACCTAAAATCAAAGTTGACCCCCTTACAATTGATTGTAGGAAGTTCAATAATGAAATGAATAACCTGTGTATAATTTATGGACATGCGAATATAACAAAAACAGCTGGAAAAATACAAAATCTGTCTTTGTGTCTTGGATTTTTGTAAATATTTCAAAAACTACATGATGGAATAGGTCCAATTTAAAAAATCTGGTTCCCAAACTTGTTTTCTACATGTGTGCCCAATTTCATATCATTTGATGCAGCCCAACAGGTTTTACGGAGGAAAGAGCAAATGGTGCAACTGGGAGCTTTTCCTATCCAAAACCTAACCTAAACTAATCTGAAACTTATCCAAAATGGCAATAGTGTAACTAGCAGTGTTTTTTGGGGTAGCAACTTTCTTTCTAAATGCATTACCACTTATAGGTCATAAGTAACAATTTGTCACACATCATCACCACACATTTGTAGGAAAATCTATATTTTATTCACACGACTTGTGCCAAACTTATCCAAAACCTATCCAAACTGGCCACAGTGTAACTAGCAGTGTTTTTTGGGGTAGCGTCTTTCTTTCTAAATGCATTACCACTTATGGGTCATAAGAAACATTTTGTTTCTAACCATAACCCTGCATAACTGTGCCCAAACAAAGCCCGACAAGTGCCCCGCATAACTGTGCCCAAACAAAGCCCGACAAGTGCCCCGCATAACTGTGCCCAAACAAAGCCCGACAAGTGCCCCGCATAACTTTGCCCAAACAAAGCCGACAAGTGCCCCGCATAACTTTGCCCAAACAAAGCCGACAAGTACCGTACATAATGTTGCCCAAACAAAGCCGACAAGTACTGTACATAACTTTGCTCAAACAAGGCCGACAAGTGCCCCGCATAACTTTGCCCAAACAAAGCCCTGCGTAACTTTGCCCAAGTGAAAGCCAAAAGCGCTGCATTACTTTGCACACTTCAAAGCTTGACAAAGGCGATGCGGAACTTTTCCCAATGTACCACAATACAAGTGTTACCAAAGCAAATGTTAATTGTAATTTGCTGACTCACGGAATTATAAAAATCTGTAGAATAAAAGAGTAAAATGTAAACTGTAAATAAATGTACTTATGTCGAGCGTTGCATCCTCTCCGCGCAAAAAAGCGTCCTCCTCCATCGAATCAATGGATAAAAGCGACACTTTCTTCCCCCGAACCACTCTTCAAAATCATCTTCTGTGCTTTCTCAACAGTGAAAGTCATCCGAGCCATTTTTCTTCAGTCAAAAAAGTTGTTGTCCGAAAATAACTGGGTAAACTCACGGAGACTACGTGCGCAATGCGTAATCGAGACACTCCCACAAATACTGCACCTGCAGAGAATAAGTTGCGCATTCATGTCCCCAGCGCGAAAAACAATGCCCAATCAGCACATCCCATACCATTTTGCAAACCTTAGACACACCTCTATTGGATGACACTGTAATTTGATGTTCATGTAAAAAGTTTATTATGGTGAAACATAACCATGGGCAAAGGTTCAGTGCGTAAAAAATAATGTGCTAGCAGGGAAGCAGAGCATATATCTGAAAAAATACTTGACAATGAAGGATTACAGTGATTGATTTATGTACATAAGAGATCAAGCTTTCAAACGAGGGTAACTTTGTCATTTTATTCATTGGTTTTCTTCTAAAACTCCGAAGATAAAAAACATTGCACGAATGTACAGAATGCCGACTGACATTTTTCCGCGATGAGTGAGCAAGCTATTTGAGAGCATTACAGTCATATTTATGGAAAAATGCGTGTTTTGTCTTAATACTGTGTGCGTCCGAACCACTAGGCGGCGACAGTGAAAGAGTTAATGTTTAGCTCTCTGCATAAGCCGGATAGAGAAATTCAGCTGAGGGCAGAAGAGTAAAAAGATTGTCCACACATCAAGTGCACTGCCAGGATCCTGAGACACTCCACTCCAGCAACACCAAACATGTCCAACCACGGAGACACCTCGCGGCTTTCGCAGCTGGAAGTCAGGTCAGAATGGAGATCAGCAGATTCACGTCGGTCAAGCTGCTCAGCAGCAAACCTTGCTGCAGCACGAGCCGACGCCGTAGCTGCTCGAGCCAGAGCAGATTACGCCAAACGCCAAATAGACATGGAGGTCGAAAAGGCCTGGATGGAGGCAGCGCTAAATGCTCTGAAGCAGGAGGGAGAAGCCGAAGCAGCACATGCAGCCGCAAAAGTCCTAGAGGCTGCAGTTCTGGACCAAATAGAGTCTGTGAAACCAACAGGCATTCCTGCCACAATAGCCGTGGCTGTCAACCACACTCAAAAGTATGTAGATACCCACTTCCACAATAACACTAATATGGAAAGTGAGTCAAAATACAGTAGAGATCAAAAATGTGACTTAGACAACACCTACACTACAAGACCGGACATATCAACAACAGCTGCGCGTGGGCACCCCCCCAGATCTCCACCCGCGTGGCAGCCCAAACTTCCACCTCCCCATTGGTCCAACCATGTTGGAGCAGACACACCACAATGACAAGCAGATGTATCAGGCCTCGCTGCCCTCCTCTCACGTCGTGACCTATTTACTGCGGGACTGATGGTTTTTGATAACAAGCCAGAGACTTATCTGGCATGGAGATCAATGTTTCACAATGCCACCGAAGATTTAAACCTAAAAGGCAGTGAAGAACTCGATCTACTCACTAAGCGGCTTAGTGGGGAGTCTCTCCAACATGCTCTGAGAATCAGGGCTGTCCATGTTAACGATCCAGAAACAGGTCTTCAGCGTTTATGGCAAAGGCTAGACAAGATTTATGGCTCATCAGAAGTTATTGAAGCTTCTCTGTTTAAACGCCTAGAGAGCTTTCCCAGAGTTACTCAGAGGGACAACCACCTTCTTCAGGAGCTTGCAGATCTCCTCCTGGAACTTGAGGCAGCAAAAAACATAGGGTATCTGCCAGGCCTCAGCTTTCTCGACACTCCAAGAGGCATAAACCCAATTGTGGAAAAACTCCCACATGCTCTGCAAGAATCATGGATCAAACAGGGGTCCAAGTATAAGAAAGAACACAGAGTGCACTATCCGCCTTTCTCCTACTTTGTCCAGTTTGTGAATAGCCATGCTGAAATGAAAACTGACCCCAGCTTCATTTTACAAAATTACAGCACTGGGCACATGAAGATGGAAAGGCCACTGGTGAGACAATCACGTTTCAGAGCCCCGGTAACAGCAAACAAAACACAAGTTGGCACACCTAGCAACAAATCTAACACTCACTCTCTTGATCCCGAGAAGCAGTGCCCAGTACACATGAAGCCCCATTCGCTGGCAAAATGTAGAGGGTTTAGGATGAAAACACTGGATGAGCGGAACAGGCTGCTCAAAGAGCTCTCGATCTGTTACAAGTGCCTCTCATCAACAGAGCACAGGGCCAAAGACTGTAAGGCTGATATTCGTTGTCTGGAGTGCAATAACGATACTCACATCTCCGCCATGCATACCGGGCCACCCCCTTGGACAAGAGGGAGCTCTGACCCTACACCAGTCATGCACGGCGGGGAGCCAGACATCCCAAGCTCCACAGTGACCACATCTAACTGTACTGAGGTATGTGGACAGGGACAACAAGGACGGTCTTGTTCCAAAATTTGCATGGTGAAAGTATATCACAGCACAGCCCCTCAATTGAAAAGGAAAATGTATGCAATTTTAGACGACCAAAGTAACGTGTCACTGACTCGTTCTCCCTTTTTTGACATGTTTAATGTACATGGTGAAGCCTTCCCATACACGATGAAAACATGTTCTGGCACAATGAACAAAACAGGCCGTAGAGCTCACGGCTTTGTCATCGAGGGTGTTGACGGAAAGGTGTCCATACCATTACCAACACTGACAGAGTGTAATCAGATTCCGGATAACAGGAGTGAGATACCCACCCCAGAAGCTGCAGCTGCTCATCATCACCTAGCTCACATAGCCGCGCAAATACCCCCACTTGATTCAGAGGCAGATATTCTCCTCCTCGTAGGCCGTGATGTAATTCAGGCTCACAAGGTTCGACGCCAGGCAAATGGGCCCAATGAAGCACCTTATGCTCAAAAGCTTGATCTTGGATGGGTAGTTGTCGGGGATGTCTGTCTCTCGGGAGCTCACAGACCCACAGCGAGCTCCTACAAGACAAACATACTGGATAATGGCCGCCCCAGTCTTCTCTCCCCCTGTGGCAACAGAATCTACACAAAGGTGAAGATCACAGAAGAATGCCCCCTTTTTGAGAGCACACAGGTCAATGATAAACTAGGCAAACACATCTTTGAGCAAACTACTGACGATGACAAATTGGCACTCTCTGCAGAAGATAAGTAGTTTCTGGATATTATGCGCAGAAAGTTCACTAAAGATGATGCAAATAACTGGGTTGCCCCACTGCCTTTTCGTTCATCCCCGACGTCGCTTGCCCAACAACAGAGAGCAGGCTTTCAACCGCCTCATGTCCCTACGAAAGACATTAAAGAGAAAGCCGGAGATGAAGGACCATTATGTGGAGTTTATGAAAAGGATCTTCGACAAAGGTCATGCAGAAACGGCCCCCCCTCTCAAACGCCACCAAGAATGCTGGTATCTCCCACACTTTGGTGTCTACCACCCCCAAAATTAGAATAGTCTTCGATTCGAGCGCCCAGTTCGAAGATGTGTCCCTGAATCAAGTACTGTGTAAGGGCCCAGATCTCAATAACAGCCTTGTGGGTGTGCTGCTCAGATTCCGAGGTGACCCACATGCTGTGATGGCCGACGTGGAGCAGATGTTTCACAACTTCATGGTCAGAGAGGACCATCGTGATTATCTGCGTTTTTTGTGGTTCCGCGATCACGACCTGGATGGAGAAGTGGGCGAGTTTCACATGTCAGTTCATGTTTTTGGGAATTGCCCGTCCCCCTCAGTTGCTATCTATGGACTCAAGAAAACTGCTGTGGAGGGAGAGAAAGAATATGGCAGCGATGTAAGGGAATTTATTGAGCGTCACTTTTATGTAGATGACGGGCTAAAGTCATTTCCCTCCGAGACCCAGGCGATCGACGTCCTTCGCAGAACACAAAAAATGCTGGCTCAGTCTAACATCCGTCTTCACAAGATCTCGTCCAACAGCCCTGTAGTCGTCAGTGCCTTCCCAAGTGAAGATCTAGCCACAGGTCCGCAGGAATTCCAACGTGGACAACATGCCCCACTCATTCAACGCAACCTAGGCCTAGGCTGGGACCTGTCCAAAGACCAATTGTCATTTCGAGTTGAAATCAACGACAGGCCTTTCACCAAACGTGGTGTATTGTCAGTCATCAACAGTTTGTATGACCCACTTGGCTTCGCTGTGCCAGTCAGCGTCGAAGGCCGCTGCATTTTGAGAGAAATTTCTATGGACATTGGCGAATGGGATGCACCGCTGCCAAGAAAGAAACAGAATAAGTGGCAACAATGGAAAGATTCCCTAAAGCACTTACAACAGCTCAAGATCCCCCGCATGTCTACATCCATCTCACTATCTGAATCCCAGAGAAAGGAAATGCATGTTTTTTGTGATGCTTCCACAAAAGCTGTTGGAGCCGTTGCTTACCTGAAACTCACAACCGGCAATGGGCTCAGTGAAGTTGGGTTTCTTCTTGGAAAGGCCAGGCTAGCTCCAAAACCAGACATCACCATTCCAAGACTGGAACTCTGTGCTGCTGTGCTGGCTGTAGAAGTGGCGGAAATGGCCCAGCAGGAGCTTCACACTATTGTCGATGAGGTGAACTTCTACACCGACTCGAAGGTAGTCCTTGGATATATTTTCAATTAAAAGAGACGCTTTTATGTGTATGTGCATAACCGTGTTGAGCGCATCAGGCGTTCTACCCAGACCCACCAATGGCATTACGTGCCCACACAGCTAAACCCAGCTGACCATGCCACGCGAGCATTGCCCGCTGAGCATCTGTCTCGCTCTACATGGCTCAGCGGACCTGCCTTCCTTACGGATTTAGGTCAACGACAAATACAGAAAGAACCTTTTGACCTTGTTTGCCCTGAAAACGACACCGAGCTGCGCCAAGATATTGTTTCCTGTGCCACCTTTCTGTCAAAAAAAGAGCTTGGGACCACAAGGTTCGAGAGATTCTCAAATTGGAGTCGTTTGCTGAAAACTGTTGCCAGACTGCGGCATATCACCAAATCCTGTAAAAGTGAAACAGAGGGCGCATGTCGTGGATGGCATAAGTGTACCAACTATGCTACAGAAGAACAGCTTCAGCAGGCTAAGGTCACTATCATTTGTGCAGTTCAAAAAGAGGTGTATGCGGATGAAATCAAGCGCTTGGAGCAGAGTGAGTCCATTCGCACACAAAGTCCACTTAGTAAGCTGAGTCCGTACATAGACGCTGATGCAGTTCTTAGGGTCGGCGGCCGGCTGACAAGAGCTCAACTGTCAACAGATGAGACACACCCCATGCTCATTCCCAGTAAACACCACATAACTCAGCTCATAATCAGACACTTTCATGCACAAGTATGTCATCAGGGCAGACACTTCACAGAAGGCGCAATCAGAGCTGCAGGTTTTTGGATTGTGGGTGGGAAAAGAGTCGTCAGTGGTGTTATTTTCGACTGTGTCATATGCCGCAGATTAAGAGGCAAGCAACAAGAACAGATCATGTCAGATCTACCAGAAGACAGAATGTGTACAGACCCTCCTTTCACGTGTGTGGGCCTAGATGTTTTTGGTCCGTGGCCTGTTACAGTCAGAAAGACACGAGGAGGGCAAGCAGAGGCCAAGAGATGGGCAGTGATCTTTACGTGTATGAGCACTCGTGCCATACATATTGAAGTGGTAGAAGCAATGGACACTTCATCTTTCATTAATGCTCTGCGCCGTTTCTTTGCCATTCGAGGGGTTGTTAAACTACTCAGATCCGATTGCGGCACAAACTTTGTGGGTGCTTGCAGAGAACTCCAAATCGGCAAGAAAGGCTGTCATAATGACAAAATCAATACGTATCTTGGAGACAGAAGCTGTGAGTGGCAATTCAACCCTCCACATGCGTCGCACATGGCTGGATCTTGGGAGCGCATGATTGGCGTCAGTCGGCGGATCCTCAATGTAATGCTGCTGCAGCACGGAAACGCAAAGCTTACACATGAGGTGTTAGTGACATTCATGGCTGAGGTCACTGCAATAGTCAACTCAAGGCCGCTTACCACAGTCTGAGCATCCTGAGATTCTCACTCCTGCCATGCTACTCACACAAAAGGTCGGTGCGCCTTCAGTACCACCAGGCCAGTTCCACGACCAGGACCTGTTTAGAGCGCAATGGAGACGGGTACAGTACCTGGCTAACGTCTTCTGGGGACGATGGAGGAGAGAATACCTCAGCGGACTACAGAGTCGTCGCAAGTGGAGGACACCAAAGCTCAACCTACAAATTGGAGATGTGGTCCTGCTCAAAGAGGGACAAGAAAACAGGATTGACTGGCCGCTAGGGCTAGTAATAAAGACCTTCCCCAGTCAAGATGGCAGAGTAAGGAAGATCGAAGTCAAGATCATCCGCAGTGGTGAATGTAGAGTGTACCTGAGACCCATCAGTGAAGTCGTCTTACTGGTACCTAAGAGCTAAGTCTGAAAGACTCTTGATATCGTTTGTAATAGCGGGAGTCAGTTTTAGTTGGTGTGACGTCCGCAGACGTCAGGCGGGGAGTATTCTGTCCCTCGGGTTATTTCGGAGGTATGTTTCTTTTTTATAAGTTTGTTATAGGACGGATCATAATCATTCGTTCTGTAATTAATTGTAGCAACGGGTCAGTAAATATGTTTATTCTGGATCATCTCTGGGAAAAGCCTGCCATCTAGTGGTTTAACTAGGAAGCGTCGTGTACATAAGAACATAAGAACATAAGAAATTTACAAACGAGAGGAGGCCATTCGGCCCATCAAGCTCGTTTGGGGAGAACTTAGCTAATAGCTCAGAGTTGTTCAAATCTTATCTAGCTCTGATTTAAAGGAACCCATGGTTTTAGCTTCCACTACAATAGCAGGAAGACTATTCCATACTCTGACTACACGCTGTGTAAAGAAGTGCTTCCTCAAATTTGTTTTAAAATGTTCTCCCGCTAATTTTCACTTATGGCCACGAGTTCTAGTATTTAGACTAATATTGAAATAGTCATTTGGCTTGTAAGAGCTCAAGCAGGGGGTTTCCTCCCAGCGCGCGACAGGGAAGGTCCATTTCTCAGTGTCTCTGTGGATTCCTGCATCTGTTGCTCTTAAAAAGGCATAATCTGTAAGTGTGGCAAAAACGATTGATTGTTCTCACTTATTAGTACCTTGTTCAGTAAAGTAATGAGTTTCTCGTGTGTTTAGTGAGTTCTGTTACATTACTAGCATAAGCTAGCTGTTGGTGCTATATTTAGCTTGCTAGCATGAAACATATCAGCACGCGGTGTTAGCTGCGTTTCTTGACATGCTAGGCGGGTGTTATTGTCGATGCTGAGATTGGGTAGTGACTGTTTACATAAGACAACAATATTGAATGTAATCTTAGTGTATTTGTATGGAAAGGGGATACACTGTATTCTGTTTCTGTTATTACAGTTTTACAAAAAGAAAAAAGGATCAGTAAAGCTCTGAAGAATACGACACAGTCTCCCGAGTGTTCACTGAAGCCATTTAATGTTTAGCTCTCTGCATAAGCCGGATAGAGAAATTCAGCTGAGGGCAGAAGAAAAATATATAGATATTTTCAAAAATATATCAAGTTTTTCTTGCTTTCATTGGCAAAATAAAACAATTTCAAACAACATTTATTTGTGAGGTAGTAACATGTAACATGCCTAACATGCATGTAAACACTGGTGCACACTGGTCTGGCACACACACACGTGAAAACAAAACACAATCACAATCTAACCTACATCTTCTTCTTTGAAACAAAATTTTCATTGTTGCACTTTCGTCTTATGACAGCTCTCACTTCAGACACACTTGTTCCTGGGAACTCAGATATTACTGTATCTGTAGGGAAAAATAAAACACACATTTGTATGCCACTTACTTAGACAGAAGCATAGGCAAATGTATTGTTTTAAATTAATGCATTGTTTTAATTCACTAGTCAGTTTACACACTCACAGTCCTTGAACGTCGGTCATAATAAACACATAAAATCCATAGATAATAATGAAATATATGATATATTCAATACATACCAACAAGAGCATTCAACTTTTCAGAATCTAAGGGATCCTTTTCAGTTCCATTGCCTGTAAGGCTTGAGGAAGCTAAAATGTTGCGACCAAAGAGTAGAACAGCTAAATCCAGGGCAAAAAGGGACATCCTTGTTCTGTTCAATCTTTTAAAACATCTTCGGTTCACCAGAACTGCCGAGTTGCCCAAGGAAACCTGTGATCGGAAAATTAAATAGTCAGATTACTATACAAAGTATAGTCCAGTAACCAAAAGCTAAAAATAACATTGTGAAGACATAGAAATAACAATATGAAACGAAACAGCAATTTTCAAAGCATACGATGCTCAGAACTACATTGTCTTGGTGAGGAAGTAATATCTGTGTGTTGTGACTTCACGCAGCACCTGACAATTAAGCCACATGGAAAAAGTCACTTCCCTCTCTGCACCCAGGTAGCAGATATTTGCCAAGGAAGCATAATTGAGTATCATCTTGTTTGGAAATCATGGGCTCATTTTATGGCATACTGTAAGGTACTGCCTATAGTTAAAAATAAGTAAATGTTGTCCTATAGGAACATAAAACCCTTTCTTCACAGTACAGGATACACTTTTTCTGATTTGCCGGTTGTAGTTTGACATGGTTTCACCTATCTTAGTATTAGCTCAGATGAAATGCCCACCAAGCAAGTCTGGAAACGCTTTAGCCACAACTGCGAGCTAGCTTTTTCAATGGCCTCAGACCTCCTTTTACCTTCTATAAGGGTACTTTGCCGAAATCAAATAAAACCAATGTGGTCAAGTCACCATCACCAATCTTCACTGGTTTGGTGTGTACCTTCCAATCCTACTCTCTAGCTTCACTACTACTTTCACATACTTTAGAAGTTTTTTGTCTCTCTCACATAAATTCTGCCGTCCCCATCATTGACTTGAATGACAAGGAGTCAACGAAGGACTCTGTAAATGGAATGTAATGCAGGTGGTGTCTAACCTCTGAAGTTCTCTCTCTACACCATGGAATTCCTCCAGTCATCTACTTCTCTTGCTTTATTTGAAAGAGTCCATGTTCTGCAACTGTCACCCCACATCCATTCTGTACCTATCCAATATATGCTTATGCAGCTACATGCTATGTGCATGTCTCATGGACTCAACTGCTTCCCTGTTAACATTAATTTCATAACATTACGTTTAGTCATTTAGCAAACACTTTTATCAAAAGGAGGATAGACAGCCCATCACTTCTTTAAAATGCTCTCTGACCCATATTCCTACAGATGTTCCAAATTAGAACCTAGTTTTCACAATTAATGTTTCACCATACAAACAAATTAGTCCATATGAACTAAAACTAACCATTCACATCACATTTGTTGGTTATTGATTTTAAATTACACTGAAAGTGTCTGTGACAATAGAATCATGTTTTCCCTTCCTTGGGAACTATAATTAGAATAAGAAATACAATTTTCATAGATATAGCTGTGAATTGCAAAACTAATCTCTTATTTGAAAATGTATATAATATTTTATGTACATTTTTGAATGTGAAATAGATATTTTAGGTACTTTAGATATTTAGACATGTCAATAGTTCTGGCATTATAATTGCATGACAACAAGCTAAATGCGTATTCAGCCCCAAATCTATCCACTGGTCCACCAATTTCATTGTATGAATTTTCTGCACATAGTGCTGGGGAACATTGAAAGTATGGGTGAGCAACCTCTGATGTATTTTATTTAACCTTTGATCCAACATCATGTAAGTTGCTTTGGACCAAACTGTCTACAAAGAAACAAATGTGGTGTCATCCAGCATCCCTACCTTTTAAAAATAACAGGTAGGCCTGTTTGTTTCAAATTACCCACAACAACTGTATTATTTAAGGTCTCCTGTTCCTTGTCAGCCTCTACTTTGATCTTGGCCTTCACTTTCTCCCACAAATGCTTTCTGTGCAAACTTTGTTGCTGATACACAAGTTCTGAACTAGCAATTTTGACTATGCATATATTTTGTGTTGTATATAGAATATACTTACAGCTGTTCAACAAGCTTGAGGTGAATCAAGAAGGTCTAAATTGGTGTCTACATCATCTTCCTCACTTTGTGAGGGGGTGGATGTCCTTGGCCTTTTATTCAGCAGAGAAGACTTAATCTGCGAAAGAACCCTCTCGTTTGCAGCCTTCATCATTTTTGGTTTCTGAAACAAAGACCACAATAAGTAAAATTAAGATATGTACAAACAATATTTCACAAAATTCTTCATATATTTTATATTATTAGCACACAATGTATTGAACTTTCCATAGAAACGGATTTGTGTGCAATATTCGTACACTCATAATATTAACTCATGTCTTTCAAAACTCACGTTCGTTCCAAAGGCTTGTGCTGTATCTATGTCAGTCTCATCATTGCCTGAAGAAATTATGTGACGTCCTGTCACATGTTTTTTCTTTTTCTGTAGATGGGAGAAAACATATGTAATTGACAATACATAAAGTATCCCACTGATATTTTCCGGTGAATATCCTCTTAATTCCTTCCCAATCAGCAAGATAAGAAAAGTATCTGTTATTTAGCATTGTATTTAATACTGATTGATAATTAATCTGGGATGTGTAGATGTCTAGTAGTGTGGTGTCCATAACCACATATTGTATTTTTATTCAATGTCATATGTCAAAAAAGCAATATCAACCTTCAGTCTGTTTTCATCTTGTGCCACTGTACACTCTGCAGACTTTCTCCTCACAGCTGCTGTAGTGCCGCTGCTGTGCCAGATGTCTTCATTTCTGAGGAAAGCTGTTTTTTTCTCTACAACTTCCTTAAAGTTCTCTGCAAACAAAATGACGAAAATTGTGGATGGGAAGAATGTCATTGTGGATATTTGAACTAAAGATTGTAACTACAAAGAATTTCTAATGTTTAAGACTCCCACTCTTATTCCTAAAACATTAGTTAAATAGGATACATATTTTCAAAACTAGACAATGTAAGGATTACTTTGGATCTACAACAATGACCAAAAAATGTAAACAGTCAATGCACACACAAGGAGCCATTACTACGACGGCGTTTTAGTGCCACCTTAAAAAATCTAAGATTACGAGATTAAACTCGTAATATTTCGAGAATAAACTCGAAACTACGAGAATAAAGTCTAAAACTTACTTATAAAGTCGAAATGTTACAAGAAAAAAGTCAAAATATTAGGTCCTCCACATCCATAGTTTCTCGCAATTCTGTGATTTTTCTCGAAAAATCTTAGATTTTTTTAAGGTGGCACTAAAACGCCGTTGTTCATTACAGATTGGCTAAAGAGCGGATAATCTAAACTGAACGACCGACTACCCCCCCCCCCCCCAACACACGCACGCACGCACGCGCGCGCGCACACACACACACACAGACAGACGGTATTGCATTGGCTATAATGAACTTACCTCCAAGAAAGAGTATTTTTGCCACCATTGTCTTAGCTTCTCCATGGGTGTGTCCGAAATCGCGCACTTGCCTCAGTGCACTGAGATGTAGTGCGTAGTGCGCACTGCGCACTTCCTTCTGTAGTGCACACTACCATGGGTAAGTGCTGCCCTAAATGGAACACTAACGTTTTGCACTTACCGGAAGTGACGGACTAGCATTTGATCGCGATTCTCTAGCGCGCCAAAATATCTGCCGTGTTTTGCAAGACCCCAAGATGTGTTTGGAACACATATTCTTGAAAGTTGTTGTTTGAAACACTCATAAGAATTTATTACACAGATATACGATATATTCCATAGATTTACAAAGACCAAAAGGACACCAGAGGACACCAGGAGCATACTGCTAATTTGCAACCAGCACCTGATGTACCTGAACCACCTCAAAGTCCAAACTATAATGCATTACAGGTACTTTCATGAACCATACACAATGTGGCATTGTAAAGGATATGTACACTATATCTTCAGTCATGTTCACGGATATCTAACTTAATGTAAAAGCACTGTAATTATAATGATTTTGACTCAGGATGTATAAACTGAACACAGCATACTTTGAACAATTTAGTTACACTTTAGTTACAAATTTAGTATAGCTGGATATTAAATGCTGACTCTAATTACTGATTTGTTCTTTTCTAGGACACCGAAGGGGATGAGCTCCTCTACCCAGGGGCACCTCTCTCCAAAGGACAGAGTTTGCTTCTTTTGATGGCGTACATTTTGAGACACAACCTGACAGGGATAGCTCTTGAACATCTTCTCAAAATGTTCAATGAACATTTCCCAGGATCAATGCCTGCAACTTCTTACCTGTTCCATAAGGCCTATGGACAGTATGGACAGTATGAAGCACATTTTTACTGTTCTGGATGCACAAGCTACATAGGTAATGGTACTGGTCAGACACAATGTACAATATGTCACATGTCATTTGATGCAGACACTAATTTGAGAAATGGGTCATATTTTCTTGTTTTGAATTTATCCTCCCAAATTAAGGACATTCTTGAAAATCCCCAGACAGCTTTAGCAAGGAATGTATCACCCAGTGGTGTTTTTAATGATATACAATCAGGAATGCAGTATGAGAAGCTAATGAGGAGTGGTGAAATTGGTAAAGATGACATAAGTCTATTGTGGAACTGTGATGGTATCCCTGTTTTCAAGAGTTCCAAGTGTCAGCTATGGCCCATTCAGTGTCAGATTATTGAACTGAATCCAAAAGATAATGTTTGCATACCATGTATTTGGTGTGGTCAGGTGAAACCCAACATGACAACTCTGTTAACTCCATTTGTTGATCAGCTACAAGAATTGGAGGAAAATGGAATAAAATGGATAGACACACAGAACCAACAGCATTCATCTAAAGTGCATGCCCTGATCTGTAGTTCAGATTCAGTGGCTCGTGCTCAAATTCGTAACACAAAACAGTTCAACGGAGTATATGGCTGTGACTTTTGCTACCATAAAGGTGGTCCATACTCACATATAAGTCCTGAACCTCCTCTCAGATCAGAATCTGAACATTTTGACCATGCAATGGCTGCAACTCCTCAGCAACCTGTAATGGGAGTGAAAGGTCCCTCTCCTCTAATGAAGCTTTCAAAGTTTCAGATGGTAAATGGATTTGTGCCAGAATACCAGCACAGCATTTGCCTTGGAGTAACACGGCAGCTAACAACATTATGGCTAGATTCGAGAAATAATGCAAAGCCATGGTACATCGGCACTAAATCTGAAATTATTGATAAGCAGCTGCTAGCCATCAAGCCTCCAGTAGAGTTAACTAGAGTCCCACGTTCAATAAAGGAACTGAAATATTGGAAAGCCTCAGAATGGAGATCTTTTCTTTTGTTCTATGCTTTACCTGTGCTTTCTGGTACTCTTTCAAGGAAGTATTTGAACCATCTTTTCCTCCTTGTTTTTGGTGTTTATACTCTGCTTCAGGAAAACATCCAAATAGTTGATATTGATAATGCAGAGAAGGCATTGAAAAAATTTGTTATGGAGTTTGAGAAGTTGTACTCAACATGACTTGAGAAAACATGACTTTCAATGTGCACTTGATGACACACATTTCAGCAAGTGTCAGAAACTGGGGTCCCCTGTGGGCAACATCCACATTTTCATTTGAAAGTTTTAATGGCACCCTACTGAAATTCTTTAATGGAACCACATATGTCCAAGATCAGATTGTCAAGAGATTCCTCAAATGGAGAGACCTTTCAAACAAAGCAAACAAACACATGAACAATGCTAAGACACTGTGAAGGAACTATTCTATGATATGCAAAACAACAAGCAAAAGACAGCTAAATCATCACACCTATCAGATAATGTTAGGGTATTTGGTAATTCTAATCCAGTGAATGTTCCAGTACGTCACATGCTTGCTATTGAGGAACTTTTTGGTGTCAGGGTAGAGCAGTACCTATATTATGATTGTTTTCTCGTTGACCATGTTCTCTATCATTCAGAAACTTATACAAGGCTTCAGAAAAGAAACAACTCAGTTGTAGAATTAGCTGATGGCACAATTTGCAAGATCCTGAGAATCGTGGCATTTTATACTGCAGGTTGTAATACACAACAGAGTTGTGTTTTGGTCAAGGAGCTTTGCAGGTCTAGAAGTCAAATGTATAGGGATGCAGACCTTAAGATTTCTTCTAGGTTTGTGAATGAAGTGACGGAGTCCAACACTATTTATGCAGCGCATCCACAGGCTTTGAAAAGGAAATGCGTCATGATTAATGTATGTAATACATGAAGATGTATGTAATTGCCCTGCCAAATAATATTGAAAGGGATGATGTACATAATTGCAACTGCATTGATAAAATACAAGTAAGTAGAGGGATTATTGAAAATGTTTGTAACCTCGTGTAACCTCATATTATATGTGTAGTACCATTTTTTATCATCAGTTTTATAACTGAATGTATATTGCAATTATGTGTCTTTTTGCTTTGTATCCTTTTGAAATTCTTTTCAAAGTATATACCATTGTAACTGCACTGTAGTATGTTGAGAATCAATACACTCTAAAATAGCCAGAAATGTGGTGTTTTTCTATGGAAAGCATATAGGAAAATATTCAAATTATGCTTTGACTGCTTTGACTTTGTTACATTAGGTAGTATATGGAAGAAGTGCTGAATAAATATGTTACCTTAAGTAAATACACGGAAATGATGATAAAAGTATGCCTGAAAAGTTAGCCTATAACATATTTATTGCAGGACACTGAAAAGTGTACTTTTGTAAAATGAAATGAAGTACAACTTCAAATAAGTGTTGAATAACTGGGTTTCAATAAATATGCTGAAATGTAACTAAAAATATGCTTACCTTTTAGCATATTTTTAAAACACAGAACAAAATTTTAATTACACTGTACTGACAGTGTACTTTCTAATACCATACTTAAGTACAGTAAAGGTATGTACTGAAAAAATACAAATGTATTGCAAATGTATTATTTGGATTTCTAACACCTTTTTAGTGCATTTAAGAACACTTCTTTTCGACCTGGGAAGTCATAGCAGTGGGAGACAGTGAAGGGAATGGCAAAAATAGGGAGAGAAAAACATTCACACAATTAACCACAGTAAGAGGATTACTAAATATAAAATATAATTAAATCTAGTGTATTTACCATACGCACACCTATATGCAAAGGTAAGGGTCATGTCATAAAGCAAATGATTTTGAGTAAAATCAACAATGAGTCAATAAACAAACAAATAAGGACATAATAATAATCATAATAATGATATGTTTGTGAACTAATGTGTCTTGGGGAGGATATATTGGGGGGTGGAGATGGAAGAGAGGAGAGGCAGGAGCGAAAGGAGGATAGATGGGGTCAAGATTGCTATTGGTTGAACCGGGCAGGTTGGGTCCACAGTGCACCACGAGCACGTCAGAGGGAGAACACATGGCAGCCCCCCGGACAGCGCCCCACTCACCACCACCAGGCCCCGGGCACACCATACCAAACATGATCCGCAACCCCTATTCTAGAATGGAACTGTGTAGTGTCCTTGTTTTTTCTTTTTGAGTGAGAGAGAGCACTGATCTAATGTGGTGCATTAAAAGAAGCAGGTCGTGCCAGATGGTCCATCCCAAAGCAGGAGTAGTCATTAGGCGGAAGAGTGGCCACCAGGGAGCCACCACCCCAGTCCAACTCGGAGACCCATCCCCAGTGCACATAATGACCCAACCCCCCAGCTGCAGAGGGCAAAAGGAGGGGGGGGGGTAGTAGAACAGTAGGATTTTCTTGAAGTACTGGGGTAATGAGGCTGGTGAAGTCAACATTGATAGAAAAGGGGGGGAAAGAAGGAGTGAATGTAGAACAGAAGAATTACGTATATTCAATGCAGAATATATATATGTGCAATGCCACCTATAGTGATTTGAAGTGATGAGGAGAAAAAAAAAAAAAGGTTAATGGTTATGATAATAGTATACAATAGTAATTTTTATAATAGTAATAATAATAATAATAATAATAATAACAACTAGAAACTGCAGGCAGTTACGAAAGGGTCCAAAGCGTCGGATGATCGGACTGGCAGGACAGTAGAGGAATAAGGGCAGAGAACTGGTGGTCATGGTAGTAGAAAGTCAGACAGAATTAGACTGCCATAACAGGATGGAGATCGAGCATAGGTCTAATAGGATAGGAGATGTAGGACAGAGCAGGACTGGTTTTGGTGAGATGGTCTGAGCAGTAGGCAGAAATTAGGATGGAGATGCTTTTAGTGCAGGCGTAACAGGTCAGTCAACGTCGGAGAGTACGCTGTGCACATCGGGCTATCTAGCTCAAATACCCACCAAAGCTGGGTTTGAACCGGTGACCCTCTGATTACAGGCACACAGGATTAGCACACTGAGCCACCCACTGCTGTTAGAAAGATGGGTGAGATCGGTAGACACCAACCTACCATTATAGCTGAATTAGACTAGGTGGGTCTTAGACATATATGGACAGTGGCTATAGCTCTCCCGTTTGACCGATCGACACGGAATTTGGTGGGTCTCTCTGCAGTACATCCCTTCATCATAGTTAGAAATTTGGTAATGATTGGCTGAAGCGTGCCTGAGATGTAGCTGTCGGATTGAAATGGACGTGGCACCAGTACAGTCAGGGTGTGGCTAGTGGCTACCAAAAGTTTCATGTTTTTCTCTAAATCTTTAAAAGGACTATCTCCTGATTTAAAGGTCCACAGATTTATGTAGGTTTGCTGAAAAACCTAGGAGGTTAATGAAAAAAGCTGTTTTCAGACAAATATAAATCATGCAAAAATGCAAAGATGGAGTACCAAGTTCTATATGTTAATGGATTTGGCTCGACATAGTGAATTTGACTGGCAATAAAATTTAAGTGTAGGACAAGTAAGACAGGAGATATCGACCAAAACGTTTTGTGGGGCGCAACGGCGCCCCCATCAGACTGACTGGGACGGGTCGGAGGGGCTGAGTAGTGGGTAGCAATAGGCATCTTGCTGCCAAATTTGGTCGGCATTGGACTTACGGTTTAGGCTGGGCATTCAGTTTTAGGGAAGAAAAATAATTATAATTGAACCCTCCAGAGGAGTGCCTGAGCCCGTCTGAACGGCTGGTTTAATAATGATAGAAGTTTCATTGACCTTCATGGGGAAAAACGCCTTTACGTCTCTCCAGCTTGCTTTACGGAGAGAATGCTGTGCACATTGGGCTGTCTAGCTCAAGTACCCACCAAAGCTGGGTTTGAACCGGTGACCCTCTGATTACAAGCACACAAGTTTAGCCCACTGAGCCATCCGTTGCTGTTGGTAAGATGAGTGAGATCGGTGGACACCTTCCTATCAGGTCTGGTAACTCATTTTAGCTGAATTAGCCTAGGTGGTTCTTAGACATATATAAACAGTGGCCGTAGCGCTCCCATTCGACCGATCGACACGAAAATTGGAGGGTCTCTCTGAGGTACAGCCTTACATTGGTGAGAGATATTTGGTCAGGATTGGCTGAAGCATGCCCGAGATATAGCTGTCTTATTGAAATGGGTGTGGCACCAGTACAGTCAGGGTGTGCCTGGTGGCCATAACTTAGGGAAAGTTTATGTTTATTTCTCTAATTCTTTGGTTAACAAAAAAGCCAGTTTTCAGACATATATGAATCATGCAAAAACGCAAACATGGAGAACCTATTTCGAAGTGTTGCTAGATTTGACTTTACATTTTGAATTATCCTGGCAATAAATTTGAACTGTAGGCACGAACGTTCTGGAGAAATAGGCAGAAATGCAAATGGCGGCTCTGTAGTACCCCCATCTGACTGACTGGGATGCGTCAGAGGGGCTGAGTAGTGGGTAGGAATAGGCATCTTGGTGCCAAATTTGGTGGGCCTAGGACTTACGGTTTAGGCAGGGCATTCAGTTTTAGGGAAGAAAAATAATTATAATCGAACCCTTCGGAAGAGTGCCTGAGCCTGTCTGAATGGCTGGTGTAATAATAAAAATAGAATAACGCCTATACATCTCCCCAGCTTGCTTTACTTAGAGCATGCTGCGCACATCGGGCTGCCTAGCTCAAGTAGCCACCGAAGCTGGGTTCGAACCGGCGACCCTCTGATTATAAGCATGCAAGTTTAGCCCGCTGAGCCACCCGCTGCTGTTGGTAAAACTGATGAGATCGCTGGACACCTTCCTACCTGATCTGTTGACTCATTTTAGCTGAATTAGCCTGGGTTGGTCTTAGACATATATAGACAGTGGCCGTAGTGCTCCCGTTTGACCGATCGACACGAAATTTAGAGGGTCTCTCTAGGGTACAGCCTTACATTGGTGAGAGAAATTTGGTCATGATTGGCTGAAGCATGCCTGAGATTTAGCTGTCTGATTGAAATGGGTGTGGCACCAGTACAGTCAGGATGTGCCAGGTGGCCATAACTTAGGGAAAGTTTATGTTTTTTTCTCTAAATCTTTAAAAGGACTGTCTCCTGATTTAAATGATAACAGATTTAAGTAGGTTTGGTGGATATCCTGGGAGGTTAATGAAAAAAACCTGTTTTCAGAGAAGTATAAATCATGCAAAAAGGCAAAGATACAGCAACAAGTTCAATATGTTGTTGTATTTGACAGGACATAGTTAATTGGACTGGCAATAAAATTTAAGTGTAGGCTTGGCAGTTCTGGAGAAATAGGCAGAAATGCAAATGGCGGCGCTGTAGCGCCCCCATCTGACTGACTGGGATGTGTCAGAGGGGCTGAGTAGTGGGTAGGAATAGGCATCTTGGTGCCAAATTTGGTGGGCCTAGGACTTACGGTTTAGGCTGGGCATTCAGTTTTAGGGAAGAAAAATAATTATAATCGAACCCTTCGGAAGAGTGCCTGAGCCCGTCTGAATGGCTGGTGTAATAATAAAAATAGAAGCTTCATTGATCCTCATGGGGAAAACGCCTTTACGTCTCTCCAGCTTGCTTTACTATCGCGCCCCCGTCTGGCCTAATGTGATGTCCTTTACAGGGTGGGCTGAGGGTCAGAGGACAAATGTACCAGTTAAATTTGATTTGGATTGGTCATCATTAGGCCAGACAAATTGCTGCTTGATATTGATTGGCCGATGACGGCCACTGTTTCAGGACTTATGACTGGCATTGTAGGTGACTGACCTCAGGCTGGGACCTAGTACATATCTGCCAAACTCCAGTTGGATTGGCCAAGGCAGTCAGGAGATATTGGCAGTTTTTAGTTGTAGTGCCCCCTATGGACGAAATGCGGCCCACCTTGGACCGTGTCCCCAGAATGGTGTCGGGAGATGGGATTTCAAATTTGGTCGAGGTAGGCCAAGGCACGGGCAAGTTATAGCAGTCAGACCAAAATGGGCCAAAGTTGGACATTGTTTGGGCATGGTTAATGGCCGTAGGATAGAGAAATGTCCGAATTTTTCCAGAAATTATTGATCGGCTCTTAGTTCTGATTTGTTTGACACCTCACTTGCCTGATTTGGTAGGACAAGCTAGGACGTTAAGGAAAAAGTATGATTTGCTATATATGCAAATTAGCAAAAAATCTAAGTAGGCGCATCTTCATAGCCCCATTGAGTTTTTGGTAGATCATGGCTGTCTGCATCAGCAGAAAAAAGAATTTCGATTATCGGACAATCAGCACAGGAGATATCGACCGAAACGTGTTGGGGGGCGCTACAGCTCCCCCATCTGACTGAGTCGGACGGGTCGGACAAGCTGAGTAATGGGTAGTAATTGCAATCATCTTACCAGTTTTGGTCAGCCTAGGACTTACGGTTTAGGCTGGGCATTCAGTTTTAGGGAAGAAAAATAATTATAATCGAACCCTCCGGAGGAGTGCCTGAGCCCGTCTGAATGGCTGGTTTAATAATAAAAATAGAAGCTTCATTGACCGTCATGGGGAAAACGCCTATACGTCTCCCCAGCTTGCTTTACGGAGAGCATGCTGCGCACATCGGGCTGCCTAGCTCAAGTACCCACCGAAGCTGGGTTCAAACCGGCGACCCTCTGATTACAAGCACGCAAGTTTAGCCCACTGAGCCACCCGCTGCTGTTGGTACAATGGATGAGATCGCTGGACACCTTCCTACCTGATCTGTGGACTCATTTTAGCTGAATTAGCCTGGGTTGGTCTTAGACATATATAGACAGTGGCCGTAGTGCTCCCGTTTGACCGATCGACACGAAATTTAGAGGGTCTCTAAATAATAAGGGTCTCTAAAGCACTATGTGCTTTGGACCCTTAATAACAAAGGTGAGAGATATATGACCAGTTATCACAAGATGTTTGCATGGTGAAGGTAACAAAGAAGAGAGGGAGGAGGCAGTGAAGTATTCAGTATTGGAGTACCAAGTAGATAATAATAATGGTAATAACAGGACAAAAAAAAAAAAAGATATGTATATATATAAATAAACATTAATACACATATTAATAAACATGTGGAAAAGATACGAGGAAAGGGCGAAATAAAAAAGCAAAAAAAAAGGATGGCTGCTACTTCATAAGTAAATATAGTAATGAGAGTTCAGCCAAGTTCATGATAATAATAGCAGTAGTAATACAGTAAACTCAACCATAGTGAATGATGGGGGGAGAAAAAAAACAAAAAAAAACAAAGGTATATATATTTATATACACGTACGGGAAGACATAAGGAGTAGGGGTATTCACTATTGTGCTATTCAGTCAATGTGGTGTTGGAGTGTGAGTGAATGTGTTCCGTGTAGGCTTAAATAGTTCTATTATGGTTGAAGCGCTTCTATAAATGATTTCCAGGTTTCTATAAAAGTGTGTGTATTTTTCTGGCTTAATGCAGTTTGTTTTTCAAAAGAAATATATTCCCAGAGAAGATTTTTCCATAATTTGGTGCTTAATGAGGATTTAGATTTCCAGTTGAGTAGAATAGTTTTTGCCCTGAATTAAACACCGTGTTTCTCCGATTCCTGGAGTCCTGCCTCTGCTTCCTCGGTCCGTGCCCTAATGCAACCATGACACAGTCAGGATTTGCCCAGAAGTTGATTGACAGCATGCCAGGGCAAATTGCAGAGGTCTTGAAAAAGAAGGGCCAACACTGCAAGAACTTTGCATAAACTAAATTGTCAATAAAAGCCTCTGACAGTTATGAAATGCTTGTAATTATATTTCAGAGAATAATATCAGAGAAAATCACACTAGGAAATCTTACTATGGAGACTAACTCGCAATACCAAGCAAAGATCTGAAATATGCATGGGGTATTTAAATGACTGTGGGGGGTAAACAAGGTACAGCCCAGCAAACAAGGGACATCCAGAGGACGTCCTTAGGTCGTCCACAATACGTCCCTTTTTTGGGGATGTCCTAAGGACGTCCTTAGGACGACCGTGTTATTATGAACACTAAAGAAATCCTTCAAAAGCAAGTTGTTGTGACAGTTTCCAGGAATAGCATTTTAAATAAATAATTTTATCTGAAGTACTTCCTTTTATTAATGTTCCATCAGGATGTCCAGAACTCGTCCTTTGAGGACGATTTCCGGACCAAAAGAGGACATCCTGAGGACGACCTAAGGACGACCGTGTTACTATGAACAATAAAGAAATCCTTCAAAAGCAAGTTATTGTGACAGCTTCCAGGAATAGCATTTTAAATAAATAATTTTATCTGAAGTACTTCCTTTTATTAATGTTCCATCAGGATGTCCAAAACTCGTCCTTTGAGGACGATTTCCGGACCAAAAGAGGACATCCTGAGGACGACCTAAGGACGACCGTGTTACTATGAACAATAAAGAAATCCTTCAAAAGCAAGTTATTGTGACAGCTTCCAGGAATAGCATTTTAAATAAATAATTTTATCTGAAGTACTTCCTTTTATTAATGTTCCATCAGGATGTCCAAAACTCGTCCTTTGAGGACGATTTCCGGACCAAAAGAGGACATCCTGAGGACGACCTAAGGACGACCGTGTTACTATGAACAATAAAGAAATCCTTCAAAAGCAAGTTATTGTGACAGCTTCCAGAAATAGCATTTTAAATAAATAATTTTATCTGAAGTACTTCCTTTTATTAATGTTCCATCAGGATGTCCAAAACTCGTCCTTTGAGGACGTCCTAAGGATGACCCAAGGAAGTCCGTGTTACTATGAAAAATATAGTAACAAAAAGAGGTCGCACGGTTTTATGTAACGGTTTATTAACTTGATTTATTCTTTTTTTTTGTGGTCTAGCTCTCTAACAATTATAGAACTATAGGAGTGAAGCCCGTTCTTCTGTGCCACTATGAAAAATAAAGAAATCTTTCAGAAACAATTTATTATGACAGCCCGCAGGAACAGTATAAATATATAAAAACTGACTGGATATGCATGGCTGTCGAGTGAATTGCATGCTACATGCTAGTGAATTGCAGTCAGATTCAAACTTAGGCCAGCTGCGTTTTAGGATTGGTTGCTATGGAGACGCTTTTTGCGGCTCGCGCTCCCTCGCTCACCCTCACGCGCAGTTCAAAGCACTGTCACGGGTAAGACGCGACACTCTTCTTTGTGCATAAAACTTTAATAAAATCATATTAACGTGTATAAAGTCATAAAATACGATGGGTTGAAACACATTTAGGCGTAATCCTACATTATTTTTTAGTGTCATTGGTATTAAACCGATTAAATCAACATTTAAAATTCCTGTCAGAACGAGCTAACGGTATCGCTATGAATTTTCTAGGAAGAGCTGAAGAGATATGTATCGCCTGTGCTGACATTCAGGTATGTTCACTAAAATTGTCAGTTTATCACACAGTATCAAAGTACGTGTTAATTGTTTATATTATTTATGTGTAAAGGAAAATATTGCTGTATTTTCTTACATAAGCTATAGCGTACTTTTGGTCATTCGAGTGCAACTTCCAAAGCAGGGCTCTTAAAGGAGACATCACCCGCTAATGCTACCGCTTAACCATGCAGCATTACAACTATGACCCGGTAACATATAATAAGAGAGGCAATTTAGTGTTTAAAAGCTTGTGTTCTACTTCAGGAGCCCACCAGAGGTACAATCCGAAGGTCACGGCCTCTGCAATTGAAGATGCTATTGCAGACTTATTACGGCGCACACCACACAGAGAGGGTGGAGATAAACACAAGGTAAACATTTAAATGACATTTCATATTCAGTGCACTTATCATTGCATGTCAACCTATTACTATTACTTTTTCAGTGAATTTTCTATTTGCATACAAATTGTATAATTGTATAAATTTGTAGACTTGTAAACAGGCGTGGCCGTAGGCGGGGCAGCCAGGGCCGCGGGCAGGTCGGAAGAGGCGGCCTCGGACAGGGCCGCGGGCAGGACGGGAGAGGCGGCCTCGGACAGGGCCGCGGGCAGGACGGGAGATGCGGCCTCGGGCAGGGCTGCGGGCAGGACGGGAGATGCGGCGGGTGCCGCAGCCAGAGTGGTGGCAGCTGCAGGGACTGCAGGCAGAGCAGGCAGGACAGGCGGGTCAGGCTGGACAGGCGGATCAGGCGGTGCTGCTGGCATCGCGGCGGCAGCAGCAACAGGCGGTGCCGCGGGCAGAGCGGCGGCAGCAGCAGCAGGCGGTGCCGCGGGCAGAGCGGCGGCAGCAGCAGCAGGCGGTGCCGCGGGCAGAGCGGCGGCATCAGCAGCAGCAGGCAGCGCAGCCGGCAGGTCCGGCTCTGACAGGTCCAGAGCAGGCAGGAGGGGTGTCGAGCGTGTATGCGCCGTCCCGTTAAGGGCTCTAGGGACCCGAGGGATAGCGTCCCTAACGGCGCTTATGCCGCCGTGCCCCAGACGCTCCGGCCGATAAAAATACGCCGCTAGCGGCGGCTCCTCTGTGAAGGCGCCGGGGGCTGTGACGACCTTCTGGCTTTGCTGGGTCAGAAGGGGTTCCTCCTGACATTCCCCGGGAAGGGGCGCTGCGGCGAGATAGCATGCCCCCAGGAAGATCGTCGGGGCGGCTTCTTCTCTTTTCCCCCTGCGCCTCTTCTTTCGCCTACTGGGACCGGCAGGCGGAGGCGGGGTTGCCTCAGAACAGGCGAGCGGCTGGGGGTGCTTCTCCTTCACCTTGTCAAGGAGCTGCTGGAGGAGAGCGCGCACCTCTGCCATTGCGTGCTCCTCCGTTTGTGGGGTAACCGCCTGGAGGAGATCCCAGCTTTCCTCCGCTAGGGCGAATAAGCCAGGATCCTGTTGGATCTCCGGCAGCTCTCGCCAATAACTCACCTCGTGCAGCAGGACGAGCCATAGGTCCTCGTCCTGCCGCGGTGAGTCTTTCGGGAGATCGGTCATTCTGTTATGATCCGTGCTGCAGGCGAGCAGGAAAGCAGACAAGCGGACCAGGAAGTCGAATAACACAGGGGTTTATTCGGAGGACAGGACTGGGGAAAGCACATTAAACACACGTCAATGACCGATCTGGGGTACACCGACTGAGACACGGACTAAATGCACAAGACTAGGCAAACAAAACAGGAAACAGCTGGCCACAATCGGGGAAGCACACGTGGATAATGAGGGGGCGTGGCACACACTAGGAGCGGACGGAGTGGGGCGTGACAGTTGGCCAGATTTAATAATGAATAAAAAACATATGGAATGAACTGACAATATCCCTTGTCCTGTTTGCCTAATGTAATCATCTCCGTTATCCCAGCTCTTGTGTTCATAACTTTGAATATTGATATAGATTAAATATTTCCTGGCAATATTGGCCAAGACTGATACATTGGACTGGTATCTTGATTTTTAACAGGTATCTTGATTTTTAACAAATATCAGCTAATACTGATATGATAAATTATATATTGTGCATCACTACATATTTATGTTCCATATTCATAAAAACAATATGCAATGTGAAATAGATAGATAGTCACTCACAAGTCTGAGTATTGAGTATGCGGGCATAATCATCTCGAAACAGGTGGTTGCAGCAACAGTCTATGTAGAAACGGTTTTCATATTATATGACCAATTGTATAATAGAATACAATTATACAAAATGAAAGAGCCGTTCCCACACCAGCATCTTCAAAGAAAAAGATATTCACATTAACATCCAATGCACCTTACAAAACTATGAAGGTAAAGTTTCTTTTCAAACCAATAACTTCTGTTTCAGTGTCCTGAAATGTACATGCCAGATTTAGTGTCTAACATTGTACTAATTTCAATGTATCATGTGCAAAAAAAAATATTTTTGTTTTATTTTCATCTTATTGTAGGGCTTTGTATACTCCTGCCATAGAGAATTACACTAACACTATATAAAACGTCACAGCTCTATTTCCGGTCCATATGTGATTTATCTTATTTTCTTTCATTGCAGCCAGTTTCAGTTCTTTATTGTAACAGTCTCAGCCATGAACAGACTGATGTGAAAATGTGATCTGGGGTGGTCTTTTATGCTAGTCAAGAAATAACATCCACTCCAGAAGTTCTACTTCGCCTGCTGTTGTTGAAGCATTTGTTTTTGATTATTTTATTATATTGGTTGTCATTTGGTTTGTTTGTTGTATGCTTTTTGCTGTTTATATAAGTTCTGAGAGGGAAAAAATCTGAAAATAGTTCTCAAAAGAGTTGTATGGGAAAGCAAAATGTGTCTATGGCTTATAATGTATATCCTGTCTCTTATTTTCTCCAGAGAAAAAAAACATACAAAATATCATATGACCCTCCCTTTAAATTTCAAAAGAGATCTCATCAAGCTCTACAATAGTTCTTAACTTATGCATCTCATTTTGTTTCAAATATCTGCGTGAAGTTGGTACCCATATATTCATTTACATTTATGTTTAAGTTTATGGAATTTGGCAGGCACCCTTAGCCAGAGCGACTTACATAACTGCTTAGAAGTCTCATCAGTGAATGCATTCTGATACTGGTTCAACAGAACCCGGCTAAGAATACTATCATTCTAAAAATTCTTTTGGCAAGTAGTACAATATTTTAAAAATAAAAATATAATCTTGAAAGTAATCATCCAAGTACTTCCGAAAGAGGGAGGTTTCTAGTTGTTGTTTGAAGACACCAAATGCCTCAGCTGTTCGGACATCTAGGGGAAGTTCATTCCACCACATAGGTGCCAAAACAGAGAACAGTCTAGGTGCATGTCTTTCGTGCACCTTGAGAGATGGTGGGACCAGTCGTGCGGTGCAGGAGGATTGAAGAGAGCATGATGGAGTTAGGTAGGAGGGTGCTGGTCCATTTTTGGCTTTGTAGGTGAGTATCAGTGCTTTGAATCTGATGCGGGCAACCATAGGAAGCCAATGGAGGAGCGCAGTAATGGAGTGGTGTAATAGAACTTGAGAAGGTTGAAAACGAGTCAGGAAGCTGCATTCTGGATCAGTTGCAGAGGACGCATGGCGCTTAGAGACAGACCTGCTTGGAGAGAGTTTCAGTTGTCTAGTCAAGTACCTGAGTGGTCTGTGTGGAAAGAAATGGATGAAATGTTCTGTTGAAGAGGAGAAATCGACATGAAGGGGAAAGATTAGCAATGGAAAATGACAGGTGATTGTCCATGGTTACCCCAAGGTTGCGAGCGGTGACCGAAAGACAAATCAAAGAGTTGTCCAGGGAGATCACAAAATCCTGGTGTGGGGATGGATCGGCTGAGATGAATAGCAGTTCAGTTTTGCTGGAGTTGAATTTCAGCTGATGAGCTGTCTGCAAGACCTGCAGAGATCCGAGGAGAGACTTGAGTGTCTGAGGGTGGAAAGGAGAGGATAAGTTCAGTGTCATCTGCATAACAGTGATATGAGAACCCATGTGAGGATAAGACCTCACTAAGAGATCTAGTATAGAGGGAGAACAGAACAGGACCAAAAACAGAGCCCTGAAGGATGCCAATGGAGAGCCTGCATGGAATAGATGTGGATCCCTTCTACGCCACTTGATATGACTGACCATCTAAGTAGGAAGCAAGCCATTGCCATGCTGAGTCACAAATTCCAAGACTCATAAGGATGAACTTGAGAAAGATAGAATGTTGATTAGAAACTGCGTGTTCAAGGATTTTTGAAAGAAAAGAGAGAAATTTCTGAGGGATTCAGAGTGGTCTTCTTCAGGATGGGAATATCAGATCAGAAAATTAATAAAACGACTTTTGTTAATTTTCGTTGATTTGTGCAGCACAAATATTGAAATTGCTGATTCAGCTACTTCAATTACTCCTTGAACCATCTAGAGTTATTCCCACTTTGTAGGAGAAATATATCAGATAAATCCAAAACTAAAATGAAGCTGAAATAAAAATCACAATATTGTCTCCCCATAATGAGGAAGACCATGCTTTAAACCAGAGGTTTTCAACATTTTTTGTACCATGATCCAATTTTTACCATACTAGCTCAGTGTTATGATGTGTGTCGGGCGAGCGGGGAAATACGCTATAACGGGGTATATTCAGGGGAAACACGTAACGTTAATGACAGACCTGGGGAAACAGACTTGAACGCGGACTAATATACACAGGACTACAAGCAGGAAATGCAACACAACAGGTAAACAGAAGGATTCCACACGGGGTTAACGAGGTAGGCTTGGTCCACAAGAGGGCGGTACAGGCAGGGTGTGACACTCAGTCTCAACCCTACATCAAGTATAGGATTAAATAAACACTATGATCAAGCATGCAGTGCACTCTGCAATTTATACCAATCAATGCCTATCGCACAAATCTGACTGGATATGCCAGTGAATTTTAAATTAAGCATTTTTAATTTGGCTTCTTGGATTAGTTGAGTGTTTACTTTTTTGTGACATGCCATTCTGATGGCTTTATTGCTTGTTATGCCCAAAACACACCTCTGAATTACTAAGAGAGTTAGGACAACCTTTTTGCACCTTGCACTGACACATAGTATGTTTTTTCCGGTGTCAAAATAGTGAAATGGATTTGGACGCGTCCATAAATGTTAATTGCACTTTACATTTCACGTTAGATCGTCAAAATAGAGCCCCCTGTATTTAAGTGTTCCCCAGTTTTATTCTAGTCAGGTCTGTCATTGAAGTTGTTCCCTGGTGCTACTCACATTCTCCTCCCTTGTTTGGCCCATTGTCCCTTCAACCTGCTTCACTCACTCCTTCCCTTCCACCGGTGCATGACAGAATGATGGACCTCCATACACCATACCGTATAAGTTAGCCTGGGCTTCTCTGCATCCCGTGGACTGGATCCCACGAGTTATCTGGATCCAGATACCTGTAAAGCTACCAGTACCATGGGATCTTCCCAAGCCACCTCATCTGCAAGCAGAGGACTATATTTCCCTCCTGCATAAGCTTCTGGTTTGGAGGATAACTGAGGCCAAAGCTCTCTTTATGCAGACAGATGGCATGCTGGGCAAACTCACCACAGATCCCCGAGAGGTGGAGGAGGTTCAACATTGCCCTAGAGCCCACCTTCACCTCAGCTACACTGTCCACACCCTGTCAAGGTAATGTTCCTGCCGCTTCACTTGAACCTCGCACATCTGCGGGTCCTTCAGCAAGGCCCTTAACCCCTAGCTCCCTGGGTGCTGCTGCAGGTGGCAGCCCTTCGCAGACAACTTATTCTGCAAAGAGCAAGCTGAAGGGGGCATAAAGACAATTTCTCCACGGGGACAATAAAGTTTCCATTATTATTATTATTATTATTATTAAACAGACAAATGGCAGGCATCAATCGAGACCTGGGAGCAGGACACCAGACGGGACACCAACAAGGTTGGGACATGACACACACTAAGGCTGGGACAATGGAATTAAATAGACACACAAGGCTAGATAACACATGATGGACAGGATCCAGAATACGGGACAAGATACATGGACAAGTAGAGGGGCAACAGACAGGGGACGAAACATAAGAGGAAGGGTAAAACAAAGGCTGCGATAAACGGAAATGAGGGACGTCCGGGAAGTCCTTTGGACCCTGGGGAGCTGGGTGGTGACCCAGGGATGTGGACCTTCCTAGGCCCAGTCAATGGCAAGGAGGAGCTTGTCCGGACTGCAGGACCTGATGGTCTTGAAGGGCCAGTGGGGCCAGAGGGCAGCAAGGAACCATTGGGATCGGAGCAGAAAGGTGTCAAAGGGACTGCGTGACAGGGATAGGAGGGTGCTGAGAGGACTGCATGAGAGGAGCAGGAGGGTGCCGTGGGTTCTTCCCTCTAGGCCTCATTAGAAGGTTCACCCGGGGGGCAGCATGGGCAAACTGAAGTCTGGGAGGCCAGCACAAATAGTATGCCCCCATCTCCCTCTCCAGGAGATGGAGACTCGCTAGTCCCACTTTTGGCCCGAAGCTGACACTGGTGACTGCCCCAAGGCCTAGGACTAGGTCGGCTGAAGCCTTGGGTTGAGGCTGTGGCCCATAGAGTGGGGCTCAGGGTAATACCCAGATGGTCCCACTCTAAGTCTGCCAGAAGGTCATCCTCTGGATGACAATATGGTGTGGTTGGGGTCAGGAGGCTGGCGGTGGCCAGAGAGTCAGGTGGTAGGCTGGCTGTGACCAGCAGAGGCTGTGGAGAATGCTGATGGCAAGCCTGGAGTAAAAAGCACCAAGCATGGCTCATCAGGGCCATGTTAAGGAGGAGACAGTAGGGTCTGGCATGCAGGATGTGACAGAGCCCTGAAGGGCCCACAGACAGTTTTACATTACAGGGAGAGCCTACAATTTAAGTGAATTCCCTGGGATTTTAAGCTACCTTGCAGACACACTGTAGAGGTGACAAATTTAAAGTTATTAAATTTTGAGACAAATTGTCCCAACACTCAAGTAGCACTGCAAAGTGATAGCATGACAACTCAAAAAAATATTTGACAGCTCTTTTTCAATCTTTGCAGTCATGTTGCATGGGGTGAAGATCTGCACCTAGTCAAATTTTGAAACAAATCACAACAAAGTTGAAGTAGTGCTGTATAATGATAGCTCAGACACTTGAATTTATCAGCATGATAACTCAAAAATAACTCATACTTACAAACAGATTACCAAAAGGTTCAGGTTAAATCCATCCATCCATCCTTTTTCTGATGCTTATCTGGGGCCTAAGCAGGGATGCCCAGACCTCCCACTCACCAGCCACCTCATCCAGCTCCACTGGTGGAATACCAAGGAGTTGCCAAGACAGTTGGACCTCCCCAGGGAGCTATCCGAGAGGTACAGTATCCCTGATAGATGCCCAAACTACCTAAACTTTTTCAATCTTTGCAGTCATGTTGCATGGGGTGAAGATCTGCACCTAGTCAAATTTTGAAACAAATCACAACAAAGTTGAAGTAGTGCTGTATAATGATAGCTCAGACACTTGAATTTATCAGCATGATAACTCAAAAATAACTCATACTTACAAACAGATTACCAAAAGGTTCAGGTTAAATCCATCCATCCATCCTTTTTCTGATGCTTATCTGGGGCCTAAGCAGGGATGCCCAGACCTCCCACTCACCAGCCACCTCATCCAGCTCCACTGGTGGAATACCAAGGAGTTGCCAAGACAGTTGGACCTCCCCAGGGAGCTATCCGAGAGATACAGTATCCCTGATAGATGCCCAAACTACCTAAACTGGCTCCTTTTGATGCAGATGAGCAGCAGCTCTGCTTTATGCCCCTCCTGAATCTCTAAGGCTGAGCCCAGACACCCTGCAGAGGAAACTAATTTCTGACACCTGTCCCCATGATCTCGTTCTTTCAGTCACTACCCAAAGCTCATAATCATAGGTGAGGGTAGAAATGTAGATCGACCAGTAAATTGTAAGTACAGAACGATACTGCATCTGCATTACTGCAAAATGCCATACTAATCTGTATGTCGATCTCCCGCTCCCTTTTTCCCTCATTTGTGAATAAGATCCTGATATACTTAAAATCCTCCACCTGAGACAGCAGAGAGATGGAGAATGGCGCTTCTTTCAAAAAGATTTATTACCCAAAAGTCAAAAAGGTCACGGGTCAAAAGTTCACTGGGTGGGCGGGTCTGGGGCATGACGTCACAACTAGTGACGTTGGGAGAGGGCCTTTATTTATTATTAATTATTTATTAATTGATTATTAATAATTTTTTTATTTATTATTAATAATTTTTATCATTTATTTATTTATTATTAATCATTTATTTTTATTATTATTTTATTTATTTTTATTATTATTTTATTTATTTTTATTATTATTTTATTTATTTTTATTATTATTATTTTGAGTGAATTGTGTGCTTATGAGTGGGGTTTTTTGTGGGAATAGCCCCATGCTACGAGGGTGCCGAGGACGGAGCTGAGCACAGGGGCTGAGTGGGTCGGTTACCTGATGGAGTGTGAGCGTACGGTGCCTGTGGAGCGGTACCTTGGGAAGGTCCCGGTCGGTCCGGCGGAGTGTGTACTTGGGCATAGCGCAAAGGACTCGGAGGGGGTGCCTGTGGAGTGGTACCTTGGGAAGGTCCCGGGCTTTGGAGAATCCGCAAAGGTCTCGGAGGGAGCGATGCTGGAGAGCTGTGAACTGAGAGCTGTGTTGCGCGAGACTGAAAGAAACCCTGTGAGAATGAGAAAGTTGGAGCTAAGAATGAGAGGAGGAGGGTCTGGGTCTGACGCTATCCTCCTCCAATGAACGCTTAGCGGCAGTTTGGGGGTGTGTGTGTCGACACCCCCTGCAGCAGCAGCAACAGTTTGGCCTTGTGTGGTAGCGTTTTTTACTTGTTTCAAGTTTGTGTTTTTCGTCATGCAGCCGTTGTATTACATCAGCGCGTAGACGGATACCTTTCATGCAGCCGTCGGGAGACCTGAGAGTTACCTGGGAGCTGCCCAACGGGGATAAAGTGGTCTGCCTCTTTGACAATGTTGCGGAGGAACTGCGCATCTTTCAGGTCACCGGAGATGCCACAGACCCGGGGATAGACGACCCGCATCTGGCGTGTTTTTCTGAAACGGAATGGGGAAACTTGAAGACTATCGTTATCCCGATGATGAAGGAGAGCACTGACCCCGACTTTCAGTCAGACACCGGTAGAATGGAGATGCACTATAGAGATGCTGCCAGTGGTAAACATCGGAGCACCTTTATGAAGTGGGACGCGACCAGGGAGCTGGACAAGAGAATGGTGAATATATGGCAGCTGCCTAAATGCGACTGTTGTGGAATGAGAATTCCATACATGATTTGGATGCGGCTGATTGAAGAAAAGAGCGATTACTTCCAAGCGCTGTTCAAGGACAGTCGGGTACGTAAGGAGATGCAAAAACCTACGCCGTAAGGATCACCCCCTCACCCTCGACCGCCCGTATATAAAGTGGACGCCGTTACAAGCCCTTTCACAAACATCATCATCATCATCATGGCAACAGCAGCAAATTACAGCAACAAAGTGATCTCCGACGACGAAAGTAGGGAGAATGAGGCCTTTCACCCTCCAGCAGCATCGCAGGCCTCTGATCCTGGAGAGCTCCCTCCGACCCCTCCACCGACACCGGCCTCTGATCCTGGAGAGGTCCCTCCGACCCCTGAGATCTGCACGCTTCTCTCCAGACCCGCTTTGTGCAGAGGGATGCTCAACTGCATAAAAGCCATGATAGTGGGCCTTTTAGCCTCAGTCATCATGAAGCATCAGCAGAAAAACTGCTACAGCTGCGAGGTGGATCACCCCAGTCAAAGACAGCACCCTTGCCTGTTTCCCGCCGGCAGGAATTACTGTTACAAACACTTTGACTCTGTGCTGAGTGACCTCTGGACCGACCGGCTGACACCCGCCTTGATTCACGTTCTGGCGACCCTGGGCATCCAAGCTTCCATCGGCAGGTTGGAGGTGACCGTGGAAGCTATCCTGTATGATCTACGCGAGGCTCGCGACGGAATGCTGGAAATCAGTCGACTGGAACAGGATCTGTTTGAACAGAACCCCGCGCTTAAGCAGATCCTGGAAGAAGAATTTCTGACTCGTTGGGAGGCCCAAGACTAAAACAAAAAGCAATTTGTGATGGGGAACGGTATCGGCAGCGCTTTACGGCGGTTTATGCACTGTTGTTGCATGCTATCGATAAAAAGAAAAGCGATTGTCGGGATGATTATACTTGTTGCTGCTTTCATAGACTGATATTTGAGATTGCTCAAGTCGGAGAACATTATCAGCGGGGAATAGTTTTACTTACTCAGCCGATGGCAGAGAGAGAAGGACAATCGTCCAAAAGTCTCATACGTGCGTGTCTATCTTGTATTCCCGACGATGAATTTGACTGTAATCACATTTTTATATTTTATGCTTTAATCGTAGATGTAGTTGCCTTTAAATTTCATAATAAGCAGCCTATCGATGTTAATCAGATGCTTTCTACTCTGCATACATGTATCGCTGAAAAGGCCACTATACAGACCTTACTGCTAATCTACCTCAACAACTGTCACGGCTGTAACTAAATGTATTCCCTTGTAATAATACTCCTACCAGGGGAGAAGCCCTTCTTGATCTTGTTTTCTCTAATAACCAGGATAGGATTGGAAAATTAGAGGTTTTAGACCCATTGTACGGTAGTGATCATAACATGGTTAAATTCGAGGTTAATTTTAGTGTCCGAAGAGCAAAGTCGAAATTAAAAGTATACAATGTTAGGAAGGCTAACTTTAATGGTATGAGATGGAAATTAGAAACTGTAAACTGAACAGAGTTAACTAGCAAAACAGTTGAAGAGGCATGGGAATTTTTTAAAAGCACATTGTTGCAAGTGCAAGAGGACTTCATACCTGTTTCCAACAAAACTAAATCTAGGAAACGACAACCAAGGTGGTTTACGAAGGAAATTAAGAATAAAGTCAGGAGGAAAAGGGCTCTGTTCCACAATTGGAAAATAACTAATGATTTCAAAATTAAGCAGGAGTATCTAAGTCTACAGGCAGAGTTAAAAAATAACATTAGGCTATCCAAGAGGGATGTTAAAAGAAAAATTGCATTGGAGGCTAAGGATGACAGTAAAGGTTTCTTCCAATATTTTAACTCCAAGAGAGCACTAAAAGCTGAAATCACTAATTTGCAGGATAGTAAGGGCCTTAAAATTGAAAACGAAATTGATATAGTAAATGAGTTTAATGATTATTTTTCACGGGTTTTCACAGTAGAGAACACAAGTAACTTACCACCAATTAATACGAATACAGCATCGTCTATGACCAATATATGTATAACTGAGGTTGATGTGATACTAAGGCTAGCTAAACTCAAAATAAATAAATTGCAGGGCCCTGATGGCATCTTACCTATAGTCTTAAAAGAGATGAGGGATATTATTAGCCAACCTTTAACTTTAATATTCCAGAAATCGTTATCTGCGGGTGTGGTACCATCAGATTGGAAGCATGCTAATATAACACCCATATTCAAAAAAGGGGATAGAAGCAATCCAGCAAACTATAGGCCAATCAGTTTAACTAGCATTACTGGAAAAATAATAGAAGCTATAATTCAAGTGAAAATGGTAGATTACCTAGATGCAAATAACATTATAAAGGATAGCCAACATGGATTTAGGAGAGGTAGATCCTGCTTAACGAATCTACTTGAGTTCTTTGAGGAAGCTACAAGTGAAATTGATCACAAAAAGGCCTATGATGTGATTTACTTAGATTTCCAGAAGCCTTTGATGTTGTCCCCCACAAACGGCTCTTGCTAAAGCTTAACCCTTTGGGGTCTAGGGGTAGGAAACACACTTTCACTGTCTGGGGCATGATCACACATTTCTTCAAATATCATAAACTTAATTCATGGCAAATAAATTATTTCTTATATATTTGTTTTGCCATTACACTCATCTTTATTTTAATATATATTGTAAATATGTCAGATTTTTGTTAAGTTTGAAATTTGACATCAAAGTATAGACATTGCAAAATGCAGTTTGGAACACTTGCAGAAACATTATAAAAGTACATAGTAAGCAATGCTGGCAGTTTGTTTTGATCCCAGATATCTGATCACCAAAGTCTTGGCTACATGAAGATGACTGAATGGTTTAGATGCAACATTCATTTGGATAAATAAATAAGAAAAACCTAACTCATGTCACTATTTCTGGCTCCTTTCATTGAATATGTAGCAACTTTCATGTGTATGAATGAGCCATTGTCACCTGGGCACGTCCCCAACCCCCTTTTATGGCGCTGAAGGGGATGTATCTGGATCGCGTTTCACCGTTGCGCTGTTAATCAAATTACCATGCGAATTCGATTTGAATACGCGCTAATGCGGCTATTTATAATGTGAATAGCGATCTTCGGGTGAGAGCGGTACTACACGCCCCCGATGCAGGTAAAACAAAGTAAGATGACATGGTTTACTTTTTTGCCGATTTAACCTAGTTAAAAAAACTTTAATACTTCCAACAATGGACGTTTTGAAAAGAAGACAGATTACGGATTTAGCCAGCGTTTTTTTCATGATTCTACATTAAGATTTCAGCGAGATATAAACTGAAATAGACGCGAAAAGTACGCGATGTCGCCGACGACATACTCGACCCCAGAGAGTTAAAGCTGCAGGGATTTTAGGAACTGTGGCAGCTTGGATCGAAAAATGGCTAACTGACAGGAAACAGCGAGTAGTTATTAGAGGCACAATGTCACAGTGGGCCTCCGTGCATAGTGGGGTACCGCAGGGTTCAATTTTAGGACCACTATTGTTCCTAATTTACATTAATGATATTGACACAAATACATACAGTAAACTGGTTAAATTTGCAGACGACACCAAGGTGGGCGGTGTAGCAGATACTGATCTAGCAGCAAAGAGGCTTCAACGGGATCTGGATTTAATTAGCGAATGGGCTGATACTTGGCAGATGAAATTTAACACAGATAAATGTAAGGTAATCCATGCAGAAATATAAAGTGCAGATATTTTATGGGTTCCACTGAAATAAAGGTAGCTGATTACGAGAAAGATCTCGGTATGTATGTTGATGCTTCCATGTCCCACTCTCGCCAGTGTGGGGAAGCAATAAAAAAGGCCAACAGAATGTTGGGTTATATCTCTAGGTGTGTGGAGTTTAAGTCAAGGGAGGTGATGTTACACTTACATAATTCCTTGGTAAGACCCCACCTGGAATACTGTGTGCAGGTTTGGTCACCATACCTCAAGAAGGACATTGCTGCCTTAGAAAAGGTGCAACGAAGAGCTACGAGAATGATTCCTGGTCTTAGAGGAATGTCTTATGAGGAGAGGTTAGCGGAACTGAATCTGTTTAGCCTTGAGCAAAGGAGACTAAGGGGGGATATGATTCAGGTCTATAAGATTCTAACGGGTCTGGATGCTGTTCAGCCAAATAACTATTTCAATATTAGTCTAAATACTAGAACTCGTGGCCATAAGTGGAAATTAGCGGGAGAACATTTTAAAACAAATTTGAGGAAGCACTTCTTTACACAGCGTGTAGTTAGAGTATGGAATAGTCTTCCTGCTAGTGTAGCGGAAGCTAAAACCATGGGTTCCTTTAAATCAGAGCTAGATAAGATTTGAACAACTCTGAGCTATTAGTTAAGTTCTCCCCAAACGAGCTTGATGGGCTGAATGGCCTCCTCTCGTTTGTAAATTTCTTATGTTCTTATGTTCTAATAACATTTTTAAACTATATCTTTCACTAAATGTATGCCCTTGTAATAGGGTTTTTAAACTATATCTTTCACTAAATGTGTGCCCTTGTAATAGCATTTTTAACCTATATCTTTCACAAAATGTATACCCTTGTAATAGCGTTTTTAAAGTATATCTTTCACTAAATGTATGCCCTTGCAATAAAATTGAGTTGAATAGCTTTGCAATAGTCTTTTTAAAAATACCGAGTGGTTAAGGCGTTGGACTTAAGATCCTATGGATCTTAAACATTCACCCCAGCTAAACTCTTTTGTAAACTCTACACATATGGGTTAAATGCAGAAAACACAATTTCATTGTTGTGTTCACTCACTGTCTGTCAACAATGACAATAAAACCCCCCCTCCCCAGACAGCTATAAAACGCAGCATCCTCGCTCTCACCCCACCACTCGCTGTGTGAAAAGCATGTCTGTTGCCAAGACTACAGCTCGTGTCTTGAGCCATACATACTATGACCCCAGCCACCCGGGGTCATATGGGGGTGCCTCCAGACTGCAGAGAGCCGTGGAGGATGATACGGGGAAAAAAGTGGCTACCGACGATATCAGAGAGTGGCTGTCTACGCAAGACAGTTATACTTTACATAAGCCGGCTAAAAAGAATTTCCCCAGGAACAGAGTGTTTGTACCGAGAGCCATGTATCAGTGGCAAGCCGATTTATGTGACATGCAAGGGCTGGCCACGTACAACGACGGGTTAAAATACCTCCTTACGGTGATTGATGTTTTTTCTAAAAAGGCCTATGCGCGTGTGATAAGAAACAAGACGGGGGTGGCCATAACGGAGGCCTTTGATTGTATTTTAACCGAGGGGGGTGTGCCCCTCAAGTTACAGACGGATGCCGGTAAGGAGTTTTTAAATGGGACTTTTCAGAAACTTTTTACAGAAAAAGTCATAAAATCACCCATTTCACCACGGGTAGTGAACTTAAAGCTTCCGTCGTAGAGAGATTTAACCGAACATTAAAAGAGAGGATGTACAGATACTTTACGGCTAAAAACACTCGACGATACGTGGATGTGTTGGACGATCTAATAAAGGGGTACAACCAGTCATTTCACAGCGCTATTAAAATGAAACCTTCCGAGGTCACGACCGATAAGTACGAGCAGACATTTATGGACGAGTACTTTGTCATATGCGAACGTGTACCCAGATCGCCGCCGGTGTATAAATTGAGGAACGTGCGCGGTGAAATACTCGAGGGGACATTCTATGAAGCTGAGCTGCAGAAAGTCAAAATATCTCCGAAACGTGTGTTCAAGGTCGAGAAGGTTATAGGCTCAAAGACCGACGAAAAGGGGAAAAAGTGGATTTTAGTATGCTGGCAGGGTTGGCCCTCGAGGTTTGATTCGTGGATACCGCGGTCGGACTTGATATGGATTAAATTTTTTATTTTTAAAAGAAAAGGAAAAAAAAAATGGAGGATCGCCCCTCTTTTTACCTCACACTACCATCAAACTCTTGTCTCTCCATCTTCCCCGATAACCAGAGTTCGGATTACACCGTGATGCTCTCGCGACCTATAGAGCTACGGGGGCCTTACGAAGTAGGGCTCGCTGAAATCATGTATTGTTACATGTGGCGAAATATTACATACCCCGAAAATACTTTTGAATTGCGGGGTACGGAGGTGGAGGCAAAAAGAGACGCCGATCCTCTAGTGGATTTGCCTTACCTTTTCCCTCGGAAAATTAAAGTCGGATATTATGAATCCGTTTCACAGATTGTGTCAGAAATCAACGCTTCGTTAAAAAAATTAGGTACGGATGTTTTCTTCACATACAACGAGATTACACGAAGGGTTAATATAACCGGACATCAGAAATACAAGATCAAATTTAAACCTACTCTGGCCTACATGCTGGGCTTTGAGCCGGGTGGCTGGTATAACGTAGGAGGTACCATGCCAACCTCACCCTACCCGGCCGACATTCACGCGGGATTCTATAATATGTATGTCTACTGTAACATTGTGGATCAGCCGCACGTGGGGGAATTTGTAGTGCCGCTCCTGAGAACCGTTAAAATAGGCAGTGGGTTCGGCGACGTAGTCACTTTGCCGTTCCACAAGCTGCACTACGTACCGGTGAACAAGCAGAGCCTCCAGAATTTGCATATTGAGATAAAGAACGATCAGAATACTTTGATTAATTTCTCCTACGGAAAAACGATCGTCAAGCTACACTTTCTCCCCGTGCCAAAGATCCCCGTTTAAAAAAAAGAGAGAAAGCGGAGGGGGTGGGGGAGCATGGCGTACCACAATTCGCAGAGATTTATTCAGTATTACACCAGTCAGGCGGGACATGGGCTCCCCGGTTTTGCGGGGAGCCCCGTGATGTACGGGCGTGGGTTGGACTCCATGCTCAGTAGGGCTTTTAGATTTGTTTTACCCTTTCTTAAGCGTGGAGTTGATATAGCGAAACCTCATTTGAAATCGGCGGCCAAAGGAATAGCTTCGGATCTCGCCAGCTCTGTAGTCAGCGGCCGTTTTACAAACACCGGTGACCCCAAGCAGGAAGGCTCAGGTCTGCTGTTGCTATCTCAGAGGAGTAGGAAGAGAGCCCCAGCGCCTTTACCCAGGCAGCACGGTCATAAAAAACCTCGCAGCAGCAGAGCTGTCAGGATTCCCAAGTCTCGACCTCCAAAGAGAAACAGGAAACCCCCCGGGGACATATTTTAAGAGAGAGAGAGTGAGAGCATAAGGAAGAATGGCTCTAGCTTACCGCCTCTCGGCCGAATGCACCAAATCTGAGCTGGACCTGTTTGCGGCCCCTATGATGCAATTATCCATAGATCAGACCAATTATGTAGAAATCAACCCACTAAATTCCATTACCGATCAGGATGTTTTGGATTTCCTAATTCCGGGGTCGGGCAATTTCTATCTGGACCTCAACTCTACATTGCTATATCTAAGACTCAGGATCGTTAGGGCGGACGGCGCCCCCCTGGTTGACGCTGACCCCTGCGGTATTATACAGTACCCACTAAACTGTATATTCTCTCAGCTGGACATGAGTCTGAACGACGTCCTGATCAGTTCCTCATCGGCCACGCACCCCTATAGGTCATTCATAGAGACGCTGCTCAATTTTTCTACGGATACGCTAGAGAGTCAGTTTTCGGCAGGGCTCTGGTACAAAGACGTCGGAGCCGACTTGGATAGCGTGAACATCACCCCCCAGGGCCCTAACGTGGGGTTGCAGAAGCGAGCTGCCTTCTGTAGAAACTCTTGGGAATTCTCTCTGATCGGCCCTATACATGCTGATATTTTCAGCGAACGAATGCTGTTAAACAATGTGGATATACGCTTAAAGTTTGTAAAGGCTAAAAGTGATTTTAGTCTCGTGTAGAAATGACGCCGATTATGAACTGAAAATACTGAGGGCCAGCCTGTTTGTGAAAAAAGTGGACGTCTCCCCGGCGGTGTCACTGGGTCACTCAGCCGCTCTCATGAAAGCAAACGCCCTGTACCCTATAAGCAGGTTAGTCGTTAAAAATTACACACTGCCCGCGCAGTCGCGGGTCTGCCCGCAGGACAATCTTTTCCTGGGCAATTTACGGCGCTACATTGTTTTGGGGATCGTGGACCACGCCGCGTTCGTGGGCACGCGAAACAGAAACCCATTCAGGTTTCAGCATTGTCACCTGGAATTTCGGAGTCTCTCTGTAAATGGCCGACACATACCCAGCAAACCGTTCCAGCCTGATTTTAACGCGAGGCAGTCGGTCAGAGTGTTTTACAACCTTTTCCTGGCTACAAACAGGCATTTAAGGGATTCGGCGCTATGCATTAACCGTGAGGATTTTGAAAACGGATACTCGCTATTTGCTCTCAATCTCTCCCGAGACGACGAGCTGGACGGCAGTGCCCTGTCACCCGTCATCAGCGGCACGTGCCGTCTGGATTTAAGGTTCAGAGCCCCGCTACCTCGAACAATGAGTCTCATCGTCTACGCCTGCTTCGACACCATGATTGAAATAAACTCCTAGAGACAGGTATTAGTGGACTTTTAATCATGAACACTCACCAGCTGGAATGCCTTTTACGACCCCTGCTGGGGGATGCTTTTGGAGGTGTGTGGCCTAGCGATTTATTACCCACCTGCGTAGAGACGAGGCCCACTTTTCTGGTCGCAAACACGCATGACCGCAATAGAGAGGGTGAACACTGGATTTGGATAATTTTGGAGCCCCAAGAGGGGAAAGCCTCCTTCTTTGATTCTTACGGTTATCCCCCCGATTCCCCTTACTACCCTAAAAGTTTTATGCGCTTCTTGGGGAGGCACGCTAGCGAAATAAGGTATAATACGTGTCAAGTTCAACACGACTTTTCCTCCACGTGCGGGGCCCACGTCTCCTTTTTCCTCTACCAGCGCTTCAAGGGACTTTCATTTCAAGAGACTATGATGCTGTACTCTGATGACTTGAGGAAAAAACGACTCTCTAGTATCCAAGTTTATCAAGAAATATTTAAAGTGTATTAGCCGTGTTAATGCCGATAAACTTTCAAAGCCACAAAATGTATGTTCCTTAAAACTATTTAAAGATTGTTATAGTTGTTAGATTATTGTCGGGAAAAATTAAAAAAACGTGACACCTTTTATTCAATAAATTCAACATTTTATTAACCATCTTTTTCGTTGTTACAGGCGTTTTTTTTCACACGCATAAAACACTTAATCGCTGTAATCTATCCACGGAGAATAAGGGGTACCCTTTAAAGGCCATAAACGATATTCAGGGGAGGAATCACGTGGCGTGTGAGGGGTACCCACAAGCGGAGAGTCATCCGTACTAAATTTTGCATGTCTCTTGCGTTTCTTTTTCACAGGAGGGGAGGAGGGTGGCGCGGGACCCCTCGCCGTGGCGTTTCCACCGCCGTAATCTTTAAGCTGGCTTAGGGCTTTCCTAGCTTGAATGTTACCGACGGTCGTGAGGGGGATGTATAATTCGGATATTACGTTTAAAAAGGGTTCCCAGCCTTTAGGATATCCGACGGCCTGGGATTTCGGCTGGGATAAAGTTTTCATCAAATTCAAAATATGGGAACCTTTAATGAGTCTATCTCTGATGATGAGTTCACCCGACTGGGTCCAACGTACTGCCCCGTCGGAATCGAGCAGTTTCTGCATGATGTACCCCACGTTCTTTCCAGGGCTGTGGAGTCGGTAGATAAATGCTCCGACTCCTCAGTTTCTAAATCTTCCGACTCCGACTCCCCGACTCCTCTGTATGTATATACTATGCTAATGTATTTTCTACATCCATTGAAGGAAAGGAAGGCAACATACATGTCATTTCACCACAGAACTACTGGCTAGGAAGCCAACACTCTACTATAATGCTAGATTAAAGACAAACACAATGAAAACAAGGTCTTCACTAGCGCATAGCGAAGGGGAGCCGACGGAGCTGAGAACACACCAGATGATTTTTCCGGCGTTTGACGTGTGATGACTCGTTGAACGGCCGAAAAATCGGCAGTGCATCTGTATATGTATGGGGGGCTTTAGGCTAGGTTCACAGTTCCCTGTAACAGTGGAACACGACACAATGGAAAGCGGTGCCGCACCTTACCTGTGCATTACATCCCATATAGTGACGCATACAGTCAATGAAAAGCATGCTTCATGGTTACTTGACATGTTTGTTTTGTGGTAACATTATGCACTGCATGCATTGGGCTTTATTCTTACAGCAGAGTAGTTCATTATGACTGTTTGTGAATTGGGACATTTCAACTTACTTTTTTAATTCCCATTTAAATTTAGTAGGAGTCGGAGTCGGTTAACTTTTTGCCGACTCTGACTCCGACTCCAGGTACCCAAAATTGTCTCCGACTCCTCGACTCCGACTCCACAGCCCTGGTTCTTTCTAGACCTGGGCGCCACTTGCTGGACAACTTCCTGTACAGATTTGTCCCTAGTCGCGCCACCGGGCTGTCTCTCCTCCTCCACCTCCTCCTCCCCCGGCACATCTCTCTTTTCCTCATCCGTTTTTTCTTTCCGCTCGTTAAGGATAATTTCTCGCCCCTGATTTTCCTCTTTTCGGACTAAATTCAGATACCTCTGTAGCAATTGGTTGTATCTCTTTACTTTTTCGTGCGAGTTCATACCCGGCTGATTTAATAAACCGTGCATCTGGTTTTCAAGTTCACCCAGGGCCGATTCCCCGATGGTGGTATGCGGGGTCACCCTCTGGGTCAGCATACGGAGTTGTTGGGGGCTCAACAGGAACATTTTTTTTACCTCGCTCATGCTGGTGGTGGAAAAAACAAAAAAAAGCTAGTTAGCCGTCTTACTGGTGAACAGGCTTGTGATGAATGGCAGAGCCATTGACAGCAGCGGTAATAAAAACCCTCCTTTCTGAAGCACGGCCTTGCGTTTCCTTGTGACGCTGTTTTTCTTACAGGCGAAAAGCTTAATCAGCCTTTTCTGGTTCTTAAGCTTGTTAAATTGAGCTACGGTTAATGGTATACGGCCTCTTATAAGATTGAGACAGATTTCGGAGAGAGCCAAAATTATGTTATTAGATGGGTCCGATAGAATCTTTTTATGTTTCACCCCCCTCATCCTCTGTAAAACTTTAAGGGTCGGCAGGTGTTTCCTGAGATGCTTGGACATGGCTCAGTAATGTTAAATCAATCAATGGCTCTCTGGTAGAAAGAGGACGGGGAGCGACCCCGGTAATAAACCGGTCCTGAGTCAGAACTCTTCTGGGCACGTGGCTCTTAAATCAACCAAAAAATACCCGTGAGCAGGTCGAGTGGCCTCTTCATAGGCATCTAGACAAAACTTTTTCTGCCAAGGAAACATTTGCTGAGCTAAAACTTTGATTTGCATTCTGTCCCGCACATTCTTAAACAGACAATAATAAGTAGTATTTAGGGCTATAGTCCTACTGTACTTGCCCTGATGAAATACGTTCTGCACGAGGTATATGACCGAGATTTGACGGTGATGTCTGAATCTCGTGAACGCTTCTGCCACGAGTTTATTTTCGGACGCGCTGTCCATCAAATCATCGATGATTATCAAGGAGCCGGAGGGGAACCGCTCCTCATCTTCCCAGCTTTTAGGCAGTCCTTGTATAAATTCAATTTCGCTGATCCGATCACGCAATTCATCATAAAGCGGCTGATGGGAAGCGTAACACCATACAATTTTTTTAACGGGTGGCCCTATGAAACAGTGACTCTGATTTAAAAGCAATTCTTTAGTAAAATAGGTTTTCCCTGAAGAACTTGCCCCGGCAATTATCGCCGTAAACGGCAATTGTAAACGGTGATCAAAGTCGACCTCTTTCACGCCGCTACCCATCATCTTCCAAAAAAACACTGATGAAACGGTAAACACTACCCTAATCTTTTACATCTTTTCCACACACACACAATCCCAAAATGCCTGTGTAAAAGTTTTTATAAACTCTTATGATAAATGTACAAAACATTTTCGTACAAGTTTGAAAAATAAAAACACACACAAGTTACATTTTAAAACAAATGTACATCTTTGAAAAAAAGAAAAACTTTCATTTTAAAACATCTTACTTTCATGATACATTTTAAAAAAACATCTTGTACAAATGTACATCTTACTTTGAAAAACTTTCATTTTAAAACATCTTTGAAAAAATTTGTTACATTTTAAAACAAATGTACATCTTTGAAAAAACTTTAATTTTAAAACATCTTACTTTCATGATACATTAACAAATTCATTCGATGAAATATTTTTAAAGACGTACAACACCCTTTTGCGATGCTGCTAGTTTTTACATTTCAGTACCCAAAAGGCAGAGTTTCCCCGCTAGTCAACAATCTGCGTTTGTCATAGATGACCCTGACCTTTTTATTGAGAGGCCTATTAAACAGGCGAAAACTTTTCATGTTGCGTTCGATTTTGTTGTAGTGCGTCATTATAGGGGGATCATTCCTACATCCACCGATGTAGTTTTCAATCAATCCGATCATACTGTCAAAGTTTACCTTTTGACAGGTTTCGTAATTTACAGTTATACCCTTACATTTCAACTGTGTTTTCCTGTTGTTGAGTCGGTAACAGTAACTTTTTGGCCCCAGCGCACCCCACGAAGCAATGTATTCGTCGGGGGCTAATTCGGAAGTGAGCTCTCTCAGGTAATTGCCTAAGGTCGGCTCATATTCACCCGGCCTGCTTATGTACACGATGCTGTCTGTGTCATGATACAGGACCCGCCGCCCCAATTTTTCCAGTTCTTTGTAAAGCGTCAACCGCCCCCACGCGGTAGTTTGACAGGCTATGAATATGTTTGTCTTTCCGGGCGGCACTTTGTAGGAAGACTTGTAATGCCAGCGAAACTGGAAATCTCGTACAGCTCCGAGCATAAAAAATTAAAAAACACCCCCGGGTCAGACACTATAGATGTCTAGAGCATGTTGTTCCTCTGCGCCAGTTTATCCTACAGATAGTTAAGCAGAAGCTTGGCCACCTGCCTCTTGCCCCCGTTAGACACTATCTTATCGCGCTCCAATTGGATCCCCTCGCGCTCGAGATAGTTTTTAATGTAGTCCCTGCGACCCGTGTCATTGGTCGCGTCGTCGGGGTAGCCCGAAGCCTGTTGCTTCACTTTGAGAAAGGTTTTAATGTAGCCTCTAAACAGGTCGCCGCTGGTCTGGGGAAAATGCCACACTTCGTGCACCTTCATGACCGAATCTGTCTAAAGCCAGATTGAGCTCCGCAGAGACCCACACGCCGGTCAGCGCATGCTCTGCGTCAGAATGACCACAGACCCCCTCTTGCCTGTTCTCGATTGCGCACATCCTGCACAGTGTAAACACAAGTTTCCCATTTGGCAGTCTGCTGGGTAGGATGGGGAAAAACAGCTTGCGCAGGGGGTTCACCGTGGCTTTGATCAGGCCAAAGTATTCATTCAGAGGTTTAAAATTTGAATGAATGATTACTGGGTGCCCCACGGGGAATTCACATTTAGCCAGAGTGAATGGGTACAGCGACGTGAAATCCACGTAGTGGACGCGCTCTTCCCCCGTGACGTCGTAACGCAGGCGAATCGTCGACGTCCGACCCCCAAACAGCGCTTCTCGTGGCCTAAGGGGGTCAGGGGGCTGAAAGTCTGACAGGAAATGCTGTAGCTCCGGGTCGTGAGTTTTAGCGTGAGCCCATTCGTGTTCCCAGATGGATTCTACGTTCATATTAAACTCTTGGCGCAACGCCTCAAGTTTTTCCCTTGTTTTAGCGTACAGGGCACCGAAGCTCTCGCGGGTCAGGGGGCAGACATCGTGTTCATTGTTGCATGTAGGACACCCGTGAAACTGGCAGCCTAGAAACTCGAAAGCCCATTTCTCTCCCTCTATCTCCGCGTATCCATCTACGTGAAAGTGCCCCACGCAGCGCGTGTCGAATTTCTATGCCGCGTGTGCGGCCGATGAATTCCAGCCACTGGATCGAGACGTTGGAATAACTTTTATATTGCCTCCTGTAATCCCAGACATCCGGGATCGCGATCGTATCTCTGGGCAGGAAATTTGTCCTGTAAACCAGCAACGCGGCTGAAGCGATGGTCGCCGTGGAGAAGGGATTGCAACCCGTGAGCGTTTTAAACTCCCGCAGGAAGCGCAAGCAGCCCTCTCTCAGAATCTCCACCTCGTTCTTACAGTAAGCGATCATCTCTTTGTGAAAATTAAAGGTGTGGTGCTTTACACCGTCGTACCATCGATAAAACTTGTCGCGTTCTTTGCCGGGCATTTGATCGGGCCCAAACTGATCGGGAGGGGGGTAGGGCCCCACGTAACTAAAGTTTTCCATGTCTGTGAAATGATGCGGAAAATAGCATTTTCCTATCTGAGTTGAGCATCCCATTGCATCTGGGATTTTTGTCAAGGGCATGCTTAGAAAGGAGTGACTGTCGATGTACCTTTGCTCAAACACGCTGTCCACGATGAGAATGATTTTATTCCCCTGTGACACCACACGCGGTTCCACCCCTTCCTTCACCATCGCGTTCAGTATTATGTAATTATCAAACGCCTTTCCATAGTAACTAATGAAACACGTCCCTGTATAGTAGGGCGTCCTGAAATGTCTGAGGAAGTGCAGCGTGCAGTCAGGCCCCTCGGCGGTCATTGTCTCATTTTGATCGGAGATGGCACACACGTATACGGGGATATGGGTACCCGAGCTCTGGGATGTTTCAAAGTCAAAAAACACATATTTAGGGGCCTTTTTACTGCCCTCACCCATTTTGGCGACCCGTTTCCCTTTGTTAGGCTTCTCCGGTGGATTTAAATAGCAGAGATGTGGGGTGGATATGTCGGATTCTGCTGACTGGAGCTTAGCGTCGCATATATTACATTTTACTGTTTTACACGAGTGCGGTTTTGGGTTCTCGGGACTTAGGTAGTAGTTGAGCCCGCAAGCCTTGCATTTTCTGAACTTGTCACAGGGGCTAGCAATCTCCCCCCTAACGGGGCAGACCCTCGGTGTATGGTGATGCTCAAAGCACATGTTATTTAAGCATCTGAGATTACACCGCTCACACACTATCCCCGGTGTGGTTTCACCTTCTCTACAATTAGTCTGACAGACGTTGCAAAATTTTTTGCAGCGATAAGTGTGAGGCGAGTCGTACCCTTTGAAACAGCTTGTGCAAACGTAGCTGGCCCCTAAGAAGCCCTTGACGCTTTTAATGCCGTAAAAATGCTGGTTGTGTAAAAAGAAATACATCATCCGTCTACTGCCGGTAGGTGTAGGTGTCTGGTTAATCTGGAGATTGTTTGAATACGGTTGTTAATAATACACCACTGCTTTGCAATCAATGAATTTCTCAAAATTGATTATGTCATTTAAACAGACAGCATGATCGTGGGTGAAACCCGCTTTCTCCTGTAACTCCAGGCCGAGCTTTTCACCCTCGGCGTCAGTGAGGTTTCCGTGGAGCATATGCGCCAAGTTTATGGCGAAACACGCTCTGCTGTCGTTTTTTTTTAATGATAAACATGTGTTTGGCTTTTTTAGAAATTATTTCTGAAGCTAGCATGGTCTGTAGTTTTCGTTTGTTCCCACCGCCGCCGCGTGGGATATTGATTACGTCTACGATTACTTCTAGGTTGGAATCGTTTAAAATCTCTTGATTAGACTGAACCAGGCGATCCAGCAGTTGCTGCAAGTCTGTCAGCTCCCCCTCCCCATACCGTACAATTTGTGACAGCTCGTCGTTTAAAAAGTCACCGCGCAGGGTGACCTGTACATAAGCTCCCCATGCAGCATAAGGTATCGCCTCATTCACAATATTTTGAAACCCCCGATTACATTTTCGTAGTACTCACGGAAATTTTCTTCGTTTCTAGGTTGCGGAATATTTAGAATCCGCCTAATCTGTACATTATTGTATCTGCGGCGATGCACGACCCCGTCAGGCTGGGGATCCAAGTCACCACCACCTTCCTGTTCAACATCGGCATTTTCAAATTGTCCCAGTCCCAAGTCATTTTCAATCTCAATTTTCAAAGAAGAAATTCTACGTCTGACAAGGCTTCCCACAATTCAGAATCCGCGGGGGACTATGCGGCCTCGTCGTCGGGCAGCACCGCTTCTGGTTCACAGCCCCTTTCATTTAACATGCTTATTAATGTCTCAAACGATGGTAGGAAACAGGGCTCTTGGGCCGTCGCTTCACCAGACACTGCGTGTGGCGAGTCATGTTGAGCAAAGTAAAAAAACAAAACTTCAAACAAAATTTACTGTAAGACAAAATGTTCAATTTGATGTGTGGCCCAAATTACAGTTTGACCAGGATTTGACCTACGCTGATGTAATACAACGGCTGCATGATGAAAAACACAAACTTGAAACAAGTAAAAAACGCTACCACACAAGGCCAAACTGTTGCTGCTGCTGCAGGGGGTGTCAACACACACCCCCAAACTGCCGCTAAGTGTTCATTGGAGGAGGATAGCATCAGACCCAGACCCTCCTCCTCTCATTCTTAGCTCCAACTTTCTCATTCTCACAGGGTTTCTTTCAGTCTCGCGCAGCACAGCTCTCAGTTCACAGCTCTCCAGCATCGCTCCCTCCAAGACCTTTGCGGATTCTCCAAAGGCTGGGACCTTCCCAAGGTACCACTCCACAGGCACCCCCTCCAAGTCCTTTGCGCTATGCCCAAGTACACGCTCCGCCAGACCGACCGGGACCTTCCCAAGGTACCGCTCCACAGGCACCGTACGCTCACACTCCATCAGGTAACTGACCCACTCAGCCCCCGTGCTCAGCTCCGTCCTCGGCACCCTCGTAGCACGGGGCTATTCCCACAAAAAAACCCACTCATAAGCACACAATTCACTCTACTCTAAATAATATAATAAATAAATAATTAAAATAATAATAAAACAATAAATAAATAATAATAAATATTATAATAAATAATTAATAAACAATAAAATAAATAAAAAAATATTAATTGATAATTAAACCTCTCCCAACGTCACTAGTCGTGACGTCACGCCCCAGACCCGCCCACCCAGTGAACTTTTGACCCGTGACCTTTTTCACCTTTGGGTCATAAATCTTTTTGAAAGAAGCGGCATTCTCCATCTCTCTGACAGCAACTCATCCCCTACCAAGAGAGGGCAATCCACCCTTTTCCAGTTGAGAACCATGGCCTCAAACATGGAAGTGCTGATTCTGGCCGTTGGCTTCATTGATCTGTGCCCTCTGGTGTGTAATGGGGCAGTTTGCAGGCAAGTGTGAAGCGGCTGGGATGAGGATCAGCACCTCCAAGTCTATGTTGGCTCTGTGTTTTTTATTGCTTGGTTCAGGTGTGATGGGAGCTGGAAGGGAGGGAGGAAAAATGTGAACTGGGGGTCTAGGGAACAGGTTCACGCAGGTCCGATAAGATAGCCCTTAACCCTCTTGAGCCTAGGGTTAGGAAACACACTTTCACTGACTGGGGCATGATCACACATTTCTTCAAATATCATAAACTTAATTCATGACAAATAAATTATTTCTTATATATTTGTTTTGCCATTACACTCATCTTTATTTTAATATATTGTAGGAATTATTAGCTCAGGTAAATTTTAATATCTCCACCAATATGTTTGAATTAATTAAAGCTTAATTAATTATTATTTAACGCTGATTATTAATCAATTGTTATGCCGAATGGTAGGGTGCATCAAACCCCCATTGATTTTCAAAATGTTTTTGGCTGTATAATAAATATGTTCTACCGGATGAAAAAATAATTTGGGCAAAATTTCGTTAATTTTGATTAACATCTACCGGGTCCACATCTATATTGAAAATATGAAAAATAATGATAAACGCAAGAAAAACTAAGGTACTTCAGAAGTTCACAAATATATTTTAAATGCACAAATTAAATTATTAAATTATTGTGATACATGTCTGATGTCTGATATAGTTGGTACAGGTGTATAGGGCATAGGCCTACTGTTACAGAGCAATACTTCCAGCAGCAATATAATAGCAATATACTTCTGGGCAAGTATAATAGTATGTCTATCTTAAGAACTGATAGTGAACATCAAGAAGACTGATATATCGATGGCACCTGGGAAAAACCGCGTAAGTGCACTATAGTATGGCGCAATCCGCGTAAATGAAAAATGGGCGGGAACGAAACTAAAGCAACTAAACAAAACCACATCCATTTCATATCATGCAATTTTCGCGTAAGGGACATCAGTCTGTGCTGTGATTTGGAAGTGAGTAGCTTGTGAACATGGACGAGGCTCAGATTTTAGCACCAGTATTTTCAGTATGTTCACAAGGGCTCTCAAATCTAGGTCACGTTTTACTTCCACCATTTAGAAAAAAACGTTCCCCTGTAAAATTGACAAATTGTTGGATACGCGGTTTTTCCCCGGTGCCATCGATATCCACTATTAACCACTTTAAATACTAAAACATGAAATCATTAATGCTTGCAGTATAACTATTCCAAAGTATGAATTATTGCCGTTATTTCAGAATTTCATGGCTGTTGTGGACCCGGTAGAACTTATCCAAATTTCAAATTATTTTGCACAGTGTGTTTTTAGTACAGATAGAACATTTTTTTTATATAGCCATGAAAATATTTTTCACTTCGGGGGTTTGATGCACCCTACCGAATGGTCGGCTCCTCCAAACTCGATTGCGGTATCCCCGTGAGTCTGTTAATGTGAGACTTAAACGGGATTCACTAATTACCAGTATCACTTAGTAACCTGGGTTAGAAGGCTCGTCCACCGAGCTGCGTCACCAGGTAATGTAAACAATTGGTAGCGAAGCCCCCCTCACGGCCGATGAGAGAGAGTCTCGCGATGTTTCAGGCGAGTTTGAGGTTCAGAGCGTGTAGCAAGATCGCACAGAGGCAGGAACTTAGTGTGAGTACTCAATGACGGAGGCTGAAGTTGTGTAAAAGACATGCATTTATTCCTAGCTAACACTACAACTAACATAAGACAGACATTACACCTAACACAAACAACAAACACGAAATAACGGAATAAAACAAACGATGTAATTATGAAAATGCAATGACCGTATTTAAATGAGTAACCTTAAATGGGCAGTACTGTTCTGCAAAGCAAGCACAGTTTGTGGAAACACGACCCTAAAGTCTTATAGCAGGTTAACAGAACAGCTTAAGTTGTTAGAATGAAAGGAAGTTGGTTTACTTGGTTGAAGAGTGGGGGGGGGGGGGGGGTCTTGGCAGTTGATGGCTGAGCTGCTGAGCTGATGGCACTCAAGGAAGGCGCGGTGTTTGGAGCAGGGAGTGGAGTCCCTTTAGATTCTCTCTCCTGGTGAAGCTTTGTCTTGGGTGCTGTTCTCTGTTCAGCTGGGCCTTCACCGGAGGGTTCTTGTGGGCTTCTCGTCTCCCGGGCTGATGTTCTTCTTTGGGCTGGCGGTTATTCTCTGCGCCCCTTTGTTCTGAGGTGCTAGAATTTTATGATCTAAAGTTCATGAATAGGTATGACCAGGAATTCGACTCCTGGCCCAATGGCTGGCCATCCATTTGGCGGGCTTTCGGAAGGGGGTCTGTATCAGTCCTTTTGGGATTTATGGCCCGACTGATTCTCCCTTTACTGATGATTTTCATTAAGCTGTTATAACTTTTGATACATCCACTTTTATGGTAATCACTGACCAGATTTGGAATCAGGGGTGATTAACAATCAGTTTGACACCAAACATGCCATACCAGCTTCACAGGTACATACCTCATATCATCTGTATTAATTGATTAAACAATTAATTATTTTATCTATGTGACTGATTCACATCATTATAGGATACAGGTGTTTTGGGTTGCACCTCAACAGATGTTACACTTTGTGCAGATATTACATCAAATATTCATATTACAAACAGCACATCTTATCCATAGATAGGCGTGGCCGTTAGTTTGTGGTAATATCAATATAAGTTGCACATCTGAAAACAACATATTTTGTTTGGTGTGGCTTATGCCAATTCATCTTCTCCAGAATGGATAAGATACACCTAAATTCAGTTCTTTTAACATAGCATGGTAGAAACAAAGAAACTTGGTAACCGTCCACCAAGATCAGATAAGGACCACAAAGGAATGTTGAAAGAGAAGGGGGGGTTTTTAACAAAGAGACTCTCTAAAAGTTAGGACACATTGGTTACACTCACTTTCCAGATTCTTCTGGTATACCATGAGAACATACATACAATGGTAGCTATACCTATCTATTTATTTAAATTTATATGTGTTCAAGTGCAAAGGGGTGAAATAGGTGATACGCCGTGAACATGGTTATAAGGGTGGCACACAAAACACTAAGATTGTCTAAGGACACATACAAACATAACCTATCTGTATATTGAGACTAGTAGTCGTGAGTAAATCAATATACACGGTATACAAAAGCCAAACTTAAATGAAACTTCCTTTAGGGTGTTCGTCTGTTGGGTGAATGATATGTAAGGCAGAATGTATGGGGAGGGGGTTGTGTGCCAAGTCGAGGGACCCCTGTCCGTGAAGTCCACTCTGCTTGTCTGTAGGTCCCTAAATCTTTGGGCAATAAAAGTTGGAGTGCTAGCCTCCCTGGTTATCTGTGTGTGTGTGTTTGTGTGTGTAACCCCCCCTTTGGTGCCTCTCGTACCAGGCTCGGCCTTGTCTCAGGCCACCTGGAATTTAGGCCCTGTGATATGTGCATGTGTGATCCTACATATCCCCCCTTTCGGCTGATGATGGCATTGCCATCATTCAGGCGACGGAAGTTGAAACAGGATCACCACCATGCAACGAGGCATTGTTGACATCCCATTGTTTGGCACTCTGGGTGGCACAGTGACAGGATGGACAGGGAGGAGGCGCAGGGGCTGGCGCCTGGCTTCTGGGACCGCAAGGAGTGGTGAACCATATGTCGAACAGGGTGCCAACGGCTGCTGCAGCTCCCAGCAGGGTGCTCAGGAGCCTCTTGGGCCGTTGATTGGACTCAGCTTGGGTCACGGTCATTGGGTTACTGCTCCAACCTGTGGTTAGTGTCAGCTGCAGCATGATGCAGGGCATCCTGAGTCCATCTGACACCTGTCCCACTAGTTTGGGGTCTCTCGTGCAGGTAATGGGCTCGGTTGACGTCGTCAGATGAATACTCTTTCTGTGTGGGTACAACAGTTGGTAATCACGAGACCGGGCTGTCCCCGGGAGACGGTGCCAGGTGGAGGCCCAGGGAACGCCGTGTCAGACTGGAGCCTCAGCCTCCTAGGCAGAGTAATGCTAATAGCGGGAGCAGCATCATCCTAGTAATAGGGGGTAGAAAATAAAGACCAGATTAGGATTGAGGGGGTGAGTCGAGACTCTGAATGTTGTGCACACCGGTGCAAAAGAGAACAGGAGAAAGACATAGTGGGCAACAATTCTCAGCCAGAGAACAATTGCAAAGAAACAAACAGGACAAAGAAAATTGCAAAACCGGATCCTCTTCAGTAATTTCCCGGGCACGCGTGAGCCACCCCAGGTCCTTACCAAAAACAACAACAAAATAAAATGAAAAGTTATCAAAACAAAGAAACAGATAAACAAAAAAAAAAAAATGAAAAGGTCACCCAGATATCAGTAGTCAAGCCCACCACCTTAGTCTACCCTATCTGTGACCATCTTTCCTCCCCTTTCTCTTTGGTCTTTCTTGTTGGGGGTTAAGAGATTTCGGCTGGAAAAGTTGTCCTTCTTTTGGTTGGAATGTGGTTCATTCCAAGCTGCTGGCTTCATCTTGAGTGCCTCGTTGGTTGTTTTGGCATTGCGGTGTCCTGCAGAGGGTGCGTCGTGGGTGTACAGTAGCATGATCCCCCTTTGTGCCTGAGGGACCACGAGCTGTGGTGAAGTGTGGGCATCAGGGACAGCAAGAGGTACGCCCTCGGCAAGATGAAGAAAGAGTAAATCCATCATCAGGTGATGGAGGTCAGGAAGGGATGCCTGATCAGTTGTGGAGATCGAGTTAGCAGAGAGGTCGCGGAGGTGATCGCAGACCTTGTTGAGCACAGCATCAGTGGGCTGGAGAGAGATGATATCAGAGTTGGAGACCTGAAGGGAAAGTTCCAGCAGTGAGGCCACTGGTGGCGAGGCAGGTGCTCGGCTGTGGCTGCGGGTGACGACCTGGACAGCATGGGTGGGTGGGAGGGAGCAAAACTCCCACGAGTCACCGTGCAGTGGTCCTGCTTTGGCGAGTGCATCCGTGTGGTCATTGAATGTCTTGTCCAGTTCTGGGAGTCTGGAATGACCACAAACCTTCTTCCAGTAAATCTGCGTGTTTCGTGCGGTAATCAGAGCATCGCACGTGTGCAGGAGGTCTTGGTGTTTGACTGGCTTGTTCCCTGATGTCTTGAAGCCATTTCGTGTCCAGTGAGGGAGATGGCACATGAAGCTGAGACGTGCATAGCTGAAGTCTTTGCAGATCAGCAGGTCCTTTACTTCACGTTCGGAGGCCATCTCCAGGGTGATTAAGATTGCTGCCAGCTCTGCGTACTGTGACGTGTGGGGACCGAGCTTGAACTGCTGTGGTGGGACGTGGTCGTCGTTGAGCCACAGAATGCCAGCTCCAGCTTTCAGGGACCCCTGATGTTTGAATACGCACCCATCTACATAAATGGTGATCATGTCTTGATAGACATTTTCCTCAAAGTAGTGGTGTCACGACAGTTCCATTGGTGTGGGCGTGTCCACAATGTTGGGTGCTGCTGGTCCCTCCTGAGAATAGCTGTGGCAGCTGGGTGACTGTACTGCGTCAGGCTGGGCAGTTATGGCATGGATTGTCAGGTGTTGGTCGTCAGCAAGCTCCACGTGACATACAGTCTCTTTTGTCACTGGTGACTCTTCTACCTCCATGGTCATGACCACATCTGTGACTTCCATTCCTTGGAGCCACATGCATTTCCCGATCTTGGGGCAGAAGGATCCCGGGGTAGGGTCCTGCCTGCATAGGAAGGAGTCATGATGCTGGCATGGGTCTCTTGTGTCAAGACACTGATCTCCAGCTGCGTTCTCTCCATGGTGTGGAGTGAGGTCCGAGGAGACAGCCAGGGTTTGATTTTCCCATGTGGCTGTGTCAGGTGTCCACAGTGGCAGCGGTTCTCTAACTTGAGCCCAAATTTTCTGACATTGGAAGTCTAACAATGGCTCGAACCGGTTCAGCAAATCTTTCCCAATGAGGAATGGAATGGACTCAAGTTGGGAAATGTATACAGGGTGCATTACATTCATGGGGCCGATGGACAAATTGAGGGGGATCATGTGATCCATCCTGGTGCCCACTGGTGAATATGCCTGCACGTCCAAAGAGCATTTCCTCGGCTGGAGGGTTTTGTTCTTCTGGGCGGCTAGGTGCTGCACCTGGTAGAAGAGACTGGCTGACATGAGGGTGATGTCTGCTGCAGTGTCGATGAGGGTCTCGAGGGTGAGAACATCTTCCAGGGTGATGGAGAGGTAGAATTTCTTGGCTACCCCCCTTTCCATCAGGTCACCCAGAAGCTGTGGCACAGGGGCCTGGTCAGGAATTGGTGAGGCGTCGCCAGAGTCGGATTGGTGCTCTGAGTCAAGGCACACAACCAGGACAGTGCTGCCGGGCACCGGCGGGGGCTCATCCCCTTGATCAAGCTCTGTGTTGGTGACGGCAACATCAGGTGCTCTTACTGGGCATGAGTCAGTAGCACTTTCTAATTGAGGTGGGACTTCTTCAGTTGTTCCAATATCTCTGGTAGGGAAGGCCCATGGCTGTTGAGCGTCATTTGGGGCTGACCTCTGAGGGAGTTTGTAGGCATTGTCTGGTGTGGGTTCAGGTGAGGGTTGTGGGGTCCTGCGTGATTTGTGCTTCCGTCCTAGTCATTTTGGATCTTTCTTCCGAAAGTCCTCTTGAACCTTGAGGGGATGCTGAGTAAAGAAATCACGCAGCAACTGTAGTAGATTAGACTCCTCTTCTTCCTTGGTTCGTCCAGGCCTCGAGTCTGGATCGTAACCTCTCCTTCTGTCTTGCCAGTTCCGTGGTGGATTCCGTCGGGAACTTGGGGGAGAGCTCGGCTTAGGAAACTGGTTTCCCTGTCGGTCTCTCCGCTTGTTCCATCGCTCCATTGATCTTAGCTTACCCTTGTTAGGATAGCGCAGTGTCTCCCACCAGTCTGGCTGAGTCTTTGACTGCTGTGGGGGTGCACCAGGGTACCGCTCACTGTGGCTTGCTGCTCTCCAACCTCGGTCGTGGATTGGTGGTTGATGAGGAGGGTGGCCACCTTCCAACGCTAGGTTGGGATCTGTAGTGCTAAGGTTCAGCACTGCCGGAGCCTTGGTTGCCTTCTCAGCTGCTGCTCTTTGTTTGTGGTACGCCTTGATCGCCAGGTCTCGCAGTTGTTGACTTGTCATGGTGCGGGGACAAGCCATGAGCCCCAGGTAGTGGTTAATGGTTGGGTGGAGGTTCCGAAGGAAGAGAGCCTTGAAGTTCGCATCTTCTTCCATGTCTGGCTCACTTCTGGACCCAAAATATGCCCGACGAAGGCGATTGTAGTAGGCTTGGGGAGCTTCTTGTCTGCTCTGTTTAACATCGAAGGCGACGGCGATACCTTGTTCTGACTCAGGATCAGCAAACTCCCGAGTCAGTGCTTCGTGTAGCAGCATGGCGTTGGCTTTGATTCGACTAGGTTGTCGATCCAAGAAGCTGCGGACTTCCAGGCTAGATGTGATCCTGATAAGGTAGACTCTGTCCTCATTGGTCACATTGTCCAGTCTTTGGAGGTGGAAGTCAATGTCTTGGAGGTAGGCATGAATGTCGTGGCCTCCTCTGGGATTCGGGGTAAACGTGTTGATATTCCGAGCTGCTTTATCAAGCTCCTTTGTGGTAACCCGGTGCTGGAGTAACGTTCGCTTTGGTAGGCCTGTTCCATCTGTGGTGTCTTCTCTGAGAGAGATCTTCTGGGTTCTTGGTTCCTCAAGGTCTGGTGAGGGTCAGGGAGTTACCTCATCCCGATGAGAGGTCCCCGTGTGCCTTGGGAGCGACCGCACTGTTGGAGATGACGTCGGTCCCCTCGCTGATTCGTAGGGTGCCTCGAATTCCAACTTCATCTCATATGTTTGCTTCAATTCCTGTCTCACCCGGTCAATCTCTTCTGCGTCAGCCCGATGTCTCATTATGGCATCGGTGAGCTGTTCCTGGGAACTGATCAGTTGGTGATTCATTTTGTGCAGACGTCTCTGTGCCTCGGCCAGATGGTTTTCCAGGGCCTGGATCCGACCATCCTTTTTCTTGAGTTCCGCGTGGGCTCTGTCCAGCAGGGTGTCGGCCTGGTCCAGTCTGGCTTCAAGGTTTTCTCTGGTGGCTCTGGCTTGCTGTTTTTGTTGGTCAGCTTCAGCTCTGAGCTCTTCCAGGGCGTGTTGAAGCTTTTTGCTGGTGTGAGGCATTTCACCTTCTTCTGTCTCCTCCTCCTCATGGGGTGGAGAGCTTCTCTTTTGGAGTTCTTGCTCCAGATTCCCAATGTGATGCTGGGCCTGGGCGGCATCTCTCTGTGCCTCTGCCAGTAGTCGTTGGGTGTTTTCCTCCTGCTGCTTGAGTGATTGCACCCTTTGTTTGAGGCCGGACGTTTCCTCTTCATTCATCTTCAGCCTGGCTAGGAGTTTGTGTGCGAGGGAGCCGAGTATTTTGGTTAGCTCTTTACTCCCACATTTCTGAGTGGGTGGCATGTCCATAAGTTCGGCAATGTCGTCCTCAATTTGGTCAGCTTCTTTGGACCATGTGAGATCGACATGACCGGGCTGCAAGTTGGGAGTCACATCTTCAGGCCGGATACCAAAATCTTTCCACTGGTCCAGTGGGCTTTCCATGTGGGACATTGTGACTCGGTCAACAGGAGGGTGGTCGCAGAAATCTGTTACTCAGGCTGGGTGTTGCCTAGGTGGGAGGCCTAACACCTAATTCTGGGCGAACAAATTAAACCAATAAAATAAAGTAGAACTGGGGCCTGTCAATGGGTAACTGGAAGGGTGTAGTGAACCACGGGAATAGTTACCCACGACAAAATAAACAAACAAAAATTGTTCCCTGGGAGAAGTTGTTGCAAGTTAGAACAGTGTGAGTTACTCTAGGGCCTGAGAGATGCCCTAGTGAGGGGGAAAGGATAAAGCCTTATCCTGGAAATTGCAGATCTGTGGCTATTGACAGTGTCAGAAGACCACAGGAGAAGTTGGGAACAGGAAATGAGAAATAACAGCTTCAAACCAATGGGACTGCATTCAAACGTAGCTTGCTGTTGCAGATCAGATTACCCCTGGGTTGGGCTCTGTTGTACACTCCGCTTTGACCAGAAGGGGGACCACTAGCAGGTTCTGCTTTATTTGTCCCTATATGAGGTGTTGCGGTGTTAAGCTAGTCATGCAGATCGAGAGGTTTGAACGCTGTCAGGTGTCCCTCCTGAGTAGGGCACGTCCCACAAGCTCAATCACAGCCAAGCAGGCCCAAGTCTGGCTCCCACTCCCCTGATCCCCAGCAATGTCAACTTGGAAGGGGGTGTTCTGTATGCACAACTGAAACAACCCAGGTGGGGCTCAGCTTATCGGCTGCACTGCCTGAGACCTGACTCGACCAAGGCTGGCAAAATAGCCTTCAGGTGTCACCCACCCTAGTGAGAGTCCAAGCTAGGGCCGTTCTCAGAACTCACCCTAGACGAGGTCCTCCTCAAAAGTTGTAATGACTGCCTGAGGTACCTGTCAGCCTTGCCCTTAATGAGTCAGCGGGTGCAGCCGGGCTGACGCGCTTTTGGGCATCCAATTGCTGAGATCTCCCCTTCGGTTCTGACAAACTGTACGATCGTAAGCAGTGACAGCAGAGCCACAGGCAAGCTCAACCAACAGAGAGCGAATGGTAAGCACCCAGCACAGGAAAAGCTCAACCGGTCACGTTGTAACTGGTTTTCTGTTATTAATAATGGTTGAACTTCTATGCAAGTCTCCTTGTTGGGGGAGAGGGAGTGGATGAAAGCATAAAATGAAGTAAAACCTAAAATAAATCAAAAAGGTAAAACAGAAATCAAACCAAATTAATTGTTTCTTATTGTTTAATTGTAAACATCAATTAGTTATGCAGCAATAACCTAATTAGATGTTAATGTGTTGTGATCTAATCGATTTGGTCTGTGAAGTTGATTCCTGCTTTCAGGCAAGAACCTGTGTGTCCAATTATGTGTGTTGGTATTACCGGTCTTGACCACTAGAGACCCAACTCAGATGTTGTTACACTACTATGGCTGACCACTAGAGACACAATTTCGAAATGGAGTGGTAGTCCTATGCCTGACCACTAGAGGCGCACTTTTGAAATGGAGTGGTAGTCCTATGCCTGACCACTAGAGGCGCACTTTTGAAATGGAGTGGTAGTTCTATGCCTGACCACTGGAGGCGCAATTTCGAAATGGAGTGGTAGTCCAATGCCTGACCACTAGAGGCGCAATTTCGAAATGGAGTGGTAGTTCTATGCCTGACCACTAGAGGCGCAATTTCAAAATGGAGTGGTAGTTCTATGCCTGACCACTAGAGGCGCACTTTTGAAATGGAGTGGTAGTTCTATGCCTGACCACTAGAGGCGCACTTTTGAAATGGAGTGGTAGTTCTATGCCTGACCACTAGAGGCTCAATGGGACGTTGCTCCCTTTGTGGGGGGGGTCCCAGGTACGTGAGCCTAAGGGGTTGGGTCACTGGTGACCCAGGAGAAAAAAACAAATGGCGTCAGGCAGGCCTTCAGGGCTTTGACCTTTAAGTGGTTAGAGTGGCGTTCGCTGACTGCACTCGTAACCAAGACGGTTGCTAGGCGGTTGCCGACGCTAGATGAGTGACATACACTTTCAATGTATGCACACGCCGCTTGCGGCTAACTTCTGTGTCTTGCGCAGTTTAAAACCCCTTAAAACAATTGCTGAAGCGAGACAGCGCTCGCGTTACGACGACAGATCTAAATAGCGAGTGCACTATATCTCGTCGCAAATGGTGCTTAACCACGGCGGGTCTCAAGCACTGGAGACTCCCAAATTCTAAATAACACACACACTTGGCTCACAGCGCAAAGCGGTGTTAAACTTGCTTTGTCTAAAGCAGGCACACACATACGAGTAAGATCCTGATAGGTAGCTAAGCTATCGGTCTTATCTCAGGGAGTCCTAACGCAACAGAATTCAGGTTAGAACTCGATCGTAACAAGAATTCCTGTTCGCTAATAGAGAGAGTGAGATCTCTGCCAGGATTTATAGAAGCGGAGAAACTCGTCCGAATCGATCCTGGAAACAACGCGCTATACCTGAGAATCTCATCAGATATAGGGTTTAAGTTTACTGCAGTCTAAAACGAATGAAACCTAAAATAAAATAACCGAAAATAAAACAAAAGTAAATAACTACTAATAATAGAAAGAATAAAAGAAAATAATAAGCCCGTATAATCCCGCTTAAATGCCTTCGGACTGCCGTGAGTGCAATTAATCCTCAACTTGCAACCTGTTCACAGTAGCGCTTATTCAACTGCACGTTTGGTCATAAAAAGTTTAAATTGTGTGCTCACAAAAAGTTTGAACCTTGTGCCCGCGTTCTTCCACCAATTAATGTAGGAATTATTAGCTCAGGTAAATTTTAATATCTCCACCAATATGTTTGAATTAATTAAAGTTTAATTAATTATTCTTTAATGCTGATTATTAATCAATTGTTATGCCGAATGGTCGGCTCTTCCAAACTCGATTGCGGTATCCCCGTGAGTCTGTTAATGTGAGACTTAAACGGGATTCACTAATTACCAGTATCACTTAGTAACCTGGGTTAGAAGGCTCGTCCACCGAGCTGCGTCACCAGGTAATGTAAACAATTGGTAGTGAAGCCCCCCTCACGGCCGATGAGAGAGAGTCTCGCGATGTTTCAGGCGAGTTTGAGGTTCAGAGCGTGTAGCAAGATCGCACAGAGGCAGGAACTTAGTGTGAGTACTCAATGACGGAGGCTGAAGTTGTGTAAAAGACATGCATTTATTTCTAGCTAACACTACAACTAACATAAGACAGACATTACACCTAACACAAACAACAAACACGAAATAACGGAATAAAACAAACGATGTAATTATGAAAATGCAATGACCGGATTTAAATGAGTAACCTTAAATGGGCAGTACTGTTCTGCAAAGCAAGCACAGTTTGTGGAAACGCGACCCTAAAGTCTTATAGCAGGTTAACAGAACAGCTTAAGTTGTTAGAATGAAAGGAAGTTGGTTTACTTGGTTGAAGAGTGGGGGGGGGGTCTTGGCAGTTGATGGCTGAGCTGCTGAGCTGATGGCACTCAGGAAGGCGCGGCGTTTGGAGCAGTGGAGTGGAGTCCCTTTAGATTCTCTCTCCTGGTGAAGCTTTGTCTTGGGTGCTGTTCTCTGTTCAGCTGGGCCTTCACCGGAGGGTTCTTGTGGGCTTCTCGTCTCCCGGGCTGATGTTCTTCTTTGGGCTGGCGGTTATTCTCTGCGCCCCTTTGTTCTGAGGTGCTAGAATTTTATGGTCTAAAGTTCATGAATAGGGATGACCAGGAATTCGACTCCTGGCCCAATGGCTGGCCATCCATTTGGCGGGCTTTCGGAAGGGGGTCTGTATCAGTCCTTTTGGGAGTTATGGCCCGACTGATTCTCCCTTTACTGATGATTTTCATTAAGCTGTTATAACTTTTGATACATCCACTTTTATGGTAATCACTGACCAGATTTGGAATCAGGGGTGATTAACAATCAGTTTGATACCAAACATGCCATACCAGCTTCACAGGTACATACCTCATACCATCTGCATTAATTGATTAAACAATTAATTATTGTATCTATGTGACTGATTCATATCAGTATGGGATACAGGGGTTTTGGGTTGCACCTCAACAGATGTTACACTTTGTGCGGATATTACATCGAATATTCCTATTACAAACAGCACATCTTATCCATAGATAGGCGTGGCCGTTAGTTTGTGGTAATATCAATATAAGTTGCACATCTGGAAACAACATATTTTGTTTGGTGTGGCTTGTGCCAATTCATCTTCTCCAGAATGGATAAGATACACCTTAATTCAGTTCTTTTAACATAGCATGGTAGAAACAAAGAAACTTGGTGACTGTCCACCAAGATCAGATAAGGACCACAAAGGAATGTTGGAAGAGAAGGGGGGGTTTCTAACACAGAAGACTCTAAAAGTTAGCACACATACAAACATAACGTATCTGTATATTGAGACTAGTAGTCGTGAGTAAATCAATATACAGGGTATACAAAAGCCAAACTTAAATGAAATATTCCTTTAGGGTGTTCGTCTGTTGGGTGAGTGAGATGTAAGGCAGAGTGTATGTGGAGGGGGTTGGGTGCCAAGTCGAGGGACCCCTGTCCGTGAAGTCCACTCTGCTTGTCTGTAGGTCCCTAAATCTTTGGGCAATAAAAGTTGGAGTGCTAGCCTCCCTGGTTATCTGTGTGTGTGTGTTTGTGTGTGTAACCCCCCTTTGGTGCCTCTCGTACCAGGCTCGGCCTTGTCTCAGGCCACCTGGAATTTAGGCCCTGTGATATGTGCATGTGTGATCCTACATCTGTCATTCTGTCACGCTTCGGAAGGCAGGTGAGCAGGGAAGCAGGCGAGAGCAGCCAGGAAGTCCGGTAAAGGGGTTTTATTGGGCACACGACGAACAGGCACAGACATCCACGAACAATACAATGACAGATCTGGGGAAGACTGACTCAGACGAGGACTAAATACAAAAGACAAGCTAGATCTAACAGGACACAGGTGATCACACTCAGGGCTGAACACGAGGTAACGAGGTGGGCGTGGCACACATCGGGAGCGGACGGAGCGGGGCGTGACAGAAACAATTATTATTTCAAATAAATATAATTATTTCTAACCTTGTCAATGTCTTTACTATGTTTTCTATTCATTTTCCAACTAATGTGGTAAATAAAAGTGTGACTTTTCATGGAATACACAAAATTGTCTGGGTGACCCCAAACTTTTGAACAGTAGTGTATATCTTTTGGAAAGTCTATGTGGTTTTGAAACATAAAATCATGGGTTAAATATTGGAGTTTTGTGATGTAATGAATTTGTTTTCTGTATTAAGAAGAATAAAGAACATTGAAAATTGATGGGTTTTTTTGTGTTTTTATTGAATGTCACTATGCTTTTCTAGGCTGGAAATAATGGATGTATTTACCAAGTTGGTGATGCCACAGTCCACTGCTACCCTAAAGGGCAGATATCAGGTTAGCGAAAGGTAAGACAGGTAAAGATGCAGGCAAGGAAGAAGAAAAGGCAGGTGAAAGAGAAAGGTAAAGCTAAAGGCATGAAGAAGCAGGACAGCAGGAGGAGAGCAGGTGAGAAAGGTGAAAGTGAGGAGAGGCAGGACATTAGGAGGAGTGCAGGTGAGAAAGGTGAAGGTGAGGAGAGGCAGGACAGCAGGAGGAGTGCAGGTGAGAAAAGTGAAGGTGAGGAGAGGCAGGACAGCAGGAGGAGAGCAGGTGAGAAAGGTGAGGGGAGACAGGACAGCAGGAGGAGAGCAGGTGAGAAAGGTGAAGGTGAGGAGAGGCAGGACAGCAGGAGGAGTGCAGGTGAGAATGGTGAGGGGAGACAGGACAGCAGGAGGAGTGCAGGTCAGAAAAAGTTTTACTATTCTGTAAGGTGGTACACCGAGTAAAAGCAATGTCCAAGTGGAAGCCATTAAACATAGATCATTTAAAGGCAAAAAGCATGCAACCTTAGAATATTTTGAAATTGCAAAAGCCATATGTTCTGTTAGGGAGTCAAATATGCATAAAGAGCTGGATTATGGATTTTGGAAAGATGTTGCTAAATTTCTGTCTTGGCCATTTAGTCGCCCGGAAGCAGCAAAACGTAGTGTAAAGTTACTTCGTTTGGGTGTTTGTGCTGGTGGTGGGATGGATGTGTCTTCCCTGTGCAGGCCCTGCCTACTGCCACGTGTCCTGCCTCCCAGTGGATGATCACTATATTGTTCTGGCCTCCTGTGTTGGGATGGGTTGGCTGTACATGGGACCACTTCTAAAGCCTCGTCCGACGACACCTCGAGAGAGACCTGTTCCGTTGTTGTTTGTACATCTGTGTTTGAACTGACTTTTTGTGAATGACTTTCTGTTTTTCTCCTGGTTTTGGGTTAGACAGGGAGTGAGGGTAGATGGTGTATATTTCTTTTCTTTGAATTAGGTAAGTTAGTCTATTTTTCTTAATAGGTAGAGGTAGGTAGTAATAGTAGTTTGTTTATTATTTTGGCCTTGTCGGCTTCTGAAGACTTTAACCACTTGGGACACAAAGAGCACTAATTAAATATACAGTAAACTGATCTCTGGTCTCATCCACTTTTGTATGTTGTGGCCTGACCAAGACCGGCTCGTAACACTATTTACAGTCAAAGCTTATTGTGATATTCTTTTAAATTTTTTATTTTGTCCCACTAACATTCCATCAACCAGGAACTTACAAAATCACAACTGAGAAATAATAAGTTTCTAGTGTGCTCCTATTGGAACGAAATTAGGGTGTATTAAAATAACATTAACATAAACAAGCCACACTCACACCTGGGACAGGTAAAACTGACCATAGTATACAGTAAGCTAAATACATGTGAGAATGGTGTTTATTAAATTTATTACATATGCAGATGAAATACGACAATTAACAAGAAGCAGGCCTGAAACATATTACATAAATCGGAAAGAATGACTTTCTTACACATACATTGTGTTATATCTAAATCCGCATGGTGGCATGGACGTAATTAGACTTAATTTAAGTCGTGCATGATTTAAAAAAAACACAGACTGGAGTAGCATGGAGCACTACTTTACTTGTTGCTATTCAAGGAGCCTTAGTAGAATGTGCCTAACTAGGTTTGAAGCTGACACAATCCTTTAAATTTGTGTTATGCTTGTACATTTGGCCTATGTAAAATCAGGCCTAATTGCGCGTTGGGGACACTATGTTCTAAACCCAGCAAACTTTTTGCTGATGCTTATTTGATATAAATGGCACTTGTTGCTATTCAAGGAGCCTTAGTAGAATGTACCTAACTAGGTTTGAAGCTGACACAATCCTTTATTTGTGTTTTATGCATGTACATTTTACCTATGTAAAATCAGGCCTAATTGCACGTTGGGGGGACTAGGGTTCAAATCCAGCAAATGTTTTCCTGACGATTACTTTTATGCAACAACATATGGTATAAATGTTTGTGCAGTTCTCTTACTTTTTTATCTTGGATGGTTAAAATGTACTTAAAATAAGTAAGGAAAGCTGTGTAAGAAACAAAATAATTTACTTATTTTAGGTATAAAATAAGGTAAATTTATAAGTTTCTCAATCTTTTAATACATTTACTTTTATTTATGATAAAATTTGGCGATGTAAGTATAATATATCACAGCACTTGCACATAATTCACCATTCAATGGATTAATCGCCTATTAAAACCGAACTTTTATTTTGACACAATATGCAGATACTGTATAGCGACCGGAAGTCTTCCTCTTATTCTTGCCAGCTTCACACTGCTCGGTTATGATATGATATTCTCTAAATCCAACACCAGCTAAAACCATGGGTTCCTTTAAATCAGAGCTAGATAAGATTTTAACAACTCTGAGCTATTAGTTAAGTTCTCCCCAAACGAGCTTGATGGGCCGAATTCTTAAAACATTTCTGTCACAAAACAAAAAATATATATTTTATGGAATGCATGCATTTAGGAGCCAATTATGGAGAATTGTTGAGATACTGTAAAATAGTTTGTTATCCATATCTAGAACAAATAATTAAATGTAATCCTTGATACCTGAGGAAGAAACAATGCTAATTCTCTTCTGAAGTATTTGATGAGTTTTAACTGGCAGTTAAAAACCTCAGAGGTGATGATAGCTGCATGACTCTCCTTTGTTCCACAGCATGAAATTTGGTTTACAAAGTGATGAAGGAATATTAAATTGTTTTCCTTTCATATCTCCAGCATAACTTTAACATTTATGGCAACGTGTAACTGATCCATGATGTCCAAGCTGAAGAAGAGTTCTGCAAACTACATGTTTTCTTCCTTGCTTGCCTTTTCTCTTGGTTTTTTGTACTGCTACATTTGTCTTTAACATTAGAGAGGCTTGGTCATAAATAAAAAAATAGAAACAATAATTTAATACAAGCAATTATGAACAGATTTTAATTTTAATTTTTTATAATTTTGAAACTTTTTTTAGTAAGAACCACCAAGGATTCATTAATAACATTTCAAGACTGACTGCAAATAGTACTTGTGGAGACTGTAACTCAATACATTTTTACGACATCTTTTGTAATTCCTGAAACTCTGTACAGGACATATGTGTGACGCCCAGCTCGTCCGATCCTCGTGTGTGCCACGCCTCCCTCATTACCTCGTGTTAATTCCCGATTGTATTCACCTGTTGCCTGTTCTGTTCAGCGTATCCTGTGTATATTAGTCCATGTCTTCCATTGTTGCCCAGATCCGTCATTTTTGTGTCGTGATGTTCGTTGATGTCTGCTCTGAATGAACCCCGTTTCTTCATATTCACGGCTTCGCTTGCCTATTTCCCTGCATGCCCGGCATCACAACATGGTTGTAAGTCAGATATATACACTCACCTAAAGGATTATTAGGAACACCTGTTCAATTTCTCATTAATGCAATTATCTAATCAACCAATCACATGGCAGTTGCTTCAATGCATTTAGGGGTGTGGTCCTGGTCAAGACAATCTCCTGAACTCCAAACTGAATGTCAGAATGGGAAAGAAAGGTGATTTAAGCAATTTTGAGCGTGGCATGGTTGTTGGTGCCAGACGGGCCGGTCTGAGTATTTCACAATCTGCTGTTATTGGGATTTTCACGCACAACCATTTCTAGGGTTTACAAAGAATGGTGTGCAAAGGGAAAAACATCCAGTATGCGGCAGTCCTGTGGGCGAAAATGCCTTGTTGATGCTAGAGGTCAGAGGAGAATGGGCTGACTGATTCAAGCTGATAGAAGAGCAAATTTGACTAAAATAACCACTCGTTACAACCGAGGTATGCAGCAAAGCATTTGTGAAGCCACAACACGCACAACCTTGAGGCGGATGGGCTACAACAGCAGAAGACCCCACCGGGTACCACTCATCTCCACTACAAATAGGAAAAAGAGGCTACAATTTGCACGAGCTCACCAAAATTGGACAGTTGAAGACTGGAAAAATGTTGCCTGGTCTGATGAGTCTCGATTTCTGTTGAGACATTCAAAAGGTAGAGTCAGAATTTGGCGTAAACAGAATGAGAACATGGATCCATCATGCCTTGTTACCACTGTGCAGGCTGGTGGTGGTGGTGTAATGGTGTGGGGGATGTTTTCTTGGCACACTTTAGGCCCCTTAGTGCCAATTGGGCATCGTTTAAATGCCACGGCCTATACCTGAGCATTGTTTCTGACCATGTCCATCCCTTTATGACCACCATGTACCCATCCTCTGATGGCTACTTCCAGCAGGAAAATGCACCATGTCACAAAGCTCGAATCATTTCAAATTGGTTTCTTGAACATGACAATGAGTTCATTGTACTAAAATGGCCCCCACAGTCACCAGATCTCAACCCAATAGAGCAGTGTTTCCCAACCTTTTTTGAATTGTGTACCCCCTGAGAGATTTTCTCATACCACAAATACCCCCTTTGTCAAATGTGTTGATGATTCAATAAAAGTAGAACGTACAACTGATTATCAAATTTAAAACATTTTATTAAATCTCCATAACTTGTACATTTAATTATTGGGCATTTTATTCTTTTCAGTTTAAATTTAACATAAATATATATCTTGCCACGAAAGTGAATGATAAATCTGAAAATAAATACTAAATTAAAAAAAAAGTAAATAAACCTCCCTTTGTTATAACAAAAGCTGAATGAGTCCCCTTTAAACAGACATTTAAACTTAGAACATCAGGAGCAAAACACTAAAATAAATAACCATATCAGTTTTACTTTGTTTTAATCATTCAACTTAGTTTAGTTTAATGTCGTAATGTCGACGTGTTTTTTCCACGTACCCCCTGTAATGTGCTCGCGTACCACTAGGGGTACGCGTACCCCCGGTTGGGAATCACTGCAATAGAGCATCCTTGGGATGTGGTGGAACGGGAGCTTCGTGCCCTGGATGTGCATTCCACAAATCTCCATCAACTGCAAGATGCTATCCTATCAATATGGACCAACATTTCTAAAGAATGCTTTCAGCACCTTGTTGAATCAATGCCACGTAGAATTAAGGCCAGTTTATTTACAGTTCCTACTTTCAAGAGCCAGCCAGCCAATCTAATTAATTTTTAAGTATTTCTCCTGTAATATGTAATACACGTTTAAGTTAATTTCCAGGTAAGCATTTCAGACAAGGCAGTGCTCATTGACACAGATTATAAAGTTTGTTTCACTCTGCAGCTCCTGGACCTGCCCACTCTCCTGAAGACCAATAGCTCTGATGTATATTTGCATAGCATGACAGGGTACTGCCTTGTTTTAACCTTTCACCATGATGGTGTTGAATAGGGCAACAGTATAAATACCCCAGAGACGTTAAGTAGCAACTGCATTTCCAGCAGCGGATCCCTGTAGGATCTATTGGTTTGTATTCTATGGGGGGGTAGTTTGGTGGTGTCTTGAAAAATGTATGTCCATGGAATTTTCTCAATACTTGTTTTCCTGCTACAATAATGCTGTATTCTCAAAACAAGCCATCTCAGGCACAAGATCTATGCACAGTTTATTTCTAGCAGCTGGAGTGATAATTTGCCACTAACCACCCAATTTCCCTGTACATTGAACCTCCCTTCCAGGCTAGATGAAAATCAACATCACACCCAAAATAAAGCAACTGCTGAAGTACCTAATAAAGTAAGATTTTCATGGCATTCACATAATTTAAGCCAGCAATATTCCAATTGCTGACACAGATCTCTAGTCTAAAAGCTATTACTCTGGGCCAACAAATGGTTAACAATTCATGGAAGAGACTTATATCTGTGGCATTCCATTTTCAGTTGCGGTGGGTTTCTAAATTTGGGCTTCCAAAAATCAAGCCTAAATTTTTTTTTTAAATATTAAATGAGCAAATTGATTTGATTTGTCCTTCTATCCCACCTTGTGCGCTAAAAGCAATGAGGCTGCCACACATAATATCTGCTCTATGGAAATACACTCCCATAGCCACTAGGGGAGCTCTCACCTTCTTTCACAATTGTGTTGTGCAGTCTAACAAATGGCCCTTAAGCCATGAACAGTAGTGAATGTAGTGAATTACTATGTTCTCACATTACTTTTTGTAGTTTTGTGAACAACACCATTTATTAAACAAATAAATATGCATTGGCAGAATGAAGAATTACAAATGAAAATAAACTATTATTTAAGAAATATTCCTTGGAACAACAAATTTTCATGGATTTTCATGCTGCCAGATTACTAACAAAGTCGGCTGCAGTTACACAGCACTTGTAAAGATTCTACAAAAGAAGGACATGAGTTTGGTAGCAGACACGCCTCGGTCTGGTCATCCACAAGCATCACAATCATGCTAGGATCGTGCACTTTGACGCATTCCATTGAACAATCGCAAGTTGACCTCACCTCAGCTACTGCGTGAGTGGTCAGACAGCTGCCATGTCAGTGTCACCTCATCAACAGTTTTGTCGCCGGTGCCCGCAGTTTGGTCTGCGGGGTTGCAAGGCACACAACAAGCCACTGATGACTGATATCCAAAGGTGCAACCGGGTTGACTGGACACGGAAGAACTCACGCTGGACATGTGAAACGGTGGGAAAAGGTGCTTTTCGGCAATGAAAGCACTTTCTGCCTGTTTGGTAGCCAGGCAGACACCTATGTGAGGAGGTTTGCTGGAGAGCAGTTCAAGCCTGAGTGCCTCAACCTCACTGTGAAGCATCCTTTGAAGGTCATGGTCTGGGGCTGCATGGCTGCCAGTGGCGTCGGACGTCTGCACATCATTGACGGCATGGTCAGTGGGACCAAGTACATCATAGTACTGCAAAAGTGTATGGTGCCATCAGTGCAGCAGCTATTTACAAGCTGGTTCCTGTTCCAAGCTGACAATGCACCGTGCCATTGCTCCAAACAGGTGATCAACTGGAAGCGTCAGAACAACATATGATCAATTGAGTGGCTTGCCCAATCCCCCGATCTGAATCTCATTGAGAACTTGTGGCACAAAGTGGCTTTGGAGATATCCAAGAGACATCCAAAATCAAAACATGAGTTGATTGAGTCACTCATTGCAGCCTGGAACCATGTTATCACCCATGATCACCTCATCAAAATGGTTCACTCAAAGCCAACACGGTGCAGGCAGGTGAAGAAGATCAAAGTGTGGCTCACCAGATACTGAGCCATCACTGAGACACAAAATGTCCTTTTTCAAGGCCACCTACGTGAACATGAAGAAAACTTGACGCATGTCTGTTCTACTATATAGTATTACTCATTTATTTTGCACCTTTGGCGAGAGAAGTACATTACGCAAATTACTCAAAAAGACGATTGACATGGGAACTTTAACAAACTCAGAAAAGTAAAGCCAAGCTAGAATAAAAACTTGATTTTAATAGCCAACTGTGTCCCCTGTAACACTGTTTTTCAAATAAATGCATTGGCGCAACGAAGGGGTTAAAAATAAAAGGTCAAAAGTTGGAAAAAATGCTAAATTAACAAGCGGTTGCAGACTTTTGCATACCACTGTAGTGTGGCTGCGTTTTTATAGCGAAGACTTCTCTTCACAAGCTGTGCAATACCATTTAACATTTGTTATGTGTTTGAATTGGCTCTTGGTCATGCCAGTACAGACACGGTGTTGCCACCTCTGGCATCCATCACAGAGTATCTACAGTGGGATTAACAACATACAGTATAGGACCCATATATAGTAGCCAAATTTTCCCATCTATCAAATGACTACATTAATTTCCTCACCCAATCACCATCTTTATTTTGAAACTGTCCACACCATTGGCAGGCCTCCTCAAGAGATACTGTAAGGAAATAAGCATAAACTTACTGGTGAGCAGGCATTCATCATTATACTTATCACCCAGTTTGCCAATCATGTTCACACACCCTTCTGACTGACTTTGCCTGAATGACTTGCCCTTTATTGTGCTGTTGTGATTTTTTTTCACTGTAACACAATTCAGTCTTCAAATGACTTCACACACACTGTTTTTTGCATTATCTCAAATTTGTTGTTCTCTTGGCATAGCAATCTCACTTTTCCGGCTCAGATCCTATGAAAACATAGCTAAAAGGCCCTTCTGTAAAAAGGGGCTGACAGACATTCGCTATAGTCATAGTCCATGCATCGCTATATTATAATATAATATAATATAATATAAAATTCTTTAAAACTGTAAGAGTAGGTGTACTTGTTTACAAAACAAAAAACAAAAGTTATCTTACATAACTTTTGTAGTATTTGAAGGATTTTATACCCCATTTTAAGCACAACTGTACAATTGATTAACCCTGCCCATAACAGCATTTTACCCCTAACTGTGCAGTATCTGTATAAACTGGACACATCTGGTTTGACCGCCCCAAAGAGCTTTGGTAAGTTAAAGTTTACCTTGCCATATGTTTCTGTTACAGTTTTTCTGAATTGCTAAAAGACTAAACCTCATTCTTGGAACAAAACTTCCAATTGCCAAAACTCATTTATTGAATCAATCACTCTTTTGGTGAAACTTTAAACACAATTTGCAGATTTGAGCAAAACTCTAAACACATTCCCATTCATCAAAACACATTTTGCACTGTGGTGAACTTTGATGCAAAATAGAAAACACAGGCTGCAGAAGTTCAGCACAGCCACCATACAGTAGTCATCATTTAAACACAATTTACTCAAAACTGTTCACACATGTTTCTAAACATGAGAAGAAGCCAAAGAGTGACTAGAACATACAATATGTGCTAGATGAGAGTGCAAGTGCCACTGGTGAGTTGAAGTTTGATGTCAACGTACAGATGGGTCACACAGAGGACTCTTCCCGCATCACCCAGCAAGGTGTCCCTATTGCTCACTACCCACAGTTACCGTACTTATGACCAGAGACCCACACAACAATTACGTTTCAAACTACATTTTCAGACAACTTCACATTATATATGATCGTAGAGCTAAATTATTCCCTATTAGTTATGAAAGATTATTACATTTTTTACTTACACGGTGACTATACCCTTCTTAGACTGCATTTTCCACCATCGCTGACGTATTTACCCGGGACTAAGCTTCTAACTATAGCTCAAGAACTGTAGTTCGAACTACGCAACTTTACAACAGTGTTGCTCCACTATGGTCTTGGGAAATGCATCCCAGAACGGAAAGGTTAAGGAAGAGCTTTTTCCCCCAGGTCATAATGCTCCTAAATCAGGACAATACTCAATGCCTCTAGGTACTGCTTCACCCTGTCCAAATCATTGGCACATACCTCAGGCCTCTTGCACATTGCACAGCAAAATACCTCATACCTATCACTTATGTATAGATTATGTACAGCTGAACATTTCATATATTTTTTATCTTATTATTTTTCTTATTTGTTCTATATTTTGTTACTCTCTTATCATGCACAGCTGCTCAGAGTGACCAGGGTTACATTCCACTACATGTTGTGTGTGTACAACTATGTACGAGACGAATAAACCTTTTGAATCTTGAATCTTCAATCTTGAATTTTAAGTACAAATTCCGACCTTCCTGGCAATATATCACATGTGCTGGGGCCTCACTTCTACATGCCACTTCCGTGGACTTTTAGTTTAAGATTATGGATGGCAGCTTCCCCATGGTTACAGTGTACAGGGCGAAATGCACATTTAGAAATCCTGCCCCGGGAACTTTCATGCATTTTCGTATAGTACAAATTGCGAGCTTTCCGGCTGTATATCACATGTCCCAGGGCAGGATTTCTACGTGCCACTTCCGTGGACTTTTAGTTTAAGATTATGGATGGCAGCTTCCCCATGGTTACAGTGTACAGGGCGAAATGCACATTTAGAAATCCTGCCCAGGGAACTTTCATGCATTTTCGTATAGTACAAATTGCGAGCTTTCTGGCAGTATATCACATGTCCCTGGGCAGGATTTGTACGTGCCACTTCCGTGGACTTTTAGTTTAAGATTATGGATGACAGCTTCCACATGGTTACAGTGTACAGGGCGAAGTGCACATTTAGAAATCCTGCTCCGGGAACTTCCATGCATTTCCGTATAGTACAAATTGCGAGCTTTCCGGCAGTATATCACATGTCCCGGGGCAGGATTTCTACGTGCCACTTCCGTGGACTTTTAGTTTAAGATTATGGATGACAGCTTCCACATGGTTACAGTGTACAGGGCGAAGTGCACATTTAGAAATCCTGCTCCGGGAACTTCCATGCATTTTCGTATAGTACAAATTGCGAGCTTTCCGGCAGTATATCACATGTCCCGGGACAGGATTTCTACGTGCCACTTCCGTGGACTTTTAGTTTAAGATTATGGATGGCAGCTTGCACATGGTTACAGTGTACAGGGCGAAGTGCACATTTAGAAATCCTGTGCCGGGAACTTCCATGCATTTTCGTATACCTGTAGTACAAATTGCAAGCTTTCCGGCAGTATATCACATGGCAATTGGCAATCTCGCATCCTCCAAGGAATTCCGTCGGTTGTGCCCAGGCGCCAAGACCCTTCCAGATTCATGCCCCTCTCTTTCAGACCTCATACTAATTTAAACCCGCAATACATTCACCTACTGAACTCAACCACTAGGTACATCAGATTAGGTCTCTCTGCTTCTACCCTAAAATCTTACGACTCCACCTGGAAGGCTTTCACTTCTTTCTGCCGCACCTTTGGCCTACCCGCACTCCCTCTTTCCTCATCTGTTGTTTGCACCTTTCTTACTTACTCTTTTGAGCACAAATGCCTTAGTCCGGCGTCAATTCACGGTTTGGTGGCAGGTATTCAATTCCACGCCCGCTGCTCCAACCCTTCCTTACCCAGTCTGTTTTCGAACCCCTCTGTTCGTCTCTTACTAAGAGGCTTTAAGAAATCTTCTCCCACTCCCATTGATAAAAGACTTCCTATCACTTTGGGTATTTTAAAATCTATGATCACCGTTCTTCGTCATGGATGTTTTTCACTCTTCACTGACACTCTGCTAGAAGCTGTTTTTCTTCTTGCTTTTTATGGTCTTATGCGACCCGGGGAATTCACCTACGTCAAATCTCTCCCTAATCGTACTCTTCGCATCTCTGATATTTCTTTTTCAGCCTCATTCTTTTCTGTCTTTCTAAGCAGTACTAAATCAAATTCGGGTGGTGCTGGCTCTACACTCTACATTGCATGCAACAAGACTTCATATTGTCCTTTTGACTCCATGATAAAGTATCTTCGTCTAAGACCTCGTTTAACTCCCTCAATCTCTCTCTTCATAACTCCTAACGGCACACCCATGTCTTACCCCTGGTTCACCTCTCATTTAAAGACCCTCTTATTTATTTGTGGACTCCCTCACTCTCATTATTCTGGGCACTCCTTTCGGATTGGAGCGGCATCTGCTGCATCACATCAAGGAGTTCCGCCATCAATATTGAAACTCCTAGGACGATGGTCCTCCTCTGCCTTTGCATCATATGTCCGTGCTGATATATCCATGATCCTCGAGGCTCAGCGAATCATCGCTGCAGCGGATGTAAGTATCTCTCAGATAGCCGTTGGTGGTGGTTTAAACAATACCCTTTCGGAAATGTTATGTCTTACCTATATTGCCATCGATCATCGTCGTCTCCTCGATGCTTGCCTCGTCATCTTAGCGGCTCCATACCGCTGATAAAGCACTAAGCGTGTCCATAACGCTTCGTCGTACCAACATCAACCTCCCCTATAAAAGCGCTTGGCGTCTCCATAACGCCCCTGCAGTAACATAGCGGCTCCATACCGCTGGAAAAGCGCTAAAGCATATCCATAATGCTTCGTCGTACCAACATCAACCTCCCCTATAAAAGCGCTTGGCGTCTCCATAACGCCCCTGCAGTAACACAGCGGCTCCATACCGCTGGCAAAGCGCTAAAGCATATCCATAATGCTTCGTCATACCAACAACTACCTCCACTATAAAAGCGCTTGGCGTCTCCATAACGCCCCTGCAGTAACATAGCGGCACCATACCGCTGGCAAAGCGCTAAAGCATATCCATAATGCTTCGTCATACCAACAACGACCTCCCCTATAAACGCTTGGCGTCTCCATAACGCCTTTTCGTTACACCAGTGGCTCCATCCCCATACGGTTCTCCATGAAGTCAACGGCTCTGCTCTTCTCTCAGGTCACATAACATATTTCAATAGCCCTTCAACGGTTGTTAAAGGTTAAGATCAATTTCTACATTCAATAAGTCCACGTCACTGCTTAAACATTTCTTTATGTTTCTTCCCGACAGGTCTAGTGCATCGCCTGATAGCCCAAGTGGTACAGTTGTCCTACTTCTCACCTTCTTCACTATATTAAACTTTGGGGGTAGGCTCCTTCGCCTCCTGCCTGGTCGCCCAGCCAGATCTGTCGGCTTCAGAGTTGGTAGAACCAACGACCAGGAGACGGGCTTCGCCAAAGCACTCTACTCAGACTCATTTAAAATGTTTAACCAAATAAACAGTCATGTCACCTGCCTAAGGTCTCCTTGGTTGAACTTAAGTTAGTTCAGTGTAAGTGTATAGCTCAGTAGTCTAAGTATGTGGTGCTTGTAATTTAGAGGTTGCTGGTTCAAATCCAGCTTCAATGAGGTAAGTGCATGTTTATGGGCCCTTGAACCATGAAAAGTAGTGAATTGCCATATTCTCAAATTACTTTTTGTAGATTTGTGTGCAACACCATTTATTAAACAAACAAATCTGCATTTGCAGAATGAAGAATTAAAAATTAAAATAAACTATTATTTAAGAAATATTCCTTGGAACAACAAATTTTCATGGATTTTCATGCTGCCAGATTACTAACAAAGTCGGCTGCAGTCACAGAGCACTTGTAAAGATTGTACATGAGAAGAAAGCGAGTTTGGTGGCAGACACGCCTCAGTCTGGTCATCCACATGCATCAACATCATGCTAGGATCATGCACTTTGACGCATTCCATTGAGAAGTCACAAGTTAACCTCACCGTGTCATGTCAGTGTCACCTCATCAACAGTTTGTTGCCGGTTCCCGCAGTTTGGTCTGCAGGGTTGCAAGGCACGCAACAAGCCACTGATGACTGATGTCCAAAGGTGCAACCGGATTGACTGGACACGGAAGAACTCACGCTAGACATGTGAAACGGTGGGAAAAGGTGCTTTCCAGTGATGAAAGCACTTTCTGCCTGTTTGGTAGCCAGGCCGACACCTATGTGAGGAGGTTTCCTGGAGAGCAGTTCAAGCCTGAGTGCCTCAACCTCACTGTGAAGCATCCTTTGAAGGTCATGGTTTGGGGCTGCATAGCTGCCAGTGGCTTCGGACGTCTACACATCTTCAATGGAATGGTAAGTGGGACCAAGTACATCACAGTACTGCAAAAGTGTATGGTGCCGTCAGTGCAGAAGCTGTTTAAAGGCCGGTTCCTGTTCCAAGATGACAACGCACCGTGCCATTGCTCCAAACAGGTGATCAACTGGAAGTGTCAGAACAACATCGATCAATTGACTGGCTTGCTCAATCTCCCGATCTGAATCCGATTGAGAACTTGTGGCACAAGGTGGCTTTTGAGATATCTAAGAGACATCCAAAATCAAAACATGAGTTGATTGAGTCACTCATTGCAGCCTGGAATCATGTTATCAGCCATGATCACCTCATCAAACTGGTTCACTCAATGCCGACACGGTGCAGGCAGGTGATCAAGAACAAAGTGTGGCCCACCAGATACTGAGCCATCACTGAGACACAAAAAGTCCTTTTTCAAGGCCACCTACACGAACATGAAGAAAGCTTGACGCATGTCTGTTCTACTATACACTCACCTAAAGGATTATTAGGAACACCTGTTCAATTTCTCATTAATGCAATTATCTAATCAACAAATCACATGGCAGTTGCTTCAATGCATTTAGGGGTGTGGTCCTGGTCAAGACAATCTCCTGAACTCCAAACTGAATGTCAGAATGGGAAAGAAAGGTGATTTAAGCAATTTTGAGCGTGGCATGGTTGTTGGTGCCAGACGGGCCGGTCTGAGTATTTCACAATCTGCTCAGTTACTGGGATTTTCACGCACAACCATTTCTAGGGTTTACAAAGAATGGTGTGCAAAGGGAAAAACATGAAGCCACAACATGCACAACCTTGAGGCGGATGGGCTACAACAGCAGAAGACCCCACCAGGTAACACTCATCTCCACTACAAATAGGAAAAAGAGGCTACAATTTGCACGAGCTCACCAAAATTGGACAGTTGAAGACTGGAAAAATGTTGCCTGGTCTGATGAGTCTCGATTTCTGTTGAGACATTCAAATGGTAGAGTCAGAATTTGGCGTAAACAGAATGAGAACATGGATCCATCATGCCTTGTTACCGCTGTGCAGGCTGGTGGTGGTGGTGTAATGGTGTGGGGGATGTTTTCTTGGCACACTTTAGGCCCCTTAGTGCCAATTGGGCATCGTTTAAATGCCACGGCCTACCTGAGCATTGTTTCTGACCATGTCCATCCCTTTATGACCACCATATACCCATCCTCTGATGGCTACTTCCAGCAGGATAATGCACCATGTCACAAAGCATGTTCAATCATTTCAAATTGGTTTCTTGAACATGACAATGAGTTCACTGTACTACAATGGCCCCCACAGTCACCAGATCTCAACCCAATAGAGCATCTTTGGGATGTGGTGGAACGGGAGCTTCGTGCCCTGGATGTACATCCCACAAATCTCCATCAACTGCAAGATGCTATCCTATCAATATGGGATATCCTAGTATAGATCCTAGTATATTATACAAAATACTTTATTTTTTGTCAAGCCATCCTGATCTTCTTGTATTTTTTCTTCCGACCAGATCACAATTTAAGTTTGGGTCATCCATTTGTCCAAGCATCCATCTATATTTTTTGTTGTTTTCTGAGTTTGCAACTTTATTTCAAGATGGCGATTGTACTATGTTTCAGAGGCATGCTATTTGCGTAACCAATCGACAAAGCGTGTTGAATCCCACCCTGAAGTACCCCAGTTAGTTTGACATGTTTGGTACTGGAACTTTTGGTACTAGTACTCAGTGGAAAAGGGAAAGTACCATACCAAAAATACGGTACTAGGTGCGGTGGGAAAGCACCCTTTGATCCAACTCAAACCAAACCAGCTCCATATGGTTTAGGCCACAGGATTGTGGGGACCAGATCATCTGCTGCAGCACTCCATCTTTTTCTTGATCACAGGATAACATTTACTACATAACCACAAAGTGTGCTTAGGGTCATTATCTTGCTGAAAATTTTCAGCAGGTGTGTCCAGAAAGGTACTTTATATGCTAAGTGTGGCGAATTCTGAAAGCTGGGGGACTGATAAATAATCCATCTGATAAACTACTTCTGGTCAGTGTCACAGGCGGCCTGAGCAGTACAGGACACGTCCTGAAAAGGATGCCAGTCCATTACAGAGCACATAGACTCACTCATAATCATACTCTATGGGCAATGTAAAAACCCCAATTAGCATTAACTGTATGTTCACGGATTGTAGTAGGAAACTGCAGTATCTGAGGAACCCCCCCAAAATGTAAGGAAACCATGCAAACTCCACGCACACACAGAACTAGAATAATAAATGAATAATATGCAAATAATATATATAGTACATTTAATCTATTTCACAGAAAATCATATGAAATATGATATATATGACTAAATCAGTTATACAGACAGCATACTAGATAAACTGGAATATAATTAGATCAGTAGTGTATGCCTCATTGTGCTTTTGCTTCATGTCTGGGGTTTTTTCTTTTAGGTACTACTCTGATGATATAAGTACCAAGACAGTCAAATGTCCCAAGTGTTTCCTATTAAAATTAAATACAAGCAGTGCTTCTCAAAGGGCTTTCTGTTGGTTGCAATGCTTCCAGCCCTGAAAGGAACAACTGATAGAGTCATGTGATGACGATACCCGATTTGTACAAAACACTTTATATGACCATGTTATTATCTTAGTTTTGAAAATGTTTGCCCTAATTTCTTGGATTAAAATAAAAGTTATATCTCATATTATTGCAGATTTTAATTCAGATACAACTCATTTAGATTTCTCTTCTGAACTTATGCTAATCTTAGTTATTAGCTTGAAGGTAGATGAGTTGTGTGATCATTGAAGCCTTTCTGCACACCAGAACTGATAGTCCAGAGGTGCTGTACTAAGCTGTTATTTTTTCCTCTTGTGGACATCCTGTTAGGTTTAATATATCTGGCCCTAACGTGGTATATAGTTCAGTGGCTGATTGGATTTTTATATATATATATATACTCACCTAAAGGATTATTAGGAACACCTGTTCAATTTCTCATTAATGCAATTATCTAATCAACCAATCACATGGCAGTTGCTTCAATGCATTTAGGGGTGTGGTCCCGGTCAAGACAATCTCCTGAACTCCAAACTGAATGTCAGAATGGGAAAGAAAAGTGATTTAAGTATTTCACAATCTGCTCAGTTACTGGGCTTTTCACGCACAACCATTTCTAGGGTTTACAAAGAATGGTGTGCAAAGGGAAAAACATCCAGTATGCGGCAGTCCTGTGGGCGAAAATGGCATGTTGATGCTAGAGGTCAGAGGAGAATGGGTCGACTGATTTAAGCTGATAGAAGAGCAACTTTGACTGAAATAACCACTAGTTACAACCGAGGTATGCAGCAAAGCATTTGTGAAGCCACAACACGCACAACCTTGAGGCGGATGGGCTACAACAGCAGAAGACCCCACCGGGTACCACTCATCTCCACTACAAATAGGAAAAAGAGGCTACAATTTGCACGAGCTCACCAAAATTGGACAGTTGAAGACTGGAAAAATGTTGCCTGGTCTGATGAGTCTCGATTTCTGTTGAGACATTCAAATGGTTGAGTCAGAATTTGGCGTAAACAGAATGAGAACATGGATCCATCATGCCTTGTTACCACTGTGCAGGCTGGTGGTGGTGGTGTAATGGTGTGGGGGATGTTTTCTTGGCACACTTTAGGCCCCTTAGTGCCAATTGGGCATCGTTTAAATGCCACGGCCTACCTGAGCATTGTTTCTGACCATGTCCATCCCTTTATGACCACCATGTACCCATCCTCTGATGGCTACTTCCAGCAGGATAATGCACCATGTCACAAAGCTCGAATCATTTCAAATTGGTTTCTTGAACATGACAATGAGTTCACTGTACTACAATGGCCCCCACAGTCACCAGATCTCAACCCAATAGAGCATCTTTGGGATGTGGTGGAACGGGAGCTTCGTGCCCTGGATGTGCATCCCACAAATCTCCATCAACTGCAAGATGCTATCCTATCAATATGGGCCAACATTTCTAAAGAATGCTTTCAGCACCTTGTTGAATCAATGCCACGTAGAATTAAGGCAGTTCTGAAGGCAAAAGGGGGTCAAACACCGTATTAGTATGGTGTTCCTAATAATCCTTTAGGTGAGTGTATATATATGTGTGTGTGTGTGTGTGTGTGTGTGTATATATATATTGTACATTCTCTGTAAACTCTACACTCTATAGGTGAAATTCCCAGGTGGTGGTTACTGAGATACTGGAACCCCTATGCCTGGCACACACAATGACCCCACATTTAAAATCAATTGGAAACTGTACTTCATAACCTTGTCTATGTGTGATAGTGCTATGTATTCAGTTTTAGCTGCATGACAGTTTTAGTGTTTGTAGGAGCAGGCTTCTTGCATTAGCAAGCAGGTGTACTTCATAAGTTGGCCACTGACCAATTTTGGTCAAAATTGGTCATTTCAGGCAGAATTGAATGCACATATGAAGCTAGCAATATACCATACATAACTTCCAATAGATAGATTTTCCGAGTGTACCTTATGCAGGCATCAGAGGGAAAAGTACACATTAAATTACAGGTTAGACATACAATAAAATAAATCATATTTTCGACACTATACTATCAAGTCGGTCAATTTTTAGACAGTTATTAAAGCACCATCATGCGAAAAACAGAATCGAGAACACAGCTGCTTGTTTCAGTAGTTAATGGGAAGACAAACAACAAAGGGAGACTACATGACCTCAAATATCTGAGAAACAGGAAAGCCGTGTATAGGCTAATATGTCAGAGGTTAATTTAATAAAGCAGCTGCAGAATACAGATATGTAAGGGTTTTTAGGTCAAGTGGCTCCACGCTTCCTTTTTAGTGATTACTCATAGCGTTCTGTCAAGTTTCATTTACTACTGTATTAGCCAAATTTCCCTTTCTGTTCAGCTCTAAATGTACATAACAATGTGCTTGCTACTGTGTTACGTTTAAAACAAACATATGTAGCTGTGTCACAGAATTTATATGCAAAACACTTGTAAGTTAATAAGCCCCAGTAAAATGTTAATGAAAGTGAGTTTGAATACGACATAAATAAGCAATTATATATATATATGTCAAATAAGGAAAAGTATCAAGCAGGGAACTAGTTCAAGTAAACCGGTAAAGTTCCAAACATACACATAGGCCTATCACATGTTCCTTAGAGAGGCAGTCACTTCTGCACATTCCATCTGGCAGGCAATGTAAGACAACAAGCATTGGGATCACTTAGGCTCCTCAGCAAACAGCACTAGGGTACTTTCTTTCTTTGTAATCTGACACTTTATTCCTAGATTGTACCTCTCTGTATTTATTACCGATTTGTGGATTATAGTGTATAGGCCTACTGGCCATTAACTGCTATTTGTTTCTAAAAGCTCCTAAAGGTAAAATACATCTTGGGTGATCAGTCCGTTGTTGTTTTTAGGTGAAAGGCACCATATGTCTGCATTGACTTTGAAGATTTACAAGCAAGAGGTTTAAAACAACTTTCTAGTACAACACCACAGGATGTAGTAATTAGGCACACAATGGAAAAAATCGCAAGCTGCAATACGACTATGAGATAAGACTGGAGCAACAGTCATATGACTCGCAGGAGTGGGGGCGGTGAGGTTTGTGCGAATGGGGGCACTTGTAGTCAGCCGCAAAAGTAGTTGGCGATTTAAGTAAAAAAAAAAAAAGACGCCACGTCCTAAACAAACATCACATTTATATTTGCGGAAAGCACAAACGCATGAGGGGTTTCTCATTTATGCATATGCACAATCAGCTTCGTGGGAATATTTAGATTTTTGTGAAGGAATCGTCAGACCTAAGGACATAATGGAAACTCCGCAGACGAATGGAGATGTGTTACCTGACCGTGATCGCCTAGATTTAAGAGTTGATGGCAAATATTACCGGAGAAAAAACGAATCGGAGAGCGAAATCAGCACGAGGGTTCCTGGCGTGAGCTGCAGATCATCGGTGTGCGCACCTTCTTCATGCAATGTGCGCCTCTGTCTACCTGGAATCATGGATTCAGAGGGGAGAGTAGACGGGTCCAGGCTACGCACGTACATCTTCAAAAACGGTAGGTCAGGAGCCACTGCGTCCTTTAATGCTTTGTGACATTAAGTTGTTTCCTGGCTAGCTACAGCACATTAACCTAAAACATTGCAGCTGTTCTTTGGGAATTCATTTTAAAACCGTTCAAGGGTAGGCCTAATCGGTTTTCGTTAACCGCATGAGACGTCAGCTATTTAAAAAGAAGACACTGCTCACGATTAATTTTGTTAATGTGTTCAACGCACTGGTTTGATGGTTTACTTTTGATAAGAATTGATCTAAAGTAGCCTATATGCAGCTAATCCTACTTAATTAATAATGACCTACTTTTATATAAATTAAAAGATCTGCCTTTTCGTTGCATGAAATAAAATGATTCGCAATTTATTGTTACCTTTGTGTAGGCCAGATGTACGTAACCATATTTTACGAAGATTTGGGCTATGAAGGTTCTCCTAATAGCAAGACTGATACTCTTGTGTATTTGTATCTATGAATACATAAAAGATAATGTACTGTGTGCAATGTGCCATTTAGTGATAATTGTTTAAATTAATAAATTTGATAAAGAAACTTTTACAAGTCTGCCTCAGCACAAGTAAGCCCACCTATCTCTTAACTGCTTAACCAGTATTGTGATGGGTGGGAGGTCCTGGAGCCTGTCCCAGGCATCCTAAGGCACAAGGCAGGGGTATGCCCTGTATGTGATGTGAGTCAGAGGGCACATGTCCAGTGGGCAATTTAGAAACATCATTCAGTTAGCCTAACTGCATGTCTTCGGACTGCTGGAGAAGACCAGAGTACCTGAAGAGAACCTGTGCGACACGCTGAGAACAAGCCGGGGTCAGGTTCCAAACCACCAGTCGTGGATGTCTCCAGCAGCATTGCCACTCCGTGTGCCACCCTGCTGCCTGGTACAAATTAATACTGTTTCCCCTCCAGATTTGCAAATTTGATATTCATGTTTTTTTTTTTGTTATTTGTTGTTAGGCCTGGGCGATATGGACCAAAATTCATATCCCGGTATATTTTGGCTCAATCATGATATACTTTTTATATTCCGGTATTTTCTTTTACACAATGTTCAGTTTAATTCAAAGTCAAAGGCATATTGTCAAGGTTGCGGGCATCTGGGGCACGGGAACGGGAACGGGGCATGGTGCACGAATAAGGGGCGGACGACCCACTTGCGGCTCCAGGAACAATAGAGGGGTTTATTAACAAAGACAACAAAACACAAGAAAACCAAAAAGACCGCGAGGGGTGAAAACTAAAACAGGGAGGAATTAACTAGACTAAATAACACACAAGGAAAACTAACTAACTAGCACGACACTAAGGTAAACTATAATCAAGGGAAAAACCAGAGACAAGCCTAGACAAGGGCATAGACGACTTAGACAAACCATATACGAGCGTAGACCTCAGAGACAATAGTTTAGACACGAGACACGACACGATGAACCAGCGGGGAACAGAACAAAGGCAGGAACTAATATACTACGGGGGTAGTGACTAACACAGGGCAGGTGAGGCTGATTAACAAAGACTAGGGAAACAGGACACAGGTGAAACCAATTAACTCAAAGATACTAACAATCAGGGAAACTAAACACTAACCAAGGAAGCATATATCAACACACGGAAGGTACATAGGCAATAACATAAGCAGGGGAACAAGAAACAAAACCAAAACCAATTACAAAGCAAACACCAGGAATAATTAAGCATAAAGGAAAACACCAGGGAGCTAAATACAAAAACAGAGGAGGCGGGATTCGAACTCACAACAAGAGGGAACTCAGGACCGAGGGGCAAACAGACAGCACATGCTTAATACATTGAGCCACGAGACCAGACAAGTGACAGGGGAGAAACAAGGACTGACGTATGGACGGGATGACCAGCACCACCTGCTAGCCAAACGGGGAAGGGGCACGGAAGGACCACAGCGGGAGGCCGACCCTGACACATATGTGATATTCTAAGAATGTTTATTATAACAGACTGTTTATAACTGAGATGTTTTTTTTTTCGCAACGTATTTTATGTGCATTTGTGCCGATAAGACAAGAAATTACCGTGCATTTTAACCTGTATACTGCAAATGAAGTATGAAGTAGCATATAAAAGTTAAAATGCATGATAATTTCTTGTCATATCAGCACAAATGCACATAAAATATGTACGCATTCACGCTGGTACAACAATCGATTGTCGCACGTATTGCTTTTAAAGGTGAATGCTTACTTCTGTACCAGTTATGTCCATCCCTGAATATAGCAATAAAAGCAATACATTTATAAAATTAGGAATAAAATATAAAAAAAATAAAAAAGACCTAGTAAGAAAAATATTCAGCTGCAAAAAAATCATGCAGATACAAACTGCACAAAATAAATTATCTCCTTTTTAAAAAGATAAATACAAAATAGGCATGTCTCTGAAACCTTTATGTATTCTTATAACAACTACATAAATAACAATAAAATATGCTCTTTTACGATGGGAGAACTGTTACATATAACAATATTAACAAAAACGTAAATTTCCTGTGGAGGTAGGTAGATTGTTCATGACCACTCTGACAGGTTTTTTGCAAGAAAAACAACCCTGTCAACAGCATGAGGCTTCAGGGATGCCCTGTGACATGTTACAATATTTCCACTACAACTGAAGACTCTTTCAGAGGGGGAACTAGTGGCTAGGATGAAAAGATATTTCTTTGCCATGTGACTCAAGGATGGAAAGACAACCTCAGGTTCTTTCCACCATTTAAGGGGATCTACACTCACCTAAAGGATTATTAGGAACACCTGTTCAATTTCTCATTAATGCAATTATCTAATCAACCAATCACATGGCAGTTGCTTCAATGCATTTAGGGGTGTGGTCCTGGTCAAGACAATTTCCTGAACTCCAAACTGAATGTCAGAATGGGAAAGAAAGGTGATTTAAGCAATTTTGAGCATGGCATGATTGTTGGTGCCAGACGGGCCGGTCTGAGTATTTCACAATCTGCTCAGTTACTGGGATTTTCACGCACAACCATTTCTAGGGTTTACAAAGAATGGTGTGCAAAGGGAAAAACATCCAGTATGCGGCAGTCCTGTGGGCGAAAATGCCTTGTTGATGCTAGAGGTCAGAGGAGAATGGGCCGACTGATTCAAGCTGATAGAAGAGCAACTTTGACTGAAATAACCACTCATTACAACCGAGGTATGCAGCAAAGCATTTGTGAAGCCACAACACGCACAACCTTGAGGCGGATGGGCTACAACAGCAGAAGACCCCACCGGGTACCACTCATCTCCACTACAAATAGGAAAAAGAGGCTACAATTTGCACGAGCTCACCAAAATTGGACAGTTGAAGACTGGAAAAATGTTGCCTGGTCTGATGAGTCTCGATTTCTGTTGAGACATTCAAATGGTAGAGTCAGAATTTGGTGTAAACAGAATGAGAACATGGATCCATCATGCCTTGTTACCATTGTGCAGGCTGGTGGTGGTGGTGTAATGGTGTGGGGGATGTTTTCTTGGCACACTTTAGGCTCCTTAGTGCCAATTGGGCATCGTTTAAATGCCACGGCCTACCTGAGCATTGTTTCTGACCATGTCCATCCCTTTATGACCAACATGTACCCATCCTCTGATGGCTACTTCCAGCAGGATAATGCACCATGTCACAAAGCTCGAATCATTTCAAATTGGTTTCTTGAACATGACAATGAGTTCACTGTACTACAATGGCCCCCACAGTCACCAGATCTCAACCCAATAGAGCATCTTTGGGATGTGGTGGAACGGGAGCTTCGTGCCCTGGATGTGCATCCCACAAATCTCCATCAACTGCAAGATGCTATCCTATCAATATGGGCCAACATTTCTAAAGAATGCTTTCAGCACCTTGTTGAATCAATGCCACGTAGAATTAAGGCAGTTCTGAAGGCGATAGGGGGTCAAACACCGTATTAGTATGGTGTTCCTAATAATCCTTTAGGTGAGTGTATGTCACTCTCCGTACTAGCAGATTGCAGGTAACTTTGGAGTTCAAGTTCAGTTGCCTCTCTTGGTGCAGGTATGATGCTGATGAGTGTACTCTGTATGAAGAAGCTTGCTAGTGACCTCTTCTTAGCTGTTGGTGGCAGTGGCACTTCTTTTTCTGGAGGCCTTGACATGGTGGGCATAGCTGGGTGAGGCAGACAGCTGCTATTAGCAGCCAGCAGAGACTCAGCCTCCAAGACAGCTTTATGTTTCAGTGCATGAATGTTTTCTTCTGACACATATTTGGTTCTAAACCGTGGATCCACACGAGAGGCCATATCCAACAGGTCACAAGTGGCTGGGTCTGCATACTTTGCATTGAGGTAATTCACAATGCGGGCTTTGATGGATTTGCAGAGCTCACTGTCACCCTCCTCAAGTGCAAGGAGACTTGTGTTGAAGAGGTGTAGCACAGGTTTGACGTATGAAAGGGTGACATACTTCTCACCTGAAAGAGCATCCATGAAGTCCTGAAGAAGTTTCAAAACCTTTTGGACTGCCTCCAGAACCTCTGTGTCTTAATAATATTTAACCTTTATTGTCCCTCATGGGGAAATTCTTTTTACGCCTCCCTCAACTTGCTCTTTGTAGAACAAGCTGTCTGCGAAGGGCAGCTACCTGTTGGGGCGCCCAGGGAGCTGGGGGTTAAGGGCCTTGCTGAAGGAGCCGCAGATATGCTGAGGCTGGGTTTGAACCTGCGACCTTGTGATTACAAGCACACAGGCTTAGCCCACTGAGCCACACACTGCCCCATGTCTTGCCATGTCTGGGTAAGGCTCCAGGCAACGCGCTCCTCCCGTCGCTCCGTCAAGCGTTGGCGCAGGCGTTGGAGGCATTCTCGTGCCCTATTGAGGGGATACTCCTGCCCGGGCGGGCGCTCCTTCGCAAGGAGGTCCGCACCCCGGTTGGCCAGTTCCAGGGCTACGGGATCCTCCTGGACCTCGGGCTGGGACCGCCAATACACAACTTCTTGCAGCAGACCGAGCCGTTGGTGCTCGGTCTGCTGCGCTGTGCTTTCGACGAGATTTGTCATTCTGTCACGTAGGCAAGCGTGCAAGCGGAGAAGCAGGCGAACGGAACCGTAGATACGGACAAACGGGGTTTATTCGGGGAGACAGAGCAGACGGCAACAGACATTACAAAACTTCAATGACAAATCTGACGCATACGGACTTAGACACGGACTAAATACACCAGACAGGCTGAACTGAACAAGCAACAGGTGATCACAAGCAGGAATTAACATGAGGTAATGAGGGGGGCATGGCACACACGAGGATCATACGAGCCAGACGTGACACAAACATGTCGCTGTGGAGCAAAATCTGTGGTAATAAATAAAACATGTTGCTATGGAGCTAAATATACATTTATAATGTAATAAAATATATTGGTTAAACCATAATAAAACATGTTGGTTATACTGTCAAGCTAAATGTCAACTATTTTTATAATATTGTAGTTTTATAATGATTAATAAAAACACACCATTTTGTGACATTTTAATCGTATTTTATTGACGCGAACGCTTGCTGATGTTTGAAGGGTGATCAAGAAACTTGAAATTGCAGCATTGCCAAAACCGATGAGTATCATGGACAAATGGAATTTGGACGGGGGAATAGATTTGGCGTGACAGTTCAAGCATGACAGTCCCCATTTATCCACAGTTTCGGTTTTCGCGTAACGAAAATACTAAATGGAAAATTTTCAGAATTTTAAATCGCACGTTGTTCTGAGGGGTATGATGAACTCTCTTGCTGTCCTGCCTCTGTATACGCTACCCGCCGTTAGTCATTTAATCATTATCAGATCAGCTGTCATAGTAGGCCTATCTCACTACTTGTGTTCAAGTAACCCCTTTTTAAATAAATTATTAATTTTATTATTAGTTATTGTTTTGATGTATAATTCTATCATTTATAAATTGAACTTTATCATAGGTGTGTATGTGCACGACAAACAAGCTAAATTTGCAGTTCGGTACAAGCATAACAACATAGCCCGTAAATGCGTAACTAGAAATTCAGGTCTACTTTATAACCAATAAAATCATATATGTTCATTATCCATAAAATGAGTTACTCTTTCATTTTCTGTCAAGGTGCCTATAATTTCTAATCTGTGTCTTTGGAAAATAATTTATGTAAATCCTACAACTGAACCCATAATGATGTTACTCTGTGTCATGACCAGATGTCACGTTAATCAAATGTTTTCTATTTTTAATAATGAAAGGAAAATCTGAAAGCTATCCATCAGTTTGACATATAATTATTTGAAGGCGATATATTGTAACTTTAAGTAATTCACACCCCTGTCCAGTTGGTGTTGCGTCTAGTTGCTGATTGTTTGACCACACCACGCTAACTTGAAAGTTAAACAAGTGCAGGAAAAGAGATAGAAGTAGAATTTGCCTGTGTATCCATATTTCTACACCAGAAATTTTGATTTTTTAATCATGGGTGCTGATGGTGAAATTTGCCAGCATCTCTTTGCAGAATAACGTTACAGCGTTTTATTCTGTGGAAAACAAATGACCAATCTGCTGGCGAGATTTAATAATGAGTCATAGGCTACGTTCACACTGCCATGCTGAAGTGACTCAAATCAGATTTTTTTGCCTTAATGTGACACAGATCTGATCTTTTTAGGGCTGTGTGGACACACAAATCTGATCTTTTCAAATCAGATTTGTGTCACTTTCATATGTGATACTAAGGCCCAATCCCAATTCTATTTTCTACCCCTTTGCCTACCCCTCACCCCTTCCCCTTGCCCCTTGAAATGAAGTGGAAAGGGGTAGGGTTAAAAAAATTCCCCTAAGAAATGGGACACCACTACTACACTGTTATACGTCATCATCCATTGTCACTACCTCCTAACGTTACGTCAGAGGACATGCGCCGATGTTTATCACAAATTCCAAGATGTCGCCGTCAGCATCGTAGCATGTAAAGATTACTCACTCCCAAAGTTTTTTTGCGCCGTATTTGGACTTTAAAAACAGATGTTCGTTTTCACCTCGAAAACGTATGAGCCTTCGAGTTTCCTCAGCTGTCCCTATACAGAATATAATTTACAAAAATGTTGTCATGTTGCAATAAGTACGAATAGTGTAAGCACCGTTCATTTACATGTACACATATGGCTGTAAGCAAAACAAAACAACGCGTTATCACATGCAGTCAGTTACCGGGTAACGTTATATGACATAAAAATATATTTCCTAATATTGTGCAATCAGTGCTATCCGCAAGCAAACTTTAGCGATTTTTTTTCAAACGTTTCTTTACAGAACATCACCGTAAACACAAACACAAGATTGATGGTAATATACATGTAATGAAAAAATGTCAAAAATCCTTATTAATGGCAAAAATTACTTAACATTTATGGGTCTGCTTGCTCGAGTGGGCAGCCATGTTGTAAATTTCTCTTAGCCCTTCGTTTGAAGTGAGGTCCCGAAAAATCTTCGTTTCGAGGGCTATCTAGCCCTTCCCCTTACCCCAACCCCTCCAATCAAAAGAGAATTGAGACACCCCTACCCCTACACGTGAACGCGCCAAACGGAGGGGTAGGGGAAAGTGTAGGGGTAAGGGGTAGAATTGGGATTGGGCCTTAATCTCATACGTATCCGATTCGCGGCCATGCGACCTGAATGTGAACTAGTGATGGCCGATTCGCGAACGAATCGTTCTTTTTAACTCTGTTTTTTCAGTGAACGGGTTGAACCGATTCGTAAGTCTGAACGAATCGGTTTTTAAAATTATTTTAAAATGTTTTTAAAACTGATCTTTGGCTATTCAATATCCAAAAGCATCCCCCGCAAGTTCGGATTTATTTTTCATGTTCCGTCTGCGCTTGTCTTATCACTTTTAAGTTTATTCTTATGTTCGTCAGTTACATTCGTCACTTTTGAGTTCGTAGATTTCCGTCTGGTGCCGTGAACACCCGAACGGCCGAGTACCTGGTGTCTAACTCGCTGACTCCAAAAAACCCGAGAGCCTGTTCGATGAACGAATCGAAGTTACAGGTTTTCGGAGACTCAGTCGGTGAATCAAACTAACGGTTCGCGAACCGATCCCAAGAGCCCTCGCGGCATTTACTGCGGAAATGCAGTTACGCTGATGAATAGGGTAAAATAAATGCATCTATTGCCGATTTATGAAAGCAGTATAGTTATTAAAATGATATTATATATATATATATATATATATATATATAATTTTAATAACTATACTGCTTTTAATATGATTTTATATATATATATATATTAGGGATGCTCATTTTGACCGTTTAACCGTTAACCGAAATAATTAATTTTGACCGAATATTACTATCAGTTAAACGGTTTAAAATGTTTTTATATATATTTTAATTATTAGTAGTAGTATGAAGTTTTGTGGCATCTCAGCTGAAGATCGCTTTTCACGTTCTAAATACACTGGGTTTGAATCGGCGACTGTGATTACAGGCACACAGGCTTAGCCCACTGAGCCATGAACACAGGTACGAGCGTTGCTGCTGAAACTGGAAACATTGGCGCAAAGCTTCAGCGGCAGAGACGTCCGTGTGCTATATTGTAGCCGATCGGTGTAAACACTACCCAGTCATGTGCTCTTGTTTATTTCGGTCACAATGGGCGTATTCACATATTTCTTTATCCAATACTAACTGTCGGATTATCATGCGAAAAGCGCAATTTGCAAGTGGGAAGGCGATCAGAGCTGCTTTGAGACGCAGACGCTTAAGTCAGTCACTCTTGTTCTTTCTATTCATATCACGAAGCTATAAAAATATATTTAGTTTCTACCTATATATATATTTGAAAAGTAGACCGTCCAAGGTTTCTGAGGGTGTTTTTTAAATGTGTATATGATAAAACCTCGCAGAGTTATTTAAATGGTTTGGCGAAATTTCTGTCAGATCCCGCCGGCGGGACCGCCGACCCCAGAGGAATTTAATATTCTAATCTAATCAGTTAACGGTTAATGTTCGGATAACGAACGGCGGTTGTCGGTTGGGAAAATTAATCGAAATGAGCATCCCTAATACATATATATATATATATATATATATATATATATATATACACATAAAATCATATTAAAATAACGCCCTTATTGCATTTGGCGTTTATACAACTGTTTGTACATGTTTATTTGTGCTTATTGTATGTGACTGCTTACAGTATTATTACTGTACTTTGGCTTTTCATGTCATTTCAAGGGTCCAATTACTCGCACATATCATTTCCTGTATTAAAATAAAACTGCAAATGTGTCCTATTTCTCCAGCAAAATTGCTACAAAGACTAAACTGAATGCATTCAACAATGTAATAACAAATCATACTTAAACAAGGCATATGTCCTGTAATAAATATTTTATTTGTGCTAATGTTATTATTGTTGTTGTTGTTGTTTTTATACCTGTGGTTCAGTCACTTATACTCCTGCACAATATGCTTGCAAATATTTTAAAAGCAAATTAAAAAAAGTATAGGCCTAAATTTTTATATTAACACAATAAAGTAATACTAAACAATAACACAAACCGACAAATAAAACACTTTTAAATTCAAATGCCTTCTAATTTATTTACATGTTTTTTCTGCAGAAATGTGGGTTAAAGACTCCGGTTGCTGAATTAATCTATTGATATACGCTCTCAGCAACTCCCCGAGAGCCCGTTCGATGAACGAATCGAAGTTACGGGTTTTCGGACACTCAGTAGGTGAATCGAACGAACGGTTCTCGAACCGATCCCAAAAGCGGAAATGCAGTTACACTGTTAAAAGGAATAAAATAAAAGCAGATCTTCATCATTCATCACAACAGTAAATTATTGCATTTCTGTATAATAAAACTATATGTCTTTAATCAAAGAACAAACTAAGATATTTATTAACTTTGACGTTTACACAACAACGTATGCAAGTTTTCTTATGCTCATTGTATGGGTATGTGTGATTGTATTGGTAATATTGCAGTTGTTAACTGTGATGTAGTCCTTGATACTCATGCACATGAATTTGGCTTAAGTAAAGAAAATAAGAACTATATATTCACACATATTATTCAGCATCGACACCATTTCTGCTTTTTATATTGTGAATAGTCAAGCTGAACATTTTTGTTGAACACCAGCGCTGTCTTTGTCAAACAATGTAACCTTGAGACAGATTTATTATCCGATCTCACAATTCGTTGAGTAATATGATCAGGCACAAAAAAAAGACGGAAAAAAATGAATCATAGAATCGGTTTTAGAATCGATTCATTACAACGGACAGTTGGAAAGAATCGAATCAGTTAATTGAGCCGAACTTCCCATCACTAATGTGAATGCTCAGATCGGAATTCATGTGGCTTTTTGCTTATACGCATGCACTAACATCATCAGCCTGCACCGGCAGTGCGGGATGGTAAAAATGGAGGAGAGCTGCGATAACAGTCAGTGGAAGGATGGAGAAGTTGGGGATTTAATTGATATTTGGGGAAATGAATCTGTTCAAGCTAAACTGGAAGGAACCTATCGTAATAGAGTAGTAATTGAAATAATTGCCAAAGAAATGGCACAGTGCGGACACAAACGAACGTGGCTACAATGCCAAAGTAAAATAAAGAGCCTGAAGTCAAAGTTTAAGGAGGCAAAAGACTTGAATCAGCGCAGTGGTCGTGGCCGCACAATGTGCCAGTTTTACGACCAGCTTTTTACCCGTGTAAAAACGTATCAATGTGCGCATGCGTGACATTTCGGAGGACCGATGCATTCACATTCCAGTCAGATACAGGTCACTTGTAGTTATGAATGTGAACCATCAAGATAGACAAATCCGATCTGAGCAAAAAATCGGAATTGAACGATGTGGCTGGCAGTGTGAATGTAGTCTAAAACATGTTGGTCGCGATCAAACAAAACGACTTGTTCATCCTCCACTGTTTTGTGTTGGCAGTGCACTTTCGTATAAAATTGCATGTGTAAAGATTAACATTAGCAGCAGCTAATGTTCAGCTGTCACTGTGGTAAGAAAAATAAAAATCAAAAATCATTCATCTACTTCATGTGGTGTTGACAAGAAAAGTGACCACAGGGTCAGTTTTGTTGTTCATCTTTCCTCTCCATGCCATTATAGATGGATAATCTGTAAGTTTGTTCTGTGTATTAATCATGAAAAAAATTTAAATAAATGAAAGTTAAATGCAACTAAATATGTCTTTTTTAAGACCCTGTCAGTCAAAATGACGAATAACGAGAAATTATAATGCAACCTCTGGTCATGACATTACATTGGCATTTATGTTAATCCTAATAAACTGCAAAGTGTAACTCACTTTAGTTAAGTAAGTTTAGTTACATCCACTCATTTATTTTTTGAAATGTATAAAGCAGCGGATTTAACGGATTCTTGAATATTTGGATTTGCAATTTCCCATGGTTTGCTGTTTCAAAGACAGTGTCTTTGCTTTTTGACCACACCAAGTACGGTACTTTCGCTTTTTCATTGACTTCTGTCCAAGTCCCAGTACCAAAAGTACCAAACCACACTGAAAAAAGGAGACTCTCCATGTCATGGATTTATATAGGCATCTTGGGTGTATTTAACACAACTGCCTCATGTTCTAAAGTGAAACATAACTGTATAGTATAAAAACTACATGATATGCAGAGAGGGTGCACGAATTTGTTCGGATCATGTTGGGATGAAGTGAGTCAATAATGTAGTGATGTTAATTATCGTGATATCGCGTGCGATCTCGTTTTGCGCACTTTGCATTATTGGTAGAAGAAGTCAACCGTCACAGTCACGTCCAAGGGCTCACGGAACGGCACTCCACTATTTCTGTCGGTAAGTTTGGATTTTCTTATTGAATATTGTGAAAATCTCAGCCAAATGTAGTTTAATGTCTTGAGAGTTATGATGTAACATTAATGTTAAATAAGTGCCATGAGCTTATTTGCTTGCGCCGTTTCGCGCCATGTTCTATTTGAATTTGTTTTTTGAGCGTGAGCCGTTAATGTTAGATTTAACTTAACTCTGTGGCGCTCCTAACATACTTTTGCTCTTCTGTTTGAATTGGTTTGCTAACTGACCGTTCAGTTACATTGTGTGTTAACTGCACCATGGCATTAGTGATTTAGCCACCTATCTTCCCTCATATTGTGCTTGACACTGACCGTAGCTTACAACGTGCAAAAGTTATGGGAAGGCAGTGGTCAAAATTAGCACCTGCTAATCAATGACCGGTAGATTTTTCATGGGCAAGTAAATATCAGATTTAATTTAATGTTGAACTATGTATCTATACAGTAAAAATTGAATGAACTGTGCTTTCAAAACATACCTAGTTGTAAGTGTTATGTGTTTGAGTCTCAACTGACAGAGCTTAAAGCATTTTTTTGCCATTGGTCATTACATTTACCAGTTTAGTAGGATATCATTCATCTTTTAATTTCAAAAGTGAATTAAAAAAGTCCCTAGGTTCAGGCTACTCGAAAGTCATTGATGAGAGGATGCTCGAACTTTCACTGTCACCACAATAGTTATTCTCTGAATTTACAGGGTTTTTGATGGGCATTTAAAGGCACATGCATAGGCAAGTTATACATGTTATAAATTGTGTAGCCTACAAAAAATGCATATTACACATGAAGGCAATGGGCTATATTTCTGTTGCATACCAATTATGTTAAGAAATACAGTTATAATAATAATAATAATAGGGCTGGACCAGAATATTCGAATATTCGTTTGGAGGGATGGCATTCGAGTTTTCATTTTGAGATTTGAATATTCGGGGGGGGGGGGAATTAACACGTGACATCGATCCCTGTGAAACGGTTCTCATTCGCGCTTAAATGACTAGTGAGGGAATAATTAATAAAATAAAGGGAATGATTCTATAAGGCTGTAACTAATCAAAACAAGAACTGACTGGCGCGCCGGCAAGGCAAGGCTACCTAATCGGAACAGATAGGGAGGGCGACAGAATATCAGCGGCCCCTACTTATCTTTTAGCCTTCCAGAAGGACAACTACAGTACGAGCCGGCTGGAATCACACATGTGGTTGTCAGGTACACGGAAGGTACCGAGAAGGGGGGATGCCCAAAGGGCTTTAAAAGGGATACAGCTGATACATATGGCAGAGCCTCCTCCTGTACATGCTGAATGTATGTCAGACGGCCGCTCCCTGATTATAATCAGTCAAGACAATAAACCGGTGATTTGCAACTTCTCCCCGTGTCAGCTGTGAATCTCTTCTCATCCACGGACCCGGTGGAGACGCCGTGCTCCAACACTAGCCCTTGCGGCAACGCCAACATCGTGATTTACTCATGGGCGTAAATTTCATTTAACAGTAGGGGGGGACAATAAATATAAAATTTCTCATGAGCAATTTTTGAAGGGGACACAAATAATACAGTCAAATTGTACTTATAAAGATATGCCTCCACAATGAAAAACTTTGCTTCTATCATTATTATTGTAGCATGGAGACTGCGTCATTATGGTTATTTTCAAAGTTTTTCTCAGGTTCAATGACAAAGCAGATTTTTCTTCAAAACCATTTATTGCATTGTTTGTTATGTTGTTTACAGTCAAGCCATCAACATACAATAAAATTTAAACATGACTGTTTAAATGAATAATAGATATTGATTATACAAAAAAAAAACAGTGGGGTCAGTTCGGACGTAGCACAGTGCTCATTTAGTAAATGCACAGCTAAACAATATGCTAATTGTGGGCGTTAATGTTAAGTTAACATTATGCCAAGTCGTCACAAATAAAACAATGCATGGGAAACGGCTTTGGCGTGTTAGTTGCAGTGCACGGGTGAGGGTAAAATGCGGACCGTTTACAAACAGCGGATTCCGTGTTTATAAACAGACGTGTCGCAAAACACGCACGCCGCGTAGACAGATCACGTGGCATAGAAAGAAACCCATACGACGTTACCTAATCATGGGGTGCGTTCGAGGTGTGTCTGCAGCTGACGTGACGTGGAGCGCGATCTGCCGTCGGCTGCAGGGGTGGAGTATACGCTGGATGTAAACAAAGGGGTATTCGAGGAGCTCAGGAAGGCGCAGCAGCTGCGCGTTCAGCCAGTGCAATTTTGTCATCCATATTACAGAGTACAATACGATTGTCCGAAATCCTTATTGTTGTTAATGTTTAACAATTATTTAATTGTTAGTTGTTTTTTTTTGTTTTTTAATGTTCTATATATCATGTTGAGCATTTTCTAGTCGCGGATAATTTGGATTTGCACGTCCAGCTACCATGAACGTCACAGTTTGTGGGTGCCTGTTCTTGATAAATAAAATAAATCGTAATAATAAATAAAAATGTTTCTTTCACCAAAAAAAGTGTATTCTGACGTATTTTTGTAGATTTCATATCGAAACACTATCGAACTGTATCTTTGTGTTGTCTGGTTTCATTTTCTCATATAATTTGTAAGGCTACTGTACACTTTGCAAACACTCATGTGAAATATCGACTCTATTATAGAAACGTCACATTGGTTGGCACTGTACAAGTCATTATATCATAATTAATACAAGAAAGAAAAAGAAAATTGCAAAGCATCTGTTACATTTAAACATGGAAGTAGCATGTAGAAATAAGTCCCCCAGGCTTGGCATGTAGTAGTGGAAAAGGTTAAATTTTATGAAAACATTTAAAAGTGTTTGGGGCAGGATTTGTAATTATCCATTTTGTCCTATACACTGTAACAATAGGGAAGCTGCCCTGCATAATCTAAAAGTCCACAGAAGTGGCATATAGAAATGAGGCCCCAGAACATGTGATATATTGCCAGGAAGGTCGGAATTTGTACTTTACAAAAATTTAAGATTGAAAATTCAAAAGGTTTATTCGTCATGTACACAGTTGTACACACACAACATGTAGTGGAATGTAACCCTGGTCACTCTGAGCAGCTGTGCATGATAAGAGAGTAACAAAATATAGAAAAAAATAAGAAAAATAATAAGATAAAAAATATATGAAATGTTCAGCTGTACATAATCTATACATAAGTGATAGGTAAGAGGTATTTTGCTGTGCAATGTGCAAGAGGCCTGAGGTATGTGCCAATGATTTGGACAGGGTGAAGCAGTACTTACAGTAGAGGCATTGAGTATTGTCCTGATTTAGGAGCATTATGACCTGGAGGAAAAAGCTCTTCCTTAACCTTTCCGTTCTGGGATGCATTTCCCAAGACCATAGTGGAGCAACACTGTTGTAAAGTTGCGTAGTTCGAACTACAGTTCTTGAGCTGTAGTTAGAAGCTTAGTCCCGGGTAAATACATCAGCGATGGTGGAAAATGCAGTCTAATAAGGGTATAGTCACCGTGTAAGTAAGAAATTTAATAATCTTTCATAACTAATAAGGAATAATTTAGCTCTACGATCACATATAATGTGAAGTTGTCTGAAAATGTAGTTTGAAACGTAATTGTTGTGTGGGTCTCTGGTCATAAGTATGGTAACTGTTGGTAGTGAGCAATAGGGACACCTTGCTGGGTGATGCGGGAAGAATCCTCTGTGTGACCCATCTGTACGTTGACGTCGAAATTCAACTCACCAGTGGCACTTGCACTCTCATCTAGCACATATTGTATGTTCTAGTCACTCTTTGGCTTCTTCTCATGTTTAGAAACATGTGTGAACAGTTTTGAGTCATTGTGTTTAAATGATGACTACTGTATGGTGGCTGTGCTGAACTTCTGCAGCCTGTGTTTTCTATTTTGCATCAAAGTTCACCACAGTGCAAAATGTGTTTTGATGAATGGGAATGTGTTTAGAGTTTTGCTCAAATCTGCAAATTGTGTTTAAAGTTTCACCAAAAGAGTGATTGATTCAATAAATGAGTTTTGGCAATTGGAAGTTTTGTTCCAGGAATGAGGTTTAGTCTTTTAGCAATTCAGAAAAACTGTAACAGAAACATAAGGCAAGGTAAACTTTAACTTACCAAAGCTCTTTGGGGCGGTCAAACCAGATGTGTCCAGTTTATACAGATACTGCACAGTTAGGGTTAAAAAGCTGTTATGGGCAGGGTTAATCAATTGTACAGTTGTGCTTAAAATGGGGTATAAAATCCTTCAAATACTACAAAAGTTATGTAAGAGAACTTTTGTTTTTTGTCTTGTAAACAAGTACACCTACTCTTACAGTTTTAGACTTAACAGGTTTTAAAGAATTTTATATTATATTATATTATATTATATCATATTATATTAACATGACTATAGCGAATGTCTGTCAGCCCCTTTTGACAGAAGGGCCTTTTAGCTATGTTTTCACACACTGTAAAAAAAAAAAACCGTAAAAAAACGGTAATTTTCTGGCAGCAGGGGCGCCAGAAAATGTCTGTTAAAAAACGGAAAAATACTGTCAGGAAAAAAAACAGCAAAAAACAGTTAAAAAATGGTAATTTCTTATCCTATAATTACGGTTTATTACTGTTATTCTACTGTTATATCCTTATAAAACCATGAAATCTTTTAATTTTAACAAATTAATTGTTAAAATACAGTCATACACCTCTAAAACAGAAAATCGTCTTTAAAAAAAGTTTAACAGATAACATATTATAATAATAACATTATATTACATATATTACATAATATATAACATATTTATTACTGTTATTCTACACAAAAATATGGTAAATGGACTGTATTTATATAATGCTTTTCTACTCCTATGAGTACTCAAAGCACTTTACAATTTATGCCTCACATTCACCCATCCACACACACATTCATACATACACCAGTGGTGGAGGCTGCCATGCATGGTGCCAATGTGCATACTGGGAGCAATTTGGGGTTCAGTGTCTTGCTCAAGGACACTTTGATGGGGTTAGGAAGAACCAGGGCTCGAACCTGCAACCTTCTAATTGCCGAACAATAGCACTACCTCCTGTGCCACCATCTTCTTCCTTATAATATCATGAAATCTTTTAATTTTAACATACATTGTTAAAATAACATTGATAAAATGTGTTAACATACATTAAAATATTCAAACACAGAAAAATTATTTAAAGAATGATAAAACAAGTAAGTACAGATAATATATATAGATATACACACACACAGTTTTTATAACAGTTCTTAAACTTTTTTTTTGCAGTATAAACTGCAAAAATAACTAAGATTTGCTTTAATAATAAAACACACAACAACAGTAATCTTAATTTTGTTTTATTTGTTATCTGCAAATACAGCCTGTGATCAACATTTAACAAAGCATTTTTTTATGAAACTGGTTCTCCCCACTGGTTAAAACTACTGGTCTTTACTAGGGCTGGGCGATATCAAATCGCGATTAAATCGTGCATGCGCAATAATCACTAGGGCTTCAGATGACAGGCGCAACATTTGGTGGTGCGCCAGCTTTTCTGTGCTATACGGACATTTATTTACGGCCACAATATAAGCAGCTTAGTATGGCTAAATTATTAATGAGGCTTTGTATCAGAGCATGTGAGCGGAGTGGAGCTCAAGAGGCTGTTGGCTCCGCCCGCTTCTCCGCTCTAATTCCCACTAAGCCGCTCCGCTCAACACCGCTCCTCACTCCACTAAAATTTCCTCCCGCTCCAGTCATATCGCTTCACGCTCACTCCAATTTAAAAGAGGGACAAATATTCTGCATGCCTAACAAATGTCACCTTTAACCGAAGCCTTATATCAAAAAGAAATATGAGCAATGGTAACATTGCCACTCAGAAAATATTTATTTTTAAGCAACATATAGGCAACAACGGACAGGTTTGGCAATGGCATTCCACACAAAAATAGGCTTAACAATAAAGGAATCAGTGGGCTTAATAGCCTAAAGAATATACAGGCTAAGCATCCACGTTTTAAATTCCTCCATTTTTTTCTGTTGATGCTGCTGCTGCGTCTCTACAAAATAAAATTTCACTGACAGCGTTACGTGAAATTAAAAAAATCCTATTAGACCTACTTTGAATGACAAAACGAATTTATTTGATTAGCAATATTTACTTTATAGGCTTTTATACTTTAATTTACTTTATAGACTTGATATGCTACACCCATATAAAACTTGCTCAGGTTTTGCTTGCTTCCGCCTCTTCGCGTACACTGTAAAAAAATCTATTGTTAAATGTCAGTCAAAAGTCTGGCAGGTCCTGAAGACCAATAGTGCTGATGTATATTTGCATAGCATGACAGGGTACTGCCTTTATTTCAACTTTTTACCATGATGGTGTTGAATAGGGCAACAGTATAAATTCCCCAGCCACGGTTGTGAAACAACTTTTGCCCCGGCATTGTATTCTCGTAGAATCTTTTGGGGTGGCAGTCATAAAAATAGATTCAGATAATTTTTTTTGCTGCACTATTGAGCCCCTCCTCACGTATCGAATTTTCAGGCACGTGAGCTATACCCCAAAAGACCAGTGAGTTTTTGTCATGTGTTGGACTTACCCCTGCGGCGCCTTATGTTTAAATTTCCAAAGCAGGGTGGACGAAGATTGACGTCACACGCAAAACAGAGCTGGATTACTCTTGGTAATCACCGGCAATAGTCAGATTGCTGACACTGAACCCTAGATAAACAGCTATCACGCTGGGCTGTGACATACCTAATAATACATGGGAGAGAGTAATATTTGTGGCATTCCATTTTCAGTTGCGGTGGGTTTATAAATATGGGTTTCCAAAATTCAAGCCAAATAAAAAATTTAAATATTAAATGAGCAAATTAATTTGATTTGTTCTTCTGTCCCAACTTGTGATCTAAAAGCAATGAGGCTGCCACACACCGCAAAAATCTACTGTAAAATAACAGTCAAAAGTCTGGCAGCAGGAGTGCTAGACAAAACCTGTTAACAGTGAAAAACATTTTCACCAAAAGTACCTCAGCACTATTGGTCTTTATGAGAATGGGCAGGTTCAGAAGCTGCAGAGAATAACAAACTTCATAACCTGCATCAAAATAAGCATTGAGGAGATTATGCCACTAATCTCTGACTTAGCAAATCTTTATGACTGCCACCCAACAAAATCCTACGAGAATCTACTGTTGTGGCAGAAAGTGTTTTGTACCGTGGCTGGGGAATTTATACTGTTGCCCTATTCAACACCGTCATGGTTAAAAGTTTAAACAAAGGCAGTACCCTGTCATGCTATGCAAATATACATCAGCACTATTGGTCTTCAGGACCTGCCAGACTTTTGACTGACATTTTACAATAGACTTTTTTACAGTGTACGCGAAGAGGCGGAAACAAGCAAAACCTGAGCAAGTTTTATATGGGTGTAGCATATCAAGTTTATAAATTAAAGTATAAAAGCCTATAAAGTAAATATTGCTAATCAAATAAATTCGTTTTGTCATTCAAAGTAGGTCTAATAGGATTTTTTTAATTTCACGTAACGCTGTCAGTGAAATTTTATTTTGTAGAGACGCAGCAGCAGCATCAACAGAAAAAAATTGAGGAATTTAAAACGTGGATGCTTAGCCTGTATATTCTTTAGGCTATTAAGCCCACTGATTCCTTTATTTTTAAGCCTATTTTTGTGTGGAATGCCATTGCCAAACCTGTCCGTTGTTACCTATATGTTGCTTAAAAATAAATATTTTCTGAGTGGCAATGTTACCATTGCTCATATTTCTTTATGATATAAGGCTTCGGTTAAAGGTGACATTTGTTAGGCATGCAGAATATTTGTCCCTCTTTTAAATTGGAGCGAGCGTGAAGCGATATGACTGGAGCGGGAGGAAATTTTAGTGGAGTGAGGAGCGGTGTTGAGCGGAGCGGCTTAGTGGGAATTAGAACGGAGAAGCGGGCGGAGCCAACAGCCTCGTGAGCTCCACTCCGCTCACATGCTCTGATACAATGCCTCATTAATAATTTAGCCATACTAAGCTGCTTATATTGTGGGCGTAAATAAATGTCCGTATAGCACAGAAAAGCTGGCGCACCACCAAATGTTGCGCCTGTCATCTGAAGCCCTAGTGATTATTGCGCATGCGCGATTTAATCGCGATTTGATATCGCCCAGCCCTAAATCTGTTAAAAAACAGATATATACTGTATTCCATTTATACAAAGTTTCTCTGTTAAATTACATCACACGAGTCAATAAACAGTTTTTTTTTGTAATTGTAATAAAACATTTCTGTAATTTAAAAAAACAGGGAAAACACTGTCAAATTCATTGGCAAAAACTGTAAAAAAATATTTTTTTTTTACAGTGCAGAATCTGAGCCGGAAAAGTCAGATTGCTATGCCAAGAGTACAACTAATTTGAGATAATGCAAAAAACAGTGTGTGTGAAGTCATTTGAAGACTGAATTATGTTACAGTGAGGAAAAAAAACCACAACAGCACAATAAAGGGCAAGTGACTCAGGCAAAGTCAGTCAGAAGGGTGTGTGAACATGCTTGGCAAACTGGGTGATAAGTATAATGATGAATGCCTGCTCAACAGTAAGTTCATGCTTATTTCCTTACAGTATCTCTTGAGGAGGCCTGCCAATGGTGTGGACAGTTTCAAAATAAAGATGGTGACTGGGTGAGGAAATTAATGTAGTCATTTGATAGATGGGAAAATATGGCTACTTGTCCTATACTGTATGTTGTTAATCCCACTGTAGATACTCTGTGATGGATGCCAGAGGTGGCAACACCGTGTCTGTACTGGCATTACCAAGAGCCAATTCAAACACATAACAAATGTTAAACGGTATTGCACAGCTTGTGAAGAGAAGTGTTCGTTATAAAAATGCAGCCACACTACAGTGGTATGCAAAAGTCTGCAACCGCTTGTTAATTTGGCATTTTTTCCAACTTTTGACCTTTTATTTTTAACCCCTTCATTGAGCCAATGCATTTATTTGAAAACAGTGTTACAGGGGACGCAGTTGGCTATTAAAATCAAGTTTTTATTCTAGCTTGGCTTTACTTTTCTGAGTTTGTTAAAGTTCCCATGTCAGTTGTCTTTTTGAGTAATTCGCGTAATGTACTTCTCTCGCCAAAGTTGCAAAATAAATGAGTAATACTATATAGTAGAACAGACATGCGTCAAGTTTTCTTCATGTTCCTGTAGGTGGCCTTGAAAAAGGGCATTTTGTGTCTCAGTGATGGCTCAGTATCTGGTGGGCCACACTTTGTTCTTCATCACCTGCCTGCACCATGTTGGCATTGAGTGACCTTGTGCCACAAGTTCTCAATCGGATTCAGATCGGGAGATTGGGCAAGCCAGTCAATTGATCGATGTTGTTCTGATGCTTCCAGTTGATCACCTGTTTGGTGCAATGGCACGGTGCATTGTCAGCTTGGAACAGGAACCGGCCTTTAAACAGCTGCTGCACTGATGGCACCATACACTTTTGCAGTACTGTGATGTACCATGCCGTCAACGATGTGCAGACGTTCGACACCACTGGCAGCCATGCAGCCCCAGACCATGACCTTCAAAGGATGCTTCACAGTGAGGTTGAGGCACTCAGGCTTGAACTCCTCTCCAGGAAACCTCCTCACATAGGTGTCTGCCTGGCTACCAAACAGGCAGAAAGTGCTTTCATCGCTGAAAAGCACCTTTTCCCACCGTTTCACATGTCTAGCGTGAGTTCTTCTGTGTCCAGTCAATCCGGTTGCACCTTTGGACATCAGTCATCAGTGGCTTGTTGCGTGCCTTGCAACTCTGCAGACCAAACTGCGGGAACCGGCAACAAACTGTTGATGAGGTGACACTGACATGACAGCTGTCTGACCACTCACGCAGTAGCTGAGGTGAGGTGATTGCTCAATGGAATGCGTCAAAGTGCGTGATCCTAGCATGATTTTGATGCATGTGGATGACCAGACCGAGGCATGTCTGCCACCAAACTCGCGTTCTTCTCATGTACAATCTTTACAAGTGCTCTGTGACTGCAGCCGACTTTGTTAGTAATCTGGCAGCATGAAAATCCATGAAAATTTGAATATTTCTTAAATAATAGTTTATTTTCATTTTTAATTCTTCATTCTGCAAATGCAGATTTGTTTGTTTAATAAATGGTGTTGTTCACAAATCTACAAAAAGTCATTTGAGAACATGGCAATTCACTACTTTTCATGGTTCAAGGGCCCATAAACATGCACTCATCTAGTTATCTAGTTGAAGCTGGATTTGAACCAGCAACCTTTGGATTACAAGCCCACATACTTAGACTACTGAGCTATACACTTACACTGAACTAGTCTAAGTTGTAACTTTTCAAGTGGAATGAATTGCAATGTACCTGACTATTATACTCATTAAGGTCAGTTTATTTACAGTTCCTACTTTCAAGAGCCAGCCAGCCAATCTAATTAATTTTTAAGTATTTCTCCTGTAATATGTAATACACGTTTAAGTTAATTTCCAGGTAAGCATTTCAGGCAAGGCAGTGCTCATTGACACAGATTATAAAGTTTGTTTCACTCTGCAGCTCCTGGACCTGCCCACTCTCCTGAAGACCAATAGCTCTGATGTATATTTGCATAGCATGACAGGGTACTGCCTTTGTTTTAACCTTTCACCATGATGGTGTTGAATAGGGCAACAGTATAAATGCCCCAGAGACTTTAAGTAGTGACTGCATTTCCAACAGTGGATCCTAGTAGGATCTATTGGTTTATGTTCCATTGGGGGTACTTGTGTGGTGTCTTGAAAAATGAATGTCCATGGAATAATGAAAAAAAATGGGTTTTCTCAATGCTTGTTTTCCTGCTGCAGCCTCATAGCAAGCCATCTCAGGCACAAGAACTATGCATGGTTTATTTCTAGCAGCTGGAGTGATAATTTAGCCACTAACCACCCAATTTCCCTGTACATTAAACCTCCTCACCAGGCTAGATGAAAATTAACATCACATCCAAAATAGAGCAACTGCTCAAGTACCTAATAGAGTAGGACTTGTCATGGTATTCACATAATTTAAACCAGCAATAATTCCAATTGCTGACACAGATCCCTAGCCAAAAAGCTATCACTCTAGGCCAACAAATAGGTACAACTACATGGAAGAGACTTATATCTGTGGCATTCCATTTTCAGTTGCGGTGGGTTTCAAAATTTGGGCTTCCAAAAATCAAGCCTAATAAAAAAAATTAAATATTAAATGAGCAGATTGATTTGATTTGTCCTTCTATCCCACCTTGTGATCTAAAAAGCAATGAGGCTGCCACACATAATATCAGCTCTATGGAAATACAGTCCCATAGCCACTACGGGAGCTCTCACCTTCTTTCACAATTGTGTTGTGCAGTCTAACAAATGGCCCTTAAGCCATGAACAGTAGTGAATGTAGTGAATTACTATGTTCTCACATTACTTTTTGTAGTTTTGTGAACAACACCATTTATTAAACAAATAAATATGCATTGGCAGAATGAAGAATTACAAATGAAAATAAACTATTTAAGAAATATTCCTTGGAACAACAAATTTTCATGGATTTTCATGCTGCCAGATTACTAACAAAGTCGGCTGCAGTCACAGAGCAGTTGTAAAGATTCTACAAAAGAAGAAAGCGAGTTTGGTGGCAGACACGCCACATGCATCAACATCATGCTAGGATCATGCACTTTGACGCATTCCATTGAGCAATCGCAAGTTGACCTCACCTCAGCTACTGCGTGAGTGGTCAGACAGCTGCCATGTCAGTGTCACCTCATCAACAGTTTTGTCTGCGGGGTTGCAAGGCACGCAACAAGCCACTGATGACTGATGTCCAAAGGTGCAACCGGATTGACTGGACACGGAAGAAGTCACGCTGGACATGTGAAACGTGGGAAAAGGTGCTTTTTGGCAATGAAAGCACTTTCTGCCTGTTTGGTAGCCAGGCAGACACCTATGTGAGGAGGTTTCCTGGAGAGGAGTTCAAGCCTGAGTGCCTCAACCTCACTGTGAAGCATCCTTTGAAGGTCATGGTCTGGGGCTGCATGGCTGCCAGTGGTGTCGAACGTCTGCACATCGTTGACGGCATGGTACATCACAGTACTGCAAAAGTGTATGGTGCCATCAGTGCAGCAGCTGTTTAAAGGCCGGTTCCTGTTCCAAGATGACAATGCACCGTGCCATTGCTCCAAACAGGTGATCAACTGGAAGCGTCAGAACAACATCGATCAATTGAGTGGCTTGCCAAATCCCCCGATCTGAATCTCATTGAAAACTTGTGGCACAAGGTGGCTTTGGAGATATCCAAGAGACATCCAAAATCAAAACATGAGTTGATTGAGTCACTCATTGCAGCCTGGAACCATGTTATCACCCATGATCACCTCATCAAACTGGTTCACTCAAAGCCAACATGGTGCAGGCAGGTGATGGAGAACAAAGTGTGGCCCACCAGATACTGAGCCATCACTGAGACACAAAATGTCCTTTTTCAAGGCCACCTACGCGAACATGAAGAAAACTTGATGCATGTCTGTTCTACTATATAGTATTACTCATTTATTTTGCACCTTTGGCGAGAGAAGTACATTACGCGAATTACTCAAAAAGACGATTGACATGGGAACTTTAACAAACTCAGAAAAATAAAGCCAAGCTAGAATAAAAACTTGATTTTAATAGCCAACTGTGTCCCCTGTAACACTGTTTTCAAATAAATGCATTGGCTCAACGAAGGGGTTAAAAATAAAATGTCAAAAGTTGGAAAAAATGCTAAATTAACAAGCAGTTGCAGACTTTTGCATACCACTGTAGTGTGACTGCGTTTTTATAGCGAACACTTCTCTTCACAAGCTGTGCAATACCGTTTAACATTTGTTATGTGTTTGAATTGGCTCTTGGTAATGCCAGTACAGACACGGTGTTGCCACCTCTGGCATCCATCACAGAGTATCTACAGTGGGATTAACAACATACAGTATAGGACAAGTAGCCATATTTTCCCATCTATCAAATGACTACATTAATTTCCTCACCCAGTCACCATCTTTATTTTGAAACTGTCCACACCATTGGCAGGCCTCCTCAAGAGATACTGTAAGGAAATAAGCATGAACTTACTGATGAGCAGGCATTCATCATTATACTTATCACCCAGTTTGCCAAGCAAACCCTTCTGACTGACTTTGCCTGAGTCACTTGCCCTTTATTGTGCTGTTGTGGGTTTTTTTCACTGTAACACAATTCAGTCTTCAAATGACTTTTACACATACCCTGTGATGTTATCTGTCATTGCAACCACACATCCATTCCTCTCACACTGTTTTTTGCATTATCTCAAATTAGTTCTACCCCTGATTTTTCAGGCTCAGAGTCTGTGAAAACATAGCTAAAAGGCCCTTCTGTCAAAAGGGGCTGACAGACATTCGCTATAGTCATGTTAATATAATATAATATAATATAATATAATATAATATAATATAATACAAAATTCTTTAAAACCTGTTAAGTCTAAAACTGTAAGAGTAGGTGTACTTGTTTACAAAACAAAAAACAAAAGTTGTCTTACATACAGTAACTTTTGTAGTATTTGAAGGATTTTATACCCCATTTTAAGCACAACTGTACAATTGATTAACCCTGCCCATAACAGCCTTTTACCCCTAACTGTGCAGTATCTGTATAAACTGGACACATCTGGTTTGACTGCCCCAAAGAGCTTTGGTAAGTTAAAGTTTACCTTGCCATATGTTTCTGTTACAGTTTTTCTGAATTGCTAAAAGACTAAACCTCATTCTTGGAACAAAACTTCCAATTGCCAAAACTCATTTATTGAATCAATCACTCTTTTGGTGAAACTTTAAACACAATTTGCAGATTTGAGCAAAACTCTAAACACATTCCCATTCATCAAAACACATTTTGCACTGTGGTGAACTTTGATGCAAAATAGAAAACACAGGCTGCAGAAGTTCAGCACAGCCACCATACAGTAGTCATCACTTAAACACAATGACTCAAAACTGTTCACACATGTTTCTAAACATGAGAAGAAGCCAAAGAGTGACTAGAACATACAATATGTGCTAGATGAGAGTGCAAGTGCCACTGGTGAGTTGAATTTCGACGTCAACGTACAGATGGGTCACACAGAGGACTCTTCCCGCATCACCCAGCAAGGTGTCCCTATTGCTCACTACCGACAGTTACCATACTTATGACCAGAGACCCACACAACAATTACGTTTCAAACTACATTTTCAGACAACTTCACATTATATATGATCGTAGAGCTAAATTATTCCCTATTAGTTATGAAGGATTATTATATATAAGATTATTTACTTACACGGTGAATATACCCTTCTTAGAATTCTTTTTCCGCCATCGCTGACGTATTTACCCGGTACTAAGCTTCTAACTACAGCTCGTGAGTTGTTCGAACTACGCAACTTAATGACAGTGTTTGCGAACGTTCGGTCGAACTATGGTATTGGGAAACGCACCCCAGAACGGAAAGGTTAAGGAAGAACTTTTTCCCCCAGGTCATAATGCTCCTAAATCAGGACAATACTCAATGCCTCTAGGTACTGCTTCACCCTTTCCAAATCATTGACACATACCTCAGGCCTCTTGCACATTGCACTTATATACCTCTTACCTATCACTTATGTATAGATTATGTACAGCTGAACATTTCATATATTTTTTATCTTATTATTTTTCTTATTTGTTCTGTATTTTGTTACTCTCTTATCGTGCACAGCTGCTCAGAGTGACCAGGGTTACATTCCACTACATGTTGTATGTGTACAACTGTGTACGTGACGAATAAACCTTTTGAATCTTGAATCTTCAATCTTGAATTTTCGTAAAGTACAAATTCCGACCTTCCTGGCAATATATCACATGTGCTGGGGCCTCACTTCTAAGTGCCACTTCCGTGGACTTTTAGTTGAACATTATGGATGGCAGGTTCCCCATGGTTACAGTGTACAGGGCGAAGTGCACATTTAGAAATCCTGCCCCGGGCACGTTCATGCATTTTCGTATAGTACAAATTGCGAGCTTTCCGGCAATATATCACATGTCCCAGGGCAGGATTTCTACGTGCCACTTCCGTGGACTTTTAGTTGAACATTATGGATGGCAGCTTCCCCATGGTTACAGTGTACAGGGCGAAGTGTACATTTAGAAATCCTGCGCCGGGAACTTTCATGCATTTTCGTATAGTACAAATTGCGAGCTTTCCGGCAGTATATGAATTATCCCAGCGCAGGATTTCTACGTGCCACTTCCGTGGACTTTTAGTTTAAGATTATGGATGGTAGCTTCCCCATGGTTACAGTGTACAGTGCGAAATGCACATTTAGAAATCCTGCCCCGGGAACTTTCATGCATTTTCGTATAGTACAAATTGCGAACTTTCCGGCAGTATATCACATGTCCCGGGGCAGGATTTCTACGTGCCACTTCCGTGGACTTTTAGTTTAAGATTATGGATGGCAGCTTCCCCATAGTTACAGTGTACAGGGCGAAATGCACATTTAGAAATCCTGCCCCGGGAACTTTCATGGATTTTCGTATAGTACAAATTGCGAGCTTTCCGGCAGTATATCACATGTCCCGGGGCAGGATTTCTACAGTACGTGCCACTTCCGTGGGCTTTTAGTTTAAGATTATGGATGGAATCTTCCCAATTGTTACAGTGTACAGGGCGAAGTGCACATTTAGAAATCCTGCGCCGGGAACTTCCATGCATTTTCGTATAGTACAAATTGCGAGCTTTCCGGCAGTATATCACATGTCCCGGGGCAGGATTTCTATACGTAGCACTTCCATGTTTCAATATAACAGATGCTTTAATTGCAATATCCTTTTTCTTTTATTTATTTTGTGTATTAATTCTGATAAAATGGCTTGTAAAGTGGCAACCACGTTTCTACATAGATATTTCACAGGAGTGCTTTCAAGCTGTACAGTATAGCTGTACTTACAGTATATGAGAAAATTTAATCAGATAACACCAAAACAGTTCAATAGTGCTTGGATGTGAGATCTACAGAAATACAGAATTACAATGAAATACTGACATGTTTGGTGAAAGACATATGTATTTATTGATTTATTATGATTTATTTTATTCGTCAGGAACAGGCATCCATGAACAGTGACGTTGGTAGCCATGGACATCCACATCTGTCTGACGGGACAAGAGAGGGGGAAAATGCAGATTATCGGACAACCGTATTGTACTGACTGCGCAGTTGCACCGCAATGCTGAGCTCCTCGAATTTCTCTTTTGTTTACGTCCGGCGGAATCCGCATTTTACCCTCATCCCTAATTTGGGAGTTATTTGTTCGTTTGATAAATATTGGGCTACCTTATTTAAAGTATTGCTCTAACAGACCTGTTATTGTTTTGTATTATAGTGCAGTGTTCGTTCTTAAATAATATAAACCCTGCCTGGGCCGCATGTAGTGCCCGGCTTTCGGCTCGTGCTGTTCTGTCATTTATGTAAGGAATAATTGACGACGGGCCGTTGAATTATTAGAAAAATAATGCACACCCGAGGTGGTGATGCGGAGTGGCCGTTACACCTTGGGTGTGCATTATTTTTCTATTATACTACGGGACCGTTGAATGCTTGAATCTGATTGGCTGACGAACGTTCTGAGGTGTGCAATTATTTTCAGGGAAACGCACGGCGAACGTAGTTCCAGGCAGCTCTCTTGACCGCATTACAGTTCCATATCACTTCGCATAGTTAACTGTAATAACGGAAATTGCCATACAGTACCTATACAGCACACAGGACAAACAAAAACAACAACATGACAGACGATTTTCCGAAAGTAAATTTTAATATTTACGGTGAATATGAAACTTTCAACAACTGGGCTGCAGCAGTATGACAGTCCAGATGAAAAACAACATAAACGGAAGCGGACATCAAAGGCAGCCGGCAACAACAAAAGACATAAAACGATCAGCGAAGAACAGCTAGACATACTCGTGGGAGAAAAACACGAAGAAAACACCAAAAAAACAACAGCTAATGACGTTTTGAAACTAGCAAAAGAGTCGTTGGATGAGATGCGGAAGAAATAATCCTACTCACAATAGCGATTTAAGTAGAAAAACCGGATGAATCCCTTGAAATATATCATCTGATCGATGTCTTGAGGTGTGGCAACCGTAGTATAAGCGAAATAATTGACTCCGGACCGTTGAATTATGTAAGGAATAATTGACGACGGGCCGTTGAATTATTAGAAAAATAATGCACACCCGAGGTGGTGATGCGGCCACGACGCGAAGCGGAGTGGCCGTTACACCTCGGGTGTGCATTATTTTTCTAATAATTCAACGGTCCGGAGTCAATTATTCCGCTTATACTACGGTTGCCACACCTCAAGACATCGATCAGATGATATATTTCAAGGGATTTGTCCGGTTTTTCTACTTAAATCGTTACATTACAACAAATACTGCTGCAGCCCAGTTGTTGAAAGTTTCATATTCACCGTAAATATTAAAATTTACTTTCGGAAAATCGTCTGTCATGTTGTTGTTTTTGTTAGTCCTGTGTGCTGTATAGGTACTGTATGGCAATTTCCGTTATTACAGTTAACTATGCGAAGTGATATGGAACTGTAATGCGGTCAAGAGAGCTGCCTGGAACTACGTTCGCCGTGCGTTTCCCTGAAAATAATTGCACACCTCAGAACGTTCGTCAGCCAATCAGATTCAAGCATTCAACGGTCCCGTAGTATAATAAAGTTTTATTCATTCTGAAAGTGTCGCGACTTGCCTGTATCCATATTCCACAAAAATGCGACTTTGCACTCCCTTGTGTCCGCAGCAGTTGGATGAACGGTTCTCGACATAAAAATGCAACAGACAGACACACACAGAGAGATTCCTGCCTTTATTAGAGATAAGAATATATTCAGCCCCCTCCCACCGAAGCTTTGAATATTCGATGTTGATCACTACCGAATACTCAAAGCTCAAAAAATGGTATTCGGACCAGCCCTAAATAATAATAATTGTGTTATTTAAATACAGTTTTGCAATGCCTAGAATTTTTTTGTTTTGCTGCAGATTGTCTGTCAATCTCAAGTCTGCATATCACCTGTCAGCTGATGGATCGTGGGCTTAAGTTTTTGTGGTGAGAACAGCACGTTGTCACCCTCTTACTGTTGTGTATACCTTCACCTTGTTATTCTCTATGTTTGATATTTCAAGAATGCATTTTTGAATCAAACACCATTTTGTCCTCACTAGACATTAATCCTTCTTTGTTTCCACTTTTACAGTGAATGGTGCTAGAAGTGTTCCAGTTACAGAGTGAATGTGGCAATGCAAGGCTTGTCCTTCTGTTTTTCCAAGTAGGTCCCATATTCTGAAACATCAAGTGAGGCATAGACATTATAGAAAAAACAATCGTATTCCATGTGTACATGCAAACTGCCCATACACTTTTAGAATGTGGAATGCACTGTTAATTCATTTGAATAGATGTCATGTTATTAAAACTAGTCATCAGTCAGAGAGATGTACATTTAGTTGCCATTCGTGTCCTTGTAAGGATCTTGTGTCTGAGAGGGATTACTGGAGTCACATTAATGCACACTTGAAGAAAAGCGAGGTTGTAACTTGTATGTTCTTGGATTGCAAATTTCAAACAAACATCTTAGGATCTTTTAAATCTCACAAGAGCAGGAAACACATGTCTTATTCATCAAAAGATTTTAAACCAGGAATTGTAGTATCAGCCACCTTTGCTTCCCTAGAATCTGCTTCAAATACTTCTGATGATGACATTGGTGAGGATGCTCAACCAGGTAGCAGTGCTGATGCTCTAAATGACCTCCCAGATGTAATCTGGCACAGTTTGGCAGCAGCTTTGTTAAAATTCGAACATTTTCCCCATGTATCAAGCAGAGCAATCAATGATTTTTTGGTAGAACTTCAACACTTAACTGGTTGTCTCTCAAAATCTCATGCTGAAGGTGTTCTAGTGGATATTATTCAGAAGCACAAGCTCCAAGTTGATAGAGCTGACATAGAGGAAATAATCTCCTCTCTGTGCTCAGCAAATCCTCTGAATAAAGCCTTAGAGAAGGGTGGACCTTTGAGTTCTGCATATCAACGTAAGCAATATTACAAGGCAAAATTTAATGTTGTTGAACCAGTTGAATATATTTTGGATGCGAAAAAGAACAAAACATTCCAGTATGTCCCCATCCTAGAATCCCTGCAAGTGCTGCTGAGTAGGAAAGATATTGTGGACAAGATAGTTATCACGAAACACAAAGAGAGACAGAGACTGGAAAAGAAATTGTGTACAGGTCTTATAAGGATGGTCTGCATTGTAAGGAACATAGTTTGTTGTCAGGGGAAGACCTAAGCTTATCCATAACTTTGTATGCTGATGACTTCGAGGTCTGTAATCCTTTGGGCACCTCCCGCAAAATCCACAAACTTTGTGCTGTGTATTGGGTACTGAGTAACCTACCCCCAGGGTCTCATTCTAGTTTGTCCTCAGTTTTCCTGGCCATTTTGTTTAAAATAGACAATGTAAAGTCATTTGGTTATGACAAGGTTTTAGAGCCCCTAATAAGTAACCTGAGGTCTTTGGAAGTTAATGGCATTTTTGTCCCACAACTGGACAAATCACTGAAGGGTACAGTGCAGACTGTTGCAGCTGACAATTTAGGAGCACATGGAATAGCAGGCTTTGTGGAAAACTTTACAGGCCAATACTTTTGTCGTTTTTGTACAGCACAAGCTTCAGACATTCAATCACATGAGGTTAGGTCAGGAACTTTCAGCCTCAGAACAAAGGAAACACATGAAACCCATGTCAGTGCAGCCCTAGATAGTGGCAGTAGCTTTTTTGGAGTTAGAAGAGCCTGTTCTTTTACTGGAGCACTGTCTCATTTTCATGTTGTCAGTGGCTACCCTCCTGACATTGCTCATGATCTTTTTGAAGGCATTGTGCCTGTTGAACTAGCGCATTGCCTCAAATTACTAATATCAAAGAAGTATATCACCTTGGATGATCTAAACAGTTCCATTCTGCATTTCCCATACAAGTGGACTGACAAAACCAATAAGCCTCATACTTTGCCACAAAATCTTTCAAGCAGGAAAACCATAGGGGGCAATGCCCATGAAAATTGGAGCTTGTTAAGATTGCTCCCATTTCTAATTGGCCCCAAGATCCCTGAACATGAGCTAGTATAACAGGTCTTCTTGGATCTAAAACAGTTTGTTGAGCTAGTGGTTGCCCCAATTCACAGTGACGAGTCTATCGCTTACCTTGACAGCAAAATTTCAGATCATCGACAAAAGTATCAAGAGGTGTTTCCTAACAAAACATTGCTGCCCAAACACCACTACATAGAACATTACCCACAACTTATACAGCTTTTTGGGCCTCTTGTGGGACTTTGGACCATCAGGTTTGAGGCAAAGCACAGTTTCTTTAAAAAAGTTATAAAACACACCAGTTGCTTTAAAAACGTGCCTCTGTCTCTGGCTGTGAAACATCAGTTTATGATTGGTTACCACTTGTCATCTCCAAATATTGATAAACCAGTGCTGGATGTGTCAGATGTATCCAGTGTCCCATTAGATGTTTTGAAGGAAAAGCTAGCTCAAGCTTTTAAACAGATAGATCCTGATGTATCTGAAATAAACCTTGCAAAAAACGTTTGGAGCACGGGAATAAACTACAGACCAGATATGATAGTGGCATATGGTTCTGAAGGTGGCTTACCTGAATTTGGGGAAATCCATCAAATATGCATTTTGCAGCAGAAACTATTTTTTGTGTTGAAACTGAAACTGTGGATGGTATTGTGAGCATTATGGAGCCTTTCAGCTGACCTCATCTCCGGCACGAGAACTTGCTCTTGTGGAAATCTCTGAACTGGTTGATGAGTATCCACTGGATGCCTATGTAGTTGGTGGTGTGCAACAGTGGTGTAAAGTACTTGAGTAAATGGACTTCGTTACTGTACTTAAGTATTTTTTTGGCTACTTTGTACTTGTACTGAGTATCAAAAATATAAGCAACTTTTACTCTCTACTCCACTACATTTGTGACTGAATATATGTACTCTTTACTCCACTACATTTGAACGGACGCTTACCGTTACTCGCTACATTGTGATTGCGTGCGACAAGTCAGGATCTTTATCTACCACGGCTAATTTCGTCAAGTATGTCTGGCTGCAGCCTGCAGGAGGGCGGGGTTGGACATCCAACCCCGCCCACATCCAACCCGGCCCATTCGTACCGCGAAAGCCACGCCCTTGTCCAACACGTCTTAAAGCGGAAGCCAAAGCGAACTCGCAGAACGGAATCGTTGTAGTACCTGTTATGTCATTAAGTTAAAAATCTTTAGTGTCCCAGTGTAATAACAGTGCTATCTATTATTTATTATTTTGTTTGTTAATGTTTCTGCTAGACACACTATTGACTGTCAATTACTGCACAAAGATTTTACTGTGGGACCCGCATGGTTGTTTTGCTGCTGGTTAAACGTTTCCATCAGTTAGCTGACTATCTAGCCGACTCACTACCAAAACTATGGTAACTAGGTAAAGTTGCTGATAATATAGCTTCCATGTAGTTAACAAGACTTGACACTTAAAGACTTTGTGCGTCATCAGATATTACTGTCTGCTCAAACGACTGTTCAGCTTGCTTCCTATGGGTTACTAGTTATTAGCTAGTTAGCAAAGCCACTGTGGTAGCATCCATTAAGGCTGTGCGATATAGCAAAAATATTTTTATCATGATCATATCAAACGATATTGATAATTATCATGGTGTAATTCAAGTCATTATTTTATTAATATGAGTGCTCCATTTTTGCTTGAAATGCCCTTAAGAATTGCCCTTAAGAATTGCCCTTAAAACACCATTAAAGTCTGCTCTGAATTTGTTTTTTTATTAGTTTTTTTTTATTGTTTTACCTTTTTTTTGAACATTTGAGTTTGACTGAGACTGACTTTTTGTTCTATTTTCTTCTGCCATTTTGAAACATTGAGGTGTTCAATTTAATGTCTATATTAGGAAATAAAGCCTCATAAATAAATAGTTCCTTGTTTTCCACATTTCTTGGTGTTCTTTGAGCCTACATTCAGTACGAGTAAAATACTTAAGTTCTTTTAAAATTGGATACTTTACGACTTTTACTCAAGTCTTATTGGAATTGGTGACTTGTAACTTGTAATGGAGTAATTTATACAGTAAGGTATCTGTACTCTTACTCAAGTATGGTTTTCAGGTACTCTTTACACCTCTGGTGTGCAAATGGTGACCTTTAAGAGATCAATCTGTGTGTTCAGGTATGTGTGTTCATATAAAATCATTGTGGCTACAGGTGCATACAGTCTTTAAAAAGAGGCCAAGGGCTCTCATGGACACACAATTCCAGCAAAGGTTTTAACTTCTAAAAACAATTATTTCTAGATTTTGAAATGGTTCCTCATTTAGAACCTCAGTGTTGTTCCCTATGATCACTAAAAAGATCTGTTTTAAAAGTATGTAAAGAAAATCAAGGAAATTGGATAAATATTATGGGAATGTTATGGAAAAGTTTGAGAAATTAATGTATCGAAACCCTGGAGAGCACTCTTTTTCTTGAGCCTGTAGCACACTTCATCGCTCCTCTGGTATTGTCCTGTGCTCTCCTCAGCCTCTGAATATTATCACAGGGATGTTTGTTGTATCTCTGTGTTTAACCTTGATTGTGTGGGAAATGGTGATGGGATTGGCAACATCATGCACTCATGACTGTGATGAAAGGAATAGAAGGACTGTGATGGGCAACTCTAGAAGACAGTGTGAAACAAAAAATGCTGTCTCTGCTGTCACGTACTAATGTGCATGGGAAACCCTGGACACACTAACTGGTGTTTTTTGTTTTTCTTATACACTTTTGACAAGTTGATTTTGGAATGTCTGTTTTTTTTTGCAGGGTTTAGTTGTCAGATTCTTAAAATATTAGTGTTTTAACAGTAAAAGATAAGATTTGGTGAATAACAATACCTCATGTTATAAAACTGATACTAATTACATTTTCTTATTCTTTCCTAACAGACAGTGAAGTGAGACCATGACAACTCAATCTATTCTCAGTTATCCTTGGACCAGGCAGTAGTCAGAGGGTCAGGTTTCCTGCTGGTCTGCCATCAACTGTGGCTGAACTGGAGACTGAGATAAAGACTCAGTGTAAAATAATGCAACCCTTCCGACTGCAGTTCGTGGACTCGCTTTTGGTGACGAATTTATGAACTTAACTTCAATGGATGAAATACAAGATAAAGCAACACTCACAGTTGTATACATATCCTGCCAACCTCAAGAACAAGGTGAACACAGTTTCTCCTTTCCATCAACCAGTGCTCCTGATGACACCTCATCCTGTTCTAGTGACGCACTGTGATTCTTTCATCTTCAGAGTCTACGTCGTCACGGGCTTCATGGCCAGATTTGTTCCATGTTCCCCATTTCACATATGATGCAAAAATTAAGCTTGAGAAGGCCAACGTAGCTTTCCAAAAAATGGGATGCTGTTGATCCCTGATCCAAAACTGAAGTCTGACATATTAGAGGGGTTGATCCAGGAGGTAGTCAAGCACACAGTCTACCTCACAGACAGTAAGTTTGATGAAGTTGCAGAGGCACTCATCCTGAAGCATCCATGTTTAAAAGAAAAAGGTTCACCCACTGGCTATGGAGGATGGAAAATGAGCTTCAAATACAAGTTGTCAAATTACTGCACACATCTCCGGAAAATAGGATGTCCTGAAGTATGTGTGAATTCTTTGAAATATAAACCAGCTGATAAACGTTCCCCTGCTTTTGAGGTTAAGAGACCAAAAAGGGGTGAAGTGGAATACTGCCCCTCTTTTCCATTAGGAGAATGTGCTCAGTCCCTGGAGAAGATGAGGATCGAACTCCTTTCAGATGTCAAGAAGCGCAACAACAGAGAGACAATTAGGGCTAAAATGGACAGAACATTTGCATTAAGAATACAAGAAGTCATTTCTAATGCTCCCATGATCAGCAATGTACAAGAGAGATGGCCAGCTCTTTTTGATGCAATGGAGGTAATTTAAAAAATGATGCCCTGACTTGTGTCATAGATAATGTGGTCACGTGTAAAAGTAATGCTCGACTTCATTAGGATGTGCTTCCAAATATTCCATAGCAGAGCCCAGATGACTAACCATGCACAGTACATGCCATGATATGACAGGCAGGTGTAGTTTTGATGTTCGATATGTCTCCTAAAATCTGTGGGCTGTGCTGTACATTAAAAATTATTTCATGTCATTTCAGATAAACGCGGAATTCAAGCGCATCACAACCATGCCTCTACAATCAAGGTTTCTGTCACAGCTTGACCTTCTCTCTGAAAGTCAGCTGAGAGTGTTTGCAAAGCGATCGGGGGAGCAGGGCAAAAAGCTGAAAGACATAGCTGCCATGATGACAGTAAGAACTTTTAAATTGTTTAACTATAATGTGTATATCCATTGCATTAGGACAGTAAAAGATGTACTATATATGCATCCATTGCAAAGCTCAACTTCCTTTACCTGTAAGGTAATTACACTGTCCCACTGTGAGAAATGTATATTTTTTATGTCATCTTTGGAGATGATATAAAGGTCAGGTCCAAACAGATAGTGTTGTTTTGTACACGCTGATGTCACATGCTAACTGGTTAAAAAAAGTCAGTGTTTGTATTCAATCATTTTCCTCTGCAGCTACTGAAAATTTGGGTTAAAATATCTCTCTTTTCTTCTTCAGGATGACATTGATGTTGGAAGGGAGTACCTCATAAGAGGACTATGCATCTATCTGAATGAGAATCCCAACGTCTTGGTGCAGGAGTACATGGTGAGTGTTTTGTGAGTAGATTGTGGCTTCGCTACATTTCAAAACATACTCCGTTAACTTTGTGATCCTACTTGGACTGTTTAGGTCCATTTGTCCTCTTTATTACTTTGGCACAGATTCCAGTGCTGAGATTAAAACAAAAAGTTACAGTTGTCACACAAATGGTCCAAACAGTCTGCTTTTTCTCCATAGCCCCCCATTATGAAAGTGAAAAATCATTTTGACCCCTCTGCCACAGAGTGAAAAAATATTGTTTCTCTTACATTTGGGGTTACACTAGTGTGAAAACACTTCAAATTTCTGATTATAGTGAAAGAAGGAAAATTCCACCATCTTCACACACTGCGCTGACCCTCATCTGACAAGGGCAGAATTGGGACTAGGATATAACAAGTCCAGGTTAATGATAAAAACCATCCAGGAACATAAAAACAATTTCTAGAAAAAATGAGGAGGAGAATACTGTCTTTACATTTACATTACATTGCTGCCCAGATGATGGCCTGGGGCTACCTGGTGACTCCAGATGCAGCCTGCTTTTTCCAATAAATCTTCTGAGTGGCATAACCTGGCTTCTGGTGGGTCAATGTCTTTCAAACAAAAACTAATGTAAAGCTTGAAGTCTCCTCTTCATTTGATCTGGAAGTTATGCGTCTGTCTTTTTTTTTGGGGGGGGGGGGGTCCTCTCCGAAATTGACCATGAATGGCAGCATGGCAAGGCATTCTTTGGCTGCAGTAATCTGCTATGCTGTTTACATGGGTTTAAATAAACTATAGCATTAGAATTGCCTCGTTCAAAAGTGATCTGTGTTTTCTTTAGTTTTTTTATTTTATTAAAGCTTCAAAAAATGTTTTATTTTTAACCAGGACATGACTGAGGCCACTGCACTGAGTGCCACTGAGAAAACAACAGTGGGAATCTGTCACCAGAGAGATGCTAGGCAATGACTTTTCTGATGTTGGCATCATCATCGAGGGTGAGTTGGTGCTTCAAGATTTGGATAATGTGGCCATTGCAACGGCCATGCTGTTTGGACTTTTTTTACTCCTTGAACATGAGGTATCCACCACAGCTCTGCTACACTTTTGAGGTGAGTTGGATGTGACTCAACTCTCGAGAAAAGCCCGAAGCTTGAAGGTAAAACTGCTCCAATAAGGAGAACTCACTGTTGTTGTGCACGTGAGGCCCACAATAAATAATAGCGTCCATTGTTAAGTCCACCAACAAAAAACAAAGTGTCAGTCATTTTATACTTCTGCTTCACCAATTGTTTACTCCTTTACTGCCATGTCGACGGGGCCAGTTTTTTTTTCCCCTCTTCCTCTCTGTTAAAGGTTCTCTGATTGGCAGCATTATTCAATTTTAGTTTATGTTTGTCTTTGCAAGTGAAGAGATGGAGAACTGTACACAGTCTAAATAGTCCCATCAGGGCCATATGAAACGGGATGTTTAGTTTAATTCAGTTGGATTAAAGAATTTTGAATGCTGCTAAGAATGTTGGAATTTTATGACTGACAGTGTTGGAATTTTTTACACTCACAGTATTGCTGTTCACTGTTTATCCTTGAATAAAGGTTTTGACATGCAACTGTTTATTTTTATTATTAATTGGGGTAAAAATTGGTAATGGTAATGATTAAGAGAGTTAATAGAAAGGTATTAGACATTAAAATAAATTATTTTTGGAATCGCAATGGTAACTAACGTTTCTGCATTTCAAATGAGTTCTACAGTTACATCGAATTGTTTACAATTACAATTGTTATTTAATTCATTCTTCAGAATAGAGGCCTTGAACAGAATGTTTGTATTGTTCTCTTCCAAAATGGTTGCTACACCTGCCTGTCAAAAGAAAAGGTCTAATTTCTATGCTGTGACTGAGTCGATAAAACACTGAAAAACTGACATTACTTATTCACTGTTGATTTGTATTACACTAGAACAATAATGTCAGTTCAGTTCTTTACCTTCTGTCACTGCAGTGAAATTAGACATTTTGTTTTGAAAGGTTACTAGTGGTTACAGGCAACCATCTTGGAAGAGAACAATACAAACAATTTGTTTTAAGGCCTCCATTGTAAAATTGTGTAATTGACACTCGAATATAATATTAACATGTAATATGAAAATAACATGTAGTATTTAAGTGACCAAATAGTATTGGAGGAAAAGTTATTGAATAGTGTTGGAATAAAGTGATAAAATCGAGAAGGATTAAAATGTTCCAAGAGCTCAAATTACTTTAACAAAACATGTTTCAATCACACTGTATCAACAGAAAATACACAGGTTTATTGAATATGAATGACTTGTGTTAATTTAACTCAGTTGTTCAAGTTTCTGCCAAAGCAAAACATCTCTGTGCAACCACTGTCCACTACTGAATTAAGTAAATCCAACATGTTCTCTTTTTCCATGCAGCTGGGGTGCTTCTTTGGTACTTTGGGGTGGAACTTGAAATGCTTTCTTTGACGATAGGTTATGCAAATAGCCTGCTTCTGAAATACAACACAAATGCCGCCTTGTAAACAGTTGCAAACTCAGAAAATAATGATGCAAAACTTTAACCCCTGCAATATAATGTACAGTAGGCCCTTGTGCATTCGCGCTTCGTGATTCGTGAATTCACAGATCTGTGAAAATTTCATTGGAACCGAACTTATTGGCATCCACGATTTTTTTACACATTTGCAAAATCCTCGAAAAACCCTACAGATGTGTTTATGTTTAATTTTCATAGTAATTTATATGTTTTCATGCTTTTAAGTGTAAAATTGGTAAGAAATATTTAGTCAGTGAAGAATCTACTGTTTTTTTGGGGAAAGTTCAAGACAAAACATAAATCAGTTAAAAAATCCCTTAACTGTACCTTTACAAGATGTGAATCCCATTAAGTTTATTCCCTTTGGAACGCTAATGGTTACATAAATATTAGAAAATAGTTAATTTACTATTTCGCAATAGTAAGTACATGTTAATGTAAATTCAAACCCAAACGCTCTCACAAATCCCCACATGAAGAGGGAAATTCTGAGGAGCTGTAACTCCTCATGTACACTATGCAGTCATTTTCATATTTTCACCATACTGCACAGCTAATTCATAATCATCATTATTTTAAATCAATATTCATCATTTGTGAGTACCAATACTACTGTTTTTTATTAAATATTTTTAATGTTTGCATGTATTTTTGTTCTCTCTCAATCTTTTGTGGTTAGCGCACACATTTTACAGTCCTGTTCCTTTACTCATTTTACTTTACTGTGAATGCAAAAGAAGATGGCAGCCAATGCCGTGTTCTATGAATTAGTAAGGGTAGCATTAGTATGCTGTACTGTAAATGTGCTAGTGTGACAAATATCTGTTAGGCTATACTGTACACTTTTTACATCAAACATTTGTTTTTTTAAAGGCAATGTATTAAGCTAACTTTTAAATTAAAGTGTTTTGGGAGCATATTTAGGGTTTAAACTATAGAAATAAGTACATATTAAAATTTTTAGTGACTACCAAACATCCGCGAATCATCCTCATTCGTAACAGGTTCTGGAACATAACTTCACGAATGTTCGAGGTCTTACTGTGCATACAGAATTGAAAGTAAGAAAAAGTCTTATTTTAATATAGCTGACTAGCAATAAAAGAGTTGGATGTGCATTACATGCGATGTTGGTATTAATATTTCATGTCATCCAGCCCTATAACATACTCTAGTCATTTTTTGAATTCAGCACCGGTACCAGTTTTTACGTTAGTGGAAAACCAACACCTTGCGTTTCTTGAAGTACCAAAAGTTCGGTACCTGGTGCAGTTAGACAAGATACCTAGTTAACATGTCTTCTGATAGCTGCTACAGCCCATGCTACTTTTAGCCCCAATTGTTGGATTTCCGCTCAAAAAAAAATACTCTTGCGTTAACTGTATCAAACAATATGAAAACTAAGGGGTATACTATGAAGTGAGATTAACATGCACCCTGCAAAACCTATTCAGTATGTGGCCAGGAAAATGACAAAGGTGTTAACATATTTTAGAATGACATCCTTACTCATTTATAATTACACCATTCAATGTGCCGAATAAACAGACTAATAACTGTAAAGCTACATGAGATATCTCCAGCCAAGTGTCGTTTAATTAATTATTTTTTTTATTTAACCTTTATTGTCCCTTATGGGGAAATTCTTTTTACGCCTCCATCAACTTGCTCTTTGTAGAACAAGCTGTCTGCGAAGGGTAGCCACCTGTTGGGGCGCCCAGAGAGCTGGGGGTTAAGGGCCTTGCCGCAGACATGCTGAGACTGGGTTTGAACCGGCAACCTTGTGATTACAAGCACACAGGCTTAGCCCACTGAGCCACACGCAGCCAAGGATAATGGGGGACTGTATAAGATGTTTCAAGGGCTTAATTGTTTCAACTCAAATTTAATGCCTGTGGGACACCCTGTAAATACCACCAGTTCTGCTTTGTCCTTAATCCTCCATAAATACTTGGAGAGAAATAATATGTAATTTCCCTAAGATTGCTACAGTTTGGGACAGTCCCACACAGACTGTGCATTCGCGCCTTCTCATGTAAAGTGCACACAGAACTGTTAGTACTTCTACGGTCAAGCACACATGAGGTGAGGAGTAAAGGATAATATTGTCAAGGTATTGGAGACGCTGGCTGTCTAAAACATCTTTCAACTCTTTTATCAGCAGGTAATCAGGTATCAAGAAAAAGTATTAATGTCTAACACAAAAGTATAATAAACAGTTATCACAGTTGCAAAATGTTTCTGTTTTACAATGAATTATACAGTTTGCACCATCTATTACAAAAAAAATAATAAAAATAGGAGTCTGGCTCAAATACATTTATTTCCTACTCCACTTTATAAATAACTTGGTAGATTTCAAAATTTACTTTGGTACAGTATGTGGATTCTTTGTGTGTTATTCTGTTGTGGTCCAGTGGCTCAATATGGCAATCTAGCATTTTTTTATGGTTTCAGGTGGAGTTTTTCCTTCAGAACGTGGCCAAGTGTGGCGTTTCCTGTTTGATGTCTACCCCTGTGGTTCCACCATGTCAGAGCGCTCTTTGCTGCATGAACAGTTAGCTGTGAGATATCACGTTATGAAGAGGAAATGGCAACAGCTACTTCCGGCTGCTGTGTGCATGCGTCTCAATGGCACAGACGGTACTCCAGAAGCTTCTCCTTGTTTTATGTCTCTGCTAGTGTACCTAGTAGGTTGTACCAAGGAACTGTCTTCCCCCAGTTATTCACTCATGCATGGTGTATAATGGAGCCATTGACGCAAAGAGTCAGGTTAGAAATTCCTTTATAGATCAGAATAGTGATACTTTATTCATCCCTGTGGGAAACAGTCTTTTCACCCATGTTGCTCTCCATGAGACTCATAGACATGTACAGGTAAGAACAAGCTTGGGGATCATAGGGCAAGGTCAGCCAGCACCCATCACCTCTGGAACAGTTGCAATTAAGGGTTGCAAGGGCTCAATGGAGGTCACAGGATTTAAATCGGCAATCTTCTTACAAGCAGTGCCGCTGTAGTGGATTGTTGGGGTGGCAGGAGTACTCTAACTAGAGTTTTTGGGCAATATAAGGGGGTATGGGGTTTCATTGCTGTAGACATTGAAATTGAGACGCCTGTGCCGGCCCATCAAATAAGTATCACTATAAATATGACTGACAGCAAGTTAAGGGATGCATGCCTTTGTCTTTAATGCCTCTCTGCACAGTGCAGCATGTCTACAAAGGTGTCTGATCATATGCTGGTCACCAATGCTGGTTCCTCCTTTTAGCTGAGCTGGTGGCAGCCGTGAGGTACTTCGAACAGAGGAAAGAAAAGGTGAAACAGCAGTGTGAAAATCAGAGCCAAGAGCTCAGGGAAATACTCTCCTTTCTGGAGCTACAGGCACAGGTAAAACTAGCAACTACAAATTTGACGCCTTTCTTATGCTGGTCTGGTTTTTTCTATGCCTATTGTTTGCCTTTTCTTCTAATGTCAAGAGTGTCAAGGTACATTCACTGACAAAAAAAGTTAAGCACCCAGAAGTAATGGTCCGCTTTGGATGTAATTTGTTACACGTGCAGACCAGCGAAGGGTATGTAAATGATTCGATTTGAAAGGAGCTGGCACACAGAGGATGCCTCGTAGACACATTATACAGCATTACCAGCACTTGACAGAGTTTGATAGGGGTCGCATTGTGGGTTTGTATTAGGCCAGGTAGTTGTGCAATTTCCCGGCCTGTGAGGCATTCAGATTTCACAGTCGTCCAATGTTGGAACCAATGGGCACGTGAGGCCACCCACACACATTGTGAAGGTTTCGGTCACCCAAGACAGACCACACCAAGGGAGGATTGTCGTATTGTGCGCCAAGCATTACAGAACCCCATGACATCTGCGCCTGCCATCCGGACACAGGTATTTGACTTAACACCCCATGTCATCCCGCACCTAGTCTCGACAACTGGCATCAGCCAGACTACAAGTTCACCATGCCATGCGTGGGCTGCTGTCAACACCAGCACAGAGATGGCTGCATTTGGAGTGGTGCCGTAACCAGGAGGCATGGACTGATGACGAGTGGAATCGTACCATGCTCAATGATGAATCTCAAGTTCTGCATTGCCACGGATGACTGTCGTGTCTGTGCGTATGATTGTACTGAGGGGAAAGGACTTCAGGTCATCTCTGGTTGTGATTCGCCGGACGCTGACGGCACAGCACTACGTCAGTGACATCCTGCATCCGCATGTCTGACCCCTCCAGAGACAGCACCCTGGTACAGTCTTTCAGCAAGACAATGCACATCTACACACGGAACGTGTGTATATGGACTGCCTGTGTTATGTTGAGGTCCTCCTGTAGCCAGCCAGGTCTTCTGATCTTTCCCCAATCAAACAAGTGTGGGATCAGCTTGGATGTTAACTCAGACCCAGTGCCAGTTTGCAGTATCTTGAGGGCCGACTTGCAGCAAGAGAGGATACAACGGCTGTACGACTCCCTTCTGCACCGTATAGCCACATGTATCCAGGCCCATAGGAGTGCCACACTCTACTGACACACCAGCAGTGTACCCATACTGCCAACTATGTTGTTAATTTGATCTGATATTATAATCATTGTGATACAGTCACATGACCTTTCACCACATGCAGATTTATTTAATTTCCACCACTACGTCTGGGTGCTTACCTTTTTTTATCACTGAGTATATTTTGCTGACAGAGTAAGTGAGCTAGACAGGTAATGATATGTAAAATATTTAAATTAAATTACTTGGCATTATTGCATAATAATAATAGTAATAATTATTATTATTATCATTGTCACGCTTCGGCAGGCAGGTGAGCAGGGAAGCAGGCGAGAGCAGCCAGGAAGTCCGGTAAAGGGGTTTTATTGGGCACACGACGAACAGGCACGGACATCCACGGACAATACAATGACGGATCTGGGGAAGACTGACTCAGACGAGGACTAAATACAAAAGACAAGCTAGACATAACAGGACTCAGGTGATCACAATCAGGGCTGAACACGAGGTAACGAGGTGGGCGTGGCACACATCAGGAGCGGACGGAGCGGATCATGACAGAACCCCCCCCCCCCAAAGGCGACGGACGAGACGAGACCGGGGAACAGGACCTGAAAGACAAAACCAAAAACCATCAACGAAGAACAGGGAACAAGACAGAGACACAAAACAAAAACAGGGACGAGAAAAAGGACAAGACCCGACAAAGCACAGGAGACGCGGAAAGACAGACAGAGAAGGGAGACACAGAGGGCACAGAAGGAACACCCACAGGCGACACGAAGGGGCCAGGGGTGAACAGAGGAGGAACACAGGGACGAGGAGTAAACACAGGCGGGACGAAGGGAAAGGGAGGAGGAAGAAGGGGAGCCCGAAGGAACCCAGACGGGCGACGGGCAGCAGCCTGAGGGAGGAGGGAGCAGGAGGGGACCACCCAGGGGCCAAGGGAACGGGACGAGGGAGTGACGGAGGGGACATGGAGGGAGCAGGAGGGAACACCAGTGCAGGGAGGCAGGAGGGGGAAGCCGCAGCAGGCGGAGGCGCAGCCGGAGCCGGAGCAGGGGGGCCCGGAGGCGGCCGACACGGAGGCGGGACCGAGGACCGGCACCGAGGATCCAGGGGGGGACCCGGCGGGGACCGCCGACCCCGAGGCACAGGACCCGCAGGCATCCACCGAGCCACAGCCAGGGGCCGAACGGGCGAGCCAGGGGGCAGGGCGGGCGGGACCCGATGCTTGTGTCCCCGTCCCTTACGGCACACTGACAGGCGGGGTCCTGGGGGGCATTGGCCTTGCCGGGGTAAGGGCGAGGGAGTCAGGGCCTCTAATGAGGCAACAGGCGTGGCAGCCAGAGCCGCAGGCGAGGCAACAGGCGGGGCCGCCAGAGCCACAGGCGGGCAGGATGGGAGAGGCGGCCTCAGGCAGGGCCGCGGGCAGGGCCGCCATTACTTGGCCAATGGGGGGGCGCCTCAGTCACTTGGCCAGCAGGGGGCGCCTCAGTCACTTGGCCAGCAGGGGGCGCCTCGGCGGGCACCACCATCATGCGGCCAGCAGGGGGCGCCGCAGCGGACGCTGCCAGCAGGGGGCGCAACCGCGGCCACCTCGGGCAGTTCAGGCGCCGGCAGGACAGGCGAGACAGGCAGATCAGGCGCCGGCAGGACAGGCGAGACAGGCAGATCAGGCGCCGGCAGGACAGGCGAGACAGGCAGATCAGGCGCCGGCAGGACAGGCGAGACAGGCAGGTCAGAAGGGAGCGCCTCGGCGGGTGCATCTGGCGTGCGGCCAGCAGGGGGCGCCCTGGTGGGCGCCGCCGGCACGTGGCCAGCAGGGTGCGGAGGCGAAGCCGGGACCTTGGGCAGAGCTGTAACGGGCATCCTCAGTTCCTGGCCAGCAGGGGGCGCCGCCTCGGCCACCTCGGGCATTGCCGTAGGCAGAGCGGTGGCAGCTGCAGGGACTGCATGCGGGTCAGGCAGGACAGGAGGGTCAGGCAGGACAGGCGGGTCAGGCAGGACAGGCGGGTCAGGCGGTGCCGCGGGCAGAGCGGCGGCAGCAGCAGCAGGCGGGTCCGGCACGGGCGGCAGGAGGGGCGCCGAGCGACTAAGCGCTGCCCCTTTAAGGGCTCTCGGGACCCGAGGAATAGCGTCCCACACGGCGCGTATCCCGCCTAGACCCAGGTGCGCCAGCCGGTAAAAGTAAGCCTCCATCGGAGGTGACTTCTCCGGGTGGGGGCTGGTCAGGCTGGTAGCGGCGGGGTCATCCCAGGCGGAGAGCAAAGAGCACGCTCCCAGGGAGAGCGTCGGGGCGGCTTCTTCCCCTTTGCCCCTTCGTCTCCTCTTTTTCCGCCTTCCGGGACCGGTAGGTGGGGGCGGAGTTACCTCTGCGTCGGCGAGCGGCTGGAGCCGCTTCTCCCTTACCCGGCTAACGAGCTGTGTCAGGAGGGAGTGCACTTCCGCCATGTTGCGCTCCTCGGTGCGTGGGTTCACTCCCTGGAGGAGCTCCTCGCTCCGTTCGACCAGAGCGTATAAGCCGGGGTCCTCCTGGATCTCCGGCAACTCTCGCCAAAACGCGACTTCATGCAGCAGGACGAGCCAGAGGTCCTCGCCCTGCTGCGTTGTGTTGTTGGAGAGATCTGTCATTCTGTCACGCTTCGGCAGGCAGGTGAGCAGGGAAGCAGGCGAGAGCAGCCAGGAAGTCCGGTAAAGGGGTTTTATTGGGCACACGACGAACAGGCATGGACATCCACGGACAATACAATGACGGATCTGGGGAAGACTGACTCAGACGAGGACTAAATACAAAAGACAAGCTAGACATAACAGGACTCAGGGGATCACAATCAGGGCTGAACACGAGGTAACGAGGTGGGCGTGGCACACATCAGGAGCGGATCATATCAATCATTATCCTTTGGGATCTTTTTGTTTGAAATATTGCATTTTTTATTGAGCCGTTATTTCACAAAATATACGTATCCTGTTGTGTTTTGGTCTTGATCTTGACTTGATTCTAATGTGGCTCAGCCAACTGAATGTCAAGTGATATTTTGAACAAAATTTTCATCAATGAACTGCAAAAAATTGATTATGAAATATGATATTCATTATGTTGTGTTCCAGTATTTTTCCTCATAAAATATTAATATTAATCCATTTGAAAGGCTAATTTCCAAAACTATTTTTTGATGTGTTAGCAGACACCCTGCAATGGGCTGGTGACAATTGCTATATATAATGTCTAAATATTATGTTTTATAATATTTAAAGGAGTAATAGATTAATCATCAATTTAATCAGTGAACTCGATTATTAATATATTCAATAGTGACAATCTTAATGTAATCCAAGGAAGTATGGAATGAGTATGGAATGAGTGAGTTTTGGAAATATGTTCCTTCGCATACACATACATTCAGTCTTCTGTTTTTTTTTTTGGAGAAGGGAAACAAGTTATCTAATATGATACTTGGATCAGTATATACCTTTAGGAAAGCTTACCATAACTGTGTCTCTTGCTTCCTGGCTCAGGTGATGCTGGAGCGTGTCTCCTTTGATTTGGAGGAGCTTCAAGAAGCTGTACGCATCATTGACAAAGATGTTCCTCGCACAGACAGGAACCTTGATTACTACCTGTAAGTGTCATCAATTCCATCTTCTAACATAAAGTGATCAATAAAAGCCACATAAACTAATTAAAAATGCAACATGTTTTTGGCAGAAATGTCAGTAACAATTTACTTCATATTTATGAAGGCATAACACATTGTAGCCATGTTTATAATGCAGTATGACTGCCTTATAAAGTTGTCATCTATAATGCACTATAGATACCTTTATAATGCAGTACAAAACATCCTTAACATTTATTCCTACCATTGTAATGCTTTACAAAGGTATCTGTACTGCATTTTACAGTGGTACCTCAGTTCTCGAATTCATTAGAACTTGAATTTCTTAAAAGTCGAACCAACCAGTTAAAAAAAATTTTACCTAGAACTCGATCTGAATCTCAGAATTCAAACCATGAACGTCGACCTAACATAACTTGTACATGCGGGGAAATGAGTCACGCGGCACGTCTCTTAGCGGAAACAAAGGGTAACGCTTCAGTCTCAGCCTCGCATTCACTGTGATAGCATCGTGCATACTACACTAGCTGAATATATATGTTTAGACAGTAAAAATACATTTAGACAATGATAGACAGTAACAGTAATTATTATTATATAATAAAATACATTTAAAAATAAAGATTATTTATTCATTATTTTAATATTAATAATAAACCATTAATACGTTTTAATTATAATAATATTGTTGTGCCAAGCTGGACAAAATGGAAACAAAGGCGCAGATGTCAGGGTATCGGGGAATACGGGGTTTAATTACAGGTAAGGCAGGCAAAATTCAGATGGACAATACAATGACCGGACTGGGGAACCAAACTAAAATGCGGATGAAATACAGAGGACTAATGACAACAACCAGAAACGGCTGATCACACGGGGATTCCACACGGGGTTAACGAGGGGGCGTGGCACACGGAAGGAGCGGACGATCGGGGCAGGACACATTGTTTTTTTTTTTTACTATACACATTGTTTGGATACATTTATTCTCTTACTTTACAAATGACTGTTTTGATAAATGTGTTTAGATGTGTTTAGTACAGTATATGCTCTTCTTGTTTTATTCGGTTCATTTTGTGTTTAAATGCGAAAAAAAAAACATATTTAGGTGTAATTTTTTGGGGGCCGGGAACCAATTAATTGGTTTTCCACTATTTCTTATGGGGAAAATTCGATCACAACTCAAACTTTTTTGGATTCGATCCGGAGTCCTGAACGGATTAAATTCGAGTTCTGAGGTACCACTGTATATGACAGCTTCATAAAGCATTCATAATGCATAATACACATGGCTATAATGCTTTATTACAAATATTTATGGCCATGTTTATAATGCTTTATGAATGCTTTATGAATCTCTCGTGTTTGTTGAGAATGTGTTTAGAAATTACTAAAAACATGGCCAAAAAAACCTGTGATGAAAAAGTATTACAGCAAAGTTTCATTACCCTCGCCCGGACTAGGGTCACCGGGGCCCCACCCTGGACCCAGGCCTGGGGGAGGGGCCCGTTGGTGAGCACCTGGTGGCTGCGCTTTGGCCCGTGGGGCCTGGCCGGGCCCAGCCCGAAAGAGGTACACAGGACCATCCCCAGATGGGTCCACCACCTGCAAGGGGAATGTCATGGGTTCGGTGCGATGTGGATTAGGTGGCAGCCAAGGGAGACCATGGTGGACCGATCCCCAGCTGACAAAACTGGCTTTCGGGACATGGAACGACACCTCTCTGGTGGGGAAGGAGCCTGAGCTTGTGCATGAGGCTGAGAGATACTGGCTAGATATAGTCGGGCTCACGTCGACACATAGCATTGGCTCTGGAACCAATCTCCTGGAGAGGGGCTGGATACTCTTTTCTTCTGGAGTTGCGGCGGGTGAGCAATGCCAGGCTGGGGTAGGGCTACTGGTGGCCCCACAACTCGGTGCATTAACATCGGAGTTTACCCCAGTGAACAAGAGGGCAGTCTCCCTGCACCTTCGAGTCGGGGAGAGGTCTCTGACTGTCATTTGCGCCTATGTGTCGAATGACAGTAAACCTAGCCTTTTTGGACTCCCTGAATGGTGTGCTGGTTAGCGCACCACAAGGGGATTCCATAGTTTTGTTGGAGGGCTTCAACGCTCATGTGGGCAACGACAGTGTGGCCTGGAGGGGGGTGATTGGGAGGAACGGACTCCCTGATCTGAACCCGAGTGGTGTTCTGTTGTTGGACTTCTGTGCAATACATGGTTTGTCCATAATGAACACCATGTTCGAGCATAAGGGTGTCCATAAATGGACACGGTACGAACATACCCCGGGCTACAGGTCGATGATCGATTTTATAATTGTATCAGCTGATCTGCGCCCTTCTGTCTTTGACACTCGGGTGAACAGAGGGGCAGAGCTGTCAACTGATCACCACCTGGTAGTGAGTTGGCTCAGGTGGCAGGGGAGGAAGCCGGTCAGACATGGCACACCCAAGCGTATAGTGAGGGTCTGCTGGGAATGTGGGAATACGGCTGGGGAGAGGGAGGTATGGGTATCTCTGCTGAAGTTGCTAGCCCCGGACCCGGTACCCGGACAAGCGGGTGGTGATGGATGGATGGATGGATGGATAGATAGAAACATGGCCCTAAGGAAAGTGTTACCGAAATGTCTTTTCAAATTGAAACCTGATTATTGGCTTACTGGATAATATCAATGGTGAATAATATAACCCATGACCCTGGGGATGATTTCCACTACTTATATTATAAGCATGTTTATGTTGTGGATTTTGCTTAACACATTGTTCAATGCTAACAGTGCTAAAGTTTAGGCAGGAGTTTGGTGTAATTGGTAGTCTTAGCTGGGGACTATAACACCGCAATCTGGAAGTTGAAACTGCAATTGATTGTTTAGTGCAGACATTTTAAGTATATATATATAATGAAAATAGGTCTTAAAATTTCATCTTATTAACAAGTTGTGTCAATTCTAAAGTCATAACGCTATTATATCTTTGATTGTGTTAATGGATGCAGTACTTTATTACCCAAATGGGAGAATAGTATAAGCATAGATTTTATTAGAAACCTGTAATATTCCTTCCTGGTTGTAAACAACATGATTGTTTAGCTTATGATGTTGCACAGATTCCCACAATTAAGAGCTACTATCAAATCAATCAGAGTTTCACAGGGAGGGTGATGTTACCTAGTTTATTTTGTTTTAAATATTGGCAGACAAGCATACATAGGCTAAAAATATTACAATTTGTAATATTTCTTTATGCTTCTGTTTTTAGAGTCATTTGGCAAATAGGTTTAAGATTTTAGATCCATCACATAGTCCGTTTTAAATTATATTTTGATTCACCTTTTGGGTACGTGATATGTACTTGCGGTATGCACCATTAATTGGCAAGTTTTGTGATTAAAAAAACTAAAATTGTTTAACATCCCTATTTATAATACTATGCCCTCTCTTTTCTTATTACCATCCGTTCATCAAACCTTTTTGAAAGCATTGAAATTGAAATTAAGTTGCTAGTAGTTTTTTTGTTTTAAATGAATAATCTGCACATCACAAGTTAATCTAATAAACAAATATTAAAATATAGATCATTCTCACACACTTTCAAAAAATTAAAAGAATTTAAGAATTTAAAAAAACTGAAGGTGAAATACAGAGTTTGTTTTTTGTCTAGAGCAATTGACATTACCATAACTTTTTAGGTATATTGAAATTGCTGTTTGTTGCTGTGATTTTTAGACTTTTTTAAGTTTCCCCAAGAAGGTAGCCAAAAATCAATATCACATCACTACATAAAATGTTGAATATTTCAACTTTATTGCACATTAAGCAGTTCATTTGTATCGTAAGATGTATATTTGTGTTAAATTTTTTCCTTTTTCACTTTTAAACAAAACATAACTACCGGAGAGGCAAAATCAACAACTATATTGTATAATTTGCATCTGTCTCAAAATTAAAGATAATTAATTTTACAGTAATGAGTTTGTGACTATGACCTATATACTCCCCTTTCTGTTAATTATACATTAATTTGGGAATTCAGTGTATAAATATTTATGATTGTAAGTTTTAATCTTAGGTGCAATTTAATCATGATTAAAACTGTGTGATTAATTAGTATTATTTTTAATCGATTCATAGCCCTAATTTAACATTTATCATTTCAGACAATAGATAGCTAGAAAGTATATGACTGTCTTTGTAAAAACATGCTTCTAAAAATAATTGTGGTCCCTCAGTAACATGATGAATGACTTGTTTTTGAAAACAAATGTGAAAAATGTTTCTTCTAACTAAAAATTGTTAATTTTTTTATGTAATAACCAAACTTCCTTCAGCTATGTACTGGATAAGTACTGGTTAAGATGGATGAATGGAAGGATGATAAAATGGTGGATGGAATAATAAAGTAACAAGTAACATACCAACAAAGTCATTTTGTAAGTTTAAAAAAAAATTACAAGCAGTCCCAGGGTTACAAATGTCTGATGTACAGACAAATTGTACTTACAAATGGACTGCCATGAAGCTAATTATATTGAGAATTTGAGTAACAGACACACACCACTTTGTGACCCTCATGAAAACATTGCACAGCTTAAGTGGTTCATCAGCTAGAAGTACAGTAGAGAGGTTAGTTGGTACATTTGGCGGAGCTTAAAGCTCTCCCCCATCTATGACATCATAAGCGGATGTGGGCGTATCCTTTGATCTGATTGGTCGGGGGGGGGGGGTTTGGGCAAATGGTACCATACATGCTTATGCCACGTGTTGCCGATAGGAGGGACATATGGTTTGGGGGTGTTAATGGTTGCCGTTTAAACTTTAATAGAATAAAAATACATTACATGTATTTTATTAATGTGTTATTTTTAATTAAGTTTTAAGGAATAATAAAACATAGCAGAATTTAAACAAGTACAAACATGCCCGAGCGAAACACCGTATTTTAAACAAACGACACAAGTCCCAAACTTTTAACTAGAGAAAATATTTAAGTAGAGGCATACCCGAGCGAAACAAGAGCAAATGCTGAGTTTCAAACGTACGGGGGTCAGGGCTTTAGAGTTTAACTTCAGGTCTGTGAAATCAGGCGTAATTATTTGTCAGGAGAACGACGTGTATGCAGACCCAAAGCACACTAACTTAGGCGTTCACGCAACTTATCGCGAAAAACCAGATAGAAAAAGACTTGTAAAATTTTGAATAATAAAGTGCCCTAAACATTTTCGACAACAAGAATCAAGGAATAACGCCGGTAATCCTTGTTAAAATGAGCGTACGACATTAACCCAGAAGCGGGGATGGTTAAAAGCCGCCATGTCACTAGTTTTAAACTAGAAATAATTCTCTTTAACATGAACATGCTGTCGCTGACTCCGAGGAGTAGGTCCGTATAGGAACTATAGTAAGCAGCATCAAGCATCAAAAACATATTTTAAAACTTTGACAGAATAAAGCATTAGTTATTTTAATAAACATGGTTTTTCAGTAAATATTTGTTCACGCGCACGCGTACATTCAAACGTACGGGGGTCAGGGCTTTAGAGTTTAACTTTAGGTCTGTGAAATCAGGCGTAATTATTTGTCGGGAGAACGACGTGTATGCAGACCCAAAGCACACTAACTTAGGCGTTCACGCAACTTATCGCGAAAAACCAGATAGAAAAAGACTTGTAAAATTTTAAGAAAAGATATTAACTGATTTTGTTAATGTTTAAAGGTATAAAAAACTTTAGCTGTCATTCATAAATGGGGACAGATTGGCTCACCACATGTACATTTTTAAGGAGGCACCAAAGCGGGCCAATACTCTTTAAAAGAATAAAATACATTTATTAAGACATTAACTGTTTTTGTTAATGTTTAAAGGTATAAAAAACTTTAGCTGTATTTGTTAAATCGCTATAAAAATTCAGCCTTAACTACAGAAATAAGGCGAACACCCCACAAGCGCCGCAAAACCACGGGTACACGCACAAGCGCGCACTCATGGGTAGCCCGGCGAAACAGTTGTAATTTTCTCAAGCCGACAGTAGGCGCGCCTCAACAAAATGGGTATTACAGGGCCCCTAACAGCCACAACTTCACGCGCCTTATAAAAAAACACCAAACATACACTGTAAAAAAAAAATATTTTTTTACAGTTTTTGCCAATGAATTTGACAGTGTTTTCCCTGTTTTTTTAAATTACAGAAATGTTTTATTACAATTACAAAAAAAAACTGTTTATTGACTCGTGTGATGTAATTTAACAGAGAAACTTTGTATAAATGGAATACAGTATATATCTGTTTTTTAACAGATTTAGGGCTGGGCGATATCAAATCGCGATTAAATCGCGCATGCGCAATAATCACTAGGGCTTCAGATGACAGGCGCAACATTTGGTGGTGCGCCAGCTTTTCTGTGCTATACGGACATTTATTTACGCCCACAATATAAGCAGCTTAGTATGGCTAAATTATTAATGAGGCATTGTATCAGAGCATGTGAGCGGAGTGGAGCTCACGAGGCTGTTGGCTCCGCCCGCTTCTCCGTTCTAATTCCCACTAAGCCGCTCCGCTCAACACCGCTCCTCACTCCACTAAAATTTCCTCCCGCTCCAGTCATATCGCTTCACGCTCGCTCCAATTTAAAAGAGGGACAAATATTCTGCATGCCTAACAAATGTCACCTTTAACCGAAGCCTTATATCATAAAGAAATATGAGCAATGGTAACATTGCCACTCAGAAAATATTTATTTTTAAGCAACATATAGGTAACAACGGACAGGTTTGGCAATGGCATTCCACACAAAAATAGGCTTAAAAATAAAGGAATCAGTGGGCTTAATAGCCTAAAGAATATACAGGCTAAGCATCCACGTTTTAAATTCCTCAATTTTTTTCTGTTGATGCTGCTGCTGCGTCTCTACAAAATAAAATTTCACTGACAGCGTTACGTGAAATTAAAAAAATCCTATTAGACCTACTTTGAATGACAAAACGAATTTATTTGATTAGCAATATTTACTTTATAGGCTTTTATACTTTAATTTATAAACTTGATATGCTACACCCATATAAAACTTGCTCAGGTTTTGCTTGTTTCCGCCTCTTCGCGTACACTGTAAAAAAGTCTATTGTAAAATGTCAGTCAAAAGTCTGGCAGGTCCTGAAGACCAATAGTGCTGATGTATATTTGCATAGCATGACAGGGTACTGCCTTTGTTTAAACTTTTAACCATGACGGTGTTGAATAGGGCAACAGTATAAATTCCCCAGCCACGGTACAAAACACTTTCTGCCACAACAGTAGATTCTCGTAGGATCTTGTTGGGTGGCAGTCATAAAGATTTGCTAAGTCAGAGATTAGTGGCATAATCTCCTCAATGCTTATTTTGATGCAGGTTATGAAGTTTGTTATTCTCTGCAGCTTCTGAACCTGCCCATTCTCATAAAGACCAATAGTGCTGAGGTACTTTTGGTGAAAATGTTTTTCACTGTTAACAGGTTTTGTCTAGCACTCCTGCTGCCAGACTTTTGACTGTTATTTTACAGTAGATTTTTGCGGTGTGTGGCAGCCTCATTGCTTTTAGATCACAAGTTGGGACAGAAGAACAAATCAAATTAATTTGCTCATTTAATATTTAAATTTTTTATTTGGCTTGAATTTTGGAAACCCATATTTATAAACCCACCGCAACTGAAAATGGAATGCCACAAATATTACTCTCTCCCATGTATTATTAGGTATGTCACAGCCCAGCGTGATAGCTGTTTATCTAGGGTTCAGTGTCAACAATCTGACTATTGCCGGTGATTACCAAGAGTAATCCAGCTCTGTTTTGCGTGTGACGTCAATCTTCGTCCACCCTGCTTTGGAAATTTAAACATAAGGCGCCGCAGGGGTAAGTCCAACACATGACAAAAACTCACTGGTCTTTTGGGGTATAGCTCACGTGCCTGAAAATTCGATACGTGAGGAGGGGCTCAATAGTGCAGCAAAAAAAATTATCTGAATCTATTTTTATGACTGCCACCCCAAAAGATTCTACGAGAATACAATGCCGGGGCAAAAGTTGTTTCACAACCGTGGCTGGGGAATTTATACTGTTGCCCTATTCAACACCATCATGGTAAAAAGTTGAAATAAAGGCAGTACCCTGTCATGCTATGCAAATATACATCAGCACTATTGGTCTTCAGGACCTGCCAGACTTTTGACTGACATTTAACAATAGATTTTTTTACAGTGTACGCGAAGAGGCGGAAGCAAGCAAAACCTGAGCAAGTTTTATATGGGTGTAGCATATCAAGTCTATAAAGTAAATTAAAGTATAAAAGCCTATAAAGTAAATATTGCTAATCAAATAAATTCGTTTTGTCATTCAAAGTAGGTCTAATAGGATTTTTTTAATTTCACGTAACGCTGTCAGTGAAATTTTATTTTGTAGAGACGCAGCAGCAGCATCAACAGAAAAAAATGGAGGAATTTAAAACGTGGATGCTTAGCCTGTATATTCTTTAGGCTATTAAGCCCACTGATTCCTTTATTGTTAAGCCTATTTTTGTGTGGAATGCCATTGCCAAACCTGTCCGTTGTTGCCTATATGTTGCTTAAAAATAAATATTTTCTGAGTGGCAATGTTACCATTGCTCATATTTCTTTTTGATATAAGGCTTCGGTTAAAGGTGACATTTGTTAGGCATGCAGAATATTTGTCCCTCTTTTAAATTGGAGTGAGCGTGAAGCGATATGACTGGAGCGGGAGGAAATTTTAGTGGAGTGAGGAGCGGTGTTGAGCGGAGCGGCTTAGTGGGAATTAGAGCGGAGAAGCGGGCGGAGCCAACAGCCTCTTGAGCTCCACTCCGCTCACATGCTCTGATACAAAGCCTCATTAATAATTTAGCCATACTAAGCTGCTTATATTGTGGCCGTAAATAAATGTCCGTATAGCACAGAAAAGCTGGCGCACCACCAAATGTTGCGCCTGTCATCTGAAGCCCTAGTGATTATTGCGCATGCACGATTTAATCGCGATTTGATATCGCCCAGCCCTAGTAAAGACCAGTAGTTTTAACCAGTGGGGAGAACCAGTTTCATAAAAAAATGCTTTGTTAAATGTTGATCACAGGCTGTATTTGCAGATAACAAATAAAACAAAATTAAGATTACTGTTGTTGTGTGTTTTATTATTAAAGCAAATCTTAGTTATTTTTGCAGTTTATACTGCAAAAAAAAAGTTTAAGAACTGTTATAAAAACTGTGTGTGTGTATATCTATATATATTATCTGTACTTACTTGTTTTATCATTCTTTAAATAATTTTTCTGTGTTTGAATATTTTAATGTATGTTAACACATTTTATCAATGTTATTTTAACAATGTATGTTAAAATTAAAAGATTTCATGATATTATAAGGAAGAAGATGGTGGCACAGGAGGTAGTGCTATTGTTCGGCAATTAGAAGGTTGCAGGTTCGAGCCCTGGTTCTTCCTAACCCCATCAAAGTGTCCTTGAGCAAGACACTGAACCCCAAATTGCTCCCAGTATGCACATTGGCACCATGCATGGCAGCCTCCACCACTGGTGTATGTATGAATGTGTGTGTGGATGGGTGAATGTGAGGCATAAATTGTAAAGTGCTTTGAGTACTCATAGGAGTAGAAAAGCATTATATAAATACAGTCCATTTACCATATTTTTGTGTAGAATAACAGTAATAAATATGTTATATATTATGTAATATATGTAATATAATGTTATTATTATAATATGTTATCTGTTAAACTTTTTTTAAAGACGATTTTCTGTTTTAGAGGTGTATGACTGTATTTTAACAATTAATTTGTTAAAATTAAAAGATTTCATGGTTTTATAAGGATATAACAGTAGAATAACAGTAATAAACCGTAATTATAGGATAAGAAATTACCATTTTTTAACTGTTTTTTGCTGTTTTTTTTCCTGACAGTATTTTTCCGTTTTTTAACAGACATTTTCTGGCGCCCCTGCTGCCAGAAAATTACCGTTTTTTTACGGTTTTTTTTTTTACAGTGTGTATATAGTTCACGCTTTTCCCCCATCCTCAGATAAACTATTAATAGTGTTGAGCCAATGTTTTCTGGCCATTTAAGAAAGGCAGCAAAGGTTTTTTTTAATACCTTTAAACATTAACAAAAACCATTAATGTCTTTTCTTTAAAATTTTGAAGTCTATTTCTGTCTGGTTTTTAGAGATGCGAGGATCAGCTAAAATGTCACCTGAATCCGCGGCTTTAAACAAATCATCCACCCACCACCCGCCCGCACCTATAATTTTCTCTGATATAGATATCCGCACCCGCTTCTTCGTTTTTAACAGCAGATTCAGTGACTTTAGAGCTAATCTGCGCATCTCTGATAGTAAAATAATACGCGTATCGTATGCTGCTTGAAATGAACATTTATTCATAAAACAAATTTTGTCTTTGGCCAGATTAACCAACATTTTCTCAATAAAATAAACAGTCTTTAGCCTACTCCATTCAGACTTTAATGGGAATATCACCGTTTCTGTCGCTGCAACACATAAACACACAATGACTGGATAACGGCAAATTTATTAGCCCTATCTATTCAAATAATACAGAATATTATGCTTTCCAAATAGATTAAAAAAAAAGAGAACAATTAAGAACTTTTTTCCCCAAAAAAAACTCATAGGCACTTATACAGACGATAGGTAACAGGCGATAGGCACTTTGCTAAACCGCTCCCACACAGCACTTTTCTTTCCTTCCTTTTGTTTTGTTTTTAATTCTCCCTTTTTTAGTCTCTCTCGGATCTGTTTCGCCTCCATTTCTGCTTTAAGAAATGGACCCCCCTCCTCCCGCCACTCACGTATTTTTTTAAAACGAGAGCGCAAATTAGCGACTGCCTGATGAAAAATGCATTTAAAACATGTTCGTATTTTAGAGAATGTAGTTGATATTTGCATCATTAATGATTGATGTCATCCACCCGCGACCCACCCGCAATTAATTAAAATGTATTTTTTTATTACCCGACCCACCCAACCCGCGGATTATCTGCAGCGCCCGCGGATATAACCGCCATCCGCGCATCTATACTGGTTTTTCACGATAAGTTGCGTGAACGCCTGAGTTATTGTGTTTTGGGGGCTTGGATACACATCGAGGTCCTAACAGAAATAATTATGTCTGCTTTCACAGCCCTAAAGTTAAACTCTAAAGCCCCTGACCATCGGTGCGTGTGTGTTTGTGCGTATGATCATGAACAAACATTTACTGAAAAAACGTATTTATTAAAATAACTAAGGCTTTATTCTGTCAAAATTAAAAAGAAAAATAACGCCAGCAGATAAATGGGGCGTTATAGTCAATCTGTAGTCTCGATGCATAGTGGATGACTGCTAGCACTGTTGAATGTGGCCTATGTTTCATTAACTATCAAGCAGGCTGCATCTCAGTTACCATTGTCAATTTAACATGCTACTCCAGCACACATCTCAAATCAAGCTTGTAGATGATATAAGCTGGTACTGTGGGGTCATCTTGTAGGCTGTCTGACATTTACTGAAAAATGTCTTTATTCCCACACGGAAATAACCTATATAAACATATATGTTTTAATATAGGTTTTGATATAGGTTTTTAATATATGTGACATATATAAAATTGCCCGTTTTCCTATATTATATGTACATATGTGCACATAGAAATGTTCTTCTAAATACAACTGCATAGTAAATGTTTCATGGGACTGCATAGTAAATGTTTCAGGAAAACGTGTAGACATCATAGCTTTCCATCTCCTCTCACTTATTTGCCATAGTTAAATTCCATAACATGCCAATTACATGTGATACCAATTTCACGTGTTCGCACATAATTTTTTATTTTTTTTTAGTTAGTTCTTAGTTATTGCCTTGATAATAGAATGAGCTAGGCATCATGTATGACAGTTGCCAAAGTGAGATATGAGCTAAAATGACCAGATCCTGCCATGAGCTATATAGGAGACATATGTTGTATGTACATATACAGTAGGGCTTATACAGTATGTGGATATAAAGAAGCAATACAGGAGACCTATATGGCCTGTATATGCACATATATGCACCTCAATTTTGCCTATATGTGGCATATATACGCATATATGCAGCATATATATTATCATATATATGCATATATACTGCATATAGGTTTCATATATACGCATATATCCTCATATAGGTTCTTTCCATGTGGGTTAAAATAACAGGCATTATTCTTTAAAGTTTTTAATGTGTATTTGATGCGTGATGCTAAATGCAGCTTACTAGTTCTTATAAAATGTAATTAAATAACCATGTCCACCTTCTTTAAAATGACAAAAATATATCCTAAATTCTTACACACTTGCCTGATTCCCCAGTTCCTGTATCCCCCTACCCTTCTATGGCTTGTGAGATAAGAAAGCCCCCTTTCTGTCTGCCTGGTCGATCATTTCTAGCCGCTATTTAGGTACTTCCTCAAATCTTGTTGCCTAAATTACTTATATCACACTCATACTAATTTAAAATTACACTATAACAAAACGATCCTTATACATTTTAAGAAAAACTTAAACTATATATGTCTGGTGTTTTTTGATTCAGTTTGATGATCAACCTCTAAAGGCCACTTCTTTAAATTTCTTAGCAAAATACCGAAATAACAGTTACTGCTAAACTGTTTTATTCCTTGTTTGAATCATCAGTGGCTATGCCCTGCTCATTTTCAAAGAGAGTGGCATGTCGCCTCTTGACTAAACTTTTGTGAAGCAAAGCTAATTCTTGACCGTTCCCCGTACCTCCCCCTCAACCCATCCTTGACTCGTGCTAAAACTTCACACTTCTGCATGCCTGGGTGCCTTGTAACGGCTATGGTGTGAATCAGTATCCTGTAATGTGTTGTAAAACAAAACTAGCCCATATAATTTCACCGTAAAACATGATGACAGTGTTTTTACCATTAGAAAATAATGCATTATTATATAAAATAGCACGTTGAGAAGCACAACTAATGTTTTTTATCCCTTAAATTAAGATAACTAAGGCATTATTCTACCAAAGATTTTAAAATGTTTCTATGTATGTTGATATATACCGCTCACTAGTTCCTACTGTTCTTGTTGCCTAATTGATTTATATCACACTCATCCTAATTTAAAATTTCGCTATGACAAAACAATCTGTCACGCCCCCGGGAGGCGTGACGGGACAGGTGTAGCTCTTTCATCCGTGGATGACGGCTTAGTTAAAAGGGGAGAACTCACGCATTGCCAGTGCGAAGTATTAAGCCGATGAAAAGAAGCTATACCGAGCAATTACTAGTCTTCCGTCTCCCCGATCTCCCGTACCTGTCCCAGTTACCTGTTTCTGTTCCTTCCTTCCACAGCCCCGCACCCGCTCCTGACTTACCTATTCCATCCAGTCCGACTCCCTGTGTCCTGCCCTCTGTGTGTTCCGCCGTCCTGTGCTTATCCGTCGGACTGACTCCCTGGCTTCTGACCTTCCTGCCTGCCCATCGACTACGATCCCTGCTCAACGCTCTTTGGTTTTGTTTGCTTCGGCTTGCCCCAAGGGAAGCTCTCGGGCTGCGCGTCTCCGCTCCCCTGCCGGGGACGGCAGCGCTTCCCATAGCGGAGTGCACGGAAAGTTTCGCCGGTGTATTATCGCTTACCCTATTAAACTTCGGCATTCCTCGCATTTCTGGGTCCTCGCTTCTCTCCGCCTGTCTCGTTACACGATCCTTATGCAATTTTAAGAAAAGCGTGAACTATATATGTCTGGTGTTTTTTTATAAGGCGCGTGAAGTTGTGGCTGTTAGGGGCCCTGTAATACCCATTTTGTTGAGGCGCGCCTACTGTCGGCTTGAGAAAATTACAACTGTTTCGCCGGGCTACCCATGAGTGCGCGCTTGTGCGTGTACCCGTGGTTTTGCGGCGCTTGTGGGGTGTTCGCCTTATTTCTGTAGTTAAGGCTGAATTTTTATAGCGATTTAACAAATACAGCTAAAGTTTTTTATACCTTTAAACATTAACAAAAACAGTTAATGTCTTAAGTAGCTGAACCCCGTTCCCCCCACTGCGACCATTAGCTGTCTGGCATATCAAAACAAGTGAAACAATGCTAGACCGTATAATTTCACCCTAAAAACATACTGGCTATGCTTTTACTGACATAAAATAGCGCATTTGCTTAAAATAACAAAACACAGCTATTGTTTTTACCATTTAAAAACGCAATACCCTCTTTCATCTCTAGCTAGAAAAGATTGACGAGCCCCAGAGCACGGTTAAAATTACGCTACTAAAAGTTTTATTATCCTTAAAACGCATTTAAACCAGTACATTAATAAACATCTGTAATGTATTTTATTCTTTAAAACATTAACGACCCCCGTTTTGCTTCATCAGGTGTCCCCCCGAAAACATCGCTGACGGCATAATAGAGGGCTTGCGGTCATTCGTCGCCTGACATGTCCAAACATGTTGGCTGTGTTTTTACTGGCACAAAATTGCACATTTGCTTAAAATGACAAGTTAACAAACAACTATTTTTTACCATTTAAAACCGCCAGACCCTCTTTCGTCTCTAGCTAGAAAAGATCGATACGCCCAGAGCACCGATACAAGCACGCTGATAAATGCTATTACCCTTAAATGCATTTAAAATGATTCGTTAATAAACACCTGTAATGTATTTTATTCTTTTAAAGAGTATTGGCCCGCTTTGGTGCCTCCTTAAAAATGTACATGTGGTGAGCCAATCTGTCCCCATTTATGAATGACAGCTAAAGTTTTTTATACCTTTAAACATTAACAAAATCAGTTAATATCTTTTCTTAAAATTTTACAAGTCTTTTTCTATCTGGTTTTTCGCGATAAGTTGCGTGAACGCCTAAGTTAGTGTGCTTTGGGTCTGCATACACGTCGTTCTCCCGACAAATAATTACGCCTGATTTCACAGACCTAAAGTTAAACTCTAAAGCCCTGACCCCCGTACGTTTGAATGTACGCGTGCGCGTGAACAAATATTTACTGAAAAACCATGTTTATTAAAATAACTAATGCTTTATTCTGTCAAAGTTTTAAAATATGTTTTTGATGCTTGATGCTGCTTACTATAGTTCCTATACGGACCTACTCCTCGGAGTCAGCGACAGCATGTTCATGTTAAAGAGAATTATTTCTAGTTTAAAACTAGTGACATGGCGGCTTTTAACCATCCCCGCTTCTGGGTTAATGTCGTACGCTCATTTTAACAAGGATTACCGGCGTTATTCCTTGATTCTTGTTGTCGAAAATGTTTAGGGCACTTTATTATTCAAAATTTTACAAGTCTTTTTCTATCTGGTTTTTCGCGATAAGTTGCGTGAACGCCTAAGTTAGTGTGCTTTGGGTCTGCATACACGTCGTTCTCCTGACAAATAATTACGCCTGATTTCACAGACCTGAAGTTAAACTCTAAAGCCCTGACCCCCGTACGTTTGAAACTCAGCATTTGCTCTTGTTTCGCTCGGGTATGCCTCTACTTAAATATTTTCTCTAGTTAAAAGTTTGGGACTTGTGTCGTTTGTTTAAAATACGGTGTTTCGCTCGGGCATGTTTGTACTTGTTTAAATTCTGCTATGTTTTATTATTCCTTAAAACTTAATTAAAAATAACACATTAATAAAATACATGTAATGTATTTTTATTCTATTAAAGTTTAAACGGCAACCATTAACACCCCCAAACCATATGTCCCTCCTATCGGCAACACGTGGCATAAGCATGTATGGTACCATTTGCCCAAACCCCCCCCCCCCCGACCAATCAGATCAAAGGATACGCCCACATCCGCTTATGATGTCATAGATGGGGGAGAGCTTTAAGCTCCGCCAAATGTACCAACTAACCTCTCTACTGTACTTCTAGCTGATGAACCACTTAAGCTGTGCAATGTTTTCATGAGGGTCACAAAGTGGTGTGTGTCTGTTACTCAAATTCTCAATATAATTAGCTTCATGGCAGTCCATTTGTAAGTACAATTTGTCTGTACATCAGACATTTGTAACCCTGGGACTGCTTGTAATTTTTTTTTAAACTTACAAAATGACTTTGTTGGTATGTTACTTGTTACTTTATTATTCCATCCACCATTTTATCATCCTTCCATTCATCCATCTTAACCAGTACTTATCCAGTACATAGCTGAAGGAAGTTTGGTTATTACATAAAAAAATTAACAATTTTTAGTTAGAAGAAACATTTTTCACATTTGTTTTCAAAAACAAGTCATTCATCATGTTACTGAGGGACCACAATTATTTTTAGAAGCATGTTTTTACAAAGACAGTCATATACTTTCTAGCTATCTATTGTCTGAAATGATAAATGTTAAATTAGGGCTATGAATCGATTAAAAATAATACTAATTAATCACACAGTTTTAATCATGATTAAATTGCACCTAAGATTAAAACTTACAATCATAAATATTTATACACTGAATTCCCAAATTAATGTATAATTAACAGAAAGGGGAGTATATAGGTCATAGTCACAAACTCATTACTGTAAAATTAATTATCTGCGTCAGTGCACATGCGCAAGCTTCGGATCCCCCCCCCCCACCGTCGTTCATTTGACGCGCAAATTTTGAACAGGCCTGCAGCACACGGCCGAGCTGCGGGGCTAAAATGTTTGCTGGTTAAATGTTTTCTTCAACCTTTAAACATGTTTCTTCTTTTAAAAACTTGGTTAAAATATTTGTGCTTGTTTAAAACTCAGCATTTGCTCTTGTTTCGCTCGGGTATGCTTCTACTTAAATTTTGTCTCTAGTTAAAAGTTTGGGACTTGTGTCGTTTGTTTAAAATACGGTGTTTCGCTCGGGCATGTTTGTACTTTAAATTCCGCCTGCTTTTCTTTCTTTCTTTTTAAAAGTAATACTGAAGGTTTTCTTGCTTAAAACATTTTGGTGCTTTCTTCTTTTAAAATACGCCGGGGCGCTCGTGTCTACCTCGCAGGACGTGCATGCCCTAGCTTACGTTCATCCTGCTATGTTTTATTATTCCTTAAAACTTAATTAAAAATAACACATTAATAAAATACATGTATTTTTATTCTATTAAAGTTTAAACGGCAACCATTAACACCCCCAAACCATATGTCCCCCCTATCGGCAACACGTGGCATAAGCATGTATGGTACCATTTGGCCAAAACCCCCCTCCCCCCCGACCAATCAGATCAAAGGATACGCCCACATCCGCTTATGATGTCATAGATGGGGGGAGAGCTTTAAGCTCCGCCCAATGTATCAACTAACCTCTCTTACAGTATAGTATGTGTAGATCTTTTTATTATCACTGCATAATTGTTATAATTATTTACTGTATTATTCTTTTTCCGACTTACCTACAAATTCAACTTTAGACAGACTTAGGGAACATATCTTGTTTGTAACATGAGGACTGCCTGTATCACAAAAATCTATTTTATATAATCCCATTGTTATGAAGTAGTGCTAAGGCATTGTATGTTGGTGTTTCTACACAAAATACAAAAACCTATAGTGGCAAGAAAAACTTTTTATGTTGTCAGTTAAAACATATTGATTTTGTTTGTTATTGTACTTGGATGAAGATCAAGTTGCATTTTATGACAAATGAATGCAGAAAAACAAGGTGTTCCAAATGGTTCAGTTTTTCTTGACACTGTGAATAAAGTGATCTACTTTAAGATGCCATTTAGTCTTACCTTGATAGCAATGTTTATGAAAGTACACATTGACCATGGGTTAAATTTTAACCACAGGGCCAACAGAGAACCATGCAAGGTCTCTAACAATATCATTTAGATTTTTGCAGTATTTTTATTAAATTTTCTACACTATATACGTTTTCCTGCTGTATTTTAGAAAATGTTTCAAAATTGGGGGATGGTAAGCACTTTAGAAGTTATTTCTGGTGATCTTGATGGTTTGGTGGTGGCATCATATTTTGGCATTTATAACCAGAGATCGTCTGCCTTCCTGCCTTTGTTTGCAATTCCACAGTTATTAAATTATGGGATATTACACCTCATGTCTTAATGCTTATGTGTACAGGGGAGAAGGTTCCAGCAATCTCCTGGTGCTGCGTGAGATTCTGATCACATTTGCAGCTTTTCATCCAGGTATCCTACCAGTTTTCCTTTTATTTACACTATGCTTCTTCACCATTTAACATGCAGCTATGTTATTCCCCAGACTCTGAGAAATACATATATCTTCAGCACTGGTCCGCCACTGCAGATGCTATGCTTGTTCAGATGATTACTAATAAACTATTTGATGTTTTTCAAACTTTGCACAGGGATTGTATGGGTGAGAAATTGTAAATGACAAAATTTTGAGATGGTTCAGTCTAAAATTGAAGCAGGATAATATATATAAAGGGTTGTTTTGGTCCTTGATGCCATTAAGATAACTCAAAAAGTATTTGACAGTTCATTTTTGGGTGCCGAATTTGAAGTGATTAAATTTTGAGAGAGATCTCCCCAAAACTGAAGCAACACCACTTAGTGGCAGCAAAGGGAAGTAAGTAAATTTTATTTATAAAGCACATTTAAAACTCAGGTTTTCACTGACCAAAGTGCTCTATAATAATGATGATAGTAAAACAAATTGAAAAATACAATAATATATAAAAATAAATTAAAAAGAGAAATAGTAAAATTACTAAAAAAAAGAGACATATAACAGCAAATAACCAAAACATCACCCAGGGAACAAACAAATAACCAGGATAGGTAGTTGCAGGTTTAACAGCAATGTAAAATTTAGATGGCTGGGAAGGCCAGAGTAAAAAAAAAATTCTGTTTAGACTTAAAAACAGAGATGGAAGGAGAACATTTTAAGTCAAAAGGCAACTGATTCCATAGGCATGGGGCTGCAACGGCAAAGGCTCTGTCACCTTTTTGTTTAAAACGTGATCGGGGCACGTATAGGAGGGCTTTGTAGATCTGAGAGATATGGAGGTTGAGTTTAAATGAACGAGGTCAATGATATACAATGGGGCCTACCCATTAAGGGCCTTTAAAACCAGTAGTAAAACCTGGAACTGTACTCTAAAATTAACTGGAAACCATAGTAAAGAGGCAAGAACTGGAGTAATATGGTTTCCCTTCCTGGTACCAGTCAACAGACTTGCAGTTGCATTCTGGACCAACTGCAAATGTGATAGCAGGGATAGAGGGAGGGCAAGGTATAAGGAATTACAGTAGTTGAGGCGTGATGTAATCAAGGCATGGATAACTTTTTCCAGATCATGATATGACAGAAATTATTTGAGTTTAGCAATTATCCTTAGCTGATAGTAGATATTTTTAACAGAGCTGGTTTGTTTGTCAAGTTGAAGGTCTGAGTCTAAAATAACACCCAGATTCATCGCATGGGACTTGACATAAGGGGTGAGATGGCCTAACCTGCCAGCAAGAGTGATAGTGGATTGTGAGTACCAAAAATAACTTCAGTTTGATCACTTAAGTTGAGAAATGTATTTGCCATCCAGATTTTAATCTCCATTAGGCAGTCAAGGAAAAGCTGTATGGAATTGCTAGATTTTAGTGGGAGGTATAACTGGGAATTATCGGTGTAAAAATGGAAGGAGATTTTCTGATAATACCTATTGGCAGCATATACAGACAGAACATGACTGGCCCCAAGATAGACCCCTGAGGAACCCCGTAAGAGACAGGGGCAGGGAAGGAGTGGAACTGCTTTACAGAAAAAGTCCTATGGTTAAGATAGGAGCTGAACCAGTGTAAAGCAGTGCCATTAATGCCAACCAGGCCAAATGAATATTAAGCATATGATCAGAAAAGAGTGAAGGGTGAAAGTAGCAGAAATATTATATGGATAATGGTCTAACCTGATTTCATTTTCAAGCAAATTTCCCCAAAAATGAAGCAGCAGTGCTGTCTGGCAGTACAGGAATGAAATGGCAACTATAGAAAACACTTGGTCTTCTGAAAACAGTAACTAAAGTATTTTATGGATCTTTTTCTAACTTTACAACCACATTGTAAGAAGTAACTAGAACTAGAAGTAGGGCTGCACGATTTGGGGAAAATATCAAATCGCGATTTTTCTGACAGAAATTACGATTACGATTTGATTTGCGATTTAATTTTGTTATGTCAAGCTTCAGTTCAATATTCAGTGTGTAGTAATTTTAAAACATGATGCAGCATGAGATACCATCAGTATTAACTGGTCTATATTCTAATTCAAGGATGAGAAGTTAAAGATGTGATGTGTCGAGTTAAAGCAATAATTAAAACAATTGCAGCAAAAAGAAAAATAGCGATCTTGCAGGTAACGCTGATTACCCTCCTAATAACACTAGAACCGCCTTTTTCCCATGCCAATGAACAAGCAAGAACTACTTCGGTGTATGCAACCCTTTTGTTTGCGCTATTGTGTTGTTAGCTGCTGTTATTAACAGTAATAACCGTAATCTTCATAACAGAGTGGCTGTTCTGTCCTGAAACCTTAAAGCTGGAAATTTTTAAACGTAGTATGCATTTTATAAAATGTTGAATAAATAGAAGTCATTTATTGGTGATTTCATGTTAGTCGAAGTTTCCACTTTTTGACAACTGTATACGGTTATTTTCTATACAAATCAATTCAGGTGAAACAAAAAATGTACGTGTTCATGGTTGCAAACTCTTTCAGACTCTCATGCAAGAAATCTTATGGCAAATCTACAGTGCCAGACAAAAGTCTTGTCACTTAACCAGGTTGTAGGAACAACAAATAATAACTTGACCTGTAGTTAATCAGTTGTAATCAGAAATGGCTTATAAGAAAAGGCAAAGCCCTCTAGATTATGCTTATTATACCAAAATAAAGTTTTGCATCATTCATTGAGTTTTGTCATGTAATTAGGACGGAAAGGTCAACTTTTGCCTGGACAAAAGTCTTGTCATATACAAAAATAATGTAGAAATTATACATATACTTCATTTATAATACACAAACATGCTACAATAACATCAGAACATAAAGTCATGGTGCCTTGGAAAAAAAAATTAATTAATTCGAGAAACTGTTCTTGTAGACACAGCGGTTTCTGGTGACCAGTTCTGATGTAGCTCTGCTGCAATTGAAAAAGGGTTGGCCCTGGACTTTCGAAGCAACAAACGGTCCCCTCAAAGAGTTGTCTTAGGGGGTCTGCCTGACCTGGGCTTGTCATGAACATCACCAGTTTCTTCATATTTTTTTTAATCCTCTCCACTTGACGTTTGGATACATTAATGTCTGCCACCTCAACAGCAGACTTGGTCTGTGGTTGAATATTTGGCATGTTGTCAGAAGTCAGATTGCACTTCAAGTGAAGGTCTGGTGTTCTTGGGGTTCTTTTTATACACACCTGGGATTATGTTAATTACAATATTTGTCACAGGTGAACCTCTAATCTGTGATTGGTTGAATCATTAAAAGACATGACAAGACTTTTGTCCTTGCAAAAACAGGTGTTATGTAGGGTGACCAGATAATCCATGTCAGGGAGGACACTTTGAGCTACTTCAGGTTTTACAAACTACTTTCAAATTGAAAGGCTCCTGTGCTCGGCTAATTAGTTCAGCTCTTCTTGTGCTTTGACTGGTTTATTTCCTTGACTGAAAGACTCATCCAGCTGTTTCACATTAACATTAGTGACACATGCATGATTATAGGAGACTGACCAATCAGCACACAGCAAGAACTCAGTGCTCAAGTGAAATCCAGGTCCGTTTAATTGAAATGGTAATTTACAATTCCTGTCCTAGCTCAGAGTGTCCTCCCTGACATGGATTATCTGGTCACCCTATGTTATGGACTTTAAGAAGCTGTGAACATCAGGACACTTTTTGACTGTTTCATTTTGCACCCAGTTATTAATGTGAAAACCCTTGGCATTAAATTGATCCATTCATTGTAACAATTGATTGATTAGAAATAAAGTTATATGCCTTTTTAAGTTACTATGTCCTTATGTGACAAGACTTTTGTCAATGACTGTATATTCCATTCTGAACTGAAAATTAGCTGCATCAAAAACATTACAGTAGTTTGCAAACCCTACAGATTATTTACAATTATAATAAAACTTACATACATGTAAATGTGTGTGTAGAACCGAGAACAGAAAATCTTACTCCATGCAGCTGACCAAAGTTACCAACCCTGCATTTTATTTTAAATGAGAAGTAAAATGCAGTTTTCGACTGAAGCACCTTATCATTCCTTTGCTTTGTTACTCGGACAAATACAAAACGAATGATTAAGCACTATATGCGTCTCTTTTTGTATGTTTTCTAAATAAGACTGCGTGCCCATACTCAACTGTAATAGCGATTAAAGCGATCTATTCTTTTAGTATTTATGTTAAAGCAGGACTTTTATTTTAGTACTGTTGTGGGATTAATCTTTGAAAACACTTCAATTTAATAAGCACAATAACATATGACAAACACGACTGTATTGTGGGTTTAAAGGGAAAAACATCCAGTATGCGGCAGTCCTGTGGGCGAAAATGCCTTGTTGATGCTAGAGGTCAGAGGAGAATGGGCCGACTGATTCAAGCTGATAGAAGAGCAACTTTGACTGAAATAACCACTCGTTACAACCGAGGTATGCAGCAAAGCATTTGTGAAGCCACAACACGCACAACCTTGAGGCGGATGGGCTACAACAGCAGAAGACCCCACCGGGTACCACTCATCTCCACTACAAATAGGAAAAAGAGGCTACAATTTGCACGAGCTCACCAAAATTGGACAGTTGAAGACTGGAAAAATGTTGCCTGGTCTGATGAGTCTCGATTTCTGTTGAGACATTCAAATGGTTGAGTCAGAATTTGGCGTAAACAGAATGAGAACATGGATCCATCATGCCTTGTTACCACTGTGCAGGCTGGTGGTGGTGGTGTAATGGTGTGGGGGATGTTTTCTTGGCACACTTTAGGCCCCATAGTGCCAATTGGGCATCGTTTAAATGCCACGGCCTACCTGAGCATTGTTTCTGACCATGTCCATCCCTTTATGACCACCATGTACCCATCCTCTGATGGCTACTTCTAGCAGGATAATGCACCATGTCACAAAGCTCGAATCATTTCAAGTTGGTTTCTTGAACATGACAATGAGTTCACTGTACTAAAATGGCCCTCACAGTCACCAGATCTCAACCCAATAGAGCATCTTTGGGATGTGGTGGAACGGGAGCTTCGTGCCCTGGATGTGCATCCCACAAATCTCCATCAACTGCAAGATGCTATCCTATCAATATGGGCCAACATTTCTAAAGAATGCTTTCAGCACCTTGTTGAATCAATGCCACGTAGAATTAAGGCAGTTCTAAAGGCGAAAGCGGGTCATACACCGTATTAGTATGGTGTTCCTAATAATCCTTTAGGTGAGTGTATATATTGCAGCTGGTGTTTAAAAGGAGCTCGCCAGTTCTATTGATGATAGGACCTTTCTGAAACAATCTCGGACCATGAAATAGGAAGGCAATTCACTTATAGCTCAGTAGCGGAATCAGTATTTTTCCGCCCCGCAAATGTAACATTTTCCTTGGGTTTCATGTGTTTGCTGTTTGTGGGCCTATTCGCCTTCTTGGGCCACTTCTGATTGGTGAGCATGACTGGCACGCGAGAAGCACGGCGCTTGTGATTGGTGAGAATGACTGTCACACAGGGAGCACGGCATGAATTTCTCACAGCAGTTTTAAACCCTGGGTCCGACATGCTGTATAATGTGTATCCTAAATCGCGATCTTTGCGACTTGCTAATCGCGTTGTTTCAAATCGCGATTTCGATTTGAAATCGATAAATCGTGCAGCCCTAACTAGAAGTGATCGAATTTTGAGCAAATTGATGCAGCATCATATATTCATTCCAAAAAAATGGCAGTTTCAGACATTGGATCCCTTTAGCATGACAACCATCAAAGTATTTGACTGATCTTTTTCAATCTTTGCAGACATGTAACAGTGAAGATCCAGACCTGATCAAATTTTGAGACAAGTGGCACTGAAATTAAAGCAACGCCGCATAGTTATATCAGTTCGTTTTAAATGTTTTACATTTTTTTTAATCTGATCCCACTAATTTGGAGTGAAATAAATGTGGCTGCAACAAATATGAAATATGTGAAACTTCATATTCCAGTTCAGAGTGAAACATATTCATAAGTACACCAAAATACCATGTTGCTGGATTGCAGCAATTTAAACTGATGGAAATAAACGAGTAAGATATGGGATATTTAGGCAATAGTATTGATCAAAATACTGGAAACTGATGAGCAGAATGAACACTTAAAATGACAAGCAAAGAAAATGGATTTTTTTTTCAGCCAGCAAAATCATTAACACCAATTAAATGTCACAAAACAATAAAGTGATCACTGTATTTTGCTGTAAATGTAAAAACATAATAGATTACATTACCTTCTGGACCATTAAACTCATCTAATGGGATAGGTCTATCTTTCAGTTTTATGTAACTAACAGTCAATAATGTTAATAAAAATATTGCATTATGTATTTAAGTAATTAACAGCCCATTATTATTGTGTGTGTGATGTCGTTCAAAGACAGTGTGCTCCACTTTCTCATATAACGGTGGTTGCAGTTGGCCTATGTGCTCTTTATGAGCTCTGGCACCTCAGAGTTTACAATTAAGCACTGGTGGAAATCAGCGTTAAGGAGCAATACTGTTATGTTGGAGTATGAATCTGATAGTTACTGATGCTGGATCATTCATGATATTATCATGTGAATTATTAACACAGTATTGATATTTCTTTTTTTAAATATCATGTTTACTGTCAATACTGGTATTACAGCTCAATACTGGGATTACAGTTCGTACCCATCTAGTAAACTGGGCAATCACTGTGCATTGAAAAATCAAATGCCGTTTCGGACCAATATCAGATGCGATTTCTCCCGTAGTTTCAGGCTGTGCAATGGTGAGCCAAATTGAGTATTTCGTGAGCATATTAAAGGAAAGCAAGACCAGACCTCTTTATATCCCATTAGTGTGTCTATTACAGTTATTATTGTTATGCTACAAAATTTCAGTCATTGTGGGGAAAAAAATAGAATAGAAATATATAAATGACACTAAACATGGACATTAAAACATGCATAAAGGAGTACAAGTAACCAGCTAATTAGTAAGAAAGTTGTCATAAAGGTGGAATGTGCAATAAATGAATGTGTATACTTTCAGAACTGCATATCATGACTAAGACAGGATTCAGGTAAAAACACACATTAACTTTCACATTTCCCTGAGATACATTCAGTACTTCTAAGAATTGTACAAGTTGGTAAGTGTGGGATGAGTGTGGATTAGATGGGCAATACAATGCCATTATTTCTGACTACGCCAGTTCTTAAAGTGCAATACAGTGTGTATTCTTGCCTTGGTACATTTGATAGGCTTCAGAATGTCTCTGCAGGTGGTTGGGTTGTTTGTTGTTTTATCATTCAAGATATTAAGCTCTTCTTTCATTTAATAATAATTTTAATCTATAATTATTGGAAACAGTGAATGTTATTTAATAGATAATTAAAAACCAGAATTCTGGTCATCTCTGTACATTTTTTAATCCTTGTCAACGTTGGGCATTGATGCTTTTTATCATGAACCAATTTGACTTCATAATCACATAAAATGTATTTCTACTTCTGTTCTGTATTGCCATGGGCTCAGAGGTCAGTTATGCCCAAGGAATGAATGATCTATGCAGCCGGTTCCTGGAGGTCATGGACTCTGAGGTGGACACCTACTGGAGCTTCTCCTGCTACATGGAGAGGTTCTCTCGGGACTTTTGTGCAGATGGCCTGCATCGGAAGATTGGTGTGTTTAATCGGAAGATTGGTGTGATTGGAAATAAATTGCATACCCCCCATCCCTGGATAAAAAGTTGGAAGATACACTATATTGCCAAAAGGATCGGGGCACCTGCCTTTACACAGACATGAACTTTAATGACATCCCATTCTTAATACATAGGCTTTAATATGGAGTTGGCCCACCCTTTACAGCTATAACAGCTTCTACTCTTCTGGGAAGCCTGTCCACAAGGTTTAGGAGTGTATTTATGGGAATTTTGACCATTCTTCCAGGACAGCATTTGTGAGGTCAGGCACTGATGTTGTACGAGAAGGCTTGGCTTGCAGTCTCCACTCTAATTCATCCCAAAGGTGTTTTATCGGGTTGAGGTCAGGGGTCTGTGCAGGCCAGTCAAGTTCTTCCACACCAGACACGCTCCATGTCCTTATGAACCTTGATTTCTGCACTGGTGCGCAGTCATGTTGGAATAGGAAGGGACCATCCCCAAAGTGAAATTACCCAAAATGGTAATTGAGTTCCTTTCACTTAGCAGAATACAGTCAGGCAAGTACCATTCTCCTGGCAACCACCAAACCCAGACTCTTCCATTGGATTGCCAGACAGAGAAACATGATTAGTCTCTCCAGTGAACACGGACTGCTCTATAGTCTGGTGTCGGTGTGCTTTACAGCACTGCATCCTACTCTTTGCATTGCACTTGGTGATATAAGGCTTGGATGCAGCTGTTCAGCCATGGAAACCCATTCCATGAAGTTCTCTACGCGCTGTTCTTGAGCTAATCTGAAGACCACACAAACTTTGGAGGTCTGTAGCTATTCACTCTGCAGACAGTTGGTGACTTCTGCACACTGTGTGCCTCAGCATGCATTGTCCCCGCTCTGTGATTTTACATGGCCTACCACTTCATGGCTGAATTGCTTTCACTTTGTTATAATACAACTAACAATTAACCACGCACTATTTAGTAGTGAGGAAATTTCACAAATGTACTTATTGCACAGGTGGCATCCTATCTTGGTACCACGCTTGAATTCACTAAGCTTGTAAGAGCGACCAATTCTTTCGCAAATGTTTGTAGAAGCAGTCTGCATGCCTAGGTGCTTGATTTTAAATACCTGTGGTTATGGAAGTGATTGGCACTTATGAATTCAATGATTTGGAGGGGTGTCCCAGTACTTTTGGCAATATAGTGCAGATGGATGGAATTCTGAAAATGTGTAACATTTTGATATGTTGCAATTGTGTATTGTTGTAAATATGGTGCTACTGTACACCGCTTAGAGCTAGAGGCCGAGCTACTGAAGGAGCTGGACCCCCAGCTCCACGCTCATTTGGTCACGGACAGCATGGATAAGCTCACCTTCTGCCACAGGTAGCCCCCACCCTTATGCTAATTGTAACTTTGCTTTGGTTTTTTTGTGTTTCGCTTCTATCTACCTTACACAAAGCAAAACAATGTCATTAATCTTGTGTAAACAGCTAGATATCTAGTTTGGTCATTTGAGCTGTTTTATTGTTTTGTATAACCCATAATCTTCAGTCATGTACAAAATGGTCCATTTTGCCATTTTCAGCATTAGCAGTACAGGCAGTGCCCAGGTTGAGAAAGCTCGACTTACAGACAACTCGTACTCATGAAAGGACTGCCATAAAGCCTATTATATATATTTAAAAATTGGGTTAATTACAATAATTGGTAACAAATGCATGCATTACTTTGTGATTTTCATGATAATATTACATAGCTTCCGTGGTTCATTTGCTCAGTGTACAGTACAGTTCCGTATGTAGTTTTATTATTACTATATTATTATTATTATTGTTATTATTGTTGTGTACTGAATTATTATGTTTCTGACTTTCTGAAATTCAACTTAAAGATAGACCTTCAAAATATATTATAATAATATAAAAATTAAGGATGCTTTGTACTCCTTATGAAGGTATTTATAGTGCATTATAGATGTGAACTTCACAGATCATTCATAATGCATAATAAACATTGCTATAATGTGTTATGCCTTTTTATAGATAGTTATGGCTGTGATTATGATACTTCATGAATGCATTATGATGCATTGTGAAGGCACCTGTAATGCATTATACACGACTGCTTTGAGTAAAGTGTTACTCTTTTTTTCTATGTGAGACTAAACATCAGACTATATCTTAAATAAATAAATAAAAGAATTGTTTGGTTTTTGTGTTCAGCTAAATTGTACTCTAGTACACTGTATTATTGTGGGGTACATGTGTTGCCACAGTATAGGTTATTGTTTTTTATGTGAATGTGTAGACATGCGTTGCTATATTTTTCTAATTGGCTGTATTTGCAGCACAATGTTTGTTTAGAGCAGGTCTGCTGTAATGGATAGTTAATACACTGGAATCATGTGATTGATTCCTGTCAGCTTAATTTTTCACATCTCCTGTCGTCCTCATCCTGTATCTTTCTGTTCGCTGCCCAGGTGGCTGCTGCTGGGCTTCCAGCGGGAGTTTGAACACATCGATGCCCTGAGGCTCTTTGAGATCCTGAGCTGTAACCACCTAGAGCTCATCTCTCAGCAGGTGGAGAAGGCTTGGTATCAGGAACGGCTGGCCTGCAAGTACAGCCTTGGTTAGGTCCTTTCACAAAAGACAGCTGTTCTTCCTATTCTGAGTAAAAATCACGCATTAACCTTAAACTTAAAGGGGAGACTTTCAATCTTCAGCCCAAGTTCATGGTAGCAATTTATAGTTATTTTATGTTTATATCCTTGTTTTCAAGGTACTGAATACAATTTTATTCAAAAACTGCATAGAATTATATATCAATACTCCACCTGTACTGTAGTCATACTGATCATGATTATAATACCACCTTTAATATAAAATGTAAGTCGTCTTGGCTACATTTTGTGCAAGTTGTCTTGTTTAAACCAAAAGCAAGTAGATAATCAGTTCCTGAAAATTTAAACAAATACATGATAATTTGACAGTTCTGGATTTTAACTTGTTGTGTATATCTCTTTGTCATTTGCATGAAACTAGAGAACAAACCAGTATTAGAACGGACTGGCATCAACCAGGAGTTCACGTTTGAGCTGTTCATCTGCGCCACAATTTTATTGGAGCACAGAGAGACACTCCTCAAGTGTCAAAATGAGTCACAGCTGATCCATTTTGCTAACAGGTGTGTGTGTGTGTGTGTGTGAGAGAGAGAGAGAGAGACTTGGAACTGAGTGAAAAATACTTTCACAATTGTGATTAGTATTGAAATTTCAGTATGTTTCATGTTGACTAGCAGATCCTTAATCCCTTTTCCTTTTTGCCCCTGCTGTAATTCTCCAGCTAACTCTCTACTTTTCTCCCTGTTCCCATGAAGCCTACAGGGCATGTTGGATCTGAATTATACCTTGAAGAAGGCAGAGGAACACGTCTACAACTACTGTAAGCGATCTGCCTGCGACCCCTGGAATGGGCCCTACCAGCCTGTCAAGAATAAAGAGGAGCCTTTCATCCAGCACCTTCGCAGCTTCTTCTCCTGAGGGCAGACCATGTCTGTTGCAAGGGTGGAACCAGTGCTGCTTTTCTAGAAACTCCTGTCTTTCCTGTGCTCTCTTGCAACTATGAACATATGTTAATATCCCTGGACTAATGGGGACATAACACCATTTTGAGTGTTACACAGAGTTGAAAGAAAGGTCGTGGGCATTACCTCCTTATTTTGCTGAACGTAACAGAACCCATGGTGTGCGGTTCAATGAGTTAGAGTGCTGTGCTTGTGATTGGAAGGTTTCCAGTTCAAATCCTAGGGTCAACAGAGTGATTTCATCATGAGACCCCTGAGCAAAACCCTTAACCCCCAATTGCTACAGGGATTGTCTCACCCTGCTTTCTCAGAACAAAGACAATGTATTTCACTTTAGTTAGAAACACCTGCTAAATTAATAATGTGTAATATATAATATACTTCAGACTGTCATATGATCATCAGTAAAATTAATAGTGAAATCACTTTTTCAAAGTTTGTAACAATATATAAGAAGCTTCAGTTGGATGCATGATTCTTCAGTCAGGCAGTAGGTGACCATGCATCACTTACTGCAGATTTAATATTAGCACGAGCTTCATATGCCAAGCTTCCGTTCCTGAAATAGAAAAACTAGGGCTGGGTGGCACTTGTTCCAGAAGAGTCCAGACCTCTGCTTATATGTCAACTACACAAAAATAGCCATGGCACAGAGTTCCCCACTGACCTCCCTTAAGGTTGTAAAGAACATAAATGGAGCCCCATGGTGTCTATTTCCCATTCACACTTATAGAAAATCGAAGGCTGTGTAATTATGATCATACTGTTGGGCAAATGTAATGCTTGTGAATGTGGGATGTCTCATAACTATTATATGTAGATTATTGTAATTAAATTGTCTAAAATCATTACTCATTTATGCTGTGGATTTTAGTGTGATTCCAATGTATGTTCCTCTGGGAATATGCTTTTTACATGGCAGCGTGTGGATGGATCATGCTGGAAAAGGTTTGAAGGGTTTGGCTGTGATGCACCTGTTATAATTGCTCTAAAGTCAGTCTTAGAAATCTTTTGGTATGTGTAAGCAGTTACTGAAAGTGAGGACAAGAAGAGGGATTTATTTTAGGATCACTTTTACAGCATTAAGCAGTATTATACTGATTCAAACATGATAACATTTATCTTGTACCATTTCTGCTGGATTACGTGTCAGGTTGGTGTTATCAATAAAAGACACCATGATTAAAATTTGCTGCTATTTTTGTCTCCTACATAATTTTCAGTCCGTTTATAAAAAAATTATCTGTAAATGACAACAGCGTTCTTTTAAGTCTCCATTCATCCCTTTATCAGTCTTCTAATTGCTTGTCCAGTAGAGAGCTACAGGGGCTTTTACACAAACGAATGAAACCTGCAGTTTCTTAACATTCAATAAATGTAGTTTTCATACCATTACTACAAGAAGGGCTACTTGTTTCTTCAACCATTTTAAATTGCCTTATAACTGTTGGGGAAGCCCCCCCACCCTCAGTGCCACTTACTGCAGGACTACGAAGTGACTATCCCCTTCTGCAGCATTTCCATTCTCATTCGCTGTGACGGGGCTGGTATCTGCCCTCCTATTGGGTGCTGGAGTGTGTGAGCTAAACAGAAGCAGGCCTGGAACTTTCTGTGCGTCAGCTGAGTGCCAGAGGAATTTCAGTCCTCGGTGCTTGTATATACACAGGGCTGCACAGTGCAAGACTCTGAGAGCAACACATCCACTTTCCAAACACAGAGAGTGAACACGGTTTGGACCAAGGCAGACCACTGGCTAGTGTGTGGGCGAAAAGCTTACTGCTGTAATCATCCAAATCTAATACAACTGGCCAAACAAGGTAACGCTTCATTTACAAGAACCCAAGCTTTAGCTACTGGGGAAGTTTGGTCTTTGCTTTGCTTGTTGGCAAATGACAGAAAACATTCCGCCTTTGCCAAAGGGAGCAGCTCTTGCATGCTTCTGTTGGTTAAGCTGTGGAAAATTCTAGTAAGATAAATGTCTGTCATGTTTGGGTGAAAAGTGACCAAATGAGAACTTCTAAAAAAAAATTTTTTTCCAAATTGTTTAGCTGTTTTATAACAGTTATTTGAAATAAGCTTGATTAAAACAACTGCTTAAAAAAGTTTGAAGGTGACACAGCCAAGGCAATACATTAGCTTTGAAAATCATTTTCATTCTGTAAGTTTGATTTCCAAGGCTACTGTTTGATAGATGCTGCTGTGCTTTCATCTTTCATGTTTTGGTATATATTCTTTTTCGTAAAGAATCACTGCACGATTCAAGCACAATCATTGTATTGTACACATTTGCTATAATAGTAGATTCTCCATAAAATTTACAAAAAAATGTGTGAATAAATATATACAGTTTGTGCAACAGAAACATTATGTGTGAATGTATTCAGTAAGATGAAGTCTCGGTTGACAACAATAGAAGGCAGATTTTATTTTGTAAGCACAAATTCATTCAGCATTATGATCCTTGCATATTTAACCATTCTTCCTCCCCAGAGAACCCACAAGAGAGCATAAATACTTTAAAAATGCTGGGTGATGGTCTGCACCCCCCTAATAACAATCGCTCCTTGTGTTGGTTTTGTATCATAACAATGGACACTGCTGTCAAGTTATAGGGATAAACGGCTGGGCTTCTGTCTTTCTGCAAATTACTTAAAAACAATCTTTATTGTATTTGGATTTTATTGGATTTTTTCCATTGTCCATTAGCATTCATAGTTTTGTTTTTAAATATATGAATCATTGCTTATTTTTATTTTCAGTTTTTAAAACTAAACTCAGATTCCGTTTTTTGCAAAGTATTAATTGCATACCCTTACAGTTTGTTGTAGCAGCTTAACTGCATGTAATGAAGCAAATCTTATTTAATGTTTATGATTCAATCATTTTAGTTTTTCCAGTTTTTCCACAACATTTAGTTAATAAGGCTAGTATTGCATGGCATTGACACAAAAGGTTTTGGTGGCAGCGGAGGAGCTAGCAGGGAGTGGCCAGGCCCATTTGGCATGGACAGAATTGGTGCTGTTTTTAGCTGATATGCAGCAGGGCATGCCACACCCCTTGTGGCTGGAGTCGAGCCACATCAGCTGTTTCTAGAATGGTACTCTTTCTAGAATGGAGTTCTCAGAATCACGCTCGAATGCAAACACGTGTCATGCAGCTATAATCCTAGTAGGCTCACAATTAGATCCTTAAGGAGACTGAGGGGGGACATGATCCAGGTCTATAAGATTCTAACAGGTTTGGATGCTGTTCAACCGAATAGTTACTTCAGCATTAGTTCAAATACAAGAACTCGTGGACATAGGTGGAAATTAGCCGGAGAACATTTCAAACTGGATTTAAGGAAGCACTTCTTTACACAGCATGTAGTCAGAGTATGGAATAGTCTTCCTGATAATGTAGTGCAAGCTGAATCCTTGGGTTCCTTTAAATCAGAGCTAGATAAGATTTTAACAACTCTGAGCTATTAGTTAAGTTCTCCCCAAGCGATCTCGATGGGCCGAATGGCCTCCTCTCGTTTGTATATTCTTATGTTCTTATGTCTTGAACGTATACTGTATATGCTAAAATTTACCTAAAAAAGAGTCCCATACTTGGTTAGTACTGGTTCTTTTTAAAAAAAAACTTCAAATGTAACATTTATCTATTTTTTCAGACTTATTTTGAATTATCACCCTCTTTTTATATGTATTTTCCTGAATTTTTGGCCTTTTTCTTGAAGAGTTATCTGAGATATAATTGTACTTTTGGTTTAAATTTATATGGCTTATGAATCAAAAGTTGTGGGTTTGTTTTAAACAACAATTGGTTAGCTGAACAGCTTATCACAGAATACACATAAGAATAACAACAAAATCATTTTAAATATCCATTTCTGCACTCAGTCAAATAGGCCACAACCAAGTTACTGTGAAAGAATTATGCTTCGAATCGATTTAACCAGAATACTGCATATAGACTATGAAGTAAGTTCTTTGTTAGTGGAGTACAAACAGTGCCCTTTTTAGGGGAATGTGCTGACGGCAGGGGACACCCAGGGCCAGCACAGAGCTGCTAAAAGGCCATCTGACTGGATACAAATCTGGGTTCAGCCCCGATGTCAGAAACAATGTGTCACACTAAATGTGGTGGAAAAAAAGAGGCTGAGGATCATAACGTGATCAATATCAAGGCCAAATATATATTTTATAAAATGGTTTAATTTTCATAGTGTTATGGGGCAGTGTGTAGCTCTGTCTCGAAGTCTGTACCCATGTTGCTAGCAGAGTAATCATACCATTGCTGGGCCCTTAACCCAGGAGCGACTCCAGATTTATTCAGGAAAAAGGTGGGTGGGGGGGGGGCAATACTAGAATGAAAACTGTTACAGGGTTTATTTCTCTTATGTGCACATATTATGGCTATATTTGCTTTTCATGTGTTTTTCCTGAAAATATTATGGCAAAGTTTATTCCACTAATTTCTTGGTCTAAAAACAAATCAGATACTCATGACCTCTTAATTTAGTTTTATTTCACCAATGCACTCTGTACTCTTTTGTTAATATGCATGCAGCACAATGGTCAGGACACAATCTCAGGGGTTTCTGTGGTGTCCATGTCGGTCACTAAACAGCATGATGAAACTTCTCTCTGTCTAAGGCACTCAATGTCATATTGCATTTTTTTCCACAAAAAAGTCACGATCTTCCTGTAAACCCTGTATCATGTTAAATCTTTATTCAAAGCACTTTTAAACTGCTTTCAAAATTCAACAATACCATAATGGAAATATTATTGTAATACCGAAGACTTTCAAAAGCAAGTAATTACTTACAATATCACCAATAATTCAGATCACAAAACATTTTAGATGCACTTTATGATGCTAATAGAAGCATTAATACAACAAAAAATAATAGAGACAATAATGAGACAATAAATTTGTTGCAAAAAGCAACAATTTTTCATGACTCTGGTAACTCTCATAGGAGAGCTTTAAGCTACCAGTTACATAGCTAAATGTTAGCATGCTAACTGAGTCACCCATATCTAGGGAGCCACTAAGCCAAAATATGTGAACATGTTAGCACTTGTGCATATTCTGCAGTTCTGTGATCTATTAAAATTATTCTGTAATAAACACAGAATTCCTATGTACCTGTACTAAAAAAAAGATCTACAGTAATATGTTTCTGTGATTGTGTACTGGATGAATCTTTGAAGGTTGGATGATATACTGTAGATTACTGTAGGTTAGGTTTCAGTGGTACTAGTAAAAACTTCATAATTTTCAACTTGGCACAGGATGTCTAAGGGTCCAGCTGTTGGCATTGACCTGGGAACCACTTACTCCTGCGTGGGCATCTTCCAACATGGCAAGGTGGAAATCATTGCTAACGACCAGGGCAACAGGACCACACCCAGTTATGTGGCATTCACCGACACTGAAAGGCTGATCGGAGATGCTGCCAAGAACCAAGTGGCCATGAACCCCAACAACACCGTGTTTGGTAAATATCTCAAAAGGCTATCACACAATATCTGCTAACCTAGGCAAATGCATGGCAGTCACATAACATTTTTGCATCTGGTGTGAATCACGTGAGGGCTGAAACAAGAGGTAAGACATATGATAAACAGGTAAGATAAACTAGGGAGAGAATGAGGGGGGCAGGAATGCAGGGTGTGACACATTATAATGCATTATGAAGGTATCTATAATGTATTATACGTGACTGCTTTAAGTAAAGTGTTACCCATTATTTTTAATACCATTTTCTTGTGATATGGAAATAATTACAAGGACGAATATAGCCTAATGTTTAGCATATTACAGCTACTGCCTGTCATATTTTTATTTAATCAAGGTTAAAACAGCTTGCCTTGCTTTAGAAAATTTAGAAAACCTTATTGTTTGCCATCTAAGAAGAACATTAGGGAGGCTCCAGCTTTATAGGCACAAACTAAATGAGCCTGGTGCCACAGTGCACTACTTGTTTTTTAGCATTTTGTTCAGCATTTGCTCTGATATCTTTCTGTTTTTCAAGGCAGTGATGAAGGGATCTATGGTGTAGCTTAATTAATAAAACACAGTTTTCCACATGATTACATCCATCCATTATCTGTGCCTGCTTGTCCAACGTGGAATCATGGCAGTTAGGAGCCTATCCTATATGACAGGGAGCAAGGCAGGGAATAAGCCAGGACAGGGCACCAACCCATCACAGGACACACACACAGTCACACACACAGTCACACCTGTGGACAATTTGGCAACTCTGATTCACATTAGCATGTTTTTGGACTGCGGGGGGAAACCGGAGTACCTAGAGGAAACCTCACAATGACACGGGGAGAGCATGCAAAATACACACATGTAGTGCCAGAGTAGATCCCAGAGGAGTCAGGCAACAGTGCTAACCACTGTATTGCCCCAATAAATCATTCTGCTCTCATGAAAAAACAATGTTTGTTTTCTCCATTATTACAAGAAAACAATGTATGTTATCTTGAGAAAAAATAATGACGTTTCATAGCCTCTCAGCTTCCGTAGTTATATATTCCATAGTTACATGCAGTAATCAGGCTGAATCAAGCACTAAAGGACTCTAGTGCCCCATGCACCACACCACCATATACTGGTTATCCATTGTACTTTGTAAATATTTAATGATTATTCTGTTGTTACACACCAGTCTAGGCCCCGACACACACCGCACCACACTGATAGTTAATCATTATGAAGGTATCTATAATGTACACTAGATATATCCATTTAGTGGTGGATATATATATATATATATATATATATATATATATATATATATCTCCACCACTAAATCCACCCCAAAATAAAATACAATAACATAACCTTTCTTCCTAACCAAGTGCAAAACAAGAGAAAAATTAGGCACAAAGGAAAAGGCGTTTGGCATATTAAATTTATTCTCACAAATTTAACCAAGCAAGCTTAGCCAAACATTCAAGTACTCCAAACAAAGGCCTCCATTCCAACTCCCGCCAAAACCATCTCTCCAGCTCTCCACTCAAATGTTCAGATCCCTCATCTTCCTTTGCTCCCAGGAAGCACTTATACAGCGGGGGAAATAAGTATTTGACACATCAGCATTTTTATCAGTAAGGGGATTTCTAAGTGGGCTATTGACACAAAATGTCCACCAGATGTTGCCATCAAGCCAAATATTGAATTCATACAAAGAAATCAGAACATTTAAGTATACAAGTTTAATCATAATAAATAAAGTGAAATGACACAGGGAATAAGTATTGAACACACTGTGTCATTTCACTTTATTTAGCCCACTTAGAAATCTCCTTACTGATAAAAATGCTGATATGTCAAATACTTATTTTCCCCGCTGTATATCTTTCCCCCCCAGGTTTCCTCCAGCGCCACCTAGGGGACACAGACATAAACACACACAGGCACAGGCAACTACCATAACACCATATTTTGTACATATTGTTAAATGTCACACGTGTGGTCCTGTCTTGTGTTTTGTTTGCACCACTCAGGGAGCTGCTATCTCAATCTCGTTGCACTGTAATGTACAATGACAATAAAGAACTGAATCTTGAATATGTAATGAAACACATTATTGTCTTTACAAAGTATTTATTCCTATAACTTAATTATCCCACTGTTTACCAAGAACATTTACATTTCTACTCATCCACCTTGCCCCATCCTAGATGCCAAGCGTCTAATTGGTCGGCGCTACGATGATTCTGTTGTACAATCAGATATGAAGCATTGGCCCTTCAAGGTGGTTAATGATGGTGGGAAGCCAAAGATGGAAGTGGAGTACAAGGGTGAGACAAAGACATTCTTTCCTGAGGAAATTTCCTCCATGGTGCTTACAAAAATGAAGGAGATATCTGAAGCCTATTTGGGCAAGGTATGCCTGTGAAGCTTCTACAATTACAGAAATCACTATAGGACTCATATATTAAGACAAATTTAATTCAATATTTAAACAGGCAATACATTTCATAATTCTTTTTTCTACAAATCAATGGATTAATATTGTTCAGGCATTAAATGTTCACACAGAAAGAAAAGTTTTAAAACTTTTCGGTTTAATGATTAACTAAAATATACAAAACCTGTAATACAGAGATCAAATGCATTGTAAATGAGAGCGACTTATTTTAAAAGAAAAATACTTAATTACTTAGCAAATTATCTATGCACTTATACGAAGTCTATTATTTGGCTAAAATATTAGCTAAGACAACATAAAATAACACATTGCAACGTTCTTTTCCACTGTCAGTCTATAACAAATGCAGTTGTTACGGTACCTGCATACTTCAACGACTCACAACGGCAAGCCACCAAAGATGCTGGAACCATTGCTGGGCTGAATGTCCTACGAATCATTAATGAACCCACTGCAGCAGCCATTGCCTATGGGCTGGACAAGAAGGTACATTTATCTTGATTTGAAGCATAGACCTCCAGATGATATCCGTGGTCCTTTTCAAATGCAAAACGTTTCCATAGGTTGGTGCAGAGCGCAATGTTCTGATTTTTGACCTCGGTGGGGGAACATTTGATGTGTCCATTCTGACTATTGAAGACGGGATCTTTGAAGTCAAGGCCACTGCTGGGGACACTCACCTAGGCGGGGAAGACTTTGACAACCGAATGGTCAACCACTTCATTGGGGAGTTCAAGCGTAAGTTTAAGAAGGACATCACCAACAACAAGAGAGCAGTCCGCCGCTTGCGAACAGCGTGTGAGCGGGCCAAGAGAACCCTGTCTTCCAGTACCCAGGCAAGTATTGAAATTGACTCCCTCTACGAGGGAGCCGATTTCTATACCTCCATCACCAGAGCTAGGTTTGAGGAGCTCAACGCTGACCTTTTCCGTGGTACCCTGGAACCTGTGGAAAAAGCTCTTAGGGATGCTAAAATGGACAAGGCCCAGATCCATGACATTGTCCTAGTGGGCGGCTCCACTCGAATCCCCAAAATCCAGAAGCTGCTGCAAGATTTCTTCAACGGCCGTGACCTAAACAAGAGCATCAACCCAGATGAGGCTGTGGCATATGGTGCTGGTATGTCTCATATCTGTTATTATTTACCTATAGTCAATATGTAAAAAATGCAGTGTAATATTATAACATTCATCAACTCACTCATGATATATACAGTTACATTACTTTATTGTTGTTCCCAGCTGTGCAGGCTGCAATCCTGGCAGGTGATAAGTCAGAGAACGTCCAGGATCTTCTGCTTCTGGATGTGACACCTCTCTCTCTGGGCATCGAAACTGCTGGAGGGGTCATGACTGTGCTTATCAAGAGAAATACCACCATCCCAACCAAGCAAACACAGACTTTCACCACATACTCTGACAACCAGCCTGGAGTACTTATTCAGGTCTGTGGTTTGTCTTAAGTCTAAAATATATCTGCAGACAGAGAATCACATGGCTGTATCTCAATACATGATTTTAAATGCGGTGTAGTTGGGGATTTTCGCCTGTTACAGTGTTTCTGCTATGATGAACAAAAAAAGAAAAAGCATCCAATCAGTAGCAGTTTTCAGGGTGAAAGAGACTACTTACATGGGGAATGTTCAGGTTCAGATTCATTAAAGCCAACTTAAAGGTTACAAGAGCATAAAAACATAAGAAATTTACACAAGAGAGGAGGCCATTTGGCCCATCAAGCTCGTTTGGGGAGAACTTAATTAATAGCTCAGAGTTGTTAAAATCTTATCTAGCTCTGATTTAAAGGAACCCAGGGTTTTAGCTTGCGGTACACTAGCAGGAAGACTATTCCATACTCCAAGTACACGCTGTGTAAAGAAGTGCTTCCTCAAATTTATTTTAAAATGTTCTCCCGCTAATCTCCACTTATGGTCACGAGTTCTAGTATTTAAACTAATACTGAAATAGCCATTTGGCTGAACAGCATCCCGACCTGTTAGAATCTTATATACCTGGATCATGTTCAGCAAAAATGTTATGGATAACTTCATAAGGAAAGTTTCCAGCACCTTATTGAATCCATGGTTCAAAGATTTCAGGTTGTTCTGTAAGAACGGCATCCTACCTGATACTATAAACGTACTTGTAGTGTACTTAATCTGGTGGCCACTAAGTTTGTGTCTTTAAAATAATTTGTACATGACCAGTAATCTTGAGTGTGCCATTTTCTTTTAGATATGGTTTAAATACAATTTGTGCAAAGCTATATATTCAATGGATATTATTTTTGTGTTTTGTGAATGTTTTGGTCTTTCAATTGATATTCTGGTATCCCTCTGGTTTTTGTTCAGGTATATGAGGGTGAGCGAGCAATGACCAAAGACAACAACATTCTGGGAAAATTCGAGCTAACAGGGATCCCCCCTGCACCCAGGGGTGTCCCCCAAATAGAGGTGACCTTTGACATCGATGCTAATGGCATCCTCAATGTGTCAGCAGCAGACAAGAGCACAGGCAAAGAGAACAAGATAACCATCACCAATGACAAAGGTACATAACATGAGTGTAGATGAAATTGGCAAAACAGACATTAAGTGGAAGCTTTTTGAATGAGAGAAATTTGATAAAGTATGATTCTGAATATCATGAATGCCTTTTCAGTGTACCTCATACATTTCATGCTCACCGTTACTGCTGCAGCAAGAGTTCACATCAATAAAATAGGATTACAAATCTTTCGCAAAAGTGTGTTTTTATTATTATTAAGAAATCATTTACATTCAGCTTGGTACTACAACCGACATGTTTTAATAGATTATTGTTTATTTAGCTCCATAGTGTTTTATTTGTTATTACTTATATAAAATACATTCATGAATGTTTTTTAAAGGTATGTTTTTTATTAATACAGAAATCAGTTACCATTTAACTTGATAGTATAACCAACATGTCTTGTGATATTATCAATGAATATTCAGATCGATAGTGTTATGTTTTCTTAATGGAATGATTTTATTCAGTGGACAAATCCACGTATTTAGCTCCTCTAATCATTGAATATGCGTTTATAATCAATAAAACATAGGCTATGGCTTTCGAGCTAAATAAAAGAAAATCATTTTGTGGACGAAATGCATTTTGTCAACTAAATAATTTTGTGTACAAAATGCATTTCGTATTTCACGGTCACGAAAGGCACATACTGTAGTAGGCGCGGCGGGGGGAGTAGTATTTCCCAGTGACCAGAAGGTGGAGTGTCTGCTTTGATTTTGCAGATCAGGGTGATTACATTTAAGTTTAATTTAAATGTATTAAAAGTACAAATAAGTCTCATACTTTTACTGTTGTATGTACTCATTAGTGTCACTATTTTTACCACATTTTTTATATTTGCATTACTAAGCATAACTTCTCTGTAACTTTTGTTGTGTATGTGAAAAAACCATTGATTATTTATATAGGTTCACTAAAATGAGGTTGACACACATGGGTTAGAAGTACAATGATATTGTTTCTTTCAGTATATTGCCTTTAACTGTCTAGCTGATGAAAAGGAGTAGTTGAGTACTGCTGCTAATGGTGTGTTCTGAAAAGTATAGAAAACACTGCATAGACTATAGTAGTTCATTTTGTAATAAACACCATCTTCCTTTAGAAGCCCTAGATTCTAAAGAACTTTGATGACTAGGTTAGTAGCTGTGTAAAAACACCCTGTATTTCCTTTCAGGTCGACTGACAAAGGAAGATATCGAGCGCATGGTGCAGGAAGCGGAGCAGTACCGTGCTGAAGATGAAGTACAACGAGACAAAGTCACGACCAAGAACTCGTTGGAGTCCCTTGCCTTCAACATGAAGAGTACAGTGGAAGATGAGAAGCTGAAGGACAAGATCAGTGCAGAAGACAAGAAGATGATCATAGACAAGTGCAATGAAGTGATTTCCTGGCTGGACAAGAATCAGGTAATCTTAGAGGTCCAGCACAAACACAGGTCTTTGATAGTCACATGGTGATTAACAGATGTTATCTCATTCTGATGATGATAAATCTTTTTTGTATTGTTTTTATTATTTTTACTAAATTCCAAACTATTTTAACTGCTCCTTCTCCCCCTGTACTTCACAGACGGCAGAAAAGGATGAATATGAGCATCAACAAAAAGAGCTGGAAAAAGTGTGTAATCCTATAATCACAAAGCTTTACCAGGGGGCTGGTGGCATGCCGGGGGGGATGCCTGGGGGATTCCCCGGGGGCGCCAGCAGCTCTTCTTCAGGTCCCACTATTGAGGAGGTCGACTAACTCTATTTAAGCCTCTTCACCAGTACCTGGGGAGCCACTGATTTCTCAAAACTACCCTGCTGTCTTTCTAAATGATCCTTAAATACTTCTGATTTGTCCGCCACCTCAGATAAGCAAAAAGTATTATGTGATCAAATAAGGCTAAGTTGCTTTTATGACATTTAATAGTCAAACCAAATAAAAATGATAATATACAAAATGTATAAGACAATGGATTAGGAAAATATATTTTGATAATTTGTCTTCAGATGTTCATCACACACTGCAGCTTATATTATCGTTTCCTTATGAGGTTTTCATATTGCTGCCTATTCCTCATTTCTACACACCTGCACAAAACAATGTTCTGAAAACATTTTGTCTTATTCAAATTTATTCTGTCTTATCATATTACGCAGTGTGATAACACTGGTGTGGTGTGCAAAAATATTATCCTTTAACACTGTTAGAATGAAAAAATAAAGTGAGTTATATAAGGAACACAAAAATTAAATGCAATTTTTTTTATATATATCTTTTCAAACAATGTCATCATAATGGTCTGGTCAGGTTGCGAGTCCGGCGATCCGGGAAGCAGGCAAGTGAGCCGTGAACACGGTCAAACAGGATTTATTCACGGGAACAAAGCAGACAGGGGAGCTTCACAGCAAACGATGTCAATGACAGACCTGGGGAAACTAACTCAGACGCGGACTAAATACACAAGACAAGCAGGAAAGAACGGGTATCAGGTGATAACACTCGGTAATCAACATGAGGTAACGAGGTGGGCATGGCACACAGAAGGATTGGACGGAGCTGGGCGTGACAGGTATGATACTGGAAAACTGATTCATTTAGACATTTTCAACAAAGTCATGTGTGTAAAAATGTACTGACTGAATGTATGATACAATGAAAGGACTGAGTATCAAAGTACACATCATATATGCTAATTACCTTTTGTGCATCATTACATATTGTTTGTTGCATCTTCATAAAGCCAATATGTAATGCTAATGCTAATAATAATAATAAGAATGATAATAAAGAAATTTATTTCTCAAGAATCGAGAGACAAAATCCCAATCCTGAATCTTAGTGGAAAAAAAAACCAGAATCACCCAGAATCATGGAGTCCTATTGGTCCTCTGCATTCAATTTTTTATATATGTATTATATACACTCACCTAAAGGATTATTAGGAACACCTGTTCAATTTCTCATTAATGCAATTATCTAATCAACCAATCACATGGCAGTTGCTTCAATGCATTTAGGGGTGTGGTCCTGGTCAAGACAATCTCCTGAACTCCAAACTGATTGTCAGAATGGGAAAGAAAGGTGATTTAAGCAATTTTGAGCGTGGCATGGTTGTTGGTGCCAGACGGGCCGGTCTCAGTATTTCACAATCTGCTCAGTTACTGGGATTTTCACGCACAAACATTTCTAGGGTTTACAAAGAATGGTGTGCAAAGGAAAAAACATCCAGTATGCGGCAGTCCTGTGGGCGAAAATGCCTTGTTGATGCTAGAGGTCAGAGGAGAATGGGCCGACTGATTCAAGCTGATAGAAGAGCAACTTTGACTGAAATAACCACTCGTTACAACCGAGGTATGCAGCAAAGCATTTGTGAAACCACAACACGCACAACCTTGAGGCGGATGGGCTACAACAGCAGAAGACCCCACCGGGTACCACTCATCTCCACTACAAATAGGAAAAAGAGTTCTTATGCATTTGCACGAGCTCACCAAAATTGGACAGTTGAAGACTGGAAAAATGTTGCCTGGTCTGATGAGTCTCGATTTCTGTTGAGACATTCAAATGGTAGAGTCAGAATTTGGCGTAAACAGAATGAGAACATGGATCCATCATGCCTTGTTACCACTGTGCAGGCTGGTGGTGGTGGTGTAATGGTGTGGGGGATGTTTTCTTGGCACACTTTAGGCCCCTTAGTGCCAATTTGGCATCGTTTAAATGCCACGGCCTACCTGAGCATTGTTTCTGACCATGTCCATCCCTTTATGACCACCATGTACCCATCCTCTGATGGCTACTTCCAGCAGGATAATGCACCATGTCACAAAGCTCGAATCATTTCAAATTGGTTTCTTGAACATGACAATGAGTTCACTGTACTAAAATAGCCCCCACAGTCACCAGATCTCAACCCAATAGAGCATCTTTGGGATGTGGTGGAACGGGAGCTTCGTGCCCTGGATGTGCATCCCACAAATCTCCATCAACTGCAAGATGATATCCTATCAATATGGGCCAACATTTCTAAAGAATGCTTTCAGCACCTTGTTGAATCAATGCCACGTAGAATTAAGGCAGTTCTGAAGGCGAAAGGGGGTCAAACAGCGTATTAGTATGGTGTTCCTAATAATCCTTTAGGTGAGTGTATATATATTTTTGTTTAGTAAGAATGATCTTGTAAGAGGAAAGGACAATATTCCAAAACAGAGGGGTGTGTCACACTTCAGGAGCAGGCGAGCCGGGAAGTAGACGAGTGGAGCCGAACTTACGGGTAAATGGGGTTTATTCAGGGCAGACAGGCGACGAACATCAAACATTACAAATGACGGATCTAGGGAAACTCACGCAGACGCGGACTAGATACACAAGACAGGTTGAACTGAACAAGCAACAGGTGATTACAATCGGGGTAGTACACGTAGGTAATGAGGGGCGTGGCACACATGAGGATCGTACGAGCCGGGCGTGACAGCGTGCGCAATAGATGAGGACCAGCACACTTGGTGGCTGTGCAGACACAAAATCTTGGTGTTACAAGTGTTCAACTGCAAGTGAAATTCTTTAAGGCCAATTCTTACTTCACTTTTCTGCATGAGCTTTCGGCTATGCGCATGGAGGCTGTAAGGGCCTTTTTCATTGAACACGGAAGGTACTGTGTATACCATGGCAGTTGTGTTCGTCCCTGCTACATATTCCATGGTCAACTGTAAGTGGAATTATTGCAAAGTAGAAGCATTTAGGTACAACATAAACTCATGGTGACGCCGTAAAGTAACAGCGGGGTTGCCGAGTGCGGTGGCAAAAGTTACCAATGCTCTGTTGACTCAGTAACTATAGAGTTCCATACTTTCTCTGGCATTAACTCCAGTATCGGGAGCTGGGAGCTTCATGGAATGGGCTACCATGGCTGAGCAGCTTCATGCAAGCCTCACATCACAAAGCACAATGCCAAGTGTCAGATGGAGTGATGTAAAGCACGCCATCACTGGACTCTGGAGAGTTTTGAATGTGTTTTGTGGAGTGACACATCATGCTTCTGTAGGATCACACACACACACACACACACACACACACACACAGGTTTGTAATTATATCTTTGTGGGGACTCTCCATTCATTTCTATGGGGAGAACTCTAATCCCAACATGATGACCTTAACCCCTACCCAGCTCTAACCTTAACCATAAGTAGCCAAAAAATACAAGACTCAAGGTGATACAAATAACAAGGTAAAGGAAGGCCAGCATTCCAACTTGTACAGCTCAGAGATTTAGAAACCTGGGCCTTGATTTAAAGATCCGGACTAAAGCAAGCTGGTACCCTGTAGTCTGGGAGAGGGATGCACACTTAGGAACCAATAAGGGTGAAACAAAGAGTGCTGGCATTTTAGTAATCTAATATTTTTTTTATTTTTTTTATTTGTGATTATTGACACACCACAGCACCCAGTGCACAACAACGAAATGTGTCCTCTGCATTTAACCCATATGTGACTTTCGTGATATAGCAGGGGGCAGCTAATTCAGCACCTGGGGAGCAGTGCTTGGGGGAGGTACTTTGCTTAGGGTACCTCAGTGGTGTCTTGCTGGTCAGGGATTTGAACCTGCAATCTTCTGATTACGAGTGCGCTTCCCTAACCATTAAGCCACCCCCTTCTCACACACAATACCTGAAAGAGAGAAGGACATTTTTTAAGCTATGCTTGTTGTGCGTGTCTTGTCTAAGTGTTTAGTGTTTGTCAATATATATGTTTGTAGGATGCCATACTGCCAGCGCATACTGATACTGTCTGTGACCAGATGAGCGTGGATCTGGGGGTCCAGTTCCTTCAGTAGCTCGGCCTCTAGCTCTAAGCGGTGTACAGTAGCACCACATTTACATCAATACACAATTGCAACATATCAAAATGTGACACATTTTCAGAATTCCATCCATCTACACTATATTGCCAAAGGTATTGGGACACCCCTCCAAATCATTGAATTCATGTGTTCCAATCATTTCCATAACCACAGGTGTTTAAAATCAAGCACCTAGGCATGCAGACTGCTTCTACAAACATTTGCGAAAGAATTGATTGCTCTCACAAGCTTAGTGAATTTAAGCATGGTACCAAGATAGGATGCCACCTGTGCAATAAGTCCATTCGTGAAATTTCCTCACTACTAAATATTGCATGGTCAATTGTTAGTTGTATTATAAAAAAGTGAAAGCAATTGGGAACAACAGCAACTCAGCCATGAAGTGGTAGGCCATGTAAAATCACAGAGTGGGGACAATGCATGCTGAGGAACACAGTGTGCAGAAGTCGCCAACTGTCTGCAGAGTCAGTGGCTACAGACCTCCAGGTTTTGTGTGACCTTCAGATTAACCCAAGAACTGTGTGTTATGGAATGGGTTTCCATGGCCGAGCAGCTGCATCCAAGCCTTACATCACCAAGTACAATGCAAAGCGTCGGATGCAATGCTGTAAAGCACACCGTCACTGGACTCTAGAGCAGTGGAGATGTGTGGACTGACGAATCACGCTCCTCTGTCTGGCAATCCAATGGACAATTCTGGGTTTGGTGGTTGCCAGGAGAACGGTACTTGCCTGACTGCATTGTGCCAAGTGTGAAGTTTGATAGAGGGCGGATTATATTGTGGGGTTGTTTTTCAGGGGTTGGGCTTGGCCCCTTAGTGAAAGGAATTCTTAATGCTGCAGCATTCAAAGCCATTTTGGACAATTTCATGCTACCAACTTTGGGGGAACAGTTTGGGAACAGTTTCCTGTTCCAGCATGACTGCGCACAAGTGCACAAAGCAAGGTCCATAAGGACATGGAGCAAGTCTGGTGTGGAGGAACTTGATTGGCCTGCACAGAGCCCTGACTTCAATCCAATAGAACAACACTGGGATGAATTACAGTTAGCAGAGACTGCGAGCCCGGCCTTCTCGTCCAACATCAGTGTCTGACCTCACAAATGCTCTCCTGGAAGAATGGTCAAAAATTCCCATAAACACACTACTAAACCTTGTGGACATCCTTACCAGAAGAGTTGAGGGTGTTATAGCTGCAAAGGGTAGGCCAACTTCATATTAAAGCCTATGTATTAAGAATGGGATGTCATTAAAGTTCATGTCTGAGCAAAGGCAGGTGTCCCAATACTATATATATATATATATATATATATATATATATATATATATATATATACAGTGCTTGAAGTGGGAAAAAATAAGTGCAGGAACTCTAATTTTCCGACATTTGACATTTGTGCGGTGAAAAAAAAATCAAGTCTTTAGGATGTGTTGGTTCAAAAACTATTTTAATTTAATCATTCTTCCAAGCAATAACCTATAGGCATAGGCTACTTTTTTCTAATTCACAAATGGAATACTGAAAAACCATTAAAACAACATGAACCAGACCAGTGTGATACTTGTAGGCCTAACAATAGACTAGGGCTAAAGCTGATGCGATTGGTTGGGACTTAGTGGATGCATATGATAGGGCACTGTCGTGGCTCGTGGGTAATGTAGTCTTTTATCGGTCTTGTGATATTGTCTATTCTCGGGCCACTGTCGCTGCGTCGGATCAGTTTCAGTAAGTACCGGAACGTAGAAAAAAGTGGCGGAACCCAAAAGACGAAAATACAGAAGTTCCGGAACTGTGTTCCGCTGCGTTCCGGCCCACTTCAAGCACTGTATATATATATATAGTCATGTAGGTGCTGATATCCACTTATTCTCATGTCTCATGTGTGTCATTTAACATTTAAACATTTAAAGAAACATAACATTATTAGTATTACTTTGCCTCTTACAAGACCTGTTGTAGGAGAGCACTTTCCTTATTTAAACTAATTCAGTGTCAATTCAAAGTCTCAATATCTGGTGATGTGCAACATAACCATGTGCACTATGTACCGATACAAATAACCAACATGGTCGGTGTAATTTAAAATAAGAATTAATTAATGCAAATTGTATGATGTGTAAATTTTTGCGATGTCATGTTTGGTATGAAACTGATGGAGAAATCCTCATAAACCCGAATCTGATCACGGATTATCTAAATTATCTACATTTATCTAATCACATATCTAAAGTTGAATATTTTTAATGAAAGTCAATTCTAAAGTTGCTTCGAGATACGGTCCTAAATCCATCGGACCACTATACACACAGCAGAACTGAAAGACTGAAGATACTTGCGTGTAGACCAGCCGCCAACAGAAAGTGGGGAGAAGAAAATCTAAACTACTAAAAGAACTACGCAAAGCTGCGAGACAGAACAAAGATGTAGAGGGCCGCTCCAGACCTTGCCCAACCGAGCTCCGTCTCTTGTTTATCTCATCACCTCCAACAAACTTCCAGAGACTCCATCCACAACCACCCATAAAGTATAAACAACTCATACCTTCTGAAAGGCAATGTCCTAGGCTATTTCCAAACAAAATTTGGTCAACTGTGGGCACTTTGAAATCCATGGTTTTACACGCGTTTGCATATACAATTTGAAAATGTGATAATGAGGAAGAGATTGAAATGCTGTCATCTCCTGAACGCCCTTACAGTCCAGCTAATGTGAGTAATGACTGTAGAATTTATGAGATGTATTCAGTTGTAAAATGTGACAGGAGCCAATACTCAATAGGTACTTTTTTGTGTGCCAATTGATTTTGCACAGCATAAAGTATATTCCCAGTGACATGACTTCAGAAAGAAACCAATGTTCTTGCTGCATCTAATAATAATTTTGTGTTCATAACAACCACATATTTAGTGGTTAGGAAATTCATGAAAATAATTATTCTTTTGAAAGACTTCCTATCTAAAGGCAGATGAAGACCTTGGTGAAATCTTGAAAGAATTTAGAAGAAAAAACAATGATGAGGAAACTTATTTGACTATGGTGGCCAGAAGGACAAGCATCCTTCACAGGGCCATAACAGCCTTAAACAAAAGTTACTTTGACTGGCACAAGCATCCACAAATTGAATTTGTGAATGAGACGGCAGAGGACCATGGTATACCAAAAATGAGGTGGGTTAGTTGTGTGTTGCATATTCACGAGATATTGGGTGACCATTTTTCATTACTAACTAAAATACTGGTAGGGCTGCGCGATATCATATCAATATTATATCACGCATATGCAATAATTACCAGGGCTTCAGATGACAGGTGGATCATTTGGCCAGATGCCAGCTTCTCAGTACTATACGGAAATCTATTTATGTGCACAATTCAATAAGCAGATCAGTAGTTTGGCTAAAATATTAATGAGGCATTTAAATACTGGTAAGTTAAACTGTTACCCAGGACATCCATACCACAAAAACAATCTTGTTTGTGAAAGGCTTCTGATAAAGGAGGTCCAGTTCATGGGGTCTTTGATTCTTTGAGGGACAGGAAGTCAGTCTTTTTTCACTTAAAACCAGTTAAGATTTGACCAGAAACAGTACTAAACAGCAGGAAAACTGACTGTCTGGTTGGTGATGCATGGTGGAGCAGGTTTAAGGTCACTGCATCCAGCAGTATATAAAATGATTTGCAGTCAGGATGCAGTGTTAAACACATTTGACTGCCTGACAGGGATGTACATGAATCTCCTGAAGGTATGCAGTTTTCTTTAGAATAATCTTACCTTATCTTTGAAGCACTGTGGTCTTGTAGCTTTGACATTGTTAGTACTTCATGTATGTAATTTAACATAAGTTAGAAACAAAAGATGAGGCAGAGGTCATGAGGATGAGTAACAAAGGACCAGATCCAGATGTTTCTGTTGTAATGTTAAAGTAAGTAAAACTTATTGTTCTGTTGTTTTTCTTAGATTCAACAGTGTAACACAGAGGGTGATTCGATTGGTCTTCAGCAAAACTTGGGAGATTGGATTGTGAACTGTGGAGCACCACACATCTATAGCACTCATTTCCAAATTTGGCAACAGGTTTTTGAACATGGCGTGAGGCACTACATTTTTCTCAGGTAGGCTACTGTTCAACCAAATTGCCTTGTACCTGGGCATCCACATCAGTGAGGACCTCACCTGGTCACTGAACACCACACAGCTGGTCAAGAAGGCTCAAAAGTGGCTGTACTTCCTGAGGAAGTTTGGTATGTCAGCCAAGATCCTCAGCAACTTCTACAGCTGCAATGTGGAGAGCACAATGACCAGCTGCATCACCGCGTGGTACGGCAGCACTACAGCTATGGACTGCAAATACCTGAATGGTGAAGACTGCGGAGAAGATCATCAGGACTCCGATACCCTCTTTGCAGTGCAGCTACCAACACAGAGTCCAGAGGAGAGCTGCCTCCATCCTCACACCCCTAACATGGACTGTTCACACTTCTGCCCTCAGGACGGAGGTATAGAAGTGTGAAATCTAGAACCTCCCGACTTAACAACTCCTTCTTCCCCTCTGCCGACAGGAGTATGAATAATGGATATCATACTACCATGCCATACTACCTCATACTGTATTTTTTTGCACATTAAACTGTTTTGCACATTACACTTAAAAGTATTTATTTTTCTATTTTTTTTCTATTATATTGTACCTCTGCATTTTTGTGGGGACAGCAAAGTAAAAATTTCATTGCACAGAGAAATGCACTTTTCTACTGTACATATGAGAATAAAAGCTTTGAATCTTGAATCTTGGGAACTCATAAAAAAATTCATTTTAGTGTGTTTTATATAGCAATACTACAAGTTTTTAAAAAACCTGTGACTTCCTGCGTATTTGTATTCATCCTCTAGCCAAAATTACTTTACTCTAAAAAGTTTTTATTTGGTATAACTAAATGTTCATATACACTCACCTAAAGGATTATTAGGAACACCATACTAATACGGTGTTTGACCCCCTTTCGCCTTCAGAACTACCTTAATTCTACGTGGCATTGATTCAACAAGGTGCTGAAAGCATTCTTTAGAAATGTTGGCCCATATTGATAGGATAGCATCTTGCAGTTGATGGAGATTTGTGGGATGCACATCCAGGGCACGAAGCTCCCGTTCCACCACATCCCAAAGATGCTCTATTGGATTGAGATCTGGTGACTGTGGGGGCCATTGTACAGTAGTACAGTGAACTCATTGTCATGTTCAAGAAACCAATTTGAAATGATTCGAGCTTTGTGACATGGTGCATTATCCTGCTGGAAGTAGCCATCAGAGGATGGGTACATGGTGGTCATAAAGGGATGGACATGGTCAGAAACAATGCTCAGGTAGGCCGTGGCATTTAAACGATGCCCAATTGGCACTAAGGGGCCTAAAGTGTGCCAAGAAAACATCCCCCACACCATTACACCACCACCAGCCTGCACAGTGGTAACAAGGCATGATGGATCCATGTTCTCATTCTGTTTACGCCAAATTCTGACTCTACCATTTGAATGTCTCAACAGAAATCGAGACTCATCAGACCAGGCAACATTTTTCCAGTCTTCAACTGTCCAATTTTGGTGAGCTCGTGCAAATTGTAGCCTCTTTTTCCTATTTGTAGTGGAGATGAGTGGTACCCGGTGGGGTCTTCTGCTGTTGTAGCCCATCCGCCTCAAGGTTGTGCGTGTTGTGGCTTCACAAATGCTTTGCTGCATACCTCGGTTGTACCGAGTGGTTATTTCAGTCAAAGTTGCTCTTCTATCAGCTTGAATCAGTCGGCCCATTCTCCTCTGACCTCTAACATCAACAAGGCATTTTCGCCCACAGGACTGCCGCATACTGGATGTTTTTCCCTTTGCACACCATTCTTTGTAAACCCTAGAAATGGTTGTGCGTGAAAATCCCAGTAACTGAGCAGATTGTGAAATACTCAGACCGGCCCGTCTGGCACCAACAACCATGCCACGCTCAAAATTGCTTAGATCACCTTTCTTTCCCATTCTGACATTCAGTTTGGAGTTCAGGAGATTGTCTTGACCAGGACCACACCCCTAAATGCATTGAAGCAACTGCCATGTGATTGGTTGATTAGATAATTGCATTAATGAGAAATTGAACAGGTGTTCCTAATAATCCTTTAGGTGAGTGTATATACCATTGTGTGGACTAATGCTATCCATTGTCCTCCCTTCTCAAAGTCAGCTTTATTGTCAATTTCTTCACATGTACTAGCCATACAAAGAAATCAAAATGACGTTCCTCACTGTCCCATGCGCAGACAAGACACGACAAGACATGACCGGATAGGACAAACAGTAAATTGCACAGGCACAACAAAAAACACATCCTAACTACTGAGTAACAATATATAAAGTACAGGAAGCTTAAAGCATATACTCTCATAAATTAGAGTGTAATAATAAGGTTTCCAGTATTATAAAGTGTTTATGTGCTGAGACATTCAATAATAGCAGCTGTAATGGTAATAATAATAATGGTAACGGGGGGGGGGGGGGCAGATTCCTGGTCACTTGCCAGTCTGGTGGCTCTGTTGGCTGGTGCTGAGTGTGGGGGGGGGGGGGGGAGAGTTTAGTAGTCTCACAGCCTGGTGGATGACGCTGTTGCTGAGTCTGGTAGTGTGGGAGCGGAGGCTCCTATACCTCCTTCCAGAGGGCAGGAGGCTGAACAGATAGTGTACGGGGTGGCTTGCATCGCTCACAATTGTGATGGCTTTGCGGGTGAGGCGGGTGGTGTATATACTGTATCTTTCAGGGAGGGAAGTCGTGCACCAATGATCCTCTCAGCTGTGCTCACAATGCGCTGTAGGGCTTTCCTGCTGTATTCAGTGCAGCTCCCACCCCACACTATGCTTTCTGTTTAGATTGTCTTTCCACCACAAGCTTGATTATTTTTTTCTCTGGTTAATTTTTACTGACAAGTAACATATTTAGGGGGGCATGCATGTTCTCATGGGGCACTGCCTCCCCTACCCCCAGAATATAAAGGGAATTAGTTACTAGGGAAAATAACTTTTGTGTTACTTAAATTCCCTTACTAATGCATACATACCCAGACAGCACACATACGTTGCCATTGCCGTGACGTTAGTTTAACATCTTTCACGTGAAACTCATCCTCTCTCCCACTTAATAATAACTCGGTTTCTCTCGCGGCCTTTCGACATCTCTCGCGTCCACTCATTCGCTCGCGTGCACTTTCGACATCTCTCGTTTCCTCTCGCGGTTTTATTTCAGGCCTTCGTCTGGCCCGGCACCTCATACATACCGCTATAACCCTCACTGTTCAGAGCACACGCCTCTGAAATGAGAAAAATGGTGTACCATAAATATAAATATATAATATGGACTCTAATCATTCAACAGTTTTTGGGGGATGGGGTGCGATGTAAGAGATTTTCATATAATTCATATAAATCCATATAACCATATAATTCATATAAATCAAACAACAAAGATGTCATTATTTAAGATAAGACTATCATGGTTAAGGGTACAGTTTCAGAGCTAAACATCACTTAACTAAAAAATAACTGATCATTTTCGTTAGGTTTCGTCCTTGAAATCTGAATGCACAGCGAACTGGCCTCAGAAACGCATGGATTCATAATGAAAAATAAGGAAGGTGATGTTGTGTGTGTGTATGTGTGTGTGTGTGTTTGAATTTATATAGGGATGGTTCCCCTATTTCCAATGCACCTGGAATGCACATACCTCTCTAATGTGCCAGAGTTTAATTTTCAAGTTTCAATTTGTTTTTCATACGTATCTTAAGACAGGGTCAACATTACAATGAATTGTGTTGGAAGAGAGGATAAATAATAATAATAATCAATACTTTATTGATCCCCGTGGGGAAAATGTCTTTACACCTCCCTCAACTTCACCTCAGCTCTTTTTTTTTTTTGGTCCGCGAAGGGCTTGAGAGGTCTTTGTCCTGGCACCAGGACAAAAAGTCATAGTATATCAAAACTTTGAAACTGCAGATTCATTTACATATAAGTCTATTTCCCAAAAAAAAAAAAACACAAGAATAGTCCTTAGCAGTTAATAATGAAGCATACTGGACATTCTCTTATGTCCGACCAGTAATGTATTTTTTTTTTTTTTACAATTGTGCCATTTCTCATTGTAATATCTATGACTTACACACATATTGGTGCAAGCAGGTGGTTTATAGAACAAATAAAATTAAATTGGTGTGATACTACAATCTAAGGAGGTGGGTTCGTGTACCCAATCGGTGAGTGCTCCTGCGGCGCCCCCAGAGGCACCTGTGTTTACTGCTCCTGCGGTACCCCCTGTTGGCCCGCCGCCCGAGGCCATTTCTGCACCTCCTGTGCTCCCCGTGATTCCTGTGCTCCCCATGGCTCCTGTGCTCCCCATAACTCCTGAGCTCCCTGCAGTCCCCATGCCAGGGGTAATCGCACCCCTGGAGGCTCCTGTGCTCCTTGCTGCCCCCATGCCAGGGGTGATCGCTCCCCTGAAGACTCCTGCGGCGCCCCTCACTGTGCTGCCCGAAGCCCCTGTCCCCAAGGAGGTCCTGGACTGCTGCATCGATGCTCCTCCCTCCATAGTGAAGTTGGAGGGGGAGCTTGAGTGGGACCCCTCGGGGATTGCCCTGATTACCCCCATGGCTTCCCCAGTGACTCCACCACCGTTGCCCCAGCACAACCAATCCCGGCCAGGTCCCCGCCTCTTGATCTCCCGAAAAGGGAGGGGACACCTGCGCCGGGGTCGGGTCCTGCCCGCCCTGCCCCCTGGCTCACCCGTTCGTCCCCTGGCTGTGGCTCGGTGGCTGCCTGCGGGTCCTGTGGCTCCGGCTCCGCTGTCGCCTCCGGGTCCCCCTCCTCCGTGCCTTCGCTGGTGCCCCCTCCGTCTCCCTCCTTGTCCCCTTCGTTTGTCCCTCGGCCTGTCTCCTTGCCCCCTGCGTGTTCCCCTCCTGCTCCTGCCTCCCTGTCTCCTGCGGTCACTCCGGCCACTGCCCGTCGCCCACCTTGGCTCCCTCGGGCTCCCCTTTGTCCCCCGTCTGTTCCTGTCTGGCCTCCCTTGTCTGCTCCTCATCCCTTTGTCTCTCCTGTCTCTGCTCCTCGTCCCCCTCTGGTTCCTTCGTTCACTCCTGGCCCTTTTGTTCCGCCTGTCGGTGTTCTCCTTGTGTCTCCCTTCCTGGTCTGTCTGTCCGCGTTCCCCGTCCTTTGTCAGATTCTGTCTTGGTTTCTGCCCCTGTGCTTGTTCTGTGTGTCTGTTCTGTTCCCCGTCTCTCGTTGATGTTTTTGCTCTTGTTTTTCATGTCCCGTGTTCCCGGTCTCGTCTCCTTCGTCACCTCCCCTGGGGCGCGCCTGGAGTGCGTTCCTTTGGGGGGGGGGTTCTGTCATGACCTGCTCGTTCGATCCTCGTGTGTGCCACGCCCCCTCATTACCTATGTGTACTACCCCGATTGTAATCACCTGTTTCCTGTTATTTTCAGCTTGTCTTGTGTATTTAGTCTGTGTCTGAGTTAGTTTCCCCAGGTCTGTCATTAACGTGGTTTTGTTTTGTGCTGTCTGCCCTAATTAAAACCCTATTTTCGTCCGATTCATGGCTCCCTCGCTTGCTTCCCCACTCGCCCGCACGCCGTCATCACAGGTATTATTATTACTATTATTATTATTAGTAGTAGTAGTAGTAGTATTGTTGTTGTGAATCTGAATCTACTTGTTAAGAGGCTTACTCGGTTCCACCCTGTTATATTCTATTCCACCCTGTTAGGAAATGATTTTAAAAAATATTCTAATCACAACAGTAAGTGTTTGGTGTATTTGTATATTGTTTTGTTAAAAGAGGTACATATAATGCATCTACATATACTTTTATTTCTAATTAATAAAATTCCTCATACATGACAAAATGGGGACAAAAAATGCACAGATTCCATTATTCTGACATTGTACTCTTCATAAAATTAAAACTGTTAATGCTACAAGAATTGAACTTTTATCATAGCAAAAGGGACGCATTGTATCCCAGAAAAGTTCAGTATTGTTTGACTTGTACATTATTTAAACTCTGCGATTACCATGTACATGTCCCTAACAGGGTGGAAAACGTCTGGAGAAATATATACAAAAAACATCCCATAATTATAATATTTTCAACCCCTGAGCTTGGCAAACATGCATTCCTCATAGCTAAGTATGGTATAGTCCTGACAAAATGTTTAAACCATAAAATACAATCATTCCAATTTTCAGAAAACAGACAGCCAAATATGTGGTCCAAAACAGGAATCACCCACATATATTTAGACAGAAAAAATACATTGACAATGATAGACAGTAACAGTAATTATTATATAATAAAATGCATTTAAAAATAAAAGATTTATTAATTATTTTAATAATAAAGCATTAATATATTTAATTATAATAATATTGTCGTGCCGAGCTGGGACGGAACAGATACAAATTAAGGCGCAGACGTCAGGGTATCGGGGAATACAGGGTTTAATTACAGGTAAGGCAGGCAAAAAGCAGACTGACAACACAATGACCGGACTGGGGAACCAAACTGAAACGCGGACATAAATACGCAGGACTAATGACAACAACCAGAAACAGATTCCACATGGGGTTAACGAGGGGGCATACAGTAGCACACGAAGGAGCGGAGGATCGGAGCAGGACACATTGTTATTTTTAACTTTACACATTGTTTGGATACATTTATTTTCTTACTTTACAAATTACTGTTTTGATAAATGTGCTTAGATGTGTTTAGTACAGTATATGCTCTTCTTGTTTTATCCTGTTCATTTTGTGTTTAAATTTTGTGTTTGTGTTTTTGGGGCCGGGAACCAATTAATTGGTTTTCCATTATTTCTTATGGGGAAAATTCGATCAGAACTCGATGCGGAGTTCTGAACGGATTAAGTTCCAGTTCTGAGGTACCACTGTATTTGTAAATGTCAGGTTCTTTGACTTACAATTTAAATTATACCAGCAACCATTAAAATTATCTGTCAAAGTCGGTGGGCGGGCTCTAGACAAAACCTAACATCTAATTGGTTACATTGCAAACTAAGTCACAGCAGATCGGTCTCGCCTAGTCGATTGAATTCTCATTTAAATTCTCATTTTGTCTGTTCCGTCCTGGGCATGTATGATTTTTTTCCCCCAAAATTTCAGCAGAGAGTCAAGTTCCTACACCAGGCCACCCGACAAAAGACAGAGGAGTTGTTTCATTTGTATTGTTTCTTCTGCTACTTTTATATCGATATGTTATAAGGGTATCGCTAAAACGTTTGCACACAAATATCGAGCGTTCAAAAATAATGCAACCTTTGCGTCGTAAAAACCACTGATGCGTTAGTTTTAAACATTTTACGAGTGCCATCTGGAGAAAAACAGTAGGACTGGCTGTAGGTAACATGCAGTATTATTGATTCCCTTCATTTTAAGTGTAGGCTATGTTATGTGCCCACATCCATACTAATATTAAAAACGTTCACAAACACAAACAGTTTGTGCTGAATGACTGGAATAATCAAAATAATGATAGAAAAAGTATGGCATTTGTAAATAAAAATATGTTCACCCGCACCATCAAGTGCAAATTAGCTCTCTGGTAACATCATGCAGTGAATATTGCTGTCCATACAAAGAAAAACACCGATTATTTAGAAATTATATGTTATATTGCAATATTCATTTTAAATAGTTAATTACTCGTCCTTCATACCAAAGAATGACTATACCAAGGAAACAAGCAAAATAAGTTAACAGTTTAGCGATTCAATTCGTATTTTAAATACTTGTTAATGTCTTTGTAATACATGTAAACAAGAAAGATAGACCAAAAAAGCAACAGTAAAAGAAAAAATAATAAATACATTCTTAAAAAGATGTGATAAATGGCTGAAATGGTTCCCCTTTATGTAAACACTGAGAGGAGCTGTACCTGTGCCAAGTTGAAATGTAGGCTACTCCTCTCAAAGTTTGTCAGTTCGGGGAGAAGCTTCAAGAAGCACGATCGTCTGTAAAAGATCAAAAAGAAGCACTTAGGTAAGACACCAGTGTTTAAATATCTCTATTTTATAGATTGACACACTGTATTCTGTGGAGTATATAGAAAAATATAAAGTTATTGTTTTATTTGTACCGCAAAAAAACAAGAGAGAGAAAAGAGAAACATTATTTTTCAGCTTTTATGATGTGCTGGATAACAGATATGTGCTAATTAGTACGTAGGGTTAACCACCGTTATCTATATCAAACGTGTACATACATTTCAGACGTAGCCTATGTTTCTAATGTTTTTTTTTTTGACACGGCTACTGTGCAACGAATGTAAGACTACTATTTAGGTATACTGATAATTCCTATTTTATACTTTGCTGTCAGGCTGGGAAGGGTTGTCCCTAAGATACTTTAACATACCGGGATTAATTAATTTTTTATTTACTATCGGGACAGAGTAGCAGAGTTACCTATAAGAAACATATTATTAAGCTTTAGACATCTTACACTTACGTAACATATTTACGCAGTGATTTTGCTCCTGTTCATCTTTGCTCAGCTGTTTTTCTTTACTTGGATCCAGATACTACAAGCGGATTATCACTTATATCCCCCAGCTCTAAAGATATGAATCAGCTGTGCTGTTCACCAAGTCTCAGAAAATGAATTTAATGATCCTGGTCCCTATATAGTAATGCTAACGTACGTTGCCCCAACTAGTATAAGGAATCAGTTTTGTTTATTATTGTTTTTCATGTCTATTGAGAAGTAAAATAAACAAATACAATTATTTTAGGCTTTAATGGTTAATTTGGTTGCTGGAAATAATAGTTTAAATTAAGATGCATTTCTTGCTGTTTGACTATATTGGCTGTTTTTTGCTTTGAGTGAAAGTTTCACCATAGTGTGTTTCATTTAATGATCTATTTCTTTACTTTTTTTAAATAAAAGTCATGGGAGACCCAGTAAACATCACAGATGAATCCCAGAGGGGGAACTCGTCTTACATCAGCAGAGGGAATGTACAAGTTGTGGCAACAGTTGTATACTGTGTGGCATTTCTCCTTGGCACTCTTGGAAATGGGCTGGTCGTTTATGTGACAGGATTCAAGATGAAGCGGACAGTCAACATCATATGGTTTCTTAACCTTGCGGTGGCTGACTTTCTCTTTACTGCTTTCCTGTTCTTTGATATTGTCTACATCTCCAGAGGCTTTGTCTGGCCCTTCGGAGACTTCATCTGCAAACTCAACACCCTGGTTGGAGTGCTGAACATGTTCACCAGTGTCTTCCTGCTGATGGTCATCAGTCTCGACCGCTGCTTATTAACATGGATGGCTGTATGGGCTCAGAATAAACGCACCATATGCAAAGCCAAAGTCGTCTGCATAACCATATGGTTAATTTCCCTTGGTTGCAGTATTCCATACAGTGCTTATAAACAAGTGTTTCAGTATAAAAATAATACTGTTTGTGGTGCCCCAAGAATCACTGCAACAATTCATAGAGATCTCATTATTTTCAGAAGTGTCGTAGGATTCTTCATCCCCTTTGTTATTATCTTAGGATCATACTTAGCTATCGGCAAGCGTATTATATCCCTTCAGAGAAAGAAGAAATTAAAACCCTTCCGGATCATTCTGGCAGTAATTCTGGCCTTTTTCCTCTGCTGGCTGCCATTTCACATATTCCAGTATTTGGACTTGAAGTGCAATTCTGATGGCAATTTCAGTGGGGCCCTTTGTAAGGCCGTGTCTGTTGGAGTGCCCCTATCCACTAGTGTGGCATTTCTGAACAGCTGCCTGAACCCCATCATGTATGTCTTTTTATGTGAGGACTTTCAACAGAAGTTCCATCAGTCCATTCTGTCTGTTCTAGAGAGCGCCTTTTTAGAGGAACATCTCTTTATAAACATTGGCAAAAACAAACACACACAAGCGAATCCCCTAAACCAAGACCAAATGAACGAAACTGGGGCCTTTCTAATGACTCAGAATAACTGAGAGTTAAACTCATTGGCAGACAAAGTGGGCCAAAAAAGGAACTCTTTAAAAATAATTATTTCCTTATTAGCTTTATCATATGTGCATTATGCAATCTTCAATAAGGCAAAATTGACATTTTAGACAATAATACAATGTAGCAAACTAATTTTAAAAATTAAAGAAAATTGATATGTTATGGTAATGAGTTCATGAGAATGACCCATATTGTGCTTAAGAACGAATCCATATACTTTTTCCCTATTTAGAACAATTTCTGTAAACTATCAAATATGACTAACCAATATACAGTGGTGTGAAAAACTATTTCCTGATTTCTTATTCTTTTGCATGTGTGTCACACAAAATGTTTCTGATCATCAAAAACTATTACCTATTAGTCAAAGATAACACAAGTAAACACAAAATGCAGTTCTTAAATGAAGGTTTTTATTATTCAGGGAGAAAAAATATCCAAACCTACATGGCCCTGTGTGAAAAAGTAATTAATATAATAACTTAACTGTGGTTTATCACACCTGAGTTCAATTTCTGTAGCCACCCCCAGGCCTGATTACTGCCACACCTGTTTCAATCAAGAAATCACTTAAATAGGAGCTGCCTGACACAGAGAAGTAGACCAAAAGCACCTCAAAAGCTAGACATCATGCCAAGATCCAAAGAAATTCAGGAACAAATGAGAACAAAAGTAATTGAGATCTATTGGTCTGGTAAAGGTTATAAAGCCATTTCTAAAGCTTTGGGACTCCAGCGAACCACAGTGAGAGCCATCATCCACAAATGGCAAAAACATGGAACAGTGGTGAACCTTCCCAGGAGCGGAAATTACCCCAAGAGCGCAGAGACAACTCATCCGAGAGGTCACAAAAGACCCCAGGACAACATCTAAAGAACTGCAGGCCTCACTTGCCTCAATTAAGGTCAGTGTTCACGACTCCACCATAAGAAAGAGACTGGGCAAAAACGGCCTGCATGGCAGATTTCCAAGACGCAAACCACTGTTAAGCAAAAAGAGCATTAAGGCTCGTCTCAATTTTGCTAAAAAACATCTCAATGATTGCCAAGGAAAATACCTTGTAGACTGATGAGACAAAAGTTGAACTTTTTGGAAGGCGCGTGTCCCGTTACATCTGGCGTAAAAGTAACACAGCATTTCAGAAAAAGAACATCATACCAACAGTAAAATATGGTGGTGGTAGTGTGATGGTCTGGGGTTGTTTTGCTGCTTCAGGACCTGGAAGGCTTGCTGTGATAGATGGAACCATGAATTCTACTGTCTACCAAAAAATCCTGAAGGAGAATGTTCGGCCATCTGTTCGTCAACTCAAGCTGAAGAGATCTTGGGTGCTGCAGCAGGACAATGACCCAAAACACACCAGCAAATCCACCTCTGAATGGTTGAAGAAAAACAAAATGAAGACTTTGGAGTGGCCTAGTCAAAGTCCTGCCCTGAATCCTATTGAGATGCTGTGGCATGACCTTAAAAAGGCGGTTCATGCTAGAAAACCCTCAAATAAAGCTGAATTACAACAATTCTGCAAAGATGAGTGGGCCAAAATTCCTCCAGAGTGCTGTAGAAGACTCGTTGCAAGTTATCGCAAACGCTTGATTGCAGTTATTGCTGCTAAGGGTGGCCCAACCAGTTATTAGGTTCAGGGGGCAATTACTTTTTCACACAGGGCCATGTAGGTTTGGATATTTTTTTTCCTCCCTGAATAATAAAAACCTTCATTTAAGAACTGCATTTTGTGTTATCTTTGACTAATAGGTAATGGTTTTTGATGATCAGAAACATTTTGTGTGACACACATGCAAAAGAATAAGAAATCAGGGGCAAATAGTTTTTCACACCACTGTATATGGTGTAAATTGATGGATATTTGCAGCATTGACTAAAAATGTCGAAAAAAAAATGCAACCAACTGCATAGCCCAAACAAGCTTATATGCAACAGCACAAGCTGCCATGTATTATTCCAAACTAATAGCTAGTCATTGTTACTAAAAACCCACACACCTACACCATTGAGCATAGAATGGTTACCAATTAGGTGAGGGTCCTGGTCAGGTAGTTCCACCGGGGACCCTTGACCTGGTGTTTGTAGTGTATGTGAGAAGTGTATGTATGTGTAAGAAAATAAGGGAGCGTTTTACAGTCCATTCAGAAACATGATGCATTAAGTGTCGGTCAGTTGAAGTACATGAAGACGTGGGCATCTCTGTTCCTTTCTTGCAGAAGCACAAGTACATGCACTGTTTTTTAGGACTGCGAGGACACTACTTCCTTTGAACCTATTTTTCACTCATTTTAATTGAAAGAATTATTTTTTAATTGACCAGTCATCTAGCCTCATTGATTCACCTACTAGGCATGTTCACAAGGTAGATGTCACTTGATTCATGTGTAATGGTAATATACTTGTATAAACTTAGGCCTATATATTATGTTTTTATAATTCTTATATAATTAAATTAATCATTCGCATGTGTCTTGGATTGTAACATTTGCTTCTAAATGTATGACAAATGTAAAAAGTGTGTCTTTGTTATATGTTTAGTTTTCTGAGCACTGCAACATTGCATTTGACCACGTAGAGGTGTGTGACTTAATATGGCACTCCAGAGCACGTATTGAAAATACAATTAAAATCACTTAAGGTAGTGGCCGAATGCACGTAAGGGTAATTTACATGTGACACACCCATATTTTGATGTTTCTCTTCCCAAAGTGTGTATCTAGCCTAAGGCTCTGTTCAAATTCAGGGGTGCATCCTTCGAAGGATGTGGTCTATGAAGACATGAGGTGTTTCTCAATATGGGTACTTGATTGTACTTGTGTACCCATTTTATGTTGTTATCTTCCTTTGCCAAAGACAAGTTCCAATACTCCACTAGAAGTACAGAGGACTGTAGAAATCCTTGGATGTCGTTCTTGCCCTGTCCCAAATATCAAGAATGCATTGGTGCACCCTTGCCAAATGAGACAAAAGTTCATTGGGACGCAAGTTAGCCTGACCAGTCTTACCAAGACCACGGGTACTATCGTGGTATGTATTCATTTACATTATTTCTTATGGGAAATGTGACTTGAACCTCAACCAAATCGCAATTTAGTTTGTGTTCCAAGGTAACACTGTATTTGTTTTTAATTTGCATTGTATAATACTAAATAAACAAACTTGCAATAACACCATATATTGAGTTCACTCTGTGATTTTTGTTTACACAATTGTCTACTATCTGGCAGTGAATGAGGGATGCAGTTAGCTTTTGTACTGTATTCTACTAAGAATGTCATATGCCATATCAGTGAATATCAGTGGACTTCTTCCAGTGTCTCACATATATACCCCAAGAAGAGTTCAGAGTATTTATTCATAAATATAGAGAAATATTCATGGAACAATTAATGGGGGTCATATGTACATTTTTTCTGATTTCAGAAATGCACTCAGAATGTTTTGTAGACTTTTATATTGATATATTGAACACATTTGAACTAGTATGAAATAGGATCCTGCTCTCTCTAATACGGAAAAACGATATCAAGGTAGATGGAGTCTCAGTATGCTCATTGACTTCTGCTGGACCCTTAAAAGTGATGTTCCTGAAGCCTAGTACAGCAGAAAATCATAGACTTCTACCTTTCAAATGAGTTACTACCACCATGCACATATACAGTAATTATATGTAAAATGTAAGTTTATGATCTAGCAGTTGACATTGTACTTATTTTCATCAAGTTGACATGACATGGTTGTTTGTTTAAGTCAGGACCTTTGAACAGCCACCCCGGGAAAGCCCATTCATTTCAGACAATGGTCATTGCTATTTCAGGTTAGCTTAACTGGCTGCAAAGATAAGGTGAAAAACATAGGTCATAAATTGTCATGACAACATGACAGAGTTAAAGAAAATCAAACTTACTTTGGCTAAGTCTGGTATATAGGTTCTAGTTATAGCACTCCCACGTCAGGGTTTTCTGCCTGCCAGCCCTTTCCTCTTCAGCTGGTGAGGCTCCAAGTACTCAGTAGCTGAGGCGACTAAGAGGAACTCAAGTGCCAGGTGACAATGGCTATCATGAAAGACGAATTTAAAGCCAGACGAAAAGACCATCCAACTAAAGCTGAGTAGGAAGAACCAAAACTCAGGCTAGAGCAAGGAGACATTAACCAGAATGAATGTAAATATGCTTGTTGCAGGTGTGGGTAATAATACATAACAATGGCCTGGAGAAGGAAATGGGTAAATGACCACACCTATAGCATGATTATGTGCTGTGTGTAACAATAAAACCATTTCAAATATTTGCCAATTGGTTGTGGGTGACCACTCCAGAATGTATACAGAAAAGTAAAAAAATTTCCTGGTACACTGGGTTCTGTCTGCAGAAATGTATTACAATATAAAGCCATTAGAGTGTCTTAATTTGAAAGTGAAAATACTATAACTCAGGCCTTGGACACACTGTAATAAAGTAACAACAGATTAGAGAAATCTGCTCAGAGCATTGCAAATTTCTCTCACAGAAATACATTTTAATCCATGTTATATTATAACAACTGTAAAATCAGTAAACTGTCCAAGTGACACGCCTGTTTGTGGTCAGATAAATATTTGTGGGTTAAAGGAGCTACTTTGTCCTCTTCATCCAGAAGTTGTGGAAATATCCACACGGCCTCTGACTGACTGCACACACCCCGAGACAGAATATCCACACACCCTCTGGATGGCTCCACGCACACCCCGAGTCAGAATATCCACACTGCCTCTGGATGGCTCCACGCACACCCTGAGTCAGAATATCCACACTGCCCCTGGCTGGCTGCACATACACCCCGAGTGAAAATATTCGCACTGGCTCTGGCTGCTGGCCCATGTGTTCCTTTCCTTCCATTCACTCTGCTTTAACCAAGATGTCTATATAAGGGAAGCACTGGCCCTAAAGGCATTTGAATTATTTCACTTAGAAAGCTGAGTGTCATGTGTTTTTAAAAAACATTAGCTTAAACTGTACTTGACTTGTTAAATACTCTAAATACTTTAGGTAACTATTTCATATATTTGTGGGATAAACGCCAAGCATGCTTAATGCATTTCTATAAAAGAAAAATGGCAAAAATCAAATGAAGACATACTAGAACATTCACATTTTTAAAATACTGTATTTTTCTGAAGACTAATAATGCACCCCATTTCAAAGAATTTGGACTCAAACCGATGCATTGTCAAATTAAATTTTAACCATATAAAAATTGACAAAGCTAACATTGTTTTAATCACCTCACACCAGAGTGGCAGTCTCTTTATTATATGAATATAACCCATAGGAAACAACTACTACAAACTGAATTACTACACTCAGCAAGCTGTAGGCTCTAGGAATCTCCTCCCGCTAAGTTAAATGGCTGTGTTGTCCTGTGCTTTTCTGCCACACGAGACCTGGGAAGCATTGCGGGCACTGCTAACGTTCATACATCTCCTTCAGGATCTTGATGCTTTCGCTGTATCGCAGCTGGTTTTTATTTGAGGCCTCCTTCCATCTGGAGAATCAAAATTATAACTTCAGAAGACTTGTGGATAACTCTGTTTAAGTAACAATTATAGAAGCCTAATGAAATAAAACAGAAAATAAGTTATGCCGATATGTATACCAGGGCATGTGAGCGGAGCGGAGCGGGCGGAATTTGGTCAGAGCGCGGAGCGGTTTTTTAATTAAGGCTGGAGCGGTCGCTTTGTCTCGCTCCAATTTCGCTCCGATACCGCTCACACTACAATTCTGAGGCGTGCCCAAATCTACCCAGAATTCATCTGTACAATTATCAAGACTGTTACACAAATTGGCCGAGATGGAATTCGCAAAGTATTTCACAAAGGAAACTGATAAATCATACAAGTGTACTATTCTTATCAAACGTATAGATGACAAGAATGTACAGCAAGAACAACAATGTGGTGAAACTGTTTCAGTGAGTAAAGATTCACTTTGGAATCACTTTTCTCAGAAACATGAGTGTGCTACGCGAACAAGCGGAAGCCAGAGCAAAACGCGTGCAAGTTTTATATGGTTGTAGCATATCAAGTCTATAAAGTAAATTAAAGTATAAAAGCCTATAAAGTAAATTAAAGTAAAAAAGCCTATAAAGTAAATATTGGTAATCAAATACATTCGTTTTGTCATTCAAAGTAGGTCTAATAAGATTTTTTTTTTTTATTTCACGTAACGTAAAATTTTATTTTAGAGACGTGCTGCATCAACAGGAAAAAAATTGAGGAATTTAAAACGTGTCTGTATATTCTTTAGGCTATTAAGCCCACTGATTCCTTTATTTTTAAGCCTATTTTTGTGTGGAATGCCATTTCCAAACCTGTCCGTTGTTACCGATAGGTTGCTTAAAAATAAATATTTTCTGTTCTGACTGGCAATGTTGCCGTTGCTCATATTTCTTTATGACATAAGGCTTCGGTTTAAGGTGACATTTGTTAGGCATGCAGATTATTTGTCCCTCTTTTAAATTAGAGCGAGCGTGGAGCGATTTGACTGGAGCGGGAGGACATTTTAGAGGAGCGAGGAGCGGTGTTGAGCGGAGCGGCTTAGTGCGAATCAGAGCGGAGGAGCGGGCATAGCCAACAGCCTCGTGAGCGAGGAGCGGAAATTCTCACCGCTCCGCTCCGCTCACATGCTCTGATGTATACTGAACAAAAATATAAATGCAACACTTAGTTTTGTTCCTATTTTGCAGCAGTTTGAAAAAAAAAAAAACAGTATTTTCTGTAGGCATTCAAGGAGCATATGTCTTTCAAAGATTGCAAAATAAATACAGAAAAAACTAACAAAGAAGTATTAGTAATCCATCTACTGCACAGGTGTGGCATATCAACATGTGGAATGAGCAGCAAAACCACTACACAGCATTTCCTTATTATGGAGACTATGAAAGGGCAGTTTATTTAAAGAACACAATGCCCTTGTTGCTTCAGTTTTTGTAGGACAGTGCCATTGGCATCCTTGTCATAGTGATGTCCACTAGAGCTGTTGCCTCTACTTTTGGCAGAACATCCAACTGGCTTCACAGTTATAATCTAAAGTAATCTGCTCACTCACCACACATGTAACTAGGGCTGGACGATATGGCAAAATATTTTATCATAATTTTTTTCTTATCAAATGATGTTAAGTGTCACAAGTGTCACAATATCATTCAAGTCATTGAAGTAAAAAATAATAATAATGATCTATTTTTTCTGAAAAATCCCTCAGAATTCATATTCAGAACATAAAAAGGTGACAACTTGAATGGACTGTCAACTGAAATCTAATTTAAATAAATAAATATTATGAAAATAAACTTTTTTGTTGTAGGACGCAGCACAAGAAAAAGCCAACAGCACATTTTGTAGTTCATTTTTTTTCCTCTGACTACCTCCTTGTTTGTTCCAGAGAAATTCTAAAATTCATATGTAAAGGCACTTACATATCAAAGTAGAGGCAACAGCTCTAGTGGACATCACTATGACAAGGATGCCAATGGCACTGTCCTACAAAAACTGAAGCAACAAGGGCATTGTGTTCTTTAAATAAACTGCCCTTTCATAGTCTCCATAATAAGGAAATGCTGTGTAGTGGTTTTGCTGCTCATTCCACATGTTGATATGCCACACCTGTGCAGTAGATGGATTACTAATACTTCTTTGTTAGTTTTTTCTGTATTTATTTTGCAATCTTTGAAAGACATATGCTCCTTGAATGCCTACAGAAAATACTGTTTTTTTTTTTTCAAACTGCTGCAAAATAGGAACAAAACTAAGTGTTGCATTTATATTTTTGTTCAGTATACATCAGAGCATGTGAGCGGAGCGGAGCGGTGAGAATTTCCGCTCCTCGCTCACGAGGCTGTTGGCTATGCCCGCTCCTCCGCTCTGATTCGCACTAAGCCGCTCCGCTCAACACCGCTCCTCGCTCCTCTAAAATGTCCTCCCGCTCCAGTCAAATCGCTCCACGCTCGCTCTAATTTAAAAGAGGGACAAATAATCTGCATGCCTAACAAATGTCACCTTAAACCGAAGCCTTATGTCATAAAGAAATATGAGCAACGGCAACATTGCCAGTCAGAACAGAAAATATTTATTTTTAAGCAACCTATCGGCAACAACGGACAGGTTTGGAAATGGCATTCCACACAAAAATAGGCTTAAAAATAAAGGAATCAGTGGGCTTAATAGCCTAAAGAATATACAGACACGTTTTAAATTCCTCAATTTTTTTCCTGTTGATGCAGCACGTCTCTAAAATAAAATTTTACGTTACGTGAAATAAAAAAAAAAAATCTTATTAGACCTACTTTGAATGACAAAACGAATGTATTTGATTACCAATATTTACTTTATAGGCTTTTTTACTTTAATTTACTTTATAGGCTTTTATACTTTAATTTACTTTATAGACTTGATATGCTACAACCATATAAAACTTGCACGCGTTTTGCTCTGGCTTCCGCTTGTTCGCGTAGCACACTCATGTTTCTGAGAAAAGTGATTCCAAAGTGAATCTTTACTCACTGAAACAGTTTCACCACATTGTTGTTCTTGCTGTACATTCTTGTCATCTATACGTTTGATAAGAATAGTACACTTGTATGATTTATCAGTTTCCTTTGTGAAATACTTTGCGAATTCCATCTCGGCCAATTTGTGTAACAGTCTTGATAATTGTACAGATGAATTCTGGGTAGATTTGGGCACGCCTCAGAATTGTAGTGTGAGCGGTATCGGAGCGAAATTGGAGCGAGACAAAGCGACCGCTCCAGCCTTAATTAAAAAACCGCTCCGCGCTCTGACCAAATTCCGCCCGCTCCGCTCCTCGCTCACGCTCCGCTCCGCTCACATGCCCTGATATGTATATATTATGCACTCAAATATGTATTTGTATACATACACACTGCAAATATGCATTTATTTTTCTCATGAAAATGCATGGCTACTGTAATACAAGTACACTAAAGATTATACAATTAGAATTAACTTACTTCTGTCTAATTTTTTTCCATCGTTCCATATGGTTATATACCAGGGGTATGGACACAGGAACAGTATCAAATGGCTGGAACAAATAAATACAAAAGAGAGCTTCATCTAGTACCAAAAACCAATGAATACATTTCATTCACCCAAGTAGTTTATTCTGTAGTGCTATGTAAAGTGTTCATTGTCCTTCAGAGTGTAAAAAGACAACAAAATTAAACACTGAAATGAATTACTTTTTAATCCTGCTGATTTGCTTTCAAACAAGAAAGATAAACTGGCCACCCACATCATCGTCTGAGATAACACCCTTTACCTTGGCAGCAGTGGATTTCTCTGTAGGAGGGATACGAAGGTTGATAGGCTCCCCAGAGGGACCAATAGGAGAGGGGGAAGGTGGGGGCAGCCGATACACGTTTTGTCCCTTTCCATTGAGCATGTCCACAACCTAAGGTGCAGAAAAAGGAATAAAATAAAACCTCATCATGCAACTGGAAAAGCATAATATGATGTGATCCATCTAGCATTGAAATATCTTAGTCCATACAGTTTAATTCTCAGTTCAAAGTTTGGCACATATATTAGTAATGCACTTTCTTCTTCCTCTCCAAGGCTGTGAGAGGGACTGGAGGAAGCTGCCCGCTCCCTGACTGTGGGGTTATTCCGCATCCAGGCCCGGCAGATAGGATAAAGAGGGGTGCTGGTGTTGAACTGGGCCAGATCCACACTGCGGTCAAACAGCTTGATGATGTAGGCATCTGAGTGAAGAGAGAACATGCGGGGGGGGGGGGGGGGGGGGGGGTTCAGGAGAGTAAGCGAAGCAGGGTTGGTGGCAGGAGGTAAATGTGGCAGAGGACAATGGAAAACAACATAAAAGGAATCTCAAGGGTAGATGGGAAGAATTACACACAAAACCTCCCAATTCTTATTATACACTGGCTGTACTCAGTAAGACATTTACTCTGCTTGTGCTGGTTGCTCTCCGACAACCCATCATCCATCTCCTTGCGTTTCTTCCGTCGATGCTGTGGGAATCGTGATGATGGTCTGTAACATCAACCAAATTGATCATTTGTTAAAACTACAAGTTTAAAATGATCATTTTCTGGCAAATATTGAACATTAGACCTAAGACCATGCACAAAAAAAATCACTGACTCACCGCTTCCCAGCAGAAGACGGAGACAAATCTCTGTGAAGTACACATCGGTATCAGCCAAGACAGGCTTTCATTTTACAGTGAAGGTACTTTTTATAATAATGAGAGGTCAGCGACGGACCTTAAACCACCAAACCCAATACATTTCAATCTAATGTAAAGAAACATTATAATCCACTTGTAGATATCTTCAAAAGTCCCAGTTACTTTAGAGCTCCTTTGCAATTGACCTGTTTAGTATACAGGCTATGAGTGCTGCAGACCACAAGTTTTCAAATACTGCACAAATCTATGTCATGTCATATTTATGCTGTGTTATCTTATGTTGACATTTAGCAAAAGCATGAATCTTAAATCAAGGGCACTCATTTACATTATAATGATTTTATAGATTATTATCATTGGAATAATTTTAAGAAAAGAACATTTAATTTACATATTATATATATAAAAAAGTGAATCATACTTGCTCAGAGAATCTGTTGCCATCTTTCCAGAATCATCTTCATTTTGTTCTCTGGAACACATAATATAAGGCAGAAAGAGATCACCACAGCAACAAGTGAAGTATTTGAGAATATAATCAGAGTACAGTCAACAAAAGCAATTAGACAGGTATAAACTGACCGCTCACTATCACTCTTTTCAACAAGACCTTGCAGCACCGCGTCCAGGCGTCCCCGCGCTCCAGTTGTTTCTGCATCTTCCATAGCATGGGAAGACAAACATGCTGTAACATTCAAGCACTGTACGTTTGCTCTTTGGGCCTTGTACAGGTGTTAAAACGTATCCTCCTTGTACAGGTGTTAAAACGTATCCTCTTACCTGTCTTTTCTGCTTTGATTTTCACGTGTAGCATTCTTGAAAATCGAAGACAGCTAACAGTCACAAACCGCATATAAAGCAGAGGAGTCAAACTCAAATATTTATCAATCCCCCTCCCGAATTGTTCAGGCAGTGCAGTATGAAGTCGACTATATTAGCTAGTTAGCCATGACCTAATGAAAAGATCCATGAAATATGGCATTAAAAAAAAGACTATGCATGAGGACAGAAGGAACTACTCAACCGATATTCAATTCGCTTTACTACCCTTTCTGATTACAACGGTTTGCTAACAATGAATACTTGGTTAAATTAACACGCTATATATAAAATAAACATTACTATATTTACTAATTACGTCTACCTCTGAACATTTATGTAAAATATCAGTCAACCACGAACTAGCAGTAAAATACAAACCATATGTTTACTGTCCCTGCGATAATAGTGGCTATATAAATATTGCCTAGCGAGGTCAGTAGTCCGTTATGACAAATTTAGGTACCATGCCATTACGGGATTGACATCAAACAAGAGCAGGTAACTACCAAAAATAATAGAGTAATTGTTATACAGCGCGCTTCCCAATGCTGGGCTTTAAATACTTATTAACTGACAAGGCTAACGTACTTACCGTACAAGTCAGCAAAAATATTGCAGCGAGCTTCCCAGTTGCTAGTGAACCGAACTGGTGATGGTACCGTACCTGGTTCTGTAAAAATATAATATGTCAACCAGAAATCTACCTTAATATCAGCTTATTGTACATCATACAAAGATAGACCTCGTTTATAAAAGTGTACATCAAGCAATCGCTACCCTAAACAACACTGTTAGTGAACACTGGGAATCAAACTTATGTTTGTTCATATAAATAGCTACGTTTACTCTCCTGTCTCCTGCGACGGACTTTCCTCTTCCGCGCGCAATCGGATTAGTTTTCGTTTATTGGTTGAATTAAGGGACAACCTCTTAAGATCATTGGTGTTCTGCAATTTCACTCACTAAACTCCTGTATTCAGATTGGTCAATGCTCCTCCTTGCGTAATTTCATTGACTGATACTACATTTCCCATGATCCTAGTCATGACGACCTATGAAAACGGACTATATGATATAAAAATACTAGCCCTTTCTAACGCTTTCTTTCAATGTGTATTTAGTAGTGCATGATTAAATGGTACTTTTTAGCGGAAATCAAAGAAGTAAAATATTTTTGTTGGTTTTACTTTTAGTTGCTCGGCAACCACACAACTTTGAGTTTGGCGCGGTTTAGCTAGTAGCAGTTGCAACAGGAACGGAAAAGGAGACGAGATTATTGTAAAGTGGACAAAGCGGAATGCAGCCACCATTTGGTTTCTTAAATAGGTACTGTATACTGCGGCATGTGATATGCTTTATAGTTAAAGTGATTACGTAATTGTTTGGGGACAAATACTTGCGCAACTTTAAGTATTTGACATGCATTCTGCTAGTTACTCCCCTAAAACATATTTCTTCAATTTCATTACTATACTTAACTGAGAAGCGTTGTGCGATTTTATGTATGACGTTTTTTCGTCTTACATGTATGTCTGATCAGTTACTCGCATAATGATATACGCGTATGTCATATTATTCTTTGTTATTTTGGACATATGTGTCTTAATTCTGGTTTTTATTAAAACTTAGATTGCGTGAACAAAGAGCCATATCGGTGACTTGAATTGAGCTGCTATGAAGTCCAGGTAATAACGCCCTTGAACTGTCTGTAAGAATGGTTCGTGAAATTTAATGATTCAATGAGGAAATTCTGCCCATTGTTTGATGATTACTATCTTTCTCCTCAGTGGTGCGATATTCAACAAAAGGAACCCATTCCCCACAAATCCTGCCTTACCCAAAACTCATTACAACCCCTCTCTCATCCAGAAACTTTCTAAGCAGCAGAAGAAAACGGTAACACACGAAAGAAATAGTCTCAGTAGTACAAAAAAGGCTATGCACATTTAAACAGTTACAAATTAAATTATGGTTATTTTCTTCATTTATACGTCTTTGAATGTCTCATTTATATTATGGTTCACTTATTTCTGTTTGCTTATTATAGAGCCTAAGTCCAGTACGTCTACCTCAAGCACCCAGCCCACCTCTACCCTGCAGTGATTCAATCAGTGAGGAAGACCAGCAGTCCCTTGCAGCATCCAGTTGTTTTCACCATAGCCTCCCTCCCTCTAAGGGGCTGCATTCCAGCTTCTCTGAGTCATGGCCTTCTACTGACCGGCAGTCCTTCCCAGAAACTGAGGCTCCGGCAGGGGCTGTCCCCTCAGGAGCACCCCAGGTGTTTGCCGCAGCCAAAACTGAAGAGGATTCTGTGTTGGCAAAGTATTTTATGTCCAATTTGATTCTTTATTGTTGTCATTGTACAAGCCAGCGCAGTGAAATTGAGTTGGCAGTTCTCTGAGCGGTGCAAAAAAATAAGACGGCATGTAATGTGAGCAATATGTGCAAAATAACCAATACATATGTGCAAAAGTACAAAGATGATAAATAGTATATAGTGCAAGTCCTTTTGTGCCTGCTTCAGCCTGGTTACCTCATTGGGTTAAAAACTGTTGTTAGGTCTGATAGTATGGGCTTTAATGGCCCAGCGTGTGTTTTTATTATTATTTTTTTACACAGATGTTGCTTAGAGTACAGATCTTGTAATTTACTAAAACAAATGAAGCTAATGTGCTATTAATGAATTTCCAGGTATATTGAACGTTTTCAGCATGGGAGGCCTCAGAGTCGAGAGGAGAGGAAACACTCATTAACCATGGATGGCAGGCAGTCTTTCTGGTGGTTAACCTCATCCCCTTCCCAGCCCACCTCCTCCCAGTCACAGTCCGTACAGCAAGGTATCCCTGCCTGAAATAGTAGTTAGTTTTGTTGGTGAGGATGGAAATGTTCTTTGTCTCTGCTGACTTTTTTTTAGTTAAATCATTTTGAAGTTGCTACATAGATCATGTTCATTTCTTCATTAACAAACTGTTTAAATATTGTTTCTTTTTATTTTCTGTATGAGTGTGTATATATGGAGTAGATTGTGTGCCACCTTGAAATGCAAACACGACAGACAGTTGCTTAAGGTCTAATTGAGGCGACAGCCACTATATCTCAACCGTGCCCCTGTTAATAGGCTACTACCTCACTTCAGAATGTATTTTAGAGCAATATATAAGCAAGAAATATCCTCTCTGCTCCATCAGGTAGAAAGTAACGTTGCGAGCGAGGATTTTGTCATGTATAAGGTAGCGTTGCTCCTAGAACATTTGCAACAGGTGCTTGATGTAACCACATTAGCTCATGTTTCTAATGCGTGTTCCCCGGGCAAGTAAGATCTTGACCTGTGGCCTGTACTACGAAGGGGGTTTAACCAAATCAGACTTAACCCCGAGGTAATTTGCGAACGCGAGGTTAACAAAATCATGTTGACTCCATCGGGGCTAATCAGTACTACGACGCCAGTTAAGAAGTTGATTTGTTAAATCGGTGTTAACTGCATTGGAGTTTGTGCGCGTTCACATATATGAAGCACGTTCGGCAACGCAAGGCACCGTTTGACTCATAGCGCGATCTCCATATGTTTCACGGAGGAAGACTGCATGCTAATTATGCAGCGTTATGAGGAGTTTAAATCAACCCTTTAAAGAAAGTCCAATACCACTGCAGGTAACAAAAGCAGGCAGGCTTGTTGGCAACGTATTGACGACAAAGAAAATGCATACGTACATTTTCACGGTCATAAAACGTGGTCTAAAATATCCCGAGTATTAGACAATGTAGTGTTTTCTGAAAATAATTGAAATACTGTTAATAAATACAGAGGCTAACAGATGCGACACAATTCAGAAGTCACCTATTATATGCTGCTAAGTAATATAATGCTCCCTGAAGTTCCATTACTATATGTTACTCATAATGAAACCTAATGTTAACAATAACTGATCCGATTTCAAATGCAATAGTAGTGGAAAGCGTTCGTCGCAGCAAGTCAAGATGAAATATAGAAACATCATGTCAAGTGGTAGGGCTATGTATTTATATTTCTACTCATTATGAAAGATTTGTGTCTAGCCTCCACTAATAGCGTGTTTCTATGTTTTACAGCTAATAATAAAAGGTGTCTGTTAATATGACACTTAATAGAAGGTGAGCCACTGTTTAACAAACAATTAAATGATTTACAACAGGACAAAACGAAAAAAAGAAGCATATGTGTAGTGAGAAAACGACTTGGAACCTGTCACCGCGGTTAAGTTAGCCTCATATTCGATATTCAGTTTTCTGGCTTTAATATCTTTGCGGAATTAAGTAAGGTGGCCGTTTTTAATGACAGAATTGTGATGTCCAGTACACAGACATCGATGCACACCGATTATTTTTCCGCTTCAAAACATTTTGTGATTTGTGCCAAATCATGTTAATCGCTAATATAATATAGGTCCTTTCAGTTGTAATGATATATGGTGGTTTAGTATTTTGGGCTCATGGCGACTGTTGCACACCCCTTTGTTTCCCAGATTGCTTTACATGCAAATTTTAATTAATTTTTGTATCCGTATACTGTGCAGTCAACAATACATGAATGGGTTAATATCTTTAAAACTAGACAAGACAGGCACATCTAGTGAAGTGTGCTTTGATCAGTGGACAACAGGGAACAATGCACACCCCTTGGGTTTTCAGAATAACTTTCTCTGTAACAGTTATTAATGAATACATTGAATGCATATTATATGCCATTGCTCCATTTCATACATATTAACAGAGAGAGCCCCTCACGATTCGCGCGCCAATGTGGTACGGATCATCCAGGTACGCCGGCATTGTTTTCGGAGAAATTGTAGTGGGAGGGGCGGTGGTCATATAGGGCTGGCTTACGCGGAAACCTCGACTTAAACAAGAACAAAAACTGCTCGGAGCAGTTTTGAGACTTAGGGTAAATTGCCATAGCAACATGTCTCGACTAAAACCTACCCACCTTTCGTAGTACGGGTTAATCGTAAATCGAAAGTTACACCACACGTCATCAAGTTACTCGCAAAGTTACCCCGATAAGCCAGTTACCCCGCTTCGTAGTACAGGCCACTGTTGTCTCAGTCCATATCCTTGACGACGCCCCCCGCTCGCTAGGCAGCTGTGATTGGACCATTCCCTTTAGAAATCTGTGTGAAAAGAAAATGGGAAACCCATTTTTCTAACCATGTTGAGATCCATAGAGATTGCTTGTGATACATTAGCCTAGGGTGTGGGATCCACAAGTAATATTCTTTATTTATTGTTTCTAAATTATTATTGTTGTTGTTATTATTGTTGTTATTATTATTTTAAAAGCAATAACAAATCCACTGTAATGGAGAAATTGTAAATCTGTCTCACCCAGTCTCCATGTCCGTGTTTAGATGAAGAAACTGTGCTGGGTCCGGCTGAGCCCTGCCAGCTCAGTCCTCCTTGTCCACACCTCCTTGACCATGAGCACACCATCATGGTTAGTATGCTGGAGATATAATATCTTTGATCCCATCCTGGGTTGTTTCCTGCCTTGAACCCATAGCTGCTGGGATGAGCTCAGGACCCTCCACAACCCTGAACAGGACAAGTGGTTACAGAATATTGATTGCTATTGTTAATTCAAAGAAAGATTAGTGAGAAAAATCTGTCTTTTCATTTTAATGATCATGCGTGCCAGTAAAAAATAGCTCTGTGGGCTGACTATTGCCCTGGTCAGTTCTTGATGGTTGGTTTTAAAAAAACACAAACATAAAATAATATGCAGTGTTTTCCTCTTCACAATTCAATTTAATGGTTCTTTTTTTCAATTTTGATGGGTTGGTACCCCAAACTGGGTTATTTTCTGCCTGGTGCCCGTAGCTTCCAGGATAAGCTCCAGACCTCTGACCCTGCGATGGATGGATGGATGGATGGGGTTCTTTTTAAATGTATCTATCCAGTCTGTTCCAGCATCCAAATTAGCAAGTAATCCCATTCTTTACATATGACTTAGAATGTGTTCAACATCAGCAGTACTGCTTTATATAGTACCCTTAAATTCCTCTATTTTGCCTAATTGGAATTATGGATAATAATGATTTAGTTAAATACACGCACACACACACACTGTAAAGTAGCAAGTTGCCTTTGGGGTGTATATGGTCTGGTGAATGATTTCAAAGCTAAGACAGGTCTGCTGACTATATTCTTTGTCCTGCAGTGTCTGTCAGATTCAAACTGTGATGCTGGAGAACCAGAGATCCTGCATTTACAAGAGAGGACCAGCAGGCTTCTGCAGAAAAGGTACTATTAAGCTAAAATGCACTACCATTCTGTTCCATAGTTCCCTTTCCCCCTCCCCATTTCATAGACACATGGCCTGCATATACTATAATGACAATATCAAAGAGTTATCGGTCTGTTCTTAACCATGTATTTTTAGGTTTTTCTCTGATATGGAATAATGCAATCCATCCATCCTTCATGACTGCTTTTGCAGTAGAGGGTCCCAGTGAAATGATGATAATCAGAATCATTGGTCTCATTTATCAACCATGTGTATGAACAGTTGTGCATATATGCGTAAACTGCATATATGCACAACTTCACACATAGTATGGTATTTATCCATTTCTTTCCATATGTTGAAATGTGTTTATGTTTATAAACACTCCTGATCACGTGTACACACAAACCTGTAGCGGCAGATAAGCGAAGGAAAATTAATTGGCACATAGGATCAATTGACAAAGAGAATGGTCTAGTTGTGTTCAAACAAAGTATGTGCAGGCAGGTCATGCTAATGACTTATAACGTTCATGGCCAAATAAATAATGTCACTGGCACTAAATATGTTTTACATGACAATGGATGTTCAGTTCAGTTTTGTTTATTTGTCATATGCAAGTTAGCACAGGGTCAACATTGCAATGAAATGTGATTGACGAGAATAAACAAGTCTCTCAGCAATATATTACAGAGAAGTAAGACAACGTTCTCACACATGAAATAAAGTGACAAGAGTGGGCAGCAGTGCAATTGTCGATGATTTAAGGTGGCAGTCAAGTACCAGTATTGCACATAGTAAGAGTTTTTTACTTTTATTTTTATAGTAATAAAGATAAAAATAAAGATAAAATGCAAGGTGTACCTGAGACAATATTTTATGGGAACTGATCGCAAATGCATCCAATGAAGTGTGACGTGTGTGTTCAAGTGTTGTAGTTGAGGTGTCGAATGGCTTGATGATAAAAACTATTTTTTAGTCTTGTAGTCCAAGCAGACAGACTCCTGTATCGTCTGCCGGACGATAACAAGGAGAACAGCTGTCGTGCTGGATGGCTGTGGTCCTTGATGATGCTGTGTGTTTTACGGAGGCACCGCTGGAGATAAATGTCCTGAATTGCAGGGAGACTGATGCCTGTGATGTACTCTGCTGCCTTAAGAACATAAGAACATAAGAACATAAGAACTATACAAACGAGAGGAGGCCATTCGGCCCATCGAGCTCGCTTGGGGAGAACTTAACTAATAGCTCAGAGTTGTTAAAATCTTATCTAGCTCTGATTTAAAGGAACCCAAGGATTCAGCTTGCACTACGTTATCAGGAAGACTATTCCATACTCTGACTACACGCTGTGTAAAGAAGTGCTTCCTTAAATCCAGTTTGAAATGTTCTCCCGCTAATTTCCACCTATGGCCACGAGTTCTTGTATTTGAACTAATGCTGAAGTAACTATTCGGTTGAACAGCATCCAAACCTGTTAGAATCTTATAGACCTGGATCATGTCCCCCCTCAGTCTCCTTTGCTTGAGGCTGAACAGATTTAGCTCAAATAACCTTTCCTCATATGACATTCCTCTAAGACCAGGAATCATTCTTGTGGCCCTACGCTGCACCTTTTCTAAGGCCGCTATGTCCTTTTTAAGATATGGTGACCAAACCTGTACACAATATTCTAGGTGAGGTCTCACCAAGGAATTGTATAATCTTAGCATTACCTCCCTTGACTTAAACTCCACACACCTGGAGATGTACCCCAACATCCTATTGGCCTTTTTTATTGCTTCCCCACACTGGCGAGAATGAGACATGGAAGCATCAACATACACACCAAGGTCTTTCTCATAATCAGCTACCTTTATTTCAGTAGGTCCCATAAAATACCTGTACTTTATATTTCTGCTCCCTACATGGAGTACCTTACATTTGTCTATGTTAAATTTCATCTGCCAGGTGTCAGCCCAGTCACTAATTAAATTAAGATCCCGCTGTAGCTGCTGAGCCGCTAGTTCAGTATCTGCTACACCACCCACCTTGGTGTCATCTGCAAATTTCACCAGTTTACTGTATATATTGGTGTCTATATCATTTATGTAAATTAGGAACAAAAGTGGTCCTAAAATTGAACCCTGCGGTACCCCACTATGAACGCAGGCCCACTGTGACATCGAGCCTCTTATAACTACTCGCTGCTTCCTATCCGTTAACCAGTTATCAATCCAAGTCGCTACAGTTCCTAAAATACCTGTCGCTTTGAGTTTAAGTGAGAGCCTCTTGTGGGGAACAACATCAAAAGCCTTTTGGAAATCTAAATAGATGACATCATAGGCCTTCTTATCATCAACTTCCTGAGTAGCTTCCTCAAAAAACTCCAACAGATTTGTTAAACAGGATCTACCTCTCCTAAATCCATGCTGGCTATCCCTCAAAATGTTATTTGAGTCCAGGTAATCTACCATTTTCTCTTTGATTATAGCCTCCATAACTTTACCAGTTATACAAGTTAGACTGATTGGCCTATAGTTTGACAAATTACTTCTATCCCCTTTTTTGAAAATGGGCGTTATGTTGGCATGCTTCCAATCAGAAGGTACCACACCTTCAGATAAGGATTTTTGAAACAGTAATGTTAAGGGTCGGCAAATAATATCCCTCATCTCTTTTAACACTATAGGTAAGATGCCATCAGGGCCCTGTGATTTATTTATTTTGAGCTTAGCTAGGCTTTGCAAAACATCAGCTTCAGTTATATATATATTAGTTATAGACGATGTTGAATTAGTAATAAGAACTGGTAAGTTACTAGTGTCCTCGACAGTGAATACCCGTGCAAAACTATCATTGAACTCATTTACTATGTCAATGTCGTTTTCAATTATAAGACCCTTACTATCCTGCAGATTAGTAATTTCAGCTTTTAGAGCTCTTTTAGAGTTAAAATACTGGAAGAAACTTTTAACGTCATCCTTAGCCTCCAATGCGATCTTCCTTTCGACATTCCTTTTAGCTCGTCTAATGTCATTTTTTAATTCAGCCTGTAGATTTAGATACTCTTGCTTTATTATGTCATCATCAGTTATTTTCCATCTCTGGAACAAAGCCCTTTTCCTCCTTACTTTATACTTTATGTCCCTATTAAACCACCTAGGTTGCAATTTCCTAGATTTATTCTTGCTAGAAACAGGTATGAAGTCCTCTTGTACTTGCAATAATGTGCTTTTAAAAAATTCCCATGCCTCTTCAACAGTTTTGTTATTTAACTCCATCCAGTTCACGGTTTCTAGTTTTAATCTCATACAATTGAAGTTAGCCTTCCTAACATTATATATTTTTGATTTGGACTTTGCTCTTCGGGCACTAAACTTAACCTCAAATTTAACCATGTTATGATCGCTACTGTCAAGTGGTTCTAAAACATCTAATTTACCAATCCTGTCCTGGTTATTAGACAAAACAAGATCAAGAATGGCATCTCCCCTGGTAGGGGTGTTAACAAACTGAGTAAAAAAACAATCCTGTACTAATTCCACCATCTCAAGTTCATTTTCAGAAGAGCCAGCAACAATGTCCCACTGTATCCCCGGTAGATTAAAATCACCCATAACTACCACATCATTTTTATTGCTCATAATCCTAATATCACTGTATAACAATCTGCTTTCCTCAGCAGCTACATTGGGTGCTCTGTAACAAACACCGACAATTAGGCTATTTGAGTTTGTAGCATCTAATTTTACCCATATAGCTTCCGTACTTTTACTTATATCAGTAAGCTCCCTTGCCTGCAAGATTTCCTTTACATATACTGCAACACCACCTCCCTTCTTACCTATACGGTCTTTACGGAACAATGTGTAACCATCCATATTATATTCTTGTCCATCCTTATCACTCAACCATGTTTCAGTTATTGCTATAATATCATATCACCACTCTCTGTAGTGATTTCCGGCCGCTGGCAGAGCAACTCCCTTACCAGACTGTAATACAGTCTGTCAGCAAGCTCTCGATCGCACTCCTGTAGAAAATTGAGGTGATGTTGGTGTTCACGCCGAACTTCCTCAGTCTCTCCAGGAAGTAGAGCCTCTGGCGAGCTTTCTTGATTACAGTGTATGTGTGAAGGGTCCAGGTGAGATCTTCGGTGATGTTAACTCCGAGGAATCGGAAGCTGCTGACCCTTTCAACCTTGACACCGTAGATGTGGATGGGCTGGTGCAGGGCTAGACATAAGGATTTAGGAGGGCACAGCCACTTTGGCCTTGGCTATTCATATTTTTTCTAGGGCACAAGGCCATTAAGCCTGGGCACAAGGCCAAAATCTGGAGTAAAAATGTTTTTTCATTTATTTAAATTTCATAGGACACCTCGGGCCTTGTGGAGGAATTTTATTTCCATAAAGGATGCATTTTTTTATTTTCAAAAAAGCAGAAACTTTCCAAAAAGGCATTGGGCCAATACTGAGTCACTAATTACCAATTACTGTAATTACCAAGTTTAGACAACCTACGCAATACGACCTTCGATTTGAGACAGAATATATATATATATATATATGTGTGTGTGTGTGTGTGTGTGTGTGTGTGTGTGTGTGTGTGTGTGTGTGTGTGTGTGTGTGTGTGTGTATATATATATATATATATATATATATATATGTGTGTGTGTGTGTGTGTGTGTGTGTATATATATATATATATATATGTATGTGTGTGTGTGTATATATGTGTATATATATGTATATGTGTATATATATGTATATATATGTATATATATATATATATTATATAGATATATATAGCTTTATTTCAAAAAACAAAATCCAACAATAAAGGAGCCGTCAATATTTTTGTATTTGTTTGCTCAGAACACCCGTATTCTTTTAGTGTACATGGCAATTGACTTGATGTTCGTTTTTTGCACACTGCACGCTACCAGTCCTATATCCTCCCAGCAGAGCTTGGTACTTCTCTGAGTCAAATCTGCTCTGCCTCGGCAAATGTTTTTTTACAACACCATCTGACACTTACCTGAACAAAGTAGATAATTTTCAACATTTTGCGGCAGTAGCCGCGAGTTCAGCTTGCTTTCTTTTACGTTCTCGATCTTTGCGAGGCATGGTGACAGCATAAGCAGCAGACGACAACTACACGATGATTACCGAAGAGGACACCTATCTGTTATTCGGAAACCGTCGGATGGCTTTTCCAATCAAAAACGTAACCCCCGATGATGCACCATTGTCATTGCTGTGGCTCCATAGTAGGCTGGACGATACATACCGTACCAGCCAATCATGCGACGAACACATGATCGTATTAGTCCAGAATTCATTGCGGTTCATTCAGTAGTTGGGAATTACGAGATGTGCGGGTCGACCTCGTTTCTCGTATCGAAGGTTGGGTTCGGGTTCAGTACAGATGCATCGATTGTTGACGAGGTAAAGTGGACCTTGTCGTGCGCAAGTCTTTTGTGTAATGAACGTTACTTTCGGTAAAAAGGGGGCATACGGCCAGACAAACATTAAAGGCAGGCCAATCTTGGCCGTAAGGTACTTCAATTTTGAGGAGGCGTGCACAACGGCCATTGAAAGGCACGACGGCCATTGGCCGCGGTGCCGCGGCTTATGTCTAGCCCTGCTGGTGTTCCCCGACTGGTCGTTTCCGGTAGTCCACTATCATTTCTCTTGTTTTGTTGACATTAAGAGAGAGGTTATTCTCCAGACACCATTTGTACAGTGCCATCACCTCCTCTCTATAGGCCATCTCGTCGTTGTCCGTAATGAGGCCTATGATGGTTGTATCATCCGCAAACTTGATGATGCTATTGGACCTGTGTTTAGCGACACAATCGTGCATGAACAGGGAATACAGGAGGGGGCTAAGCACACATCCCTGCGGCGTTCCTGTGTTTAAGATGAGTGATGAGGAAGTGTGTTTACCAACTCTCACCACCTGGGGCCTGTTTGTGAGGAAGTTGATAATCCACATGCACATGGATGGTCCCAGCCCAAGGTTGACGAGCTTCAAGGCAAGTTTTGAGGGGATGATGGTGTTGAATGCCGAGCTGTAATCGATGAAGAGCATTCTTGCATATGTGTACCCCTTTTCCATGTGAGTGAGGGCGATGTGCATTGTCAAGGCGATGGCATCCTCTGTGGCTCTATTTGTTTGATAGGCAAACTAAAGAGGGTCTAGTGTGTCAGGGAGGGAGGAGCAGATGTGACCTTTGACCAGCCGCTCAAGGCACTTCATGATGGTTGATGTCAGTGCAACAGGGCGGTAGTCATTCATACAGGAGACCACTGGTTTCTTCGGGATAGGAATGATGGTGGATGTTTTGAAGGAAGTAGGGACCACCGACTGCCTTAGGGAGAGGTTAAAGATGCTGGTGAACACCCCTGCCAGCTGGTCGGCGCACGCTCTGAGGACCCAGCCTGGGATGCTGTCTGGTCCGGGAGCTTTATGAGGATTTATCTTTTTGAAAGACCATTTCACGTCTTCCGTTTTGAGTATGAGAGTATCAGCCTCACTGCCCCCTGAGGAAACAGGACCTGCTCTTTGTTGTCTCTGTTGATGTGTCTGGCACAATTTATTTTTGGCAACATTCACTTGTTGGTCTGCTGCGGCATATGACACACATTACTTGCTGCAGCCAGTTATACGCAACCACTATGTGTCTTACCTATTTCTCATAGCCTGGGTGCTGGGTAATGGAGGTGCACTGTCAGTGTCACCATCTGGAATGACTCCTGTTAGGAATGTTTCATCTATGAGCTGTGTTACCATTCAGTGGTGACACTGATGTGGTACTTGGGCCACCCCCTGTGGCATGGGTGTGGGGTCTGTGGGCTGCGATCCTTTTTTTGGTGGTCATTTTCATATTGAACCACATCTTCCTCACCACTGCCATCTTATAATTACTGGTGATACAGCATTATCTGCATGTGTCACCTGTTCCCAAGCTAGGTTCTTCTTTAACAGGCCGTTGGTAAAGTCGGCAAGAAATAAGACAGCGTGTTCTGTGGAAGATTGAGGGTGTGTCTTTGTTTAAAGTAGTCTTGCTGTGCATGTGCAGTCACATTTAGAATGCATGAGATTTATCAACATTCATTTTATGTCACTGTTCGTATGCGTGAATGATAAATACCAATTTTCCTGTGTTAATAAAAGTCCCTGTTTGACATTGGGGACATATGGCTCTGACTAAGAACTGTCTATTTATTAGTTTATGGAAAAATAATATTGAGATATATATTGTATATCGCTGTTCAGTTAAATATCGAGAGATGGTTTTTGGTCCATTGCCAAGCCCTAGTTTTTTGGCAGCACAGTTTGTAAAAGTATAGCATTAAATTTTTGGATTGTAATTGGTTTTGAGTGAAATTCACAGTTTGTTCTACTCGCGAGTTTGGCTTTCCTTTGTTCTTTCAGTGAACAGTCTCTCAGCAGTGGCTCTCTGCCTATCAGCTCTGAAGGCCTCGGTTCAGACATTTCCTCTGCAGTCAGTGTAGATGAGCCAGTCCGAAAACCTGCACCTGCCACCACTATTGACTTAACCAGTGGTAAGTCTGAAGGCCCCAGACCTGCAGTCCATAAGAGCTGCGATAAAGTTAACAGATTTTCAGGGGGCAGCTCAGGCAATTTTTTTCCATAGTGTGTTTAGTTGATTTTTTTTATATATTGTCCTGTTTACATTATCCTGGTAATCCCATCAGGTGTAGCTCTCAGAGCTCAGGTCAAACCCTCTGTGAACCGCCTTTCTGCTTCCTGTCCTTGCCCAGAAGATGACATCCTGTTCCAGTGGCGACTACGCCGCAAGATGGAACAGGCTAGCCAGTGGCCACTGCAAAAGCCTCGGGGTCAAGCTTCACAGCAGCCCAGCACAGTATGTAGACATCTGGTCATTATTAAAAGCCACACTGTTCATCTCAACAGGCACTGAATAATTACATGCTATACAATAGTGTTCTGTCTTTGGGTAATTTTGTCCTTTTTGTAGATTGAATTAAACAAATGGTGCTTACATTTCAGTCATACCATATACAGTGTATGTTTTGTCTAAAATTTCATTTAAAAAGTAGACATTAAATGTTTTAATGTTGATCTTTGTTTGACCTTGTCATCAGGATCATTAAAGTTAAATGGATGTGAATGTAAAGGATATCTAATCCTTCTTTTCCTCATGCAGACACCTTACTTGACTCCTCAAGAGTCAACTCATGGAGGCTTCCAGATGCCTACAGCTACTCCATCCCTCCCTATTTCTAGTCCCATAGTGACAATGCTTCCCAGTGACCTCACCATTCTACCCCGTATGCATCTTCTTTGCAATATGCAGCCCTGCTTACTTCAGCACCCACAGCTCACTGTCCAAAGAGGAAGTTTCGGAAAGCCTGTCTGTAATCCATCGCAAACCCAGGCTGAATCCACTGAATGCAGCCCTGAGACTGTCCCCAGCAAAAACTTCTCTTCTCTGCCTCCTGTGTCATCTGACACTGCTGAGGATGAGCAGGCACATCCAGGAGCTAACACTAGGAGACTGAGGAAGGTGTCACAGGAAGTCCAGACTGAGCAAAATCTGGAATCCACAGTGCCATCCTGCAACAAGAGAAACATACCTAGGTATAACCGGATGTTAAACAAATTAATTTTCCTATATGCATTTTTTATATTTGCTTTGATCTCTAAAAGCAGTAAAAATTTTAAATTTAGTTGATTTCAGTGAGGTCTGTCAATACTTGCAAAAAATTGCTTTTAAAAAAACTGGGATCATTTTAATCAGTAAAAGTTTCTGCTAGAAATTAATTCATGCTTCATGAAATTGTCCAGAAATTAAATCATTTAATCATTTTTTCATCTTTTTACTTTAACAAAGTGGTAAATAATTATCTTTTAGACACACTATAAAACCATCTTCTAGACACCATGCCAGAGGGGAAGGGGGACCACAGGCTGATCATAAAATGGAAGCTCAGCTTGGGTGTGGTGCTACCAGTGACAGCAAAAGGCAAGAGGTGGTGACCTCATGGCCACAGAAATCCACCAGACGAGGAAGTAAATCGGAAGGAAATGAGGTATCAAGATGCAGGGATCGTAAAGGCGACCAAACGCCACCACCATCTCCCATACACAGCACTCTAGGACAGGTGAAGACAACAAACCATTTAAATGTGTATAGCTGCGTTCTTAACTATTTTAGTAATATGTGCTGATTATTAAATTAACAGGTGGTCTCGGAGGTACTTTTCTCAGCACCAGATTCCCCTATTGAAGTCAAGACTCTGGGCTTCTCCAGTTCGCCCAGAAGCACGCCTCCTGCACCTCCACAGTCTCCAGCAGCTGACACCAACAGATTGCAGCCCCCTGAGGCCATCGTCCAGCTGTTACGTGAGGCTGAAGGTGGGGAAGGTGGCTATTTCACCGCTACTTAATCTCAGTGTAATCTCACAAAACTGTACTCGAGATGAAAATAATAGCAAAAATAAATTAAATTTCATTCATTCATTCATTTATTTATTTATTTACTTACAATATTATTGTTTGTTTATATCGCTTGGCCCTTTCACGCCAGGGCTGGTGCCCGTGCCGAACCTAAACTCCGGCCCTGTCGTTGCATTCACACCAAAAATAAACGATGTGGTGCCGTTATATACGGACTGGAGCTCACTTTTCTGGCCCTGAAAGATTGCTGGGTCAGAGTTGGGAGCGTGTGACGTCAGGAGGCGAGGTTAGAGTCGTCAGAGGGGAAAGCAAGTTTACGAAGCAATGCGGAGTGAGTTGGAAAAGGCAGGGGTTATCAGAATAACGAGCAAGTCGTGAACAAGATTTTTTTTAAATGAAAAAAATACAGTAAGTCGAAAAGAGAACTAAATAAAAACTGTGCTGGCTGCCCTAAAAATAAATATCGTATTTGGAAACCGACCTGCTATCCGGGTGACTGGAGCACTGATCTTGCCGACCGCTTTGGAGGAATCGGAAACATTGTTTTTGTCGTGTCTACTTGTAATGTGACTATGAACTTTAATTACGTTTGGTGTATATTGGATGCCTTCCAAGGATCCGTCAAACAAAATAGCATATCAATAAATGCTCAGTTGTGTTTTCTGTGTCGGACATGTGTTGTGGCAGGGTTGGGCTATATTATGGCGTTAAATTAGTGGCAAAACTCGCGCGTGTATGCACTGGCGAGCAGAATATCCATGCTCTCTACGCGCTCGCGTTTGTACTAGGGGTGTAACAGTACATCGATTTGTATCGATATATCGATTCAACAGCAAATAATCTGATGCATCGATGTGACCGCATAAATATCGATACATGCGTTATTTTCTCGCCTGTTCTAGTATTGTTTTCATGATCCATTCTGACGTATAAATGGTCTACACCAGCGGTGCCCAATAGCTTGATCGCGATCTACTGGTTGATTGCAAAGGTGGTGTGGGTAGATCCGTATGGCATAAAAAATAGAGGATGGATGATGTGTTCAACTGTGCCAGCTGCTGCAAGCTACCGAGTCACCTAGTTATCCTCCAATTTATTTCTACTAAACTTTAGAAAGGGCATAAAAATTAATGGGGGATCTGGACCAAGTAAGAAGCCAAAAACCTACCACTTCAAGGTGGTCTACCATTGCTATTCCGAAGAAGGGAAATGTGGAGCGGCATTTTCTGACTGTCCATAAAAATTACGACATTAACTTCCCTCCGAAAAGTGAGCTGAGAAATAGAAAGGTGAAGGAACTAAAATCCCAGTTCAATTCAAAAATACTTTATCCCAAAGGGAAATTATTATTATTAATAATAATAATAATAGTCATGATAATAAATAATATTAAAGAATACTCAATATTTTTATATATAAATATATGTTTTGCATTTTTATAGTAGGTAGATCATTTTGACTTGGTCATTTATAAGTAGCTTGCAAGCTAGCGTACCTTCAGAGCGTGTGTTTAGTACGGCAGGTGACATAGGACGCTACGCTCAGAGCACACAATCTCCTGAACACGTTGACCATTTAATTTTTCTTTAAAAAAAAAAACTCTCAAAGAAGAATACTGACATACTGTTGATCTTCCTCATTCTACATGCCTGTCCATGCAATGTTTTTTATTTGAATTTATTGCACTTTATTTAACTTGTTCTTGTATCCCAGCGTAGGGCAAGCGAGCAGGGAATGAGAAATCAGGGTCAGGCAGACGGAAATCCAACAAACGGCGGTGGGGGGTGGGGGGTTATTGCAAGCACAGTGCACAGCACATAACACGGGTAAAACTTCAATGACAGATCTGGGCGATTCAATGAATTAAATACACAGGACTAGACGAAACAATAAGAAACAGCTGGGAACAATCGGGAAATAAAAATTAGTCACCATGTTAATGAATTGTTTGATTACATCACATTTAAAGTGATCTTGAAAATCCAAGGGGTGTGCTTATTATCCCCCAGAGTCCACTGATGAAAACACACTCCATAGGACATGGCTGTCCCATTTTGTTTTAGAGCTATTAACCCCTTAGTTGTTGCTCCATTGCACTTTAAGTGGATGCAATATAATAATTAATAACTATTACAGACAAAAATAATATGAAAATCCATATGAGGCTAACTTAACCGCGGTCAGTGACAAGTTATCTTCCTCTTCTACCAAAGCAAATAGCCAATCGTAGTCAATATTTTAAAAAACCAATCAAAGGAGCAGAGATATTAGCCACTGTTCCCGCCTCCAAAGTGTCAAAATTCATCCTGTCGAGCGAGCGAGCTGTGCATACGCGAGCGCGTAGATGGGGTCCAGCGAACACGAGGGCGTAGAGAGGATGGGTTTTCAGCTCGCGAGCGCGGTTCAACTTTTGGCACTAATGTAACGCCGAGCGAGCGAGTGCTGTACAAACGCGAGCGCGTAGAGAGCATGGGGTTTTCTGCTGGGTTTTTATGAGCGCAAGTTTTGGCACTAATTTAACGCCATACTACATACATTGTTGTAATGACAACTTAGCTAACTAATAAGTTAACATTAAATTTTGACCTCTGTGTACCAGCCAGTGATACATAACATACAGCTATCTGCTTTGTTACAGCAATGAAAATATCACTCACACTATCTTGCTTGAAATGTCAGAATTTCAGTGAAATTTACCTATTGTGTCTTCTATGTGCTTGTTTTAAGGTGAAGAGAATGCAGATGGACAGGAGCATCACATTTTATATTTATTCCATGTGAAATATTTACATATTTCCTTATTTGTAAAATAAGTTTAGCAAAATGTTTTATTCTTATCTTCACTCTCCCTATCAAAGTAGCCCCTTAATGCATATTGTGCAGTAGTTCCTTCAGCGTCCGTTATTTTATGTGCATTTGCGCTGGTTTTAAAAGAAATTACTATGCATTTTAACCTTTATATGTTAATTTGTACTTCATTTGCAGTATAAAGGTTAAAATGCACAGTAATTTCTTGTCATAGCAGCACAAAAGCACATAAAATAAGTACGCATTTCTGCTGTTACAATAATCGATTGCCACACGTATCTCTTTTAAAGGTTGAATGCATACATGTGTTTCAGTTATATACATCCCTGCGTATTAGTATGCATGATTCACAGTTCATTCATGAATGCATCTCCAATTGCAACCCACTTTTTAACTGGAACACACAAACGGTAGTTTGTCTTGGTCTGCTGAAGTGCAGGAATAAGTCGTTAGCAGATGTACTCAAATGACTCGTGGGACATTCCAAAATGTTGAATGAACTGTGCTGGGTTAAACCCTGGAACAAGGGGAAAAATTATGTAAGCATCTGCAGCAAATTCAGAAAAGTTTTGCGGCCCTCCATTTTTGCCGTCTCTTCTGAAACAGTACCCCTCCCACAGCAATATGCACATGCTGATGTCATCATTCTACCCTTTCAGCACCAAGCGCGGTGTGAAAGCGAGATGGTTTTTGGTGGGGCTGGTGTGAACTCCAGCTCAGCTCTGGCAAGGACTTGGTGTGAAAGGGGTATCTGAGGGTCCTTGTTTTTAGTGCTACAGATTTTCAAAATAAGTTCTTTTACTAATAGTTTTTCCCTTTTCTTATATGTTTTTCTACAGACTCTGATGGGCTGGAGTTTGAAGATGACCCCTTGCTGCAAGTCCTAAGGCAGCAGAGGGAATGGGTAAAAGAGCAGATCAGGTAAGAGACTGAACTGAGAAAGGGCCGTTGAGTTCATGCAAAATATGGTGCTCTTTGTTAGAAGCTAATTAGATGTGAACAATTTTGCTGTTTTTAAACAAGCTGATATAATCTAAGCAGCTACATTTTCAGATTTTTTTGTCTGTTTCAGTGAAATTGATGCAGTGTTGAATGATCTTCAAGAAACTGGCGATGCCGAGGAATGAACAATCCAGATATGAAATATTTGTATTTGTGCATAAATACAATCACTTATTTAATAAAATAAAGTTTACAACCACCTGGAATGGCATGAAATTTTTATATAACGAAATATGGGGAATTATTAATAGAGGAATAAATATTTGAGGCTCAAATTTTGTGATGATAAAAATGATTTTTTTCCATGCCATGTAACAATCTTGGGTGTTTGTGTGTACATCTTACTGTGTGACAGTTGAACATTACAAATGACTTTTTGGATGTAGGGTTGTGTGTAAACACAATCTTTGGCCTTCAAAAGTACAAATTACAGCTTGCTGTGAATGAAGGGCTGAAAACCTTTCTCCTGCTGTAGTGGAGCAGACATTATTAGGATTCTGTGGAAGGAAATTGATGATAAAAGCCATTGATACAAAAAAGCACTTTGAATTACACTAACTAAATAAGAACACATTGCATTTAATGCTGGAATGAAAACGCATTGCATTTAAGAATGCTTGACTATTTGGGGGTTGTAATTTAATGTGAATGTATATTAAAACATTGAATAGTTCAATTGAAGATATTCCGGTTGGTATTTCATTGGTAAAATAATCAATACAAAAATATTCAACTTCCAGTTCCAAAATATACAGTTTATAAAGTTAACTTTTATAATTCAGTTGCCTGAATTCAGTTAATTTACTTCTACCTCAAAATAAATTACCTCAAAATAAATTTCAAGACAAAAAAATAAAGTTGGGAACATTCAATTCTTCATAATTCACGAGGTACTGTAGTACCCAGTCATCTTATTTTGCTTTACAAATATGCAGCCAAAATTTCAGTGGTTTAAAATATGGTTCGAAAGAGTCAACAGTAAGTGTGCGATAAGTAGGCCAACAAGTTCTGTTGCACCGGTTAATGGAATGGTAGATTTTCTTTGTGTCATGGGACATGAGTGTCCCAAAGTCGGCTACTGTCCCATCTCTTCCATCTAGCTAGTAATGAAACTTTCTAGCACTAATTAAGGGAATGACGTTACATGTGGAAAACTATCTGTTGTCCAGTTCTAATATATGCATTTTTAAAAATGTTGCCAGTCATTTCAAACTGTCTTGCAGTGCCGGTACTTTGAAAACTCTTTAAAGTACAGCTGCCATCTGTCATATTTTATGTGACGGACAGCAGCCATTTACTTACCTTGTATTGTAAAATAATGTTGTGTCCCGTTTTGAACCAATACTGGATGCGATTTGTCTGTATTTTTGGATTGCTAAGTTTATGGTTGGGGACCCGGGTGGAAGAAGCATTTCTTATTTTTTGAGATGATGGTGAATGAGCCGCTGAAATCCCTTGCCCTTCACTATGGAAAATGGTCATATCATCTGCAAAAAAGCAAAGATGCGATCCTGAGGCCCCCAAACATCAAGAGTTTTCAAGAACTCAAGGTGAATCTCATCCACCCTCGGAGCCCTACCACCAAGTAGTTGTTTGACTACTTCAGTGACCTCAGCCCCAGAGACAGGCAAGTCCTCCTCTTAGTCTTTGGGCTCTACTTCCTCGGAGGAAAGCGTATCAGTGGGTTTAAAGCAGGGGTCTCAAACTCCAGTCCTGGGGGGTCGGAGCCCTGCACATGTTTGGGTTTCCCCTCATTTAACACACCTGATTCAACTCCTTGTGCTAATTACCACACAGCTCTTGAGCTGAATCATTTGTGGTGGAACAGGGAAAGAACTAAGCTACACAGGGCTGCGACCCTCCAGGACTGGAGTTTGAGACCCCTGGTTTAAGGAGATCCTCGAAATATTCTTTTCACCACCTGTTATATCCCAAGTTGAGGTCAACCGCTCTCCACTCCTGCTATAAATAGCTTTGGTGAAGCCCTGCTTCCCCCTCCTGGGGTGCCTGACAGTTCGCCAGAACCTTTTCGAGGCCAACCGAAAGTCCTCCATAGCCTCACCAAAATCTTCCCACACCCAAGTTTTTACCTCAGCAACTGCCCAAGCTGCTTCCCAATTGGCTTGCTGGTACCTGTCCTCTGCTTCCGTAGTCCCACAAGCTAACCAAGCCCTGAAGGCCTCCTTCAGCATGACAGCTCCCTTTACCAATGGTGTCCACCACTGGGTTCAGGGATTGTCGCCGTGACTGGCACTAACAACCTTACAGCCACAGCTCTGCACCGCCGCCTCAGCATTGGAGTTCCAAAGCATAGCCTATTCAGGCTCTATGTCTCCTGATTCCCTCAGGACAGAAGTTAAATTCTCCTGGAGGTGGGGCCTCTGCCAGATGCTCCCAGCACACCCTCACTATGTGTTTGGGTCTACCAGATCTATCCAGCATCTTCCCCCACCATTGGATCCAACTCACCACAAGGTGTTGATCAGTTGACAGCTCAGCTACTCTCTTCACCTCGAGTGTCCAAAATAAATAGACACAGATCCGACAATATGATTACAAAATCAATCATCAAACTGCGGCCTTCGGTGCTCTGGCTAAGTGCACTTATGAACACCCTTATTGTAGAAAAGGCTTTATGTTTGTTTTGGGGGACTTTATGTTTGTGTTGTTTGCGCGCGAACTGACATATTTCCTGTGTAATCTAACTTCTTTTCTTTTCCTTGCCTGCCTATAACGAGTAGCTAGCCCCTCAAGTTTGGTGTGCTCCAAAATATAATTATAATTTAATGAGGACATTTGCAGTTAATTCTGTGCAATACAGCTGATATTGGAGTTTGAGTCAATGATGAGAAATAAGTTCATGTTGCATTTTATGTTTACATCGTCCATCCATCCATCCATTATCTCCCGCTTATCCGAGGTCGGGTCGCGGGGGCAGCAGTCTCAGCAGGGAAACCCAGACTTCCCTCTCCCCGGCCACTTCTTCCAGCTCCTCTGGGGGAATCCCGAGGCGTTCCCAGGCCAGCCGAGAGACATAGTCCCTCCAGCGTGTCCTGAGTCTTCCACGGGGCCTCCTCCCAGTGGGACATGCCCGAAACACCTCACCAGGGAGGCGTCCAGGAGGCATCCTAATCAGATGCCCGAGCCACCTCATCTGACTCCTCTCAATGCGGAGGAGCAGTGGCTCTACTCTGAGTCCCTCCCAAATGACAGAGCTCCTTATCCTATCTCTAATGGAGAGCCCAGCCACTGTGCGGAGGAAACTCATTTCGGCCGCTTGCACTCGCGATCTTGTTCTTTCGGTCACTACCCACAGCTCGTGACCATAGGTGAGGGTAGGAACGTAGATCGACTGGTAAATCAAGAGCTTCGCCTTTTGGCTCAGCTCCTTCTTTACTATGACAGACCGATGCAGTGCCCGCATCACTGCGGACACCGCACCGATCCGCCTGTCGATCTCCCACTCCATCATCCCCCCACCCGTGAACAAGACGCCGAGATACTTAAACTCCTCCACTTGGGGAAGGACCCCATCCCCGACCCAGAGAGAGCATTCTACCCTTTTCCGGCTGAGGACCATGGTCTTGGATTTGGTGGTGCTGATTCTCATCCCAGCCGCTTCACACTCGGCTGCAAACTGTCCCAGCGAGAGCTGAAGGTCACGGTCCGATGAGGCCAACAGGACCACATCATCTGCAAAAAGCAGACACCTAATCCTGAGGTCACCAAACTGGACACCTTCAATGCCCTGGCTGCGCCTAGAAATTCTGTCCATAAAAAGTATGAACAGAATCGGTGACAAAGGGCAACCCTGACGGAGTCCAACCCTCACCGGAAACAAGTCCGACTTATTGCCGCCCATGCGGACCAGACTCTAGCACCGGTCATACAGGGACCGAACAGCCCTTAAAAGGAAGCCCGGCACCCCATACTCCCGGAGCACCCCCCACAGGACTCCCCGAGGGACACGGTCGAATGCCACAAAACACATGTAGACTGGTTGGGCAAACTCCCATGAACCCTCCAGAACCCTGCGGAGAGTATAGAGCTGGTCCACTGTTCCACAGCCTGGGCGAAAACCACACTGCTCCTCCTGAATCCGAGGTTCGACAATCCGGCGGACCCTCCTCTCCAGAACCCCCGAATAGACCTTATCAGGGAGGCTGAGGAGTGTGATCCCCCTATAGTTGGAGCACACCCTCTGTTCCCCTTTCTTGAAGAGGGGGACCACCACCCCGGTCTGCCAGTCCAGAGGCACTGCCCCTGATGTCCACGCGATGCTGCAGATGCGTGTCAACCAGGACAGCCCCACAGCATCCAGAGCCTTAAGGAACTCCGGGCGGATCTCATCCACCCCCGGGGCCCGGCCACTGAGGAGCTTTTTAACCACCTTAGTGACCTCCGCCCCAGAGATAGGGGAGTCCACACCCAAGTCCCCATACTCTGCTTCCACATTGGAAGGCGTGTCGGTGGGATTGAGGAGGTCTTCGAAGTACTTCTTCCACCGACCCAAAACGTCCCGGGTTGAGGTCAGCAGCACCCCATCCCCACCATAAACAGTGTTGATGTTGCACCGCTTTCCCGCCTGGAGCCGCCAGATGGTGGACCAGAATCGCCTCGAAGCTGTCCGGAAGTCATTTTACATGGCCTCACCAAACTCCTCCCAAACCCGAGTTTTTGCCTCAGCGACCGCCGAAGCTGCATCCCGCTTGGCCTGCCAGTACCTGTCCCACAGGCTAAAAAGGCCCGATAGGACTCCTTCTTCAGCTTGACGGCATCCCTCACCACTGGTGTCCACCAGCGGGTTCGCAGATTGCCGCCGTGACAGGCACCGACCACCTTACGGCCACAGCTCCGGTCAGCTGCCTCCAGAATGGAGGTGCGGAACATGGCCCATTCGGACTCAATGTCCCCCGCCTCCCCCAGGACATGGAAGAAGTTCTGCCGGAGGTAGTAGTTGAAACTCCTACTGACAGGGGATTCCACCAGACGTTCCCAGCAGACCCGCACTATACGCTTGGGCCTGCCAGGCCTGGCCGGCTTCCTCCCCCACCAGCGGAGCCAACCCACCACCAGGTAGTGATCAGTTGACAGCTCCGCCCCTCTCTTCACCCGAGTGTCCAAGACATGCGGCTGCAAGTCCGATGACACGACTACAAAGTCGATCATCGAACTGCGGCCTAGGGTGTCCTGGTGCCAAGTGCACATATGGACACCCTTATGCCTGAACATGGTGTTCATTATGGACAATCCGTGACGGGCACAGAAGTCCAATAATAAAACACCACTCGGGTTCAGATCGGGGGGGCCGTTCCTCCCAATCACACCCCTCCAGGTCTCACTGTCATTGCCCATGTGAGCATTGATTTGCTGGGAGGAGCGCTCTCCAACACTCCTTCCAAGGACTCTAAAAAGGGTGGGTACTCTGAACTGCCGCTCACCGCATAAGCGCAAACAACGGTCAGAACTCATCCCCCCACCCGAAGGCGAAGGGAGGCTACCCTCTCGTCCACTGCGGTAAACCCCAATGTACATACGCCCAGCCAGGGGGCAATAAGTATGCCCACCCCCGCTCAGCGCCTCTCCCCGCAGGCAACTCCAGAGTGGAAGAGGGTCCAACCCCCTTTGAGGAGACTGGTTCTAGAGCCCAAGCTGTGCCCTGAGGTGAGCCCGACTATGTCTAGCCGGAACTTCACAACCTCACGCACCAGCTCAGGCTCCTTCCCCATCAGAGATTCCATGTCAGAGATTTCAAGATGGCGCCGCGGATGGTTGCCTCGGTGTGTTGGTGCGCACTGCTTTGCTATATTCTGGTTGTAAATTCAGTCTCCTGCTGCACTTTTACAAGAGAAGAGCTCTTGAACTTCAGGAAAACTACTCCAACGGACTTATTACCAACTTTTCTGGTCTCTCCAATCAAAATTTTGGACATCCTTGTTAAAGGTGCTCTTACCTTATCTCAAGCTGCGAGACGCCGGAGGAGAGGCAAACGCGCCGGAGTTACAACAATGACAAGCCCTGGTTCACAGCTAAGCTCAGACAGCTAAGGTTACAGAAGGAAGAAGCATTCACAAGTGGGAACAAGGACAGGTACAGGAAACTGAGGAACAGGTTTAGCAAGGCGGTGAGGAATGCTAAACGACTGTACTCTGAGAAACTCCAACACCAGTTCTCAGCCAACGACCCCGCGTCTGTCTGGAAGGGGCTCAGACAGATCACTAACTACAAACCCACAGCCCCCCACTCTGTCAATGACCTGTACCTTGCTAATCAGTTAAACGACTTCTACTGCCGCTTTGAAAGACAACTGGACAATTCACACTTCACCATCCCCCGCGGCTCCTCACATCGACCACTGACCACCTCCCCCACACCAACTGCTGGTGTGGCATCTTTGAAGCCTCACACCCCACCTCTTCATATTCATGAGGAGGACGTTAACAAGGTCCTCAAGAAGCTGAACCCCCGCAAAGCTGCAGGTCCAGACTCAATCTCCCCGTTCACCTTAAAACACTGTGCTGACCAGCTGACTCCTGTGCTCACAGAAATCTTCAACACCTCACTGGAGTCATGCCATGTGCCAGCATGCTTCAAGACATCAACCATCATCCCAGTACCAAAAAAACCTAAGACAACAGGACTAAACGACTACAGACCCATTGCTTTGACGCCTGTAGTTATGAAGTCCTTTGAGCGCCTCGTACTCCGCCACCTCAAAGCCACCACTGACCACCTGCTGGACCCCATGCAGTTTGCCTACAGAGCCAACAGATCTGTAGACGATGCTGTCAACATGGCCCTACACTTCATGCTCCAGCACCTTGACTCCCCAGGAACATACGTTAGAATCCTTTTTGTGGATTTTAGCTCCGCCTTCAACACCATCATCCCAAACCTCCTGCACGACAAGCTCTCCGACTCCATGTACCCGACTCCACCTGCAGATGGATCACAGACTTCCTGACCAACAGGAAGCAACACGTGAAGATGGGAAAGCATATTTCTATCTCCCAGACCATCAGCACCGGATCGCCGCAAGGCTGCGTCCTTTCTCCCCTCCTATTCTCCCTCTACACCAACAGCTGCACCTCCACCCACCCGTCTGTCAAGCTCCTGAAATTTGCAGACGACACCACCCTCATCGGACTCATCTCTGATGGGGACGAGTCTGCCTATAGGCAGGAGATTGAACACCTGGTGTCCTGGTGCAACGGGAATAACCTTGAGCTCAACTCCCTGAAGACAGTTGAGATGACTGTGGACTTCAGAAGAAGCTCTGCCCCACCTCTACCCATCTCCCTGCTCGGCTCACCAGTCACCACTGTGGAGTACTTCCGCTTTCTGGGCACCACGATCAGCAAGGACCTTAAGTGGGAGATGAACACCTGTTCTCTCACTAAAAAAGCCCAACAGAGAATGTTCTTCCTAAGGCAGCTGAAGAAGTTCAGTCTGCCCAAGTCTATGATGGTGCACTTCTACACTGCCATCATTGAGTCCATTCTCACCACCTCCATCACTGTCTGGTACCCCGCTGCCACTGCTAAGGACAAGAGCAGACTACAGCGCATCATCCACTCCGCTGAGAAGACAATCGGCTGCAACCTTCCACCTCTACAGGACCTGTACGAGTCCAGGGCTCTGAAAAGGGCAGGAAGGATTATGGCCGATTCCTCTCACCCTGGTCACAAACTCCTTCGGACTCTTCCCTCTGGCAGAAGGTTGCGGTCCATTGGGACCAAAACATCACGGCATAAGAACAGTTTCTTCCCCACCGCGGCCCGCCTCATCAATAAGGCCAGGAACACTCACTCAAATCCCATTTCCCCATCCTAACTCAAGTATGTTACATATGTATATATTCCACCCTGAACATACCCAATGTACATTTTATTTATATTATATATTTATATACTGATATATCTACCTCCACATCTCTGGCACCAACCATCAAAGCAAATTCCTTGTATGTGTGAACGTACTTGGCAATAAACCCGATTCTGATTCTGATTCTGATGTCCCAAGAGCTAGCTTCTGCAGCCGAGGATCGGACCGCCAAGGTCCCCACCTTTGGCCACTGCCCAGCTCACAACACACCCGACCCCTATGGCCCCTCCTATGTGTGGTGAGCCCATTGGAGGGGGGGACCCACGTGCCTTGTTCGGGCTGTGCCTGACCAGGCCCCATGAGAATTGGCCTGGCCACCAGGCGCTCGCCATCGAGCCTCACCCCCAGGCCTGGCTCCAGGGGGGGCCCCGGTGACCCGCGTCCGGGCAAGGGAAAACGTGTTTCCATCATGTTTTTCTTTATAAGTGGTCTTTTGAGCCAGACTTCGTGTGTTCCTGGTGTGACTCGGGCAGTTGTTGTGGCCATCCTGTACCTGTCACGTAGGTGTGATATTCGGATGTGCATGTTAATTAATTGATTATGGTTAATTGAACATGCATGGAAAACATTGTTTAGACCCTTTACAATGAAGATCTGTAAAGTTATTTGGATTTTTACAACATTATTGTTGAAATACACAGTCCTGAAAAAGGGACGTTTCTTTTTTTGCTGAGTATATATGTATAACTGAGGCTGATGTGGTACAAAGCCTAGCCAAGCTCAAAATAAATAAATTGCAGGGCCCTGATGGCATCTTACCTATAGTTTTAAAAGAGATGTGGGATATTATTAGCCAACCTTCAACTTTACTATTTCAGAAATCTTTATCTACTGGTGTGGTACCTTCTGATTGGAAGCATACTAATATAACACCCATATTCAAAAAAGGGGATAGAAGTAATCTACTATAGGCCAATCAGTTTAACTTGCATAACTGGAAAAATAATGGAAGCTATAATCCAAATGAAAATGGTAGATTACCTGGATTCAAATAACATTCTGAGGGATAGCCAACATGGATTTAGGAGAAGTAGATCCTGTTTAACGAATCTACTTGAGTTCTTTGAGGAAGCTACAAGTGAAATTCATCACAAAAAGGCCTATGACATGATCTACTTAGGTTTCCAGAAAGCCTTTCATGTTGTCCCCCACAAATGGCTCTTGCTTAGGCCTGCGTTCATAGTGGGGTACCGCAGGGTTAAATTTTAGGACCACTATTGTTCCTAATTTACATTAATGATATTGACACCAATACATACAGTAAACTAGTTAAATTTGCAGATGACACCAAGGTGGGTGGTGTAGCAGATACTAAACTAGCAGCACAGAGGCTACAATGGGATCTTGATTTAATTAGCGACTGGGCTGGGCTGGCAGATGAAATATAATGTAGATAAATGTAAGGTAATCCATGCAGGGAGCAGAAATATGAAGTACAGATATTTTATGGGTTCCACTGAAATAAAGGTAGCTGATTATGAGAAAGACCACAGTATGTTGATGCTTCCATGTCCCACTCTCGCCAGTGTGGGGAAGCATTTAAAAAGGCCAATAGGATGTTGGTCACCATACCTTAAAAAGGACATTGCTGCCTTAGAAAAGGTTCAACGTAGGGCTACAAGGATGACTCCTGGTCTTAGAGGAATGTCTTATGAGGAGAGGTTAGCTGAGCTGAATCTGTTCAGCCTCGCGTATAGGAGACTAAGAGGGGACATGATCCAGGTATATAAGATTCTGACAGGTCTGGATGTAGTTCAGCCAAATGGCTACTTCAATATTAATTTAAATACTAGAACTCGTGGTCATAGGTGGAAATTAGCGGGAGAACATTTTAAACTGAATTTGAGAAAACACTTTACACAGCATGTAGTTAGAGTATGGAATAGTCTTCCTGTTCATTTAGTGCAAGCTGAAACCCTGGGTTCCGTTAAATCAGAGCTAGATAAGATTTTAACAACTTTGAGCTATTAGTTAAGTTCTCCCCAAATGAGCTTGATGGGCTGAATGGCCTCCTCTCATTTGTAAATTTCTTATGTTCTTATGTTTTGCGCAGAACTTGAGGCGGTGTATCCCTCACTGTAATGCCCCCAAGTAATTTCCCAGTAACTCATGCAGGACTTCCCACCAGAACTGTGCCTGGCAGCCATGCTTTCCACACCACCAGCAGGTGAGTTGAGGATCTAACCTCCCCTGATGCTGGGCTTGCTAGACAGAGCTGCTGCACATGGGTTGGAGCATGGAGGTGAACCTGCTGTTGTAACCGCTCTGGGACAAGAGCAGAGAGGAAGACTGGTAGCGCTAGATCCTCCTGCACTGAAGCTGCTCTCTACTGAATTTTGGCAGCCTGACTAGTGCTGCCTGGGTGGCAGGGATGGTGAGGATACTGCATGTGGTGGGAACTTTGGTCCACCTTCTCAGCTTGGGTTGTCTGCGGGTGCTCACTCCATCTGCCCTTAGTTGGTCCCTCTCAGTAGCACAAAACTTGCTCCTCCCCTCTATCTCCAACTGGAGCACTGCTATTTCTTCTTCCAGGTCCTGCTTGAGTCTTTGGATGTTCTCTGAGGTAATTTCTTCAGCTACCCTGCTCCAGACAACGCTGTAGCGTTGATGCGCCAAAGACATAAAGCAAACAACATCTGCACTTACCAAAAGACCCTTATTTTGAGCCTTTAAAAGGACTGTAATTTAAGCAGAAATAAAGTAATTTAAGAGAAAGAGTAGACCTTTCTACACACACACAAACCAGAGAAAAATACAGAAGGGGACAGACATTTTGACCACGCATTAACACAGTTGTTACATATTCAGATATTGAAAGGTACACAGGAGACAGTAAGCAAACATGTAATTACGTTGGACAGGAAAATCACAACAACAACTACAGTTTTACACAAAAAGGGAAACTAATGCTACTCTCTACTCAAAGGGGTGTGGCACCCATGGAGAGATTGTGAATGCCTTAGGTGTGATAGGTGGGGAGCTGCAAGCTAGTCCCACGTTACCCAAAACAGACAGTGAACTATTTACATGCAGTACCCATTCAGCTGCAGCGCTGCCCTTAGCACTACAATATAGACAAACTAGAAGTGCACATTCGGACTGGTGTCCATGTTCAAATACTATAAATATATTTCTTATAATGGGAATATGATTGGATAATGATTTAAGATAAGTAGAAACTTTTATATTTTTATACTTCAATAATTTTCAGACTTTTATTATTTTGCAATAACGTTTTTTTTTAATTTATGACCAACTTCCGGAACCAAGGATGGGCCCTAAAACACTCATATTTAAAAGGCAACAATATACCTAATAATGGCCTAGCAATAAAACATATTCATATAACACTAAAATCAGGATAAACAAAGTAATTTACAAAACAACACAAAAGATGGCAATAATACTGTATATCACCACAGGGGAAATTCCTTCATAGCAACAGCCCTATAAAGTATTACATTTTGTTCTTAAAGGATAAAGGACGTTTGGTTGTCATTCCAAAACATGTTGTACATGAAAGGAACAATATGAGGTTCTCATGTCTGGTATAGGTAGCAATGATAAAATACAAATCAAATCCATAACAATATTCAATCAATGAAATAAGGTACAAAAAATTAAGAATAGAACTAAAATAATAATATGTGAAATCAACACATGTAAAGTGAACTGGCTCAGAAGATGTCTAAGAGATTAACTAAGAAGTAAAATTAGATTACGATTATGAGTATGATATTTTGTCCCTGATAACCTATTTTGCAAAATTGGTTGCCTGACTTTTCTTATGAAATATAACAATCCATCCATCACCGTAACCGCTTAATCCCAACCGGGGTCACAGTGGGGGACCGGAGCCTATCCCTGGAAAAATGGGCGCAGGCAGGAAACAACCCTGGGCAGTCACCAACACACCGCAGGGCACACACACTCACAGGACCAACTTAGAGTCGCCAATTAACCTATCGTGCACACTTTTGGACTGAGGGAGGAAAACGGAGCCCCTGGCAGAAACCCAGGCCAACATGGGGAGAGGATGCGAACTCCACAAAAAAAAAGACCTACGCCCAACCTGGGGACCAAACCCAGGACCTGCTCGCTGTAAGGCAGCAGAGCTAACCACTGTGCCAGAAATATAACTACTTACTGCCAAAAGGATGCCATTAGTTTTCCCCCAGCTGTTGTAATGAGAATATCTTTTTGTTGATTGGTCTGAAGGTCTGTTGTTCATTATCATATGATAATTGAGATGCATGGCTAAGTATGTATAACAACTGGCTTAGATTATTACTTTGTAAGTGATTACAGCAATCCAGACCAGAGTTACTCTAAAATGGTATTGACAGGTTTAAAGTTAAAAACTGCAGAGCTCTCAAAGGCATTCATTGTTCCAAACTAGCCTCCATATAGAAAAGGAAGCATTGCCATTACTCCATCAACTGCAAACAACTAGCTGCCATACAACTACAAAGGGCGATCATTTAATAATAGTCTGACAATAATATCTGACAGATGCAGGTGGCTGGTCCAAGAGGGCCGGTCCAAATACTTTGAATAATATAAGTAATTTACCCCCCTACATTAGGAATTTGTTATAAAATATGTGCCAGATACCCTGATATTTTTTTAACTGCATCACCATTAAAAAGACAGCACAACTAGATTGATATGTACTTGGCTACCACAATTTTCCTCCAAAGATAATGACACGACAATGTATATTCAGACAGTTCTTTTTTTCTGAGATATTAAAAAAATATATAACACAGTTTATTTACCTACATGTTTATTTTGGTTTCAATGACAGTTCTAAAAGCGTATCAATTTAAATTTAAGACATTCTTTATATCTTGAAAATATTACATATTATAGCAACTGATGCAATTTGAGATTTAAGTATAGTACACCAACAAATATTCACTCTTCCCAGAAATAGGATGTTCTTTACTATGTGTTACAGAGTTACAGCTAAACATCACATTTTGATTTTTCAAATCTATCTTATTCTGTTACCGAAACAAATGATTTAGGAAAACAGTTTTAATCTGGTAAAAAATAAGGGGAGATTCTCTAATGTTCAGTCGGAAACTGTTTAGGTTAGGGTAACTGTTGGAAAAAAGTAAAGCAAGCATCTTTTTACTGTTCTTGGTTTTATGGAATGCCTAGTGGAATAGTGAAGGACAAATAATCAGCAACTTCTCCCCATTGTGCTCTGAAATGCTGGAATATTGTTATCCAAGTTGTGAGTACAGCCACCCAGAGTAACAAGCCCAAGGCAGATCGTTTAACATCTGTGAACGAAGGCCAAAACCTAAATTAGTATTAAAGAAACATACAATGATAAAATGATGATTTAATAAGTGTATATTACTACAAGTTCTCATGTACACATTCCAGTGATTGCATACTTACATGTTTTGATCTGAGACTGTTCAGTGTATGTTGGCTTTACAAAAGCTTCTCTGAAAAACCACACAACATTAACCAGCCACAAGAATGGAAGAAAGGCAAATCCACCTGGGAAAAAAATAGGTTAATGTCATAAATGCTAGAATCTAATCTAGGAACAACCTTTGGCACAACCTTTCTATTAAAAAAATCTAGCATGGAAATGTAAGGTTTCTTCTCTGAGATTTTCATTCAACGAGTCCTTTTCCCCCTTTTACTACCGCAAACTAACTAAATATTGCAATGTTTATAATAATAATGTCAATAACAATTTAATGAAATAACAGAATCAAATAACATTTGTTTAACCCACAAGATATATATTAATTCTACTATATAAATATTTATAAGACCATTTTTAATGAATGGTAGTTAACTGAAAGTCCACAGAATTAGGGTCACTGGGACCAGGACTGAAAACCACTGGTTTAGATACTAAAATGCTTCCAATTACATTACAAATTCAAACGTAAAAACACTTACCCAAATAGTACTTTCTGCACAGGTTTAGTTTCTCCTCATTAGGAACCCGTTCGAGATTCATGACGATACCTCCAGACCTAAAAAAAAAAAAATGTTGCATATTGCACATTGGATAACTATATGATGATCATGATCATTTTATAGATTTTGAGAGAATCGGTTATTTCTGAGAAGCGTTTCTTTTCAGAAAATACGATTTATACATATTAATCGTTTTATATGAATTCACATAAGCTAAAGCCCGTTCCACTTCACCTAAGTCATTAACGCTGTTAAATCCATCTACCTTGTCGTTAACACTAGTTACAAGATTACTCATTTGGAGACGTGGTATTTCTAGTTAGTTCGTCGCTTTACATATAACAACAGCGGTTTCTAAAGTAACTGTGTGTCTGTTTCTTTACGAATTTCGATACTTTACCTTAAGGATAATTGCAAAATAAAAACGCAAATATTATACTTCCGCTTTCAAAAATAACGCCTCGCCACTTCCGAAATATAGATTTATATCCGGCTCCCTCCATAAGCATCTTGGGTACTGTAGTTTCTGACCAGCTGGCAAATAATTAATAATTGAAATAAATCAAAATCATTTCGAGTAATTAATATTGTTTTCCATTTCAGTCTGAAGAACAGACATATTAATTCTTGTCCGCATATAACAGCAAATGGTGTGTGTTTATTTACTTATTGCTGGATTATTTATATATAATACAGATAGGGTGGGTATTGTTAAAACTGGACAGTCTGAAAATGTGCTTTCTGGAAAAATCATCATGTCTTGAATCCGAACCATTCTAAATACATTAATGTTCCTTGAACGTCGTATAGACGAGAAAATAACTTATTACTAAACACATACGTTAACTGCAAAGTTAACTGTCCCATTTTTCCACAATACTCACCCTAGCATTTGAGTGCCAGTAACGCTACCATTTGGACTCCATAAAAATGGAAACATGTATCACTAGTGCAAAAAAATGCAATCATTTATCAGATGCAAAACCGCAGGAAAAGTATGCTAGCAAAACTACAGACGGTTAAATAAATTAGTTATTTCAACATACATTTTTCTGACGCGACTATCTTCATTCAATAAAAAGAGTAATCGTTCACTTAAGCACGAGTCTCTTGTTCAGCACGTCACGTAATATTCTGCAAAATTACTTCGTTTACACGGTTTATAATAATACATTTAAATAACTTACAGTATTTTTTTATTGCAAAGCACACATGAAAATGTAGTTCACATGACTGCAGCTGCAAGCCTGGACACCATTGAAAGCAGAGTAATTGAATGAAATGCTTCGAGTTATCGTAAAGCAAGCTGGAATTTGTAGTTTAAAACGGTTGTAATGTCGGAAGAAACGTAGTCGAATTTATGCGAAGCGGTACAGAAACGCAGTAGTTGAAATATTTTTTTCTATCCATTCGAAAAAACGTAAAGATTTATTCAGAAAATGTTGTCTCTTGTTTTCGTTATTTGGTCATGGTTTTGCTATATATTTTAAGTGGGTTAAATCAACGCCGCTGTAGTTAAGGACTCGTTTTCCCATGGTGCTTGTGGCTCCCCCTCCCTATCTCGCGCCTTCCCCTCTAGTCTCTCTCAAACTCCATCGGTGTTGTTGTCGAAGCTAATGATGGCGGCGGCGGGATGCGGATCGGCAACCGCGTCTGCTGTTGGAGGCCCAAGCGGTATGGCCGCAGCTCGGGGGCGCTTTCCGGGTCGGCCGTGGTCATCTCGCAGCCGTCTGCGTTCGGAGAGGCGCTCGCAGCTCGGTCGGTTAAGGATCGATACCGGAGAGACGGACACTGGAGGCCCAAGGCCCGCCAGCAGTGGACTGGTAGCGAGCGATGACCCTTCTCATTTACGCTTACTGGGGATAGAGGCGAAACACAAGCGCCTGGGAGAGGCCGGCTACAGCTCAAGTGGCAGCGAAGAGGTGAGTTTACAGAGGCCGTGTCTGAAGTTGCGTGGATAATATCGTGCGACATTACTGAACTTGCATGTCTTAAATTAATTAGTTGCATACATTTAAGCGCTTGGAGAACTGAGAATAAGCCGCTGCACAGATAACTAGGCTGCCTAGCTACAAAAGGGGATAGCTAACAGTTATTAGCTATGAGCTGTTTTGTCATCAACTGGTTAGTGGTAGCAAGTTTTCATTTTCTTGAGCTGCCACATGGTACCAAATGCAATTCTTTTCACAATTAAATGAACAGTTTGTTTGTTGTTTATGTAGATTACATTGGCGAAATGGTATTGGTTGTGGCTATTAGCTTGCTAGTGCTAATTGTGCAGGGGAGGGGGAGGGGGGCTAGCCAGTTAGCTTCAATGAAATAGAAATTCTGGTTAACCGGGTGCATCAAAATGGGCGCTTTAACTCAAGGTTCAAAACCATAAGCGTCTATTATACGGTTTGTTTTTGTGGACAATTTACATTATGTCTAAGTGTTATGGATACGCCAGTAAAGAGACTAAGGAGTCGTTAGAGAACGGTGATTGCAGACAAGTTAATGGAGGGAAAATCTAAATTTCAGTTCTATCTAATTTATAGTAAATGAAGTATGCTAAAAGAATAGGCTGAGCTTCATTTCTACATACAGAGAAGCGAAATGCCTTGGATATTACCGTGTTATCGGCAGAGTTTGGTACTTTGGAGCGGACTTTTAAATGGAAGCGCCATTGTTCCTGGTACAACTCCGCTAAAACAATAACTGCATCACTTAGGAAATGCGCGTTTTGCGTTAAAAGTGTATATATGTGCACGTTTTATGTCTTGCCGAGTTTGGGTTGTTTCACAGTTCAGCCATAAATGATGTCAGGGTACTTTGCAAGTTGAATGGCTGTTTGACAGCAGGAGATGAAGTTCAACCTGTCATACGAGTGGTGTGTAGAAATGATACTCTTCTTTCTCAGCATAAGGACACGTTTAATGAGACATGTCTGATTGTCTTCATATATAAAAATATTTTCTTTTATTTCTTGCTTAAATAGTGAAAAGGTTATGGTTACAGAAAGATCGTACAGTTGATCCTTAAGATTGACATTTTGACTGGAACGTTTTTTTTTAAACTGAGTTTCATAGCTGAATATTAGTAAACCGCTACTTTGTATGTGCTATTAAGTCTTTTATGTTTCACATTACTTAATTTACATTAAGTATTTGTAGCAATGCAAAGCGTGATAATATAGCTTAGCACTTTTGTGTCCTTAATTCACATTAAAGTGAATGGGATTATACATAGGTGGCATGTAGAATTGTGAAGCACTTGAATCATCCATCCAGTCTGTCAGAATCTGAATTGTCTGTTTATTGAGGGGGGGTACTTTTTTAGTTTGTTTTACTTGCAGGACTGATCATGAGGTCATTGAATTTTTCAGTGAATTTTCATTTTTAGAGAAATGCGATGCAAGTGTGGATTCTCCGTAGTGAAAGAATTATGCTGCGTATTTGTGTGAATTTAATTTAATTAAAATATGCATTTATTTAAAGTACCAATGAACAGAGGTATAGTTTATACCATGGGAGGAGATACCACAGGTACACCAAATGAATTCAGCATGTTTTGCAAGCACTTTGATAAGTATGCATAGAAGGATTTTAGATTTTTTTTATTACCAAGTAAAATAATTGAGGTGGCTTAAAATGACCAGAGTGATATGGGATATTGAAAAGCCAGCTATGAATGTTGCTCTGTTATCTGTTTGATTTTACATTTTAGCAATATGCAAAGTTTCAGATGATGATCCTTTGTTCTTCAAGTTAATATCTTTTCTGGATGCCCAAATATTTGTTGAGAGCTCAGTCTGCATGTTCATGCATTTAATTTAAGCCTGTTTCGGCTGGCCTAAATTGGAGCAATTTCTCTGAAATAAAGTAAAATTTGTAATCAAATGACCCATCTTAATATTTAGCTGTAATTTGTAGTGTAAGAATCAAATTCTATTGGTGCTTAGATATCAGTGTTTCTAGCCCAAACAGATATTCTTTTTTACTTTTTTCCCATCACCAGTTTTAATTAGATTGGAGTCCTCATTCAGTTTCAGTACAATAATTTAAGGACTAGAACTGAATTGGCTGACGTGATGTTGGATAAGACCATGCATGGTATAATAAAGACCTCTGAAGTGTTTGTTATGCTTGTCCATCTTTAAGGGAGATGATTTCCCTGGGTTTGAAGTGAAAAAAGCAGGCTACAGGACCACACTTCGTTTTGGACAACGTTCCTGCAAAAGTAAGTATTCCGCCTGATTGTAGGCACTGCCATGTCTATCTTTGTTGCTTAGTTTGTGTAAACCATAATGGTAGTAATGGATGACCTAGTGAAAGCTTTGTAAATTTGGTGTGCTATTTTTTCTCTTATTACTTATAATTTACACTGAGATGGATCTTGATCACAAACTTTATTTATTTTACTTATTCATATCATAAGCTCTGAATTAAACAAAATTCCTGTATGACCTATATTGTACCCATTCTGTTTTGAAAGTTACTCCTTTGCACTTGTTTCATTCTAAATATTTGGTGTGAAACATTTTTATTTTGCATGTTATTACATTTAGTGTCGTCACTGCTCAATTTGTTTTTGCATTGCTAAAAGGAATAACTTGCATTTGTAGGAATGATAATGACAGCTACAATAATAGGCTGTTGGGCACACATAAGCAGAATCATATCTAAATACAGAGTAGTGTATTTTGAGTCATTTGGTAGGCTTACAGTGAAATGGAAATGCACCGCAAAAGATGGATTTTTATTTATGAAGGTGGTCAGCCATTTTGGCAATAAACTGAAAGGATATCCTTTTAATGGATTATTAAAGATATTTCCAGACTGTTTTTTGCTTAAAGAATAAAGAAATACAGTATTTATATTCATAGGTCTGGCTGATATGATATATCAATAATCAGCAATAGCGGACAAGTAACCTGGTTTTGATATATGACTTTGACTAACTGACAATTATTACTTTTGTCGGAGAGGTTAAGGAACTGCTGCTTCAGATGGGTTTACACTTTTTGTGACGTCTTTTAATAATAATTAAATGTGACCCACCGATTGACCATTTTCTTGAGATAAAAAACGATGATCAGCACTGCTAATATAAAAGAACTTACTTTTAGATACTGCACAGCCCTAATGTACAAGCTTGCTTACAGTGTTTTACACCTGTTGTATGCCTTGCATTTATGTTTAGCCAGTGCTGCAAATATGACTATTGTTGTAGAAAAACCCTTTAATTTTCTTTTATGGATGTGTTTCTTTTGTTTGAGCTCTGAACCTCTGCTGAGGTTAAAGGAAGTGTTTTGCCCATGATGTTAGATCATTTGCTCCATAAAACCCTGTCTTTTAGCCTTCCCTCTAGAGGGAAATTGTGCATGCATGGAATAATCTCAACATTTGCGTACCATGTTCACTAGGCTAAGCATGCTTTGATCTTGTATTTTCATTCATATATTTTTTTAAACTATCCCCGCTCAGCCCTGTTTGTACTGAAATTAATTTATTTTCCTCATTTCTATTTTTCATAAAATGGGCTCTGCAGTTATTGCTGATTCTCCATCACTGCAGTTCAGCACATTAAGAGTTAAATATTTCAGGCATCACTCTTAGCTTTCTTTCAGTGACTTAGTTTGACTGATTTAATTGCTGATTACAGTGACATTCGTAGTGTGTCCAACTTGTACTTGTCTAGCGTAATCAGTGGTTGTGTCAATGGAGTTTAGATATCAACTTGGCCTATGACTATCCATCTTCCATAACTTCCTATCCAGTGAAGGGTCATTATTAGCCTGACGGGAACTTGAGGCAGTGAACACCTTGTATGGACACATGCACACACACAATAACCAGCACCACTAAATACATGTCTCCGGGCTGCAAGAGTATACCAGTACATAGAGTGAAACTGAACCCAGTTGGAAAATTTTTCAGTGACAACACTTGGTACACAAGTGACAAAGTCTTGCTTTGGAATAATGTTTTTCCTCCCCTCTGTCTATTTTTATAGGCAAACCTGTCCAAATTCAGTTGTCAAAGCAGATACAAGACAAGCCCCCTCCAGTTTTGGTTGCAGCAGAAACTAATGCTAAGCCCCCAGCTTCTGCAAAAGTTTCAAAAGTTAATCAGGCATGCAGACCAAGAACTGAAAATACTAAGTCACAGAGAAGTGGTTGCAAGAATTCATTGTACAACAGCCCATCTAAAATAATTAAAAAAGGATTGAAGTCTCAAAACACCTCAAAACCCAAGATCACAGTGAAGCTTGTTACTAAAAGGACAGCTAAAAAAGAAGTAGTAGTTCGTAAAAAAGCTGTAAAAAAGCTCAAAGTAGCTGGGTTCAAGTTTTTATCAAAAACTAGGCAAATCCAAGGAGCTCAACTTTCAAGTGCTCATGTTAAGTTAAAGAGTGGGAGAGAAACCTATGAGTCTGAAAAACCTGAAGAACCAAGTGATACTGGGCAAAGTCTCAAAATTGCAAGACAGGGGCGCCGACTGTTAGGTAAGAGAATGGAATCAAATGATGGTGAACCTGGAGCCAAATGTGAGATTGATAACCAGAAAATGGAGGACACAAACACTCTGCCGAGGCTTGGTTTACTTTTGGAAAACAGAAGTTCTGAATCCATACCTGATAGAAAAAGAAGTAGGGGAAATGCTGCAGTTTCAAAAGTGAGAAGTGAAGTTTGCAGAGTAGGAAAGGTACCACCTAAAAAGCAGGCTTCGTTATTAGAAGATGATGGAGACCTTATTGTTACATCAGAAAACAACCAGGAAGAAAGTGTGACCAGAGAATTGTCAGAGGTTTCAAACCCAGGAGCTGACAAACCAGTGGGCACGGAGAGCAATGGCGGAGTTGGGAGTGAAGAGCAGAGGGATGTCTTCAAAGCTTCTGATATTAAACTTTCTTTGGCTACTGAGTTGGAAACACCATCTACAGAACCTGGTGAGAACTTATTGTATGAAAAACAAGGTGAAGATATGCGTGTTCCTGGCTTGAAATTGACAAGGGTGAGGAACCCTAAGGCTATGGTAGGTGATTCAGGCCGGTCTCGTGGAGGCAGGGGTAGCAAAGGCTCTTCTAGGAAGAAACAGAGTAAATTTGTTTGGACGCTGACTGTTGTGAAAGGCAAGAGCAAAGATACAAAGATGGAAGAGTCCGTAGATTTTGGAAAGACAGTAGGAGTGACAAAAGTAATGCCAGAAGGTATCCAAGCTGCATCTACAGACTCTTGGGTGACTCAGAGCCAGTACAAGGAGGATAACCAGGATGCCAAAGTTGATACTGCCTCTGTAACTCAACCTGAAGAGAGGCAGGAAAAGTCTTTCGATAGTGAAACACCCAGTGCGTTACTTGAAGTTGAAAAGGTAGAGGTAGTTCAAGCACATCTGGAGGAGGGAACACAAATAGATGATATTGTGATATCACAAAAAGCAGTTCCACCACTTCAGCTGAAACTGGTTTCCTCTCCAGGAAAACAAAACATGCAGCCATCTCTCTTTATCAGGAGAATCAATCCTGATCCTCCTGAAAAAGTGTTCACTGCAGGTAATATCACTGAAATTCCACAAGAACCTTTGACTTTGGAGGTGATTGCTCCCCCCATCTCTAAGCGAAAGACTAGATTACCCCTAGCCTCATCACGCAAAAAGCGTGGCCACAAACCGTGGACAACCCATAAACGTAAGAGTAAGCAAAACAATGGTGCTGAAATCCAGTCAGTCTTGCCTGCTGCCCAAAATGAGGTCCAGACTGAGGAATTAATGTTAGCTGCTATTGTTGAACCAAAATCTGTACCAAATGAAATGGGAATTAAAAATACAGAATGTTCTTCCTCAAGCCGAAAGGACTCAGAGCCCACAAATGCCTTTGAATCAAGTTCTTCTGAACCTCAGACTATGCCAGACTCACAGGCAGAAAGCAAAGGAGAGCTGGAAAAGAAGCCAACAGACGGTGAAGTGCTTGTGTTAGATCCTCCAATATCTGAAAGGTCACATTCACGCTACATCAGACACCCATTAAAACGTGGGAAAAAGAGACGCCGATCATTAATTGGACCAAGATTGAAACGGGGTGGACTTCCAAAGTTGCCCAAAGAGGAGGAGGTTGCATTGGATAATAATTGCCCTCCTGTTGCCACATCAACCCCATCAAGACCCAAACTAGTTGGTGTTCTAAAGAAGAAATACAGAAGGAAACCAGTTCCTACCTCATCCCTTCCATTCCATGGGGTGAAGCGGCCAAGAACTAAGTCGACCATTTTAAGCAAAAAAGTAGAATTGGGCTTGACCACGCAGCTGTTTAGTTCAGAAGAAACAGTTGGGGTTCAGGCAGAGCCACATTTGGCTTCCAGGAATATCAAACAAGGTAAATCAAAGTTTCTCAAGAATATCCGCCACTTTATAATGCCTGTGGTTAGTGCACGTTCCTCACGTGTCATCAAAACCCCAATGAGGTTCATGGATGATGCTGGCATGTCTGTTTTGCCACGCAGGGCCTCCCCCAAAAAAGGTCACCACTTTAATTTGCACCATCGCTCATATAAAAAGAAAGATGGTCCTGTTGAAGACCACCAATTTCCTGAAAACTCAGTGCAGGGTGATGACCTTCCAACAGGTAGGCTGTCAGATGTTGATTTGTCAGTAACTCCAGAGCCTGACCAGAACTTGACACTTGCTACTGAAAGCCACCTGTCAGAAAGCCTGTCTGGAAAGCGAAAGTCTCTTTTGCGAGAGCCAAGCTTTAAGTGGCGAGTACTTGGCTCCTCTGGTGGGGAAGTGTACACACTGGCGAAGCATAACGAACAAGTTAGCAAGGGAGAGAAGTCTTCTGATTTTCTTTCATCAGTCAGTTCAAGTTCTGCTTTGAAAAAAACCCAAAAGCTAAATAAGAAGACTCCTCACTTTGAAGTGTACAAGAAATTGAAGAAGCTGAATACAGGTACACGGAAAAAACGAAGGAAACGTATTAGTGATCTAGTTAAACCTGCTTTGAAGTCCTCTTCTGAGGCAGTGAATAGAATGCAAGATACAATGGCAAAAAGTTCCAGACCTTGTTCTTTGCTCTCCAACTTGGAAAAAGGCAAGTTGAAGATAGAGGACCTTGACTCTCCAGGTGTTGTACGTAAAGTGTCAGTTTGTGTCCGCACACTTACTTCTGAAATGTTGAAATCTCACATTGAACGGAGTGCTGCAAATGAGAAAAACAAGTCTGATAGGACTACAGACCCAGTAGAAGAAGAAAGCAAAACTGAGAGGGCTTTAGACTCCACCGGGCCAATGGATGTGCCAAAAGGTAAAACTGTCTTCCTTTTGCCTATTTTGATAAGGTCATAGAGTAAGTTAAAATATAAAGTGTTTTAAAATTGCTGTTTCTGAGTTTTGGCATGGGTTATATCAGTACTATGCAATATAAATGGATTTAACAACCAATCCTTAAATAGGCTTTTATGTTTGTTAGTATCCTCTACAGGAGAATCGATTGACCCAGAAGGTCAAAAGCAAGACTCCAAGGAAGAGCTTGATCATAGTGCAGAAAGTGACCGAGTGGTTCTGGAAGAGAAGGGTACCTCCCACAGAATTCGTCTCACCGGTGCAAACAAGAGGATGTTTCATCTTTTAAAGAGAGCAAAGGTCCAGCTCATTAAAATTGACCAGCAGAAACAACTGAAGTCTTCTCAGGTAATGACTTGGTTTTACAATGTCTAATATCAGCTGTGGAAAAACTACATATGTGTCCATTTTGAAATTACTGTTGGTAATAATAGTAAAGTATGTAGTGTAGAAAGAAAACATTGTAATACAGTGTCTATACTTCCTGCTTGTTTTGCACTTCCAGCTTCTTTCTGGATCTCAGAATATGGGTTCTCGAGATCCAAGCATGGTGGTTGTGAAAAGGAGGAGAAGGAAACTGAAAGAGCGCCTTGAGAGAGGACCTCAAAATGGTATTCCTCAGGTACGAACAACTGGTCTTCATTTAGAGAAATCATTGCTAGGCTTGGGTGATATAGTGATGTTATTGTTGCGATATCAACAGCTTTGTTGCAGTGTTTTAGCTTTGTACGCTTGCAGTGTAGCCTGTATATTGGCTTATAAGACTACATGTAAGATTTGCTCATTCGGCTGCAACTGGCTTAATTTCTGTAACTACTAAGATATTACAGATTTTTATTTTTCAAGCTAAACAAGACAGGGGAAGTATCAGATTTAAATGACATCACTTGTCATTTTTTGACAAACTGCACCCGCCTGTACCTGTCATACTTAAACCCATATCCGAACCATTATCCGACAGAAATAAAATAAAATTACCCGATTGGAATTCCTACGGGGAGGCATAGACTAGTGTTTCGTGTGGTGCTTTATATTACTGTGTTAAAGGATATTGTCCACAGCTGATGGCCTCAGCTGACTCCTTCACTCCTGGATTACATATCCGGCGCATGAGAAAGCATGCTTCCTAAGCGATGAAGTTCCACATCTGTGGCTATCACACACAAAAACTTTCAGGCATGTTTTACACGCAGTGACAATGTTTACCAACATTGTTTTCGTTATCTGAGAACTCCAAAATTCTCCCACATGTCGAACTTGATTTTAGTGGAGGTATTGGCCACAACTTTAAACTCTCCACTTGCTAGTTTTCATTTCAACTCCTCAGCATCCATTTCGAACAACTGCAGGAGATCGCATGCGTGTTTTCAAAAATGAAAGTGGGAGAGGTTTCCGGGAATGTGCATGCAGGCATGAACTGATATGGATTTTACGTTTTATCTTGAATGCAGGGATTTTTTGTGTGTTATTAAAATATAGTCCTTGGGTATTTTTTGTTGGCACATTATGTTTTGAAAACCAAAATTTAGACCCGCGCTCTCCTACGTCTGACCTGAACCCGTATCCGACACAGTAGAATACTTTTCACCTGTGAATGAATAAGAAAAACCTAACCCATGTCACTATTTCTGGTCTCCTTCCATTGAATATGTAGGAGCTCTCATGTGCATGCATGAGCCATTCACACCTGGCCACACAGCCCCCCCTTTTATGGCGCTGATGGGGGATGTATCTGGATTGCATTTCACCGTTGCTTTGTTCATCAAATTATGCAGTAATGCAGCTATTTAGAATGCGAATAGCGTTCTTCATGTTAGGGTGGTACTACACGCTCCTGATGCAGGTAAAACAAAGAAAGGTGACAGTTTACTTTTTTGCAGATTTAACCTAATTTTAAAAACGTTAATACTTCCGACAATGGATGTTTTGAAAAGAAGACAGATTACGGATTTAGCCAGGATTTTTTTTCATAATTCTACAATAAGATTTCAGCGAGATATAAACTGAAATATCCATCCATCCAGCCATTAGCTTCCTCTTATCCGAGGTCGGGTCGCGGGGGCAGCAGTCTCAGTAGGGAAACCCAGACTTCCCTCTCCCTGGCCACTTCTTCCAGCTCCTCTGGGGGAATCCCGAGGCGTTCCCAGGCCAGCCAAGAGACATAGTCCCTCCAGCGTGTCCTGGGTCTTCCCTGGGGCCTCCTCCCAGTGGGACATGCCTGTAACACCTCACCAGGGAGGCGTCCAGGAGGCATCCTAAGCAGATGCCCGAGCCACCTCATCTGGCTCCTCTCAATGCGGAGGAGCAGCGGCTCTACTCCGAGTCCCTCCCGAATGACCGAGCTCCTCACCCTATCTCTAATGGATAGCCCAGCTACCCTGCGGAGGAAACTCATTTCGGCCGCTTGCACTCGCGATCTCGTTCTTTCGATCACTACCCACAGCTCGTGACCATAGGTGAGGGTAGGAACGTAGATCGACTGGTAAATTGAGAGCCTTTGCCTTTTGGCTCAGCTCCTTCTTCACCACGACAGACCGATGCAGCGCCCGCATCACTGCTGACTCTGCACCGATCCGCCTGTTGATCTCCTGTTCCATCCTTCCCTCACTCGTGAACAAGACCCCAAGATGCTTAAACTCCTCCACTTGGGGAAGGACCTCCTCCCTGACCCGGAGAGAGCACTCCACCCTTTTCCGGCTGAGGTCCATGGTCTCGTATTTGGAGGTGCTGATTTTCATTCCAGCCGCTTCACACTCGGCTGCGAACTGCTCCAGTGAGAGCCGAAGGTCATGGTCTGATGAGGCCAACAGAACCACGTCATCTGCAAAAAGCAGAGACCTAATCCTGAGATCACCAAACCGGACACCCTCAACGCCCTGGCTGCGCCTAGAAATTCTGTCCCATAAAAGTTATGATAAAGGGCAGCCCTGGCGGAGTCCAACCCTCACCGGGAACGAGTCCGACTTACTGCCGGCAATACGGACCAAGCTCTGACACCGGTTGTACAGGGACCGAACAGCCCTTATAAGGCAGCCCGGCACCCCATACTCCTGGAGCACTCCCCACAGGACTCCCTGAGGGACGCAGTTGAATGCCTTCTCCAAGTCCACAAAGCACATGTAGACTGGTTGGGCAAACTCCGACGCACCCTCAAGGACCCTGCCGAGAGTATAGAGCTGGTCCACTGTTCCACGGCCAGGGCGAAAACCACACTGCTCCTCCTGAATCCGAGCACCCCCGAATAGACCTTACCAGGGAGGCTGAGGAGTGTGATCCCCCTATAGTTGGAACACACCCTCCGGTCCCCCTTCTTGAAGAGGGGGACCACCACCTAATCCAGAGTCTGCCAATCCAGAGGCACCACCCCCGATGTCCACGCGATGCCGCAGATGCGTGTCAACCAAGACAGCCCCGCAACATCCAGAGCCTTGAGGAACTCCGGGCGGATCTCATCCACCCCCGGGGCCCGGCCACTGAGGAGCTTTTTAACCACCTCAGCGACCTCTGCCCCAGAGATAGGCGAGTCCACCCCCAAGTCCCCAGACCCTGCTTCCTCATTGGAAGGCTTGTCGGTGGGATTGAGGAGGTCTTCGAAGTATTCCCTCCACCGACCCACAACATCCTGAGCTGAGGTCGTCAGTGCACCATCCCCACCATAAACAGTGTTGATGCTGCACCGCTTTCCCGCTCTGAGATGCCGGATGGTGGACCAGAATCTCCTCGAAGTCGTTCTCCATGGTCTCGCCAAACTCCTCCCATACCCGAGTTTTTGCCTCAGCGACCGCCGAAGCCGCGTTCCGCTTGCCCCACCGGTACTCATAAGCTGCTTCCGGAGTCCCACAGGCCAAAAAGGCCCGATAGGACTCCTTCTTCAGCTTGACGGCGTCCCTCACCGCCGATGTCCACCAGCGGGTTCGGGGATTGCCGCCGCGACAAGCACCGACCACCTTACGGCCACAGCTCCGGTCAGCCGCCTCGACAATGGAGGCGCGGAACATGGCCCATTCGGACTCAATGTCCCCCGCCTCCCCCGGAACATGGGCAAAGTTCTGCCGGAGGTAGGAGTTGAAACTCCCCCTGACAGGGGATTCCGCCAGACGTTCCCAGCAGACCCGCACTATACGCTTGGGCCTACCATGTCTGACCGGCTTCCTCCCCCACCAGTGGAGCCAACCCACCACCAGGTGGTGATCGGTTGACAGCTCCGCCCCTCTCCTCACCCGAGTGTCCAATACATGCGGCCGCAAGTCCGATGACACGACCACAAAGTCGATCATCGAACTGCGGCCTAGGGTGTCCTGGTGCCAAGTGCACATATGGACACCCTTATGCCTGAACATGGTGTTCATTATGGACAATCCGTGACGGGCACAGAAGTCCAATAATAAAACACCACTCGGGTTCAGATCGGGGGGGGCGTTCCTCCCAATCACGCTCCTCCAGGTCTCACTGTCATTGCCCATGTGAGCATTGAAGTCCCCCAGCAGAACAAGACAGTCACCGGGAGGAGCGCTCTCCAACACCCCTTCCAAGGACTCCAAAAAGGGTGGGTATTCTGAACTGCCGTTTGGCACATAAGCGCAAACAACAGTCAGGACCCGTCCCCCCACCCGAAGGTGAAGGGAGGCTACCCTCTCGTCCACCGCGGTAAACCCCAATGTACAGGCGCCCAGCAAGTGGGCAATAAGTATGCCAACTCCAGCTCGGCGCCTCTCCCCGTGAGCAACTCCTGAGTGGAAGAGGGTCCAACCCCCTTCGAGGAGACTGGTTCCAGAGCCCAGGCCATGTGTCGAGGTGAGCCCGACTACATCTAGTCAGAACTTCACTGCCTCGCGCACCAGCTCAGGCTCCTTCCCCAACAGAGAGGTGACATTCCATGTCCCTAGAGCTAGCTTCTGCAGCCGAGGATCAGATCGCCAAGTTCCCCGCCTTCAGCCACTGTCCAACTCGCACTGCACCCGACCCCTATGGCCCCTCCTACAGGTGGTGAGCCCATTGGAGGGGAGACCCACGTGCCTTGTTCGGGCTGTGCCCAACCAGACCCCATGGGTGCAGGCCTGGCCACCAGGCGCTCGCCATCGAGCCCCACCCCCAGGCCTGGCTCCAGGGGGGGGCCCCGGTGACCCACGTCCGGGCAAAGGAAATCGTGGATCCATGTTATAACTCATCATAAGGGGTCTTGTGAGCCGCACTTCGTCTGGTTCCTCAACCAGGACCTGTTTGCCTTGGGTGACCCTACCAGGGGCATAAAGCCCCAGGCAACTTAGCTCCTGGGATCATTGGAACACGCAAACGCCTCCACCACGATAAGGTGTCGGCTCCAGGAGAGGTAAACTGAAATAAATGTGAAAAATACTTGACGACACACTCGACCCCAGAGGGTTAACCTAATCTAAAAAACTTTAATTCTTCCGACAATGGATGTTTTGAAAAGAAGACAGATTACGGATTTAGTCAGCGTTTTTTTTCCCATGTTTCTACAATAAGATTTCAGTGAGTTATGAACTGAAATACATGAGAAGGATATGCGGCTTTGCCAGCTATGCTGTCGACCCCAGAGGGTTAAAGTTCATTAACACTAAAATTGTGATGCACCAATGTGGAATTTAGACAATACGATAATATATTTTTGATTAATATTACCAATATCCAGCTAACCTTTGAGCACCTAAAATCTCACTGAAACATTTCGCTAGTGCATCCACAAATGCAGACAGCGAGACACCAGCAAAGTAGCTCCAATTTGGGACACTGTATCAAGCTTCAAAGTGGTGAATGAGCCGACAAAATCCCTTGTCTGAATGGCTGATTGTCCGGTTCAGTCATCTACAGTATTTCGGTAGCTGTGTCGTTAGCCGTGGTACTGCTGCCTTTGAATATATGAATTACAGCCTGCTCTTTTTGTGTTGTATTTATTCATATGGTGCCTATCACTTGTAACAGTGACTATCTTCTCTCTTACTCCCTGTTAAGCAGCGTGTGGGAGGGCCACGGATCAAGCATGTGTGCCGAGATGCCGCTGTCGTGCTGGGCCAGCCTCGTGCCATGGTGCCAGATGACGTTCCGAGACTGAGCGCCCTTCCCCTTCACGAGAGAGAGACCATCCCCTCCTCTCCAGCAGCACAAGGTAAAGCTATCATTTCTGCAGCGGTTAGACAAATGCCAAAAGAAAACTATGAGTCCCCTTTTCTGTGAGTCAGTAGCTACTATTAGGCACTTTCACACCAAAGTGCCTGATTTACAAGTCCCTGGTCTGTATTGACCTGGAACCTTTGTAGCTTCTGCCCACTTTTGTGTATCGCTTTCACACCAGACAGCAGGAACAGGGAGATATGCCAAATTAGCATGGGAAAAGCAATAAGTTCGTAGAACTTTGAGTTATGAGTAGCTCAGCAGACATTGCTTGCAAGTCACTGATCTCCTCCAATTTGGTAATATAATTCTGAATTTGAAGTTATTGGAGTATTATTTTGTGGTTTAATTCTGTTGATCTTTTGGTAGCCTTGCCTGGAAGAGTTTAGAAGTATTCTGTGTCACATGGATTATGACAAAAGTGATTTGGGTGGTAAAAATGCCTCAACAGCTTTTCTTGCCATACCTTAAAACTTGTCTGTTTTAGTGAGGGATTAATATTCACCTTTAAACGTTGATCCTCTTAGTGACCATTCTTGTATAAGATGACTTGCATTGATATTTTGCAGGTGTGTCACCATCTGAACCAGAGAGTCCCACTCTACAAGACCAGAAAACTCTTAAGGGGAGGAAGTCATGTGGGGGCCGGTTCAGGGGTGACTTTGGGGGCTTCGGCTTGAGATCTCGCAGATGCGGCAAGTGCAAGGGATGCTTGCACGAAGAGGATTGCGGCAAGTGCATGAACTGCCTGGACAAGCCAAAGTTCGGTGGACCTAACACCAAGCGTCAGTGCTGTGTGTAAGTGATTTCAGAAGGTCCCTCACTGTGTGAGAGACATTGTATTTTTGAATTTTTATTAAGCAGTCCTGTAATTTAGCATGAATTCTTATTTAATTGGGTCCTTCTCTTTTAGGTATAAAAGGTGCGATTGGATTGAGGAAAAAAAGGCACTGCGTTTAGGAGGGAAGCTTTACAAAGGTATGACTGCCTACACTTGCACTGTATGCACACAGGATGTCGCTATTACACATGACACCTAAATGTTTAAGAACTGACTTTATAATGAGATCCTCTCTTGTTGAAGTAACGCTTTCCTTTATTATGTTATTGAACCCTTTCTCAGGCCATGGGAAGCGGAGACGCTCATCGGCCAGTGTATGCCATTCCAGCAATGAGGAAGGGGATGCTGGGGATGGGGGTAGAGTGTCGCCCACAGGCCTTCCTGATGGCCAAAGCCCATCGCTCCGGAAACAGCCACGTCGCTGTGTCAAGCAGCGCTCTTACTGTGACCTTCTGGATTATGACTCGGACCTAGACCTGATGGGGAGCACTAACTCGGCATCCCCTCGGAGAAGGTCTACAGGCCCCCGCAGTCAGGGTATGAGTGGGGAGGGTGGAAACAGGATTGGGAAGCAGTGGCCGGTCCAAATGCACCTGGCCTAGAATATGACTCTCCTTTACCCAGTGATGGGGGATGCTTTCCAACAATTGTATTCATTGCGCTGTTTTTCTGTAGATTTTGGGTCCATGGATGGGTTGCCAGGTGATACCTCTGAAGATGGCATGAGGGGTCGTCGCTCAGGGCAGCACAGAGGCCCATTAGGGCGACGCAAAGTAGAAAAGGTAACTGCTGCCAAAGCCTTGTGAAGTCCAATTCGCAGTGTTTGTGCTTTAGGGGCCGACAGGTTCATGTCAAAAGGATGCTCTTGTATTTTGTTGTTACTCCCTTTTTACACATTTATCGTTGCTTCCTTACCCCTGGCTGCATGGATTAACACCGACGGTGGCTCTCTGAGGTGGATGACGTGCCTGTGGGAAGTGCTGTGGTGTCTGCACTTTTCCCTCCTTTCATCCGCATCCCTATCCCTGTGCACTTTGTGGTGGGAATTCCTGTCTCCTTCCTTTTTCATAGCACGTAGCTGCTTGTATTCTTCTCCTGCTTTTTGGCTCTGGCTTTAGCGGTCCTACCCCTCACCGGCACAGCTGGGGGCCAACGGGCGACCCTGAGGATGACGACCAGGCAGAGAGGAATAACCTGCAGGCACAGGAGTTGCTCCTGCAAATAGTGCAGTCACCATTATGCTCCGAACAGGAGGACACAGGGTCTGAGCAGGAGGACCTGCTATTAGAGCCCTTGTTTCTGCTGACTGAGTCAGCTCCCCTGAATATAGACGCACATGGTCTGCCAGCTCCACATGTGCAGGCAGAGGGTGCTGGTGAGCAGCTCAAGGCTGAGGAAGTCATGCTTGACAATGCCTGCTTTGATCTGCCATGTCTTGCTCGTTCTCAGAGTCCCCTGGAGCAGACACCTCCCAGTGTCCTGGCTGCGCTGGCTAATGGCTTTGCCCAGAGGGAAAAGGAACCCTCCCAACCTTCACACAAGATCCGGGTCGACTTCAAGGTAAGCGCTTGTTAGGAGGAGAAAAAAGCGTTGCAACCAACAGAATATACGGTACCTCTGTTGATGGCCTAGTTAGCATGCAGCTTCACACAAGATTAGTACAACACCTTAATACTAATAGCGACCAACTTAGTCAAAGAAAAAAGTCCGAAATTATAGATTAAAAAAAGGTCCCAATTGCAACCAACACCACAGAATAGCTGCTGCCCTCTTTTGGACACTAAAAAGAAAATACTACTCCTGAGATGGACTAACTACCTCATCACATATTCTGACCGATCATGGTACACTGCAATGTTGAAATTTCAAATCAGTAGCACAACTACTATTGTATTTTTGTAAAAAAACTACCTGTTTCATGTCACATTTCATACGCCTAATTGTTCACATAGTTGGTTTAAAATAAGATGTATTCACATTCAGTGTAGATTACAGATGATAAAAGTAAATAGAAATTAAATAAGAGCATAGATAGCAAAGGATCGTTATTCGGATGGGATCGTTATTAGGATGGTTTAAACAAGAAATTTGAAGAAGGCATGCGATGAAAATTAGAGAATGGTTAAAAAAAAAATTGTAGAAGAAACCTTTCCTCTGCACCAAGTATGGTACTTTTGGTACAGTACTTTCAGTACTTTTGCTTTTCCAGTGACTTCTGGTCGAGTTCCAGTACCAAAAGTGCCAGTGAGGTTTTTTCCCAGTGGCTGCAGTGCCAATCCTGCCACCAATCCCCAAGTTATTCCCTGTAAGTTGGAGGATCTCTTTATGGGGCTGGATGTAGATTAACATCATTCCCAAGACGAAGCAATTGCAGGTTAAGGGCCATTCTCAAGGGCTCAATGTAGTAGAATGACTCTGGCAATTCATGGGATTTGAACCAGCAATCTTCCAGTTTCTGGCACAGATCCCTAGCCTCAGAGCCACCACTCCACCAATGTATAAAAGAAATAATTAAAATTCCAAAGCCTGCTAAGTTTTTTTTTTTTTTTTTTTTTCCCCCCCCTTATGATAGAGTAAGACAGTAATAATATTTTAGTGAAACTTTAACCCTTGATGTTCGTACAGAATTGAAAGTAAGAAAGCCTTATTTTAATACTGCTGACTAGCAATATAAAGAATTGGATGTGCATAATATGTCATTAATATTACATATCATCCAGCCCTATAATACACTGCAGCCATTTCAAATTCAGTACAAAATATGTGTTGTCATTTGGTGACAGTACTAGTTTTTGCACCAGTGGGAAACCAACACCTTGAAGTACTGTACTTTCGGTACTTTGGGGAAGTACCGAAAGTTCAGTACCTGGTGCAGTGGAAAAATGCCCTTAGTTTTATTGTACAGCTTCAATATTTGAGAATTGAATAACCTAATGTCAGTGTTTCGGTCACCTTGGAGAGGTCCACCATCTTGCAAAATGCGTAGCAATGTTGCCAAATAGATCATGGTTGCCAGATGTTTCTGATTAGATCCAAAAACTGTCAAGTATAACAAATTTTGATCGTATGCATTCTTCAGTTTTCTTGTTTAAACCATGTATTTTGTGATGTGGCATAGCTTTTACTGATGAAATATGATTAAAATACATCTATTCATGTTAGAATAACTTTTATTTCAGATAAGCTGGGTGTATAATAGAACGGCACGTTCTCTAATTTTGATCGCCACAGTCTTTTTGCATTTATTTTTGCATTGGCAGCAGTAGCCTATGGAACAGCGAAATGTCATGTTTTATTTATTAGCATCTTATTTAAAGTAACTTTTAAAGCCACTTTAATTCATGTTTATTAAAAGTCATCTTTACTTACAACGAACCCTACATAATTAATCTGCATCAACTTTTTTTTTTGTGCTGAGCAACAGTGGTTAATCTTGATATGCTGGAAACTACTGTACCAGCTGAACATTTTCATACTGCAATTCAGGTCAAAACTGCGGACCTCCTACTGTACCAGGGGGCCTGCAACAACCAGCACCTGCATTCTAAATCGGCAAGTGGGCTGCAATTGACCCATTGTGTTTATGCTTTTAGCATCCCTGGCTAAATTGCACTAAATTTTGCAAAATGCAACGTGTGAAAGTTGGGGAAATAATTTTAACAACGTTGATAACTGTACAACCCTTGCAGTATTGGAGTAGATGGCTAACAGTTGAAGTTTGGTGGTAAGGCAAGAGTGTCACACTACTGGGCCCTGCAAGCCATGACAAATGGTTTAGTTTTGTAAAAATCTGTTGGCTTTGTAGTAAATATTGCTTATTGGATATGATCTCTTGTTGACATTGGAGCCTGACCAATATGCCAGTATGAGCCAATTGCAGATAAATCACTATTAGCATTTATGATGGTCAATAAATGGCAGTTAAACAGAGAGCTGGAAGAAGTCCTTAAACCGTTATGAATTTTGCCATTGCGTAGTTTGTCCACCAGAGGGTACATCACAACTCTCTTGTTAGCAACCCACTTGTTTGGAACATGCATTTGACTGAAACTTTAATATTTTGTTGTACTTCTGTTCGAAGTATTATTTATGACAGTAGAATAAGTTTATTCCTAAACTGCGTTTTGTCATAGTGAGTACTTTTACATAACTACACACAAATGTTGAGGAAAATCTTTATTTCAGGAAAATGAAAAATTTATATCAACCAGTGTATCTATTGAATTTTTGAATCATCAGATCTAAATTGGTTTTGGTATCAGAAAATCCTGTATCGGTTGGGCTTTAGTTAATCTTTCTGCTAAAGAATAGTGTGCAAAGATGATTTTATTCCATGAAACATGCTCTGTGTTTCCCCTAGGTTTACAGCTTTGGGAGGGGGGGACAGACGGACACAGACAGAATTCATGGTGTTCATATGTTTCTTTTTTGACAGCAGTAAATAGAACAACTGAACTAAACATCAGAACATATCTTTTTATGACAATTATCCACAAAGAGCTATTCCGGCTGCTCCTCGCAGGAGAGCGAGTGTTGCCATCTTCACCACCCTGGGAGCGTTTAAAAAAACGCAGATATTTTTTTCTGCTTTTCAGGTGTTTGATTCGACATATTTTCCGGCACGCGCTCTCTGTCCGCTGGTGAGAGTGCGCACACATGTCTGTGTAGAGGCATTGTATGGGTACCAAACTGGACGCAATTAAATTTCAACAGATTTTTTTTTGAAGTAGTCTGGTAGCTGGTCAGCAAAATGTATCATGGGGAACTTGGCGAAATTTGTCTTCGGAGAATTTAATCGATTTTGTGTGTGTGTGTGTGTGTGTGTGTGTGTGTATATATACTCTCACCTAAAGGATTATTAGGAACACCTGTTCAATTTCTCATTAATGCAATTATCTAATCAACCAATCACATGGCAGTTGCTTCAATGCATTTAGGGGTGTGGTCCTGGTCAAGGCAATCTCCTGAACTCCAAACTGAATGTCAGAATGGGAAAGAAAGGTGATTTAAGCAATTTTGAGCGTGGCATGGTTGTTGGTCTGAGTATTTCACAATCTGCTCAGTTACTGGGATTTTCACGCACAACCATTTCTAGGGTTTACAAAGAATGGTGTGCAAAGGGAAAAACATCCAGTATGCGGCAGTCCTGTGGGCGAAAATGCCTTGTTGATGCTAGAGGTGGGCCGACTGATTCAAGCTGATAGAAGAGCAACTTTGACTGAAATAACCACTCGTTACAACCGAGGTATGCAGCAAAGCATTTGTGAAGCCACAACACGCACAACCTTGAGGTGGATGGGCTACAACAGCAGAAGACCCCACCGGGTACCACTCATCTCCACTACAAATAGGAAAAAGAGGCTACAATTTGCACGAGCTCACCAAAATTGGACAGTTGAAGACTGGAAAAATGTTGCCTGGTCTGATGAGTCTCGATTTCTGTTGAGACATTCAAATGGTTGAGTCAGAATTTGGCGTAAACAGAATGAGAACATGGATCCATCATGCCTTGTTACCACTGTGCAGGCTGGTGGTGGTGGTGTAATGGTGTGGGGGATGTTTTCTTGGCACACTTTAGGCCCCTTAGTGCCAATTGGGCATCGTTTAAATGCCACGGCCTACCTGAGCATTGTTTCTGACCATGTCCATCCCTTTATGACCACCATGTACCCATCCTCTGATGGCTACTTCCAGCAGGATAATGCACCATGTCACAAAGCTCGAATCATTTCAAATTGGTTTCTTGAACATGACAATGAGTTCACTGTACTACAATGGCCCCCACAGTCACCAGATCTCAACCCAATAGAGCATCTTTGGGATGTGGTGGAACGGGAGCTTCGTGCCCTGGATGTGCATCCCACAAATCTCCATCAACTGCAAGATGCTATCCTATCAATATGGGCCAACATTTCTAAAGAATGCTTTCAGCACCTTGTTGAATCAATGCCATGTAGATTTCAGGCAGTTCTGAAGGCGAAAGGGGGTCAAACACCGTATTAGTATGGTGTTCCTAATAATCCTTTAGGTGAGTGTATATATATACACGAGACATGAAATAAGTAAATCCGTAATCACAGAGGTAGAGTTTTTACACACATATATGTGTGTGTAAAATCTTGTACATACTCTCCCATTCTATTTTATGCCTCAGAATTTATTTAATTATAAATATACTGTGCATCTGCTGGCGTGTTCCAAACTAAATCTCATTGTACTTACAATGACAATAAAGCATCTCTATCTATCCATCTATCTCTCTAATATGACTTAATATCTTCCTTTCAGCAAGACAGTTAAAAACATATTGCCAAGTATAGGTAAATGTTGAATAAATAAAATTTACTGTAAGGTAGAACTACATATAGCAGGTAATGTGTGGGCAATAGTAAAATACCAATATGGGGGGGAAAAATTGAAGAAAATGGCATTCCACAAACCTTTACATTGTAAATAAACAAAAACATAAAAATACACTCAACAGTGGATTTAATACGAGATGGCTATTAGGGCTGTAATGGTATTTGGTATTTTATCAAACCATTTGGTACACCCCTGATGGTTCGGTATTCCCACGTGAACCGAGGTATTACAATATGCCTGTTATTTTCTTATATGTACTGGAGCGAATATGACCCCAAAAAATACATCTATTTAGATGTCATTATACAAAAGCAGATGGCATAAACTGTCTGCCTCCTGGATAAAGGTTGCGGAATACATCAAATGTAACCAACGTCGTTTCAGCAATAAGACGCTGCATTAGTGGCGATCTCACAGACTGTCAACAATTGGCTGACATAAGGCAACACCGTACAGTTGATCAGCAGCCAACATGCTTTTACCACACCGTGGTCATCTTTAAATGGGTTAAATATGTGTATTCGTATATTTATGCTAATTGTAAATCTCGGAACTGTAGTTTGCTGCAGAATGTGTGTGTTTTGTTAGCCTGTAACCATGAGTATCATGTAAACTGCTGGTTTGCTTTTCTGTTCCGCTGCTAGTATTAAAACGATAGTGGCTGTTAGAGTATTCCATTTTAAAAGAGCTGTCGGCTTCTTTATTAAAATGACTGGACCACTGGACTTTTTTTTTTTTTTTGCCCCCTTCATGTGGGTCTGCTGCATCAAAAACATTGGATTGTGGAGTTTGTAATACAGTGGTACCTCGAACTCATTAGAACTCGAATTTCTTAGAAGTTGAACCAGCCAGTTCGGGAAAAAAATTACCTAGAGCTTGATCTGAATCTCAGAAGTCGAACCGTGAATGCCGACCTAAGATAACTTGTACACGCGGGGAAATGAGTCACGCCGTCTCTCAGCGGAAACAAAGGGTAACGCTTCAGTCTCAGCCTCGCATTCACTGTGATAGCATCGCGCATATTTACACTAGCTGAATACATATACAGTGGTACCTCGGTTCTCAAACTCACTAGAACTTTCTTGAAAGTCGAACAAACCAGTTTGACCTAGAACTCGACCTGAAAATCAGAAGTTGAACTGTGAACGCTCACCTAATAAATTGTACGCGCCAGGAAATGAGTCATACCACAATGCAATTCTTACTTGAATGCCTTCACAGACTGGACGATTAATCAAATAAAGCAGCGCAACATTACAGTAACTAACAATAAATAAATCACTAACTTACGTGTACTATTAGAGCATTTATGTCATTTTTTTAAACTTTATTTTACCAAGTAAATTAACTGAAAACCAGTTCTCACTGCTTTACATGATATTCGGGAGAAATGGCAGATTACGCATCGGAACTGCCTGGGATACAAACGTCATGCATGTAACTAAACTCTTCAGCCAATAAGGGCAAAGATGTGTTGTCACGGAGGCGGTTCCAGTTTGTGCAGCCGGGTGAGAGGTCGCAATGCATCTAACCGTAATGCATTGCGTCAGGATCAGAATGCGTTGCTTTAAGCCAGCATTGTAAGCAAGTCGAACGCATCCAATGACCGGACTGGGCTAACAAACACGGGGTTAATGAGGGGGCATGGCACACGGAAGGAGCGGACGATCGGGGCAGGACAGGGGTAATGTTGGGATAAGATCTTTATCGTTTTGGAAGCCATTAAGAAAAAAATGCTCTTGTTTTATCCTGTTCATTTTGTGTTTAAATGTTTAAAAAAAAACAAAAAAAACATTTAGGTGTAATTTTCGGGGGCCGGGAACCAATTAATTGGTTTTCCATTATTTCTTATGGGAAAAATTCGATCAGAACTCAAACTTTTTTGGATTCGATCTGGAGTCCGGAAAGGATTAAGTTCGAGAACTGAGGTACCACTGTATATAAATTTTCTGTAACATAAACCCAGGAGCATCATAATTTAGATTTTACATTTTAATGAATTAACCTAAAATTCTTTACTTACACTTGTTGCAAACAAGTATCAAACTGAGTTATAAGTAGATAAACAGACTTCACTGAGAAGAGATGCCATTGTATTACCCATCAAAACACACAATTAAATTTGTTTCCATAACCATAGCAGTTGAAACTTAAAACTACTCATCTCATCAGATCAGCTATTATAATACTATACAGTCATGTGAAGAAAATTAGGACACCCCATTAAATGTTTAGTTCTTTATTAAGAAATATCAACATATCACTATTAAATCTTCTTTCAAATCATATGTGTAGATAAAGGTGATGTAACTATCACCTATGCAAAAAAAAGAAACAAATTCACTTATTTAACAGAAGAAATTAACTATGATACCAATTTCCACTTAGGAAAAAGTTAGGACACCCTCACATCCATTATTATTTAAAATGCCTAGAGTTAGATTCAGGTGCACCACATCAGGTGAAAATGATTAGAACATTATTACAGAGCTTTTTGGTGGAGTCTGTCTTATTTATACCATAGACATTTAGTTTGGTTTGCTCATGACTGTTGAAATGAGTGGGATCACCATGGTGAGATCCAAAGAGCTCTCTGAGGCCTTCAGAAAGAAGATGTAGATGCATATGAGTCTGGGAAGGATATAAAAAGATCTCAAGATCTCAAAAATCAGCCATTCCACTGTATGGAGAATAATTTACAAGTGGAGAACATTTAAAACAACTGCCAGTATGGCCAGGGCAGGCTGTCCTAGCAAGTTCAGCCCAAGAGCAGACCCCAAGATGCTGAAATAAGTCTCCAAAAATCCTAAAATGTCATCACAGGTCATACCATCAGAAAGAGAC